>NW_022681470.1:146611978-147834478 GCF_009764315.1 Trachypithecus francoisi | reverse complement strand
CACCTTGGCCTTTCAAAGTGCTGGAATTACAGATATGAGCCACTAAGCCTGCTGTCTCCTCTTTTTATTTTCATTTTTCTTGAGATGGAGTTCCCTCTTGTTGCCCAGGCTGGAGTGCAACGGCACGATCTCAGCTCACCGCAACCTCTGCCTCCCAGGTTCAAGCAATTCTCATGCCTCAGCCTCCCAAGTAGCTGGGATTACAGGTACATGCCACCACGCCCAGCTAACTTTTTTGTGTGTATTTTTAGTAGAGGTGGGGGTTTCACCATGTTGGGCAGGCTGGTCTCGAACTCCTGACCTCAGGTGATCTGCCCGCCTCGGCCTTCCAAAGTGCTGGGATTACAGGCGTGAGCCACTGCGCCCGGCCTCCTCTTCTTCTAAGGACACCAGTCATTGGTTTAGGGTCCACTCAGTGTGATCTCATCTTGGTTCCACCCCCGCAAAGACCCTATTTTCAAATAGTTTCTCGTTCACAGGTACCAGGGTTAGGACACGGATGGGTTTTTCCAGGGTACTCAGCTCAGTCCACAGAGGAAGTGAGACCGTGTCCTGGTGTGCGGCTGTATATACACTGTCCTTGGTGCAGGTCTGGAGCTATGTCCATCCTTCAGTGTGGACCCACATGGGTTCAGCATTCACCCTGACTACAAGAAGCAGACCTGAACCAAGGCTCAGCCTGTGCCTGGGCTCTCTGTCCAGCCAGGCTCAGGCACCAGACAAGAAAAGCTGATCTGGGAGCCATGCCAGAGGGGCAGGCCCATTCTCAGCACCACAGCCAGGCCCTGCCCCGGGCCCTGTCCCCCTCCCACAGCCCCAGCAGGTGGGAGCCATCAAGAGCCTCATGCAGGCCGGGCGCGGTGGCACATGTTTGTAATCCCAGCACTTTGGGAGGCCGAGGTGGGCGAATCACAAGGTCAGGAGTTCGAGACCAGCCTGGCCAACATGGTGAAACTCCCTCTCTACTAAAAATACAAAAAAATGGCCCGGTGCGGTGGCTCATGCCTGTAATCCCAGCTCTTTGGGAGGCCGAGGCGGGCGGATCACGAGGTCAGGAGATCGAGACCATCCTGGCTAACACGGTGAAACCTCGTCTCTACTAAAAATACAAAAAATTAGCTGGGCATGGGGGCAGGCGCCTGCAGTCCCAGCTACTCGGGAGGCTGAGGCAGGAGAATGGTGTGAACCCGGGAGGCGGAGCTTGCAGTGAGCTGAGATGGCGCCACTGCACTCCAGCCTGGGCGACAGACCGAGACTCAGTCTCAAAAATAAAAAAGCCTCACGCAGCTATCAGGAAAACTGAGGAAGCTCAGACACAGGAAGACGACCCCTGGCTCTAGGGATGTTCCACCCAGAGTTCCTCCCCATCGGCCCTGTGGACACTCAAGGCTCAGTCGTCCTCTGGGGCAGGGCCGTCCTGGGCACTGCAGGATGCTGAGCAGCATCCCTGGCCTCCACCCACTCCATGCCAGCACTTGGCCAGTCACCTGGCTTCCTCTCCTCCTCCTCCTCCTATTATCCCGGGGTGGAGCCCAGAGGACACCCAGATGGCTCTCAGAGGGACACGGGGAGCCTGGTGCCCTGTGCCCTGGTCCCGGCTGGTATGTTCCGCAACAAGCCCTTCGTTTCTTTTGAGGGGGGTCTTTAAGGGTGCAGATCCTGGGACAGGCATGGCCAGGGGAACTTCCTAGGTGAAAGGGATTCTGCAGATGGAACTGAGTTAGCCACGCCCGGCTAATTTTTGTACTTTTAGTAGAGACGGGGCTTCACCATCTTGGCCAGGCTGGTCTCGAACTCCTGACCTTGTGATCCACCCGCCTCGGCCTCCCAAAGTGCTGGGATTACAGGTATGAGCCACTGCGCCTGACTGGTTTAGAATTTTGAGACCGTGGTCTCCCCTTAGTATTGTGACAACCACAGATGTCCCCAGGTGTCACCCAGTGTCCCCTGGGGACAGGATCTGCCTTGGGTGAGACCCCCTGGTTTAGGGGATTCCATGGACCCCCCAAGAAACTCTGCATCCCATGATGCTCTGACCTGGTGAGGTCCCAGGAGGCTGCACAAATTGAAATCCACACCCTGAGCGGGGGGAGAGAGAAAGGAGGTGAATCCCAGCAGCGGGGTTCCCCCTGGTTTATGTTGTCTGCCCCATGGGACCTTTATCTGATGTCTGGTGTGAGCAGGGAGAAAACTCAATATTTTCCAAATAATCAACAAGGGGTTTGTCAGCCTTAACTGTTTGGACGTTTGAGGGGGACTGTTCTGTGTGCTGGCGGCTGTACCAACAGGGATGGGGCGCTGGCACCCTCTCCTTCTTTTCCTCCCAACAGAGGCAGAATCCTCTCTCGTTGACCTTCTCCGTAGGCCAGCCCTGGACAGGCAGCCAGGCCCTGGCTGGGGTCACAAGATGGCCAGTGGCCCCTGGAGAAGGGGAGGGTCACCCACCCAACTGTGTGGGCCGTGCCTGGCCCTGCCCTGCTGTGAGCTCTACCAGCCCCTGGGGGCCCTACGAGGCTGGCCACCTCTGCCAGCCTCGCCCCCTGCCCCCACCCCCACTCCCAGCTGGGGCCCTGGGAGTGAGACCCCCACCTGCCTGGGGCGGGGAAGAGCCTGCCTGGCGGGAGGCAGGAAGCCTGGTCCGTGCCCTGGGTGACTGTCTCCTCGGTCCGGTCCTCCCACAGTGTGGTCTGGGCTGGGGCAGTGAGGGTGGGCACTAGCCAGGAGGTAGGTGGGTGGGACAGGCAGGGCCTGGGGCCAGGACAGCAGCTCCATGACTGCGGGGCGGGTCAGCCAGCCTGGGAGGGAGCTCAGGGTTGCCCCGGGGGAGCACCAGAGTGAGGAGGAGGGCCTGGGAGACGCTGGCCCCAGAAGGAGGACAAACAGGAAATGAGGTGTGGCTGTGGGCTGGAATCAGCATCAGCTGGAGCAGAGCTCTGGCTCCTCTCCTCCCCTTCCTCCTTCCTCCCCTCGTCCCCTTCTCTCCTCCCTCCTTCCCTCCTCTCCTCCCCTCTGTCCTCCTCTCTCTCCTCCCCCCCCTCCTCTCCATCCTCCCTCCTCTCCTCCCTTCCACTGCTTCTTCCTCTCCTCCCCTCATCCCCTCCCCTTCTTCCCCTCTCCTTCCTCCCCTCCTCTTCCTCCCCTTCCCCCTCCTCTCCTCCCCTTCCCCCTCCTCTCCTCCCCTTCCCCCTCCTCTCCTCCCCTTCCCCCTCCTCTCCTCCCCTTCCCCCTCCTCTCCTCCCTTCCCCCTCCTCTCCTCCCCTTCCCCCTCCTCTCCTCCCTTCCCCCTCCTCTCCTCCCCTTCCCCCTCCTCTCCTCCCCTCCTCCCCTTCCCCCTCCTTTCTCCTTCTCTCCTGCTGCAGTTCACCCCTGCCCCCCAGCACCCAGCACCTTGCCACACCGCTACCAAATCCACACCTAAAATGCCATGCCCCCTAGACACAGGACAGAGACCCCTGCTCCCCCCACACGGACGTCCCTCCCACTCTCCAGTGGGCTCCCCCTGCCGCGTCCCTGGCATGGCCACCACCCTGTGCCGCACTGTCTTGCCTGGTCCTGGGGTGGCTTGGAATGGCTTCCAGGTCACCTGGGACTTGGCCAAGGTTGGGGGGGCAGCATCTCCAGCAGGTGGCTTCTTGTTTTATTTTTATTTTTACTTTTTGAGACGGAGTTTGGCTCTTGTCACCCAGGCTGGAGTGCAATGGCATCATTTCGGCTCACTGAAACCTCTGCTTCCTGGGTTCAAGCGATTCTCCTGCCTCAGCCTCCTAAGTAGCTAGGACTATAGGTACACACCATCAACCTGGCTAATTTTTGTATTTTTACTAGAGATGGGGTTTCTCCATGTTGGGCAGGGTGGTCTTGAACTCCTGACCTCAGGTGATCCGCCTGCCTCAGCCTTCCAAAGTATTGTGATTACAGGCGTGAGCCACTGCCCCTGGCCTAGCAGGTGGCTTCTTTCTCCTCACCCCCCCAGGCCCCCCACCGTGGAGCCCTCACCAGGCCTAACTAGGGGTTCAGCTGTGGCTTCCTCTTCCAGGAGGTCACGGCAGGGCCCAGCCAAGCCTGTGGGGCCAAGGTGAACCTGATCTTGGCCGGGAGGGGCTGCGGCTCCTTTAAGGAGGGGTCAGGACCTGCCCTGAAGTCTGTGGGCTCCCCCACCCCAAGGTAGGCCTGGTGGCTTCTCCCGGGACACCCCAGCCCCACCTCACCTCATCACCAGCTAGCCTCATTACCTGGGACAGGTGAGCGTCGACCCCAGCCCAGAACCTGTTTTGGGTGCACTGGGAGCAGGTCAGGCCCAGGGAGGTGCTGATGGAACGGAGCCAGAACTGGCCACACAGGTGGGTGACGGACCTGAGGGTGTGGTGGGTGGGGGGACGGGCTCCGGGATCTTCACAGCTCGAGGACTCACCTGTCTCTGAGCTGGCTCTGCCCAATTTCTATCTCTGACCCCAACTTACAGCTCCACAGACACCCAGTGTGCACCCAGCAACCCGCACTGGAGATCCCAGCTGTCTGGGCCGTGCTGGCCCCATGCCCCACTCCTATAGGAGACCCCCAGCAAGCCCAGCTTCCTTTCTTGCTGTCCCGCCACTGGTCCCACCTCCCGCGGCCTCCCGGGGCCCTGGCAGAGTGGCCTGGGGCACACAGAAGGCTCAGGGATGAGCTCGAATTCCCTGCAGGCCGGCCCCGGGGTGACCCAGAGCCCTGAGCCACCTCCCGCCCTCACGGGTACTTCCTAAGGTCCCACAGCCACTGGGTGGCATGGCCTTCCCTCCAGGAGAGGGACAGACTCCTGCTTACTTCCTGGGACAACAGACGCCTCATGACAGTGGAGGCCGCACCACCCACCCCACCTCGAGACTCCAGAGGGATGGAGGCCCCATAGGCTCAGTCTGCCCTGGGTCCTGCAGCTCTCTCGGCCTGTCCTGCCCCTGGTCATGGAGCAGGCTTGGCCAGCCTCAGCCCAAAGGTGTAGGGTGCCCGCTTCCTTGGGGGCGACCTGTTTGCCTCCTGCCAGCCCTTGAGTGTCTCCTCATTTCTGTAGAGTGATTCTTTTTTTTTTTTTTTTTTAGTTCTGCAGAATGCAAGGCGACTCTCAGCCTACGTTGGATGTAGGGTGTCCCCAAAGCCCCACAGGAGGTGCCCAGGCAGGTCCTGACTTGCCAGCCCTGGGCCTCTTCCTCCACCCATCTCCTTTGAGCCGGGGAGGCAGGTTGGCTATACAGCCCACCCTGAGCACCCCGCTTAGGACCCCGCTGGGTGTGTGCAGCAAGGGATCCTATGGGGGGTTCCATTGTCTGGAGGCTTTTTGTTTGTTTGTTGTTTTTGAGACGGAGTCTCACTCTGTTGCCAGGCTGGAGTGCAGTGGCTCCATCTCGGCTCGCGGCAACCTCTGCCTCCCAGGTTCAGGTGATCCTCATGCTTCAGCCTCCTGAGGAGTTGGGACTACAGGCACGCACCACCATGCCCAGCTAATTTTTGTATTTTTAGTAGAGACGGGGTTTTGCTATGTTGGTCAGGCTGATCTCGAACTCCTGAGCTCAGGCAATCAGCCCGCCTCCACCTCCCAAAGTGCTAGGATTACAAGTGTGAGCCACCACGCCCGGCAACGCTCAGCTAATTTTATTTTCTGAGATGGGGGTCTCAACATGTTGCCTAAGCTGGCCTTGAATTCCTGGTCTCAAATGATTCTCCTGCCTCAGCCTCCCAAAGTGCTGGGATCATCACACAGGCCCAGTTATTCCCTGTTTATCTGCAATTCAAAGTTAGCTTGGTGTCCATATTGTATCAGACAACCCTACGGCGGGGTGACAATAAAGACCTTTCCCCTACAACATAAAAAAAACACAAAAAACCTTGGTATGGGTGGTCTGAGTGTAAGCAGATCGGGGCGTGTGTCTGTGTGCCTGTGGAGGCAGGTGTCCCTCGGAGAGGCCCCAAGCCTGGGTCCTTGCAGGGTCAGCCATGGGCCCGTGTGGGAGTGAAGAGGTGGGGGTAGGCTGTGCACACTTGCACACTCTTGCAAGTGCAGTGGGTGCCACGAGACCCCACCTCACAGTTCCCACCTGCCTGGCCCTCCAGGGACCAGAACCACAGCCTAAGGGGCGTCCCTTGCTATGAAGGGCCATGGGCAGGGTCATTTCGGGACCCCTGCAGGGCTGAGACCTCTGGCCATGGGGCCATGCGGCAGGAACATCTGATGCAAGTGGCCGCAAGCGTCCCTTCCTGCCGGCTGACTCACACTCACTTCACTCCGGTGGCTCAGCCGGCCTGCCTGGGGACACAGCCAGGACCCGCGGTCCTCCAGTGGGGGCAGGGAGCGGGCACGGCAGGTGTGGCCTGGAGCCCGGGGCTGCCCACCTGCCCCGGCTGTGGGTGTCTGGCCAGGAGCCTGAGGCAGCCACGGGGCCATCCACCCTGCTCTGACAGAGTGGTATCAGGGGCAGCGTGCATGCCCCGCCTCCCTGGGGTTCAGCTCCTGCACAGTCCCCAGGGAAGTGTGGGGCGGGGCTGGCCCAGGAGATGGCCAAAGGCCAACGCCCTGCCCCAGTGACCGTGGACAAAGCGCTCTGCTGGTCACCTGGTGGCGTCTCCTCCTCCTATTACCTGGGGGTGGAGCCCAGAAGACACCCAGATGGCTCTCAGAGGGACACAGGGAGCCTGGTGCCCTGTGCCCTGGTCCCAGCTGATCTGTTCCCCAACAAGGCCTTAGTTTAGTTTTGTTTTTTTGAGACAGAGTCTTGCTCTGTCACCCAGGTTGGAGTGCAGTGGCAGGATCTCGGCTCACTGGAACCTCTGCCTCCCAGGTTCAAGCAATTGTCCCGCCTCAGCTTCCCAAGTAGGTGGGATTACACCCGGCTAATTTTTGTATTTTTAGTAGAGATGGGGTTTCACCGTGTTAGCCAGAATGGTCTCGAACTCCTGACATCAGAAAATCCGCCCACCTCAGCCTCTCAAAGTGCTGAGATTACAGGGGTGAGCCACCCCGCCGGCCACAAGGCCTTAGGTGTCTCTTGGGGGTGTTTCAGGGTGCATATCCTGGGAAGGACATGGCCAGGGGAACTTCCAAGACGAAAGGCACTCTGCAGGTGGGACTGAGTTAGGATTTTGAGAGGGGAGATCACCCTGGATGACTGGGGAGCCCAGTGTCCTCACAGGGTCCTCCTGAGAGGGGGCAGCGGGGTGAGAGTCAGTGAGAGACTGGAAGAGGCTGCCCTTGGCTGTGAGTGGGAAGGGGCCCCAGCTGAAGGATGTGGGCGCCTCTAAACGCTGGGAAAGGCAAGAAGTGGATTCTCCCGGGAGCCCCCAGGAGGGACTAGCCCTGCGCACACCTTGATGTTAGCCCAGTGAGGCCCCCGTGTCGGGTTTCTGACCTCCAGAACCGTGAGATAACAGACGTCGGTCGTTTCAAGGCCCTGCACGTGTGTGATTCATTGCACAGCCCCAGGAGGCTCACACAGGCGGTGGTTTCCTGAGCTCCCACTGTGCAGATGAGAATGCTGAGGCCAGGGCAGCCCCGGCCAGGCCCGCGGACTGTCACAGGTCCTGGGAGGCGCCAGGGGCAGAGAGATGCGGCTGCGGGCGGGCAAGGCCCTGCAGCCTGGGCATGGGACCGGCGCAGGGACAGGGCCCCCTCCCCGCAGGGCTGGATTTGCTGCGTCGCCAAATGCCGGGGCTGATCGGCTGCTGGGCGTGTGACCCGCGCCTTTGAAATCCGCGGAGCCACGGGTCGGGCCCTCCCTCCCCGCCCTCCGACCGCACCCGCGCCAGGCCCGTCCCCGGGCGTCGCCTCCTCCTCCTCCGGGCGGCCGGGGCTCTGGGCACTCCCCCACGGTGCCCCTGGGTGACGGGCGTGGCGAAGAGCACGCAGTCGGGGGTCCGGGCCGCTCGTCCTGGGAACCCCTCCCGTGCGGCGGCCGCGCGCCTGCGCACTGGCTCCGGGGCTGGGGCCCCTTTTGCCCTGGGGGCGGGGAGCGGTTGCCGAGGCAACGCGTTTGCGTCAGCGAACCTGGCGCGGCACCCGGGCTCTTAGGGCGAGGGAGGCGGGGCCCGGGATCTGGACCAATAGGGCTCCAGACATTTAGTGTGCGGGGCGTGGCCAGAGACCGCGCTCCAACCAATGGAATTGTTGTCGGGGCCGCCCTAGCAGGGCGTGCGCCTCTTATGGGGACCGTGCGCGTTACTCCACACCTCGCTCGCGACTGTGTTCTGGGTGGAGGCCTAGGGCTCAGAGTTGGGGGTCAGTGGGCCTGGCGGGGGGCAGAGGGAATAGAGGGCGCAGACTCGGAGCTGGAGGCCAGCGGGCCGGGCCCAGCCCCACGTCCTCCTCTTTTGCCCGTTTGTGTGACTCTGGGTCTGGTCTGGGTCTCCCGAGCTTCAGTTTCAAACTCCAGGTGCACAGAGCTGGGGAGTTGCGACAGTTGTAGGGGCGGTGCATTCACGGCCGCTGCTCCCCTGGCTGGCGCCCATACATTTATGCAGCGCCCACGTTTTGCTCTAGGACCCCCTGCAACGACCGGTCTCTCTGCAGGTCACAGAGGAGCCCGGGGGCTGGGGGACCCCAGAAAGTGACCAGGCCTGGATGAGCAGGACTGAGCCGCACGCCTTGGCCCTGCACCAACACCTCTTCCTCTGTGGCCGGGACACATTCCTTCCAAGGCCCCCTACTGGAGGGGGTGGGAGGGTTGGTCCCCCAAGTCCCGGGCGCTGTGCACCTGAGTCAAAGCACTGAGGCAGGTGGTCAGGATCTGACATCCAGCAGCCACAGCCGCAACCCCTCACCCCAGGCAGGCCTCACTCTCCACTGTAGCCCTGATCAATGAATCACAAGTGAGGGGCAGGAAAGGAGATTGAAGGACTCACGGTGTAGACAGCAGGGGAGGTGGCCCCACCAACCCACCCATCTGGCACCCTCTACGTCCCAAGTCTGGAGTGTGCCAGTGGCAGCCCTCAGGGCAAGGACAGGCTGGAAGCCCGGCACCCCTGCCAGGCTGGCCTAGAAGAATCGGGGTGGCCCCTCTGGCCATGGGAAGTGGTACATTCACAGGTCCTGCGAATGACATGGGCATCTTTGAGGGCTATTTAGCCGACCACAGAGTGTCTCAGGCTTCCTGGCAAGAGCCTGGACCCCATCTTCACCATGTACCGCCCTCATGCTGGGACCTTGGGGTCTCCTGTCTGCGGCCAGCCCAGGACCTCACGAGTTCCTCATTCCTGCTTCTCTCCAGATAGACCTTTTAAAGGTCTGCATTTCTCTTTGACTTTTTTTCCTGCAATAGTTTTCTTCATTATAGAAATACACAAGCAGCCTTACTCTGTGGCCCAGGCTGCAGTGGAGTGGCACGATCTCAGCTCGCTGCAGCCTCTGCCTCCGGGTTCAAGCACTCTTGTGTTTCAGCTTCCCCAGTAGCTGCACCAACACATCCAGCTAATTTTTTTTTGGAGACGGAGACTCACTCTGTCATCCAGGCTGGAGCTCAGAGGTGCAATCTCAGCTCTCTGCAACCTCTGCCTCTTGGGTTCAAGCAATTCAACTTGTCTCAGCCTCCTAAGTAGCTGGGATTGCAGGCACCACCACACCCAGCTAATTTTTTTTTTTTTTTTTGAGATGAAGTTTTGCTCCTGTCACCCTGGCTGGAGCGCAATGGTGTGATCTCGGCTCACTGCAACCTCCACCTCCCAGGTTCAAGCAATTCTCTTGCCTCAGCCTCCCGAGTAGCTGGGATTATAGGTGCCTGCCACCACGTCCAGCTAATTTTTGCATTTTTAGTAGAGACAGGGCTTCACCATGTTAAAGGCTGATCTCAAACTCCTGATCTCAGTTGATCCACTTATCTCAGCCTCTCTAATTTTTGTATTTTTAGTAAAGACGGCGTTTCACCATGATAAAGGCTGGTCTTGATCTCCTGATCGCAGGTGATCCGCCCATCTCGGCCTCGCTAATTTTTGTATTTTTCATAGAGACGGGGTTTCACCTTGTTGGTCAGGCTGGTTTGGAACTCCTGACCCCAGGTGATCTGCCAACCTTGGCCTCCCTAAGTGCTGGGATCACAGGCCTGAGCCACTGTGCCGACAGCTATTGTTCAATTTCTGAGTGACATCATCTTGGAGATGGCTTTGATTTGCATTTCCCTGAAGACTTGTGTGTTCCGTCTCTTCTCCATGGATGTTGACCAACACGTGTGTAAATGTTCAAGACCCACATATTTAAAAAAGTAAAAAGAAACAGATGACATTGGCCGGGCACAACATGGCCAACATCGCCAAACCCCGTCTCTACTAAAAATAAAAATATTAGCCGGGCGTGATGGCACACGCCTGTAATCCCAACTACTTGGGAGGATGACGCAGGAGAATCACCTGAACCCGGGAGGCGGAGGTTGCAGTGAGCTGAGATCGCACCACTGCACTCTAGCCTAGGCGACAGAGCGAGGCTCCGTCTCAAAAATAAGATAAATAAAATAAAAATAAATAAAACAAATAGAATTTTAAAAATTGCCCATCCTTCTGAGGCCTCCTGTGCAGTCATAGCGCCCTGTGGCCCCGCGGCCAAGCGGGAGAAGCAGGCAGGGGAAGTTGCTTCCAGAACGCCAGGACACCGACTGCAGGTGGAGAGAAACGGGAGGGGCAGCTGTGGTGACCCAGGGCTGGCATCCCCCTCCCAGCGATGTGACCTACCAGGGACCTTGCCACAGGGCCTCAGTCAGCCTTCTGTTGATGACATACTGAGGTCAGGACCAGGGCCACGGCCTGTGCCTGATAAGAAGTGGTTTCCAGTTATTTGGTGAATCGGTGCTGGGGGTCTGGGCTGAGGGGTCCAGGGAGCCACACCTGACCCCATGTCCCTCTATCCCACAAAGTAGAGGAGAGTCATGGGCCACCTGCCCGGAAAGACAGGTCCAACCTCTGCCTGTGGTCAAAGCTCAGAGGGGATCCCTGAGGCCGGTAGCAGAGCCACAAGGACATAGTGGCCTGGCAGCAGGCGGGTGGGGCAGCGCAGAGCTGCTTTCCAGGACAGACAGATGGAGCCCTTCTCCCTCCGGCCTTCCCGGGAGCAGGATCCCATCCAGTGACGCGAGGCCTGCAGCGGGGACAAGGAGGGCAGCTGCTCTGGTTTCCCATCTGCTTCTCTGGCTTGGAAAGAAGGGCAAACAGCTCCAGAAATACCGAGGAACGTGGGCCACGCCCCCGGGGTGGCCACCAGGCGGTGGCACCAGAAGGTCAGCAGAGACAGAGCATAAACAGCAGCCCACACAAAACACCCACGTGGGACACAGGCCGAGTGCACACATGGACACCTGATGCCCAGCAGCTGAGAGGAGGACACGGCCTGAACACCCGGCAGGAGGGGATGGCTGGGCATAGCGTGGTCCATCCATGCTGGAACGTTATCCCATGACCAACAGGAGCCAGGCCACAGCGTGAACCTGGAGGACATCGTGCTCAGTCACAGATGCTAGACTCAGAAGGCCATGCAATGTGTGATCCCATTTCTATGAACTGTCCAGGACAGGCCCATCCAGAGGCATGGAGGGGATGTGTGCGTGCCGGGGAGTGCTGGGATTACAGGCATGAGCCACCGCACCCGGCCTGTCCCATATACATTTTGATTCACCTTGATCATTAAGATTGCAATTGCTGGCCAGGTGTGGAGGCTCATGCCTGTAATCCTGGCACTTTGGGAGCTGAGGCTGGTGGATCACAAGGTCAGGAGTTCAAAACCAGCCTGGCCAAGATGGTGAAACCCCGTCTCTACTAAAAATACAAAAAAATTAGCTGGGTGTGGTGGCGGGTGCTGGCAGTGCCAGCTACTCAGGAGGCTGAGGCAAGAGAATCGCTTGAACATGGGAGGCGGAGGTTGCAGTGAGCCAAGATTGCTCCACTGCACTCCAACCTGAGTGAAAGAGTGAGACTCCATCTCAAAAAAAAAAAGATTGCAATTACTTTTTCCTCCTGGTTTGCTTTATTTGATATACCTATGCTGGCTGGGAACAGTGGCTCACGTCTACAATCCCAGCACCTTGGGAGGCCAAAGAGGGAGGATCGCTTGAGGCCAGGAGTCAAAGATCAGCCTGAGCAATGGAGGGAGACTTCATCTTTACAAAAAAGAAACAAAATCAGCTTGGCATGGAGGCACATGCCTGTAGACCCAGCTACTCGGGAGGCTGAGGAGTCTCAAAAAAAAAAAAAAAATGGCCAGGGATGGTGGCTGACGCCTGTAATCCCAGCACTTTGGGAGGCCAAGGCGGATGGATCATGAGGTCAGGAGATCGAGACCATCCTGGCTAACATTGTGAAACCCTGTCTCTACTAAAAAATACAAAAAATTGGCCGGGCGCGGTGGCTCAAGCCTGTAATCCCAGCACTTTGGGAGGCCGAGACGGGCGGATCACAAGGTCAGGAGATCGAGACCATCCTGGCTAATACGGTGAAACCCTGTCTCTACTTAAAAATACAAAAAACTAGCCGGCAACGAGGCGGGCGCCTGTAGTCCCAGCTACTCGGGAGGCTGAGGCAGGAGAATGGCGTAAACCCGGGAGGCGGAGCTTGCAGTGAGCTGAGATCCGGCCACTGCACCCCAGCCTGGGCGATAGAGCGAGACTCTGTCTCAAAAAATAAAAATAAAAATAAAAGAAGCCAGTTTCTAAGTTAATTTCAAAATCACGAGATTTCCTATATATACCCGACTTCCACGTTTAAAAAGTATAATGGAAAAAAAGGTGTCATGGAAAAATATCTCATTCATATTAACAACCAAAAATAATTACGAATGACCTTTGAAAGAAATGTGCAGATAAGAAATGCCCAGAATAGGGCAACCCACAGAGATGGAGGGTGGATGTGTTTGTCAGGGGCTGGGGAGGGGATGGGAGTGAGTGCTGATGGGCACAGCGTTCCCTTTGGGGTGACGGAATGGTTTTGAATTCGATAGCGGTGATATTTGCATCACTTTGTGAATATACTGTACACAGCACCACTGAATTTCAAAATTTTTTTTTTAATATAGGGTCTTGCTCTGTTGCCCAGGCTGAAATATAGTGGCACAATCATGGCTTACGGCAGCCTCAACTTTGCAGGCTTCAGTGATCCTCCTGCCTCAGCCTCCCAAGTAGCTGGGACTACAGGCATGCACCACCACACCCAGTGAATTTATTTTTATTTTTAATAGAGATGAGGTCTTGCCATGATGCTCAGGCTGGTCTCAAACTCCTGAGCTCAAGTGATCCTGCTGCCTCGGCCTCCAAAGTGCTGGGATTACAGGTGTGAGCCACTGCACCCAGCCAATTTTAAATTTAAAAACGGTGAATCTTGGCTGGGCATGGTGGCTCACACTTATAATCGCAGCACTTCGGGAGGCCGAGGTGGGGGGAAAACCTGAGGTCAGGAGTTCGAGACCAGCCTGGCCAACATGGTGAAACCCCCGTCTCTACTAAAAATACAAAAATTTGCTAGGCGTGGTGGCGGGTGCCTGTAATCACAGCTACTCAGGAGGCTGAGGCAGGAGAATCGCTTGAACCCGGGAGGTGGAGGTGACGGTGAGCCGAGATGGCGCCACTGCACTCCAGCCTGGGTGACAGAGAGAGACTCCATCTCAAAAAACAAAAACAAAAACAAATACAAAAATCAGCTGGGTGTGGTGGCACATGCCTATAATCGCAGCTGCTAGGGAGGCTGAGGCAGAAGAATTGCTTGAACCCAGGAGGCGGAGGTTGCAGTGAGCCAAGATCGCGCCATTGCACTCCAGCCTGGGCAGCAAGAGTGAAATTCCGTCTCAAAACAACCAACCAACCTAGTAAACAGCAGCCTCTCTGGAAGGCGGTTCCCAATCCCCAGCTCTGCCTAACAGGAGCCCGTCCCTTCCTAGCGCCACGGTGCCCTCTAGGGACGAGGTGCGGCAGCACAGCCTGACGGCACAGGTTCCACCCTGCGGGTCCCGGTCCGCCCCTCCCTGAGGCGCAAAATACCAAATTCGCGAGCCAAAGCTGGTCTTCCGTTAGGCCCCGGACCCACAACGTTTCACGTTGGAAGGGACCCCAGAGACTCACTCACCCAATGCCCACATTTTTCACACACAGAAAAAAAAAAGCAGCTGGGCACGGTGGCTCACGCCTGCAATCCCAGCACTTTGGGAGGCTGAGGCTGGAGGATCCCTTGAGGCCAGGAGTTCAAGACCAGCCTGGCCAACATGGTGAAATCCTGTCTGTACTAAAAATACAAAAATTAGGGCTGGGTGTGGTGGTGCACGCTTGTAATCCCAGTACTTTGAGAGGCCGAGGCAAGAGGATCGCCTGTGGTCAGGAGTTTGAGACCAGCATGGCCATTTTGATGAAACCCTGTCTCTACTAAAAATACAAAAAAATTAGCTGGGCGTGGTGGCAGGCACCTGTAGTTCCAGCTTCTTGAGAGGCTGAGGCAGGAGAATGGCGTGAACCTGGGAGGCGGGAGAGCTTGCAGTGAGCGGAGATTGCGCCACTGCACTCTAGCCTGGGTGACGGAGCAAGACTCTGTCTCAAAAAAAAAAAAAAAATTAGCCAGGCGTGGTGGCGGGCGCCTGTAGTCCCAATTCTTTGGAAGACTGAGGCAGAATTGCTTAAACCTGCGAGGTGGAGGTTGCAGTGAGCTGAGATCAGGCCACTGCACTCCAGTCTGGGCAACAGCAAGACTGTCTCAAAAATAATAATAATAATAAAATAAAATAAAAAGAAATTTATAAAATGAAATAAATAAGTAAATAAAAAGTTTTAGTGTACGTTAATTTGTCCAAGGCCACAGGAGCTAGGTAGTAATGGGCTGGCCTGGAGGTCACCCCTTCGGTCTTTTCCCTCTGAATCTATTCCTTGGCACGTGGTAAAAACTTGACTGCTTCATTTTCTTTTCTTTTCTTTTCTCTTTTTTTTTTAAGACAGGGTCTTGCTCTGTCATCCAGGCTGGAGTGTAGTAGTGTGATCTCGGCTCACTGCAACCTCCACCACCCGGGTTTAAGCAATTCTCCTGCCTCAGTCTTCCAGTAGCTGGGATTACAGGCACCTGCCACTGTGCCTGGCTAATGTTTTTGTATTTTTAGTACAGGCGTGGTGGCTCCTGCCTGTAATCCCAGCACCTCAGGAAGGCTGAGGTGGGAGGATCACTTGGGGAGTAGAGTCTGAGACCAGCCTGGGCAAGAGAGCGAGACCCTGTCTCTAGAAAAAAAATTAATTTTGCTTTCTTTGAGACGGAGTCTCACTGTGTCACCCAGGCTGGAGTGCAGTGGTATCATCCCCACTCACTGCAACCTCCACCTCCCGGGTTCAAGTGATTCTGCTGCCTCACTCTCCCAAGTAGCTGGGATTACAGGTGCACCACCACGCCTGGCTAATTTTTGTATTTTTAGTAGAAACGGGGTTTCACCATATTAGTCAGGCTGATCTCGAACTCCTGCCCTCGTGATCCGCCCGCCTCCCAAAGTGCTGGGACTACAGGCATGAGCCACTGCTCCCGGCCACTTTTTTGTATTTTTAGTAGAAACGGGGTTTCACCATGTTGGACAGTCTGGTCTCAAACTCCTGACCTCAAGTGATCTGCCTGCTGTGACCTCCCAAACTGCTGGATGACAGGTGTGAACCACTGCGCCCAGCCTACAAAAAAATAAATAGGCCGGGCGCGGTGGCTCAAGCCTGTAATCCCAGCACTTTGGGAGGCCGAGACGGGCGGATCACGAGGTCAGGAGATCGAGACCATCCTGGCTAATACGGTGAAACCCCGTCTCTACTACAAAAACAAAAAACTAGCCGGGCGACGAGGCGGGCGCCTGTAGTCCCAGCTACTCGGGAGGCTGAGACAGGAGAATGGCGTGACCCGGGAGGCGGAGCTTGCAGTGAGCTGAGAGCCGGTCACTGCACTCCAGCCTGGGCGGCAGAGCAAGACTCCGTCTCAAAAAAAAAAAAAAAAAAAAAAAAAAAAAAATAAATAAATAAATAAAAAAGAAGAAGAAGAAAGAACATTAGCTGGGCGTGGTAATGTAGCTGTGGTTCCAGCTACTTGGGAGGCTGAGGCGGGAGGATTGTTTGAGCCTTAGAGGTTGAAGCTGCAGTGAGCTATGATCGCACCACCGCACTCCAGCCTGGGCCACAGAGTAAGACCCTGTCTCAAAAAATAAAAAATAAAAAATAAATTAAAAATTAAAAAATAAAATAAAATAAAATTAGCCGGGCGCAGTGGCAGGTACCTGTAGTCCCAGCTACTCGGGGAGGCTGAGGCAGGAGAATGGCGTGAACCAGCGAGGTGGCACCTGCAGTGAGCCGAGATCAAGCCACTGCACTCCAGCCTGAGTGACAGAATGAGACTTTGTCAAAAAAAAAAAAAAAAATTTCTCGGCCCCAAGACCTGAAGCTCACCCCTGGGATAGGGCACCCTGTTAATACTGGCAGGAAAAGGGAAGTGAGCACCAGCCGCCATGGGCACCAAAACGACACCATTTATTCCGACGTCTGCGTCTATAGTTTTATTCCGTATCTGGCTGGGGGAGGGTGGTCTCTGGGGTGGATGGAGGGAGGGTGAAGGGGACAGGGATGGTCCCTGCTCCCACCTCCCAAACCCACCTGGGAAGCTGCATGGCTGGGCTGCTGGGGACGTCCTGAGCCCTGGGGGAGACAGAGGTGTGGGTGTCTGGGCTTCACCTTGCAGGTACAAGGGGATACATTCCACCAAGCAGATCCTGGTTTCATGGAGTCCTTGAGGGCTCGGCTGGGAGGTCCCTCTCCTGGAGGCTCCAAGAGCTGAACCCAGTGGCTTCTGGATCAAGGACGAGTTCTGGGAGCTTCAGGCTTCGGCGGTGACAATGTTTTTTTTTTTTTTTTATTTTTTTATTTTTTGAGACGGAGTCTCGCTCTGTCGCCCAGGCTGGAGTGCAGTGGCCGGATCTCAGCTCACTGCAAGCTCCGCCTCCCGGGTTCACGCCATTCTCCTGCCTCAGCCTCCTGAGTAGCTGGGACTACAGGCGCCCGCCACCTCGCCCGGCTAGTTTTTTGTATTTTTAGTAGAGATGGGGTTTCACCGTGTTAGCCAGGATGATCTCGATCTCCTGACCTCGTGATCCGCCCGTCTCGGCCTCCCAAAGTGCTGGGATTACAGGCTTGAGCCACCGCGCCCGGCCGGTGGTGACAATGTTAATTGCACTTGTTGGATTTTCTGGCAGAAGCCAGGAGAGATGGGGACAGCGTCCTTCTCTTTGGTGACCATCCCAGGCACCCAGAGGTGATCAGACTTCTGTGTGGTCTGGGACAGTGCAGGGCTCGGGCAGGAAGGGCCACCGTGGTGAAAGGCCACTGACAATTCTGGTGAGGAGTAGGGTGGCAGGGGTTCAGTCAGGGAGAGGAGGTGGCGGCCTTTGCTCAGTGCCCTGCTCTCAGCTTCCAAGGGTCTAGGGGACACAGAGCTCATGGATTTTGGTCCTGCAGCCCCAGGGACCACACAGAAAAAGGGGTTCAACTGGAAGTCTGCAGCATCTGGGAAAGGCCAATTCTAGAAGAACTGGAAGATTCCAGACCAGGGGAGAGGCGTCCAGCCACAGAAGAGTCCTGCCTGGGTTGGTCGGAAGGAAAGAGGACATCATTCCGAGGAGGCAGAGGGCTCACTATGTTATTGATTTAAAAATTCTTTAGGCTGGTGCAGTGGCTCATGCCTGTAATCCCAGCACTTTTGGAGGACAAGGTGGGCGGATCACCTGAAGTCAGGAGTTTTCAGACCAGCCTGGCCAACATGGTGAAACCTCATCTCTACTAAAAATACAGTAATTAGGCTGGGCGTGGTGGCTCACGGCTGTCATCCCAGCACTTTGGGAGGCTGAGACGGGAAGATCACAAGGTCAGGATATCAAGACTATCCTGGCTAACACGGTGAAATCCCGTCTCTACTAAAAATACAAAAAATTAGCCAGACGTGGTGGCACACACCTGTAGTCCCAGTTACTTGGGAGGCTGAGGCAGGAGAATGGCATGAACCTGGGAGGCACAGCTTGCAGTGAGCGGAGACTGCGCCACTGCACTCCAGCCTGGGCGACAGGGCGAGACTGCGTCTCAAAAACAGAAACAAACAAATAAACAAAAATACAATAATTAGCTAGGCATGGTGGTGGGCGCCTGTAGTCCCAGCTACTCGGGAGGCTGAGGCAGAAGAATCACTTGAACCCAGGAGGTGGAGGTTGCAGTGAGCCGAGAGCGTGCCATTGGACTCCAGTCTGGACAACAGAGGGAGACGCCATTAAAAAAAAAAAAAAAAAAAAAAAAGTAAAAAAAAAATCTCAAGATGGTCGTAAATGTGACTATAAAAATCAAACCCTTTATGATACACAAAGGGGCCCTTAGGAAATGAGTCAGCAGCCGGGGTGCAGGCCGTGGCTTCCCAGGAGTCCAGGAAGCCCTGAATGTTTCAGATGCGTGTTTCGGAAGAACTGAGGAAGCAGAGTGCACGGAGTAAGAGAGAGGACTGGGTGCGGTGGCTCACACCTGTGATCTAAGCACTTTGGGAGGCCGAGGTGGGAGGATCACTTGAGGCCAGGAGTTCTGCGAGACCCCTGTCTCTAGTTTGTAAAAAAAAAAAAAATCTGTAGGAAAATGGAAGAGATTGGGGAGGGAGGAAAGAGGATGCCCGGGTCCAGGTCATGCCTCTGTGTGAAGGGACACCAGCGGCTGCCGGTGGGGAGCGCAGAGTAAAGGCCTGCGGCAGGAGATGTCCGCCCTCAGGGGCTCGGAGCCTCCCCAACAGGAGACATGTAGGAGGCTGAGCACGCTGGGTGCCCTTGAGAGATAGGCCCAGGCAGGGCTGTGGCCACAGCAGCCCCAGGGGGTCCCCAGTGAGGTGGAGGCAGGATCAGGTGGGGACGAGGGCTGGGGCAGAAGTTCCAGGAGCCGGGGAGCCACCCAGGGCGGGGAGTGACCCTGGAAGCCGTCCAGCTCCTGGACAGTGGAAGTGGTTTAAAAAACACAGTGGGCTTTTCCGGTTGCTAGTAACACACAGAATGACAGAGTTCATGTTCGGTCCCAGAAGGGAGACTGAGGCTCGAGACGGTGAGGAAGGCGTCTGCCATCCAGGGCTGGAGCTCCTGAGGACCAGCACCTGCTCAGCGGCCTGGCCCCTGGGCTCCCTGAGAGCTCAGGCTGGAGAGAAGCGTGATGACGGTTCCAGAGCATCTTCCTTCAAGTCTCTGAGGCCCCAGAGGCAGTTCAGGCACCGGGCGGCCCGCGGGGCTCTTAGTGGCACATACGGGCGGTCATTTCTTTCTGTTAAGAGCAAGCAGGACATCAGCTCCCACCAGCCACTCCCAAAAGGGGTGATGCAAACAGCAGACACACCGAGACGCACAGGCAGAGGGACGGCAGCTGGGGGCTTCCCTGAACCCCCAAACAACAAAAACCACACAGGCAATCGCACGCCTGGGACCAGGGGCAGCAGGCTACCCCATGAGGCCAGAGTCAATATTTTCAGATCTGTGGGCCAGACCGTCCCTGTCATGACAGCTCAACTCTGTCTTGTACCTCAAAAGCCACTTCAAACAACTGGTAACCTCATGAGTCTACCTCGCTGCCAATAAAACTTTATTTACAGCCAGGCATGGTGGCTCATGCCTGTAATGCTAGCAGTTTGGGAGGCAGAGGCAGGCAGATCACCTGAGGTCAGGAGTTTGAGACCAGCCTGGATGACACGGTGAAACCCCATCTCTACTAAAAATACAGAAATTAGCCACGCATGGTGGCGGGCGCCTGTAATCGGCTGAGGGAGGAGAATCGCTTGAACCTGGGAGGTGGGGGTTGCCATGAGCCAAGATAGCGCCACTGCATTCCAGCCTGGGTGACAGTGCGAGACTCTGTCTCAAAAGAGAAAAAAACAACTTTGGGAGGCCGAGGTGGGCAGGTCACAAGGTCAGGAGATCGAGACCATCCTGGCTAACATGGTGAAACCCCATCCCTACTAAAAAACAAAAAAATTAGCCAAACGTGGTGGTGGTCACCTGTAGCCCCAGCTACTCAGGAGGCTGAGGGAGGAGAATCACTTGAAACCTGTGAGGTGGAGGTTGCAGTCGTTGAGATCGCACCACTGCCTTCCAGCCTAGGAGACAGAGCGAGACCCTGTCTCAAAAACAAAACAAAACAAAACCCTACAAACTTTATTTACAAAAACAGGAAGCTAGCCAGGGGACTGCAGTTTGCTGACCCCTGTCTTATACAGACTGGGACACTGGAAGGAAAGTTCTAGAATACAGAAAAAAAGAAAAATAAAAAAGAAAAGAAAAACAAAGAAAAAAGAGAAGATCCCACCTTTAGACCCACCGAGTATGCAACTATTAATTTTAAATTTAGCAACATGCTTACCGGTAGCAAAGCCTGAAATGGGATACACAAAAATGAGGAAGTTATGTGAAGATGTTTTTAATCTTTTTTTTTTTTTCGAAATGGAGTTTCATGCTGTCATTCAGGCTGGAGTGCTGTGTGCAATCTTGGCTCACTGCAACCTTCACCTCCTGGGTTCAAATGATTCTCCTGCCTCAGCCTCCTGAGTAGCTGGGATCACAAGTGCCCACCACCAAGCCTGGCTAATTTTTTTTTTTTTTTTCCTGAGACAGAGTCTTGCTCTGTCACCCAGACTGGAGTGCAATGGCATGATCTCGGCTCACTGCAACCTCCAGCTCCTGGGTTCAAGCGATTTTCCTGCCTCAGCCTTCTGAGTAGCTGGGATTACAGGTGCCCGCCACCACCCCAGCTAATTTTTTGTATTTTTAGTAGAGACGGGGTTTCACCACATTGGCCAGGCTGGTCTCGAACTCTGGACCTCATGATCTACTCGCCTTGGCATTCCAAAGTGCTGGGATTACAGGCGTGAGCCACTGTGCCCGGCCTTAATCTTTTCTTTTTTTCTTTTCTTTTTTTTGAGACAGGTTACTGGCTGTCACCTAGGCTGGAGTACAGTGGCACAATCTTGGCTAACTGCAGCCTCGACCTCCCAGGCTCAAGTGATTCTCCTGTCTCAGCCCCCTGAGTAGCTGGGACCACAGGCACACACTACTGTGCCTGGCTAATTTTTTAATTTTTGTAGAGAAGATGTCTCCCTATGTTGCCCAGGCTGTTTTCAAACTTCTGAGCTCGAGTGATCCTCCCTCTTTGGCCTCCCAAAGTGCTGGGATTACAGGTGGGAGCCACCTCGTCTGTCCATTTTTAACCATTTTTTAAAGTTGTAAGAGAGTGATGGCTCCCACCTGTCATCTTAACCCTTTGGGAGGCCAAGGCGGGAGGACTGCTTGCATCCATGAGTTTGAGAACAACATCCTGGGCATCATAGTGAGACCCCATCTTGAAACACAATAAAAAATTAGCCGGGCGTGGTGGCCGTGGTCCCAGCCACTGGGAGGCTGGTGGGTTCCCGCTCTCACATCAGGGCCACCACATCCACACAGCGCTCGACCACCTGGGGAACAGAGCAGCCCCTGGGCAGGCTCCAGGGCCAGGCCCTGAATCACGGGCACCCACTCCACTGCTGGTCCCATCACCGAGTCACAAATGTGGGCCCCAATTTCAAGAAGCCACACTGGCTTCAGGGACGTGGACCCCACACTGAGGAATCTGGTCCCTGGGTTAGTCTCTGGATAAAACCTGGTAGCGTGGAAAGCAGACAGGCAAGGGTGGGTGCAGAGGTACCCGGCTGGCTGCAGAAGTCAGGTGGAGTCTAGGCCAGGTGCGCTGGCTCCCGTCTGTCATTCCAGCACTTTGGGAGGCCAAGGCAGGCAGATCACCTGAGTTCAGGAGTTCGAGACCAGCTTGGCCAAAATGGTGAAACCGGTTTCTACTAAAAATACAAAAATTAGCTTGGCGTGGTGGCACGTGCCTATAATCCCAGCTACTCAGGAAGCTGAGGAGGAGACTTGCTGGAACCCGGGAGGTGGGGGTTGCAGTGAGCCAAGATCGCACCACTGCACTCCAGGCTGGGTGACAGAGGGAGACTCCAGCTCCAAAACAAAAAAAAAAAAAAAAAAAGGCCAGGCACGGTGGCTCCCGTCTGTAACCCCAGCACTTTGAGAGACCGAGGCAGGTGGATCCATCAAGACAATCCTGGCTAACACGGTGAAACCCCGTCTCTCCTAAAAACACAAAAAATTAGCTGGGCATGGTGGCGGGTGCCTGTAATCCCAGCTACTTGGGAGGCTGAGGCAGGAGAATCACTTGAACCCGGGAGGCGAAGGTTGCAGTGAGCCGAGATCGCACCACTGCACTCCAGCCTGGGCGACAGTGAGACTAGGTCTCAAAACAAACAAAAACACACAAAGTTAGGGTGGAGTCTGCGCCAGCTCCTATCCCTTTCATAAGGGACACTGAGCTGCGCTCTGGCACACCTGAGCTCAGGCCTGTGAAGGCGGAGCAAGCAGGCGGGGAGGCGGGGCCGGCGCGGAGGAAACTGCACCTACTGCCCGGATTTGTTCCATGGGAAAACGCAGGATCCCTCCCGGCTACTGCCGCCTGGATTTGCTCCGGGGGAGAACGCGGGATCCCTCCCGGCTACCTCACCACCTGTCCCATCAGCAGGGTACCCCGGGACCCAACTCTAGGGCCCGGGGCTGTGACCCAGGGAAAGCCGGGGCCGCCAGCTGCTGGGCCGACGGCGGGCAGTCAGGGTCCTGGCCCCGGAAGGATGCCTCTGCCACGGGCCGCTAGTCCCATCGTAACCCCAAGCCTCAGCCCCAAGCCCGCGCACCAGTGGCTCCAGCTCCTTGGTGTCGATGAGGCCGAACTCCTTGACGAAATAGTAGAAGTGCTTGTAGCAGGTGTTCACGTGGGCCTCGGAGCCCATCTGCGCGATGCGGTCAAAGTGGTGGATGTAGACGTGCACGAACACGCGGAACAGCCGCGACAGGATCTTCCGCACCGTCTGCAAGAAGTTCTTGGGGAACGGCGTGCCTGCAGGGAGAGAGGTGGGACGGGTCCACGAACTCAATCAAGTCCATGTCCAGAACCCTTTGCTCCTGGATGTGACAAGGGGCTTCCAGACAGAAATTGCCGGCAGGCCGGGGGCTGGTGGCTCACGCCTGTAATCCCAGCACTTTGGGAGGCCAAGGCAGGCAGATCACTTGAGGTCAGGAGTTCGAGACCAGCCCGGCCAACATGGAGAAACCCCATCTTTACTGAAAAATAAAAAAAATTAGCCGGGTGTGGTGGCTCACACCTGTAATCCCAGCTACTCAGGAGGCTGAGGCAGGAGAATCGCTTGAACCTGGGGGGTAGAGGTTGAAGTGAACTGAGATGGTGCCACTGCACTCTAGTCTGGGTAACAGAGTGAGACACTGTCTCAAAAAAAAAAAAAAAAAAGATCCGCTGTACTCTGGAGGGAGGTGCCCCAATGATCACCCACAAACCCACGTTTACAGGGTGCCCCTGAGAGCCACACAGTGGATTACACATCGAGCTGGGCAGGAGGTCCCACCAAAGGGTGATGATCCTGGTGGGCCCAGGGGCTCCATGGCAGTGATTCTGAAACCACTGAGAACACTGGGCCCAGCGCTGGCAGGGGTACTTGTCTCCTCTGCGAAGGACTCCAGGCCTGATGCTGATCCCGCCCTTCTCTGCTTTGGGGTGAGGGAGACAGGAGTCACCAGGAGCGATTCGGGATGAAGCGAGGCTACTAAGCGCAGCCCGACTTAGGAGAAGACTCAGAAATGGAGTCTCTCTTTTTTTTTTTTTTTTTTTTTGAGACGGAGTCTTGCTCTGTTGCCTGGGATGGAGTGCAGTGGCCGGATCTCAGCTCACTGCAAGCTCCGCCTCCCGGGTTCAGGCCATTCTCCTGCCTCAGCCTCCCGAGTAGCTGGGACTACAGGCGCCTGCCACCTCGCCCGGCTAGTTTTTTGTATTTTTTAGTAGAGACGGGGTTTCACTGTGTTAGCCAGGATGGTCTCGATCTCCTGACCTCGTGATCCGCCCGTCTCGGCCTCCCAAAGTGCTGGGATTACAGGCTTGAGCCACCGCACCCGGCTTTTTTTTTTTTTTTTTTTTGAGACAGGGTCTTGCTCTGTCGCCCAGGCTGGAGTGCAGTGGCACGATCATAGTTTACTGCAGCCTCAACCTCCTAGCCTCAAGCGATCCTCCCACCTTAGCCTCCCGACTAGCTGCAACCACAGGTGTGCACCACCATGCTTGGCTAATTTTTAAAATTTTTCCTAGAGATGGGATTTTGCTATGTTGCCCAGGCTGAGCTCAAACTCCTGGGCTCAAGTGATCCCTGGGCTCGGCCTCCCAAAGCGCTGGCATTACGGGTGTGAGCCACTGTGCTTGGCCTCCCCGACTTTTCCGGAAGGCTCTGTATCCCCAGCCCCTGCTCACCACTGACTCACCGACGTTGGTGGGGAAGAGGTCCTCGTTGTTGATTTGCGCCTCGATCCAGTCCATCAGCAGGTCCATGTACCTGGGCGCGGAGAGTGCCGTGGGCTTCCGGAACTTATGCTCGTCCTGCCAGCGGTACTCGTACTTGGGGCCCCCCGACATGACGGGGCAGGACTGCTCCGTGCAGCCGTCGCTGATGGTGCCGTAGATGAGGTTGACGCGGTTAAAGAAGTCCACCACGTGAACGGCCACCCAGTCGTTCAGGTCCTCGCCCGGGGGCAGCTGCACGGCTAGCCGCAGGTCCAGCCCGGCGTTCAGCGACGCCTGCGCCTTCTTGTGCAGCTCGAAGCGCTGGGTGCCCGGCTCGAACTTGCGCTTGGGGCGGAATGTCTTGTCCTTGTTGAAGACTTGCTTCAGGAAGGGGTTGGACATCTTGGTGACGCCTGCTCTCCTGGAACGCTTCTGCAGAGGGGTCCTGGGCCAGCTGGCTGGGGGTGCTGACCAACCCGAGAGGCCACAAAACACTCACCAAGCTCCACAGCTCTCCTGTGGATCTGAAATACACAGGGGAATCATGACCTGCTGGAGGTGACAGAATTTCCACGACTCTCCCGTGGATCTGAAATACACAGGGGAATCATGACCTGCTGGAGGTGACAGAATTTCCCGGAAACTCATGCTGACGGCACAAGCGGCAGGATTTGTTTTTTTTGTTTGTTTTATTTTCTGAGACAGGGTCTCACTCTGTTCCCCCGGCTGGAGTGCAGTGGTACCATCATGGCTCACTGCAACCTCTGCCTCCCAGGCCCAAGCGATCCTCCCACCTTAGCCTCCTGACTAGCTGAGACTACAGACACACACCACCACAGCTGGGTAATTTTCTTTTAGTAGAAACGGGGTTTCTCTATGTTGCCCAGGATGGTCTCCAACTCCTGGGCTCACGTGATCCTCCCATCTCTGCCTCCCAAAGTGCTGGGCTTACAGGCCTGAGCCACTGCACCCAGCCCCTAGTGGCAGGGTTCAAAACATCCCCTGGACTTCTGACTTTAAGGAGTTTCACCCAAAGGGGGCCACCTCCTCAGTGGACAGAACTGCACATGGCGAGGCCTGACTGGCTCACAGCAGAAGGTTCAGAGAGCCGGACCCCAAGAGCCCGCAGGGGCCACATCTTCCCCGGTGCTGCTACCTGGCTGGGGCCTGGACTTGCTGCTACCTGGCACTCTGGGGCTCGAGTGTGGGGGCAGGCTAAGATGCCGGTTATAGGGGACTACGCAGGCCGGACTGTGGCCTCCACAAAGAAGCCACGCCCCAATGCCCGCAGCCTGTGCATGGCAGCCTAGGTGGAAAAAGGTCTTGAGGGATGTCATCTTGGATTACTTGGGTGGCCCTACAGTCAGAGACAAATGTCCTTATGAGTGAGGCGGATACGGGGGAGACAGCTATGTGAGAACAGAGGCAGAGATGGGGGTGATGCTTCCACAAGCGAAGGGCCCAGGATGCTGGCCACTGCCAGGAGCAGAGAGAAGCCTGGCAGATGCCCCTCGGTCTCAGAGGGACCCAGCCCTGCCCACACCTTCGTCGCGGACATGCGGCCCAGAGCTGACGAATCTCTGTCATGGCAGCGTTGTCCGCTGTGCCCAAGTCACTGGTCACTGGGTCAGGGACCCCTGCGATTGGTGTGATCCCTCTTCGCTTGATTTCATCTGCAAAGACCCCCTTCCATGTTGGATCACATGGCGAGATGCTGGGTGATTCCAGGGGCAGCTGTCCACCTCAAGGCACCATATAAATGAGGAAACTTCCAGGCGCCAGCCCAAGTCTCACGCACACCTGAGCGGTGACTTGTAAGACACCTGGGGGTTGCTCTGGCGTGGGGCCCCAGCATCCGCCGACTCCCCTGAGAATCCTCAGGGGAGAGAGACAGAGTCCATCCTGCACAGGGCGGAGGGACGACCTGGATCACACACCGCGCATGTGCCAGGTTCACACTCAGCACACAGGGCCTGTCACTGCCAACACCGTTGTCACTACCAGGACGCCAGCACCATGGCAGGCCCAGAGTGGATGCAGACCCCACCCTGCTCTGCTGGGTGCACCTCCTGGACTGGCAGACTTGACTGTGACACTTGGGGCAAGGCCCATGCAGGGCACTGGGCAAGGCAGGGGTCCTCACCACAGCATGAAGAGGACCCAGCAGAAAGGGGAGTCAGAAAGGGGAGAGGGAGTAAGGCCCATGCATGCCCAGGCCCACTGGGCTCCATGCAACGCTCCCAAGAAATAAACACACATTCATCATGTTCTGGTACATCCCAACCCCATCTCATTTTTTTTTTTTTTTTTTTTTTTTTTTTTTTTTGAGACGGAGTGTTGTTCTGTCGCCCTGGCTGGAGTGCAGTGGTCAGATCTCAGCTCACTGCAAGCTGCGCCTCCCGGGTTTACGCCATTCTCCTGCCTCAGCCTCCCGAGTAGCTGGGACTACAGGCGCCTGCCACCTCGCCCGGCTAGTTTTTTGTATTTTTTAGTAGAGACGGGGTTTCACCGTGTTAGCCAGGATGGTCTCGATCTCCTGACCTCGTGATCCGCCCGTCTCGGCCTCCCAAAGTGCTGGGATTACAGGCGTGAGCCACCGCGCCCGGCCCCTCGTTTTTTTTTGGGGGGCAGAGTCTTGCTCTGTCACCCAGGCTGGAGTGCAGTGGCATGGTCTCGGCTCACTGCAGCCTCTGCCTCCTGGGTTGAAGCAATTCTCCTGCCTCAGCCTCCCAAGTAGCTGGGATTACTGGCACTTGCCAGCACGCCCGGCTAATTTTTGTGTTTTTAGTAGAGATGGGGTTTCACCGTGCTGGTCAGGCTGGTCTCAAACTCCTGACCTCATCAGATCCACCACCTTGGCCTCCACAGTGCTGGGATGACAGGCGTGCGCCACCGCGCCTGGCTGTGCTGCTGTTAACTTGTGATCAAGTCCTGTCTTGTGTCTCATTCCTCACGATACATGACTGGGAGAGTGTCCTGGGACTGCCATCACAAATCACCACAAATTTCGGGCTGAAAACAACACCCGTCTATCATGGGGAAGCTCCCAGCTGTTGGGAATGGATCCTGTAGGGCTAAATGTAAGGTGTGGACAGGCCAAGCACAGTGGCTCACGCCTGTAAGGACTTTGAGAGGGTGAGGTGGGTAGATGGCTTGCGTCCAGGAGTTTGAGGTCAGCCTGAGCAACATGGCGAGACCTCGTCTCTACAAAATAATTTTTTTTTTTTTTTTTTTTTTTTTTTTTTTGAGACGGAGTCTTGCTCTGTCGCCCGGGCTGGAGTGCAGTGGCGGATCTCAGCTCACTGCAAGCTCCGCCTCCTGGGTTTACGCCATTCTCCTGCCTCAGCCTCCCAAGTAGCTGGGACTACAGGTGCCCGCCACCTCGCCCGGCTAGTTTTTTGTATTTTTTAGTAGAGACGGGGTTTCACCGTGTTAGCCAGGATGGACTCGATCTCCTGACCTCGTGATCCGCCTGTCTCGGCCTCCCAAAGTGCTGGGATTACAGGCTTGAGCCACTGCCCCCGGCCTACAAAATAATTTTATTTTATTTTTAATTTTTATTTATTTATTTTTTGAGACGGAGTCTCACTCTGTTGCCCAGGCTGGAGTGCAGTGGCCGGATCTCAGCTCACTGCAAGCTCCGCCTCCTGGGCTCACACCATTCTCCTGCCTCAGCCTCCCGAGTAGCTGGGACTACAGGCGCCTGCCACCTCGCCCGGCTAGTTTTTTGTAGTTTTTAGTAGAGACAGGGTTTCACCATGTTAGCCAGGATGGTCTTGATCTCTTGACCTCGTGATCCGCCTGTCTCGGCCTCCCAAAGTGCTGGGATTACAGGCTTGAGCCACTGCACCCGGCCAAAATAATTTTAAAATTAGCTGGGTGTAGTGGCGCATGCCTAGGAGGTCCTGGGAGGACCGTTTGAGCCTGGGAGTTCGAGGCTGCAGTGAGCCACGTTCATATCACTGCCTGGGCACAGAATAAGACTCTGTCTCAAAAAATAAAAAATAAAAATAAGGAGTGAGCAGAGCTGGATCCTTCCAGAGGCCCCAGGGCTTAGGGTTAGGATACCCCCCAACAGACAACAGAACGGCCCCCACCAGAGAATGATCTGGACCCAAATGCTCACAGGGCCCGGGCGTCGGGGGAAGAGATGCTGCATTGTTTGGAAGAAAAGCAAGTTAGAGGCTGGGTGCGTTGGCTCATGCCTGTAGTCCTAGCACTTTGGGAGGCTGAAGCGGGCGGATCACCTGAGGTTGGGAGTTCGAGACCATCCTGGCCAACACGGTGAAACCCTGTCTCTACTAAAAATACAAATATTACCCAGGCGTGGTGGCGCGTGCCTGTAATCCCAGCTACTCGGGAGGCTGAGGCAGGAGAATCGCTTGAACCCGGGAGGCAGAGGTTGCAGTGAGCTGAGACCATGCCACTGCACTCCAGCCTGGGCGACAGAACAAGACTCTGCCTCAAAACAAAGCAAAACAAAACAAAACACGGTGTCCACTGTGAACACAGTGACAACAGAGTCTGCACCATAAGAAGGTACAGGGTCAATGGTTTGTCACAAGGGAGCACCTGGTAAGGACTGGCTGGGGGCACTGCTCAGGGCAGCTTGGGCACAGGTGGCAAGAGGACACTGGTCCCACACACTCTGCAGTGACCAGAAAGGCCTGAACTTCCCCAGTGCCAACCTGGGGCCCTTAGCCACCATCATGACTTCCTGCCACCAGGGTTAACACCCAACTAGGAACTTACACTTTTCATTTTCCTGGGACAAAAACCCCATCTCCACTTCACAGATGCGAAAACCAGGGCCCAGAAAACCAGGCCTCTACCCGCTGGCTCTGTGGACATCGGGGTTGGATCGTTTTCTGAGGTGGGGCCGTCCTGGGCACTGCAGGGGGCTGAGCAGCGTCCCTGGCCTCCACCCACTCCCTGCCAGGAGCACCCTCAGTTGCGACAACCACAGATGTCCCCAGACATCATCCAATGTCCCTTGGGGTTAAGATTAGATCGCTCTGGTGAGATCGTGGCTCAAGATTATGACTGACTCTACAGCAGTGTCTCACGCCACACGGCTAGTGGGTGAACTGCCCGGGGCTCAAACCCTGGCCTCTGTGTGTGAAGCCACCGCTGTTTCTGCCCCACAACTCCCTGAATTCAGCAACTCTCGGGGATGCGGGCAGCCGTCTGATCACAAACCTAGTGACACACGCTTCCCGGGCCAGTGCTGCTCCACCATGGGGCCCCTCCATTGCCCAGCAGAGCCACGTGGATGCTCCAAGTCCAGGGGCTGCTGACCCGTCCTGGTTTTGCTGGGGGGGGCACAACCCCAGGGTGAGCACACAGGTACCACCCTGCTTGCTTCTCTTCTATTTTTAGAGAGGTTCTTGCTCTGCTGCCCAGGTTGGAGCGCAGTGGCAGGATCATGGCTCACACTTCAGCCTCAACCTCCTAGCTCAAGGGATCCTCCTGCCTTAGCCTCCTGAATAGCTGGGACCACGGGCACTCACTGCCATAATATTTTATAATGTTTTCACCACCAGGTAATTTTTTTTTTTTTTTTTTTTTTTTGTAGAGACAGGATCTCACTATGTTGCTAGGCTGGTCTTGGGAACTCCTGGAGTCAAGCGATCCTTCCACCTTAGCTTCTCAAGGTGCCAGGATCACTGGTGTGAGCCACTGTGCCTGGCCACCCCTGCCCACTTCCCAAGGAAGGAGCGATCCCACAGCCGAGTCTCAGACCCTCCCTGGGAAGCACCTGATTCAAAGAGGCCACCTCTGTGCTTCCGGTATCCCCCTGGGGCTGGGGAGCCCAGGACGCATCCATGCTGGGGCTGAGCAGGTGGGAGCCATTGGTGGGGACCTGAGGCCCTTCCCCATTGATGGCTCAGCATCCCAGAGGCCAGCACCTGCCCCAGCAATGAGCTCTGCAAACCACACGTGCCCTCAGGCCACACCACCTGCAGCACAAGATCAATAAATCCCCTCCGGAGAAGGGAAAATGGTGGCCACCTCCAGGCCACGGCCCACCTGGCGCTGAGCGAGATGCTCCTCCACACCGGGGACCAGTCACCTCCGTCCCCACACGCCTGCCTAGATGGGGTGAGTGCAGGCCTCACTTGACCAGAGAGGAAACCACGCAGGCGAGCACATAACATCCACCCAGTCAGGCCCACTTGCCTCCCTCCTCCCCATTTCCACTTCACGTCTGGGCCAACTCACAGCCGACTTTCCAACACCAACAGAAATCACAGCACAGAGCAAAACCCAACCCGCCATCCCGGTGCTGCCCTTTGTGGATTTCAGGGTCTTCCGTGCCAATTTGGGGGCATAGCTTCCAACCATGCCACCTGGTTGGGCAGGCGGGGCCTTCCAGCAGTGGTATGGCAGCCCGGGGCTGACTGCGGCCACAGGAGGAGACCCTTACCTGGGCTGAGCCTTAGGGAGAACGTGGCTGTTCCCACAGGCCCCCGCTTGTGTTTTTAAAACTTTGTGTAGGCTGGGCGCGGTGGCTCAAGCCTGTAATCCCAGCACTTTGGGAGGCCGAGACGGGCGGATCACGAGGTCAGGAGATCGAGACCATCCTGGCTAACATGGTGAAACCCTGTCTCTACTAAAAAAAATACAAAAAACTAGCCGGGCGAGGTGGCGGGCGCCTGTAGTCCCAGCTACTCGGGAGGCTGAGGCAGGAAAATGGTGTAAACCCGGGAGGTAGAGCTTGCAGTGAGCTGAGAACCAGCCACTGCACTCCAGCCTGGGCGACAGAGTGAGACTCCGTCTCAAAAAAAAAAAAAAAACTTTGTGTACAGATAGGGTCTCACTACACTGCCCAGGCTGGTCTCGAACTCCTGGTCTAAAGTGAGTTCTGCCTCAGCTTCCCAAAGCCTCTCCTCCTACTGCCTTGGCTTCCCAAAGTGCTGGGATTACAGGCGTGAGCCACTATACCCAGACTAATTTTCTTTTTTTTTAAAGTAGAGACAGGGGTTTCGCCATGTTGCCCAGGCTGCTCTCAAATTCCTGGCCTCAAGAAATCCTCCCGCCTCAGCCTCCCGAAGTGCTGGGATTACAGACATGAGCCACTGTGCCCGGCCTAAGCAAACTGTTTTCTATCAGGAACAAACACAGGCTCCTTGGCGAAGGGGTGATCGGCCACAGAAAGGGGTTTTTTTCCGAAGAAAGGCCAGGACGGCCTCAGGACCCTGCCTCCCGCCCTCGTTGTCCCCTGAGGCTGGGGGCTGGTTACCGTGTCTGAGGCTCCCTCCGCTCTGCTCTTCTCAGATTTCTCCAGGGACAGTGTGGGGAAGACAAGGCAGGAATCAGCTCTCAGAATTCCACACCAAGGCCTTCTCGGCTCCCCTGGTCTTCCCACGGACGAGACACAAGTGATCCTTGGAAACTTCTAGAGAAATGAAAGGTGAGATGACAAATTCCCCTGCTGCAACGCTTTTTTTTTTTTCAAAAAAAAAAAAAACACAGTTTCTCTAAGCAACCAACTGGTATGACCCCTCCCTCGCCAAGGTGCAGCAGCTCACAGACCAGTCACCCACTTCCTTCCGGAGGTTTCCACATCCTGTCACTGCCTCGGGGACCGCTGCCCCAGAGCACAGGAGGCGCCTGAGAGACAAGCCCTGAGCGGAGACGTCAGTTCCCTGTGTTCTAGGTCAGTGCACAACACTGGCTCCCGGCCTGGCAGCCCTGATACTTGGCTGGAAGATGCTCCCAGTCCAGAATCTGTCCTGCTAAAAAAGGCAGCGTCGGCAGGGCGCGGTGGCTCACGCCTGTAATCCCAGCACTTTGGGAGGCTGAGGAGGGCGGATCACGAGGTCAGGAGATAGAAACTATCCTGGCTAATGCAGTGAAACCCCTTCTCTACTAAAAATACAAAAAATTAGTCAGGCGTGGTAGCGGGCACCCGTAGTCCCAGCTACTTGGGAGGCTGAGGCAGGAGAATGGCCTAAACCCGGGAGGCGGAGTTCGCAGTGAGCTGAGATCGTGCCACTGCACTCCAGCCTGGGCGACACAGCGAGACTCTGCCTCAAAAAAAAAAAAAAAAAGCAGCGTCCCAGAGCCACCTTCCAAAATTTGAGTACTTATTTGTTTTTTATTTTTACTGTTATTTTTTTGAGACTGAGTCCCTGACTTCTCTTGTGGGAAAGCAGGCAGGCAGGAAGCAAGGCCTGTCCAGGCCACTCCGGGCCAGGTGTTATCAAGGGGTTAGCATACTGTCCGAATTCTCCTGACAATCTTTTCTTCTGTTTTTAGATTGACATTCGACTCACATACCACACATTTTAACCTTTTCAGTTACAGTTCAGGAGTACAGTTACGTGACTCCTGGCATGTTTGAGTTGCCCAACCACTACCTTTATCTAATTCCAGAACACTTCCATCACCCCTAAAAGAAATCCTGTCCAGGTGCAATGGCTCATGCCTGTAATTGCAGCACTTTGGGAGGCCAAGGCAGGAGGACTGCTTGAGGCCAGGAGCTCAAGACCAGCCTGGGCAACATAATGAGACCCCGTCACTGCAAAAAATATTTAGATATTAGGCAAGCATGGTGGATGTGCCTGTATAGTCCCAGCTACTAGGGAGGCTGAGGTGGGAGGATCGCCTGAGCCCAGGAGGTCGAGGCTGCAGTGAGCCATGATTGTGCCACTGCACTGCAGCCTGGGGGACACAGTGAGACCCTGTCTCAAAACAAAGCGAAGATCATGTCACCTAGGGGACAGTTACAGTGATGAGACGTCACGGACACCTGTGGTGCCTGCTTCAGAGGACCCAGCCCAAGGTTTCAAAAAACAAGAGCCCAAGCGTCAGAAAGAGGAAGCCACACGGAGGAACGCCCCAAGCTCCCGTCCAAACCCAGGCCACACTCCTTCCACGGAACTTTTACTGCCGAGGCCACAGGGTCTGGGCTTTACTGGGCACCACTGACGTGGCACCGCCTTCTTGGCCTCCTGGATGGCTTCAGTCTGAACGGGGAGGCAGGAGCCATGCTCTGAGCCTGCCCAGTGGGAGCCAGGGGCCCATCCCAGTCTCGCCTCCTCATGGCCACTGTGAAGAGCTCTCAGCCACACTCAGCCGCGGCGGAGGTCTCACCTGGGGGGCGATTCTGCACCCCGGGGGATACTGGGTGATGTTTGGGGGCATTTGTGGCTGTCATAACTGGGGGATGCTCCTGGCACAGAGTGGGTGGTGGCCAGGGATGCTGCCCAGTGCCCTGCAGTGCCCAGGACACCCCACCCCAGAGAACAATCCGCCTTAAATGTCCACAGTGCCGAGGGGGAAAAAGCTTGTCCTGCGAGTGCAGAGCCAGGGACCTAACTGTTTGTGTTTGCTTTATTTATTTATTTTTTGAGACAAAGTCTTGCTCTGTCACCCAGGCTGGAGTGCAGTGGCACAATCATAGCCCACTCTAGCCTCAACCTCCGGGGCTCAAGCAATCCTCCCACCTCAGTCTCCTGAGTAGCCGGGACTACTGCTGTGCACCTGGCTAATTTTTGTATTTTTTTTTTCTTTTTTGAGATGGAGTCTCGCTCTGTTGCGTAGGCTGGAGTGCAGTGGCGCGATCTTGGCTCACTGCAACCTCTGCCTCCTGGGTTCAAGGATTCTTCTGCCTCAGCCTCCTGAGTAAGCTGGGACTACAGGCGCGCACTACCACACGCAGCTAATTTTTTTTGGTATTTTTAGTAGAGACGGGGTTTCACCGTATTGGCCAGGCTGGTCTCGAACTCCTGACTTCGTGATCTGCCCACCTTGGCCTCCCAAAGTGCTGGGATTACAGGCGCGAGCCACCACACCCGGCAATTTCTGTATTTTTTGTAGAGACGGGGGTCTTACTATGTTGTGCAGGCTGTTCTTAAACTCCTGACCTCAAGCGGTGCTCCCACCTTGGCCTCCCAAAGTGCTGGGATTATAGATGTGAGCCACTGAGCCTGGCTGTCTCCCTCTTTAATGAATAATTTTTACAAATTGCCAACCGCATCACTAGTTAGTACACAGTGACTGTGGGTTGTCAGAGGTGCAAACATGTATCTGACCACCCGTGTTTCTCCCGCCTTCTGGGGAGCACTTCCCTACGCACTCATAAACCAACCCTGCAGGGGTTCATGCCGCAGCCCTGAGAGGCTGGCAGGGCGGGTAGAAAGTGGACGTTCTCATTCCTGCTAAGTGATCATGGACCTTTGCTGTCATTAGTAAACAGGCCTGGCATCTGCCGGGGCCCTGGAGGACCTACTCTTGTGAAACTCATCATTCCCTGGCTGGCGGGAGGGGCTCATCCATGCTGCACGTGCAGAAGCTGAGGCCAGCTGCCTCGCCTGAGGGTGTGAGGTGAAAGGTACGAGTCTGGGCTTGAACTCAGATCCTTCAATTCTGAATCTGGTGTGTCTGCCATTAGGGCAGCGTCTCTGCACTGTGGATGTCAGCGTGGGTCACTCTCTGGGGAGGGGCCATCCTGGGCACTGCAGGGTGCTGAGCAGCGTCCTGGTCTCCACCCACTCCATGCCAGGGGCACCCCCAGTCATGAGAAAAACACAAATGTCCCAGACTTGGCCCAGTGTCCCTTGGGGGCAGAATCACCCTCCATTGACACCCCTTGGGTTAGGGGATTCCACGGACCCCCGAGAGACTCTGTGGCCCATGATCCTCTACTCTGCTGAGGTCCTAGGAGGCTACACACATTGAAATCCACACCCTGGGCCGGGCGCGGTGGCTCAAGCCTGTAATCCCAGCACTTTGGGAGGCCGAGACGGGCGGATCACGAGGTCAGATCGAGACCATCCTGGCTAATACAGTGAAACCCCGTCTCTACTAAAAAAATACAAAAAACTAGCCGGGCGTGGTGGCGGGCGCCTGTAGTCCCAGCTACTCGGGAGGCTGAGGCAGGAGAATGGCGGGAACTCGGGAGGCGGAGCTTGCAGTGAGCTGAGATCCGGCCACTGCACTCCAGCCTGGGCGACAGAGCGAGACTCCGTCTCAAAAAAAAAAAAAAAAAAAAAAAAAAAAAGAAATCCACACCCTGAATGATGAGGGGGAGAGGAGGAGAATCCCAGGAGCTGGGGTCCCCTGGTTTATACTGTCTGCCATATTGGGAGTTTATTTTGCTGTCTGGTGTGAGGAGGGAGCAGACTTGATTTTCTTTTTCCAAATAACTAATGCAGTCCCCCACCTGGCATTCAGGGCTGGATCCTTCTCTGGGGTGAGTTTGTCCTGGGCACTGCAGGTGCTGAGCAATGTTCCTGGCCTCCATCCACTGCATGCCGGGGGCACCCCCTCCTCTAGTTGTGACAAACACAAACGCCCCCCACCCCACCATGTCCAAGTTCCCTGGGGGCAAAACTGCCCTGGGGCAAGACCTCAGTTAGATTGGCAGCTTCCTCTCTGATGTCATCTACAAGGGACTCCACTTGGGGATTCTGAGGGGATTCTGGGGCCCCCGACACCCGACCCATCTTAGCCCAGCCAAGCCCGCATCCTCAGAGATCCTCAGCTGCTGAGCGCTTCTGAAACCAGCATCTGCAGCCCGGCAGAGCTGGCCTGGTGACTCAGGCTGTCTTGATTCTCCATGGCACTTCAGGTGTGACTCCCCCCACAGGTGTCCCAGCTCAGCCCATCCCTTTGTCCCCTGCGGGAACTGTCCATGCTTTGAGTGGTTCCCACCCCCGACCATTTCCTTTTTTCTCCCATTTGCCTCATGGCCCAGAGGGTGTTGGGGGGCGGAGTCAGGGCCAGACCACCCTGCCCCCTGCCCCCACAGGCTGAAAACAGTGACGATTCTGCCCCTCAACGCTGGGTGATGTCTGGGGACATCTGTAATTGTCAGGTTTTGGGGGAGCTCCTGGCATGGAGTGGGTGGAGGCCAGGGACACTGCTCAGCACCCTGCAGTGCCCAGGACACTCCACCCCGGAGAATGACTCAGTACCCGGGGGAGACCCTGGCCCCAGCCCCACACAGGAAGTCAATAACAACTTCCTCCTTTCCTGTGGGACCTATGGTCAATGAAATATGACATTAAACCTAGCAGTGATAAAAATATGGTCATTATTTTAACACACTTTTTTTTTTTTTTTTTTTTTTTTTTTTTTTTTTGAGGCGGAGTCTCGCTCTGTCGCCCGGACTGGAGTGCAGTGGCCAGATCTCAGCTCACTGCAAGCTCCGCCTCCTGGGTTTCCGCCATTCTCCTGCCTCAGCCTCCCAAGTAGCTGGGACTACAGGCGCCCGCCACCTCGCCCGGCTAGTTTTTGTATTTTTAGTAGAGACGGGGTTTCACCATATTAGCCAGGATGGTCTCGATCTCCTGACCTCGTGATCCGCCCGTCTCGGCCTCCCAAAGTGCTGGGATTACAGGCTTGAGCCACCGCGCCCGGCCTTTAACACACTTTTAAAACTAATAAGCTAAATATAAGCTCTGCATTAAAACCAGAAGACCTAAGAGAAAAAACCCAGGACTTGTGGGGAAGAAAAGGGAGAGAAACCTATGTGAAATTGACTCCTGTAGTAAGTAACCCTACAACCAAGACGCCAGACCGGGCGCGGTGGCACAGGCCTGTCATCCCAGCACTTTGGGAGGCCGAGGTGGGCGGATCACCAGAGGTCAGGAGTTCAAGACCAGCCTGGCTAACACGGTGAAACCCCCGTCTCTACTAAAAATACCAAAAATTAGCCAGGCGTGGTGGTAGGTGCCTGCAGTCCCAGCTACTCGGGAGGCTGAGGCAGGAGAATGGTGTGAATCCGGGAGGCGGAGCTTGCAGTGAGCCGAGATCGCGCCACTGCACTCCCTGCACTCCAGCCTGGGCGACAGAGCGAGATTCCGCATCAAAAAAAAAAAAAAAAAGATTCCAGCACCAGCTGCAGGCCAGATCAGGGAACACACACTTCCTGCAGAATCATTCTCAAGCCCATCTGGCTAGAAAGAAAAGCCTTTAACTCGAGCCAAAGCTTCTCAATCCAGAGGAGTCTGCTCTTCGTGTAATCCAGGACAGCGCAGCCACACAGTTTTAAGAAGAATGAGACACAGGCCCTGACGCAGAAGGACACCCAATATCCGATAAGTGCGAAAAATAAGTTGCGAAACAGCATGGATAGCCAGATCTTTTTTTTGGAGATGGAGTCTCGTTCTGTTGTCCAGGCTGGAGTGCAGTGGCGCCACCTCGGCCCACTGCAAGCTCTGCCTCCCCGGCTCAAGCAATTCTCCTGCCTCAGCCTCCCAAACAGCTGGGATTACAGGAGTGCGCCACCATGACCGGCTAATTTTTGTTATTTTTGGTAGGAGACGGGGTTTTACCATGTTGGCCAGGCTGGTCTCAAACTCCTGACCTCAAGTAATCCGCCCACCTTGGCCTCCCAAAATGCTGGGATTACAGGCGTGAGCTACTGCACCCAGCCTCTAAGACCTTTTTTGTTAAAGAAGGAATAGGCCGGGCGTGGTGGCTCAAGCCTGTAATCCCAGCACTTTGGGAGGCCGAGACGGGCGGATCACGAGGTCAGGAGATCGAGACCATCCTGGCTAATACGGTGAAACCCCGTCTCTACTAAAAAAATACAAAAAACTAGCCGGGCGAGGTGGTGGGCGCCTGTAGTCCCAGCTACTCCGGAGGCTGAGGCAGGAGAATGGCGGGAACCCGGGAGGCGGAGCCTGCAGTGAGCTGAGATCCGGCCACTGCACTCCAGCCTGGCGACAGAGCGAGACTCCGTCTCAAAAAAAAAAAAAAAAAAAAGAAGGAATAAAAGTCCAGGTGCGGTGGCTCATGTCTGTAATCCCAGCACTTTGGGAGGCCGAGGCGGGCGGATCAGAGGTCAGGAGATCAAGACCATCCTGGCTAACATGGTGAAACCCCATCTCTACTAAAAATCCCAAAAAAATTAGCCGGGCATGGTGGTGGGCGCCTGTAGTCCCAGCTACTCAGGGAGGCTGAGGCAGGAGAATAGCGTGAACCTGGGAGGCGGAGCTTGCAGTGAGCTGAGATCCGGCCACTGCACTCCAGCCTGGACGACAGAGTGAGACTCTGTTTAAAAAAAAAAAAAAAAAAAAGGAGTAATAGGCCAGGCACAGTGACTCACACCTGTAATCCCAGCACTTTGGGAGGCCAAGGCAGGTGGATCACAAGGTCAGGAGTTCGAGACTAGCCTGGCCAAGATGGTGAAACCGTGTCTCTACTAAAAATACGAAAATTAGCCAGGAGTGGTGGCGGGCGCCTGTAGTCCCAGTTATTCGGGAGGTTGAGGCAGGAGAATCACTTGAACCTGGGAGGCAGAGGTTGCAATGAGCTGAGATTGTGCTATTGCACTCCAGCCTGGGTGATAAGAGCAAAACTCTGTCCTAAAAAAGAAAGAATGGCCGGGCAGGTGGCTCACGCCTGTAATCCCAGCACTTTGGGAGACTGAGGCGGGTGGATCATGAGGTCAGGAGATTGAGACCATCCTGGCTAACACGGTGAAACCTCGTCTGTACTAAAAATACAAAAAGTTAGCCGGGCATGGTGGCGGGCACCTGTAGTCCCAGCTACTTGGGAGGCTGAGGCAGGAGAATGGCTCGAACCCGGGAGGCGGAGCTTGCAGTGAGCTGAGACAGCGCTACTGCACTCCAGCCTGGGCGACAGAGCGAGACTCCGTCTCAAAAAAAAAAGAAGAAAGAAGAATAAATTGGTACAACCATAAAAAAAAAGGAACTATTGTGTTTGGAAGGAAGGTTTTTTTGTTTGTTTGTTTTTTGTTTTTTTCTGCTGTCTGTTTGAGACAAGGTCTCGCTCTGTCACCCGGGCTGGAGTGCAGTGGTGCGATCACCGCTCTCTGCAGCCTCAACCTCCTGGGCTCAAACACTCCTCCCACCTCAGCCTCTCAAGTAGCTGGGACCACAGGCGCATGCCATCATGCACAGCTAATTTTTATATTTTTGGTAGAGATGTGGTGTTACTATGTTGCCCAGGCTGGTCTCAAACTTCTGGATTCAAGCTATCCTTCTGCCTTGGCCTCCCAGAGTGCTGGGATCACAGGCATGAGACACAGTGCACGATCCTCTGTAAATCTTTGTGGTACACTGACACACTTTTCCCAGTCTGGGTATATAAGGAAAAACAGTCATTTTGGTATACTCAAAAGGAAAAGGGGGCGGGGCACGTGGCTCACGCCTGTAATCCTAGCACTTTGGGAGGCCGAGGCAGGCAGAGTGCCTGAGCTGGGCAACGTGGTGAAATCCAGTCTCTAATAAAACACCAAAAAATTAGTTGGGTGTGGTGGCGCACGCCTGTAATCCCAGCTGCTCGGGAGGCTGAGGCATGAGAATCTCTTGAGCTCAGGAGGCGGAGTTTGCAGTGAGCCGAGGTTGTGCCACTGCACTCCAGCCTGGGCAAGAGACTCCATTTCAAAAAAAAAAAGGAAAAAGGAGGAGGCCAGGCGCGGTCCCCAGAAGGTATCGTGTCAAAGTCTGAAAGAAAACCCAAGTTCAGCCTTTTTTTGTGTGCAGCCAGGCACACGCTGGACCACAGCCACCCACTGTGTGTTCCAGCGACTTCTCTGGGACTCCGAAAGGCAGAAGTGAAGGCCTCCTCCCAAAATCCCGTTCCTGAAGTCGGATTTGCCTTTTCTGCTTAAGCCATTTGACCTTCTAAATACCAGGAAAACAGAAACAGAGCTCATTGGCTGGGGAAGGTCTAAAACTCCCCACCTCAAAACCCCAAGCTCTTAGTCAGCTGTGTGGGGAATTTTTCTGAAACCTCCACTATCAGGTCCCTAAGGTGGGAGAATACTTCCTTGGAAGGGAATTTTTTTTTTCAAGATGTTGCCTCACTCTGTTGCCCAGGCTGGGGTGCAGTGGCATGATCTTGGCTCACTGCAAGCTCCGCCTCCTGGGTTCAAGCGATTTTCTGGCCTCAGCCTCCTGAGTATCTGGGACTACAGGCACGCGCCAGCACGCCCGGATAATTTTTGTATTTTTAGTAGAGATGGGGTTTTGCCATGTTGGCCAGGCTGGTCTTGAATGCCTGACCTCAGGTGATCCGCTCTCCTCGGCCTCCCACAGTGCTGGGATTGCAGGGATAAGCCACCCGCAGCTGGTCAGCACATCCCAGTTCGGACCAGCTACACTGCAAGGCCTCCACAGCCACAGGTGGTCAGCTCAGCTCCAGAGTTAAAAGAGAAAAGTCAAGCTGTTGAAACAGGGGGAGCTGGGAAGGGTGCAGTGGGGCGGGTGTTGCTTGAGGTGGGTGCCTGAGTCGTTCCTGGGGAAAGGGAAACACATCCCGGGGATCCGGAGGACAGGGACGTGGCATGCTGGGAGTTCACTTTCTTAGTCCTCACTCTGTAATCGGTAGATCTTCTCAGTGAGTTCTAATAAGCAGGTCCCTGACAACTGCGGTTAAGAACCTAGTTTCTGGAAGTTCTCAGGGCTGCAACTCTGCAACTCTGACAGCCCAGGGGCTCATCCAGCCCTCCTTCCTTTCCCTCTGTAAGTTTTTTTTTTTTTTGAGACAGAGTCTTGCTCTGTCGACCAGGCTGGAGTGCTGTGGCGCCATCTCGGCTCACTGCAAGCTCCACCTCCCGGGTTCATGCCATTCTCCTGCCTCAGCCTCCCTAGTAGCTGGGACCACAGGCATCCACCGCCACGCTTAGCTAATTTTTTTGTATTTTTAGTAGAGACGGAGTTTCACTGTGTTAGCCACGATGGTCTCAATCTCCTGACCTCGTGATCTGCCCGCCCTGGCCTCCCAAAGTGCTGGGATTACAGGCTTGAGTCACCGCGCCGGGCCTTTTTTTTTTTTTTTTTGACAGAGTCTACAGAGTCTTGCTCTGTTGCCCAGGCTGGAGTGCAGTGGTACAATCTCGGCTCACTGCAAGCTCTGCCTCCCCGGTTCACGCCATTCTCCTGCCTCAGCCTCCTGAGTAGCTGGGACTACAGGCACCCGCCACCATGCCCAGCTAATTTTTTGTATTTTTAGTAGAGACAGGGTTTCACCGTGTTAGCCAGGATAGTCTTGATCTCCTGACCTTGTGATCCGCCCACCTTGGCCTCTCAAAGTGCTGGGATCCCAAAGTGCTGCTTCACAGTCATGAGCCACTGTGCCTGGCCATGCCCAGCTAATTTTTGTACTTTTAGTAGAGACGCAGTTTCGCCATATTGGCCAGGCTGGTCTTGAACTCCTGACCTCAGGTGATCCGCCTGCTTTGGCCTCCCAAAGTGCTGGGATCGCAGGCATGAAACCACCGCGCCTGGCCACCCTCTTGCACTTCTGAAACAACCAGCAAACCAAACAACCAAACAAATAAATATCCAGCTTTCCCTACACAAAAGCAACACCAGGCTTGGAAAGCAAGTGAACCCAGGAGAACAGAAAAGGAAGGTGGGTTTTGTCTCACGGGTCAAAACCCGTATTATCGCACACACGCAGGGAAATGAATGACTCGCTCCTCAAGGCATCACTGTGGGGTCTGACGGCTCCAGCCTTCAGCAGTCCCCAGCTCTGCGTCCCAACGCCTCTTCCGTGAAAGGGAAGCCCCTGTGACTGCATGATGCACAAGAAGGAAGGCAGTCGTGACCACGACTTAGAGGCCGGCCAGGGAACTCCCTCCTGCCTGTGCAGGAGGCAACTCCCAAAGCAGAAAGCACAGATGGGACGTGAAACATGCAAAACACACATCTCAACATTTATCCAACCATCTGCTTTGAATATGGGAAATTTACTGCATGTCAATTAAACCCGTATAAACTGTTAAGGAGAAAATGAAGAAAAAAGTTAAGTGTAAAAAAGCAGTGTGGGCCGGGTGCGGTGGCTCACGCCTGTCATCCCAGCACTTTGGGAGGCCGAGGTGGGCGGATCACCTGAGGTCAGGAGTTCAAGATCAGCCTGGCCAACATGGCGAAACCGTCTCTACTAAAAATACAAAATTAACTGGGTGTGGTGGCAGGTGCCTGTAATCCCAGCTACTCGGGAGGCTGAGGCAGGAGGCTCACTTGCACCCAGCGGGGAAGAGTTTGCAGTGAGCAGAGATCGCGCCACTGCTCTCCAGCCTGGGCGACAGAGTGAGACTCCAGACTTCGTCTCAAAAACAAAAAAAGCAGTGTGTACAAAGACTGGAAATCTTACCCCAGGATGAGCTGCGGCTTGGAGCACTGATTTTCCGCTCTGTGATTGGCTTTTCCAATCTCCCCACACCTCTCAGTGACTGCTAATAAAATGCACCCTCGCTTACACTTTCTAGCCCCTCTTCGCTGCAGGAAGGAGCAGCTTGTCCTTGGTGGGCGCCTCTTTCGGGGGTGGGGGGCCCCTGCCAGCGATTTGGGGACCCCGAGCAAGAAGGGCCTATTCGAAAGGGCCCGAATGCCGCGTGGGCTTAGGGGTCCTGAAGCCCTGCAGAATTTTAACACACACCGGGAGGTGCGGGGTCCTGCGGTAGGACAGTGGGCAGGGCCAGGAGTTCGCCCCCGCAGCTCGACCCCGCACCCTGTATCCCCCTCCTGGGAAATCGGCCTCCCTGCCTGGGTTCGCCCTTCCTGAGGGATTCCGCTTTCCCGTCGCCAGAGTTCCCCCTTCCTGAAGGCTCGGCCTCCTCGCCGCCTAAGTTCACCCCTCCTGAAGGATCCGGCTTCCCTGCCGTCTGAGTTCGCCTTTCCTTTTTTTTTTTTGCCCCCCGCCCCCCACCTCTTGTTGCCCAGGCTGGAGTGCAGTGGTGCGATCTCGGCTCACTGCAACCTCTGCCTCCCAGGTTCAAGTGATCCTCCTGTCTCAGCCTCCCAAGTAGCTGGGATTACAGGCGCCCGCCACCTCGCCCCGCTAATTTGTATTTTTGGTAGAGACGGGTTTCACCGTGTTGGCCAGACTGGTCTCGAACTCCTGATCTCAGGTGATCCGCCCGCCTCGGCCTCCCAAAGTGCTGGGACTACAGGCGTGAGCCACCGCGCCCGGCCTCGCCCTTCCTGAAGGCTCGGCCTCCCCGCCGCCTAAGTTCGCCTCTCCTGAGGGATCCAGCTTCCCCGCCGCCAGGGTTCGCCCTTCCTCAGGGCTCGGTCTCTTCGCCGCCTAAGTTCGCCCCTCCCGGGCACCCACCTGGTCGCCTCTGCCGCCCGCCTTCGCGCCTCCTGGGCACCTACTTGGCCGCCTCTGCCGCCAGCCTTCGCCCCTCCCGGTACCCACCTGGCCGCCTCAGCCGCCGCCCCGCCTCGCAGCCGCCGCGGAAGGACACGGTCGCGGAGGACGCCTCACACGCACGCCCGACCGCACCCGCGGGCCGGACCTACTTTCCTTAAAGGGCCCGGGGCTCCGCGCAGAAGCGGCGTGTAGGGGTCCCCCGGACTCGGTCCCGCGGGCTATAAGGGGACTGGGCGGCGAAGGCGCACGGAGCCAAGTTCCGGGCAGCAGCCCTGGGACGCCCTGACACAGCCAGGCCGAGGCGGGCCGGGCAGGGCGGAGGTCTCCGTTGCCTAGCAACCGGGGCTGCGGCCTGTGGGCGGAGCCTGTACCGTCGCCGGGATACGGGGCGGGGCCTCAGTGGGAGACGGCGGAGGAGCGGGCACGGGCCACTGGCGCATGCGTAGGGCGCGGCCTGGGGGCGGGGCCCACCTAGTGGCGAAGTCTCCTGAGGGGCGGATCGTGGGCGGGTCCTGGAGGCGGAACCGGCGCCGTCAGTAGTCCGCTGAGGACGGAGGCGGGGCTGGGCCTGGGAGGGGGCGGGGCCTGCGCCGGTGGGGCTGGAGGGGGAGGAGACGCGGCCTAGTGCCCGAGTGGGGGCGGTTGGTTGGTGCGCGGCTGAGGGGTGTGGCGCGAGCAGCGCCGTTGGTTGGCCGGCGGCGGGCCGGGACGGGCATGGCGCTGCTGCTGTGCCTGGTGGGCATGACGGCGGCGCTGGCCCACGGCTGTCTGCACTGCCACAGCAAGTTCTCCGAGAAGTTCTCCTTCTACCGCCACCATGTGAACCTCAAGTCCTGGTGGGTGGGCGACATCCCCGTGTCAGGGGCGCTGCTCACCGACTGGAGCGACGACACAATGAAGGAGCTGCACCTGGCCATCCCCGCCGAGATCAGTGAGTGCGGGAGCCCAGCCCAGTCCCGACTACCCCCCAGCGAGACCCCCGGGCAGGCCAGTTACCTGGCTGCTTCTCCTGCCCGCAGCCCGGGAGAAGCTGGACCAAGTGGCGACAGCAGTGTACCAGAGAATGGATCAGCTGTACCAAGGGAAGATGTACTTCCCGGGTAAGGGGCGCGAAACCGAGGCGGGGCCGCCCACCCCAGGACACCCCGCCCACCGCCTGAGCCTGACCCCCTCCTGCCTGGACTCCTCAGGGTATTTCCCCAACGAGCTGCGAAACATCTTCCGGGAGCAGGTGCACCTCATCCAGAACGCCATCATTGAAAGTGAGCAAATAAGGCTTCAGGGGAGGGAGGTGTTGCCCGGAGCCTCGGAGACCCACGGGGCTTGGCTGAGCCTGGAGCGATGTGAACAGGGCACCTGGCACCGGGCAGCTGGGGAGGAGGGCAGCTCCCCAGGGAGGGACCCAGCCCAGCCCCTGAAGGATCAATGCCATCACCCCGCGAGGACCTCCCCTAAGTAGCCCCCAAAGGCGCTGGGAGTATTGCCACGCCTTCCCCTGAAGTTTGCTCCATCCGACGCTGGGGGTCACTTTGGGGACCCCTTCCCTCCGGGCCATGGACACACATATATGAAAACCAGGTGAGCCTGGGCCCCAGTGGCAAGGGAAGGCCCCGAGGCTTGGCGGATTGGGAGGAGGCAGGACTGGGGACAAGGCTGGGCCTGGTAAGACGGCGTTGTCCGGCCCTCCCACAGGCCGCCTCGACTGTCAGCGCCACTGTGGTAAGCGAGGCTGCGTCCAGGCTGAGGGGCGCGCTGGCGGCAGCTCGGGGCCCTGGAGGCCAAAGGGAGCCCTGGCGGCTGTCCTGTGTTTCAGGCATCTTCCAGTACGAGACCATCTCCTGCAACAACTGCACAGACTCGCACGTCGCCTGCTTTGGCTATAACTGCGAGTAGGGCTCAGGCATCACACCCAACCGTGCCAGGGCCCTGCTGTCCCTGGGATCCCAGGCTCTCCTTGGAGGGGGTTCCCCACCTTCCACCTGGCCCTCGTCATTGGGGTAGGGTGGGGTCAGGGGTTCAGGGGCGCACCACTTCCAAACCCACGTCCCATAGGTCCTCGGAGCAGTGGGAATCAGCTGTCCAGGGCCTGCTGAACTACATGTGAGTGGGGTCTTCGGGCGGCAGCAAGCTCACCTGGGCCTGGGAGGGAACACTGGCCGTGGCCACTCGGCCTCCTGAGTCCAGACCCACTGTCCTTGTAGAAATAACTGGCACAAGTAAGTCCCCTCCTCAAACCGACACAGGCAGTGTGCGTGTGTGAGCACCTCGTGGGTGAGTATGTTTGGGGCACAGGCTGGCTCCCTCAGCTCCCACGTCCAACCCAGCTCTGCGCAGGAGGTGGCCGCAGTCCCTTTCACCCTCAAAGGTCTCTGACCCTTAGCTGGAGGGGGGCATCCTGCCTAAGGGGCCCCATAGGGTCTGGTTCCACCCCTGCCCCAGGTCTGTGGTCAGAGCCTGGGAGGGTTCCCTGCGATGGTTAGGGGTGCCCCATGGAGGAGCTGACTGCCCCATATTGCCTTTCAGACAGGACGTGAGCATGAGGTAAGGCTGCCTTGACCTGGCCTTCAGGGGAAGGGGGTAAAGGGAGGGGGGCTGGGGGGTCCTCTAGGTCAGTGGGGGTCCCGCAGGTGGGGCTCTCCCTATACCTGGGACACCTGCTGGATGTTGGATGTCACCTCTGCAACCACACCCATGTGGTGGTTTCATGAACCAACTACGCTCCTCCTCCTCCTCCTGGCCTGGGACACACAGAGCCACCCCAGCCTTGTGAGTGACCTAGAGAAGGGAGGCCTCGGGAGAAGGGGTGCTCCTAAGCACTGCGTGCCACGGCCCCCACACCCTTCTGAAATCCCAGGCATGCCGGTGTCGTGGATGTGGCCACACACAGGACCACACATCCCAGCGGGGAGGAGAGGCCTGGGGCCCCCCAGCAAAGACCCCCAGGGAGGGAGGCAGGGGGTGGGGGACATGGAGAGCTGAGGCAGCCTCGTCTCCCCACAGCCTGGTATCACCGGCCTTCAGGTGTCTGGAGCCCCCACACCTGGCCAACCTGACCTTGGACGATGCCGCCGAGTGTCTCAAGCAGCACTGACAGCAGCCGGGCCCGCCCCAGCGCAACGTGGGGCCAGGACTCAGCTGGACAGCCCCCGCCTATCCCTCTGGAGCTGGGCTGCTGCTGCCTCAGGACCCCCCTCCAACCCCAGACAGAGCCTGAGCTAGCCAGGGCCGGGAGGGTGGGAGGGAGGGAGCGGGGGTGGGCTGTCTACAGCGTCAGCGCCTGGGCAGGTCTGCGGAGCTGCGAGACGTGATGATTAAAGTCCCTGATGTTTCTCTTTGCAGAAGAGTTCTTGTCGGGGCAGGGGGAAGCCTCTGGGGGCTGGAGGTGGGCTTCTGGGGAGGCCTAAAAGTCCCAGACAGAGCAGGGCAGGTCCTGGCCTCAGGTCCACAGCCATGGGGGACCGACTCGTAGCCACACTCACAGGGCCTCAGGGAGTGTCCCCAGACTCCTAGATGTGGGTCCGTGGCCCACCTGAGCACACACAGGTAGGCTCACACAAGCCCACAGAGCACCTGGGTTCTTCCACCCAAAGCGAGGCCACAGTATGGTCGAGACCAGGGCCAGCACTAGTGCGTTTAGGTGTTGTGGTCACTCACATCCGACCCGAGCCAAGGAACGCAGGAACTGTGGCTGTCTCCAGTCATCTCTGTGGCAGCAACAGGTGTGGCATGATGGCCAGAGCCGGGGCCACGACTGCCTGACCCTGGCCGACTGGTCCTGAGACACAGGAGGGAGAGACTCGTGTTCCATCTGTGCAGTGGTGCAGTTCCAAGTCCCATTCTCACTCGGGCGACCTCAGTCCGGTGGTCTCCTCGCTTCCTGCCGGTCTCCTCACTTCCTCGAGTGTCCCTTTGATCCAGCATTGGGGCGGCTGCAGGGCACTGGCGAGAACATCCCTGAACACACTGATGCTGCCAGCATGGGCCCCACGCACTGTTCTGCGGCCGCCTCAGGCTTCCGTCACGGGAGGGGCGCACGGGCACATTCGCTGTCAGGAACGGCGTGTGGGAAGGTGGCCGAGCGCCTCCCAGGCTCCGTGGGACATGGGAGCCACACGTGTGTCAGGGGAGAACGTGGTAGTGGCCTCTGAGGACAGCGTCCGGAGTGGTGGCGTCAGGTCCTGGCTGTGAAGGATGCTTCCTTCGAGGCCGGCAAGCGTATTTAAGTAACAGGAAAGAGGCTCACGGCACGCGCTTTCAAGGCATGGTTTTCTATAAAGGACGTTGGTGTGGGCCAGGGCTGGGGTCCCGTCTGTGCTGCTCTGTGCCCCCTGCCACCAAATGCCTGCCACCACGGCCGCGTCTTGGGTTAGAGTTGGCAGCGGCTTCACTGACCCAGCATCACCTTGCTCGAGGCTCCCATCTTCAAGGTGTGAGGCTGGTGTAAAGGAGGCAAATTCACCCAGGGGTGGGGCGGCTGCTCTTCCGCAGCTCTCAATTCTGGATCTGTCCCTGCCCTGAGGGGCTCCTGCGGAAGGGGAGGGAGAGCGGGCACCTGCTCCCCTGCACAGCCCTGGGTGGAGATGCTGGGAACCGAGGCCTCCACGGGGTGGGGGATTCCCTGGCCTGTGCCCGCCCCAGCCCCAGGCCTGGATAGAGCTGAGGCACAGAGGCTCCAACCCTGCGGTGCCGCATGACCAGGTCAGGCAGAAGACCCCATGTGGAAATGCCTGTTTTACAACTTTATTGGATCATCTTGACACAAAATCATGACAGCAGCGTGATATGTCTCTCTCTTGTTTATATGGGAATGTCGATAGCAAATAAATTCTTATGTAACACATCATATAATTTCAAATCCTAGAATCACTGCACGGGATTCTATAATAGATTACATGCTAAAGTGACAGTTTTCATCAAAAGAAAAAGATAAAATGTCATTATCTCTGAGGAAGGGTCAGTCCTGTGCCCACGCTGGCCATGGGGATAGAGTGGAGTCCCCTTGCCCTGCCTGGTGGGGGCTCTCACAGGTCCTGCCCAAGGGCACTGGGCACACTCCTTCAACACAGGAGAACAGCCCGGGTCGGGTGCTTCCAGGCCCTGCCCGGGCCTTCCTAACAGTGCTGGGAAGGACGTGGGGAAACCTTGGTGCGCACAGTGGCAAGCAGGGGACGCGACCACACACCCTCACCCCAAACCTAAGCCCGTCGAGATGCACTTCTGCTGACCAGGAAGAATGGTGGCAGAGGCCTCATCCTGCCCGGTCCATGGTTCTGACTGCAACCTCTCTTCGACGTCCCTGGCCCCTCCCTGCCCACAGCCTGGCTGGCGCGTGGCCTGGGATCCCAGGGCCCAGCCACCAGTCCACAAGCACACTGACGATGGACAACGCCCAGCAGGACCGCTTTCCCACTGTGGGTTCTGGGAGAGAAAACCTTGGCAACAGCGGCCCTTCCTTACCCTCCCCCAGACGCCACTGTCAGGACCTTTGGGACAAAACCAGGTGACCCCAGAGGAGGCCACGTCAGCCCCGCCCTGTCCACCAAGTGCCCCTCATGTGGTGCCCATCGGGCCCTGGCCCAGGACAGGAGCCCCTGAAGCCACATTCAAGGACTCGGCCTCCAGCACGGGGCAGGGCACAGACCCAGGTGGGGGAGGCCCTTGCTGGTTTGGGGACGTGAAGGGACTTCTTACCAAAGAGAGTGGGAAGAGTCACAGTAAAAAAGGATGGTCGGATAATTCAACGCAACGTACGACCTCGGACGTCTACACGGCGGGCGGACAACATGGAGTTAAATTAACACTCAGGCTTGCGTACAGTACACACGACTGAGAGGCGAGACACGTCAGGGCTGCGGTCCCTGGGTGCGTGCTCCGCGGGGGGGCGGGGCTCGAGGCAGCTCTCAACACTTGGCCAGCGTCGCCTTCATCTCTTCTAACAAGTTGCTCAGCAGCGTGGAGTCACTGCACTTCCCGTCGACCGAGACAGAGTTCTCACCCTGTGTAAGGAAAAAGACTGGTATTTTTAAAAGTGTATGCAGAGGCCAGGCACGGTGGCTCACACCTGTAATCCCAGCATTTTGGGAGGCCAAGGTGGGTGGATCACCTGAGGTCAGGAGTTGGAAACCAGCCTGGTCAATACGGTGAAACCCTGTCCCTACTAAAAATACAAAAAACAGACCAGGCGCGGTGGCTCATGCCTGTAATTCCAGCACTTGGGGAGGCGGCGGCGGACAGATCACGAGGTCAGGAGATCGAGACCATACTGGCTAACACGGTGAAACCCCATCTATACTAAAAATACAAAAAAAAATTAGCTGGGTGCGGTGGCGGGCACCTGTAGTCCCAGCTACTCGGGAGGCTGAGGCAGGAGAATGCCGTGAACCCAGGAGGTGGACCTTGCAGTGAGCTGAGATCGCACCACTGCACTCTAGCCTGGCATACAGAGTGAGACTCCGACTCAAAAAAAAAAAAAAAAAAATTCGCCAGGCATGGTGGCAGATGCCTGTAACCCCAGCTACTTGGGAGGCTGAAGCAGGAGATTTGCTTGAACTTGAACCCAGGGGGCGGAGGTTGCATGTGAATTGAGATTGTTCCACCATCACACTCCAGCCTGGGCAACAAAAGCAAAACTCTGTCTCAAAAATAAATAAATAAAAGTACATGCAGGCCAGGCCGGGTGACTCATGCCTATGGTCCCAGCTATGCAGGAGGCTGAGGCGGGAGGATCCTAGGCGGGGGGCTGAGGCGGGAGGATCCTACGCGGGAGAGCTGGGGTGGGAGGATCCTATGTGAGAGGCTGGGGTGGGAGGATCTGATGCGGGAGAGCTGAGGCGGGAGGATCCTACGCGGGGGGCTGAGGCGGGAGGATCCCACGCGGGGGGCTGAGGCGGGAGGATCCTACGGGGGGCTGAGGCGGGAGGATCCTACGTGGGAGGCTGAGGCGGGAGGATCTGATGCGGGGGGCTGAGGCGGGAGGATCCTACGCGGGGGGCTGAGGTGGGAGGATCTGATGGGGGGGGCTGAGGCGGGAGGATCCCACGCGGGGGGCTGAGGCGGGAGGATCCTACGTGGGGGGCTGAGGCGGGAGGATCTGATGGGGGGGGCTGAGGCGGGAGGATCTGATGCGGGAGAGCTGAGGCGGGAGGATCCTACGTGGGGGGCTGAGGCGGGAGGATCTACGTGGGGGGCTGAGGCGGGAGGATCTGATGCGGGGGGCTGAGGCGGGAGGATCCTACGCGGGGGGCTGAGGTGGGAGGATCTGATGGGGGGGGCTGAGGCGGGAGGATCCCACGCGGGGGGCTGAGGCGGGAGGATCCACGCGGGGGGCTGAGGCGGGAGGATCCTACACGGGGGGCTGAGGTGGGAGGATCTGATGCGGGGGGCTGAGGCGGGAGGATCCTATGCGGGGGGCTGAGGCGGGAGGATCTGATGGGGGGGGCTGAGGCGGGAGGATCCTACGCGGGGGGCTGAGGCGGGAGGATCCTACGCGGGGGGCTGAGGCGGGAGGATCCTATGTGAGAGGCTGGGGTGGGAGGATCTGATGCGGGGGGCTGAGGCGGGAGGATCCTACGCGGGGGGCTGAGGCGGGAGGATCCACGCGGGGGGCTGAGGCGGGAGGATCTACGCGGGGGGCTGAGGCGGGAGGATCCTACGTGGGAGGCTGAGGCGGGAGGATCTGATGGGGGGGGCTGAGGCGGGAGGATCCTACGCGGGGGGCTGAGGTGGGAGGATCTGATGGGGGGGGCTGAGGCGGGAGGATCCACGCGGGGGGCTGAGGGGGAGGATCTGATGCGGGAGAGCTGAGGCGGGAGGATCCTACGTGGGGGGCTGAGGCGGGAGGATCTGATGGGGGGGGCTGAGGCGGGAGGATCCTACGTGGGGGGCTGAGGCGGGAGGATCCTACGTGGGGGGCTGAGGCGGGAGGATCTGATGCGGGGGGCTGAGGCGGGAGGATCCTACGCGGGGGGCTGAGGTGGGAGGATCTGATGGGGGGGGCTGAGGCGGGAGGATCCCACGCGGGGGGCTGAGGCGGGAGGATCCCACGCGGGGGGCTGAGGCGGGAGGATCCTACACGGGGGGCTGAGGTGGGAGGATCTGATGCGGGGGGCTGAGGCGGGAGGATCCTATGCGGGGGGCTGAGGCGGGAGGATCTGATGGGGGGGGCTGAGGCGGGAGGATCCTACGCGGGGGGCTGAGGCGGGAGGATCCTACGCGGGGGGCTGAGGCGGAGGATCCTACGTGGGGGGCTGAGGCGGGAGGATCCTACGCGGGGGGCTGAGGCGGGAGGATCCTACGCGGGGGGCTGAGGCGGGAGGATCTACGCGGGGGGCTGAGGCGGGAGGATCTGATGCGGGGGGCTGAGGCGGGAGGATCCTACGCGGGGGGCTGAGGCGGGAGGATCCTATGTGGGAGAATGAGGCAGGAGGATCACTTGAGCCCAGGAGGTTGAAGCTGCAGTGAGCCGTGTTTGCACCACTGCACTCCAGCCTGGGCAACAGAGCGAGATGCTACCTCAAAAAAATTAGGCCGGGTGCGGTGGCTCAAGCCTGTAATCCCAGCACTTTGGGAGGCCAAGACGGGCGGATCACGAGGTCAGGAGATCGAGACCATCCTGGCTAACACAGTGAAACCCCGTCTCTACTAAAAAAATACAAAAAACTAGCCGGGCGCGGTGGCGGGCGCCTGTAGTCCCAGCTACTTGGGAGGCTGAGGCAGGAGAATGGCGTGAACCCGGGAGGCGGAGCTTGCAGTGAGCTGAGATCCGGCCACTGCACTCCAGCCCGGGCGACAGAGCGAGACTCCACCTCAAAAAAAAAAAAAAAAAAAATTAAAAAAAAAAAAAAAACAAACCACCCACTATGTGCAAATACTGCCTTGCAGCTATATGTGTTGACCTTTTAATTTTGCAAATTTGCTAATTATTAAAACACAAAACGGGAAGGGCTCGGGTGAGGGAGCGGCCCACGGCACCCGGGTCTCCCACGGGAGGGGCTCCGGCCTACAAAGAAGTGGGAGCCGGCACCTGAGGGCCCCGAGGCGGCCAGAGGCAGCTGGGGACAAAGACCAGAATCTGAAGAGCTCCTGAGCCGGCAGGGAGTTGAGCAGTCTGTCCTTCCGCCCTCCTGCCACTGGGCCCTGAAGTGACTGTGGAAGCAGCCAGCGGAGTGGGGTAACCAGCACCCCAGCGAGGGAGGTGCGTGGGGAAGCCACCGGGCAGTGGCTCAGGATCTGCTGGGCTCACCCCTCGCCGTGGAGCGCACCCCAAAGAGCAGCCCAAGCACTGAGTCCAGAGGCCACGGCCGGGTCCCGCCAGGCCAGGGACAAGAGGCGGCACTGAGAGGACAGAGGCTAGGCAGGTGGCGCTGCACTTGGGGCCATGGTCCCCAGAAGGCAGGAGGGACCCGCAGCTGGGACCTTACCACCCACATCCTCCACAGGATGGAACAAGGCCCAGAAGCTCACAGGACTCCAAGGAAAAACCAGGAGAACCCACTCATACGGAGAGGCCCTTGGCAGACCCCAGTGCCAAGACCCCAGCCCCAGGGCACTTACGCCAAGGTACCAATGCCAAGGCCATCGGCAGACACCGACACCAAGGCACCAACACCCAGACCCTAATGCCGAGGCACCAACTCCAAGACACCAACATCCAGACCCCAACACCAAGACCCCAATGCCCAGACCCCACCACCCAGACCCCAACACCAAGACCCAACGTTCAGACCCCAACACCGAGGCACCAATGCCAAGGCCACTGGCAGAAACCAACATCAAGACCCCAACCCACAGACCCCAACACCAAGGCCATCGGCATACCAAGGTGGATGGATACTAGGACTCTCTGACACAAGTTTTCTTTTTTTATTTTTTGGAGTCTCACTCTGTTGCCCAGGCTAGAGTGCAGCACAATCAGGGCTCACCACAGCCTTGAACTCCTGGGCTCAAGAGATCCTCCTACCCCAGCCTCCCGAGTAGCAGGGACTAGAGGCTTGCTGTACTAATTTCTTACTACTGGCTAATTTTTTAAATTTTTTGTAGTCCTGGGATCTTGCCATGTTCCCAGGCTGGTCTCGACCTCCAGGGCTCAAGTGATCCTCCTGCCTCAGCCTCCCGAATAGCAGGGACCACAGTCACATGCCGCCATGCCCAGCTGGCCTAAGCTTTAAAGTAGCTCTTAGGAAAACACTCCAACAGATCACCAGGGCATCAGCAAAGACATGGAAGATACCAGAAGAGCCCAGTGGGAATTTCAGACCTGAAAAATAGACCCTCCCTGTGTGGGCTCAGTGGCAGAACAGCCAGGACAAGGCAGGGTGGTGAGCTTGGCAGGAGAGCAACAGCCATGAACCCATCTGAACACAGCCTCGGGTCATGAGGGGCAGCAGCCCAGGCTGGGGAGGAAGAGTGCAACACCCAAAAAGCAGCACAACAAATCAGCTGCCAGATGCCTCACACCCATCAGAATGGCTGCTGTCAGCTGGGCGCAGTGGCTCATGCCTCTAACACCAGCACTTTGGGAGGCTGAGAGGCAGGCGGATCAAGAGTTCCAGACTAGGCCGGGCGCGGTGGCTCAAGCCTGTAATCCCAGCACTTTGGGAGGCCGAGGCAGGTGGATCACGAGGTCAGGAGATCGAGACCATCCTGGCTAACACGGTGAAACCCCGTCTCTACTAAAAATACAAAAAATCAGCCGGGCGAGGTGGCGGGCGCCTGTAGTCCCAGCTACTTGGGAGGCTGAGGCAGGAGAATGGCATGAATCCGGGGGGTGGAGCTTGCAGTGAGCCGAGATCACGCCACTGCACTCCAGCCTGGGCGACAGAGTGAGACTCGGTCTCAAATAAAAATAAATAAAACAAAGTGTGTATGCGTGATCTCTGGACACCCACACATAAAAGTACAAAGCAAGGGTATCAAAACCACAACAGACCTCTAGGAACGGAATGCTGAGTAATGAACATGAGCAAGAAGGCGGAGAAGTGAAAGAAACCCGTGCAAACTGGAAATCCTCAGTATGCCCCTGGAGGGCACTGGAACCAAACTAGACATCAAGAAAAATGGGTTATTTGAAAAGTGCAGGCCGTGGCCGGGCGCGGTGGCTCAAGCCTGTAATCCCAGCACTTTGGGAGGCCGAGACGGGCGGATCACGAGGTCAGGAGATCAAGACCATCCTGGCTAACATGGTGAAACCCCGTCTCTACTAAAAAATACAAAAAAAAAACTAGCCGGGCGACGTGGCGGGCGCCTGTAGTCCCAGCTGCTCGGGAGGCTGAGGCAGGAGAATGGCGTAAACCCGGGAGGCGGAGCTTGCAGTGAGCTGAGACCCGGCCACTGCACTCCAGCCTGGGCGGCAGAGCAAGACTCCGTCTCAAAAAAAAAAAAAAAAGAAAAGTGCAGGCCAGGCGCGGTGGCTCAAGCCTGTAATCCCAGCACTTTGGGAGGCCGAGACGGGCGGAACACGAGGTCAGGAGATCGAGACCATCCTGGCTAATACGGTGAAACCCTGTCTCTACTAAAAAATACAAAAAACTAGCCGGGCGACGAGGCGGGCGCCTGTAGTCCCAGCTACTCGGGAGGCTGAGACAGGAGAATGGCGTGAACCCGGGAGGCAGAGCTTGCAGTGAGCTGAGAGCCGGCCACTGCACTCCAGCCTGGGCGGCAGAGCAAGACTCCGTCTCAAAAAAAAAAAAAAAAAAAAAAAAAAAAAAAGAAAAGTGCAATAAAATGGACCAACCTCTACCCAGGAGAACCAGGAAAAAAGAGACACAAACCGTGACCGTCAGAACAGAGAGTGACCCGGGACCCTCACAAGGAGCAGCAGAAAAAACGGAGCAGCGAGAACACGGTGCGCACCGCTCCACACATCAGTTCAGCGACTCTGATGATTGCTCACGCGCGTTCTTTGAAAAGTACAAACTACCAAACTCACCCAAGATGAACGATAACTTGGAGATTCCTATAACTGTTAAAACAAAAAACTGGCCGGGTGTGGTGGCTCAAGCCTGTAATCCCAGCACTTTGGGAGGCCGAGACGGGCGGATCACGAGGTCAGGAGATCGAGACCATCCTGGCGAACACGGTGAAACCCCGTCTCTACTAAAAAATACAAAAAACTAGCCGGGCGAGGTGGCGGACGCCTGTAGTCCAGCTACTCGGGAGGCTGAGGCAGGAGAATGGCGTGAACCGGGAGGCGGAGCTTGCAGTGAGCTGAGACCCGGCCACTGCACTCCAGCCTGGGCGGCAGAGCAAGACTCCGTCTCAAAAAAAAAAAAAAAGAAAAGTGCAGGCCAGGCGCGGTGGCTCAAGCCTGTAATCCCAGCACTTTGGGAGGCCGAGACGGGCGGAACACGAGGTCAGGAGATCGAGACCATCCTGGCTAATACGGTGAAACCCTGTCTCTACTAAAAAATACAAAAAACTAGCCGGGCGACGAGGCGGGCGCCTGTAGTCCCAGCTACTCGGGAGGCTGAGACAGGAGAATGGCGTGAACCCGGGAGGCAGAGCTTGCAGTGAGCTGAGAGCCGGCCACTGCACTCCAGCCTGGGCGGCAGAGCAAGACTCCGTCTCAAAAAAAAAAAAAAAAAAAAAAAAAAAGAAAAGTGCAATAAAATGGACCAACCTCTACCCAGGAGAACCAGGAAAAAAGAGACACAAACCGTGACCGTCAGAACAGAGAGTGACCCGGGACCCTCACAAGGAGCAGCAGAAAAAACGGAGCAGCGAGAACACGGTGCGCACCGCTCCACACATCAGTTCAGCGACTCTGATGATTGCTCACGCGCGTTCTTTGAAAAGTACAAACTACCAAACTCACCCAAGATGAACGGTAACTTGGAGATTCCTATAACTGTTAAAACAAAAAACTGGCCGGGTGTGGTGGCTCAAGCCTGTAATCCCAGCACTTTGGGAGGCCGAGACGGGCGGATCACGAGGTCAGGAGATCGAGACCATCCTGGCTAACACGGTGAAACCCCGTCTCTACTAAAAAATACAAAAAACTAGCCGGGCGAGGTGGCGGACGCCTGTAGTCCCAGCTACTCGGGAGGCTGAGGCAGGAGAATGGCGTGAACCCGGGAGGCGGAGCTTGCAGTGAGCTGAGATCTGGCCACTGCACTCCAGCCGGGCGACAGAGCGAGACTCCGTCTCAAAAAAAAAAAAAAAAAAAAAAAAAAAACTGCGTTTGTAGCTAAAAGCCTGCAGAAAAGGAACTCCCCAGGCCTGATGGTTTTCTGATGAATTCTGTACACACGTTTCTTTCGAAGGAAAAATGCCACTCATCACACACAGTATGTCCCAAAACAGAGGACACACTCTCCTGTGTGTCTGATGAGGTCACTGGATGACAAAACCAAAGGCAGTATCAGAAAAGAAAACTAAAGACCCAACTCCTCATATACAGACACGAAAGCCCTCAACAAAACAGTCACACGCTGCGTTTGGCAGTCGACACACTGCGAAGACAACCACCCTGCAATACTCAGGAGGAGGCCCGGAGCGGAGGGAGCGAGGAACCATTCTGAAAGCTCAGCAGTGACAGGTGGAGAGTCCGACCCCAGGGCCTTGGCTGCCTTGTGTACAGGGGTGGGGTGGGGGGCAGGAGCAGTGGGAGTGGGGGCCCCCGGAGCCATGTGTCAGCCTGGGGTGAGCAGCACAGCAGGAAGCGGAAGCCCCGTCTTGCTGAAGGAAGGTCTGCACTGCTGAGTGGGGCTGGCGCAGGTGAGGGGCTCACAGCTGTGGTGCTGCCATCACTGTTCTCGAGCCCTCGAAGTCCCAAGGATCACCCCTGGGGATGAAGGCCTGGGCGTGACCCCAGGAGAGGTGGGAGCCAGGGTGTGTGCAGCGGCCGAAGGCTCACCTTTTTCACCAGGAGACAGATGTGGTGGCCCTGGATGGAGCGGCTGTACATGGAGGCGCAGGAGTCCACTCGCTCCACAACTGCAACAGAGCGGGCGGCGTCAGGCCCCCGCACACCGCATGGTTGCAGCCCCACCCCCAGAGCAGGGGCCACCTTCCTGGGCCGCCCTTGGCCACAGCTTCAGGAGGTCTGCAGGAGCAGGGTGTGGTCCTGGGAAGCCTGGGGTGTGGGGAATGCAGCCCCCGCGCCAGCTCCCAGGCCTCAGGGCCACCAGTCACCCAGGATCCCAAAGGGTGTGAGTTTGGGTGCGAGGGCCACAGACCCGACTCCAAAAGGAAGGGACGGCCACCGCGCGTGTGAAAGCCCCTCACTCTCCTTACCAGAAAAATGGTGGTGAAAACAGATCTTCGCCAGAAGGTTCTGGAAGGACATCCGAATGCCATCGACTTTGACTGAGCTCATGCTCAAGTCCCCGGACTCCAGCAACTTGGCAAAGGCATCACTGTGGGAGGGACAGGGAGGCTGACTCTGGTGGGGCCGGGTTCCTCAGGCTCCCTGGCACAGAAGCCGACAAAACCTGCCACACATGCTGCCTCCTGCGTGTCTGGGCCGGGAGGTCTCAGGGGTCCTGGAAGATGTGGCTTATTTCCACGTGTGGAAACCCTCACACCCAGAAACTGACAATGACTTGTCTTTAAAGCGGTCACAGAGGTGCCTGAAGTCTTGGGGTGGGCCCTCCTCTGACAAGGACGGATGTCCTGTAGGAAGGGACTAGCGGGACAGGCTAGGATGCAGGCACACAGAGCACAGCGTGTGACGACTCGGGGCAGGCGGTGCCGCATGCCGAGCCATGCTGAGGAGAGGCCTGAGGAGCAGCCCGCGCTGCTGGCTCCTTGATCTCACTCCTCCAGCCTCCAGGACTGCCAGGGGCCAGGGCCTCTCTGGGTGACGCTGCCAGGCCTGTGGCTTCAACTACGCGGCCCCAGCTGGTGCAGACACCAGGCAGCCTGACCTGCACCAGCCACGAGCCGGGCCTCCAAATTTGTCTCTAAAGTCCTGCCCAGAAGCCTCAGTCCCCAGGGTACAGGTGTCTGCAAGGTCGAGGGAGGCAGAGGGGTGCGGGAGGCGGTGGCGTGCAGGAGGTGGGCGTGGCCAGGCCCCACCTGTAGCAGGGCGTGGTCGTCAGGTAGGAGCTGCAGCTGAAGTGCAGCCGGAAGTCCAGCTTCTCGTGGGTTGCACCCTCGTCACTCTGCAGTGGAGGGAAAGTGGTGCGGCTGAGTAGGGAGTCAGGCCCAGGTCAGGGCTCCGGGCTCCGGGCTCCAGGCTCCCCAGGCAGGTGGCCCACTTCCCCTAGGGACACTTGGACACCCACTGGAATGGGGCAGGAGGAGCCCCAGCCTGCAGAGTTGGCTTCCTGACGTCGAGTGGAGCCCTGCATACCTTGGCAATGAAGGACAGGGTTCCCTTGAGCTTCTGTGCCATGACGATGCTCTGGATGGTGAACACATACTGGGCTTCGTTGGAGACGCCTGGCAGGGAAGAGGGGGAGTGGGGCCTGAGACGCAGCTGGGGCTCAGCATGGGCGGGGCCCCCAGGTCTGTTCTCAGCCCCAAGTCCTCAATGGCTGATTAGGAATCTGAGCTCAGCCCCCAAAGCAGCACGAGGGGAGAGGAGCAGAAACAAGAGGCTAGTGGTGTCCCCAGTTTGGCCTGGACCTGGTCCCATCCCTGTTTCAGAGGGCAGACTCGGCCACTGGAGCCGTGGAACCCAGGAAGGCCCCAGCCCCCAGCCCAGCCCTTGGGGCTCTAGTCAGGTCCATCCGAGGCCCTCACACTTCTCAGAGAGCTGCAGGGAGACCCTGACACTGAGGAGGCACTGAGGTGCAGGCCTGGGGACCAAGGGAACGTGAGGAGGAAGCAAAAAGAACCAGTGGATCCGGGCAGCCACCAGCTGCCACCATGCTCCCACAATCCCCAGGAGACGCCGTGAGTGGGGCAGGGCTCACCCGGGGGCAGCTGGAAAGGCACGGGGACGCCATCATGGACGGAGGAGCCCTGCGGCCGGGCCATCCTGGCATTGAGTGAGTCCAGCACGCTGAGCTCCATGCCCTTGAGGATGCTGCTGCTCCGGTTCTCCAGCACGATGGCCACGGTGACCTGACTGTCCTCCTGCAGACTGCCCCGGATGTCACAGGTCTGCAGGGTATGGCCAATGTTAGCAGGGCAGGCGAGCCCTGCCGCAGGGAATAGGCACAGCTGCCTGTCTCTCACCGACCACGGAGGCAGCACGGGTCCCACGGGCACAGGCAGGCACGGAGAGGGGCGACCCCCCAGCTGCAGCCCAGGCGCCTCCTGTGGTTGCTCTTTGAGTGCATGGCGGGGGCCCTCCTGCCAGCTCAGGGCATGTCTCTAACCTTACCCAAGCCAGAGGCGCTGCCCAAGCAATGCCCTGCCAGGGATCACAGGCCCTGGGTACACCAACATCTGGGAGCTGTGGGGGCTGCCCTGTTCTGTGCAATCCCATGCCAAAGAGCACTGGCTGACCCACCCTGCCCCGGGGAGTGGCTCACCATTTTAACGTAAGCATTTTCAGCGAGGAGGGAGTAGCTGACTCAGGCTGGAAAGAGAAAAGGCCCTCAGCCTCGGGGCCCTGAGCTCCATCCTAACGAAGCCTCCAGTGCAGCCCAGCACCCCAGCACCCCAGGCCAAACGCCGCGACCCCAACAACGCGTGGGGCGAGGGGCTTCAAAGGGGCCTGTGCGGGATGCCCGGCTCCCAGGACCACACAGCCCACCGCGGGGTGCCGAATGTGGGGCTGCAGGCCAGGGCCAGCTCCCTGCTCCCGCCAGGCTCCGCTTCTTCAAGAATCTGCTGTTCTCTCCCGCGTGGAGGCTGCAGGAGTGGGGAGCAGCCCGCAGCCCGCCAGGAACCCTGGCACGGGGCGGGGGCGCTGAAGTACCCCTCACCGGGAGCGGCTCCTCCTCTGGTGCGCCGTTCTGCACCGGCTCCCCCGCCGCCTCCTCGCCGCCCAGACGCTGCTTCTTGGACTTCTTCTTGCCTTTGGTCCGCTCCTCTTTCTCCTTCTTGTGCTTCTTCTTCTTCTGCTTGGGAGATTTCTGGAGCAGGAGGAGGGTCAGGTTCAGTTCCCAAGCTGCTCCAGCTCGCCCCCCTCACAATTCGAGGTCGGGGCCACAGGCCGGGCTGCTCAGGCTGAGGGTCCCACGTGTCTGGGTGGGATGGCAGGACCAGCCACGCCTCAGGCCTACTGAGACGAGCTCAGGCCAGACCCAGGCCAGCGGAGGCTGGGGCCGTCCCTGGCTGGCGGCAGGCGGCAAGCGCCGAAGCAGCTCAGGGAACAGTCCCTGCCGATCAGGGAGCCATGCATGGCCAACTGGTGAGGACACCACACTTGACGCAGCAACCCCACACCCACGCACACACCCGAGAGGGAACACACATGTCCACGCACACTCCACAAATGTTCAAAGCAGCACGCTGTGTGGCCACAAAGTGGAAGCGGCCCAAGTGGCTATCAACAGATGAGTGGGTCAGTACAGCGTGGCCCGTCCACAGAGGAACGGGGTTGGCAGAGGGTGGCCTGTCCACACACCGGAAAATGACCCAACCATGAACAGGAACCAGGCTCTGACCCAAGCCATAGCGTGGATGCACCTTGAGGACATCACACTCAGTGACACGCCACACACAAAAGACCACACAGTGTATGACTCCATTTCTGTGAAATGTTCAGGACACACCGATCCACAGAGACAGGAAGGATGCGTGGGTGCCAGGGCTGGGAAGGGAATGAGGAATAATGGCTGGTGGGAATGGGGTTTCTTTAGGAGTGATGGAAAGTTCTGGAACTAGACAGAGGTGATGATGGCTGCACAACTGTATATATACGGAAAACCACCGTATACATACTTCAAATAAATAAACTCTATTAGACTTACGAACCATGTGTGAATAAGGAGGTTATGAAAAAAACAAAAGACCACAACCACAACAAAAGGCCCGTGAGGAGTCCGACGCAAAGGCGAGAGCAGGGCTGCCCTGGGATCTGGGTGGTGGAAGCTGTCTGGCCCCACGTTGGGATGCTGGGGCTCATGCAGCCCTCCACAGCCACTGGGGAGTGACAGCCTCACCTTGTCCTGGTCTTGCCCCTCAGCATTGCCCTCTTCGTCCTGCGCCTCTGTCTTGGCGTCCTCACACTCGTCCTTCAGGGTAGTGATGGCGTTCACACTGAGCTCCTCCTGCAGGGAGCCAGGGCTCGGGGCTCACGCTGGGCAATGAGGGGCCCCACTGCACTTCACTCCAGGCAGCCTCCATGCCGCACACCCTCAGCTCACCCTCACCCCTGCCTGAGAGGCCACAGTGCCCTCCGAGTGACAGGGAGCCTGTGGGCACAGAGGCCCTGGCCATCCTCCCCTTCCCCTGGCCCCTGCTTGGCCCACTGGGACGCGGGAGCATGACCCCGGCCCCACTCAGTGCTGGGTCCCACAGATGCGGGCCTCAGGAGACCCAGGGCTCTTCCCTGAGTGCCAGGTATGACCTCTGGAGACAGGAAGGCCGGCACTGGCCAGCTGCCAGTCTCTTACCGTGGATGGAGCCGGGGCAGGGACGGGGGCAGGTGGTGGGGTGGTAGACAGCCAGAAGTCCAGGTCCTCAGCCTGAAACCACAAGACAGGCTGTCAGCAAACGCAGTGCATGGTCCTGGGAAGAGGCGCCGGGGACAGCAGGAGCCAGGTGCCCTTGCTGCCCCCAGGGCCCTGGACAAGCTGGGCCTTGCAGAGCCTGGGAATCCAGGAGCTGATGGCGATGTCCTCAGCCAGCCCTGCTGGCTCTGGCTTTCGCTGCCAGAAGAGGGCCAGGGACATATCTGTGGGTGGGTATGCGCCATTCCAGTGGTCAGAAGGCCCGTGGCGGCCCGTATGTCTGCCTGGGACCCCTGATGTGGGTGTGCACAGGCCCCCAGGCCCTGCAAACATGCGCTCCTTTGAAAAACCCATTTCTTTCTCTATGTGAAAATCTGCACACAGATGCTGCAGAAACGGTTCTGGAGCTGCACACGAGGGTGGCATCTGGACCACACCGAGCTCTGACCATGGCCCCCCAACACAGGTGAGGACACGGCTCGCCTGTGGGATCGTCGGCTCCTCCTCAATCTCCCCTGACGCAAGTGCACAGCCAGCTCCCCTCGGAAGCCGTGCGTCCTCACTCCGCCAGGGCACAGGACGAGGCGGCCGGCGCTCGCTGCCTCAGACTCAGCCATTTCCCCTGAGCTCACTGCTGCCCCCAGGCTGTCTGGGAGCTCAGGACAGGAGAGGGGAATGGAGACGGACGCCACCCTAGACACTAGCTCTACCTTCTTCTTCTCCCTCTTCTCCTGGTTTCTCTCTTTCTCTTTGTGCTTTTTCTCTTTCTTCTTGGGTTTCTTGCTCTTCTTTTCTACCACGGGAACGTCCTTCTCGGGGGATTTTGAGGTCTCGGCGTTTCTGTGTTTCTGAACAGGCAGCTTCTCGCTGTCGGCTAAGGGCCTGGAAAGGGGAATGACCGGGTCACACATCAGCACCACCGGCTACCCGCCAGGACCCCCAGTACATGCTGCGTCCAGTACACGTGGCAGCACGGGACCTGCTCCTCCAGCCCCTGGCCCCAGCCACGGTCCGACGTGGATCTGCCAACACAGGCTGCTGGAGGCTCTCATGGGAGGGTCTGTCAAGGCATGCGGACCTCCTGAGCACCCCAGGTCCGGAGACTTCAGAGCCCACACTTAGGGTCTTGGTTGGGAGGGCCAACCAAAAGCAGTGCAGTGAGGACGTGGTCTGGGGAAGGCCCGCCTGCACCCCGTCCCAGCCTGTTCACCCTGCAGAGCCCGGCCCTGCCCGGAAGGGAGGACGAGAGGAAGCAACCACGTGTGGCCTCCACCCTCACCCTGAACCCACGTGCACTCACTTATCCAGGTCAATGTCCAGAGCCCTGTAGGGATCATTGGGGTCTTTGTCATCCTCGTCGCTGGGCAGAGCGTTCTGACAGGAAGAGGGGAGCACCATCAGTGGAACCCGCGCCTGTGGCCTGGGGGAACCCCATGCATCTCGGACGCAATGGGACTGCCTGGACAGTCACGGTCACGGCCACGCCCACAGAGGCCACACGCACATGTGGGCAGTGACATGGCTCCACCAGAGGCTCCGTTCAGCATCCAGGCACCAAGGGCGGCTGGGCCCCAGGAAGCAGCCAACCTGCATCTGCCTCTGAAGCTGCTGGCCCCGGGGTGGGTGCGTGGGGACCTGCCCTCAAGGAGAGACGCGCCTCTCCTCCTATGCTCTCCGGGGCAGGGCCACCAAGGAAGCCCACGGGGAGATGCCGCTGAGCACGGCCCCAGGACACACACGTGCGGACAGACAGACACCCCACGGCCGGGCCCTCCAGCGCGGCTGACCTCAGGCATCTCCTCCGTGACAATGTCCACCCGCTGGGCAGGGGCAATGTCCTCGTCGCTCTCCGTGGGCAGCGAGCTGTGGCGGCGCCTGCCCTTCTTCTCCTTCCTCTTTTTCCTCCTCTTGTCCTTCTCCAGCTTCTGCCGGTGCCGCCGCTCCTCCTCCAGCTTCACGTACTGGTCCGACATAGGCAGCCCTGGAGGCCGGCAGCAGGCAGGCACTCAGCACCGGGTCCCAGGGGCTCACGGGGAGGGCGGCAGGAGCGCCCCACAGCCTGAGTGACAAGTGCGGCGCTGACACACGGGAGACACTTGCCTGGAACCTTCAACGGGACGGAGAGATCGATCTGCACCACAGGAATGTGCTCCACGCCCGGGGTGTCCTGGTACCGCTGCAAAAGCAACATCCAGGCGTTACTGGTGCACTGAGGGGTGACACACGGGTAGGACAAGCCTCAGGGATGCAGGGGGCGCGACGCGGCCCTGACATCCTCAGGAGCCAGGGGTCGTGCCAGGGCTCCGGGCCACGAGGAGCGCCGTGAGCATCCGGAGGACCCAACTCTTAAAGACAGTGAGGGCTGGAAAGCTTGTCATGCGGGTGACCCCGCAGGCCTACTGCGCAGGGAGAAGCGAATCCTCGTCCACTTTTTCTACCTGAATATTCTGTTTTCTCCTCAAATGAGAAAAGTAATGCGGCTTCAAGCCCAGAGGGAGGCAGCAGGTTGCCCACGACCATGAGGTCACGGCTGGACAGCAACTGGGCTGCCGTGCACACGCAACAGGCCCCCGGCTGGAGGCTCCAATGAATGGGGCCCACAGGGAGGCACCCGCCCCCAAGGCTCCACTCCCAGGATCTTCCAGAAGGAACCTGAAACTCTGAGGGATGCCACGGGGCGTGGGTGGTGAGGATAGAGGGTGCTGAGGGACAGGCAGCCGGGGACGGGCCTCACCTTCTGTGGTGACGGCGAGCTCTTGATGTAGAAGGGGTTGTTGGCCTGCTCCTGCTTCCGGGCCTCTCGGCGCTGCGGGACAGGGCTGGCATGAGCCCGAGAGAGCGGGCAGGATACCCCTCTGTGGACATCCACCACCAGCCACCCAACCAGGGAAGGCTGGATCTTTGGCTATTTTCACTACTCAGCTTTTGCTAACAGGGAAACCAAGGCTCGCAATTGGGAAGAGCGCGTATTGGGGAAAAGGAATCGCTAACCCTCTGGGAGGCAGGGACGCCCATGCCTCCACTGCCAGGGTCAGGACCAGGACCCACGGAGGCTGCTGACCTGCCTGGGCTACCCGGCTACTGAGGAGCACCTCAGACGGGCTGGGGCTGCTGAGCCCAGGACAGGGCCTCCTGACTGCCAGGGCTGGCTGAAAGCACGGCCTGGAGAGTGCAGGAGCACAAAGCCCCGCACGCAGCCCACCGTGGGCATTCCCTCTGTCGGTGCAGGATGGAAGGAGAGGACTGCTGGAGGGGCTCCCCTCTCTGCATAGGTGAGCAGGGTGAGGCGGAGCCCCACACGGGGCACAGGGGCTGCATCCGCCTCAGGAGGATGGGGTCCAGGGGCCTCCCTCACCTTCCCCAGCTTCTGGTCTGGGTGGGCTGCACATGTCTGCAGTGTCTTACAGCAGCTACGGCAGGGTCGGGGAAGGGCCCCGCACAGGCACCCACAGGCCCCCAGCTGCAGGTCGGGTTAATGGAGTTCTCCTCAGGGGGGCTCCTGGATCTAGAGAAGCTGTTCCCCATTTCTTTCTTTTTGTTTTTGAAAGGGAGTCTTGCTCTGTCACCCAGGCTGCAGTGCAGTGCCACGATCTCACTGCAACCTCCGCCTCCCAGGTTCAAGCAGTCTCCTGAGTAGCTGGGATTATAGGCACCCGCCACCGCACCCAGCTAATTTTTGTATTTTTTTTTTTTTTTTAGACAGAGTCTTGCTCTGTCGCCCAGGCTGGAGTGCAATGGCCGGATCTCAGCTCACTGCAAGCTCCGCCTCCTGGGTTCACGCCATTCTCCTACCTCAGCCTCTCGAGTAGCTGGGACTACAGGCACCCGCCACCACACCCAGCTAGTTTTTTGTATTTTTAGTAGAGACGGGGTTTCACCGAGTTAGCCAGGATGGTCTCGATCTCCTGACCTTGTGATTCGCCCGCCTCGGCCTCCCAAAGTGCTGGGATTACAGGCGTGAGGCACTGCGCCCAGCCAATTTTTATATTTTTAGTAGACACAGAGCTTCACCATGTTGGCCAGGATGGTCTTGATCTCTTGACCTCATGATATGCCCACCTCGGCCTCCCAAAGTGCTGGGATTATAGGCATGAGCCACCGCGCCCGACCAAGATGCTCCCCTTTTCAGTGAAACTCAATGAAACCCAATCATAACATGAAATGCCCACTTGGGGCTTCCTGGAGGGCGGCGGTGCACATCTTGAGCCAACAGAACCAGGCTCCGGACTCAGGAGCCTCAAAGACTCCCTGGGACAGGAAGGTGGAGGCGAAGGCCCACCAGGAGCACCCAACAGCTCACCCGAGCCAGCTCCTCCTCGTCCGCCTCGGACGGCCGGTGCTTGGGTCGCCGCTGCTCCTCCTCGTGGAAGACGGCCCTGGGCCTCTCGTCCTCTGACTCGCTGTCCGAGAGTGGCTCATTGATCCAGGCGTCCAGGTCCAGGCTGTGCCAGACAGGAGGGTCACAAAAGGCAGTGTGTGTGACCCAGCACGCGCCTGCAGGTGTCCACCCTGAGCAGGCTCGCCATGTGCCTTGCCATGTGAGACCCCAAACAGTGGTGCCTGCTACCCACACAGGGCCAGCGAGGCAGGTGTCATTGCCCCTTAGAGAAGATGCAGGGACCCAGGAAGGTTGCAGCAGGGTCACAGTGGGGCCCTCACGGCAGGCTCAGGCTGCCTCAGAGCTTGATGGCAAGGGTGGGAGCATCCCCAGGTACAAGCCAGGTCCCAGAAGCAGCAAGAGCGCCGGTGAGTCCAGCGAGGGGCGTACCCGCCCCAGGCCTCCAATCAGCCCCAAACCCTCCTGGCTGTTCAGGGCTGCAGTAGCCCCCTCTGTGCCTCCAGGCATCAGGGGACCATGTCAGGGCTGTGGTTGCAATGCCCCCACTCCTGTATCCTTACCCTTCAGGAACTGGAACCTTCTTCTGGGCCTTGGGGGCCACTGGGTTCAGCTCCCCAGCAAAGAGAGCGCTGACCTCCTCCGCCACAGGCACGTCCTTGGCCTGAAGCTTCTGGATGTGCTTGACCAGCTGCAGGATGCAGGACGCCTGTGGGGGACGCAGGAGTCACTGCTGGCACCTGCCTGGAAGGCCATTTGGCCACCCTCAGGGACACGGGGTGGCTCGGCCCCTGGCACAGTGACGTGCGGGCCCTCTGGCACAGCCATGTAGCCACAGAGAACCCAGCCTTCATGCTGTCTCCGTCGTCATCCTTGCCAAGAAGCGGCGGAAGGCCGGGCGGGGTGGCTCAAGCCTGTAATCCCAGCACTTTGGGAGCCGAGACGGGCGGATCACGAGGTCAGGAGATCGAGACCCATCCTGGCTAATACGATGAAACCCCGTCTCAAAATACAAAACCGGGGGAGGTGCTGTGGCGCCTGTAGTCCCAGCTGCTTGGGAGCTGAGGCAGGAGAATGGCGGAAAACCAGGAGGCGGAGCTTGCAGTGAGTGAGATTGGCCACGTACTCCAGTCCGGGCGACAGAGCGACTCCGCCTCACAAAAAAAAAAAAAAAAAAAAAAAAAAAAAAAAAAGACGGCGGGAAAAGACCAGTCCACAAACAGAACAGAGACGGGGGTACAACAGGGAGCTTCGCCCACTGCAGAAATGCCTCCCGTAAGGCCTGTGCCCCGACACCAGAGGCACCACCACCCCTGCGGGCTCCCTGCCTCTGTGCTGGCTGCAACTCAGACACAGGCAGGCTGGGCAGCCCCAACCGTGCCCATGGGCCAAGGATCATGGCCAGCCCCCAGATAATGCCACTGCTCAGAGGAGCCCGGGGCCACGCCCCATGCGGCCTTGAGGCTGGGTCTCCTCAGCCGCTGGATGGGCTAACGCCACTCCCGACCTCTCTCACAGATGGCCAGGCGCGATGTTTCACATCTTTAATCCTTGCACTTTGGGAGGCTGAGGTGGGCGGATCACCTGAGGTCAGGAGTTTGAGACCAGCCTGGCCAAGAAGGTGAAACTCCGTCTTTACTAAAAATACAAAAATTAGCCGGGCGTGGTGGCGGGTGCCTGTCATCCCAGCTACTGAGCCTGAGGCAGGAGAATCCCGTGAACCCGGGGGGCGGAGGTTGTCGTGAGCCGAGATCGTGCCACTTCACTCCAGCCTGGGCAAAGGAGGGAAACTCCATCTCAAACAAAACAAAAGAAAACCAAAACACAAAACAAAACAACAAACAGAAAAACAGAGACCTGGGAACTGGTGGGCACCGGCTGGCACAGGTGTACAGTCTGCTCAACCCAGAACCCATGTCACCTGCAGGGCACCAGAAAGAGCCACAGCCAGCCCCAGGCTCTCACACCTGCTGTCTTGCCGCATATGAAACAGGCTCTTCCTGTGGCCAGGAGCAGCACCCCCACATACCCAGCACCCCAGAGACTTGCCCAGTCCCACTGACCTAAAGGTCCCACTGACTAACCCCAAACCCCAGCTGGCACAAGTGGCAACAAAGGAATCTCAGTCAGTGGCTTCAGAAGAGGAAGTGAGGCCCCGTCCACCTGGCCGCCACTGGACAGAAAGGCACTGAGGGCTCCCTGAGGCTTGGCCCAACGCGGAGTGCAGCCTTACCCGCTCCTGCACCTCCAGGTCTGCGCTCTGCACAAACTGGGGCAGTCGGTCCACCATGAGCTGGGTGGCGGCCTGGGCGCCCTCTGCCTCCCCGGCCTGCTCCTTCTGCTGCAGGATGTTGGCGTACAGCTTGACCACGTTCTGCACATACACGGCCTGGATGTGGCCTGGCAGCGTGGTGACTTTGGGCCGCAGCATGGCCTCCAGAGTGTGGTGCGGTTCCTGCAGATGCCTGAGGACAGGAAACGCCGTTGAGTCCCCAGGATGCCCGCCCCGGGGCTCCTCTCCAACAGGTGAGGACCTGGGAGGCCTGGGCTCGTCACAAACGAGGTGACTCTGGGCCTTTCCCATTCCCTGAGCTGTCTCCGGAGGCTGAGACACGAAGTAGAAGAAACCAAGGGCCGTCAACCGCCCATAACACAAACAAGACAGAGATGTGGAGATGACAGAGCCACTGAGCGGAGGAAAGGTCGGAAGAGGAAAAAGGACAACGGGGTCGACTGTGCGGCTGCCCTGGGAGGACGCGCAGGACGGGCGGGGAGCAGACGGAGCCGGGAGAGCCTGATCTGCGGGACAGCGGGGCCTGGGGGTGTGCCTCACTCACATCTGACAGTGTCTTGGGACTTGGATATGTTTCTAGTCCACTTTTTTCCCACTAAGAAAATAATAGAAGTGGCCGGGCACGGTGGCTCACACCTATAATCCCAGCAGTGTGGGAGGCCAAGGCAGGCAGATCATGAGGTCAGGAGTTTAAGACCAGCCTGGCCAACATGGTGAAACCCCATCTCTACTAAAAATACAAAAAATGAGGCTGGTGCGGTGGCTCACGCCTGTAATCCCAGCACTTCGGAAGGCCGAGGTGGGCGGATCACAAGGTCAGGAGATCGAGACCATCCTGGCTAACGCGGTGAAATCCCATCTCTATTAAAAATACAAAAAATTAGCCAGGTGTGTTGGCGGGCGCCTGTAGTCCCAGCTACTCGGGAGGCTGAGGCAGGAGAATGGTGTGAATCCGGGAGGCGGAGCTTGCAGTGAGCTGAGATAGCGCCACTGCACTCCAGCCTGGGCGACAGACAGAGCAAGACTCTATCTCAGGCCGGGCGCGGTGGCTCAAGCCTGTAATCCCAGCACTTTGGGAGGCCGAGACGGGCGGATCACGAGGTCAGGAGATCGAGACCATCCTGGCTAACACGGTGAAACCCCGTCTCTACTAAAAATACAAAAAACTAGCCGGGCGACGTGGCGAGCGCCTGTAGTCCCAGCTACTTGGAGGCTGAGGCAGGAGAATGGCGTAAACCCAGGAGGCGGAGCTTGCAGTGAGCTGAGATCCGGCCACTTGCATTCCAGCCTGGGCGGCAGAGCGAGACTCCGTCTCAAAAAAAAAAAAAAAAAAAAAAAAAAGACTTCTATCTCAAAAATAAAGAGTTCGAGATCAGCCTGGCCAACATGGTGAAACCCCGTCTCTAATGAAAATACAAAAAATTCAGCCGGCCTTGGTGGCAGGTGCCTGTGATCCCAGCTACTCGGGAGGCTGAAGCAGGAGAATCGCTTGAACCCGGGAGGCAGAGGTTACAGTGAGCCGAGACCGCGCCACTGTACTCCAGCCGGGGCAAAGCTTGGGAGACAGCAAGACTCTGTTTCGAGGTGAGGGGAAGAAAAGAAAATGACAGAAGTGCTCATCTCCAGGATGCAGGCTGGCTGGGGACCCTTTTGGCATCCCAGAAATTGGGCGTCTTCCTGAGCTGGGGCAGGCCCAGGGTGAAGAGTGCTTGGTGTGGCAGTAATGGGCAGAAGGTAGCGGCTAGTGGTGCTGATGCAGGGCCCGAGGCAATGAGGCATAGTGGCAAATCTCATGAATTTCCAAGAGAGTCTGGAAATCCAGACTGCTGTGAGAACCGTGAGTCTCAGCAACACATTCCCACCTCCAGGCAGGCCCCGTGACCCAAGCCTGCCCAGCAGTGGCTGTGATCTGTCCTCTCGGCCAGAGAGAATCTGACGCTCCTGGGGATGGCAGGGGCAGTTTCGATAAGACCCATCCCTGCGGCCCACCTGGAACCTGGCACTGAGACCCCTGTGCTCCCAGAGGGGCCTGGCGTGGGCAGGCTGGGGCTGAGCAGGTGCCTCCCTGGGCCACCTAAATGCCACATGGAGCTCCCACCCCATCTACAGCAAGCAGGGCTCAGAGGGGCCACCACTTGCCCAGCTGGGACTGAGCCTTGCAGACGCCCAGGGCCAGCCCCCTATCTGCAGCCCACCCCAGGGATCCTCCCACCACCCAGTCCTGGTGCCCACAGGATCTACAATCTCCTGGGAGCTCCACAGATGCCCGAGGGCAGAGAGCAGACAGGGCGGCACAGACTCGCCTCTGTAAAGGGGGAATGGGTCCGACCATTGTCAGGGGACAGGTGCTGGAAACCCACGGACCTGCAGGCTGGGGCAGCAGGGTGATGGGAGACAGCGGGAAAGATCTGCCAGGCACGTCCCTGGCCCCTACCCCTCGGAAGCTTTAAGAAGCTGCTGGCCCGGAGGCCCAGCGTCCACTCACTCTGAGAACTCCCCGCAGATCCAGGCAGCAGCGTAGAGCACCTCACAGATCCCGTTCCGCTGGGTGCTGCTGGCCAGCAGGTGTGCACTGTCGAGCAGCGCGGACATCTGGGAGACGGCGAACTTGCGGATGGCCTTCACACGGATGGCCACGTCCAGCATTTGGGCGGCGATGAGGTGGCCGTGCCGCGTGCCCTCCAGCCGGGTCAGCTCCACCAGGATGCTGATGTACCTGCGGGCAGAGGGGGTGAGTGAGCAGCAGCGCAGAACCCCCAGCAGCACTCCTGGGAGCGGGACGCACCACTCGAAGTTGGTGATGTACTGGTAGTTGGACTGGCTGCAGATGTCGATGATCTTGGTGAGCAGCTCGTCTCGGTAGGTGGTGCCCTCTGCCTTGTCCACGTGGGTCATCAGCTTCTTCACGATCTCCATCAGGTTCTTCTTGGACACCTGGGCAAGAGCGTAGGGACAGTGGTGAGGGCGGACCCGGCCTGGGGCTTGCTTGGTGAGACACCCAACACCTGCTTCTGAGACAGAATCCACGGGACACAGGCGGGCCCAGATTCACAGATCGACCCCAGGGAGGCAGCAGGCCCCTGCGATGTGGGCTGGGTTAGAGGCACCCGGACCCCAGCTGGGGAGCAACAACTGGCCCAGCATGGTCTGTTCTGTGGGCTTGGCCCCGTCCCCTCCACACACGCCCTCAAAGACAGTTGTGGGCTTGGCCCTGGCCCCCTGTCCACACAGGCCTTGGAAGACAGGCAAGGACGAGGGCTGGCGCCCCTCTGACCTGCCCCACCACACTAGCTGATAGCCGAGTGTGAGGGGACTCCATATAGTCCACGTGGCTCTGCACCCGACACAACGTCCCTTACAGAACTAAGGTGGGCAAGGCGGGCGGGTGGAGGACAGAGGGCACGCACCATCCCATACAGTAGGTCGAGGGCCCGCAGCCGGATGGACTCGTCCTTGTCATCCAGGCACTGCAGGATGAGGTCCTTGTGGGACTGCACCGACTTAGGGTGGGTCTTCAGGATCTTGGACATGGCCAGCAGCCCCAGGTACTTCACTGCAGAGAGACGCCAGAGCCAGGTCACTGGGATGGACACAGGCGGCAAGGTGCAGGCAGGGCCCAAGGCTCTCTGAGCCGAGTCTCCACCTCGGGAGGCTGCCTGGCCTTGGCAACCCAGGGGTGGACAGAGCGACACCCCCAGCTGGAGCTCACACGAGGGATGTCGCCCTAGCAGAGCCCCCACACTGGGAGCCGGTGTGCAGGCTGCCCCCATGCCAGCTCCCTCGGGAAGGCCTCCCCTACCTACTACCAAGCTGTAGTAGCTGCTGTCGGCTTTCTTCTTCCCACCCAGCCAGCACAGGGAAGAACGCAGAGAAGATTTTCCAGTAGCATTAGGCACCCTCGGCCCGGGGCAGGGTCTCACCCGTACCCGATACTCACTGTTCACCCGACCAGCCCAAACTAGCTCACGGAAAGCTAAGGGTGGCTGGGCATGAGGCACAGATGCCACAACGTAAGCCAGGGACACCCCAGCCACACAGGGGCACACAGCTGAACCCGTTCACACACTGCCATCTACGGCAGCTTTCAGGCCACAGGGCAGGACCGAGCAGAGACAGAGAGTGTGAGGTCCACGGGAGAAAACGCAGCAGTCCCCACCTAGCCACGGGGGATGGGCCCATGACCCCCAGCGGAAGCCTGACATGGTGGGCAGCACTGAGACCCGCGTGTGGCTGTTTTTCTGACACATCTGTGCCTATGGGGAAGTTCAGTGTGTAAATTGGGCACAGTAAGAGATTAACAACTAACAGCAACTAAGAATAGAACAATCATAAAACACACAGTCATGAAAGGTATGTCATCGTGGTCTCCCTTGGAATACCCGACTGTGCGGTCCTTGCCTATTTTTGGACTGTGATGGGGGTACCCGAAACCTCAGATAAGGGGGGCGACTCCACTATCTGGGCTGTTGCAGGCGAATTTGCCAACTCCTACTCTGAACAAAAAGACCTGGCTTCAAAATGAGCGTCCAAAACATCGCCCAGGTACCAGGTACCAGGCAGGGGCCATTAATTCTAATTCTCAGCAGGGCAGGCACTTAGGCAAGGGCGCCGTATGCTGCTCTATCTCACAACACAAAGCCTCAGCATCCCCGAGAAACATGCAGAGGCTGAAATATCCAGAAATCTCAGACCAAGGTGCTCAGTGAGTGGCATCTGTCCGACTGCTAGGGTCTCCTCAGTGGGGGTCACTGCCACGCCCCCTACATCCCTCCTGGGACTGGGGCTCAGCGGGAGCTGGTGTTTCCCAGCCTCCCCACACAGACAGGTCGGGGTGCAAAGGCGCCGCAGGGCAATGGCAGAGGGGTGCCTCTGAGGCGAGTGCCATATATCAGGGAGAGCGCTGGGGTCGCAGATGCCACGTCCACTTCCTCCTCATGCTGGGAGGGCCCCTAACTTCACAGAGGTGGGGACACGGAAATGACAGCACTGGGGAGGGGACGACTCACAGTTCTGATCGGAGTCCTCGATCAATATCCTTAATTTCTGAACACAAAGCTGAAAAAAAGAAACAAACGAGGCTGGTTAACTCCTCTAAACCAAGGGTGAGTCCCAGGAGCCTTCCAGATTCAACCTTAACCTGGCCTAAGGCCCGGGGTCAGCCCCACCCAGCAATCAGAGCCCAGGAGGGAAACAAGCAGGGCCCACACAAGGCACCGGGGACAAGGGAGGCTCTGCTTCCCACGGGCGCATTACCCCACTCCTCAGTGCCCCACGCGTCTACCCCACAGACACACGATGGGGAGCCCAAGCAGGCTTGGGCCGGTAGTGCACACAGGACGCGGCCGTGCCCTCCCGAGCCCCAAGGATGGCGTGGGGGGGCCAGCACCTTGGTCACAGGGTGGGCAAGCTCCCGCCCATGGAAAGGCGTGGCCTGTGGAAAGGCGTGGTCTCCGCAGCGTGGGATCCCACGGGCCCTGCCCTGTGCGGGACGTACCTGGATGCTGGCGCTGTGGTTGGGCATGCCAGAGGACAAGGAGATGAGCACTGCAACAGACAACCTGGTCAGCACTGTGGTCAGCACCACGGCCAGCGCCAACACTCCCTGAGGGCCACAGGGTGCCAGCAGGGTGCCGGGTGCAGGGATGGGAGCAAGGACAGAAATGCCACTGGGCTTGGGACCACGCATCCCAACTGTGTTTGCAAAAATCTAGCTCCATCGCAGGCCTGAGGTCAGGAACCTGCAGGGGCCCCCACCCTCACTGACAGGACAGCTCCCAGGCCTTAGCTGTTCCTGCAAACACTGTGGTTTACTTGCAACCCCTGCTTCCCTCTGGAGTCTGGAATCCTGGCAGGGGCCAGGCCCCGAGGCCACAGGACCAGACCCTGTAGGAACCCAGGTGCTGGGTCTCTGGGGCTCCATGGTGACACTTCACAAACGATCATCACAGCTCACTGCTGGGGGATGAAGCACATCCTGTAGGACTTTACTGAAAGAAGGTTCTAGATGCTGGGCCTGGCCTCCCCAACATCCCCTGAGCTGTTCCCCTTTGCTGACTCTGCTGCGTCCTTTGGGCAGGGACAGGCAGGCAGGGAGAAGCTGACCCTCAGAGCCCTGGCTCTAACAGCTTTAAAAGAAACACATGAAGCCAAGGAACCGCCAGGCACAGGCAGGGACAGAGACTTGCTTTCCACCAAGCCAGTGGCATGGAATGAAGGCATACAGGGGACTGTGTGTGTGTGTGTGTGTGTGTGTCTGTGAGTGTGAGCGTGTGTGTGTTTTTCTTTCTAAGACGTGGGTTCTTGGAATCTAAGCTATGAGGACGCAAAAGCATAACAATGATCTAGGCTGGGCGCAGTGGCTCACGCCTGTAATCCCAGCACTTTGGGAGGCTGAGGCAGGCAGATCACCCGAGGGCAGGAGTTCGAGACCAGCCTGACCAACACGGAGAAACCCTGTCTCTATTAAAAATACAAAAATAAGCCGGGAGTGGTGGTGCATGCCTGTAATCCCAGCTACTCGGGAGACTGAGGCAGGAGAATCACTTGAAACCTGGGAGGTGGAGGTTGCGGTGAGCCGAGACTGTGCCACTGCACTCCAGCCTAGGGAATAAAAGAGAAACTCTGCAACAGCCCCCCCGCACCCCCCCCAAAAAAAGAATGATCTAATGGACTCCAGGGACTTGGGGAAGGGTAGGGGGGTGAGTGATAAAAGACTGCACATTGGGTGCAGTGTACACTGCTTGGTGTTGGTGCACATCTCAGAAATCACTACTAAAGAACCGATCCCTATAATCAAATACCACCTGTTCCCCAAAAACTACTGAAATAATTTTTCAATACAAAAAATACAAACATCTGGAAATGAATAACCCTGGGTGGAAAACCTACATATAAATGTAAATATGAATGAAGAAATGTGGCAAAGTAAACGCATACTCACGCTTGCAAGATTTCAGAAATGCCACACCCAATCTTTGTAGGAATGTTTTTTTTGGTTTTGTTTTTTGAGGAGTTTCGCTCTTGTTGCCCAGGCTGGAGTGCAATGGTGCAATCTCAGCTCACTGCAACCTCCACCTCCCGGGTTCAAGCGATTCTCCTGCCTCAGCCTTCCGAGTAGCTGGGATTACAGGTGCCTGACACCACCCCCAGCTAACTTTTGTATTTTTTAGGTAGAGACCAGGCTGGTCTTGAATGCTTGACCTCAGGTGATCCACCTCCCTCGGCCTCCCAAAGTGCTGAGATTACAGGCGTGAGCCACCACACCCGGCCAGGAGTGTTATTTGAATATGAAAGTAAATGGTAATTCTTTTTGTCTTAAAACAGGTATATAGATTATCCAAGTGGGAACAAATTTATTTTAAAAAGAAATGTAGGCCGGGCGCGGTGGCTCAAGCCTGTAATCCCAGCACTTTGGGAGGCCGAGACGGGTGGATCACGAGGTCAGGAGATCGAGACCATCCTGGCCTACACGGTGAAACCCCGTCTCTACTAAAAAATACAAAAAACTAGCCGGGCGAGATGGCGGGCGCCTGTAGTCCCAGCTACTCGGAAGGCTGAGGCAGGAGAATGGTGTAAACCCAGGAGGCGGAGCTTGCAGTGAGCCGAGATTGTGCCACTGCACTCCAGCCTGGGCGACAGAGCGAGACTCCGTCTCAAAAAAAAAAAAAAAAGAAATGTAGGCCGGGTGCAGTGGCTCATGCTCGTATTCCCAGTACTTTGGGAGGTCAAGGCGGTGGATCACCTGAGGTCAGGAATTCAAGACCAGCCTGGCCAACATGGTGAAACCCCATCTCTACTAAAATTACAAAAATTAGCAGGGCGTGGTGGCACGTGCTTGTAATCCCAGCTACTTGGGAGGCTGAGGCAGGAGAATTGCTTCAATCTGGGAGACGGAGGTTGCAGTGAGTGGAGATTGCGTCACTGGATTCCAGTCTGGGCAACAGTGTGAGACTGTCTCAAAAAAAAAAAAGAGGGTCAGGCACGGTGACTCATTCCTGTAATTCCAGCACTTTGAGAGGCCAAGGCGAGCAGACCATGAGGTCAGGAGGTCGAGACCAGCCTGACCAACATGGTGAAACTCTGTCTCGACTAAAAATATAAAACTTAGTCAGGCATGGTGGCGCGTGCTACTCAGGAGGCTGAGGCAGGATAATCGCTTGAACCCGGGAGGCAGAGGTTGCAGTAAGCTGAGATCACGCCATTGCACTCCAGCCTGGGTGACAGAGCGAGACTCCATCTCAAAAATAAAAAAAAAAGAAAGAAAAGAAAAAAAAGAAATGTAGATGTGTTATCTGAATTGTGCTAACTTTTTCACAATCAAGTGGTGTACCTTAAAAATACACCATTTTAGGGAGTCGGGAGCGATGGCTCAAGCCTGTAATCCCAACACTTTGGGAGGCTGAGGCGGGCGGACCACAAGGTACGGAGATCAAGACCATCCTGGCTAACATGGTGAAACCCCATCTCTACTAAAAATACAAAAAAAAAATTAGCCGGGCGTGGTGGCGGGCGCCTGTAGTCCCAGCTAATCGGGAGAGTGAGGCAGGAGAATGGCGTGAACCTCGGAGGCGGTGCTTGCAGTGAGCCGAGATTGCACCACTGCACTCCAGCCTGGGCGACAGAGCAAGACTCTGCCTCAAAAAAAAAAAAAAAGTAAATTGTCAACTATACCTAAGTAAAGCTAGAAAAAAACAAAAAACAAACGAGATGAGGTGCTGGCCGAGTGCAGTATCTCAGGCCTGTAAACCCATCACTTTGAGAGGTCAAGGCAGGAAGATGGCTTGAGCCCAGGAGTTCAAGACCAGCCTGGGCAACACAGTGAGACCCTGTCTCTACCAAAAATTCAAAAAATGACCTGGGTGGGGTGGCATGCACCTGTAGAGGCAAGAGGACTGCTTAAACCTGGGAGGTCAAGGTTGCAGCGAGCTATGATTGCACCACTGCACACCAGCCTCAAGAGAGGCGGGGTCTGGCTCTGTCTGTAGCCTGGAACTCCCGGGCTCTAATGATGCTCTTGCCTCGGCCTCCTGAGTAGCTGGGCCCTCATACCTGGTGAGAAGCTGCCGCTTTATCAATCATAAGGAAGTGCACCGCCCAATGCCCCGTCAGGCTTTGGCCGACTTGGAGGAGCCCGGCTGAGACCACCAGGGACACTGGGCGTTGGCCCTGGTGCCCTGGCCCGGCCGGAGGCGTGGATTCTGACCGTGCCTTAGGAAATCTTTTTGTGGTCGATGCTGCTGCTTAAGTACTCACGGGTGAAACAACGTACCGTCTCAGGAGTGCTTGAAAGTCTCAGAAAAACGCAGCTCTGTGAGAGCTGCTGGGAGGCCCTGGGCAGCAGGGGCAGCATCCGTGGGAGCAGGCGTGAGGAGAGGCTCCATCTGCAAATGCACCCTTCACGCCCAAGGGCTCCAGAGCGGCTGGGCTACTGAGCAGCTCCAGCAGCAAACTCCCGGCACCAAGGCCAGTGGAGGGCCAGGCAGACGCGTGGCCACCTTGATAGCAGAGGCCTGGGGCGGCCTCCCAGCCAGCTTTCCTTCTCAGTGCCAGCAGGGGTGGCGCTCGGGGACACCAGGCCTGGTGCCCTCCTGTCCCCACCCGAGACCCCAGCCTGACAGTGCCAGACCTTCCAGACGGGGAGAGTGCTGGTTCTCACCTGCAATCACGGTGTTCACACATTCGTAGAGGAGGGACATGGCAGACGTGCTAAAGAAAGGAACACAGGGAAGTGGCATGAGGACTGGGGGCCTCATCAGACATGGTGACCCAATGCCGGCGGCTCAGCTGGAGACGGCCTCAGCCCCACAGCCTGGGCAGTGTGTCCTCAGGAGGGAGCCTATGCCCTGCTCTCCAAGGCCTATGGTGCTTGGCTGGTCATCATCTCACCTTCCTAGAAAAGGCACGTGAGAAATCCCACTGCAGCGACAGGCCCATGACAGCATCCGGGCAGGGATGGACCACCCACCCCTGACAGCCCATGAGCCCATGAACCCGTGAGATGGCTGTACCGCCCTCCTACTGCATCCTTACTAGGGTTGTTTGTTTTGTTTTTGAGATGGAGTCTCGCTCTGTCATCCAGGCTGGAGTGCAGTGGAACAATCTTGGCTCACTGTAAGCTCCGCCTCCTGGGTTCACGCCATTCTCCCGCCTTAGCCTCCCGAGTAGATGGGACTACAGGCACCCACCACCATGCCCAGCTAACTTTGTTTTAGTATTTTTAGTGGACACGGGGTTTCACCGTGTTAGCCAGGATGGTCTCAATCTCCTGACTTCATGATCCACCCGCCTCGGCCTCCCAAAGTGCTAGGATTACAGGCATGAGCCACTGTGCTCGGCCTTTTTTTCTTTTTTTTTGAAATGGAGTCTCACTCTGTTGCCCAGGTTGGAGGGCACTGCTGTGATCTCGGCTCACTGCAACCTCCGTCTCTCGGGTTCAAGCAATTCTCCTGCCTCAGCCTCCGTTGCAGCTGGATTACAGGCATGTACCAGTACACCTGGCTAATTTTTGTATCTTTTAGGTAGAGACGGGGTTTCACCATGTTGCTTAGACTGGTCTTGAACTCCTGACCTCAAGTGATCTACTCACCTCGGCCTCCCAAAGTGCTGGTATTACAGGCGTGAGCCACCACTCCCAGCCCTTTTCTGTGTTTCAACGTGTTCAGACACAGATACTCGCCCCAGAGTTGCAGCTGCTTACAGCTTTACGGTTGCCTGTGGGCAGGGCCTCAGCCCGGGAGGCGTCCGTGCCACGTGGCCTAGGGATGTGGTGAGCTTCACCAGCAAGGTGCGTGTGAGCACACGCTACGCCGTTCACACGGTGAATTGTCCTAATGACACCCTTCTGTGAACGTGTCCTTGTTGCTAAGTGACACATGACTGCATCTGCAAGTCACGGCGATGACGACTCTCCCTGTGGCCCACTCCACCCCTCCCCTTCCCTGCAGTGGGGGCTGGGGGGGGTCTTGGCTCCTACTCAGCACTTGGCCGGAGGAATTCAAGTGTCCTCTTCTAGCAACCAAAGGCAGCCTGGTCTGAAAAGGCTCCTGACATACGGTCCCATTTCACAACCTTGCAGGGCTGAGACCCACGAAGAAAACCCAAACGCCTCAAATGTCTTTAGCAGCACGGAGGAGTCTAGCAGCCAGGAACGCCACCGCAGGCTTCCGCTCTAGGACAGAGAGTCTGCTGAACACATGAGCCTTCCATCGTTCAGCTGCTTCACGCCCAACTCCTGCTGTACCCCGCTGGGGCCGGGCTGCCAGCCGCTCCAGCACTGGGCCCCATGGAGCCAGCCCACCCCACCTCTCCCGCAATGGACCCCGTGGAGCTGGCCCACCCGCGCCGCTCCGACAATGGACCCGCCCGCCCCTGCCGCGCATGGTCTCCACTCACCTGTGGATGAGGTTGGTAAGGGGCTCAATGAGCTTCTTGCCCAGCCGTGGCTCCAAAGGAGTCAGAGCACCAAACTGTGGGGACAGCAGGGCCTCAGTCTCCCGCGGGGAATGCACCACGCAGGGTGAGGAGGCCACATCCCCGGGCAGTACTTGCCAGCTTGATGATCTTGATGAGGACCCAGTTGTTGGTGGAGGACGTCATCAGCTTGAAGAAGAGTGGGGCCAGGGACAGGTAGTTCTTAGGGTTCCGTCTGGCCAGCTCGCAGATGACGTTGACAGCAGCCGACTGAACCCCTGGGGAACAAGCGGTCCTCATGAGCACGCCTGCCTGCCCTTGGAAAACCGTCCTACTGTCTTCCTGGTCTGCGAGGAAGCTCTGGGGCCTGCGGCAGCTCTCACTCAACATGGCCCTGGCTCTGCCACCTCCTCCTGGTGACAGGGACAGCAGCTACAGGCCTGTTCTTCCAGGGAACAGGCCACAGCAGCCAGCTCCTTGTGCTGAGAAAGCATTGCTCGGCACTGTTGCCAGGCACAAGTGCGCCCGAGTGTCACCACGCTCAGGACAGTGGCCTTCTGAGTGGGGGTTTCAGTAAGAAGGGCTCCAGAAACAGCTGCCCAGCCACTGGGGCTCAGGGAGCCTTCCTGCTGCGTCTGTGCCCAGCACTCCAGGGAGAAGCTCGCCCATTGGGTCCCGTGCTTAGAGCTGGGTCTCCCTCCTACACGCAGGGCCTCGGGATCCCTGTGGGCTGGCTCTGGAGTCCGCCAACCATGCCTGCTACACGCCAGAGGCTTCACACACGCAGCCCAGGGAAACTCAGTGAAACTGAATTTGAAGCCACATCCCACAGTCACCACATCACAAATATACAACAGTCACGTGAGGTGGAGGCGGCTCCTGTGAGGGACATAGGGTCTAGACCATCGCCTGCCCTGCAGAAGGCGCCCCCTGGCAGCACTGGTCCTACAAGGGGCCGGCGGGGTGGGGGGTACACCTCTGCTCAGGAACACACCAGGCTCACCAGCTGCCACATTGGATCTTACTGCCCCCACCTCCGGCACCTCCCTCCCAGCTGCCCCAGCGAGGGGAGGCCCAGCCACCTCCAGTCGGCATGCTCCTGGACGGAGCCCTCCACCGCTCCCCGCAGCACCCCCCAAAACACACCACCACATCTTCCCAGGGTACCGGCTGAGCCCCCATCCCCAAGCCTGAGGTTTAACTCAAATCCACAAACCAGGGTCGGGGTCCTCCAGCTTCTCCTTCAGCCGGGGAAAGGCGGGGCGCAGCGACTCCGGGTACTTCAGGAACACCTTGTACATGATCAGCACGGCCTTCTTCCTGATGTAGGGCTTGGTGTGCGACATCTGCGGGGCAGCGGGCTTCAGCCTACACGGGTTTTCTGTGCCTCATCCCTGCTCACGCCTCTCCCCGCCACCCTCCTCCACAGGGAGAAGATGTCCTCCAGCCCGAGGCTGTGGCTGCACACCAGCCCCAGAGGCCAGAGAGCAGCATCTTAGATGGCATGGAAGCCGGCCTCCCTGTGCCCGGACTCAGGCCTGCCCTCCAGACTAAGCCCTTCTCCTGAGTGGCCTTCCTGCCCCAGGGTCCTGGGTCCCACAGTGGGAGGAGGAAGGCTGGAGAGGAAAGTCATGCTGGGAACACAGCCTACAGCCCAGCTCCCCATGGCTGTGCCCTGCAGCTGCTCAAGTTCCCTGGCGGGAGCCTCCCATCTATGAGGCTCAGGGAGCTGCCTTGAACTGCCTGGTCCTGACAGAGCCACCCCGTATCGGGGCACTGACATCCGCCTGCTCGCGGGCTCCCCACTGCTTTACTCCAGAGAAGCCGGCACTCTGTGAAGGCCAGAGTCAGTGTTCTCAGCTTCGTGGGCCAGACGGCCTCTGTCGTGACCACGCGGCTGTGCCCTTCATAGCCAAGGCCACTGGAGACGACATGACACGTGGAAAGAAGGCACAGCCGGCTGGATTTGGCCCTGGGCCGCAGCCCGCTGATCCCTGATCTAGAAGCTCCGCAGGCTGTGCTGACCATCTCCAAGACCATCAGCCACAATCTAGACACTGCTGGGCAGAGAGGCAGCCACGCGGGGACAGCACCCATCGGCCACGATCTAGACACGTCCGGGCGGACAGGCAGCCACGCGGGGACAGCGCTTCCCAGGGAGGAAACCATGCCCTTCCACACTGTTAATCTGGCTGCTGTTTTTTAAATGAAAAGGAACAAAAGTCTCCCTCATGAGCTGGAGATTACGTCAGGCACAAAACAGATGTTTCTGGGGCCAAAATTTCCAGGGGCTTCTCAGGTTTTAGACTGTCACAGCCGGGGGTGTAGCCTTTGACACGTGGAGTGGCAGGGAGGAGTCCAACTGTGGTCAGGGATGGAGGAAAGAGGACCACACAGAAGCCCACTGGCAGCTCAGACAGGAGCCACTGTCAGACTTTGGGGCAAACATCCCCCACCGGGCCTGGCCCATCAGGGAGACCCTGCTCCTCCTCTCGGCAGGATGATTTCAAACATAAACTCAAGACACGCAGGAATCAAAGTGGCCCAAGAGCCGCCCCACCAGCTGACAGTGATTTGGTTCCCATCCCAGGTAGGCCACACACCAGGGACCCCGGCCGGTTTCCGCATGGCCAAGCTTCCCTGGCACGCCACTCTGACCGAGTTTTTCCCCAAGCAGACATGCAGGGGTGGCGGGCAAGCTTACAAACTCACCAGTGTCATGATGTCGTTTGCCAGGTCTCTGGCAAGGTCTGGGGTGACGAAGCAGGACAGACCCGTCAGTGCAACGCCTGTGTCGTACTGGCTGGGGCTGCTCAGGTCCTGGAAAGCGACAGAGAAATGGCCATGGCCAGGATGCCCTGGGCGGCACGTCCGACGCCTGGGTCACAGGGAGCAGCAGGAGCGAAATCCTCCCAGGATGCCCCAGGACTCGGCATATCCCCTTGGGGGACTCGCCATATCCCCTTGGGGTGCAGCTGTGCCTTATCACCCCTGCTGCAGAGGGGTCTGGAGCTGAACTCAGACGAGGAGGAACAATTTAGAGCCCATGGAAGACACTGTCACCAAGAAAGGAGCCGGCATGGGCACGGCTGGGGACACTGAGGTCTGAGGCACAGCCTAGAGGGCTGTGTGTGTGGCAATCAGTTGAGTTCCCTGACTCCTCCTGGGTGGGCATGCCGGGCAACAGTGAGGTTGGAGGCACAGAAACACTGTGGGCGGGAATGAACTAAGTTTCTTGGCTCCTCCTGGATGGGCAGGGCTGGGGACAGGGAGGTCTAAGCCACAAACTGAAACACTGCGTGGGAATCAGCCGAGTTTCCTGGCACCTCCTGGGCCAGAGGCACTTGTCACAAGCCACTGCCAGTGTGGGGAAGGGCCGCCACGGGTGCTAGGGCAGAGCCAGGCCTAAAACCAGGGCTGCCCCACCCGTCACTGGCAGCTCCCAGTCCGCAGAGACGGTGCTGCTGGGCCTGGCACAGAACAGGCGGAAGACGCGCCCCGCAGGACGGGGTCCTCAGAGAGCCTGCTTCCATTTGGGGTCCCTTTCCCCAACAACTGAGGGGAAGGGCCCAGGAACAGCTTCCGTGGGCCCCTCTCCAAGTTCAGCTGGCAGCTGCCCCGTGCCCCCCTGGACTCTGCCCCAGCTCTTCACTCCTGCAGTTCTCACTAAAACACGGCATCCGCCCCAGCTCCTGTCTCAGCACTTGGGGAAATAAACCTTCTCTTGGTATCACACACCTGCTCTTGGGGAGAGATTTTCTTAAGGAAACTCCCAAGACTCCATCTATATATGCATCTATCAAGATCCGTTTTCAGGGTTAACATTCTGTGGTCAAAATATGACAAGGCCAGCTTTTTTTTTTTTTTTTTTTTGAGATGAGTCTCACTCTGTCCCCCAGGCTGGAGTGCAGTGGTGTGATCTCAGCTCACTGCAACCTCTGCCTCCCACGTTCAAACAATTCTCTGCCTCAGCCTCCCAAGTAGCTGGGATTACAGGCGCATGTCACCACGTCCGGCTAATTTTTGTATTTTTAGTAGAGATGGGGCCAACTGGTTCTTTTGAAATGACATAGTGGCCGTGCACAGTGCTTCACGCTTGTAATCCCAGCACTTTGGGAGTCCGAGGTGGGCAGATCACGAGGTCAGGAGATCGAGACCATCCTGGCCAACATGGTGAAACCCCGTCTCTACTAAAATACAAAAAATTAGCCAGACATGGTGGTGCACACCTGTAGTCCCAGCTACTCGCGAGGCTGAGGCAGGAGAATTGCTTGTACCAGGGAGGCAGAGGTTGCAGTGAGCCAACATTACGCCACTGTACTCCAGCCTGGCAACAGAGCAAGACTCCGTCTCAAACAATAAATAAATAAATAAAATAAAATAAAGTAACACAATGAGTTGGAAGCGGTGGCACACACCTCTAATCCTACCACTTTGGAAGGCCGAAGATGGAGGATCACTTGAGCCCAGGGGTTCGAGATCAGCCTAGGCAACATAGTGAAACCCTCCCTGCCTCTACAAAAAATACAAAAAAATCAGCCAGGCATCATGGTGCATGCCTGTAGTCCCAGCTACTCAGGAGGCTAAGGTGGGGAGATCACTTGAGCCTAGGAGGTTGACGCTGCAGTGAGCTGCAATCGCACCACTGCTCTCCAGTCTGGGCAACAGAGCAAAACCCTGTCTCAAAAAAAAAAAAAAAGTAAGAAAATAATGATTTTTTTTTTTTTTTTTTTTGAGACAGAGTCTCACTCTGTCACCCAGGCTGGAGTGCAATGGGGCGATCTGGGCTCACCACAACCTCCACCTCCTGGGTTCAAGTGATTCTCCTGCCTCAGCCTCCTGAGTAGCTGGGATTACAGGCATGCACCACCATGCCCGGCTAATTTTGTATTTTTAGTAGAGACTGGGTTTCACCATGTTGGTCAGGCTAGTCTCAAACTCCCAACCTCAGATGATCCACCTGCCTTGGCCTCCCAAAGTGCTGGGATTACAGGCGTGAGCCACCACACCAGCCCAGAAAATAATTTTAATTAAAAAACAAGCCAGGCACGGTGGCTCACACCTGTAATCCCAGCACTTTGGGAGGCCACGGTGGGCGGATCATGAGGTCAGGAGATCAAGATCATCCTGGCCAACATGGTGAAACTCCGTCTCTACTAAAAATACAAAATATTAGCCAGGGATGGTGGCGGGCGCCTGTAGTCCCAGTTACTCTGGAGGCTGAGGCAGGAGAATGGCATGAACCTGGAAGGCGGAGCTTGCAGTGAGCCGAGATTGTGCCACTGCACTCCAGCCTGGGCGACAGAGCAAGACTCCATCTCAAACAAACAAACAAACAAACAAAAGAAATTAGGGTCGGGCGCGGTGGCTCAAGCCTGTAATCCCAGCACTTTGGGAGACCGAGACGGGCGGATCACGAGGTCAGGAGATCGAGACCATCCTGGCTAACACGGTGAAACCCCATCTCTACTAAAAATACAGAAAAACTAGCCGGGCGAGGTGGCGGGCGCCTGTAGTCCCAGCTACTCGGGAGGCTGAGGCAGGAGAATGGCGTGAACCCGGGGGCGGAGCTTGCAGTGAGCTGAGATTCGGCCACTGCACTCCAGTCCGGGCGACAGAGCGAGACTCTGCCTCAAAAAAAAAAAAAAAAAAAAAAAATCTGCCCACAACAGTGAGCCCAGTAGAGCCGACAGTCCCAGGACCTGCACCACACCCTGTGCCGGGCATCAGTCACCGCCAGTACCCCCACATCTGTGCCTCGGCATGCTGGGAGTCCCCAGCCCAGGTCGCCAGGTCACCCTATGGGGTCAACAACACAGTCACAGGGTCCTGCCCTCGCACATGGACATTGGAGAGCCGGGGCCATGGCCTCTGAGCTGCGGTCTAGGGCCAGAAAGGGGCCAGGTGCCCATGAGAAAGGTGGGCCTGATTCTCCAATACCCCAACCCCTCCATCGAGAGGGAGGAACCAAACAGTTCAGAGCTCAGGGGCCAAGGAGGACCTTTGCTACCCAATGGCCTCCGTGACCATTTCAAAATGCAACATTTACATGGTGCTGAAAAAGGCACCAAGTGGGACTCAAAAGAAACCGCAGGCAGGAAGCACCCCACATGGGGAGGGAAGGGCCCACAGCTACAGCAGGCACTACCATAAGGGGAGAAGGGAAGAAAGGGGGCGACTGCAGAGGCCAGCCTCGAGTAGACCCTGGAGCCCCATTTGCCGGCCCCTCCATATGGTGAGCGAGGGAAGGGGGCACCGCACCGCTCAGCATCCCTCCACCTCACAAGCCCACTAGGGAGCGCACTCAGACCCGCCGGGCCACCTCTCCGTGTCTGCTGGGAAGACTGTGGCTGCAGAAGCCCTGCTCGCACTCAAGGAGGCCACAGCTGCCTGCTGCCCACAGGAAGACCAGCGTGGAAACTAGATGCTCCGGCAGGGGACAGGCTGCACTCAGCACAGAGCGGCCCGGGCCGGGGAACACCTACCTTACGGATCTGATTGGTGGTCAGCATGATGACGTCGGTGCCTTCGTGAAAGCTCTGGGAAGCAGCGAGGTAGCCGATTCGCTGGGAGAGAACAGACGAGCACATCAGAGGCTGGGCACCTGCAGCCTTCAGGAGCTCCCAGCTCTGCTCTGCAGCGTCCGCACCAGGCAATGCTGGTCCAGAAGCAACGCCCCGCAGCCTGGACGCGGGGGCCACCAGCAAGTGGGAACCAACACACATTTGAAAACCAACCCAGATTTCTTCAAAATTCCAGAAGGAAATTCCCAGAGTTTGGAATATGTATGAGTTTTTTTTTCTTGGAGACAAAGTCTCGCTCTGTTGCCCAAGCTGGAGTGCAATGGCACGATCTTGGCTCACTGCAACTTCCACCTCCTGGGTTCAAGCAGTTCTCCTGTCTGAGCCTCTCGAGTAGCTGGGATTATAGACGCGCGCCACCATGACCTGTTAATTTTTGTATTTTTAGTAGAGACAGGGTTTCACCATGTTGGCCAGCCTGGTCTCGAACTCCCAACCTTAGGTGATCCACCTGTCTCAGCCTCCCAAAGGGCTGGGATTACAGGCCACTGAATCCACCTCGGGTAACAGAGCAAGACTCCATCTCAAGAATAATAATAATAAAATTGGCCAGGCATGGCGCCTCACACTTGTCATCACTCCCCCCATCCCACCAGCCTCGCCGTCCCGGAACCTCACCTTGAAGGTGAACTTGGAGGCACTCATCACTTCTATGATGTTGAAGGCGGCCCAGCTGATGTCGTAACCCAACATCTGTAACTGTTAAGGGACGCACAGGAAATTGCACTCACAAGCCAAAGCGGAGACAAAGGGTTTGAGAAGTAGCATGAAGCACTCCCTCCCAGCACAAGGAACAGACTCACTCACGGTCAACAAACCACCCAATACACACCCCTGAGGCCTTTAATTTCCTCTTTTGACAAACGACTCTGACGTTTAAAAGCTACAGGGACAGGTTAGTGACAGGCACTAAAAAGAGGCTCAATGTCTGCAATTGGCTAACTGGCACTTATGGCTACTAACTACCACCCCTTGGCGAATCGGCTCCTTGAAATAGTTACGAGACGAGCAGCAGCATGCGGGACCCGGCACAAGCCCTTCGTCTCGCTACCTCCCACGGGAAAACAGGCCAGAGGGAGGAGTGCCTGTCCCCAGCTCACGCACTGACCTGGAACTGCAGCCAGGAAGGGAGCCAGCCCAGGAAGGTCCAGGGCCCCAGCTCTCCCCACTAGGCGTCCTGGCGCAACCTGTGGTGGGAGCCGAGACTGCAGGCAAGGGACGTCCCTAGTGAACCCCACCCAGAAGACGACCCCATGGGGCTCCCTCGGGGCTACCACCAGGGCCTGTGGGTTGCCGCCCTCTGGCCTGTTTGCCAGTCATGTGACAATCACGGCTCTCCGCTCCAGGACTCTGGGTTGGCCCTGAGTAGCTCACCGACAGCGGGCGGCACCAATGACTGACAGGTGGACAGACAGGCTGATGAACAGGGGGACACGCGCTGAGTATGAAGCAGCCCGACAGTGCTGGGCGCGGGCCACCGGGAGACACTTACATACGTCAGCTTGCAGACCGCGTTTGCCTTCACCGCGATGTTGTCCTGCTTCAGCTCCTGCTTAATCTCATCGATGCACTGAGAGATGTATTTTGCCTATAATGGAGGATAAACATAGAAATTACAAACATCTAGCTAAGATGGTTGGAATACTGATTCCAGGCCAGGAGCGGTGGCTCACGCCTGTCATCCCAGCACTTTGGGAGTCCGAGGTGGGCAGACTGTGAGGTCAGGAGTTCGAATCATCCTGGCCAACATGGTGAAACCCCATCTCTACTAAAAATACAAAAATTAGCTGGGCGTGGTGGCGCACACCTGTAATCTCAGCTACTCAGGAGGCTGAGGCAGGAGAATCATTTAAACCCAGGAGGCGGAGGTTGTGATGACACCACTGCATTCCAGCCTAAGTGAGAGAGCCAGACTCTGTCTCAAAAAAAAAAAAGAAAGAAAGAAGCCAGACAGCCATAAGAGAGCACACCGTGTGATCCACTTCTATAAAATGCCCAGAAGAGGCCAATCCAGAGACAGAAAGGGGATTTGTGGGTGCCAGAGGCTGGGGAAGGAGACGGGGAGGATTCACGTTCTTTCTAGGCTGAGAATGTTTTGGAACTTGGCCGTGGTGGTGGCACACAGCATTCCCCTACACATGCCCCGCTGTTTGCCTACTCCTTGGTGGACGAATGTGTGGGGCCTTCCCACCTTCGGCCAGTGTGACTCTCGCTGCTGTGAACACTGTGCTCAGGTTTTGGGGGGATGTGTCTGGATCCCCCTGGGCCTGCTCACTAACTGTGTGTGTCTCCAGAACACCATTAAGGATAGTTCTGACCCAATCGAACTCAGGTACGAGGTCCAAATGGCAGACAAGGTTCCCAAGAGACAGGCAGGCATGAGCTGCTCAACATGGATGGCACCAGAGACAAGCCGGGTCGACGCCATGCTGGCCCCAGAGACAACCCACCCCATCTGGGAGGAGAGAGAGGAGGCAGCAGCAGAGGCTTGGAGCACCTCCCTCCGTGGATGATGAGGCCCCCACGACAAGCCCTCCTAAAGCACAGGAGCCACCTCTCCATCATCGGACAACAGATCAGGAGTCACGGCTGCCTGGGTCCCATCCTGCCGGCCCCTACTTCGGGATGCAACATTCCTCCTGCTGTTCCCACCAAAGGCAAGGATAGCAAACCCACCCCATCGCACTTCTGTCCCCAGTCCCACTGTAGCCGGCCTCGAAGCAGCCCCAGGAATATGTATTCCACCACTCATGTGTCACCCAGGACCACACCCCAAGCTCGGCTGCCAGCTGCACCGGGCGGGGAAGGAGCCACAGCTATTGGGGAGTGGGGGGCTGGGGGGAGCACAGACACATAGTATTTTCCTGAATGTTTTACGATCCAACTCTGTACGACGGAACAAGTGTCACCCGATCCTCCAGACGGGCTTCAAATTACTACACCTCGCCCCAGGACTGTGCTCCCATCCCCAGAGCGAGGATAACTCACTCCTCCTGCTCAAAGGGTCAGGACTGTTGATGATTTATAAGGGAAAGAACAAAAAGACCATCACAGGCGTGGAGAGGTCAGACCCTCACGAGGGCAAGGGGGATGGGATGTCAACCAGTGTGGCTGCCGTGGAAACCAGCCTGGGGTTCTTCCAACGTTCCATGTGGAGTTACTGCCCCGGCAATTCCACTGCTGGGCGTGCACCCAAGGGGATGGAAAACAGGTGTCCAAACAAAAACAAGCACACGAACGCACATGGTAGCACCATTTATAGTGGCTTGAACCAGGAGCGGCCCCACGCTCAGGGCTGATGAATGGATACACACAACGTCTGCACCAGTCAGCTTGCTTGATTTTATTGATTTTTTTTGAGACAGGGTCCCACGCTGTCACCCAGGCTGGAGTGCAGTGGTGAGATCACCGCTCACTGCAGCCTCCACACCCCAGACTCCAGTGATTCCCCTGCCCAGCCTCTCAAAGCACTGGGACCACAGGGGTCGCCATCACGCCCAGCCACTAGTCAGCCTTCTAGGAACTCGGCAGTGGGTCACAACCCTGGGACTCCTTCCTGGCTTTTTAACTGCTCATCGAGTCCAAATAGCTCCTCTCAGACCAAGCCTCACACAAACAAACATTTTTTTTTTTTTTTCCAGACGGAGTCTCGCTCTGATGCAGGCTGGAGTGCAGTGGCACAATCTCGGCTCACTGCAACCTCCGCCTCCCGGGTTCAAGTGATTCTCCTGCCTTAGCCTCCTGAGTAGCTAGGATTAGAGGGGCACACCAGCACGCCCAGTTAATTTTTGTATTTTTAGTAGAGATGGGGTTTCACCACGTTGGCCAGGCTGGTCTTGAACTCCTGACCTCAGATGATCTGCTCACCTCAGCCTCCCAAAGTACTGGGATAACAGGCGTGACCCATTGTGCCCGGCCTGAAGAAAAAAATTTATTAGTCGGGGTATGGAGACATGATCTAGACCCAGAAGATTATATTATAAACATAGATTTAAATTATTTGAAGGTAGCCGGGCGCGGTGGCTCACGCCTGTAATCTCAGCACTTTGGGAGGCCGAGGCGGGTGGATCACGAGGTCAGGAGATTGAGACCATCCTGGCTAACATGGTGAAACCCTGTCTCTACTAAAAATATTTAAAAAAAATTAGCGGCCGGGCGCGGTGGCTCAAGCCTGTAATCCCAGCACTTTGGGAGGCCGAGACGGGCGGATCACGAGTCAGGAGATCAAGACCATCCTGGCTAACACGGTGAAACCCCGTCTCTACTAAAAATACAAAAACTAGCCGGGTGAGGTGGCGGGCGCCTGTAGTCCCAGCTACTCGGGAGGCTGAGGCAGGAGAATGGCGTAAACCCGGGAGGCGGAGCTTGCAGTGAGCTGAGATCCGGCCACTGCACTCCAGTCCGGGCGACAGAGCGAGACTCCGCCTCAAAAAAAAAAAAAAAAAAAAAAAAATTAGCTGGGCGTGGTGGCAGGTGCCTGTAGTCCCAGTTACTGTGGAGGCTGAGGCAGGAGAATGGCGTGATCCCAGGAGGCGGAGCTTGCAGTGAGCTTGAGTGTCACCGCACTCCAGCCTGGGTGACAGAGCAAGACTCCGTCTCAAAAAAAAAAAAAAAATTATTTGAAGGTATAATGTGGTTATACATGACACTTTCTATAAAAACAAAGGAAATTAGAGGAGCAACATGTGAAATTTCTCAAATACCTCAGCTAGTTCCACACCAAATTCACACTTCACCACACAGCAAGTGAGATGCTAAAACACTGATGCTGGTTTCAGCATCTATTTAATTCTAGGATGTAATTTGGAACACAGGATGCATATTTCCTTTATACACTAACTCCTCAGGACTACAGTAACACAGGCCGTTTAAACCCTAGATACACAGGAGAATCCCTGGGGTACTTTTTTTTTTTTTTTTTTTTTGAGGAGGAGTCTCGCTCTGTCGCCCGGACTGGAGTGCAGTGGCAGATCTCAGCTCACTGCAAGCTCCGCCTCCTGGGTTTCCGCCATTCTCCTGCCTCAGCCTCCCAAGCAGCTGGGACTACAGGCGCCGCCACCTCGCCCGGCTAGTTTTTGTATTTTTAGTAGAGACGGGGTTTCACCGTATTAGCCAGGATGGTCTCGATCTCCTGACCTCGTGATCCGCCCGTCTCGGCCTCCCAAAGTGCTGGGATTACAGGCTTGAGCCACCGCGCCCGGCCTTTTTTTTTTTTAATCGAGCCTTCCTCTGTCACCAGGCTGGAGTGCAGTGGCGTGATCTTGGCTCACTGCAACCTCTGCGTCTCGGTTCAAGTGATTCTCCTGCTTCAGCCTCCCGAGTGGCTGGGATCACAGGCATGCACCACCACGCCCAGCTAATTTTTGCATTTTTAGCAGAGACAGGGTTTCACCATGTTGGCCAGGATGGTCTCGATCTCTTGACCTCATGATCTGCCTGTCTCGGCCTCCCAAAGTGCTGGGGTTACCGGCGTGAGCCACCACGCCCGGCTTTTTTTTTTTCTTTTATTAAGACAGGGTCTTCCTCTATTGCACAGGCTAAAGTGCAGAGGCCTAATCACGGCTAACTGCAGCCTCAACCTCCCAGGCTCAAGAGATTCTCCCGCCTCAGCCTCCCAAGCAGCTGGGACTACAGGTGCACGCCCCCATATTAAGCTAAGTTTTTAAATTACATATATATACACACATATATATATATTTTTGAGATGGAGTTTTGCTCTTGTCGCCCATGCTGGAGTGCAGTGGTGTGATCTCAGCTCACTGCAACCTCCGCCTCCCAGGTTCAAGCAATTCTCCTGCCTTAGCCTTCCCAGTAGCTGAGGTTACAGGCATGTACTACCACACCAGGCTAATTTCTATATTTTTAGTAGAGACGGGGTTTTGCCATGTTGGCCAGGCTGGCCTTGAACTCCTGACCTCAAGTAATCCCCCTACCTTGGCCTCCCACAGTGCTGGGATTACAGGTGTGAGCCACCACACCTGGCTGGCACTTTTTCTAGTTTTAAAGTTCTAATTCTCCGTCCTTCGCCTCCAATGAATGAAGTCAGCATCTTGAGACCACGGAGGCCGCCTGGTCACAACCCCAGCAACTGATTCTCGGGTGTTGTCCAGCTCAAAGACCCCTCGACACATCCCACGGTGCTTTCCACGTGGCTGCAAGGCTGAGGGACGCCGGACTGCTGAGCTGCATGCAGGCTGAGGGCCTGGGAGCTCACCCAGCTCATGAGAGCAAAGCCCGGCCCCCTTCACCCCACTGGGGGCTCTGAGGGGTTTTTTTTTTTTCTTATTTCAAACCGTTTCGCTCTTGTTGCCCAGGCTGGAGTGCAATGGTGCGATCTTGGCTCACCGCAACCTCCACCTCCCGGGCTCCAGCGTGGTTCTCCTGCCTCAGCCTCCCAAGTAGCTGGGATTACAGGCATGTGCCACCACGCCAGGCTAATTTTACATTTTTAGTAGAGACAGGGTTTCTCCATGTTGGCCAGGCTGGTCTCAAACTCCTGACCTCAGGTGATCCGCCTGCTTTGGCCAAGGCCTCCCAAAGTGCGGGGACTACAGGAGTGAGCCACCACGCCCGGCCTCTTTTCTTTTTCTTTTTTTTTTTTTGAGACGGAGTGTCACTCTGTTGCCCAGGCTGGAGGGCAGTGGCGCGATCTCGGCTCACAGCAAGCTCCGTCTCCCAGGTTCACGCCATTCTCCTGCCTCAGCCTCCCCAGTAGCTGGGACTACAGGCGCCTGCCACCACGCCTGGCTAATTTTTTGTATTTTTTGTAGAGATGGGGTTTCACTGTGTTAAGTCAGTATGGTCTTGATCTCCTGACCTCGTGATCTGTCGGCCTCAGCCTCCCAAAGTGCTGGGATTACAGGTGTGAGTGAGCCACTGCACCCGGCCATGCCAAATTTTTGTATTTTTGTGTAGAGACGAGGTTTTTGAGGCCCTGTCTCAAAAAAATCAAAAAATAAAAAATTAGCTGGGCGTGGTAGCACATCGTGTAGTCCTAGCTACTCACGAGGCTGAGGTAAGAGAATTGATTAAGCCCAGGAAGTCAAGTCTGTAGTGGGCCGTGATCGCAGCCCTATACTCCAGCCTGGGCAACAGAGCAAGACTGCCTCAAAAACAATAAAAAGAGAAATACATGAAGGTGCTGCCGCGGCCGGGCACGGGGCTGCACCTGCAATCCCAGCACTGTGGGAGGTCGAGGCTGGTGGATTGCCTGAGGTCAGGACTTCGAGACCAGCCTGACCAACATAGAGGAACCCCCATCTCCACTAAAAACACAAAATTAGCCAGGCGTGGTGGCACATGCCTGTAATCCCAGCTACTCGAGAGGCTGAGGCAGGAGAATCACTTGCACCCGGGAGGCGGAGGTTGTGATGAGCCGAAATCGCGCCATCGCACTCCAGCCCGGGCGACAAGAGTGAAACTCCGTCTCAAAAAAACAACAAAAAAAAAGAATTCCAAGTCCCAACAGTAACTGGGTCAGGAAAGGAGACGTGCCAGCGAAGTGCTCCATCCTGCCCAGGATAAGTTACCATCCACAATCACCCTCACTTCAAATTCGAACAGAAAAGCCACTGAACCCCAGAACCCCAGAAGCAGCATGAAAGGAGCTTATCCTGCAGAGTGCGCTGCTCTTTCTACAGCCCGGGACGCTGTCCTGGAATATCTTCTTGTTGTGGACAGGCTCAATGCCCTCTGCACCCAGGAGCAGAGTAGCCGCGGTCACGTTGAGACAGCATGGAACCGAGGCCCCCACACCGGGACCTACCTCCACTCCCACGACTGAGGCTGGTGCAGCACACTAACACCCAACAGGGCAGAGGCCAGAAACAGCCCCATCTAGCACCAGATCCCAGCCAGCCCCATCTAGTCCAGCCCCAGCCCGTCTCTGGGCTCAGTCCTGTAACTCATGGCCCCTCACCTCAGCCTGGATGTCTGTGGGGTGGCAGAGTCACCAATAAAACCCTCTGAGTCCAGGCGGGGCATGGTGGCTCACACCTGTCATCCCAGCACTTTGGGAGGCCAAACAGATCAATTTAAGTCAGGGGTTCGAGACCACCCTTGCCAATTTTTAGTGAAACACTGTCTCCACTAAAAATACAAAAATTAGCCTGGTGTGGTGGCGCATGCCTGTAATCCTGGCTACTCGTGAGGCTGAGGCAGGAGAATTGCCTGAACCTGGGAGGAAGAGACTGCAGTGACCTAAGATCACACCACTGCACTCCAGCCTCCGCGACAGAGGGAGACTATGTCTCCAAAAACAAACAAACAAACAAAACCCTTCTGGCTCAAATCCACAGAGACAGCAGGTCAGTGGTTGCCAGGGCATGAGGTTTCTCTGTTCTGAATTTACTGTGCTGAATCACTGCACATTTGTAAATATACTGAAATACACTGAATTTCGCCCCTAGAACAGGCGGATTTTATGGCAAATTGTATCTCGATAGAACGTTCAAAGAAAGGAACCACCTTGGCTCAGCAGCATCACAGGACAGGACAGAATGCCAGGAAGGACGTGAGGCTCCACCCGGACTGCAGTTCCCTGAGGGCTGGAGGCCTGGGCAGAGCGGAGGAGGGTCCTCAGGCCCTCGTCACAGATTAACAGGAGCATCAGAGACCACTCAGCACAGAGTGGGCCACATGGCAGATGCCCAGGCCACCCGGGACCCTGCATCCTTCCGCCCGTCTCACTGCCACGCGGACGAGTCGGCCACCAGCCAATCCGAGAACCCCTAGGGCAGTGGTTCCCAGCAGGTGACTCTGTCCCCGCAGGGGACACTGGGCGATGTCTGCGGCATCTGTGGTTGCCACGACTTGCAGAGATCTAGGCATGGAGTGGGTGGAGGCTGGGGACGCTGCTCAGTGCCCTGCAATGCCCTAACACCCCCCACCCCAAGAACCATCCAGCCTGATGTCCACAGTGCCAGGGCTGGGCCAGAGCACACCCAGGTCTGGTGTCGCCACTCCTGCCCTCTGGTCTTCCTGGCTCTCCAAGGCACAACGCAAGTGAGCATCACCCAGAAGCTGGTTACGAGGGCAGAGCTCACCCCCACCCACACGCCCCTCCAGGACCCACATGCCTCGGCCTTGAAGCCACCTCCACACCCACACCAAGCCTTCTGCCCAGAGGTTGCCTTTTGAAAACCCCAGCAGAGTAGTAAAACAGACAGAGGCCCAAGCCCTGGAGAGAAGCTTCAGGAAGAACGCAAGCAGTTAAACACCCATGAACGAGTGAGCCGCGTTCATAATCAGGGCAGCTGACACTATGGCTGCACTCCCCAAACACCCTAGTCCTGCTGGTGGTGCAGGAGGCGAGGCTGCGGCTTTCGTGCTTGCTGCTGGGAGCGGCTATGCAGGGAGCGAGCGCTGTCCTGAGAACTGGGCGAGCTGCACGCCTCCACGGCTTGAGACCATTCATAAAACGACCCCACAGGGAAATCACCCACGCGTCTGACCAGAGACCGTGTAGGGAAGCTGTGTGTAAACAACAGAGCACAGCCACCCACGGCAAGGACCGAGGACAGCTCCCCACCACGCCGGCAGCAAAGCACACACACCTTAGGCAATCACGCCTATGGTTCGGGGACACCCATTTAAGCGATAGAATTACAAGCAAGCCAAGGAAATTAAACTCACAGAAGTCAGGATCATTACCATAATAATTAGCTGTACAGGCCAGGCGCAGTGGCTCACGCCTGTCATCCCAGCACTTTGGGAGGCCAAGGCGGGTGGATTACTTGAGGTCAGGAGTTCGACACCAGCCTGGCCAATGTGGTGAAACTCCGTTTCTGCTAAAAATACAAAAATTAGCCAGGTGTGGTGGCAGGCACCTGTAATCCCAGCTACTTGGGAGGCTGACGCAGGAGAATCACTTGAACCCAGGAGGGGGCACCTGTAATCCCAGCTACTTGGGAGGCTGAGGCAGGAAAATCACTTGAACCCAGGAGGCAGAGGTTGTAGTGAGCCAAGACCGTGCCGCTGCATTCCAGCCTGGCAACAGAGCAAGACCCTATCTCAAAAAAAGAAAAAAAAAAAATCTGTACAATGTCCTGTGCATTGCATATTTTGCCATTAAAGAGGCTCAGAGGGGAAAAGAAAAAGAAAGCACACCCAGAATCCACAGCCTCCGGTCTACCACCACTGTGACAGCATGGGGGACACGGGCACCCGGACCACAGGGAGGCACTGAGGCATTCTGGGAGACTTCTCTTACCATCAAGTGGGCTCAGGCGCTTTTAATCTGGGGTTGATTCTACCTCCAAGAGACACGTTCGTCTGGGGACACCTGTGGCTAGCATGACCAGAGGAGCTCCTGGCATGGAGTGGGTGGGGGCAGGGATGCTTCTCAGCACCCTGTAGTGCCCAGAACAGCACTACCCAGAGAATGATCCAGCCCCAACATCCACAGTGCTGAGGGGCAGACGCTGATCTAGGGGAATGACTGATGGTATTAAAAGAAGAGAAGACACACTCAGTTCAAATTGAATATCTTTATATCTTTTTTTTTTTTTGAGTTGGAGTCTGCTCGGGAGGCTGAGGCAGGGAGAACTGCTTGAACCCAGGAGGCGGAAGTTGCAGTGAGCCAAGATTGTGCCACTGTACTCCAGCCTGGGTAACACAGCGAGACTCCGTCTTGGAAAAAAAAAGAAGAAAACAAAACAAAACAAAAAAATAATAAAAAGAAAAAATGGGCTGGGCGTGGTGGCTCACGCCTGTAATCCCAGCACTTTGGGAGGCCAAGGTGGGCAGATCACGAGGTCAGGAGATCAAGACCATCCTGGACAAAATAGTGAACAATCATCTCTACTAAAAATACAAAAATCGGCCGGGCGCGGTGGCTCAAGCCTGTAATCCCAGCACTTTGGGAGGCCGAGACGGGCGGATCACAAGGTCAGGAGATCGAGACCATCCTGGCTAATACGGTGAAACCCCGTCTCTACTAAAGAATACAAAAAACTAGCCGGGCGACGAGGCGGGCGCCTGTAGTCCCAGCTACTTGGGAGGCGGAGGCAGGAGAATGGCGTGAACCCGGGAGGCGGAGCTTGCAGTGAGCTGAGATCCGGCCACTGCACTCCAGCCTGGGCGAGAGAGCCAGACTCCGTCTCAAAAAAAAAAAAAAAAAAAAAAAAAATACAAAAATCAGCTGGGTGTGGTGGTGCGCATCTGCAGTCCCAGCTACTTAGGAGATTGAGTCACTCGAACCTGGAAGGCGAAGTTTGCAGTGAGCCAAGATGGTGCCACTGCACTCCAGCCTGGTGACAGAGAGAGACTTAGTCTCAAAACAAGAAAAAAAAAAATGGAGAAAACGTTTCCAAAACTATGAAAAGGACTTGTGAGAATTAAGTGTTAAAAGTCGTTTGGCTTTTGTGCCAGTTCTACCGAGCTTTAGAAACTGAGGACACCCTCAAGTGGACCAAGACACGTACAAATGAGACCACTACTTCTCATGCTTTTTAAAAGGACTCATCTGAATGGGTTTTGCATGGGAACCCGATAGGTTCACACGTGCACACAAGTATCACATGCAGAAATCAAAGTTTCAGGACAGAACAGTTACTGTATGTGCCTGCACCCTGGTCTTTTCTAGTTTCTTTTCCTTTTTCTTACCTAGCATAACCCATTAAATCGAATTTACAACCCACAAAGAGGTCACAGCCTGAGGTCTGGAAAACAGTGAACTAGACAACCTCAGCGCTCTGGTGCTTCCAGGAAACCGCGTTTCACTGCAGCATCCTCAGCATCATTCAGCAAGGAGGCAGGTGACTGTCATCCCCACTTACACAGAAGGAGACAGACCAGGGGGCTCTCCATGGGCCGCCCCAGGAAGTCAGCCACTCAGCCAAGCACCTGGACTCGGATCTCCCAAACCTCACGCCATCTCCACTCCATTGCGCTGCCTTTCCACGCCGCTTTCAAAGTCATTGCTGAGCCTCGCTTCCATGATGCCACGCTCAAGTTTTAGGGGAAAATCTATTACGAAATGGAAACTTTTTTTGGAAACTATACTGCTGCAGAAAACACACACCGTCTAGAGTCTTCATTCCGGGTGCGGTGGGTGGGAGGGAAGAACCCACAACATACGGTCTGCAGGGTTGCTGCTTTTTTAGAGTGAGTGCGGGTGCTGGGGGGACGACTAGAACTGTCACTGAACAGTCATTTGCTGCTCTCCAATCAGGAGACTCCGGCAGCTGCAGACAACATCCAGAATCAGACATGAACACCTGAGCTACGACCCTCTGGGCCACAACAATGGTCTTCTGGTGAGAAAGCCAGGGTCCCCAGACACCGCACGTCCTGCCTGAAATCACCCACTGGCCAATGGCAGAGCCCATGAGGAAGTCTGGGACTTTCAAGAACAGCGCTGCGCCGTTTTAAAAATGTTTCCCGGCCGGGCGCGGTGGCTCAAGCCTGTAATCCCAGCACTTTGGGAGGCCGAGACGGGCGGATCACGAGGTCAGGAGATCGAGACCATCCTGGCGAACACAGTGAAACCCTGTCTCTACTAAAAATACAAAAAACTAGCGGGGCGAGGTGGCGGGCACCTGTAGTCCCAGCTACTCGGGAGGCTGAGGCAGGAGAATGGCGGGAACCCGGGAGGCGGAGCTTGCAGTGAGCTGAGATCCGGCCACTGCACTCCAGCCTGGGCGACAGAGCAAGACTCCGCCTCAAAAAAAAAAAAAAAAAAAAAGTTTCCCAGCCGGGTGCGGTGGCTCACACCTGCAATCCTAACACTTTGGGAGGCTGAGGCGGGCAGATCCCCTGAGGTCAGGAGTTCAAGACCAGCCTGACCAACATGGTGAAACCCCATCTCTACTAAAGATACAAAATTAAAAAAAAAAAAAAATAGCTGGGCGTGGTGGTGCCTGCCTGTAATCCCAGCTACTCAGGAGGCTGGGGCAGGAGAATCGCTTGAACCTGGGAGGCGAAGGTTGTGGTGAGCCAAGATCACACCTTTGCACTCCGGCCTAGGCAACAAGAGCAAAACTCTGTCTCCAAAAAAAAAAAAAAAAAGTTTCCACCACCAATACCCCCTTGAAGGGGCCCATGCTTGTAGGGAAGGCGCTATCAACTCACACCAATTCCAAAGGAAGAAACCCAGGCTCGGGGCTTCCCACTGAAGACAGGCACATCCCCCTGAAGACCCCGCCCCAGACTGGAGGTGTGGTCCTCCACCGGACAAACCCGCCTCCCCCGCCAGCCCATCCTCAGGATTCCAGAACACACTGCTCAGTGACACGTGCTGACGGGGACAGGGACGGGCACTGGGAGATCCTGCCCGTGCAGAAAAAGGCCTCTCAGGAAGCAAACCACACTTTCAATCTGGTGAACCACGCTCAGTACAGAAAAAACCAGGCCCATCAGCCAGCTTTCAACTCACAAAGAATCTGAACATTACTCCAGTTAGTTACACATTGTAACCAAAGCAGTTCCCGAGAGCTTCTGAGATGATGAAAACCAAGGAGGCCAAAGGTAAGGGGGGTGGAAAGGAACAAAAATGACCTCATTAAGGTGGGGGCAGGCGAAGCCATACCACTTCCAGAAAAGTGTAAAGGTGTAACAATATGGCAAGAGCTCGGGTTCCCAGGAAGAGGGACATGGGCGGAGGGACATGGAGCCTGCAAGCAAACTCCTTCACTTCCCTGCCCTCCTGGGCACCTCGTCCCGGACACAGCCTCTGGTACTGGGACTGGTGCGGTATCAGACGGCGGGTCTCCTTCAGGCCGGCCTTGCTGTCCACGCAGGGAAGCAGGCAGGCAGTCCCTCAGGTAGGACACTTTCTAAGTGTCCAAACTGCCCAAGGGCTGCATGGCTATCCTTCAAGGAAGCAAGACACTTGGTGGCCACTGTGCCCATTCTTTTCCAATCTAGGTCACAGGTTGGGGGAAGGGAGAAGCGGGAAGGAAACGATCCCCATTAGTTGTAATTTTACTTCTGGAAAACCATTTCCTCGCGCTGGCTTTCAGGTTCCTACTTGAAGTCAGCTTCCCCATTCCAGGTTCCCCCAGGCTGCCAGCTCACTCGGGCTTAGGATGCCGCTGTCCTCCCTCCCTCCTGGCAGCAGCCCCGCCTTCCTGGGAACCGGGACACTGGAAGCAAGACCCCAAGCCCCTGCCGGGTTCCGAGCCAGGCCCCAGACATCGACCTGGACACGCATTTACACTACCCAGAAGGAAGAAGGAGTTTCTCCAGGGGCGGCCCAGGACCCCCTGCCCCGGTCTCCAGGGAGGGTCCGGGGGCGGGGCCCGGGCCCCTGCATTTTTAATCGGTGATTCGGAAACACACTCAATTTGGAGAAGCTCTGCTCAGGGACCTCGCAAGTCTCTTGGGAGGGTCACCCGAGCCAAGGGGGAGACGGGCCCGAATCTCCCTCTGAGCAAGTAAACTGAATGTCCAGGGGGAGAGCACGCATCGGCGGGGCTCAGGGCATTGCATTTTGAACAGCGCTTCCCCGCGGTGATCCGATGAAGCGGGGACCCTAGATGTGCTGCTCCAAGGCCTTCGCCCCTCGGGGGTAAACTGAGGCTGAGGGACCGAAGACGAGGGCGGCGCCCCAGGCCCAGGCCAGGCAGGGCCGGGGCCCAGAGCGGGACCTCGAACTAAGACAGAGCCCGGGCCGAGCAGGCCCAGTGAGCAGCGCTGGGCCCGGGGCTGGGGCGGTGACCAGGCCGAGCCGCCCCTTGGCGTGCCGGGCTCACCTCGTCCTCCTTGTGGTTACGGATGCCGCGGACCAAGTCCTGCAAATTCTTGTCGAACATGCGGTCGATACTGCCCTTCACCATCTTGAGGGCCATCGCGGCGGCCCACGGGCTTTTGCCCCGGGAGGCCCGCGGCTGGGCGCCGTGAGGGGGCCTGGGGCCCGCGCCTGCCGCCCGCGGAGCGCTGCGCTGCCGGCCGCTGCGGCGGGGCAGGCTCCCAGGCCAGGGCGGCGGCGGGGTCCAAAGACCGCCGCAGAGGTGGCAACCCGCTCGGCAGGTGCCGCGATCTTGCTCCGGGCCACTTGCAAATGGCGGACAAGATGGCGGCAGGTCAGCTGACCGCGAGCGCCCGATCCCAGCAGAGCCGGCCTCGGAAGCCCCACCTCCCAGGAAGCCCCGCCCCTCCACCTCCCTGGCGGGGAGACGCTGCGTTTCCCTGACGACGACAGGTAGCCCAATGGAAATGTGGCACCACCTTCTCTGGCGCGCGGCCCCGCCTTTTCCGGCCCAAAGACCTGCGCTTTCATTGGTCAGTGACCTCCGGAACTCCACCTTCTTCCTCTTTCTGGGCTCTAGCCACGCCCTTAGAGGCTGGTCCTGACCCTCCCATCAGCTGACAGATGTGGGCGTGGCTGGATGTGGGCTGGGCGCCCACGTGGAGCTTAGCCGGCAAGTTCTCGGGGAAGACTGGAGCTCCGCCTTTCCTGAATGTAAAAGCTGACGCGTCCTGAGAGCTTCCAAACCCAATGCCCGGGCGGGTGGGGGAACGGATCCTGTGGTTCCTGCAGCCTCACAACATCCTGTGAAATGGGCAAGACAGAGATTAACATACCCACAGGAAGAAAATGAGGCCAGAGACAAGACTACGACATTGTCATTCACTTAATAAACATTTGTCGAGGGCCCATTGTGTGCCAGGCATGGTAAGGGGCGCTGGGCATGCAGCAGTAAATGAGATATACTGAGTCCCTGCCCTCCGAGATACATCACTGAGATTGTAAAAAAAAAAAAAAAAAAAACTAGAAGCTTGCCAGGCGTGGTGGCTCACACCTGTAATCCCAGCACTTTGAAAGGCCAGAATAAACATTTCTCTTCAGGTGGCTTTCTTTTAAAAAAAATAATAATACGGAGGCTGAGGCAGGAGAATGGCGTAAACCCGGGAGGCGGAGCTTGCAGTGAGCTGAGATCCGGCCACTGCACTCCAGCCTGGGCGACAGAGCGAGACTCCGTCTCAACAAAAAAAAAATAAAAATAAAAAAAAAAAAATAATAATAATAATAATAAAATAAAATAAACATTTCTCTTCAGGTGGCTTTCTTTTAAAAAAAAAAAAATGAAAGGCCAAAGCGGGAAGATCACTTGAGGTCAGGAGTTCGAGACCAGCCAGGCCAACATGGTGAAACCCCGTCTCTACTAAAAATACAAAAATTAGCTGGGTGTGACGGTAGGCATCTGTAATCCCAGCAACTTGGGAGGCTGAGACAGGAGAATCACTTGAACCCGGAAGGCAGAGGTTGCAGTTAGCCAAGATGGCGCCACTGCACTCCAGCCTGGCAACAGAGCAAGACTCCGGCTAAAAAAAAAAAAAAAAGAGAGAGAAAGTAACAGCAATAAAAACTGGGGTAAGATGGGCCAGGTGCGGTGGCTCACACCTGTAATCCCAGCACTTTGGGAGGCCAAGGCGGGTGGATAATGAGGTCAAGAGTTTGAGACTAGCCTGGCTAATATGGTGAAACCCCGTCTCTACTAAAAATACAAAAATTAGCCGGGCGTGGTGGCATGTGCCTGTAATCCCAGCTACTTGGGAGGCTGAGGCAGAAGTATCTCGTGAACCCAGGAGGCAGAGGTTGTAGTGAGCTGAGATAGCGCCACTGCACTGTAGCCTGGGCTACAGACCAAGACTCTGTCTCAAACAAAACAAAACAAAAAAACTGGGGTAAGATATTTACAATACCTATATCTGACAAATGACTTATATCCTGGTGGGGCAGGATGGCTGACACCTGTAAAATCCCAAAGTTTAGGAAGAATCTCTTGAGCCCAGGAGATAAAAGCCAGCCAGAGCAATATAGTCAGACACTCATCTTAAAAAAAAAAAAAAGGCCGGGCGCGGTGGCTCAAGCCTGTAATCCCAGCACTTTGGGAGGCCGAGACGGGCGGATCACGAGGTCAGGAGATCGAGACCATCCTGCTAACATGGTGAAACCCCGTCTCTACTAAAAATACAAAAAACTAGCCGGGCGACATGGCGGGCGCCTGTAGTCCCAGCTGCTTGGGAGGCTGAGGCAGGAGAATGGCGTAAACCAGGAGGCGGAGCTTGCAGTGAGCTGAGACCGGCCACTGCACTCCAGCCTGGGCGGCAGAGCGAGACTCCGTCTCAAAAAAAAAAAAAAAAAAAAAAAAGGCCGTGCGCGGTGGCTCAAGCCTGTAATCCCAGCACTTTGGGAGGCCGAGACGGGCAGATCACAAGGTCAGGAGATCGAGACCATCCTGGCTAACACGGTGAAACCCTCTCTACTAAAAAGTACAAAAAACTAGCCGGGCGGTGGCGGGCGCCTGTAGTCCCAGCTACTCGGAGGCTGAGGCAGGAGAATGGCGTGAACCCGGGAGGCGGAGCTTGCAGTGAGCTGAGATCCGGCCACTGCACTCCAGCCTGGGCGACAGAGCGAGACTCCATCTCAAAAAAAAAAAAAAGGCCAGGCGCGGTGGCTCAAGCCTGTAATCCCAGCACTTTGGGAGGCCGAGGCGGGTTGATTACGAGGTCAGGAGATCAAGACCATCCTGGCTAACATGGTGAAACCCCGTCTCTACTAAAAATACAAAAAGAAAAATACTAGCTGGGCGAGGTGGCGGGCGCCTGTAGTCCCAGCTACTCGGAGGCTGAGGCGGGAGAATGGCGTGAACCCAGGAGGCGGAGCTTGCAGTGAGCTGAGATTGCGCCACTGCACTCCAGCCGGGGCGACACAGCGAGACTCCGTCTCAAAAAAAAAAAAAAAAAAAAAGCCAAGGGTGGGGCAGGGAGGATGGGTGCAGTGGTTCACACTGGTAATCCCAGCACTTTGGGAGGCCGAGAGGGACAGATCACATGAGGTGAGGAGTCGGAGACCAGCAAATTAGGCCAGGGGCGGTGGCTCATACCTGTAATCCCAGCATTTTGGGAGGCCGAGGCAGGCAGATCACGAGGTCAGGAGATCAAGACCATCCTGGCTAACACGGTGAAACCCCGTCTCTACTAAAAATACAAAAAATTAGCTGGGCGTGGTGGTGGGCACCTGTAGTCCCAGCTACTTGGGAGGCTGAGGCAGGAAAATGGCGTGAACTCAGGAGGTGGAGCTTGCAGTGAGCCAAGATCGTGCCACTGCACTCCGTGAGACTCCGTCTCAAAAAATTAATTAATTAATTAACCGGACGTGGTGGAAGGCACCTGTAATCCCAGCTACTTGGGAGGCTGAGACAGAATGACTTGAGTCCAGGAGGCAGAGGCTGCAGTGGGCTGAGATCGCGCCACTGCACTCCAGACTTGGCAAAAGAGGGACACACGGTCTCAAAAACAAAGGGGGTGGGGTGGGGTGGGGACCGGGTACAGTGGTTCACGCCTATAATCCCAGCACTTTGGGAGGCCGAGGAGGACAGATCCCTTGAGGTCAGGAGTTTGAGACCAGCCTGGCCAATATGGTGAAATTCCACCTCTACTAAAAATACAAAAATTAGTCAGGCGTGGTGGTGGGCGCCTGTAATCCCAGCTACTGGGGAGGCGGAAGCAGGAGAATGGCTTGAACACAGGGAGCAGAGGTTGCAGTGAGCTGAGATCACCCCATTACACACCAGCCTGGGAGACAGAGCAAGATTCCATCTCAAAAAAAAAAGGGAACTGCTGGGCATGGTGGCTCCATATCTTCGGAGGATGTATTCATGCATTTCTTTTTTTTTTTTTTTTGAGGCGGAGTCTCGCTCTGTCGCCAGACTGGAGTGCAGTGGCCGGATCTCAGCTCACTGCAAGCTCGCCTCCCGGGTTTACGCCATTCTCCTGCCTCAGCCTCCCAGAGTAGAGTGGGACTACAGGCGCCCGCCACCTCGCCCGGCTAGTTTTTTTTATTTTTAGTAGAGACGGGGTTTCACCGTGTTAGCCAGGATGGTCTCGATCTCCTGACCTCGTGATCGCGTCGTTCGGCCTCCCAAAGTGCTGGATTACAGGCTTGAGCCACTGCGCACGGCCGTATTCATGCATTCTATTGGGGACAGTAAAGGAATCGGTGAGTAATAGAACATCGTGTGCCAGCACTGGAAGCTGGTGCAAACAGTTTCGGCAGTTCTTGTGATTTCTTTTTTTTTTTTTTTGAGACGGAGTATCACTCTGTGGCCCAGGCTGGAGTGCAGTGGCCGGATCTCAGCTCACTGCAGCTCCGCCTCCCGGGTTACGCCATTTCTCTGCCTCAGCTCCCGAGTAGCTGGAACTACAGGCGCCGCCACTCGCCCGGCTAGTTTTGTATTTTTAGTAGAGACAGGGTTTCACCGTGTTCGCCAGGAGGTCTTGAACTCCTGACCTCGTGATCCGCCCGTCTCGGCCTCACAAAGTGCTGGGATTAAGGCTTGAGCCACTGCGCCCGGCCGTTCTTGTGATTTCTTTCCCCCCACCCAAGATGGAGTCTTGCTGTGTCGCCCAGGCTGGAATGCAGTGGCGCGATCTCAGCTCACTGCAACTTCTGCCACTGCAGTGACCTGATTTTTTTTTTTTTTTTTGAGATGGAGTTTCGCTCTGTTGCCCAGGCTGGAATGCAATGGTGCAATCTCAGCTCACTGCAACCTCTGCCTCTTGGGTTCAAGCAATTCTCCTGCCTTAGCTGCCCGAGTAGCTGGGATTACAGCTGCCCGCCACCACCTCCAGCTCATTTTTGTATTTTTAATAGAGACTGGGTTTCGCCATGTTGGCCAGGCTGGTCTCAAACTACTGACTTCAGGTGATCCGCCCTCCTTGGCCTACCAAAGTGCTGGAATTACAGGTGTGAGCCAGTGCACCAGCCTGCTCACTGCAACCTCTGCCTCCTGGGTTCAAGCAATTCTCCTGCTTCAGCCTCCCAAGTAGCTGGGACTACAGCCGCCCGCCACCACACCCGGCTAATTTTTGTGTTTTTAGTAGAGACAGTTTCACCATGTTGGCCAGGATGGTCTTGATCTCCTGACCTCGTAATCTGCCCGCTTCGGCCTCCCAAAGTGTTGGGATTACAGGCGAGAGCCACGGCGCCCAGCCTAAATATGGGTTCTTTAGTCCTCAGGCGAAGGCCTAGGGAAACAGAATCTCTCTGTCTTTCTGTCCTCTTTTCACTGCCCAAGGCAGGACTGTCATCTGATTGGGAGCCTAAAGACCTCATTCCAGAGCGGGTCACGCCCCATACCCTGGAGGAAGGAAAGCTGCACAGAGAGACCACGAGGAATCTGGACAGACAGGCCCTGCCTGGCTCCCTAGTCAGTCTATTCATATGAGATCGTACTAATTTTTGGCCCAGTTACATTTCTTTCTTTTTTTTTTTTTTTTCAAACGGAGTCTCTCTCTGTCGCCCAGGCTGGAGTGCAGTGGCCCGATCTCAGCTCACTGCAAGCTCCGCCTCCCGGGTTTACGCCATTCTCCTGCCTCAGCCTCCGGACTAGCTGGGACTACAGGCGCCCGCCACCTCGCCCAGCTAGTTTTTTGTATTTTTAGTAGAGACGGGTTTTACCGGGTTAGCCAGGATTGTCCGATCTCCTGACCTCGTGATCCGCCCGTCTCGGCTCCCAAAGTGCTGGATTACAGGCGTGAGCCACCGCGCCCGGCTACATTTCTTTATGATTGTGAATCATGTCTATTTAATGAAGCCGCTATTAAAACCCTAAAAGAGGCCGGGAGGGCGGCTAGTGCCTGTCATCCCAGCACTTTGGGAGGCCGAGGTGGGTGGATCACCTGAGGTTGGGAGTTCAAGATCAGCCTGGCCAACATGGTGAAATTGTGTCTCAACTAAAAATGAAAAAAAATTATCTGGGCGTGGTGGCAGGTGCCTGTTGTCCCAGCTACTTCGGGAGGCTGAGGCAGGAGAATTGCTTAAACCCAGGAGGTGGAGGTTGCAGTGAGCTGAGATTGCGCCATTGCACTCCAGCCCAGGCAAGAAGAGCAAAATTCTGTCTCAAAAAAGTAAAAATAAACAGACAAAATTAACCAGGTGTTTTTAGCACACCTGCAGTCCCATCTACTCAAGGAGGTTGATTTGCAGGACAAACGCTTGAATCCGGGAGGCAGAGGTTGCAGTGAGCAGAGATCGCACTACTGCACTCCAGCCTGAGTGACAAGAGCAAAACTCTGTCTCAAAAAGAAAAAGAAAAAGAAAAAAGCCGGGTGGGGGAGCCAGGCGTGGTGGCTCACGCCTGTAATCCCAGCACTTTGTGAGGCCGAGTTGGGCTGACCACTAGGTCAGGAGTTCGAGACCAGCCTGACCCACATGGTGAAACCCCATCTCTAGTAAAAGTACAAAAATTAGCCAGGCGTGGTGGCGCACACCTATAATCCCAGCTACTCAACAGGCTGAGGCAGGAGAATCGCTTGAACCTGTAAGGTAGAGGTTGCAGTGAGCCGAGATCGTGCCACTGTACTCCAGCTTGGCAACAGAGTGAGACTCAATCACACACACACACACACAAAACGAAAGGGCTCAGGGAGCTTCCAGAGAGCTGTACATGAGGACGGAAGGGTGAATGAGAACTCATCCACCTTCCGGGAGGGTGGTACACACCCCAGTTCCACAGGGACAGAAGCCCCTGCCCTCAGGCTCCTTGCAGACCTCATCCTGTGTATCTGTTCATCTGTCAGTGTATTTGTGTCCTTTAAAATATCCTTCTTGCTGGGTGTGGCACCTCGCACCTATAATCCCAGCGCTTTGGGAGGCCAAGACGGGCGGATCACGAGGTCAGGAGATCGAGACGATCCTGGCTAACATGGTGAAACCCCGTCTCTACTAAAAAAATACAAACACACTAGCCGGGCGAGGTGGCGGGTGCCTGTAGTCCCAGCTACTCGAGAGGCTGAGGCAGGAGAATGGCGTGAACCCGGGAGGCGGAGCTTGCAGTGAGCTGAGATCCGGCCACTGCACTCCAGTCTGGGCGACACAGCGAGACTCTGTCTCAACAAAAAATAAGTAAATAAATAAAATATCCTTCTTGCTGGGTGCGGCACCTCGCACCTGTAATCCCAGCACTTTGGGAGGCCGAGGTGGGAGGATCACGATTTCAGGAATTCGATACCAGCCTGACCAACATGGTGAAACCACGTCTCAACTAAAAATACAAAAATTAGCCAGGTGTGATGGAGCGCACCTGTAATCCCAGCTACTCATAAGTCTGAGGCAGGAGAATACCTTGAACCCGGGAGGCAGAGGTTGCAGTGAGCCAAAATCATGCCACTGCACTCCAGCCTGGGGGACAGAGTGAGACTCTGTCTCAAAAATAAAAAATTAGCTAGGCATGCTGGTGTGTGCCTATAGTCCCAGCTACTCCAGAGGCTGAGACAGGAGAACTGCTTGAACCCTGGAGGCAGAAGTTGCAGTGAGCTGAGACTGTGCCACTGCACTCTGGCCTGGGTAACAGAGCAAGACTCCATCTCAAAAAAAAGAAAAAAAAGAAAGAAAGAAAGTGCAAGCTGGTCTATAAGGATTGCCAGGGGCGGTGGCTCATGTCTGTAATCTCAGCACTTTGGGAGGCCAAGATAGGTGGATTTCTTGAGCCTAGGAATTCAATTCAAGACCAGTCTGGGCAACAAGGCAAAACCTTGTTTCTACAAAAAATACAAAAATTAGCTGGGCATGGTAATGCCCCTGTGTTCCTAGCTACTTGGGAGGCTGAGGTGGGAAGATTACTTGAGCCCAAGAGGTTGAGGCTGCCGTGAGCCATGACCTCACCACTGTGCTCCAGCCTGGGTGACAGAGCAAGCCTCCTTCTCAGAACAAACAAATAAACAAGCAAAAACACAACAGTCAGGCGTGGTGGCTCACGCCTGTAATCCCAGCATTCTGGGAGGCCAAGGTGGGTGGGTCATTTGAGGTCAGGAGTTCTAGACCGGCCTGGCCAACACGGTGAAACCCTGCTTCTACTAAAAATACAAAAAGTAGCCAGGCAGGCCTGGCGCAGTGGCTCACACCTGTAATCCCAGCACTTTAGGAGGCCAAGGCGGGCAGATCATGAGGTCAGGAGTTCAAGACCAGCCTGGTAAACATAGTGAAACTCTGCCTCTACTAAAAATACAAAAAAAAAAAAAAAAATTAGCCGGGCTCAGTGGCAGGCCTCTGTAGTCCCAGCTACTCTGGAGGCTGAGGCAGGAGAATTGCTTGAATCCAGAAGGTGGAAGTTGCAGTGAGCCGAGATCACGCTCTTGCACTCCAGCCCAGGTGACGACGGTGTGAGACTCCGTGTCGGAAAAAAAAAAAAAGGAATTAGCCGGGTGTGGCACACACCTGTAATCCCAGCTACTCAGGAGCCTGAGGCAGGAGAACCACTTGAACCCAGGAGGCGGAGGTTGCAGTGAGCTGAAATTGTGCCCCTGCACTCCAGTCTGGGTGACAGAGCGAGACTCTGTCTCAAAAAAAAAAACAAATTAAGTCCCCATCATGCTCCCTGCCCCCTTCTCTACTGGACTTTTCCCCTATTTTCCAACACACTCTATTTTCTACCTATTTTGTTTATTACTCTCCTCCTCCCACCTGAACATAAATTCTATGGTATTGGGACTTTGTCCTTTTGTTTTCTGTATGGGTGGGCATTTAAGAAATGTTTAACTTGGCCGGGCGCGGTGGCTCAAGCCTGAAATTCCAGCACTTTGGGAGGCTGAGACGGGCGGATCACGAGGTCAGGAGATCGAGACCATCCTGGCTAACACGGTGAAACCCCGTCTCTGCTAAAAAAAAAAAAGTACAAAAAACTAGACAGGCGAGGTGGCGGCGCCTGTAGTCCCAGCTACCCGGGAGGCTGAGGCAGGAGAATGGCGTGAACCCGGGAGGCGGAGCTTGCAGTGAGCTGAGATCCGGCCACTGCACTCCAGCCTGGGCCACAGAGCGAGATTCCGTCTCCAAAAACAAAACAAAACAACAACAACAAAAAAAACAAAAAAAGTAGCTGGGCGAGGTGGAGGGCGCCTGTAGTCCCAGCTATTGGGGAGGCTGAGGCCAGAGAATGGCGTAAACCTGGGAGGCGGAGCTTGCGGTGAGCCGAGATCCGGCCACTGTACCCCAGCCTGGGTGGCAGAGGGAGACTCTATCTCAAAAAGAAAAAAAAGAAGAAAAAGAATAGGCGGGCGCGGTGGCTCAAGCCTGTAATCCCAGCACTTGGGAGGCCGAGACGGGCGGATCACGAGGTCAGGAGATCGAGACCATCCTGGCTAACACGTGAAACCCGTCTCTACTAAAAAAACAAAAACTAGCCGGGCGAGGTGGCGGCGCCTGTAGTCCCAGCTACTCGGAGGCTGAGGCAGGAGAATGGTGTAAACCCGGGAGGCGGAGCTTGCAGTGAGCTGAGATCCGGCCACTGCACTCCAGTCCGGGCGACAGAGCGAGACTCCGCCTCAAAAAAAAAAAAAAAAAAAAAAAAAAAAAAAAAAAAGAAAAAAGGAGGCCGGGCACGGTGGCTCACGCTTGTAATCCCAGCACTTTGGGAGGCCGAGGCGGGCGGATCATGAGGTCAGGAGGTCGAGACCATCCTGGCTAACACAGTGAAACCGTCTCTACAAAAAATACAAAAAATTAGCCGGGCGAGGTGGCGGGCGCCTGTAGTCCCAGCTACTCGGGAGGCTGAGGCAGGAGAATGGCCTGAACCCGGGAGGCGGAGCTTGCAGTGAGCCGAGATCGCGCCACTGCATTCCAGCCTGGGCGACAGAGTGAGACTCCCTCTCAAAAAAAAAAAGAAAAAAAAGAAAGAAAGAAAAGAAAAGGAGGCCGGGCGCGGTGGCTCACGCTTGTAATCCCAGCACTTTGGGAGGCCGAGGCGGGCGGATCATGAGGTCAGGAGGTCGAGACCATCCTGGCTAACACAGTGAAACCGTCTCTACAAAAAATACAAAAATTAGCTGGGCGTGGTGGCGTGTGCCTGTAATCCCAGCTACTCGGGAGGCTGAGGCAGGAGAATGGCCTGAACCCGGGAGGCGGAGCTTGCAGTGAGCCGAGATCGCGCCACTGCATTCCAGCCTGGGCGACAGAGTGAGACTCCCTCTCAAAAAAAAAAAGAAAAAAAAAGAAAAAGGAAGAATGGTTTTGACGACAGCGCTGTTTTTCCATCACTGGGAGTTGCTGGGCTGGCTGCAACCTCCAGGGCGGCCAGCAGAGAGCAGTGCTAGCCAGACTCAAAGAGGGGGCAGCTTCTCTCTGGAAAGATCCTGAGCTGGAGCCCTGAGCTCTAGCAGGAGACAGGGACAGTTGTCATCAGTCCCAGCTTCAGCCCGAATCTGTTATCTTGTCCCCAAATTATCCATCCTTTCATCCATCCTTCCACCTCCCCATCCACCCAGCCACATATCAAATCATCCATTCATACACACATACATCTACTCACCCATCATCCATCCATCCACCAACCCACTCATGCATCCATTCACCCACTCATCCATCTATCCATCCATCCATCCATCCATCCATCCATCCATCCATCTACCTATCCATTCACCCATCCACCTATCCACTCACCCACTAACCCATCCATTCACCCAGCAATCAACGACGTTTATTGAAAGAAAAACAAACATGGCAACAAGCAAAAACACAACAGTCAGGCGCGGTGGCTCACGCCTGTAATCCCAACACTTTGGGAGGCCGAGGTGGGTGGATCATCTGAGGTCAAGAGCTCAAGACCAGCCTGGGCAACATGGTGAAATTCTGTCTGTACTAAAGATACAAAAATTAGCTGGGCGTGGTGGCGTGTGCCTGTAATCCCAGTTACTTGGGAGGCTGAGGCAGGAGAAGCACTTGAGCCCGGGAGACAGAGCTTGCAGTGAGCCGTGATTGCACCATTGCACTCCAGCCTGGGCAACAGAGCAAGACCCCATCTCAAAAAAAAAAAAAAGAAAAGAAAATTAGCGGGGCATGGTGGCATGTGCCTGTAATCCCAGCTACTCGGGAAGCTGAGGCAGGAGAATTCCTTGAACCCGGGAATTAAGGTTGGAGTGAGCCAAGATTGTGCCACTGCACTTCAACCTAGCGACAGAGTGAGACTCCGTCTCAAAAAAAGATTAAATAGGCCGGGCGTGGTGGCTCAAGCCTGTAATCCCAGCACTTTGGGAGGCCGAGATGGGCGGATCACAAGGTCAGGAGATTGAGACCATCCTGGCTAACACGGTGAAACCCCGTCTCTACTAAAAAAAAAAATACAAAAAACTAGCCAGGCAAGGTTGCGGGCACCTTGTCCAGGCTGATTTAGAACTCCTGGCCTCAAGTGATCCTCCCACCTTGGCCTCCCAAAGTGCTGGGATTACAAGCGTGAGCCACTGAGCCCGGCTCTCTCTCTCTTTTTTTTTTGAGACGGATTCGCTCTTGTCACCCAGGCTGGAGTGCAGTGGCACGATCTCTGCTCACTGCAACGTCCGCCTCCTGGGTTTGAGTGATTCTCTTGCTTCAGTTTTCCTAGGAGCCACCACCAAACCCGGCATGAACCATACTTTCTTTTTTTTTTTTTTTTGAGACAGAGTCTCACTCTGTCGCCCAGGCTGGAGTGCAGTGGCCGGATCTCAGCTCACTGCAAGCTCCGCCTCCCGGGTTTACGCCATTCTCCTGCCTCCGCCTCCCGAGTAGCTGGGACTACAAGCGCCCACCACCTCGCCTGGCTAGTTTTTTGTATTTTTAGTAGAGACGGGGTTTCACCGTGTTAGCCAGGATGGTCTCGATCTCCTGACCTCGTAATCCGCCCATCTCGGCCTCCCAAAGTGCTGGGATTACAGGCTTGAGCCACCGCGCCCGGCCATGAACCATACTTTCTTTCTTTCTTTTCTTTTTTTTTTGAGACGGAGTCTCGCTCTGCCGCCCAGGCTGGAGTGCAGTGGCGCGATCTCGGCTCACTGCAAGCTCGACCTCCCGGGTTCCAGCCATTCTCCCGCCTCAGCCTCCGAGTAGCTGGGACTACAGGCGCCGCCACTTCGCCCGGCTAGTTTTTTGTATTTTTTAGTAGAGACGGGGTTTCACCGTGTTAGCCAGGATAGTCTCGATTTCCTGACCTCGTGATCCGCCCGCCTCGGCCTCCCAAAGTGCTGGGATGACAGGCGTGAGCCCCCGCGCCCGGCCCTTTCTCATCTCGTTGCTCACCTGTTAGTCCCGCAAAGGCAAGTCCAGCCCCAGGCAAGAAAGGAGTTTGTTTGGGGAAAGCTGTTACTGTCTTTGTTTCAAAGTTAAACTATAAACTAAGTTACTCCCAAAATTAGTTTGGCCTCAGCCCAGGAATGAACAAGGACAGTTTGCAGGTTAGTTTGCAGGTTAGGAACAAGATGGAGTTGGCTAGATCAGATCTCTTTCACTGTCAAAATTTTCTGTTATAATTTTTTTTTTTAATGGAATCTTGTTCTGTCCCCAGGCTGGAGTGCAGTGGTGTGATCTCTGTTCACTGCAACCTCCACCTCCCTGGCTCAAGTGATTCTCCTGCCTCAGCCTTCTGAGTAGCTGGGATTACAGGCGGCCACCACCACACCAGGCTAACTTTTGTATTTTTAGGAGAGATGGGGTTTCATCGTGTTGGCCAGGATGGTCTCAATCTCTCTTTTTTTTTTTTTTGAGACTGAGTCTGCCTTTGTCACCCAGGCTGGAGTGCAATGGTACAATCTCGGCTCATTACAACCTCTGCCTCCCAGGTTCAAGTGATTCTCCTGCCCCAGCCTCCCGAGTAGCTGAGATTACAGGCATGCGCCACCATGCCTAGCTAATTTTTGTATTTTTTTTTAGTAGAGACGGGGTTTGACTATGTTGGTCAGGCTGGTCTTGAACTCCTGACCTCGTGATCCGCCTGCCTCAGCCTCCCAAAGTGCTGGAATTACAGGCGTGAGCCACCGTGCCCGGCCTTCTGTTATAATTTTTGCAAAGGAGGTTTCAAACCTGTAACAGGAACTATGGGAATGACCAGAGGAAATGGCTCAGAAAAGAGGTGTACAAAATGGGAGGAGGCCGGGCGCAGTGGCTCATGCCTGTAATACCAGCACTTTGGGAGACCAAGGCAGGCGGATCACCTGAGGTCAGGAGTTCGAGACTAGCCTAGCCAATGTCGTGAAACCCCATCTCTACTAAAAATACCAAAATTAGCTGGGAGTGGTGGCACATGCCTGGAATCCTAGCTACTTAGGAGGCTGAGGCAGGAAAATCGTTTGAAACCGGGGGGCAGAGGTTGCAGTGAGCCAAGATCACACCACTGCATTTTAGCCTACATGACAGAGCTAGACTCCTCCGTCTCAAAAAAAAAAAAAAGTGGGTGGAGATACAGGTTGCCACGCTTGGAGTCCATTGCATCTTCCACCAGCTCCCAGTAGCCTATGGGAGGGGCACAGGCATTTGTCCATACATCCCCAGTGTGTCTTAGCCCGGATGCCCTGTGCTCGGTGATCCTGAGGATACAGAGGATACGGTACCTGCCCACACAGGATTCTGGAGAAACCAACTGCTCAGAATAATGTTAGACCAGGATCTCTCCCCTGGAGAACTGTGGACATCAGGGCCAGATTATTCTCTGGGGTGGGTTATCCTGGGCACTGCAGGATGCAGAGCAGCATCCCTGGCCTCCATCCACTCCATGCCAGGAGCTTCCTTCCAACCTAGCTGTGACAACCACAGGTGTTCCCAGACATCGCCCAGTGTTTCCCGGGGGCAGAATCACCCCTGGTTGAGACCTCCGGGGTTAAGGGATTCCAAGGGCCCGCAAGAGACTCTGAGTCCCATGATCCACTGCCCTGCTGAGGTCCCAGGAGGCTGCGCACATTAAAATCCACACCCTGAGTGGGTAGGGAGAGAGAGGAGGTGAGTCCTAGGAGCTGGGGGTCCTCCTGGTTTACAGGTTTACACCGTCTGCTCCATTGGGAGTTTCTCCTAGTTTTTTTTTTTTTTTTTTGAGACGGAGTCTTGCTTTTGTCGCTAGGCTGGAGTGCAGTGGCACAATCTCGGCTCACCGCAACCTCCGCCTCACCGCAACCTCCGCCTCACCGCAACCTCCGCCTCACCGCAACCTCCGCCTCCCAGGTTTAAGGCATTCTCTTGCTTCAGCCTCCTGAGTAGCTGGGATTACAGGTGCCGCCACCACGCCCGGCTAATTTTTGTACTTTTAGTAGAGACGGGGTTTCACCGTATTGGCCAGGCTGGTTTCGAACTCCTGACCTCAAGTGATCTGCCCGCCTCGGCCTCCCGAAGTGCTGGGATTTTTTTTTTTTTTTTTTTTTTTTTTTGAGACGGAGTCTCGCTCTGTCGCCCAGGCTGGACTGCAGTGGCCGGATCTCAGCTCACTGCAAGCTCCGCCTCCTGGGTTTACGCCATTCTCCTGCCTCAGCCTCCCGAGTAGCTGGGATTACAGGTGCCCGCCACCTCGCCCGGCTAGTTTTTTGTAATTTTTAGTAGAGACGGGGTTTCACCGTGTTAGCCAGGATGGTCTCGATCTCCTGACCTCGTGATCCGCCCGTCTCGGCCTCCCAAAGTGCTGGGATTACAGGCTTGAGCCACCGCGCCCGGCCTCGAAGTGCTGGGATTATAGGCCTGAGTCACTGCTCCTGGCTGTCTGGGCCTGATAATTAGAAAGGACTTGCATTCCTCAGATAAAAGTTCTTTTTTTTTTCCGCAAGGAAAATAATTTATAGGTCAAAATAAGTATGTAGAGATGAATCTCTAAAGTTAATGTTTTATTTGGCAAGAAAGAATTGGAATTTGAGGCATACATGCAGACCAGAGAGGAGTCTGGGGTTTCATTTAAAAAAAAAAAAAAAGAAAAAAGAAAAACGTGGCTGGGCGTGATGGTTTATGCCTATAATTCTAGCACTTTTGGGAGGCTGAGGCGGGAAGATAACTTGAGATCAGGAGTTCGAGACCAGCCTGGCCAATATGGCAAGACCCTATCTCTACTAAAAATACAGAAATTAGCTGGGCACAATAGTGGGCACCCATAATCCCAGCTACTCGGGAGGCTGAGGCAGGAGAATTGCTAGAACCTAAGAGGCGTTGCTTGTAGTGACTGGAGCCTGGAGTAGTGACTCCAGCCTGGGCGACAGAGTAAGACTATGTCAAAAAAAAAAAATCGGCCGGGCGCGGTGGCTCAAGCCTGTAATCCCAGCACTTTGGGAGGCCGAGGCGGGCGGATCACGAGGTCAGGAGATCGAGACCATCCTGGCTAACACGGTGAAACCCCGTCTCTACTAAAAAAATACAAAAAACTAGCCGGGCGAGGTGGCGGGCACCTGTAGTCCCAGCTACTCGGGAGGCTGAGGCAGGAGAATTGCTAGAACCTAAGAGGCGTTGCTTGTAGTGACTGGAGCCTGGAGTAGTGACTCCAGCCTGGGCGACAGAGTAAGACTATGTCAAAAAAAAAATCGGCGGGCGCGGTGGCTCAAGCCTGTAATCCCAGCACTTTGGGAGGCCGAGGCGGGCGGATCACGAGGTCAGGAGATCGAGACCATCCTGGCTAACACGGTGAAACCCCGTCTCTACTAAAAAAATACAAAAAACTAGCCGGGCGAGGTGGCGGGCACCTGTAGTCCCAGCTACTCGGGAGGCTGAGGCAGGAGAATGGCGTAAACCCGGGAGGCGGAGCTTGCAGTGAGCTGAGATCCGGCCACTGCACTCCAGCCTGGGTGACAGAGCGAGACTCCGTCTCAAAAAACAAACAAAAAAAAATCAATCAATAAAAAGACCAGCCTGGGCTACATAGCGGAACCCCATCTTTCCAACAACAAAGAAAAAGCCCATTGAGAGAGAGAGAGAGATATATATAATTTATTTTTATTATTTTTTATTTTTTTATTTTCAGATGCTATTTTCTTTTTATTATTATTATTATTATACTTTAAATTCTTTTTTTTTTTTTTTGAGACGGAGTGTCGCTCTGTTGCCCAGGCTGGAGTGCAGTGGCACGATCTCCGCTCACCGCAAGCTCCGCCTCGCGGGTTCATGCCTCCTGCCTTAGCCTCCTGAGGAGCTGGGACTACAGGCGCCCGTCACCATGCCCAGCTAATTTTTTTGTATTTTTAGTAGAGACGGGGTTTCACCGTGTTAGCCAGGATGGTCTCGGTCTCCTGACCTCGTGATCCACCCACCTCGGCCTTTTCCCAAAGTGCTGGGATTACAGGCGTGAGCCACGGCCCCCGGCCCCCATTGAGATCTTGACGAACACTAGTGAGCCGGGCGCAGTGGCTCATGCCTGTAATCCCAGCACTTCGGGAGGCCGAGGTGGGGGGATCACTTTTGTGTTTGAGATCAGGAGTTTGAGACCAGCCTGGCCGACATGGCGGAAACGCATCTCTACAAAAAATACAAAAATTAGCTGGGCATGGTGGCAGGCGCCTGTAATCCCAACTACTCAGGAGGCTGAGGCAGGAGAGTCGCTTGAGCCCTGGAGCGGAGGCTGCAGTGACCTGAGATCGTGCCACTGCACTCCAGCCTGGGCGACAGAGCGAGAGTGTCTCAAAAAACAAAACAAAACAAAACAAAACAAAAGAGTACAAGGGACTGTTGTACTTTGACACTCAAAGGCTTGAATCACCAGGCGCCGTGGCAGTGACTGCGGGACTCCATTGCTGGGAGGAGGAAAGCACTGGAGGTCAACTGACTCTTCCAAGGTCACCCAGCAGGGAAGGGGTGGGGCAGGGCTGGAATCTGGCTGGGCAGGGAGGGGGTTGGTGTCCCCTGCGGACTTGGGGAGGTGCTGGTGGTGAAACCGCCTTTGCAAAATTATGACCGTGAGAGTTAAAGAGATCTTTACTGACTCCCTCTTGCTTCTAACCTCCATGCTGTCCTTGTTCGTCCCTGGGCGTACGCTGAACTAACTTTGGGAGAAACTTCGTTTATAGCTTAATTAATTAATTAATTAGAGATGGAATCTTGCTCTGTTGCAAGTGTTGCACATTTGCCCAGGCTGGAGTGCAACGGTGCAACCTCAGCCTCCCAGGTTCAAATGATTCTCCTGCCTCAGCCTCCCCAGTATCCGGGATTACAGGTGCCCGCCACCGCACCCAGCTAATTTTTGTATTTCTGGAAGAGACGGGGTTTTACCATGTTGGCCAGGCTGGTCTCCAATTCCTGAACTCAGGTGATCTGCCCGCCTCAGCCTCACAAAGTGCTGGGATTACTGGCGTGAGCCACGGCGCCTGGCCATGAGAGGGGGTTTCTCCGTGTTGGTCAGTCTAGTCTCAAACTCCCAACCTCAGGTGATCCACCCGCCTTGGCCTCCCAAAGTGCTGGGATTACAGGGGTGAATCACCACGTCCGGCTTTTTTTTTTGTACCCAATGAAACAGCATTGTTGTCGAATGAGTCCTGGGCTTGGAGCTAGAGCAAGCCCTAGACCGTGACTCTTTTTTTTTTTTTTTTTTTGAGACGCAGTCTCGCTCTGTCGCCCAGGCTGGAATGCAGTGGCCGGATCTCAGCTCACTGCAAGCTCCGCCTCCCGGGTTCACGCCATTCTCCTGCCTCAGCCTCCCGAGTAGCTGGGACTACAGGCGCCCACCACCTCGCCCGGCTAGTTTTTTGTATTTTTTAGTAGAGACGGGGGTTTCACCAGGTTAGCCAGGATGGTCTCGATCTCCTGACCTCGTGATCCACCCGTCTCGGCCTCCCAAAGTGCTGGGATTACAGGCTTGAGCCACCGCGCCCGGCCTGACCGTGACTCTTACGGGGGAAATTAGGTTTTTGGTTTTACTAAGTCGTGTGTGGGGAGGTGTTCGGCGTCCCCCTCCTGGGACGGGATTCGAACTCGTCATCCGACGGGCCCGCCCATAGGGTCTCCCCGGGTCTCCGCGTCGGGCCGGCGAGTGGGGGAAGGGGACGCCTGAGGGCAACCGAGGACGTGCGTGCGTATGTGCGTGCGTGCGTGGATTCGGGCGGGCGGGCGAGTCCACGGGGCGGGGCGCCGAGGGGTTGGCGTGCGCGGGGCGGCCGGCTGGGCGACGGGCACGCGCCGGCCTCTTCGCTCGGGGCCCCCCTTGCGCGCGCGGCGAGTGGTTCCGCCCGGCCCCCGGCTCATTGTGCTCGCCTCACGCCGGCCCAACATGGCGGAGGCGCTGGAGGCCCCGGGCCTGTGACTACAAAGAGGGAGCCGGGGGCCGGGCCGGACCGGAGCGCGGCGGCGGCGGCGGCGGCCGAGGCCGAGGCCAGGCCCCCTCCCCTCAGCCTCCCGCCCCTCCCTCCCGCCCGCCCTCCTCCGCCCACCGGCGGCCCCGCCCCTCCCCCAACCGCCCGCCTAGCATGGTGCGGCGGCCGCGCGCGCGGACATGGGGGAGAAGCTGGAGCTGAGACTCAAGTCGCCCGTGGGGGCTGAGCCCGCCGTCTACCCGTGGCCGTTGCCGGTCTACGTGAGTGCCGTTCCCCACCGTCCCTCCCGGCCTCCCCTCCTCCGTCGCCCCCGGGGACACCCCAAAACCCCCCAGCCGCGCGCGCCGGTCCCTCCTGGGGAACGGAGCCCCTGGACCCCACTGTCGCTGCTAGGGACCCCCGTTGCTTCCCCGCCGAGGGCCCCACGGCTCTTTCCCTTAGGCTGGGAGCCCCCCGCGCTCGGGGTGGGAGCGGGAGCCGGCGCCCCCGAGCCCGGCCGCGGTGCCGTTGCCCCCGCCGGGTTGTCCCGATCGCAGAACGGGAGGAGTAGCTCGTGCCGGCCGCGTTTTGACGTGAAGCCCGCCCGCCCGGCTCGTTCCCGGCGCTGTCAGTGTGCTCCGCCGCCTGGTTTCTCTTTTTGAGGGCACCCTTTCCTGTCTCCTCTCCTTTTCTTTTTAAAAATTAGGCGTTTGTCACGCTTTTCCTACTCGGGCTCGGCGGGCCCGACCCTGGGAAGGTGGGAGATAACGTCCCCTTGAGTGGGCGGGAGCGGTCTGACCTTTGGAAATGGGGAATTTTGGCCCGGGTAATGTTGAGTGGGTATGGGCTGCCTTGGCCCTGGGAAATTAGGAATCTTGCACCTTTTAATCCTAGAGGGCGGGACAGGCTTTACCCTTGGAAATTGGGACTTCTGTCCCCCGATCTTAAGTGGGCAGGATTGGGCTCACCCCGGGAGTTAGTAAATTTTGTCTCCTTCATCTTGGTGACCGTTGGAAGATGACAGGCCGGGTGGAATGTTACAGAGGCACCCCCCGGGGTGGCTCCAGAAACCCGCGTGCGGCTCCCGGGGTGCGAGTCCCGGCGTGGCCCCTGGGGAGGCGGGGCTCGTGCGTCCGCGCTTGGGACCCTCTGAGCACGCTCCGGGGCCGGGAAGGGCGCTTTTTCGGGGAAAAGTGAAGCAGGCGCTGTCGGCTAGCGTGTCCGGGGCGGGAGTTTTGGGGGGCGCGCCCGCAGGGCCCGGCCGGGCATCCCCGCGCGCCCTGGGACTCCCGCGCGCGCGCTCGGCTTGTGTCAGTTTTTGGAAACGTGCTCGCTGGGGGCGGGGTCAGGACGCTGAGAGCGCTGGGGAGCCCGGGCTGGCTCACTGCCGCGGGTCCGTGCGAGTGGGAGGGAGAGGGAGAGCGGCTTCCAGCCCGGCCGCACGTCCCGCGCGCGGGGCTGGCGGGGTCGGGCCCTGGGGCTCTGGCTTCTGTGGTTGGGCAGCTCTGGGTGTGCGCCTGGGCGGCCTGAGACGGGTTCCGGCCGGGAGAGGTCCTAGGACAAAAACTGAAAGCGGAGGCAGCGCTTCAGCGCCCCGATCGGTTTCCTCCCTCGAATGTTCAAACTCCAGAATCCTTCCAGCCTCCACTTCTCTCTGTTGGGCTCTCACTGTTTTAGGTGATAGAAGGCGTCTGACTATAACGTTATTACAAAAATTTTATTAGACTAGAGTAGAATGAGGAGTTCTATCTGTGACTGAAGATCAATTGAGGTGGCTTACCACCGTCCGACCAGTCCCAGTATATGGCTTCACATTATTTTATGTTATGTTATGTTATGTTATTTTTTGAGACCGAGTTTCGCTCTTGTTGCCCAGGCTGGAGTACAATGGTGCGATCTCGGCTCACTGAAACCTCTGCCTCCCGGGTTCAAGCGATTCTCCTGCCTTGGCCTCTCTGGTAGCTGGGATTACAGGCATGTGCCACCACACCCTGCTAATTTTGTTTTTAGTAGAGGCAGGGTTTCTCCGTGTTGGTCATTCTGGTCTCAAATTCCTGATCTCTGGTGATCTGCCCACCTCTGCCTCCCAAAGTGCTGGGATTACAGGCGTGAGCCACCGCACCCGGCCTTACATTTATTTATTTATTTTTTATTTATTTATTTATTTTTTGAGAGGGATTGCAGCTTTTGTTGCCCAGGCCGGAGTGCAGTGGTGCCATCTCTGCTCACTGCACCCTCTACCTCCTGGGTTCAAGCGATTCTCCTGCCTCAATCTCCTGAGTAGCTGGGATTACTGGCATGAGCCACCACGCCCAGCTAATTTTGTATTTTTAGTAGAGACGGGGTTTCTCCATGTTGGCCAGGCTGGTCTCGAATTCCCAACCTCAGGTGATCCACCTGCCTTGGCCTCCCAAAGTGCTGGGATTACAGGGGTGAGCCACTGCACCTGGCCTCACGTTTATTTGTTTATCTTCCTCTTTTAGTTCACCTAGGGCGTAGTTCATTGTTTGCAGGGTACAAACTGAGAGTTTGACAAACAAAATGAGAATCTGACAAACTCATCGGGTGGTGCCCTGACCAGCGCTGTCGTCCAGGTGCAGAACCCCCAGCTTCCCTGCAGCACCCCTGTCCTCAGCCTGTCTGGGAGCTCCTGGCTGCTCCCCATCTGGCCTTATCTGTAGTTCTGCCATTCTCGGAAAGTTGGCTGAATGGAATCAACAGGACATTGCCTTTTGGTCCTGGTGGCTTTCAGGCAGCCAAATCCATGTTGCTGCAGATTTCAAAAGTTACCCCATTTTTTTGGTGACTGTAAATCCACTGGACAGTTGGACCACAGATTGTTTATCCCTTTGCCTGCGGGTCACAGGACTGTGGGCTGTTTCCAATTTTTGGTGATTAGAATAAAGCTGCACTGAACACCACCGGCGGGATTTTTGGTGAAAGTCAGTGTTCTCAGGGCGAGGTTCTCAGGAGTGGACTGCACGACCTGTGTTAAGTGTCTGTTTAACATCTGCATCCCAACAGTTGCCGTTTGTCAGTGCTAAGAAACCCACTGGAACCCGATGTGGGGGCCTGGGACAGCGGTCCTGCCAGGGGCCCGTTGCCTTTTCGTTGATACTTAAGTGAACATTCATGTGAAGGCAGCCCCGGTGTCCCCGCCCACACGCCTGGTGCCCTGCCTGGCCAGCCCCTGTTGTAGATAGTAAGGGCGAGAGCTGGCGGGAGCGGCTTTCTAGTGGTGGGCGGGACTGTGCGGAGTCTTTCCGTCCCTGGCCGGGCCCGGGCTTGGCAGGATGTGCTGGTCCTGGCGCCGTCTGCGGCCGTTGCTGCTCTGGTTGGCCTGCTGCCGGGCCCAGCATCTTCATTGGCTCAAGTGCCAGAGGCAGCCTTCCGACAACCCTGCCGGGACATTTGTCATTTTCCCGTTGTTGTGTTCCCGCTGAGGAATTTTGCTTTCTCACAAGAAGTGAGGGGCGGTTCTGATTTTCTTTTCTTTTTTTTTTTTTGTTCAGACAGAGTCTCGCTCTATTGCCCAGGCTGGAGTGCAGTGGTGCGATCTCTGCTCACTGCAAGCTCTGCTTCCCAGGTTCCAGTGATTCTCCTGCCTCAGCCTCTCCGGTAACTGAGATTACAGGTGCCCGCCACCACTCCTGGCTAATTTTTGTATTTTTAGTAGAGACGGGGTTTCACCATATTGGCCAGGCTGGTCTCGAACTCCTGACCTCAGGTGATCTGCCCGTCTCGGCCTCCCAAAGTGTTGGGATTACAGGTGTGAGCCACAGCACGTGGCTGTGGCTGCAACAGCACATATATTCATGATTCATTCCAGCAGCACCTACTGAATACTCAGTGTTGTGGGGGCACAGAGGACAACAAGCCAATATTCTCTCCCCCCGCCCCCCGCCCCACCCTGCCCACCGTTCTTAGTCTCAAGAAACCTGTAAAATGAAGACAGGCCAGGCACAGGGGCTCACGCCTGTAGTCCCTGCTCTTTGGGAAGCCCAGGCGGGAAGATCACTTGAGCCCAGGAGTTCGAGACAAGCCAGGGCAACATAGTGAGACTCCATCTCTACCAAAAAACATTAAACAGTGGAGTTAAGTAGATTATAAATAGCAGCTCAGCCGAGATACTGTGCTGAGCACAAGGTCAGCCGAGGTCCCCAGGGAGGGGCTGCCACTTCTGCCCTGGGGGACCTGTGGGTGGCTGCTTGGAGGAGGGGCCATCCGGAGGAGGAAGCAGAAATAGCCACAACTGTCCACACTCGGAAATGAGTAGTTCGGAAGGGGTTTGCCCAGTTGGCAAACGCAAGGGGGAGGAAGGGCGATTTTTGTTCTTATATGACCTGGGAGTTCCTGGATAACCACTTTTCTCAAGTCCCGCGTGGCATTTCTTATTTTTTTGAGAGGGAATCTCATGCTGTTGCCTGGCTGGAGTACAGCTGTGCAGTCTCGGCTCACTGCGACATCCGCCTCCCGGGTTCAGGTGATTCTCCTGTCTCAGCCTCCCCAGTGGCTGGGACTACAGGCATGCGCCACCACGCCCAGCTAATTTTTTGTATTTTTAGTAGAGATGGGGTTTCACCATGTTGGCCAGGCTGGTCTCGAACTTCTGACCTCGTCATCCACCTGCCTGAACCTCCCAGAGTGCTAGGATTACAGGCATGAGCCACCCCGCCTGGCCTGGCGTGGCATTTCTAGGGCAGGATGGCCCTGCCCTTCTTCTGGTGGGAAGGGCACAAGTGGCATTATTAGTTGTTTGCTCGGAAAGAACCTGCAAGGGCCACAGAACGCGACCTTCCCCTCGGTGACTCACGGGCTGTGGGCGGGCAGGGGCGGCCTCCACTGGCCAAGGGTCCCAACTCTCTGACTCTCATTGATGAGTGAGTACATGTTCCGCCTGACAGCCTGGCCTGGAGCCCGGCTGTGGGTGGCGGTGAGTGGGCAGCCAGCAGTGCGTAGCAGCCAGGGGCGGGGTGAGCCATCCCCACCGTGACTCAGAAGGTATTTTCTGCTGCTGACCTCTGAGCATGAGTGTCCTGAGTAATCCCAGCTCCCCCGGAGGCAGATTAACCTTTAGGCAGCTTTGTGTGAGTCAAGGAGTTGCTTTAAAAAGGAAGGAATGATAGAAAAAACCCAGTGTTCCATTTTATAGCAAATGTACACTGTTCTGTTCCTGGTGGCCTAAAAGAGGTTGCCGGGGGCACTGGGGGTGTGGGGGGTGGATGGATTGTCCCGAAACTCTGCAGGTGATGCAGACACTCCAGCCTAGCTTCTGGGGAGGGTTTTTTTTTTTTTTTTTTTTTTTTGAGACGGACTCGCTGTGTCTCCCAGGATGGAGTGCAGTGGCCCAATCTCGGCTCACTGCAGCTTCCGCCTCCTGGGTTCCCAAGTAGCTGGGATTGCGGGTGTGAGCCACCACTCCCGGCTCTTTTTTTCCTTTAAAAATCTGCTTGTTAACTCCTGCTCATCAGAGTGTATATTTGCAGTAATTCGAGTCTGGACTCCCAGGTTTCAGTCCTCAAGTGTGGCCCAAATAAACACTCCACTTATATTAATTTTGCTCCAGTTCCTTTCCTTTAGCTCAACAGCATAAATCTACAATTATCTTAAAATAAAAAGTTTAAAAAACACACGGTTGTCTAGGCACGATGGCTCATGCCTGTAATCCCAGCACTTTGGGAGGCCACGGCGGGCGGATCACCTGCAGTGAGGAGTTCGAGACCAGCTTGGCCAACATGACGAAACCCCGTCTTTACTAAAAATACAAAAATTAGTTGGGCTTGGTGGTGGTTGCCTGTAATCTGGAGAATCGCTTGAACCTGAGAGGAGGAGGCTGCAGTGAGCCGAGATCATGCCATTGCATTCCGGTCTGGGCGACAGAGTGAGACTCTGTCTCAAACAAACAGATAAAGGAAAAAAGAATTTGTGTTCAAATCATATTGGCCACTGATGGCTGCACGTCGCTTTAGGTGTTACCGATTCCAGGAACAGGAAGATAGTGGCCGAGACCAGGAGGCAGGAACAGATAGGTGCCTTTCCATGCTTGCCCCTGGTGTGGTTGGGACACATGACTGAAAGCCTTGCTCTTGTCTCTGGGTCTGATGCATTTTGCACGCCTTACTGGGCACGGACTGCTTGGAGCTGTTTTTCTCTTCCAGCACTGTGGGGTATAGGAAGGACCCAACACAGTTCTTCCTGTGCTCTCCAGCAGTCAACACCGAGGAGTTCCGGAACCAGATACGTGTACCAAGGGATTCATCAATTCTGTGTTTCCAACTGGGTAGCCCCGATTCAGCTCACTTCCAACGTGTCTACCTCGACACAGGCTCAGATCCCACGGAGTGAGAGCTCAGTCCCCAAGACTCCCCAACTTTCGTGGCACTTAGAGGCCTCAGGTTGTGGCCTGTGCTTCTGAGTGATCAGCTGTAAATTCAGGTTCCCATCACCCCTTCCTCGGCTTGATTACGTTGCCTCAGCGGCTCACAGAACTCAGAGTAACACTTAGGTCCTCTGGTTAATGATAAAGGACGATCAGTAGGATGCCCATGATACTGAGAAATGGACCCTCAGGGCAAGGCATGGGGGAAGGGCCCACCCTCCTTCAGGAGTCTCCTGGAACCTGTCCTTTTGGGTGTTATTTCTCTTATTATTTAGAGGTAGGGTCTTGCTTTGTCACCCAGGCTGGAGTGCAGTGGCTCGATCTCTGCTCGCTGCATCCTCCGCCTCCCAGGCCGAAGGGATTCTCCTGCCTCAGCCTCCCCAGTAGCTGGGATTACAGGCGTGAGCCACCACGCCTGACTAAATTGTGTACTTTTTGGTGGCGCCTTGCTGTGTTGCCCCAGGCTGGTGGTAACTTTGATAAGCTTTAGGCCTCAGCCTCAGGCTATGTGGTGGGGCCTGAGGTACAGCAGGGGCCCCAGAGGCGTCCTCCAGGGGAAGGACTGCAAGAACTTGTGGCGCTGGCGGAGCCTTTTACCTGGAGGATCCCAGCGTTGAGCTCTTCTGGTCCTGATTTGTGCCGAGCCCTCCTCTTCCCGCCTGTAGGCTGAAGGGATGAATTCCTGGCCCTGGAAGGTTCAAACAGCAGTTCTCAGGGGCGGAGGTGGCTCTGCCCTCAGGGGATACCTGGTGGCGTCTAGAGACCTCTGCGGTTGTCACCACTGGGGTGGGGGAAGCCCGAGGATGCTGCTCAGCACTCACAGAGCTTGGGGCAGCCCCGCCACCGAGGGCGGGCACGAGGTACCAAGAGCTGTGCCTTTCATGGCCTGGCACAGACTGCCGTGGGGTGTCGCCTGGTGTTCACGTAGATGCCTTCTCCTGGGGCCAGCCCTGTCTTCATTGCCTGGGTGCTCCCTGGGACCGTGCGTGTCCGGCAGGCCCTGGCCAAGATCCAGGCTTGCTCCATGCAGTCCCTGCCCCCTGTGGCCCCCTGAGGAAAGGACCTAAGGCGAAGTTAGTGTCATGGGAGTGTATTTGGGCCACGTGTGCGGACTGCAGCTCTGGAGACACAGATTGAAGTGCCTGGAGTGTATGTGCAGCAGTTACAGGTGGGGGCTTCCTGGAGTAAAGAAGGGGCAGCTTCTGCATTGGAATCACAGGAGTGAGTGCCCAGCTCCGCATCCTTCCTTGTATCTCAGGATTAGCCTGGCTAATTTTTGTATTTTTAGTAGAGACGGGTTTCATCATGTTGGCCAGGCCTGTCTTGAACTCCTGACCTCAGGTGATCCGCCCGCCTCAGCCTCCCAAAATGGTGGGATTGCAGGCGTGAGCTACCGCAGCTGGCACTCATTTTTTGTTTGTTTGTTTGTTTGTTTGTTTGTTTGAGATGTCGCCCAAGCTGGAGTGCAGTGGCACGATCTCGGCTCACTGCAAGCTCCGCCTCCCAGGTTCACGCCATTCTCCTGCGTCAGCCTCCCAAGTAGCTGGGACTACAGGTGCCCACCAACACGCCTAGCTAATTGTTTGTATTTTTAGCAGAGACGGGGTTTCACCATGTTAACCAGGATGGTGTCAATCTCCTGACCTCGTGATCCGCCCGCCTCAGCCTCCCAAAGTGCTGGGATCACAGGCGTGAGCCATCGCACCTGGCCAGCCACTTTTCTTTCTCATTTTTTTTTGGACACAGAGTTTCACTCTTTTTACTCAGGCTGGAGTGCAGTGGTGCCATCTCGGCTCACTGAAACCTCCGCCTCCCAGGTTCAAGCCATTTTCCTGCCTCAGCTGCCCAAATAGCTGGGAATACAGGTGTGCGCCACCAGGCCCAGCTAATTTTTGTATTTTTAGTAGAGATGGAGTTTCACCACATTGGCTGGGCCAGTCTTGAACTCCTGACCTCAAGTGCCTGCCTTGACCTCCCACAGTGTTGGGTTGAGATGTGTGAGGCGCACGTGTGAGCTGCAGCCGGCCTCTTTCTCAGTTGGTTGCACCAGACAGGCGCATGCTGGCTGGCCGTGTGGGCATCGCGCCCTTCAGAAGGATGGACGGTCAGGCCTCATGCTGTTGCTGCTCCTGGTCTAGGGCTTAGGGGTGGCCTTGTTGGAGAGGCCATGGGTGAATGATGGCGTGCAGGGCGGCAAGCGCGGAGGAGCAGGCAGGGCAGGGTGCCGCGCCCAGGCCGGGGCACTACAGTTGCTGTGCTTTTGTTTTTCCTCTTTTATTTTTTTTGAGATGGAGTCTTGCTCTTGTTGCCCAGGCTGGAGTGCAGTGGCGAGATCTCGGCTTGCTGCAACCTCCACCTCATGGGTTCACGCCATTCTCCTGCCTCAGCCGCCTAAGTATCTGGGATTACAGGCGCCCACCACCAAGCCCGGCTAATTTTTGTATTTTTAGTAGAGACGGGGTTTCACCGTGTTAGTGAGGCTGGTCTCAAACTCCTGACCTCGTGGTCTGCCTGCCCCATCTCCCAAAGTGCTGGGATTACAAGCGGGAGCCACCATGCCTGCATGTTTTTCCTTTTTTTTTTTTTTTTTTTTAATAACAGCCTTATCGCGACAATTCACATATCAAAGTTCATCTGTTTTAGGCTGGGCATGAACCCGGGAGGCAGAGCTTGCAGTGAGCTGAGATCGCGCCACTGCACTCCAGCCTGCGCGACGGAGCTAGACTCCATCTCAAAAAAAAAAAAAGTTCACCCGTTTTAAGTGTACATTTCAGTGGTTTTTAGTCTATTCACCATTGTCTAATTCCAGAACATTCTCATCATCCCAAAAGGGAGCGCTGTTGCCTCAGCAGTCAGTGCTGGTCTCCCCTAGCGTCCTGGCGCATTTTTCCCTGTGAGGAGGCCCACGAGTCCCCTGCTTTCCTCCCTCCTGTCACACTGTGGCCTTGCCCTCAGGCTAGAGGGTCGGTGACTGTAAGCCTGTGCTCAGACAGCCTGTGCTCAGACGAGGGCGAGGAGAGTTCTGATCAGCACATCCAGCCTCCCTCCTGTGTCGCTTGGCTGCTGGAGAAAGAGGGTACCAATGCAGACCCCAAGAGAGGAGAGAACTTGAGGTGAGCCGCCGATCACAGTGAGAGCAGCCACGAAGCCGCTCCCGTACACAGCAGGGCTCCCTGAACAGAGCAGGCCGTCCTCGGGGGGCAGGCAGAGGGTGCCTGTTCTTCCTTAGCGCCTCTGTGTGTGAGAAACGGCCGGGGTTGTGAATAAACCTAGAACGTACAGACACGCTTGCTGGAGCCCAGCCAGGTGGTGCCATCCGACCACCCTTCAGCCCGTGCTCTCTGGCCCTCTTAGTACAGCGGGCACGGGTTCTGCAGGCTGCCCGGAAGACCTCCCCCAGACCCATAGATGCTCTGCGTCCTTGGTGGTCAGCTCATAAGTGTGAACCTTCCAGGTACCTTGCGAGTGCCTAGCTGTGCACTTTAAGATGGCGTTGCTCTGGTCATGTTTTAGGAAAGCAGAGGCCTGGTGAGCAGAGCTTCCTCTCACAGCTTCCCAGCGGCCTGTGTGGGTGGCCTCAGCCCCTCCTGAGCACCTCCAGTGTCCAGTTGCTTTGCATGTTTACAGGGAGCTCCTTTGGTTGTTGGGTATCTTGGGCTGTTTGTTTGTTTGAAATGAACTCTCTGTCACCCAGGCTGGAGTACTGGAGTATAGTGGCGTGATCATAACTCACTGCAACCTTGAAGTCCCGGCTCAGGCGGTCCTCCCACCTCAGCCTCCTGCAGTGCTGGGACTACAGGCGTGCACCGCTGGGCCTAGCCAGCTGGGGCTGTTGCAGATGGACTAGTTATTATCAAGTCAGCTGAAGCCTTGTCAACCATCCTTGATCTGAGCTCTCCTTGGAGCTCTCAGGCGGCCCTGTCCTCCTCCTGTGGAGGTCTGGGTCCCCTTTTCACACTGCCCTTGATCCTGCAGACAGATGCTCAGCCAGGAAGCAACACGATCTGATGTCCAGGCCCAGCTCTGCTGTGAATTAGCTGCGTGGACTTGGGCCAGGGCCTGTGTGGACCTTGGGTTCAGGGTCAAGTCTAAAAATGCTCTGTCGGACCAGGCGTGGTGGCTCACACCTGTAATGCCAGGACTTTGGGAGGCCGAGGCAGGTGGATCACCTGAGATTGGGAGTTCAAGACCAGCCTGACCCACGTGGAGAAACCCCGTCTCTACTAAAAATACAAAATTAGCCGGGTGCGGTGGCGCATGCCTGTAATCCCAGCCACTTGGGAGGCTGAGGCAAGAGAATCACTTGAACCCAGGAGGCGGAGGTTGCAGTGAGCCAAGATCATGTCATCGCACTCCCAGCACTCCAGCCTGGGCAACAAGAATGAAACTCCAAAAAAAAAAAAAAAAAACAACTTTGTGAGCTAGGAAGGTGGAATTAGGTCCTGTGAGGTAAGGCTGCAGGAATACTCCATAAGGTACATGTGTGACTTCACTGTTTCCAGTAGCCACGTTTTTAAAAAGCTAAGATAAATTTTGTTTTTCCTTTTTTTAGAGATAGAGTCTCACTGTTCACCCAGGCTGGAGTGCAGTGGTGTGATCACAGCTCACTGCAGCCTTGAGCTCCTGGGCACAAGGGATCCTCCCACTGCAGTCTCCCAAATGGCTGAGAATACAGGCGCACCTGCCATGCGCAGCTAATTAAAAAAAAATTTTTTTTTGAAGAGATGAGGGTCTCAATATGTTGTCCAGGCTGATCTCAAGCTCCTAGCTTCAAGCAGTCCTCCTGCCTCATCCTCCCAGAGTGCTGGGATTACAGGCATAAGCCACTGTGTCTGGCCTCTTTTTTAATTAAAAAAAATTTTTTTTTTTTGAGACGGAATCTCTCTCTGTCGCCCAGGCTGGAGTGCAGTGGCGCCATCTCGGCTCACTACAAGCTCCGCCTCCCGGGTTCACGCCATTCTCCTGCCTCAACCTCCCAAGTAGCTGGGACTACAGGCGCCCGCCACCACGCCTGGCTAATTTTTTGTATTTTTAGTAGAGACGGGGTTTCATTGTGTTAGCCAGGATGGTCTTGATCTCTTGACCTTGTGATCTGCCTGCCTCGGTCTCCCAAAGTGCTGGGATTACAGGCGTGAGCCACCGCGCCCGGTCAATATTTTTTATCTTTCTAGAGTTGAGATCTTGCCGTGTTGCCCAGGTTGGAGTGTGGTGACGATCATGATTCGCTGTGGCCTCAAACTCCCGGGCTCCAGTGATCCCCCTGCCTCAGCCTCCCAAGTTGCTGGAACCCCAGGCATGGGCCACTGCGTCTGGCCCAGGAGATAAATTTTCATAACTTATTTAACCAAGTATAACTAGAATATTATCATTTTATCATGTAATTAAGAAATTGTTCTGGCCGGGCGCGGTGACTCATGCCTATAATCCCAGCACTTTGGAAGGCCAAAGTGGGCGGATCGCCTGAGGTCAGGAGTTCGAGACCAGCCTGGCCAACATGGTGAAACCCCGTCTCTACTAAAACGAAAATTAGCCAGGTGTGGGCCGGCCGCGGTGGCTCACGCCTGTAATCCCTGCAGTTTGGGAGGCCGAGGCGGGTGGAACACCTGAGGTCAGGAGTTCGAGACCAGCCTGGCCAACATGGTGAAACCCCGTCTCTACTAAAACGAAAATTAGCCAGGTGTGGGCCGGCCGCGGTGGCTCACGCCTGTAATCCCTGCAGTTTGGGAGGCCGAGGCGGGTGGAACACCTGAGGTCAGGAGTTCGAGACCAGCCTGGCCAACATGATGAAATCCCGCCTCTACTAAAAATAGAAAAAAAGTAGCCGGGCGTGGTGACCAACACCTGTAATCCCAGCAGCTACTCAGGAGGCTGAGACAGGAAAATCGCTTGAACCCAGGAAGTGGAGGTTGCTGTGAGCTGAGACTGCACCATTGAACCTGGGAGGTAGAGGTTGCAGTGAGCTGAGACCGTACCACTACACTCCAGCCTCAGCAATAAGAGCAAAACTCCATCTCAAAAAAAAAAAAAAAGGAACTCCAACACAAGAGCTGGAAGCCAGTGCTGGGCTCTTTCGCATAGAGGCGCCCACCCACAGACCAGGAGTACGAACCCAACTGTGCTGCTCTAGACGTGGGCCCTGGGATGGTCACCCAACCTCTGTGGCCTGGCTCTGCCTGTTCCCTGGGCCCTCTAGGAACAAGTCTGTGCTGGAAACGCCTCTTGGCTGAGGCTCCTTTTACTAGACATCCACTCTCAGCCGGGCGTCCTCCAGGCCCCGCACACCCACCCACCGTGAGAGGGAATGTCACCTCTTGGCCTTCGGGATTCGGAACAGCCTGGTGAAGTCCGCACAAAGCCCTGGCCCCCAGCCCGCGGTCCACACAGCAGCCCACAGCACGAGGCACCTCTGGACAGGAGGCAGCACCAGCAAGGAGGAGATGGGGGCAGTAACTCGGGGCGCACTGCCTGGTGGGGACACTGTCTCCCTGGCCCCCAGCCCGCAGTCCACACGGCAGCCCACAGCACAAGGCACCTCTGGACAGGAGGCAGCACCAGCAAGGAGGAGATGGGGGCAGTAACTCGGGGCGCACTACCTGGTGGGGACACTGTCTTCCTAGCTGAGTGATGGGGAACGAGGCCTCATGACGAAACAGTCGTGGGGCAGAGGGCACGGCTCGCGGGAGTTGCAGAGGCGAGTTCACCCTGCTACTGCTTCTGTGGGGCACCCATTTTTAGAACTACACTTATGTGGCCCCCAAAATAATGTCACGCTGCCAGGGAGAGCAGGCATGGGCAGGTGACACCGCTGTAAATCAGAGCGTTTCCAGCCCTCACACCGTGAGTCATCTGGCTCCCGGGAATGTTCTGTGCTCCAGTAAGGCCCGGGCCTGTGAGCAGTGGTTGGCTGTGAATCCCAGGAAGGGGAACTCGGGCTCACAGCCCCCTCCAACCTTCGCAGCCTCAGGACACTCAAACCACAGCCAGAAACACTCTGCCAGCCAGACATGCAGCTCCCATGGCCACCACTTTGAGACAGCAACTCCCCGTGACAAGAAAACCCTGAAACTGGGCGAGGCAGGGCCCTCTGTCAAATGACCACCCGGGAAGAAGCTGTGGAGAGACAAGAAGTGCAGGGACCACAGCAGGCTGGGTTTCCAGCTGGAGGAGGGAGGAGGGAGGGGGGCCCTGCCGTGGGCCCTGACTGTGAGCGGGAGGAACGGGGTCGCAGAAGCAGGACCCCGACATGAGGGAGCAGGCCCAGCACCCCTTCCTCCTGTCCCCAGCCCCTGACCAGAGAGGAGGCCGGCCATCTGGCTCTCGCTTCAGATATGCGGAACCCAGCGCTTCCGGCTGCACCCTGCAACATCCCACAGCACTCCGTGGGGGTCCGCAGGAAGAAGACTCCCCCTTGAGGGGAGGCGTGTGGAGCACCACTGCCTGGACAGCAGCCGCTGGCCACTCAGGGCTATGGGCACCCGACATGTGGCTGGTGGGACGGAGCTGTGCAGAGCGCAAAATATATAGGAAACGGCCAGGTGTGCCACACTCGCCACACCCACACAGTCACATCCCGCAGGAACTTTTTTTTTTTTTTTTGGAGAAAAAGTTGTGCTCTTGTTGCCCAGGCTGGAGTGCAGTGGTGCAATCTCGGCTCACTGCAACCTCTACCTCCTGGGTTCAAGCAAGTCTCCTGCCTCAGCCTCCTCAGTAGCTGGGATTACAGGCACCTGCCACCACACCCGGCTCATTTTTGTATTATTAGTGCTACTAACAATTTTTGTATTAGTAGTACTAATACTTTTTTTTTTTTTTGGTGAGATGGCGTCTCGCTCTGTCACCCAGGCTGGAGTGCAGTGGCGCGATTTGGCTCACTGCAAGCTCCGCCTCCCGGGTTCACCTTTTCTCCTGCTTCAGCCTCCTGAGGAGCTGGGACTACAGGCACCGCCACCATGCCCGGCTAATTTTTTTGTATTTTTTGTAGAGACGGGGTTTGTTAGACCGTGTAAGCCAGGACGGTCTCGATCTCCTGACCTCGTGATCCACCTGCCTTGGCCTCCCAAAGGGCTGGGATGACAGGTGTGAGCCACCGCGCCCGGCAATAATTTCTGTGTTAGTAGTACCAATGATTTTTGTATTATTAGTAGAGCTAATATTTATGGCATTAGTATTTGCCACTTTGGCCAGGCTGGCCTCGAATTCCTGACCTCATGATCTGCGCCCAGCTCGTGTTGAAGTTCGTTAGCCACCTTTGAGCAAGGGGCCCCATTTTCGCTTTGTCAGGGTCCTGCAAGGGCCGCCTGCTCCCTCGCCACCCTCGCCTGCCCTGCTCCTCGCTCTGCCCAGCCCCCGCTCCTGCCTCCTATTTCTCGTTCTCTTTTTTTTTTTTTTTGAGCTGGAATCTCACTCTGCTGCCCAGATTGGAGTGCAGTGGTGTGATCTTGGCTCACTGCAAGCTCTGCTTTCCGGGTTCAAGAGATTCTCCTGCCTCAGCCACCAGGTAGCTCGGGTCACAGGTGTGTGCCACCACACCTAGCTATTTTTTTTTTTTTTAAGATGGAGTCTCATTCTGTAGCCCAGGCTGGAGTGCAGTGGTGCGGTCTCAGCTCACTGCAACCTCTGCCTCCTGGGTTCAAGTGAATCTCCTGGCTCAGCCTCCCAAGTAGCTGGGATTACAGGCATGCAACACCATGCCCAGCTAGATTTTTTTTGTGTTTTTGGTAGAGATGGGGTTTCACTGTGTTGGCTAGGCTGGTCTTGAGCTCGTGACCTCAAGTGATCCACCCGCCTTGGCCTCCCAAAGTGCTGTGATTACAGGTGTGAGCCACCATGCCTGGCCAATTTTTTTTTTTTTTTTTGGTATTTTTTTGTAGAGATGGCGTTTCACCATATCTTTGGGAGGCCAAGGTGGACAGCTCACTTGAGGCCAGGAGTTCAAGACCAGCCTGGCCAACATGGTGAGATCTCATTTCTACAAAAAAAAAAAAAAAAAACTCCAAAAAACACTTCACTTTGAAGTGTTTTTTTTTTTCCTTTTATGAGACGGAGTCTTGCTGTGTAGCTCAGGCTGGAGTGCAATGGTGCGATCTTGGCTCACTGCAGCCTTTGCCTCCTGGGTTCAAGCTATTCTGCCCAGCCTCCCGGGTATCTGGGACTACAGGCGTGTGCCACCATGTCCAGCTAATGTTTTTTTATTGTTTTTTTTTTTTTGAAGCGGAGTCTCGCTCTGTCGCCCGGACTGGAGTGCAGTGGCCGGATCTCAGCTCACTGCAAGCTCCGCCTCCCGGGTTTACGCCATTCTCCTGCCTCAGCCTCCCGAGTAGCTGGGACTACAGGCGCCCACCACCTCGCCCGGCTAGTTTTTGTATTTTTAGTAGAGACGGGGTTTCACTGTGTTAGCCAGGATGGTCTCGATCTCCTGACCTCGTGATCCGCCCGTCTCGGCCTCCCAAAGTGCTGGGATTACAGGCTTGAGCCACCGCGCCCGGCCTGTTTTTTTTTTTTTGAGATGGAGTCTTGCTCTGTCGCCCAGGCTGGAGTGCAGTAGCGCGATCTCCGCTCACTGCAAGCTCCGCCTCCTGGGTTCACGCCATTCTCCTACCTCAGCCTCCTGAGTAGCTGGGACTACAGGCATCTGCCACTACGCCTGGCTAATTTTTTGTATTTTTTAGTAGAGACAGGGTTTCACTGTGTTCACCAGGATGGTCTCGATCTCCTGACCTTGTGATCCGGCCACCGCAGCCTCCCAGAGTGCTGGGATTACAGGCGTGAGCCACCGTGCCCGGCCACGCCCAGCTAATTTTTTGTATTTTTAGTAGGGATGGGGTTTCACCTTGTTAGCCAGGATGGTCTTGATCTCTTGACCTCGTGATCCGCCCACCTCGGCCTCCCAAAGTGTTGGTATTCCAGGCGTGAGCCACCGTGCCCGGCCCTGAAATGGTTTTAGACTGAGAAGAAAGTTGCAAAGCACCGCGCAGAGACTTTCCATGTGGCTTTATTTCACCGCAGTACCCTGATCTGAACCAGGAGGTGGGTGGAGCTGTGGCCTCAGCGGCATATACGTCCCATCCCATCACTGCCATGAGCCCTTGCATCTCCTGTCTCCCCCATCTGGGCTGATCCCTCAGTGCATAAGGAAAGCTGGGGGGGTCTCCCATGGTCTGGCCTTTGGAGGAGAGCCCGCTGGGGTCTCTGTGGCACCCCTCAGTCAGGCTGGGCTGCTCCTCAGGATTGTGCTGAGGTTCTGTGTCCCGGCAGGAGCCCCACAGAGGGGCTGGGTCCCGCTGGGCCTTGGGAGGCTCGTGGCGGCTGCGTGTCTCACTCCGGTGATGCTGGCCTTGTGTTTCGTCAGGTGGCGTCCACAGGTGCTCCGTTGGTTGCTTTTTCTCTGCCCTGGGAGAGGCTCACTGAGGCTGTGTGGCTGCCTGGGCCGCCTCTGACGCGCCCTGTGGACTGCAACATCCAGCGGGTCGCGTCTGCAACTGATGATTGCTACGGTGTTTGCCTCATGGGGATTTAAAAAAAAAAAGGTTCATTTTTATAAAAAAGGCATGGGCTGGCCGGGTGTGGTGGCTCCGGCCTGTAATTCCAGCACTTTGGGAGGCTGAGGGTGGTGGATCACCTGAGGTCAGGATTTTGAGACCAGCCTGATCAACATCGAGAAACTCCGTCTCTACTAAAAACACAAAATTAGCCGGGTGTGGTGGCTGATGCCAGTAATCCCAGCTACTCAGGAGGCTGAGACAGGAGAATCCCTTGATTCCTGGAGGTAGAGATTGCAGTGAGCCGAGATTGCAGCATCGCATTCCAGCCTGGGCAACAAGAGTGAAACATCGTCTCAAAAAAAAAAAGACATGGGCTCTCGCTGTTTCCCAGGCTGCCCTCGAACTCCTGGCTCAACTAGTTCGCTCACCACACCCAGCCTGTTGTGGGTTTATATCAGCACAGTAGCACGCAGACGCGATGTGGAAAGTGCACAAGTGTTCTGGTGGTGTGCAGTTGGTCTCTGATTCTCGGTGATGGATGTGGAGTCGGAGAGGCTTGGGTGGCCCTGGTGGCTGTGAACCTGCCTTTGACATTAGCCTTGTAGAGAGAGTGAAGGGTAGGGTTCTGGACAGGGAGGGGTCTGTGTCAGGCCAAGGAACTTGGTTTTAGGGGTGGCAGGTTCTGGGCTATGGCGCGGCCGCCCAAGTGGGCTAGCCCAGTGGTTTTTTTCCCATGGTACAGATGGGGAAACAGGCGCTGTGGAGGCTCCATCACCTGCAGTCACGTACCAGGCCTTTGCCAAAGCGGGACTCCCAGCCAGGCTGGAGCTCCCTGGCTGGAGCAGCATCGGGAGAATTCCTGGTAGTCCTGCACAGGGCAGCCTGAGGGGCTTGGGGTGTGTTGAGTCAGCTGACCTCCAGGGAGAGAATGGGGAGACACGTGGAGCAGAGCTTGGGGCGGCCGTTTGCTCTAGGGTAGGAAGAAGCAGGACCAGGGGCCATAGACTCCATCCCAGCCTCTCCCTGCTCTCTGCCTGTGGTAGGACACAGTGTGCCAGGAATAGGGCCCTGGCAAGGTCTATGTCCCTCCGTGGTCCAGGGTCTGGAAATGTCTCTGGTGGTCCCCCCTGGTGGTGGGCTTGGGAGTTGCACCAGTTGGGAAATGAAGAGGTGGGAAGTTGATGGCATCGCTTGTCTGGGAAAAGAGCGACGGGCTCACGGGGTGGAGGATGGCTCTGCGTCTCAAACCTCCCTCTCTTTCTCTCTCTCTCTTTCTCTCTCAGGACAAACATCACGATGCTGCTCATGAAATCATCGAGACCATCCGGTGAGTACACGGCCTGCAGCGTGTTGTCTTCAGAGCCCGGGGCCGCTTCCGTGGACACCTGTGCCCTGCAGACTCTGTTGTGGGGGTGGCTTCCGCAGGGGTGGATTCCTGGAGGTGTTGCGAAGCGGATCGGGGGGACCCAGGGTCAGGTAGAGCTGCTTCCTCCAGCTCCGTTCCTGGCCAGTGGGTGCAGAAGTCCTGAGCTGGTGGAGTGTCCAGTGGGTCCTCCAGGGGCGTTGCACTGCCTTCCTCTGTCTCCTTGTCAGTCTCCCCACTGTGGATTTTGGGCTGACCTTCACCCTCACCTGCCTTTGACGGCCTCCTGTGTCTGCCCCATGGGTACAGAGAGGAGCGTTCCGGGGGGGACTTGGATGGGCAGGAGGAGGAGGCCGTCCCATCCTCGTGAGCTCCAGCCTGGGCTCCAGGGTCTGCAGCGACAGTGCAGGGAGGCCCTCCGGGTGCCTCGCTGCTGCCCACCGGGAAGCTGCCCATGGTGGCCGGTGTTCTGCCTATCTCAGGTGCTCAGGGTCAGAACCCTCATTGTGTGGCACCTGCAGGGAGGCCACATGTGTCCATGTGGCCCTGGCGTCTTGCTGGGCTGTTCCTTGGCATGCTGGGTGTGAGGACACCGCCTGTGCACACGCCCAGCATCTGCCCAGGCCTGCAGCTGCCACAAGGGCCACGCCGAGCTGCTCTTGGCCGGTGGCTTTGTGCCAGGCCCTGGCTCCTGAGGACTGTGGTTCACTGTTGGGGCCCGGCAGCCCCTCCCTGGCCAGGGTGTTTGAGGATTCAGTGAAATCGTTTGTGTAGGTCGGCCAGGGTGGGCCTGACCCAGGGCCTGTGCTTGGAACGTGGGATCTGGTTTTTTTTAATGTCATGATCTGTGGACCAGGCAGTGGAGTAGGGGCCCCTTTGTTCTTTGTAAAAGAATCCTGGTGTTATGGTTGGAGGGAGGGCTCTGGATCAGGCAGCTGGGCCCCAGCCCAGCCCCCGCCCAGCCCCAGCCCAGCTGCAGCATGCTCCTGGCAGCCGGCCGCCTCTCTCTGCCTGGGTTTCTCTTACTGCAGCCAGGGGCCAAGACTGTGCTGGCGTGGGCCTCTGTGGGTGCTCCTCACATAGGGCCCTGCAGTCTTTTTAAGGACGCTCAAGCCGTGTGCGCTGGCTCACGTCTGTAATCCCAGCACTTTGGAAGGCTGTGAGGCAGGGAGATCACTTGAAGCCAGGAGTTCGAGACCAGCCTGGGCAACTTGACGAAACCCTGTCTTTACTAAAAAAATACAAAAATTAGCCGGATGTGATGGCGGGTGCCTGTAGTCTCAGCTAGTTGGCTGAGGCAGGCGAATAGCTTGAACCCAGGAGGTGGAGGTTGCAGTGACCCAAGATGGTGCCACTGCACTCCAGCCTGGGCGATAAGAGTGAGACTCCATTGCAAATAAATAAATAAATAAGAATGTGCAGCTGGGCATGGTGGATCGTGCCTGGACTCCCAGCACTTTGGGAGGCTGGGAGCGTTGATCATTTGAATCTAGGAGCTGGAGATTGGCCGGGCAACATAATGAGACCCCGTGTCTACAAGAAAGTAAAAAATTAGCTGGGCATGGTGGTGCATGCCTGTAGTCCCAGCTGCTTGGGGGGCTGAGGTGGGAGGATCACTTGAGCCCAGGAGGATCACTTGAGACCAGTGGCACTGTGATTGTGCCACCGCCCACCAGCCAGGCAACAGAGTGAGACCCTGTCTCAAAAAACAAAACCCAAACAAGAAAGAGTGCTCCAGTGCGGTGGCTTCCCCAGGTCAGTGTTGTCTGTGCAGGTTCTGCCAGTGATGCCCAGACATAGTCTCTCTGGGTTAGGGTCTTGGTGCAGCAGGTGTGGAAGCCCCACTGTGACCAGGTTCTTGCTGGTGGGTCTCGAGGTGCTCAGGCAGCAGGTGAGTTGCATCTGCAGCAGGTGAGTTGCATCTGCTCCCCATGGGAAGTGGCCCGCACAGGCTTCTGGGGTCAGAGGAGACCCCAGGCCCCCGAATCTCAGGCAGTGACGGTGAGGGTGCCTCGCCGAGGAGACCCCGGGCCCCTGGATCTCAGGTGGTGATGGTGAGGTTGCCTGTCTGGCTGCATGCTCTCCTTCTGTAGGGCTCGGAGCTGACCGTCTTTTTTTTTTTTTTGGAGACGGAGTCTCGCTCTGTCGCCCAGGCTAGAGTGCAGTGGCCGGATCTCAGCTCACTGCAAGCTCCACCTCCCGGGTTCACGCCATTCTCCTGCCTCAGCCTCCCGAGTAGCTGGGACTACAGGCACCCACCACCTCGCCCGGCTAGTTTTTTATATTTTTTAGTAGAGACGGGGTTTCACCGTGTTAGCCAGGATGGTCTCGATCTTCTGACCTTGTGATCCGCCCGTCTCGGCCTCCCAAAGTGCTGGGATTACAGGCTTGAGCCACCGCGCCCGGCCGTTTTTTTGTATTTTTTTAATGGAGACGGGGTTTCACTGTGTTAGCCAGGATGGTCTCGATCTTCTGACCTCGTGATCCGCCCGCCTCGGCCTCCCAAAGTGCTGGGATTACAGGTTTGAGCCACTGCACCCAGCCTTTGAGCCACCGCGCCTGGCTGGAGCTGACTGTCTTGTTTGAACCTTGTGTGTTTTCTGGGGAGTGCATCTGGAGCTTAAGTGTTGTAGGGAGCAGGGGTCCAGGCACAGGGGTGCCCACCAACACCTGGGTATCTGTGGTGTAGGCAGAGGCCTCGAAACTCAGACCCCCTGGAGAGGCTGCTTTCTGCTATGCGTCCCCAGCACATGACCAGGGTTCTCATGGTGTGACGCTGCACAGACCTTTTCTGTCTCACTTCCCCCAGAAACATTGATGACGTTCTTACACAGCAAACACCATTCAGTCCCCATACGGCCAGTGTCCCAAGCATGTCCTCCCACCGTGGTGTTGTTTTTTTGGGTCAGAGTCTCGCTCTGCTGCTCAGGCTCGGGTGCAGTGGCGCCATCTCAGCTCACTGCAGCTTCCACCTCCTGGGTGCAAGTAATTCTCCTGCCTCAGCCTCCCAAGTAGCAAGGATTACAGGTGCCTGCAACCACGCCCAGCTAACTTTTGTATTTTTAGTAGAGATGGGATTTTGCCATGTTGGCCAGGCTGGTCTCAAACTCCTGGCCTCAAGTGATCCAGCCCCCTTGGCCTCCCGAAGTGCGGGGAGGGCTGTTGTTTAAAGATGGTTTGGCTGTCCCAGGCTCTCCTCGCTTGGATGTCCACTTGAGAATCAGCCTCTCCATTTCTCCAGAAAAGCCAAGTGGGCTTTTTCTAGAAATTGGTTTGACCCTGCAGTTCAGTTTGGGGAAAGGGGTGTTTAAATAAACAATGTCACTCCCAGGTATTCCTGTTTCAGTGCTTTTTTTTTTTCGAGGCGGAGTCTCGCTTTCTGACCCAGGCTGGAGTACGGTGGCATGATCTCGGCTCACTGCAACCTCCATCTTCCAGGTTCAAACAATTCTTCTTCCTCAGCCTTCCAAGTAGCTGGGATTACAGGCGCCCACCACCACATCTGGCAAATTTTTGTATTTTTAGTAGAGATGGCGTTTCATCATGTTGATCAGGCTGGTCTCGAACTCCTGACCTCGTGATCCACCCGCCTCAGCCTCCCAAAGCACTGGGATTACAGATGTGAGCCACTGTGCTCGGCCTTTGGTGCTTTTTTATGTGGCATTTTGACAATCCTTTGCCGCCAGTATGTGTAAAGACTGCTCCCTTTTGTCTGCCGGCCTTGCCTGTGCTGAGCTCTGGCGGCGTCCACACGTATCCCTTAGCGTGCTCTGTGGCTCAGAACCACGGGACTGAGTGAACGCCATACGGCTGCTCCTTTCAGGCTGCTTGAGTGTTTTTCTTGCCAAGTTGCTCTGGCCAGGACCTCCTGGACGATGTGATGAGAAGTAACTGCAGACGGCCTTGCTCACATCGATCTCGGGGGGCCTCGCTCAGTGCCTGGGGCTTTTCGTGATCTGCATCATGGGGTCCCCTGCCGGTGTCGTCCAGGTGTGCAGGTGTTGACCAGGCTGGGGAGGGGTGACGAGAGGCACCAATAATCGCAGAGGGCAGGTACTGCAGCCCTTCTGACAGGATGCTGTGTCTCTCAGTGTGGAGGGGTCTCAGGGGCACCTGAACCTGAGGTTGGGTCCTGGCCACCTGGTTGGAGTCTGTGGCCGGGTAGGGACTTGGTGTGGGGTGGGGGCAATGAAGCTGCTCTCGGAGTTCCGGAAAGCTGCCAGCTGGACTTAGCAGGTCGAGAGGAGTGGGGAGCAGAGGCCGAACCCCCATCCCTCCCTGTTCCCTCCTGCAGACCCGCAGGCCAGGCGGCTGGGGAAGGTGGGCCTGCTGCTGTCACAGTGGCTCGGTGACTGATCCCATGCCGTTTTCAAGTAGAAGGTGTGTTCTTCCATTTCTAGCCTCTTGTGGGTACTGTCCTGATGGCACCAAATGCCGTCCTGCATGCTTTCCCACCTGCCCACGTGGGGCTGCTCAGATCTCTGTCCTGGTTCCTTTGGTGAATTGCAGTGACTAATTTTAGAGTGAAGCAGCTTTTCCTTCCCGGGAGGTGCCGGGGTGGTTGTGAGGTGCCACTGTGCTGTTCCCTCACGTTTTTAAGGGATTGTGGGGTGTGTGGGTAGGGATGTTGGTCGGCTGTTTCCTTTCTTGTCCTTTCCTTCCAGCCCTTTGTGTCTCTATGGTTTTGGTGTCAGGATGATGCTGGTTGCGTAAAAACTGAAAAAGTGTCTGTAGGTTTAGTGTTGTGTCTTGTCAGTGTTTGATGGAATTTGCCAGTGAAGCCGCCAGGGCCTGGAGCCATCTCTAGGAAGCGACTCTGACAGGGGTAGAGCTGCGGAGCTGTTGTTTCTTCTGTGTCGGTTTCGGTCATTCGTTTCCCTCGGGGGATGTTTCATTGAGGCTGTTGGATTTGTTGGTATACCATTTTCTTTTGTTTTTATTGTGGAGACAGTCTCGCTCTGTCACCCAGGCTGGAGTGAAGTGGCACGATCTTGGCTCACTGCAGCTTCAACCTCCCAGGTTGAAGTGATTCTCCTGCCCCAGCCTCCCAAGTGCCAGGGACTACAGGCATGAACTACCACACCTGGCTCCATTTTCTTAGTATCCCTGATTCTCCTCTTACTGTCTGTAAGTTCTGCAGGGATGATGCCCCTTTCATGATTGGGTCTTTTTTTTTTGACACGGAGTCTCACTCTGTTGCCCAGGCTGGAGTGCAAGGGCATGATCTCGGCTCACTGCAACCTCCGCCTCCTGGGTTCAGGCAGTTCTCCTGCCTCAGCCTCCCAAGTAGCTGGGACTACAGGCATGTGCCACCACACCTGGCTAATTTTGTATTTTTAGTACAGGTGGGGTTTCACCATGTTGGCCAGGCTGCTCGCGAACTCCTGACCACAGATGATCCACCCGCCTCGGCCTCCCACAGTGCTGGGATGACAGGCGAGAGCCACTGCGCCCGGCCTTCATGATCGTTTTCAATATGGTATCAGGATCCAAGTGAGGTCAAAGAGTTTTAATGGGCTGGTTTGTTTCCGTTTTTTCATCTATGGCCCCCTCAGCCTCATTTTTCCTGGCAGTGTTTGTTGATGAAGCTCTGCTGTATTTTGAGATTAGTTAATTCTTCAAATTCCAGTTGGCTTTATTTTATTTATTTATTTATTTTTGAGATGGAGTTTTTGCTTTTGGTGCCCAGGCTGGAGTGCAGTGGCGCGATCTCAGCTCACTGCAACCTCCACCTCCCAGGTTCAAGCGATTCTCTTGCCTCAGCCTCCTGAGTAGCTGGGATTACAGGCATGCAACACCATGCCTGGCTAATTTTGTATATTTAGTAGAGATGGAGTTTCTTCATGTTGGTCAGGCTGGTCTCAAACTCCTGACCTCGTGATCTACCCACCTCGGCCTCCCAAAGTGCTGGGGTTACAGGCGTGAGCCACCACACCTGGCACCAGTTGACTTTAGTTTCTAGTCGATGGGTTGCTTTTTGAGCTCTGATGTGGCCAGTGGGTCCCTAGACCAGCCCTGTAGCAGGTGCGTTCACTTAGCTCCCCAGAGCCACTGGTATGTGGCCTGCAAGCCATGTAAAATCAGTGTACTTCAGTAACAGCTTCATGGTGCACATCATAGCCTTAGTTTTGAAGTCACGCCTCCCTTCTCTCTCCACTCTGAGTGGAGTGGTAGGGATGTTTGTTTTCTGTTGGAGAGGATGCAGTGTTTAAGAACATGCTGGTAATGCTCAAGATTTTCACGCCTGTAATCCCAGTGCTGTGGGAGGCTGAGGTGGGCGGATTGCTTCAGATCAGGAGTTCGAGACCAGCCTGGCCAACATGGCCTAACCCCGTCTCTACTAAAAATACAAAAATTAGCCGGGTGTGGTGCCGGGTGCCTGCAATTCCAGCTACTCGGGAGGCTGAGGCAGGAGAATCACTTGAACCCGGGAGGGGGAGGTTGCAGTGAACCAAAATCACAACAGTGCACTCCAGCCTGGGTGACAGAGCGAGACTCTGTCTCAAAAACGAACAAACAAACAAAAAGACAAAAAACAAAACCAAAAAAACCAAACCCCTCCTGATCGTTTCTGCTGCTGTGTTTCAGATGGGTCTGTGAAGAAATCCCGGATCTCAAGCTCGCTATGGAGAATTACGTTTTAATTGACTATGACACCAAAAGGTAAGCAGAGTCCTGCCCAGCCAGGACAGACTTGGCTCCTGGGGAGGACAGGAGGACGCGTCCTATAATTAGCTCTTCTTAGATGGTGCAAGCTGATCTGAAATTTCCTTTTAGAGTTGGCCGTGGTCACCATAAAGTTATTTTGGTAGGAAATGTTTATCAACTCTTGGCAAAGGCTGTCAGAGGCTGGACAGAATTGGAAACTCCGGTTGTGGAAAGTGGGATTGGCATGTGTGGAGTCAGCCTGCGCTAGTGATGGCTCTTTTTATAGCGGGCGGCTGACGGCCAGAAGTCCGAGTTCCTGCCTGAGGCTGCTGGGAGGGCCTGGGCGACCTTAGGCTCCTTGGCAGCTCTGCTTAGATCTCAGTTGGGTTTAGTTAGTCCCTCTGTCTCCAGCCCTGTGGCTGTTAGCAGTTTTGCCCTGGCAGCTTCTGGGTCTTGGAGGAGGGTCTTGTGCGTGGAGAGGGGCAGGGCTGTCTCTGGAATGCTTGCTTGGAAGTGTTTTGTTTTTCTTTGAGAAGGAAGACATTCCAGGCTGACGCCTTTTTCAGCTCTTGGGAGTCTGAAATCAACAGAGTGGTCCTCTGTCAAGGGCTATGCTGTTGTGAGCTTAGGTGAGCCCCTCTCCACAGAGAGTCAAGCCCAGAGGGCCCTGGCGCCCTCCTAGGCTGAGCACATGGCTGCACTTGACCTGGCTCTCCAGCCTCGGGGGCGTGTGGGAGGGGCTCCTTTGTCTGTGGTCAGCGGTCTCAGCCTCAGTAAGCCTCGAGATCCTGTGCCCGTCCCTTAAGCCCTGCCCATTCCCTGGTCAGCACCCTGGTACCCCACAAGCAGACAAGCGCGTTGCTGGCAGGGTCCTCCATGCCGATCCGCTGCCGTGGATTTCACACCACCTGCCCCGCAAGTCCGGGCCTCTCGCCACCCCTCATCAGGCATGATGGTGTGCTGGGCCCTTCCCTGGTTTAGTATAAAGGGTGTGATGCAGCGTGCAGATAAACAGCCGCATGGCAGGGTCCACAGGGAGGGGCCTGCAGGGCCCTGCACAGAGCTATGTCTCCGTGGAGTTGGGGTGCACTCACCCCAAAGCTCTTTGCACCCTGTGCTTTCGGGTTTTCACGGAGGCTTCTTGGAGACTTGCTTGATGATTGCCTCCATCTCTCGCTAAGCTTCTTACTGCAGCTTGGGCTTTACCCCACCCAGAACCTTACAACAAAAGATGCGCCCGTCACCTAGAAGTTCCCAGCGATCAGGAGCTTGATGAGGAACCGGAGGCCCCTGGCGTGGGTCGGTTGTTGGGCTGAGCCGTTTCATAGTAACCTGGACGCTTATGGCGCCTCACTTGTGTGTGGCCAGCGTCTGCCTTGGCTCTGAGCAGCGAGCGTGTCAGACGCTGTGCTCACGGCGCCCCTGCACGTGGGTGTGTGGCGTCCTTCCCCTTCGCGTGGGATGGGCTTAGCCAAGGCTGGAAGGACGTCAGGGACAGGCTGGGCAGGGGGTAATCGTTGGAGCTGGGAGGACCACCTGAGGGACCGAGCCATCAGGGCTTCAGGCCAAGGACAGCCCAGCTCCTCTGAGCACCTGCATTTGCACATCCTGCCAGGGAAGGGTCTCTTCCCGGGAGTATGCAGAGATGATTTTGGGAGGGTCTGGTTGTCAGGGTTGAAGGCGGTGTGTAGAAGTGAAAACACAGGAAGGGCCAGCACTGCTCCCCGGAGCTGTGGGGAAGGCGGGAGGCAGCAGGCTGGCTCTGTTGGATCGTCCGGCCCTGGCCAGATGCTGCTCATGGACCGAGGCCCACACGGTGCCTGCTGGCCCTTCACACCAGCTGGGCTACCTCCGCCCCGTGTCCTTCGTCCTCCGGGTGATCCAGGTTCTGTGTGGCTGTGCTCCTGGGGCTGTCAGCTGGCTTTTGTTCTTAGTGTTTGCTGCTCTTAAGTTCTCTTGCTTTATCCCCTGCAGCTGCTGCTTAAGGAAAGCGTGAACCTGGCCTTTGGAGCACAGGTTTTCCTATGAGGAACGGAAAGTGTGAACCTCGGGCACACACTGCCCAGGTGAACTCAGGGCTGCCAGGGCGAGGCAGGAAGAGCATGAGGCTGGGGCTGGGGCGGGAGCAGGGGTCTGGTTGCGCAGCCACGTCTCGGAGCATCTGCCAGGCTCTCGGGGTTGCCCTTGGGTGGAAGCTGCCTGCGTGTACGTGGAGGCGGCGGAGGAAGGAGGCGGAGGAAAGTCCCAGCCGCGCCCCGCCCCCTGCACAGGTGCAGGTCCCCTCGGTGGTGGGGACTGGATTGTTCTCTGGCGGGGGCTGTCCTGGGCACTGCAAGGTGCTGAGCAGGGTCCCTGTCTCCATCTGTTGCTTGCCTCACCATGTTCCTGGGGTCCCCGGTGAGAGCCACTGTGTGTGACAGTGAGGTTACCCCTCCTCCTCCTGTCTCTTGGTCTGCTCTGGACACCTTCTGAAGTGGTGGGACAGACGCTGTCGTCCACATTTTGCCAGTGGGTCCAACAGGCTTGGAAGATGAGCAAGTTATCCCAGGTCGAGACTGGACAGACGAGGCCAGGCAGACCCTGCAGCAGGCCTGCCCCCACCCTGGAAGCCCCTCTGAGCCTGGGCCTGGGCGTGGCCTGTGTTTCTTGTGGCTCACATGCCCCACAGACCGTGGGCGCTCCCTGGAGCACAGGTGCCCCCTGCTGCCCGGTTGGCCCTGCCCTGGATGCTGTTGGGCGCAGGCAGTTAGGTAATGAAAGATGGCCCTGTGGCTAGGGCTGAGCGGGGCAGAGCTGCTGCCAGGGGACTGAGTCTCACGGTGGACCCTGCTGTGCCACGTCTGACATGACACACTGCGGACGTGTGAGTGAGTCGGAGCTTTTGAAGGACACGTGCACAGAGCAGTGCGGGCGTGGGTGGGGCACCCTCCTTCTGCAGTGCTCCCTCCTCCTGCACCTGCCCAGTCAGAGGCCCAGTGATCCCTGGGACCCCAGCCATTCACCTACCTCTGGCGATGGTGGCTGTCCCCAGCCAGGGCAAGGAAGACCCTCTTGGCCTGCCCCAGGGGTCCCTGCTGTTGGGCCGGCCTCAGTCCCCCTCGAGCCCTCTTTCTCTCCTCACGCCTCCAGCACACCTGGACCTCGGCCTTGGGTGGGGAACCTGGGCAGGTCTAGACTGCCTCGGGGCTCAGTGCTTGCCTGCACCGGACTCTCGGCCGGCCCCTCGCCTGCGCCAACCCTGAAATCTCCCTCAGGGTGGAAACTGAGGCTTCTGCCAGAGGGGTCTTGGCCAGCTGGCTAGTGGCTGTCCAGGCAGAGACCACACCTTCGAGCCTGCCCTGTCCGTGTGCTGTCCCCTCCTCTGCATGCGGCTCGCTCTGGCCCGTGTGACCAGGGCCTTCCCTTGCCTTTTTCAGCTTCGAGAGCATGCAGAGGCTCTGCGACAAGTACAACCGCGCCATCGATAGCATCCACCAGCTGGTAGGTGGCTTGCCCTGCCCAGGCGGTCAGTAGTAGTGCTAGGCTCCCAGAGCCCTTACGTCACCACCTTGTGGCACAGGGCTCCCCTTAGAGCCCCCAGGGATTGGAACGTGCAGCATGGGGGGACCATGGTCTGTGGATGAGTAGTGTGGGGGCTGCTGAGGCTGGGCTCTGTCCTCGTGGGTCATGCCAACTGCGTGCTGTGGCCATGTGCCAACGCAGAGCCGTCCGTGGTTTGTGTGCTGAGGCAGGGCCCTGAGGGTTGTGGTGTCTGCACATGCCTCTGCAACCCTGGGTTTGTGCCCGCGGGCCCCAGCAGCGGTGGGTCCCTGTCCTCCCCAGGCTGTGTGAGTACCGGCCTTCCCCTCATACCTCCCCCACACCGCCTGCCTTCATCAGGCTGGATGCTGGCCTGGGCTGCACCCTTGGGCACCCCGGTCCTGCCGTGTCTCGTGAGGGTTTCCTCACACAGGACGGGGGACACAGCGAGCGGGGGTGTAGCAGGGAGGGGACCGTGCTGCTTCCCATGTTCTAGAATGCACCGGGGGCCCCTGGGGCATGAGGGCAGGGAAACTCTTTCTTGAAGGTCTTGCTGTGGAGGGAGTCCTGCTGGGGGCGGCATGGGCTCACTCAGCCCTCCCGAGTGGGGCTGGGCTGCGCCACCCCATGAGCCTGCCACCCTGCCCTGGCTTCCCCTCACCACGTGCACGCAGCTCTGAGGCCCCTGAGAACTGAGCTGGCCGGGGCGAGAGGGGACCACCTCAGCCTGCTGCAGGCGGTGGGAAGGAAGGCGGGGTTCCAGGTGGTTGAGTCAGATGAGGTGTGGTAGTCTCAAGGCTTTCACGGGGCTCGGGGCACCTGATGGGGGTCCCTTGGTGTCAGCGCCCCCGCCCTGCCGCCTCGGCCCAGAGGAGGGATGGTGGTCTTGGTGGTCTTGCCGGTGAGGAGAGAGGCCTGTGGTGGGAGGAGGAGCCTCCTGGGACCCCTCTGAGATGGGGCTTGTCTCTGGGGATGCTGCTTTGCTGCTTGTAGGAAATGGGGCTGGGTTGGAAACCAACCTGGGAACCTGGCGGCCACCCCACAGGGGGCCGAGAGGCCCTGCAGCCGGCTCCCTGCTTCTGCTGGGAAAGGGCCTAGGTCTCGGGTGGAGAGGCTGGTCAGCCTGTAGCCGTACAGTTTATGTGACATGGCCAGGCCACCCTCCGTCCGCAGTGGAAGGGCACCACGCAGCCCATGAAGCTGAACACGCGGCCGTCCACCGGGCTCCTGCGCCATATCCTGCAGCAGGTCTACAACCACTCGGTGACTGACCCCGAGAAGCTCAACAACTACGAGCCCTTCTCCCCGGAGGTGTACGGGGAGACCTCCTTCGACCTGGTGGCCCAAATGATCGACGAGATCAAGATGACCGACGACGACCTGTTTGTGGACTTGGGGAGCGGTGAGTGTCGTCCGCCACGCCCGGCTGCTGTGCACTTCCAGGCCACACGCTCTGTGCCTGACCCACACCTGCTTGGAGAAGAGTTTAACAGGACTCGCGATGTTGGCGTGGAGAGCGCTTCCTTTTCCCGGCCCTTCTGTCCCGTTGTGGGTCCGTTCCTTTCCCCAGCCCTGACCTTCCCTGGAGCCCGGGGCTCTACCCAGAGGGGAGAAATCGCAGGAACCCAGTTGTTCCAGACCAGGCCCACCCTTCCAGGTGCCCAGAGACTCTGCTTTTCCCCTGCTTCCCCCCAGCTGGGGAGCTAGACCTGTGCCGCTCTGTCGCTCACTCCCAGAAGCTGCCACTCGCTAGCATGGGCCCCAGCCCAGTCCCCACCCACACTACAGCCTACTGCCGTCCTTCCCTGGGCACATCTGCTCCCTTTGCAGAGGCTGGAAAGGTCCCATGCAGAGGAAAACCCCAGGTCCCTGGGCTCATGGAGGCCCTCTCGCCTTCCCTGCATCCCCAGCCTCCTCAGTACCCCTGCGTCTGGGCCATGCCCTGCCCCTCCCAGGTTGGGGCTCAGGGTGGCCTCGGTGAGTCCCCACAGACCACCTCCCACCTGCTGGCATTCTTTTTTTTTTTTTTTTTTTTTGAGACGGAGTCTCGCTCTGTCGCCCAGTCTGGAGTGCAGTGGCGCAATCTCGGCTCACTGCAAGCTCCGCCTCCCGGGTTTACGCCATTCTCCTGCCTCAGCCTCCCGAGTAGCTGGGACTACAGGCGCCCGCCATCTCGCCCGGCTAGTTTTTTGTATTTTTTAGTAGAGACGGGGTTTCACCGTGTTAGCCAGGATGGTCTCGATCTCCTGACCTCGTGATCCACCCGTCTCGGCCTCCCAAAGTGCTGGGATTACAGGCTTGAGCCACCACGCCCGGCCTCCTGCTGGCATTCTTTCAGCCTCTCCCTGCACTCAGAGTCTGACAGGCGACAGGCTCTGCTTGTGAGGTGTCGTCTCCTCTCAACCACGGTCGGGGCCCCTTGAGACCAGGCCCCAGGTGTAGGTTCCCGGCCCTGTCTTGAGCCCCGGCATGGCCTGGCCGAGGCATAGATGAGCGGCCAGCTCAGGAACAACCTCATCAGCCTGACTCGTTCTTGATGGGACCACCCCATCCAGGCAGGGCTGACGGGGCCACTGGCCGACAAGGGTCAGACGGCGGAGGCCCCTTCTCCACAGTGTGTACGCTGTCTCTGGGCTTCTTGGACCTCGATGGACATGTGAACCTTGTGCCTGCAGGCGTGCGAGCCCCACATCTGCCCCACTCCACAGTCCTGGCTTTGATGTGGGGGAGGGGCCCCAAGGGCAGGGACCAAGAGGACTTTGCACAGACCAGGTGTGGCGGCTCGCGCCTGTCATCTTAGCGCTTGGAAGGCTGAAATGGGAGGATTGCTTGAGGCCAGGAGTTCAAGACCAGGCTGGTCAGCATAGCAAGACCCCATCTCTGTTTACTTATTTAAATTTATTTCCAAATTTTAAAAATGCAATAAAAAGAATGTATATTGGCTGGGTGTGGTGGCTCACGCCTGTAATCCTAGCACTATGGGAGGCCAAGGCGGGCGGAGCTGAGCTTCTGAGGTCAGGAGTTCGAGACCAGCCTGGCCAACATGGTGAAACCTCTTCTCTACTAAAAGTACAAAAATTAGCTGGGTGTGGTGACACATGCCTGTAATCCCAGCTACTCAGGAGGCTGAGGCAGGAGAATTGCTTGAACTTTGTTTTTTTTTTGTTTTTTTTTTTTTTTGTTTTTTTTTTTTTTGAGGCGGAGTCTCGCTCTGTCACCCGGACTGGAGTGCAGTGGCCGGATCTCAGCTCACTGCAAGCTCCGCCTCCCGGGTTTACGCCATTCTCCTGCCTCAGCCTCCCAAGGAGCTGGGACTACAGGCGCCCGCCACCTCGCCCGGCTAGTTTTTGTATTTTTTTTTAGTAGAGACGGGGTTTCACCATGTTAGCCAGGATGGTCTCGATCTCCTGACCTCGTGATCCGCCCGTCTCGGCCTCCCAAAGTGCTGGGATTACAGGCTTGAGCCACCGCGCCTGGCCAATTGCTTGAACTTTGGAGGCGGAGGTTGTGGTGAGCTGAAATCACATCACTGTACTCTGGCCTGGGTGACAGAGTGAGACTCCGTCTCAAAAAAAAAAAAAAAAAGGCATATCTGGCTGGGATCAGTGGCTCCTGCCTGTAATCCCAGTGCTTTGGGTGGCTGAGGTGGGAGGATTGCTTGAGCCCAAGAGATTGAGGCTGCAGTGAGCCAGGGTCTCACCACTTACAGTCCAGCCTAGGCAACAGAATCAGACCCTGTCTCAAAAACAAAAAGTTGAAAAGGCTTATATGTTTTAGATGACGGCCTAGCACTTGCTGGCCCGGCTCTGGGCCCCTGTCCCTGTGTGCTTCTCTTCCCGCTGGTGTGGTGGTGGCGGTCTGTGCCTGCTGTGGTTGCGCCGTGGTTCGTTCCCTGGAGCGCAGAGCTGCCTAACCGGAGGAGAGGTGGCTTGACACCCCCAGTGTGTGCTGCTGCCTCCGCCCTCCTGACGCTGGCACATCTGCAGCCCCCGTTCCCTCCTTCTCCCTTAGAGCTGGGGGTTGCTGGGTTGTGTGCTGACGCTGTGAAACCGCGGCGGCCGGGAGACTGTCCTGACTGCAGGGGCTCCTTACTGCCTCTCCCACCCCACATCGAGTCTCAGTCCAGTCCTGCTCATGAGCCTTCCTGGGGTGCCGTGAGATTTCATCAGCCAGGTTGCTGCGTGTCTGTGTGGTGGTGACGCGGGGATAATCTGAGGTGGACGGGAGCCTTTCCAGACCTGCCAAGTCTCGGGCAGCCCTGTCTGAACAGTGAACACCACATAGGGCCTTTAGACTCAAAATGAATTCTGGTTTTGGGGGCCACCAAGTGATGTCCATGGATGACACGTTGTGATGATCGTCCCCTCGTGGGGGCTCCACTGGGGGCCTGGTCTCACCCTGAGTGACCTTGGAGCATCGGATATGTGTGGAGACTTGTGGCCTCCCCTGTGGGTCTTCATGGCTGCATCCTTGTGGCCTCTGTCTCCGAGGCTGGCATGGCCTCCCGGGTGGCATCTGAGCGCTGTGTGGTATCTGATGGATCTCTCTGATCACAGGTGTGGGCCAGGTCGTGCTCCAGGTTGCCGCTGCCACCAACTGCAAACATCACTATGGCGTCGAGAAAGCAGACATCCCGGCCAAGTATGCGGAGGTGAGCAGGTCTGGGGGCCGGGGTGTGTTGGAGGCAGGGGACCATCAGAGAAAGTGATACCCTGGGTGCCTCCACCCCACTGCTGTGGGACTTCCGAGTCTGGGCGGCGTTCTTTCCAGGCCCAAGACGTCTTAGCTGCCTGCAGGGTGTGCCTGTGAATAGGGTGCCCGCATGCCTTCATGGCCCATCACAGGCCGGCCCTCCAGGCCTGCCCAAGCACTGCGGGGGCGTCTCTGAGCCTGTTTCACAGCACGTGCCACAAGCGAGGCGGGAGGTGCTCAGCTCCACCTCATGGCACAGCCCTCTGAGAAGTGGGGTGTTTTGGGTGGCCTGCCCAGGCGGGCGCATTGAGGCCCCGCTGCCCTGAGAGTTTGTAATGGGCGTTTGGTTTCTTTCCTTCCAGACCATGGACCGCGAGTTCAGGAAGTGGATGAAATGGTATGGAAAAAAGCATGCAGAATACACAGTGAGTGCCATCGCTCCGCCCTGGCTCCCATCGCCGGCCCCATCCCCGCTCCCACCCTCCTCTTAGCCCCTCCTTTCTTGCCAATGTTAGCACATGGCTTTTGGCACATGGCATGCCCCCTGGAGTCCCCTCTGGTTCTCATAGGGCTGCCTGGGTGTGGCCTCTGAGCCCGCAGCAGGTGCCTCTGTTGGCACTGTCCTTCCCGTCCTCTGTGACATGGCTTCTGTCCCTCGGCAGCGTGCGGTGCACAGAGGCAGTTCAGGGAACGGGCTCGGGGCTCCACGGAACGGAGACCTGTGGGACAGGCTGGGTTCTGGGCCGGCTGCAGCGTCCGTGGGGTGTCACCCCTCACCGGGGACAGCCTTGTTTGGGTGGGTTCCTGGTCCTCAGCGCCGTGTTCTTCATGACAAGCCGGCAACCTCGGGGTGGGCAGTGTTCTCTCCCGCCCTGTCGTGATGCGGTCTGAGGTGCTCCTCCCATGTACCCTGTGGATGGCGCCGCGTGAGGATGGCGCCGCGTGTGGCTGTCCCTGTGGGGTGTGCACTCCCCTCGAAGGCTGAGTGGCAGTGGGATGGGAGTGGGCGTGGGAAGGGGATGCTCTTTAGGGAGCAGGAAGGACGGTTGTCCTGACCCAGGTCGGGTGATTACTGGGCCACAGCTTCCAGGAGTAGCTGCCGCTCCTGCATCCTCCCCGGACTCCTTCCCACCCCGTGCTAAGTCCTTAGACACCAGGCTCCACCCTGGTCCTTTCCACACAGAGGCCTGCAGAGCTGGGTCCTTCCTTGACCTGTGCTCTCCTCCTCCCAGTCCCAGCTGCCCAGGCACTCACCTGTGGTGGAGTCTGACGGCGCTTGGGGCCCATCGGCTCTGCCTCCCAGCAACGTCTCAGACCTGCGGACTTCATCCCCTCCCCGCCCCATGGGGTGTGGGCTCGGTGCTGGCGCAGCTGCTCCTGTGATGTGGATTGGAGAGTGGCTTGGGGTCTGGGGTGCAGGAAGGTGGGTGCTTCCTGTTCTAGACTTGGAGCCCCTGGAGTAGAGCCCGCAGCCCCTTGAGTCCTGAGAGGCCTTCCTGACAAGGCGGACGGAGTGCTGGGCAGGGCGGTCGCCAGGTCACCACCTTGGGAGGATGATGGCTCAAGAGTCGCTAAGCTGCCCAGCAGAGCAGCTCAGGACGGAACATGGCAAGGCCAACTCGTGATCCCAGGTGCCTGCGGCAACACAGTTCCTGGGTGGAATCTGCACGTTTGAGAAGCAACAGAAACAAGACGTTCAGGGGTCCTGTTGTCAGTCGACTCTCACAGTTCAGAGGGACCAATGAGGGACACAGGTGGCGTACAGTTCCCGTCCCCTCCTAGGCGGTACCTGCCCCTCACTGTCTTCTCAACAGGGTGGGTGGAGGTGTGGCCAGGGCTGTCTGCCCGCCCGCCAGTCTGTCTGGAGCTCCCTGCCGAGGCGCCCTCTGTGGGCCTGTCAGTCGGGTCCTTCCTCAGATCGCTGTGAGGCCTCGGCATTCCTGGCATTGCCACGAGTGGGCGTGCATCCTGCCTAGCATGCATCCCTGGCCCCCAGCTCAGACCTCTCCACGCTATCCCACAGCACAGGTGAAGGCCAGAGTCAGGGTGGTGGGGCCCGATCCCTTGCCGGCTGGTTCTGCCCTGGGTGTCCTGGCTGTGGTGGTCTGAGCAGGTGAACCTGAGTGGTGACAGATGCATGGTCCAGGCATGGCCATCTTCCCCTGCGAGGCCTGACATGGGCTGCAGTGGCAGGGACACCTGAGTCAGGCAGTGTCCTTCTTTGCATCCTCAGGGAGGGAGCTGCTGGCTGGAAACTTTTGTTGTTCTTTTTTTTTTTTTTTGAGACGGAGTCTCGCTCTGTCACCCGGGCTGGGGTGCAGTGGCCGGATCTCAGCTCACTGCCAGCTCCGCCTCCCGGGTTTACGCCATTCTCCTGCCTCAGCCTCCCGAGTAGCTGGGACTACAGGCGCCCGCCACCTCGCCCGGCTAGTTTTTTGTATTTTTTTTAGTAGAGACGGGGTTTCACCGTGTTAGCCAGGATGGTCTCGATCTCCTGACCTCGTGATCCGCCCGTCTCGGCCTCCCAAAGTGCTGGGATTACAGGCTTGAGCCACCGCGCCCGGCCTGTTGTTGTTTTTTAGAGGCAGGGTGTTGCTCTGTTCTCCAGGCTGGAGCGTGGTGGTGCAATCATAGCTCATTGCAGCCGTGAACTCCTGGGCTCAAGTGATCCTCCCACCTCAGCCTCCTGAGTAGCTGGGACTGCAGGCGTGCACCACCACACATGGCTAATTAAAAAAATAATTTGAGCAAGGCACAGTGGCTCACGCCTGTAATCCCAGCACGTTGGGAGACTGAGGCGGGTGGATCGCCTGAGTTCAGGAGTTCAAGACCAGCCTGGCCAACATGGTGAAACCCCATCTCCGCTAAAAATACAAAACCTGGCTGGGCGTGGTGGTACGCACCTGTAATCCCAGCTACTTGAAGGGCTGAGGCAGGAGAATCACTTGAACCCAGGGGGCGGAGGCTACAGTGAGCTGAGATCGCACTCCTGCACTCCAGCCTGGGCGATAGAGCAAGACTTTGTCTCACACACATACACACACACAAGTTGTAGCCACGGGGTTTCACAGTGTTGGCCAGGTTGGCTTAAACTCCTGTGTTCAAGCGACCCTCCTGCCTTGACCTGCTGAAGTGCTGGGATTACAGGCGTGAGGGTGCCCGGCTGCCTCTGTGTCTTTTTGAGGCTCGACAGCCCATTTCTTTTTATTGCTGAATAGTAGTCCATTGTCTGGATGTGCCACAGTTAATTCACCCACTCGCCTGCTGAGGCCATCTCGGCTGCGTCCGCAGTTTGGCAGTTAGGAGCACAGCTGCAGTAAAGGTCCGTGTGCAGGTTTCTATGTGGGTGCAGGAGCTCCACTCCTGTGGGTAGGCACCGGGCAGCACGATTGCTGGATTGTCTGGAAAAACTGCCAGACTGCCTCGCAGTGAGTCTACACCATCCGCGTTACCTCCAGCGGTGAACAGGAGTTTCTGTTGCCCCGTGTCCTGGCCGGCACCTGGTGCTGTGGACATCTGGGGAGGCCATTGATGCTTTTTCTTCCCCTCATCTCCCGAGGCCTTGCTGCACACGAGCTCCTGGAGTTGTGATCGATTCCTTGTGGTTTTCTTTTTGTTTTGTTTTTTTTTTGAGATCAGAGTCTCGCTCTGTTGTCCAGGCTGGCGTGCAGTGGCATGAGCTCAGCTCACTGCAACTTCCGCCTCCTGGATTCAAGCGGTTCTCCCGCCTCAGCCTCCCGAGTAGCTGGGATGACAGGCGGCCACCACCACGCCCAGCTAATTTTTGTATTTTTAGTAGGGACAGGGTTACACCATGTTGGTCAGGCTGGTCTCAAATTGCTGACCTCATGATCCGATTGCCTCTGCCTCCCAAAGTGCTAGGATGACAGGCGTGAGCCACCGCGCTCGGCCTCCTTGGGGTTTTCTGTGTTGACACTTGTGTCGCCTACAGACATGGAGCTTTGCCTTTGCCTTCGCAGTCCCTGTCCCTTTCCTCTCCTTTTCCCGTCCTCTTGTACTGGCCGGCACGGGCATTTCCCATGCGATGTGAGTCATGGGGGCAAGATGGTTACCCTTCCCTGCCCTGCCCTGGTGGGCAGCTGAGCACCTGGCCATGGAGCACGGTGTTAGTGGCGGGCTTGTGTGGATGCTGTCCCTCGGGTGGAGGACGAGCCCGCAGTCCTGAGTGTGCGGCCCGCGCTTTTTCGGTGCTGCTTCTAGTCAGCGCAGTGCTGTGGTTTCCATTCCTCACCCTGTTGCTGTGATGGGTTTCCAGGGTTGAATGTGTCCCCCTTGGTCGGCGTGCGATCCTGTTTATCCGAAGCGGGATTCTGCTGGCTGATGGACCGCTGAGGTGTTTTCTGCCGTGGTGGGAGCCGTGGTCTGCGGTGCTTCCTTGCGGCCGCACCTGTCTGGTTTGGTCTCTGGGTGGTGCTCCCTCGGCTTCTGTTCTGCTGTGTTTGACCAGGACTTGCGCACCCAGGGCTGGGGGCCCAGCTCTCCTTCCCTTTCTTGTGGTGATTGTTCCCGAACGCCCTGCCCACAGTGGAAGCTGTGCGGTGTCCTGGGCCCTGGGTCCACTTGCACTCTGGCCGGAAGTTCCCACGTGGGTTCCTGGCTGTGGCAGGAGAGCCACACAGATCTCAGCACAGAGAATGGAAGCCCTCGCCGTGGTTTCCAGCGACGGCCAGGAGGGCGCCATGGTGCCTTCCTCCGCGTGGTCTGGCTGGGCTGAGCCTTGCTCAGGAGAGGGTGGCTGTCAGGTGCGGGGGCTGCCCCAGCACTGCTGCCCCTTCTGCCTCATCTCGTCCGCGTCAGGGTTAGCCCCCTGCTTCTAGGGCCTGGGTCCGCAACACGGCTGAGCAGCGTGGTGTCTCCTATGGCGCAGGCGCTCCTGGCGTGGGGCTGCGTTCGTGGTCTGAATTCCGTGCGGGTTTAGGTGCTCACGGTCAGGCCAGTGGCTCCTGGGATGTGTCTGGGAGCACGATTTGGGGGAAAGGACGGCATTCCTCAGGGCGTTGGTAACACGTGTCGAAAAGAACCTGCTGGTGGGCAGGCAGGTGTCAGTGCCAGCCAGCCTCCACCTCTGGCATCTGTCCCGTTTCCAGCCAGCTCTGCTGCGGAGGGTGGCCAGAGAGGCTTCTACCCGACTGTCCCTTGCCCTTTCTGATGGGAACTTACATTCTGATGTTGGAGGAAACCCTCGGAGCAGCTCTCTGTGGCTTTGCCCGTGCTCTGCTTGGGAGACTTCAAGTCCTCCTACCTGAAGCGGTGTCACCGGGGAGGCTCCCAGAGACCCAGACCCCCGGTCCCTATGGGGCCAGGATTCCAGACTCCAGAGGGGAAGCAGGGTTGCGCATAAACCATGGTGTTTGCAGGAAGAGCTTTGGCCCCAGAGCCTGCCCTGTCATGGAGCGCGGGGGACCCCAGGGTGGGTTCCCAGCCCCAGGCCTGCGATGCCAGCCCGGGTCTGCTGAGTGCTGCTCAGGACTTGGAATTTGAGTCATTTCCTGGGTGGCTTGTCCACGGGGAATAAGGGATGTTCACAGGGTCTGTCAGGTGTGGAGAGGGAGGAGATGGGTGTGGGGGGCAGCCCAGCACCTGCAGAGGCTCAGGATGGCCTGCCTGCGCACCTCCCATCCCATCTCCTCCCCTCCTGGGAACTTCCCCTGGCCTTGGAGAGCAGAGGATATAGAGCTGCTCCTGGCCGGGGCGGGCGGCCCTGCCCTCTGGACCTGCATCTGGGTGGACGGGTGGCCCTGTCCTCCGGGCCAGGGGGGGTGTCCCTGTCTCTCTCGGGCTGGGTAGGTGGGCCACCCTGTTGCTTGGGGCAGCGGCTTGCTTGTGGGACCTTCTCTGCTCAGGGACTCCCTCCCCATCCTGAGAGACACTCGGTGGGCACTGGGCCTGCGGCTGCTATGAAAGGAGTGTTGCGGGTCCTTCCTCGGCCCTTGGGGTGCAGGTGTGGGCTTCTTCGACCGTGGCTCAGGTGCCCTGACCCCCAACTACTCCAGCTCCCAGCATGGATCCCCTTCCTGTCTGTGGATGGGCCTGTCCCGGACATTTCACAGAAATGGGATCACACACTGCGTGGCCTTTTGTGTCTGGCGTCGTCTCTCACTGAGCATGACGTCCTCAAGGTGCATCTGCGCTGTGGCCTGGGTTGGAGCCTGGCTCCTCTTCCTGGCGGGGTCCTGCTTCCATGCGCACGGCCTCGCTGTGCTGTGTTGATCTTTCATCTGATGGACACTTGTCTGCTTCTACCTTTTGGCTGTGGTGAGTCGTGCTGGCTTTTGGAGGTATTTGTGCCGGGCTTTTGCGTGGGTGTGTTTCTTTCTCTGGGAATGGAGGTGGTGGTGGTTTTGAAGGATTTGAAAGGCAGGGTCTCAGTTATCCAGATGCTACTGCATTGGGCAGCTAGGTTAATAAGAGGTGTTTCCTCCTGGACGGTGCTTGGTCTTGAGGTCTGGAGGTGGACTGGCGTCGGGCTGCAGCTGGCCTTGCTGTGAGCGCAGCGTGGAGCTGGGGGACAGCGCTGCTCTTAGCTCAGCAGCGCACAGGGGCGGACACCCCCAGGGACTGGTGGCTCAGCTTCGCTGTGTGCGTGTTTCTTGCAGTTGGTGAGGGAGGGACAGAGCTCGGCGCTAGGCTTTCCTGGTCTGGCCGAGTGTCGCTGCCTGCCGTGGAGGGTGCCCCCCAGCGTCCCGCCGCCTCCCTCAGGCCCTGCCTGGAGCCCAGCATGGTGGGGACTGCAGGCCCTGCCTTGGGGCGCCCCTGCTGGCCACTTCTGGTCCTGGGAGTGGCTGCAGCCCCTGATTTTGAGCTTAGATTTCTAGGAGACTGCAGCATGGCTGGCAGGTGTGTGTTGGTGTGGCTGTGGTCCCCTTGGCTGGGCCTGGCCTCTCCAAGTGGATGCTGGAGCACGAGGACCTGTCCCGGCTTCTCAGGAGGTCCTGCCTGTTCTCTGCGCATCCCTCTCACCTGCCCTTCTGCCTGCAGCTCCCAGAGCTGCAGCCGGTGGGGCCTGGGCCGGACCTGCTCCTTCCCTGCAAGCGGAGCTGTGCTCACTTCATTCTTTCTTCCCAGGGGCCGGGCGGGCTGGGGCTGCCAGGGAGGCTGGGGGTCCCCACTCATGCCTGTTTTCTCTTTTCAGTTGGAGAGAGGCGATTTCCTCTCAGAAGAGTGGAGGGAGCGAATCGCCAACACGAGGTATGGCCGGCATGGGGCGTGCGGGGCATGTGGGGTATATACGCTCACGGGCGGGCGGTGGCCATGGCATTGGGGTCCGGGAACGGCCCCTCACTCCTGTGCTGGCTGTGTCAGGAAAGAGGCCGATGGGGACAGGAAGGGCGCCTTTCCCTCACCCTGGGTCTCCCTCTGAGGGCGCGCAGAGGGGACATGCCCAGCAGATGTGCCCAGTAGAGCCCCTGTCAGCCCCTGCAGACCCTGCTGGCAGTGAGCCTGTTCCTGCTGCCCTATCCGCTTGACTTTGGGACATGGTGGGCCCCTCTCGCCTGGGTTCCTGGGCCTCCTGCCCGCTCAGGCTTGGTCTGGGGGTCTTCCTGTCTCCGTGCATCCCTCCTGGAGTGGCTGGCACCCACACAGTTGGCACCCACAGTGTGCACAATGAGGGCTGCTCGAGGGAGCGGCCCCTCCTGGTCCCAAGCCATCTCGGCACTGCCTGGGCTTGCCCCCTCCGCGCCGCCTCGCACCCAGGCCCAGGAGCTCAGGGCACTGTCCAGGTCCATCCCCACCGCCACCTGTTTGTCCTGGTGGCTACTGGCTCTGTGTGGCTGGGCTGGGCCCCTGTGCTCTCCACTGCCCAGCCTGGGTGTGGCCACGGTGCTCCAGCGTCTGCCAGAGACCCTGGGGGCCCAAGGCTCTTGTGAGAGCAGGCGGCGAGGTGGGGTCAGCAGCTGACTGGGCCCTGCTCCCCCAGTCCCGCTGTCCTCCCTGCTCCCCTCGTCCTCCCAGCATTCCTTGTCCTCACGTCCCTTGTCCTCCCTGCATTCCTCGTCTTCCCCACATTCCTCGTCCTCCCCATGCACCTCGTCCTCCCTGCATTCCTCATTCTCCCTGCATTTCTCGTCCTCTCCATGTCCCTCATTCTCCCTGCGTCCCTCGTCCTCGCCGCACCTCTCATCTTCCCCGCACCCCTCCTTCTCTGCATTCCTCTTCTTCCCCAGGCCCCTTGTCCTCCCCACACCCCTTGTCCTCCCTGCCCCCTCGCTCCTGCTGTCTTCCCTGTGCTTTTCTTCCTCTCGGGTGTGCTCATGGTTTATGGTTAAGTGTCCCCCATGGACAGGGTTTGGGGTACAAGTAGAAAATGGGGGTTTCTTTTCCCAAAAGGTTCCTAGGTTTGCTCTTCTGTGTGAATTTCTATTTGGGTTGGGGCACTGTGCCCACTGGCAGGTGTTCTGCCATCTGGAGGGAATCGTGCTGACCCTGTGATATCCCCATCCCATGGGGTGGTGGTGGGAGCACAGGGGGACGTGCAGCGGTCAGGCTGTGATTGCTGTCTTGTAACAAACTCTTAAGAAGCCGAGAGGCCAGGCGCGGTGGCTCAAGCCTGTAATCCCAGCACTTTGGGAGGCCAAGACGGGCGGATCACGAGGTCAGGAGATCAAGACCATCCTGGCTAACACGGCGAAACCCTGTCTCTACTAAAAAAAAAAAAAAAAAAAAAATACAAAAACTAGCCAGGCGAGGTGGCGGGCACCTGTAGTCCCAGCTACTCGGGAGGCTGAGGCAGAGAATGGTGTAAACACGGGAGGCGGAGCTTGCAGTGAGCCGAGATCCGGCCACTGCACTCCAGCCTGGGCGACAGAGCGAGACTCCATCTCAAAAAAAAAAAAAAAAAAAGAAGCCGAGAGATTTCCTGGCATCCCGTTGACATCTGGGCTTGGCGCAGGCTCTCGCAGTTCCTCTCTAGGAGCTGCCAGCCTCGCTGCCTTGTTGGGTAGCCCCAGCCCTGGGCTCAGCCTGCTCTGGCTCTGGGCACAGCGTACAGACCTTGACCAGGAGGGGCTCCTCCCACAGGTTGCCTGCTGACCGTGGGGCCTTGCACTCTGACCTCAGCCTGATTTCCCTTTCCTGTGTCTCACCCATGATGGCGGTGGCTTTGGAGGTGGCATCATGGAGCTTGCTTCTCTGAACACCCAGTTACCCAGGTCTTTCTGGCTCATGCCGCTCAGCCGCCTTGGCCACCTGAGCTCAGCCAGCCTCACGTCTAGCCTCCCTGAGTGCAGTCCTGAGTGGGGAACACAGGCGGCCCCAGGACCCTCATTTGAGGATGGTGGCCTGGGAAAGCTGTGCGGGGCCTGCATGGGAGCCTCCAGTTTCCCGCTCCTTGCCAGGGTGTCTGAAACGCTGCCAAGGGCGCCTCACCTGGGGCCTGTTGTCTGCGGTCTCTGCGGCGGTGGAGCGGGAGCCTCTGCTTGGTGCCCCTGTGGCAGTCCAGCCCCGTGCTGGGCTTCTGTTTGTGGCCACCTGCCTTCTTCCCTCGGCCTGTGGGTCCTTCACGGCTGCTCCTCCTGAATTGTGTGGGCTGCTTGTGAACCTTCCCAGATCACTGGACTCCAAGATTCGTGATAAGGGACTTGGCCACGAAGCCCGCCCCCTCTGTTTTTGGCCCCACTCAGAAGAGGCCACAGTTGCCTTTTCCCTGCACCTGAAACCCACGGTGTGCGTGTGGCTGTGTGGGCTTGGCCCTGGAGGTGGCGGGTGGGTGTGCGCAGGGCCTGGCACCGACAGCAGCGGTTGTTGGCTCTGCCGGGTGGCTGTGCCCGTGAGACGAGCCTTCATGGCACTGAACTGGAGTATTGTTTTGCAGTGTTATATTTGTGAATAATTTTGCCTTTGGTCCTGAGGTGGATCACCAGCTGAAGGAGCGGTTTGCAAACATGAAGGAAGGTAAGGCGCCCTCCTCACCGGTCTGTGCTGGTGTGACGTGATTGAGGAAGGGCGGCCGGGAGGTTCCCCGCAAGTTGTCCTGCAGAAGGCAGCTCAGACTTGGGGTCCTTAATCCCCTAGGAGCCAGGCGGTCTTCCTTCGTGCTTTTTTTTCTTTTTTTATTGAGACAGTTTTGCTCTGTCTCCCAGGCTGGAGTGCGGTGGCACAATGTCTGCTCACTGCAACCTCTGCCTCCCGGGTTCAAGCGATTCTTCTGCCTCAGTCTCCCGAGTAGCTGGGACTACAGGTCCGTGCCACCATGCCCAGCTAATTTTTGTTTTTATTTTATTTTATTTATTTTTTTGAGATAGAGTCTTGCTCTGTCCCCCAGGCTAGAGTGCAGTGGTGTGATCTCAGCTCCCCGCAACCTCTGCCTTCTAGGTTCAAGCCATTCTCCTGCCTCAGCCTCCCAAGTACCTGGGACTACAGGCACAAGCCACCATGTCCGGCTGATTTTTGTACTCTTAATAGAGACGGGGTTTCACCATGTTGGCCAGGTTGGTCTCGAACTCCAGACCTCTGGTGATCTGTCTGCCTTGGCCTCCCAACGTTTTGGGATTGCAGGCGTGACCGCTGCGCCTGGCCCTGGACCCTTCTTGCGTTGAGCCTGCAGCTGATCACCCAGGGCCGAGAGTCCCCTTTGTTTTTTTTTTTTTTTTTTTTTGGAGACGGAGTCTCGCTCTGTCGCCCGGGCTGGAGTGCAGTGGCCCAATCTCAGCTCACTGCAAGCTCCGCCTCCCAGGTTTACGCCATTCTCCTGCCTCAGCCTCCCGAGTAGCTGGGACTACAGGCGTCCGCCACCTCGCCCGGCTAGCTTTTTGTATTTTTTGGTAGAGACGGGGTTTCACCGTGTTAGCCAGGATGGTCTCGATCTCCTGACCTCGTGATCCGCCCATCTCGGCCTCCCAAAGTGCTGGGATTACAGGCTTGAGCCACCGTGCCCGGCCGAGTCCCCTTTGTTTTTGACCTGAACCCATGGAATGCGGTGTCCAGAATGAGCAGGAGTGGGGCTCTCAGCTGTTTTGTTTTCTCCCTCCAGAGAAAGGTCCCCAGGCCCATGCAGGGCCCTTGATGCTGTTTTCTGAACCCCAAGCCCTGGCGTAGTTTCAGGAGCGGATAACTCAACCCATCACATCAATTCCAGTCCTGCAGTGGAGGGTGGGGCCCAGATCACAGCCTGTGGAGTGCCCCTTCCCTAAACGTGGAGACTGACCGCGCCATTGTCCCCCAGCCCCGCCAGCCCTCCAGCAGGACGCAGGGCAGGTGTGGGCTCTTCCTTGAGGGGATCATGCTGCCTGCCTTCCTAGGCTCTCCGCCAAGCCTTGCAGCAAGCACCACCTCGTCTGTGTACTGGCGGATGTGGCTTCCAAAGCCACAGCTAGACTCGGAGACAGGTGCTCTGGAGGTACCCCCTCTCCCTCCCGACTGCTTCCCACCTGTCCTTTCTAGGGAGGCCTCCAGAGGCTAGGGGAGAACCGTGGTGGGCTCTTCAGGCCTCTCCAACAAAACCCAGAGGGTCTGCAGCTGCCTTCAGCACCAACTCCCCACAACCGTAGGGGTTTGGAGGGTGCTTGTGTGCATGTGTGTGTGTGTGTGTGTCTGTGTCTCTGCATGCTGTATCTCTTATGTGTGCCCGTGTGCCTGCGTGTCTGCTTGCGTCTCTGTGCGTGCCCGTGTCTGCATGTCTGTGCCTGTGTGCATGCCTGTGTGTGCGTGCCCGTGTGTCTCCTTGTCTATGTATGTGTTTGCTTGTTTATTTCTGTGTGTGCATGTATGCCTGCGTGTCTCTGTGCATCTGTGTGCCTTGCGAGTTTATTTGATACCTGTGTGTGTGTGTTTGTGTGCGTGTGGCAATGGTGTTTCTGAATTATCTTAGAACCACATGAGGACACCATGCTTCCCTGCCCAGTCGTCCCCACACCTCAGCAGCACTCCGGGCCTCCCTGCACTCTGTGGCCGCACGCAGGAAGGCAGCAGTGGCTGCAGGCAACTCCTGTCACCCCCTCCGTGGTCCCCGTACCTGCTAGAACGCCTCTTCTGGCTGTTTCTCACTAGCTTTCTCTGCATGCTCAGATGTGGTGGCTGGGTCAGGGTACTGCAGTGGCGTCTCCTGTCCAGTCCCTCCCTGTTTTGAAGGGAGTGGCCAGCAGCACTGATTCTAGGGACCCTGATGGTCCCAGATGGTCCCGTGAGCATCTGTCAACCTAGCTCTGCAGCCATTAGACGTGGCCCTGCTCATGTTTGAGGTCCTCTCGTAGGGATACTGGCCTAACCCGTGTGCCCGGCCTGGCCCCGGAACCGCCCTTCCTGCTCCTCCTGAGTGGAGTGGTGTGTAGAATGCCAGGCCTGGGCTGGCGCGGCATCCGGGTGAGGAGAGCTGGGATGGCAGGGTGTGCGTGTGTTTGAATGGATCCATTTTGACTTTTACTTTTTTTTGTTTTTGAGACAGAGTCTCGCTCTGTCGCCCAGGCTGGAGTGCAGTGGCGCGATCTCGGCTCACTGCAAGCTCCGCCTCCCGAGTTCACGCCATTTTCCTGCCTCAGCCTCCCAAGTAGCTGGGACTACAGGCGTCTGTCACCACGCCTGGCTAATTTTTTTGTATTTTTAGTAGAGACGGGGTTTCACCGTGTTAGCCAGGATGGTCTTGATCTGACCTCGTGATCTGCCCGCCTTGGCCTCCCAAAGTGCTGGGATTACAGGCGTGAGCCACCGCGCCCGGCCAGCGTAGTGGGTTTTGAAGAAACTGCCTTACACACGATGGCTGGCCTTGCCTTCCTCATTTAACAGGAAATCCCGGGAATCATGCTGGACAGCGCAAGCTCCTTTCCTGGCACATCTTGCAGCAGTGGCTGCTCAGGGCTCTTCCGCAGCCGCGTGCCCCGGTGGGCTGAGTCGCTCCTCTTTTGGGAGGTTCCTGTGCAGAGCCCATTTCACGCAGGGATGCCCTGGCTCAGGGTCTGAGCTGCTTCAGTTTTGTGAGGACTTGAGAACTGTTTTTCTTTTTTGGGGGCTATAGGGGTTGAGTCTCGCTCTGTCATTCAGGCAAGGAGTATAGTAGCTGTATCTCGGCTCACTGCAACCTCCGCCTCCCAAGTTCAAGCAATTCTTCTGGCTCAGCCTTCCAATGAGCTGGGATTACAGGCATGCACTACCACACCTGGCTAATTTTTGTATTTTTTTAGTAGAGACAGGGTTTTACACTGTTGGCCAGGCTGGTCTGGAGCTCCTGGCCTCAGGTGATCCACCTGCCTTGGCCTCTCAAAGTGCTGGGGTTACAGGCATGAGCCACCACACCTCGCCGAGAACATTTTTTTTTTTTTTTGAGACGGAGTCTCGCTCTGTCGCCCAGGCTGGAGTGCAGTGGCCGGATCTCAGCTCACTGCAAGCTCTGCCTCCCAGGTTTATGCCATTCTCCTGCCTCAGCCTCCCGAGTAGCTGGGACTACAGGCGCCCGTCACCTCGCCCGGCTAGTTTTTTGTGTTTTTTTTAGTAGAGACGGGGTTTCACCATGTTAGCCAGGATGGTCTCGATCTCCTGACCTCGTGATCCGCCCGTCTCGGCCTCCCAAAGTGCTGGGATTACAGGCTTGAGCCACCGCGCCTGGCCGAACATTTTTTAAGAAACGTTATTTGTAGGAGGTTGGGCACGGTGGGTCACGCCTGTAATCCCAGCACTTTGGGAGGCCAAGGCAGGTGGATCACCTGAGGCCAGGAGCTCCAGACCAGCCTGGCCAGCAGGGTGAATGAAGCCTGTTCTCTACTAAAAATGCAAAAATTAGCCAGGTGTGGTGGTGCATACCTGTAATCCCAGCTACTCAGGAGTCTGAGGCAGGAGAATCGCTTGAACCAGGGAGGCAGAGGCTGCAGTGAGCCGAGAGGCTCTGTCACAAAAAAAAATAAAAGGTCTTGTAGGATAGGCTTAGCCTTGGAAGGTGTAGGCAGGTGGACAGAACTCGGAGCCCAGCGTGTGTGTGTTCCGTGTCGTCGCTCCTTCTCTGTCACCTTGAGTGGTGTCTGGCTTCTGTTTCCTCTCCCCTGTGTGGCAGTAAGCAGTGTCTGTGTTTCAGGTGGCAGAATCGTGTCCTCGAAACCCTTTGCACCTCTGAACTTCAGAATAAACAGTAGAAACTTGAGTGGTAAGAAACTCTCAGCGTTGTTACTGATTGACACGGGTAATTTTAACCGTCTGACATGCGCTATTCCTAGGTTCCTCCCCCTTGGCCCTGTGGAAATTGGGGCTGGATCCTTCTCTGGGGTGGGGCTCCTGGGCACTGCAGGGTGCTGAGCCGTGTCCCTGGCATCCACCCACTCCCTGCCAGGAGTTCCCCTGGTCATGACAACCACACACGTCCCTAGAGAGCACTGTGTGCCCTGGAGGCAGCATCACTCCTGGGGGAGACCCTGGCTTTGAGGGGAGACGTGAAGGATTTACGGGACTCTTGTGGACAGGGACAGGCCCGCAATGGGAAGGAGCTGGCCCCTCCTGCGCCCCCTGCCTGCCTCGCTGTGCTGCGTGCTCTGTCGGCTCCCAGCCATGCTGGGCAGCACAGCCTCCTCTGAGGGGCTTCCCTGAGGAGCACCCACCTGTGTTGCTGGGTGCTGGCTGTTCTTGCAGCCACAGTCTAAGCTGCTTCCAGATCTTCTCCCTCCTTTTCCGTTCCACCTAGCTGGGTTTGTGGCTGTTTTTCTGAGGTTGGAGGACCCTAGACCAGGTGCTGTTGAATGGTTCATCTCCCTGGGACGGCCTCTGTGGGCCGCTGGGGCCTGACTCAGTGTGGGAGAAGAGGGAGGACGTGCAGCTCAGGCTTCTGTCCCCACACCTGCCCTTGGGTGGGTGAGGTCGGCATGGAGGGGCTGCGGGCAGACGTGGGCCTGGGCCTCACCTGTGGCTCCCACAGACATCGGCACCATCATGCGCGTCGTGGAGCTGTCGCCCCTGAAGGGCTCGGTGTCGTGGACAGGGAAGCCAGTCTCCTACTACCTGCACACTATCGACCGCACCATAGTGAGTATCTTGTTGTGCCTTTCACCCCGCCCACGTCACACCTCCCGCCTTTCTCACGCGGCCTCTGAGACCCTCCCCCAGAGCCCTGAATGTACCCCCCCGCCCCCCCCGTGGCTCAGGCCCAACTCCTCAAGGCCCCCTCTGCACTGCTTGCTCCACGGGACCCACCAGGGTCCTCCCAGGCGCTGGGTGCGTCCTGGGTGAGGGCTGAGCGCTGTCTCCCCTTCTCTGCGCTCAGCCCTGGGGTGGGGCGGGGCCATCAGCGTGATGTGTGACCGTAAGGGTCCTGGCCGCCATATCCAGAGGCCCCTGTGAACAGGAGTCCCACCTCCCTGTTCCCTGCTCCCTCCATGTGAGAGGGTCCTGAGCAGGGAGACGCCAGGGTCCATGGGTGGGGTCTGGGATGCTTCTTCCCTCCCTGTGTTCCCCAGGGTCCTCTGACACTGCCCTGGGCCAGTGTGCAGCTTGCCTGCCTCCCAGGGTGCTTCCCCACAGCCTCTTCGCACGGGTATCCCGAGCCACCTGGCGTGTGGGCAGCGCTGGCCCTCCAGGGCTGGGAGGCTTCCCCAGTCTCTTTCCCATCCTTTGCTTGGGCAGTCTGTTCTTGTTATTGAGGTAGCGGTGGTTTTCCTCACGGTGGTGCTGGTGTGTCCAGACCCTCACTGTCCGGTGCTCGGAGCCTTCACTGGAGCCTTCCTGGGGAGCACTGGTGTGGACTAGGGGGCCAACAGCCCTAGTCAGACTCAACCCGCCCCTCCCACTGCTCCCCCGAGGGCCCTGGGACGAGAGGCATGGTGAGCTGAAGCTGAGGCTCTGGGGGCTTGGCCTACCGTGTGGCCCCCACCCCCATGCAGTACTGCTGCTTCAGCTGCCCTGGCACGGATGCCCTTGGCGCGGCCCCTCCTCTCCTCCTCTGAGGCAGGCGCGGTGCTTCTGTGCAGAAAGCCCTTCCTCTTCCAGAAGCAGAGACACATCCCAGGGCCCTGTGTCTGCTCTGAAGGCTTAAACCAGCTCTGCCCACCCGTCGCGTGCTGGTGAATTGAGGGTGATGTCTGGCCACAGCTGGGTTAGTCACATCTGTGTTTGCTGCTGGGTGGCTCCAGCTGCACGCCTGGTGTCCCCAGATACCAGAACGGCCTCCCCCGCCACTCTCCAGGGAGCGGATGTTATCTGGGTGTCCAGGCAAATCTGAACAGAGATTGGGACTCCCTTCTAATAAGGGTTCTCTTTCTTCATTTTAGCTTGAAAACTATTTTTCTAGTCTGAAAAACCCAAAACTCAGGGTAAGTGTGTGTGTTTTCTCCTGGGTTAATAACATGCATGCACTGACGTGGGGAGACGCAGAGCCGTGCGCAGCCGGGTTCAGGAGGCGTGACTGGAGCATAGCCCTGCTGCCCTTCAGGGCCCAGCCCAGTGGCCTTTCCCGCCTCCTTCCTGCTCCGCCCTGCTGTCATTCCTGGTCCTCTCCCTACCCTTTCCTCCCTGTCCTCCCGCTCCTCCTCTCCTCTCCCAGCCCTTCTCTCTCACCATTCAGTCCCACCCTGCCTCTCCCTTTCTCTCTCCCTCCCATCCACTCTCTTGTCTCTTTCTCTCTCTATACTTTGCCTTGTCTTCGATGGTTTGGCCTGGGCCATCCTTCTTGTTAATACCCATTTCTGGGGAGGTGGCTTGGGTTAGTTTTGGTGATGGGGTAAGTTGCACTGAAGGGCTGGGTGGGTGAACAGCTTGTGCATCACTGCCAGGTGCCCACTCTTGAGGTCTGAGTGGCCACACCTGCACTTGTCCCACCCTCAGTGCAGAGTGCAGCTCCTGGGCCCCTGCCGCCGTGCACGCTTTGCACTGTCGGAGGCAGGGCTGTCCCCTCCGCTCCCACCTTAAAGCCGCGGTAGGAAAGCCTGGCTTGGGAGCCGCAGTGGCCGCCCTGCTCACTGGTGCTGCTGCCGTCTCAGACTTGCCTGCTTACTTGCCACCAAAGCTGAGACGATGTTTGTCCAGGCGTCCTTTCCTTTTGGAGCGTCAGACGAGACCAGTGTGTAGAGAGCCCCATTCAGGAAGGGCTGTCACTGCCTGCATTTGTAGCCGGGGCTGGGCTCCAACCTGGCCTCAGAGTATGGTAACCCCCGGGAGCCCTCTGTCCTTCCCCCCATGCTTAGGGGGATGTGGGTCTTCCCTGGAGAGCAGGGAACAGCCCGCGGTGGCCGGTGCCCCCTGTGTTCTTCCTGTGGGTCGCGCCCTCCGCCAATCCTCACATCAGAGATCTTGGCACGGTGTCCCGCGCGTGGGCCTCAGTGCCTTTCGGAGAGAGCAGAGAGGGTGGGGGGCTGTGGACTGTGGCTTCTCGGCCCTGCTGCCCGGGGGCTTCTGTCTTGTCTTGCATGTGGTTCTTCTCTCCGTGGCTCACAGTCTGGCTTCTTACTGATGGGCGGCTGTGATCGTGGGAGTGGCTGTGAATGCCGTCGTCCGTGCCCACAGGTCACATCCTGCCCTGCGGGACCCCAAGCAGCCCACTGCTGTCTCTGGGCCTCCGTTTCCTGATGGGTGCCACAGAGGACTTGCAGTGGACAGAGTTGGGCCTGTGGCCCCCTCGAGTCTGAGCTCCGTGTGCCTCTCGGTGTAAGAGGGCTGTGGGCAGCACTGGGGCTCCCTGTGGCTCAACCTGCTCTCCTTCCAGGAGGAACAGGAGGCAGCCCGGCGCCGCCAGCAGCGCGAGAGCAAGAGCAACGCGGCCACGCCCACCAAGGGCCCCGAGGGCAAGCTGGCCGGCCCCACTGACGCCCCCATGGTAAGGCCCGGCCTGGCTCCTGCTGCTGGAGGGCACCCGCTCGCTGCCCGGACACCCCATGGCGGGAGGCTCGGCGCCCATCCCTGTTCTTCCTTTGTGTCCTCCAGGACTCTGGTGCTGAGGAAGAGAAGGCAGGAGCAGCCACCGTGAAGAAGCCGTCTCCCTCCAAAGCCCGCAAGAAGAAGCTCAACAAGAAGGGGAGGAAGATGGCTGGCCGCAAGCGCGGGCGCCCCAAGAAGATGAGCACTGCGAACCCCGAGCGGAAGCCCAAGAAGAACCAAACTGCACTGGATGTCCTGCACGCTCAGACCGTGTCTCAGACGGCAGCCTCCTCACCCCAGGGTCAGTCACCCCTACGCCACGGCCCCGTTCTCCCTGAGTGCAGATGCCTGGGGGGCCGTCTGCTGGGACACCGCCCTCCTGAGCCCCAGGTGTTGAGGGTGTCCCAGGAGCCTCTCTGCTGTGGCTGTGCTTTCAGGGTGGCCCTGTCCTAAGGGGTTGCTGGGCGTCTGCCCTGTGCTGATGCCCTGCCCACCGCTCTCACCCAGATGCCTACAGGTCCCCTCACAGCCCGTTCTACCAGCTACCTCCGAGCGTGCAGCGGCACTCCCCCAACCCGCTGCTGGTGGCGCCCACCCCGCCCGCGTTGCAGAAGCTGCTAGGTGAGCTCACGCGAGGGGTCCGGTGGAGGGTGCTGGGCTTGGGATCCCGGGAGGACCATGGGTTGTGAGTCTGACCTCGCAGCAGCCCCCGTGACCCCCCCATGCTGGACCCCACTGAAGTCACCCAGGGTCGGAGTCTGCCTGCTGCCAAGGTCAGTAGAGGCTTAGATGCAGCCCGTGGGTTGTCTGAGGTCTTACCCAGGAGACGCTAGGTGACACTTGGGACATCTGCGGTTGTCATAACTTAGGGGTGCTGCTGGTACGGGGTGGGTGCAGGCCAGGGATGCTCCTCAGGGCCCCGCAGTGCCCACGATGTTCCCACACAGTGAACACTCGGCTGTGCAGGGGTCAGAGGGCCTGAGTGCTCTAAGAGCCTGGGGTGTGTGATGTGGGCCCCACTGGGCTCTGCTGAGCTCCTGCCTCATGAGCGCCTGACACCTGCCGAGGCCTGGGGCTCCTTCTCAGGGGCCGCTCCCTCCTCGTCCCTCTCATCCCCAGCTGTTCTCTTCTCACGGGTATTCCGTCTCTCTTCCCAGAGTCTTTCAAGATCCAGTATCTGCAGTTCCTGGCATACACAAAGACCCCCCAGTACAAGGCCAGCCTACAGGAGCTGCTGGGCCAGGAGAAGGTGGGTCCTGGCCCCTTGTCATTCCTCCTTCCCGCACAGAGGCAGGTCGGTTCCTGTTCCTGGGCATCTGTGCCCTGTGGCAGAGGCCCTGGAGTGCAGACCTGAGTGAGCTCCCTCCTCCTCTCACCTGCTGCGAGAAACAAACCTACCCATTTAAACCCAAAGAATGGACTGAGAGACCTGGAGAACAGCAAAAATGAGACTTTTAATCATGCTTTTGCAAGACCTGGCGTCCGATAGGCACACCTAGCTCAATTTTAACAAGCAGCTTACCCCCTAGTGCACAGGTCCCTCCCCTGGTTCCTCAAAGGCTGAGCACTGTGCCCGGACATTGCCTGTTGGCTGCTCGGCAGGGGCTGTAGGTGTTTTCTTTTTCTTTTTCTTCTTCTTTTTTTTTTTTGAAACGGAGTCTCGCTCTGTCGCCCAGGCTGGAGTGCAGTGGCGCGATCTCGGCTCACTGCAAGCTCCGCCTCCCGGGTTCACGCCATTCTCCTGCCCCAGCCTCCCCAGTAGCCGGGACTACAGGCCCCCGCCACCTCGCCCGGCTAGTTTTTTTGTATTTTTAGTAGAGACGGGGTTTCACCGTGTTAGCCAGGATGGTCTCGATCTCCTGACCTCGTGAGCCACTGCGCCCCACCGTAGGTGTTTTCTTTAGGGTTGTCCTGTGCATTTTGTGCATTGCAATCCCAGTCGGCTCAGGGGCTTTTCAAGTATTTGACTTATGACCTAAGTAGCTGAGCAGGCTGATAAGAACAGACAAAGCGAGCTATTTTGCAGGCTAGTAAACCTTCATCTTAGACTAAACTTCTTTGATTTGGGTGAGGGCAACTAAGTGGGGAGAAGGGGAGGCGGGGAGGTTGACAAGCAGGCATCAGCGATCCAGACAGGGGCCTAGTACCTGCTGTCTCTTCTGTAGTTTGCTGACCTAAGCTGATTTAAGTTACTTTGTCCTGAAAATGGACCACTGTATACATGATTTCCTTCACCTGAGGTCCTGGCTGTGGGGCCCCGCCCGTCCCACTCTGGGAGCCTCAGAGGACCTGCCTCAGTGGGGAGTTAGGCCTGGGCTATGGGGTGGAAGTTCTGGTGGCCCAGAGATAACTCCAGAAGCCACTGGAGCCACAAGGTTGGTGGTCCGAGCCCCGGTTTGCATTTTTGGACTTTGGTTTTGCTTTAAAAAAAAAAAAAAATGCTTGTAGCGTGCTTTGAGCATACGCACATACATTGCTCCCTGTGTAGCTGACAGCACACCTGGGCTGGGGCCCCGTTCTCTGCTGGTGTCTGGAGGTTGTCCTGTGTCGATGGCTCCTGGGCTCTTTCCTTGGAGGTGGGCCTCCGGACGCTGAGTTTTTGCTGTTATGCTGCAGAAGGCTTCCTTGCAGATCCATGTGAAAAGTCCATTCCCTGATATTGCCTTGGGATAAACTCCTCAGCGTCAGCTGCCCTGTGCGTGGCTGGGGGCGCTGCCCTGGCTGAGCCCGGGTTGGGTGGCAGGCGCCATCCCTCCAGCCGCAGAGTTCTTTGCAGTGAACCTGTCGCAGAGCTGGTCCCCTCCCGCCGTGACCTGAGTGTTTCTCGCCATCTCAGTCCGGTGTGGGTCCCCTCACACATGTCTGTCCTTGAGCATGTCTGCGAGAAGTGTGAGGGGCAGGGCATGGGCCCTCCCTGTGGGCCCTCAGTCACCTGCCCTGTCTGTCCTGCAGGAGAAGAACACCCAGCTCCTGGGCGCGGCTCAGCAGCTCCTCAGCCACTGCCAGGCCCAGAAGGAGGAGATCAGGAGGCTGTTCCAGCAAAAATTGGATGAGGTAGTGGACCCCAGAGGGCAGGTGGCAGCTGGGGCGCAGCCTGGGGTGGCCCATATCAGTCGGTATGGCTTCCTGTTTGGGCCTCTGTCCGGCTGTGTCCCAGGGGCTGGGCTGCAGGGTTGGTCATGCCTGGGGGCTTACTTCACCTTGGAGGCCACCAACATGACCTCTGCCCCACCCCATGTCCCCAGCTGGGCGTGAAGGCGCTGACCTACAACGACCTGATTCAGGCGCAGAAGGAGATCTCCGCCCACAACCAGCAGCTGCGGGAGCAGTCAGAGCAGCTGGAGCAGGACAACCGTGCGCTGCGCAGCCAGAGCTTGCAGCTGGTGGGTGCCACAGCGCAGGGACAGGGACATAGAGGGAACCAGAGGGGCCCTGCCTGGGTGGGTGTATCCTCTCTGCAGGCGGGAGGCTCTGGAAGGCTCGCCTCTCTCGCGGGGTTTGTTTGGAGACGAATCACGCCACCTGTGAAAGCTTGTCGAGCGCGTCCTATCAGGCAGGCCCAGGCCCTCGGCTGGATGGTTTCTCAGCGGCCCTAGGTGTCAGGGAGCCGCACTGTTGCATGCTGAAGGTGTGGGGTCATGGGAGCATCCCCGTGTCGTCGTGTGGGTGCTGGAGCTGGCTCATCTGTCCGTGGCGGGCCCTAGGCTCCGCTTGTTCTGCGTCCTCAGCCTGCTGTTCCAGAAACGGGATCTGTGCCCTAAGCACACAGGCTGTTGGCTGAGGCGGGTCCAGGGAACCCTGCCCCGAGGGTGTGGAGTGTGCCAGGCAGGCAGCCAGCCAGTCGCAACTGTCCCATCCCTGTCCCCTCAGCTCAAGGCTCGCTGTGAGGAGCTGCAGCTGGACTGGGCCACACTGTCCCTGGAGAAGCTGCTGAAGGAGAAGCAGGCCCTGAAGAGCCAGATCTCGGAGAAGCAGAGGCACTGCCTGGAGCTGCAGGTGGGCTGCGCGCGAGGCTGCGCTCCATGGTGTCCAAGCCTCTCCCTTCAGCCTCCCTGTGACAGCGTTGAGGCCTGGGGTGGTTACGGTTGCAGCAGCCTAGGAAGAAGGTGGAGGAGGACAGTTGGGTGGAGGCTTGTGGAACCTGTCTTGGGCCGCAGGCTGGCCATGTGGATGGCTCCACCTCACTCTGGCCGCAGCTCTTGGGGGCATCTCAGGCTTGCTTGGCTGAATTCGCAGTGCTAACCCAGGATTTCCTGATTTCATGGCTGCCTCCTTGCAAATCGCTTCTGTAACAGTCCTAGGGGAGAATTTGCTCATTAGAAAAATAGCTGGATCAGTGCAGGGGTTCATGAACGCCTGTAATCCCAGCACCTTGGGAGGCCAAGGTGGGCAGATCACCTGAGGCTAAGGAGTTGGAGACCAGCCTGGCCAACACAGTGGGACCCTGTCTCTACCAAAAATACAAAAATTAGCTGGGTGTGGTGGTGCGTGCCTATAGTCCCAGCTACCAGGGAGGCTGAGGCAGGAGGATTATTTGAGCCCTGGAGGTGGAGGCTGCAGCAAGCCAAGATTGCACCACTGCACTCCAGCCTGGGCGACAGAGCCAGGCCCGTCTGAAAGATAAAATAGCTCGTACTTTGTGACACTGCGCAACGCATTTGTGGAGGCCAAGTAAAGGAAGTGTGGAGCAGGGTGTGCGGCGGGAAGGTGCTCTCCTCCCTCCTCCCGGGCCGGGGCAGGTGCTGGTGGGCGATGCCCACAGCTGCCGTGCAGCCAAGAAAGCAGCAGGTCATAGGCTTTGTTCCCAGAGCCCTGTCCCGTCAAGGCTGTGCCCGCCTCTGGCCTTACGTGTCCCCAGTGTGGTTTCATTGTTGATGGACCTAGTACCCTGTCACCGGACCTCCGTTGGCCTTTCAAATTACTGCACCAAGCTTGCTGCAAGGCTGTCCCTGGAGGTAGGCGCCCATGGGCGGCTGGCGGACGTCGGGAAGCGCCACCCACGTGCCGCCAAGCCGCTTCCTCACGTGGCCCAGGCGAGTCTCACTAGCATATGTGAGAGAAACGGAAGTCGCTGACCTCGTTACCACAGCCAGGCCCCAGGGTCTGCCTGGAGTAGAGGCCTCGGGAAGAGCGTATTTGGGTTCTGACCATTTTTGTCATAACCTTTTTTCTGTAATAAAGAAACAAAATGTGTTCGTTAAAAGAAAGGAAAGCAGGTAAACAGAGCAGATAAACCAAAAGGAGAAAGCCCCTCTGAGCCTTAGCGCCGGGGCAGCTGCCACGCCTGACTGGCGTGTCCCTCCACAGGAGAGTGCTTTACACTTTGGGTGTTTTACACTTAGAGTCTATTTTGAGAGACGAGAGCGCTCTGTCTCCTCCTGTTGCTCTTTTCGGAGAAGGCGCTTTCATGTCAGCAAAAACCATGCTTGGCCCTCCACAGTGCTTTATTTGGCGCCCCCGGCTTCCCGACCCTGCCTCTAGGTAGTCTGTGGCTTTGGGTTTTCCATCCATACAGGCAGCGGGTCCGGCCGCCCCTCGGGTGTGCATCTGTGCTGCAGTCTTGGGTCCCTGGTGTGGCCCCAGGTGGGGCGGGCCTGACGCCATCTCTCCTGCAGATCAGCATCGTGGAGCTGGAGAAGAGCCAGCGGCAGCAGGAGCTCCTGCAGCTCAAGTCCTGTGTGCCGCCTGATGACACCCTGTCTCTGCACCTACGCGGGAAGGGTGCCCTGGGCCGCGAGCTGGAGCCTGACGCCGGCCGGCTGCACCTGGAGCTGGACTGCGCCAAGTTCTCGCTGCCTCACTTGAGCAGCATGAGCCCAGAGCTCTCCATGAACGGCCAGGCTGCCGGCTATGAGCTCTGCAGTGGCTGAGCCGGCCGTCGTCCAAGCAGAACACACCCCAGTACCTGGCCTCACCCCTAGACCAGGAGGTGGTGCCCTGCACCCCCAGCCACAGCGGCCGGCCACGCCTGGAGAAGCTGTCTGGCCTGGCTGCACCCGACTACACCAGGCTGTCCCCGGCCAAGATTGTGCTGAGGCGGCATCTGAGCCAGGACCACACGGTGCCCAGCAGGCCGGCCGCCAGTGAGCTGCACCCAAGGTGAGTGCCCTGGCGCGGTGGGGGTCTGCACCTGGTGCCTGCTGACTCTGCCTGCTGTGCTCAGGATGTCAGGGGTTCTCAGCAGGAGTGCGTCTGCTGAGGAGACTGAGGTGGGGAGGTGCTGGGCCAAGCCGCTGCCTCTGAGCGCCAGCCTGCGGCCCTGCGTGGCCCTCGACAGTGACTGCAACTTCTCATTCCAGAGCTGAGCACACCAAGGAGAACGGCCTTCCCTACCAGAGCCCCAGCGTGCCTGGCAGCCTTAAGCTGAGTCCCCAGGACCCGCGGCCCCTGTCACCTGGGGCCTTGCAGCTTGCTGGAGAGAAGAGCAGTGAGAAGGTGCGGGCCACCACCCCCGCCCAGGGCTCAGGGAGGTGCTCAGCAGAGGTGGCCTGAGCGAGTTGCTAGCAGGAGGCGTTGTCCTAGTTGACCTTGGGGCACAGTGAGGGACTGGGGTTGACCTGGAGGACGATATTGTGGCTGAGTTGGGGGGCAGCCTGTAAGGACAGGTCACAGGTGATGCTGGGCAGGTGCCATGGAGGGTGTGGGCTTTGTCAGGGTGTCCCTGGTGCCTCTCAGTTCTCAGTGACAGATGGCAAGTGCTGGTGGAGACACAGAGCCCTGTTTGGGAGGCCGCTGCCCTCGAGGACTGCCCAGGGGGCACTGGCCTGTGTGCGCAGGGATGAAGAGGGATGGACGGCGACGATGCATGGACTTGGCAGTGCTATGGATGTGGGCCCTGGGAGGCTTGGTGGCCCCATGGGTCGCTGCCCACCGAGCTGGGCGGGCAGGCTGCAGGGCACCGATGGGCATTGCTTTCAGACAGCAGGAGCGTGCTGTTCCTCTGGAGGGTCCCAGAGCTGGTGTCCAGGAGGGCCTGACTGCGTGGGGAAGGTTGCAGGGCCTTGGCAGCGTGGGGGCCGCCTTGAGAGAGCTGCAGCAGCCCCCGTCCTGTGGCTGTGGTTCCTTTGTCCTGGAGGGTTGTTGACCCGCGCCTGGGGGCGGGCCTTCGTCTGCAGGGCCTGAGAGAGCGCACCTACGGCAGCGGCGGGGAGCTCATCACCAGCCTGCCCATCAGCATCCCGCTCAGCACCGTGCAGCCCAACAAGCTCCCGGTCAGCATCCCCCTGGCCAGCGTGGTGCTGCCCAGCCGCGCTGAGAGGGCGGTGAGTGGCTCCCAGGATGGCGTCCCCAAGGGTCTTGTTGAGGCAAAACAGAGTTTGGGGTTCTCGAGACCTGGCTCGCTTTGTGAAGTCACAGGCTGTTAAATGATGTCGAGCCTGAGGCAGTGCAGTGAAGGTGGACCGTCCGAAGCCGGGGTGTGTCCGGTGACCTGGGCCGTTGTTATGGCTAGTCTTTTTCTTTTGGGTAAAAGGTGGGTGTGCAAGTGGAGAGGGCCTCGCACCTTCTGGGTTGAGGAGGAGCTCAGAGGCGCACCCTGGCTCCCAGCCTCACTCCTCATGAGGCCCCATTGGCTGCGGTGGCCCTTGTCCTTGCAGCCGCCTCTGGGTTCTCCCACCCAGTGCTGTGCATGCAGAGAATCTCATTTTGTGTAGCATGGGTGGGATTTTCTGGGCATTGAACTGTTTTTTTTACAAGTATACACTTCAGTGTTTTTTTTAGCATTTTCTGTTCTTTTTTATTTGATTTTTTTCGAGACAGAGGCTTGCTCTGTCACCCAGGCTGGAGTGCAATTGTGTGATCTCGACTCACTGCAGTCTCCACCTCCCAGGTTCAAGCAGCTCTCCTGCCTCAGCCTCCCGAGTAGCTGGGATTACAGGCATGCCCCACCACCACACCCAGTTAATCTGCCCCCAACCCCCTGAGACGGAGTCTTGCTCTGTTGCACAGGCTGGGGTGCAGTGGCACGATCTTGCAATCTTGGCTCACTGCAATCTCCGCCTCCTGGGTTCAAGCAGTTCTCCTGCCTCAGCCTCCTGAATAGCTGGGATTACAGGCATGCGCCACCATGCCCAGCTGAGTTTTGTATTTTTAGTAGCGACGGGGTTTCACCGTCTTGGCCAGGCTGGTCTCGAACTCCTGACCTCAGGTGATCCGCCCGCCTCGGCCTCCAAAAGTGCTGGGATTACAGGCATGAGCCACTGCACCCAGCCAACTGTTGTATTTTTAGAGGTGGAGGTTTTGGCATGTTGGTCAGGCTGGTCTCGAACTCCTGGCCTCAGTCGATCCGCCTGGCTCGGCCTCCCACAGTGCTGGGATTCCAGGTATGAGCCCCCGTGCCTGGCCAGTTTTTTGTATTTTTATACACCTCGATCTAATTCAGGACATTTTCTTCAACCCAGAAGTGTTGCCCCCGTCAGCAGTCACTCCCTAGCCGTCCCCCAGCCCCCGGGCCCCCGAACACACTTGTGTCCGGGCCTGTCCCTCCTCTTGGCACGTGAGGGCATTCCCTGTGTGGGCGGAGTGTGCCGTCTTCATCGTGCCCAGTTGATGGGCCCCGGCTTGACTCCCCATTTTGGCGATTGTGAATCATTCTGCTGTGAGCGCTGGGTCCAGGTTTCTGTGTGGATGTAGGTTTGTTCTTTGGCCCGTGTGGGAGCGGAGCTACTGGGTTCTGCGATCATTACTGACCTTTGTTGGACTTGGAGTGTGGTGCGGGGAAGTGCAGGGGGTGGTGGCCGGCGGGTGCGGTCTCGTGAGCGCCCCCACGAGACTGCTGACATTTGTCCATGCTACTCAGAAAACAGCCACTTTCCCTGTTGAGGGTGGGCCGTGGGTTGTTTGGGTGGTGCCCAGTACCCCCTCCCCACAGCCAGACCCCAGGACTCCCGCCTCCTGACCTCCCTGCCTCAGGCCGGCTGCCTCATTCACACACAAGCACTGCCCACCCTCGCTGCGCCACCTGCCCGGGACCCCACTGCAGTTCCCCTACTGCCCTCTTCCCATCCTGGACTGGACGGTGACCCCGGGGGCCTCCCCCAGCCAGCTGCAGCCCTCCACACTCACTGTTTCCAATTGGGTTCTGGGTCTCGCCCCTGACACGAGGTTTTCTCTCTGCAGAGGAGCACCCCCAGTCCCGTGCTGCAGCCCCGCGACCCCTCATCCACACTTGAAAAGCAGATTGGTGCTAATGCCCACGGTGCTGGGAGCAGAAGCCTTGCCCTGGCCCCCGCAGGTAACGCCCCTCCTGTGCCCTACCTTCAGGACTTTGCTGCTGCTGTTCTTCAGGCAGGAGGGCCGGGGTGCTGGGAATGCAACACAGCTTCCTGGGGTGGGGGCTGCTGCCCCGAACCACCAGGCCTCGTTACTGGACACCCTTTCCTGCATGCCACCAGCTGGGATACAGATCGGGCTCAGCTGCAGCCACCGCGGCCTAGTGCCTGCGTCTCCCAACACTGACACCTTGTGCTTGGGTGTATTAATTCAGCCTGTGAGGTCGGCCCCAGCGCTGTCAGGGGCTCCTCTACTCATAGCCTGACTCAGGCTCAGCTCCACACACAGCAGTGCCCAGTGGCACACGACCGTGGGCCTCCATGCTAGTAGCAGCGTGGTTTCTGGTTTCTTCAGAAGCCTGACCAGACTGCTGTTCGCCCAGTTTCTGCAAAGAGCCAGAGAGGACACTGCTTTGGCTTTTGTCAACACTGCAGGCCTGTCTGTTGTGGAAGCCGCAGAGATAGCATGTCAGGGAGCATGGCGGTGTGCCAGTAAAACTTTACTTACAACAACGAAGGGCGCCAGACCCCCAGGCTGGTTTGCTGGCCCTGTGTTGACACGCGGTGTGATGTGGCCACTACCTCTTTAGGAGTAAAAAGTAAAATGGCCGGGCGCGGTGGCTCACTCCTGTAATCCCAGCACCCTGGGAGGCCGAGGAGGGTGGATCACCTGAGGACAGGAGTTTGAGACCAACCTGGCCAACATGGTGAAACCCCGTCTCTACTAAAAGTACAAAAATTAGCCAGGTGTGGTGGCGGGCTTCTGTAATCCCAGCCACTCGGGAGGCTGAGGCACGAGAATCGCTTGATCCTGGGAGGTGGAGGTTGCATTGAGCTGAGATGGTGCCACGGCACTCCAGCCTGAGCAAAAAGAGTAAAACTCCGTCTCAAAAACAAAACAACAACAAAACAAGTCAAGTGCCGCCATTGAGATAGGAGGCTCTAGGGAGGCTGGGCAGGCTTCACAGTTGGCCACGTGAGGGCCCCGGAGAGGCCGCCAAAGCCTGGGCAGCTCTGCCCTCACAGGGTTGGGTTGTGCCCTTGGGATGAGTTCTGCTCTGCAAGAGGCAGTGATAGTTTCGGGAGGTTTTCAACTGGGTGGCAAACAGCCAACTCCAGAAGCGCCTCACCGCGCCCCTGCACTGAGGCCTCATTGACAGAAGCAGGGAGGCTGCCCTTTGTCCTTGGGTGGTCGTGGAAGTGCACCACTCATCGTGGGCTGGGAAGCATCGTGGGCTGGGAAGCATCGTGGGCTGGGAAGCATCGTGGGCTGGGAAGCACGGCTGCAGCCTCCAGGCGGCCATGGCTCGGAGCGTTCCAGCTGAGTTGTCCTCTGAGAACAGGTGGGAGGGAGGCCACTCAGCCTTGGGCTTTCCTCATGGTGTCTCTGAGCTCACGGGGCCAGAGGGCAACTTACTCAGAGGAAGCCCAGCTCAGCGGGGAGCCCGCACCAGGAGGCTTCTTGGGAGGCAGCATCTCAGCTGGGACCTGCAGGGCACAGGCAGCCCAGATGGTGGGAGGAGGCACAGGGTCAGTCCTGAGCCCTGAGCTTGCCCAGAGAGCCTTGTGGTTCCACCCCAGAGGGGCCATTTTCAGACTGCAGCCCTGCTCCCCACTTCCCTGCCTCTCCTGGAGCCCACAGAGCTCCTGGAGGGTGGTGCTCCCACAGCCTGGCTTTCTCTTTGGCGCAGTGGGGCCCAGCATCCGCCCCTGTGGACTGAGCCTGTCCTGTGTTCCCTGACACCCGCATGTCCTTCCTGGCAGGCTTCTCCTATGCTGGCTCTGTGGCCATCAGCGGGGCCTTGGCGGGCAGCCCGGCCTCTCTCACACCTGGAGTCGAGCTGGCCACCTTGGATGAGTCCTCCAGCTCTGGGAGCCTTTTTGCCACTGTGGGGTCCCGCAGCTCCACACCACAGCACCCCCTGCTGCTGGCACAGCCCCGGAACTCGCTCCCGGCCTCTCCCGCCCACCAGCTCTCCTCCAGCCCCCGGCTTGGTGGGGCTGCCCAGGGCCCGCTCACCGAGGCCAGCAAGGGGGACTTGCCCTCAGATTCCGGTTTCTCAGATCCTGAGAGTGAGGCCAAGAGGAGGATCGTGTTCACCATCGCCACTGGTGCGGGCAGTGCCAAACAGTCGCCCTCCAGCAAGCACAGCCCCCTGACCGCCAGCGCCCGTGGGGACTGTGTGCCGAGCCACGGGCAGGACAGCCGCAAGCGCGGGCGGCGGAAGCGAGCATCGACAGGGACGCCCAGCTTGAGCGCGGGCGTGTCCCCCAAGCGCCGAGCCCTGCCGTCCGTCGCTGGCCTTTTCACACAACCTTCAGGGTCTCCCCTCAACCTCAACTCCATGGTAAGGACGGGGACCGGCGGGGCTGGGGAGCACGGCCTGTGAAAGAAAGACCAGAGGGAAGTGGGGGCTATGACTGAGTCTGGCAGCCTGGGAGGAAGCAGCCGACAGCTGCCTGCAAGCTTCTTCATCCTTGGCTGTGGGGCCTTGGTGGGGGTGGGCACATGAGGAGGAGGTGTGGGGGGCTCTGGGATTGCGGGGTCGTGTGTGAGGACCGGGAGGAACCAGGATGGGGGCTGCACTGGCCACTGGGCAGGGCGTCAGTTTCCTCAGGAAACCCTGGGGTGCAGACAGGAGCCTCCTGGGGCCGTGGGGCTCTCTTGCCTTGGGGTCCCAGGTCTGTGGTGTGTGCATCCGCTGTGTCTGTCTGCCCTCAGGTCAATAACATCAACCAGCCCCTGGAGATTACAGCCATCTCGTCCCCTGAGACCTCCCTGAAGAGCTCCCCTGTGCCCTACCAGGACCACGACCAGCCCCCCGTGCTCAAGAAGGAGCGGCCTCTGAGCCAGACCAATGGGGCACACTACTCCCCGCTCACCTCGGACGAGGAGCCAGGCTCTGAGGACGAGCCCAGCAGCGCCCGGCGAGTCCAGGGGCCTGGAGGGGGACAGGGCCTGGCAGCAGGGGCAGGAGGTGCCTGCTCACCGTGTGCATGTGTGGGTGGGGAGGACTGGCAGGCTCTGAGGGGGTGCCCTGGACGGGAGGGAGGCATCTGTTTAGTGAAGGGCCTCCCCGCAGGTCCTGGGCCCTGTTCCGGGCAGGGCTGGCCTCCCGGGCCATTCAGGAGGGGGGACACGAGCAGGGCCACCAGTTAGAAGAGTCAGGCCAAGGAGGAGGAGCTAAGTGCAGCAGGAGGGAAGTTTCAGCAGTGACGCGTCTGGGGGTCTCATCCACATGTCTCGCCCAGTGTATTACAGTGGCTTTATTAGATAAAATTCACATATTATATTCTCCATTTAAAGTGTGCAACATTACCACTGCCTAAATCCAGAACCTTCCATCATGTTCTGAGAAAATCTCATCCCCTTGGAACACTCACTCCCCCTCCCTCCCCAGAGCCCTTGGCACCCTCCCCCACCCTACTTTCTGTCTTCATGAATGTGAGGGCTCTAGGGACCTCCTAGGAGCGGAATCACACAGGATGTGTCCTTTTGTGTCTGGCATCTCTCAGCAGGACATCCTCAAGGTGCATCCTCGGCCGCTTTCGTGGCTGGGTGGTGCTCTGCCATCTATCCGCCCATTGCGCTGGGCTTGCTTACCCTTGGTGGTTGTGAGCAGCGCTGCTGTGGCCACGGGCGTGCATGTTTCTGTTCGGAAGCGAGTTTCCCGTTTCCTGGTGCCTGGGCAGAGGTGCTGGGTGCCCTGTGCGCTCCAGCAGCCGCACCATTCCACCCTGCCGCCACGGGTGCACGAGGGTCTGAGGTCCCCACATCGGCACCACACTGAATTTCTTGTTTTGATTCTACCCATCCGAGTCGTTGTGAAATGACATAACGTTGTAGGGTTTTTTGCTTTTTTTTTTTTTTTTTTTTGAGACACAGATCTTGATCTGTCGCCCAGGCTGGAGTGCGGTGGCGCAATCTTGGCTCACTGCAACCTCCACTTCCTGGGTTCAAGTGATTCTCCTGCCTCAGCGTCCTGAGTAGCTGCAGCTACAGGCACACGCTACCACCGTGCCTAGTTCGTTTTTTTGCTTTATAGAGAGAGGGTTTTGCCATGTTGCCCAGGCTGGTCTCAAACTCCTGGCCTCAAGCATTCCACCTCCCTCTGCCTCCCAGCATGCTGGGATTATAGGCGTGTGCCATCATAGCCAGCCCTAAGTGTGCTTTTGGTGGTGTTCTAAGTCAATTCATTTTGCTCCTTTCCCACAGGTACATGCACGTGTCACATAAAAAACATCCTAGCACTTGGGTGCTCTTTTTGCATTGGGATTGCTCAGCTTAGTGGTTTCCAGGATCTTTGGGAATTCGTGTGTCCTTGGTGTGTTCTTGGGACACTGGATCAAAGCGACTCCATGCAGTGTGTGGTTGGGTGCGGCTCCATGTGCTGACCTGCACTGCTGTGGCATTGTTTGCCACCGGTTGCGCCAAGGCGTAAGGGGGGCAGGGAGATGAAGGTAGGGAGAGAGCTGTGTCTGGGATTCTCACACTCCTGTGTGCTGGGAAATCGCCTCTCCCATTCGGCTGCCGCACCTAACCTCTTGGCTCCTTGTCCCAGGAGAGGCCCTGGAGCCCCTGCCGGGACAGTGCCTTTGTGGCGCAACGGGGGTGGATCCCAGGGCCCAGCCGCCCAGTCGAGGCCTGGCCCAGGGTGGCTGCATGGATCCCGTCTGGGCCCGGTGCCTCTTGCTCACTGCCTCCCAAGCTCCCGGGGCGGTTGGCTTTCAGTATGGGTGTCGTTCTTAGCATACAACTGGGTTTCAAGCATTAATGACCTTTTTTTCTTAACAGAATTGAGAGAAAAATTGCAACAATCTCCTTAGAAAGCAAATCTCCCCCGAAAACCTTGGAAAATGGTGAGTAACAAGTGTTTTGGGACGTGGCCAGGCCTGTCCGTGCGGCCGTGGTGCCTGGTCAGTGCTGCTGACCCACTGGCTGGCCTGCTGCGTAGTGTCCTGCGTGGGTGCCAACAACTGGGGCGCTGGGCTTCCAGAACTGCCTCTGGGAGGCCCAAGGCCTCCGCACATGCGCCGTGCTCCCGCAGTGGGTGGCTGACCTGCGGGGATCGCCACCTTGGGTCCCATTTCCTCTGCACCCTGGCCTTCCCCCCGAGTGGTACCTGCTTTCATGCCCCGCCCTGCCTGCGTCCTCGGTGAAGTCCCTGACCTGCTCTGGGGCAGCCCTACCTTACCTCCCAGAGGCCTGCTGGCCTCAGCATTTTCCCCAGAGCTAAGGGAGAGCTCATGGCCTTCTCTGAGATCCGCTTCAGCTGCCTCGATCCTGTCCTCTGCCCTCCTGACCCGTCCAGTCCCATCCCCTGCCATGTCATCCTGTGCTGTACCCCTCCTGTCCCATCCCATCTTGTCTCCTCCCATCCCCTTCCCTTCTGTCCTGGCCCTTCCTTTTCTTTTTGGCATCTTCAGTGTCTGTGGCCAGCCCTGCCTGCAGAGTTGCCTGTGCCGTGGCAGCAGCCCCAGTCAGCCTCATGGGTAGCCCAGGCAGGTGCTCTGGGCTCAGACCTCTGCCTCTCCTCTGTGCCAGGTGGTGGTTTGGCGGGAAGGAAGCCCACGCCCGCGAGCGAGCCAGTCAACAACAGCAAGTGGAAGTCGACTTTCTCGCCCATCTCTGACATCGGCCTGGCCAAGTCTGCAGACAGCCCGCTGCAGGCCAGCTCCGCCCTCAGCCAGAACTCCCTGTTCACGTTCCGGCCCGCCCTGGAGGAGCCCCCTGCCGATGCCAAGCTGGCCACCCACCCCAGGAAAGGCTTTCCCGGCTCTCTGTCGGGGACTGACGGACTCAGCCCGAGCACCAACCCTGCCAACGGCTGCACCTTTGGCGGGGGCCTGGCCGCGGACCTGAGTTTACACAGCTTCAGCGATGGTGCTTCTCTTCCCCACAAGGGCCCCGAGGCGGCCAGCCTGAGCTCCCCGCTGAGCTTCCCCTCGCAGCGTGGCAAGGAGGCCTCGGACGCCAACCCTTTTCTGAGCAAGAGGCAGCTGGACGGCCTGGCTGGGCTGAAGGGCGAGGGCAGCCGCAGCAAGGAGGCAGGGGAGGGCGGCCTGCAGCTGTGCGGGCCCACGGACAAGACCCCGCTGCTGACCGGCAAGGCCGCCAAGGCCCGAGACCGCGAGCTCGACCTCAAGAATGGCCACAACCTCTTCATCTCCGCTGCGGCCGTGCCTCCCGGAAGCCTCCTCAGCGGCCCCGGCCTGGCCCCGGTGGCGTCCTCCGCAGGCGGCGCGGCGTCCTCCACCCAGACGCACCGGCCCTTCTTGGGCCCCTTCCCGCCGGGACCGCAGTTTGCGCTCGGCCCCATGTCCCTGCAGGCCAACCTCGGCTCCGTGGCCGGCTCCTCCGTGCTGCAGTCGCTGTTCAGCTCTGTGCCGGCCGCCGCAGGCCTGGTGCACGTGTCGTCCGCTGCCACCAGACTGACCAACTCGCACGCCATGGGCAGCTTTTCCGGGGTGGCAGGCAGCACAGTTGGAGGTAGGCAGGGCGGCTGCCCCCGCGCCCCCGCCGGCGGCCCCTTCCTTTGCAGGTTTCCTTCCACGCTCTCTGGCGCCAGGAGCTAAGCTGCAGGTCCCCTCGTGCTGGCTGGTCCCCGCTGTCCCGGCATGGTCGCGAACCCCAGTCCTGTGGGGAGAGGGCTCACGCTGAGTCCATGTGTCTTGGGTTCTTTGGTTGTAACCGCGTCCCTCTTGTTTTCAGAAGGCCACGGCGCGCAGGGCCACCAGAGCATTACTTTCTCCCGTGGAGGTCACCTGCTAAGTGTGGCCGCCCGGGCTCTGGAAGGCTCTGGGAGCTGGTGTTGGGTAAGAGCGAGTCCCCGCAGTTCCTGCCCAGACAGGGCGGAGAGGAGCTGCTGGGGGAGCGGCCTGGCCTTGGGGCTGCTGCGGGGCGGGCGGCCGGAGGGCGGGCCACCATGAGCCTGGCCTGAGCCGCTGTTTGCGCTTGGTGCCCGCACGCGCCCGGCGCCTCCGTTTCGCTTCCCTTTTTGTGAGCCTGCGGCTGCTTCTCTGCGCTTGCCTGGATGCTGCCGCCTGTTGAAGCTGCGTTTTTCTCTCCTGTTTGCAGGTGTCTTTAACCACGCGGTGCCTTCCGCCTCTGCTCATCCGTTTGGAGCCCGTGTCGGCCGCGGGGCTGCATGTGGCAGTGCCACGCTGGGCCCGAGCCCGCTGCAGGCGGCGGCCTCTTCCTTTCAGGCCCCGGCCTCGGTTGAGACCCGGCCGCCCCCTCCGCCTCCGCCTCCCCCGCTGCCCCCGCCTGCGCACCTGGGCCGGCCCCCCGCGGGGCCGCCCGTCCTCCACGCCCCGCCTCCACCTAACGCCGCCTTGCCTCCTCCCCCAACGCTGCTGGCCTCTAACCCTGAGCCCGCGCTTCTGCAGAGCCTCGCGTCCCTCCCGCCTAACCAAGCTTTCTTGCCCCCCACCTCTGCTGCCTCTCTGCCGCCTGCTAACGCCTCTTTGTCTATCAAGCTCACCTCCCTCCCGCACAAGGGCGCCCGCCCCTCCTTCACGGTGCACCACCAGCCCCTGCCCCGGCTGGCCCTGGCCCAGGCCGCGCCCGGGATCCCGCAGGCCAGCGCCACGGGGCCGTCCGCGGTGTGGGTGTCCCTCGGCATGCCGCCTCCCTATGCCGCGCACCTTTCGGGGGTTAAGCCGCGATAAAGACCTTGCTTAGCTAGCAGTGCGTATTGTGTAAGGTAAGGCCAGAGCCCCGCGTGGTGGCTCACTCCAGACACTGAACTGTCCTTCCTTTGGCAGAGAAGATGGCCACAGGGCTTGGCAGAAGTCCCGGGGGTCCTGAGAAGGGAAAAGGGAGCGAGCCAGGGAGACCAGGGAGATAGTCGCGCGAGAGGGACTGCAGGACGGGCACCAGCCGTGGAGTGGCCTGAGTGTGTTGGGTTCCAGCTGCCCGCAGCTGGGTCCCTGTGGTGATGCCGCAGGACTGAGGCCAGCCCTGGGGGCAGCTGTGCCAGTCCCTGTGGGTGAGGCTCACGGGGTGCCGGGCCAGGGGGCTGGGGGCTCTAGCTCCTAGAGCAGCCTCCAGGGCTCCATCTGCACCAGGTGCAGGTCACTCATGACAGGTGGCATGGCTTGGTGCCGTTCTCCAGGCGTCCAGCGTGTAGCAGGCACCGTGCTGGCTGCAGAGGTCCTGGGGAGCCAGGGTGGCTGGATGGATGCCTCTGGTCGGGGCTGTCTGGCTGGTGGCCTCAGATACCCCTCATAGGGAGCCAGTGAGGCCCCTGGTGCCCCACCTGCCTGGGGGCTGATGGGTTCCTGGCAGGGTCGAGAGGCAAGCTCTGTGCCCTGTGTGTTGGGGCTCCCTTGCTAGACATGGCTGATGGCGGCCACACTGCTCTGTGGTTGTGGCCCACAGCCAGGGGCTTTCAGCCGCTCCGATGTCAGCACCGCATTGGGCGGGTGAGTGTAGATCGTGTCCACCTTCGAGACCAGGAGGAAGTTGGAGGCAGGAGTGATTTTGATGACGTGAGGCCTTGAGGGAATGTCCTGTCCACTCCTCCCCTGGGAGTCTGTGGAGACTCTGGCTGCTGACCTGGGGACCACGTGGTGTGCCCGGCAGCGCAGTGCGGAGGTGTCCTCTGCTCGTCCCTGGCCTTCTGCCTCGTGGGGGAGCCCTGGGACGAAGGCCTTCCTGGGCGAGTCCAAAGCCCGCCGGGCAAGGAGAGGAGGACTGGGAGCCAGGAGCCAAGGCGGAGGCCGTGGCCGGGGCTGGTCGGCCAGGCGGGTCGGTGCGGGCACCTGCGGGCTGAACAAGCTATGCTGGGTCTCGTAGGAGATGAGCTGCAGGTAGGGTGGCTTTAGCTGAACTCGGCTGTGTGTCTCCTTTGGAGGAATGCCGGAGCTTGGCCTGCGTGTCCAGGTGTCAGGCTCCCTGGGTCTGCCACGGGGCACGCCCATCATCTGTTGCGGTTAGAGGGAGCTGGCACCATGCCTGTCATGGTGCTGGCCCCAGGTGGCCTGCGTGCTCGTGGGAGGCCTCGGTCCCCAGCCTGGGTGAGTGTTGGGCTCCCCCAGGCACGATGGTAACCTCAGGTGGTCGCTCTTCCCACTGTGCCCTTCTGCAGGTAACTAGGATTTCTACCTCAACCGCGAGACCTATGCAAGGACGGTGTGGACCAACTCGCGCCCGTGGCATGGTGCCCACCGGCCTGCCGGGCTCCCACCCCTGGATGGCAGAGGCGAGGATGGACGGGAGCTCCACTGTGAATCGGCGGCGCACGCCGCAGGAGGCTGGGACTGGTCCAGTTTGTACTGTCGATAGTTTTAGATAAAGTATTTATCATTTTTTAAAAAGTATAAACAATTCCGACTTATTTTATTCCATCTAAGTGGTAAAAGGCAACCTATTGAGAAATATAAATATCTATATATGAGAGATCTATATAAAGACACGTGTCTGCAGGGCGGGCCCACCAGCGGATTCGCCGACAGCCTGCCCCGGTGCTATCTCGTCCCCAGGCCCGCGCCTGCCTCCACCCGCTTGGTGCTGACTAGACGCTGACAACGCCGAACCCCGTTCTCAGAAACGCCGCCCGGCCAGCTCCCCCGACGCACTGCTCCCGTACCAAAGGCAGGCCCGTCACCACCACATTCCTCGGAGGCCCCGGCCGCGGCCTGAGCCCCTTCCTGAGCCCCTGGCGCCTGCCCTGAGCTCTTCACCTCTACCCCGGCACTGTGAACCCTTAGACTGTTCACCCTCCGGGGCTTGGGTCGCGCCCTTGCACGAGAATGGGTCTGCGCGGTGGCGTAGCTGGCCGCGTGCTGTGCGATGGTGCTGTGAGGACGGCGCAGGCACGTTTAACAAGTGCATTTACTTTTGTATTTCTCGGCTGTCCATGGCTCGCAGCGTGCCCCGCGATGTGGGGCAGGCCTGTTGTGGGTCCGTTGGTGTTTCTGTACAGGAGAGAGTCACACTAATGAGTGGCAGTATTTTATAGAGATGTGATGAGAATTTATAAATTTCATAGATTTGACAGCTTTTATTTTTAGATGGTATAATGCACAGTGAAGAGGGGAAAAAAGCGAGGGGAAAAACCTTATTTATTCAAACAGTGCACGAAGTGGCCCCAGGGTTGGCCCCCACCCCAGACCCCTCAGTTGCAGCTCCCAGCAGCCCAGACAGAGCTGCCGGCGCCCCTGCCTGCCCCACATCCCCTTCCTGTCAGGGTCACGCCTGGCACCCGTCCCTTAAAGCCTGTGGTGGCTCTCCCAGCTGCTGTGGATGTGGTGGGGCCGGGGTGCACTGCTGAAGCCTGGCCTCTCTGGCCTTAGGCCCTGGGGTGATGTTGGCCCCCCACTCTGCAGCCTGGGGGGTGCCTGGGACTGGGTGTGGAAGGAGAGGCGCTGAGGCCGGGGTGTGGCAGGCAGGCAGGGCCACTCTGGTGCTTCGGGAGCCCTGCAGTCGGCCTGGGTTGTCTGGGGAGTGGTGGGAGTGTCTCCAAGTGCCCTCCTTGGAGGATGGGATCTGGGAGTCCGAGCTGCCCACACCTGACCCCGGGCTGTGTGGCACTCCCTGAGCCCACCTTCTCAAGTGCTTGCGCCTGTGAGGTGGCATCCGGGAGCCCCTTCCCCAGGGTGCCACAGATCCACCCTCCAGGTGTCAGCCCTGCGTTCCGGTTCCCAAGGGCAGGATGGACACACATCATGTCCCTACCACGTTTTCCTACCACGTGGCCTCCAGAGGGAGCCGAGGAGGAAAGGCTTCTGTGGTTGCTAGGTGGGCAAGTCCTGTGTGTGAAGGCCTGGAAGACCCCTGCTTGTGCCTGGTGGGGGGATGCTGCCTCCCCCTGGCCCCCAACAACCTCTCAGACCCCCGTCCCCCAGTATAGTTGAGTTCTGAAGATGGTGCTCCAGACCTGTCCCTTAGGTGGCGCCCAGCGCCTTCCCCGCCCCGCGTTGGTGCTCTCAGCTCGAAGGTGCTGTGCCTCTGCCTGAGCCCCAAGCCCTGAGCCTGGCCTTCAGGACGGGCAGCCCGCTCCATGTCGCCATGGGCCCGATATGCTGCAGGGTTGATGGCAGAGAAGGCATGGAGTCCCTGGTCTAGAACAAGACACATTCTTTAAACACTGTATCACTTCTGCCTCCCTCTAGGGGACAGTGGCAGTCCCGGTGCCACCGCGGGTCCTGCAGACGGGCCATGCAGGGCTCCTGCCCACGCAGCCCATATCCACACACAGACGACCGTGTGTTCAGGGCGTACACTGGGTCTCGGAGCCACTGGCCCAGGCAGAAGTCTCCTTGAGCCCACTGGGTCACATGCATGTCACCACACGTGAGCTAGTGTGGTGCTGCCTGTGGACACTCTTCCTGTTCTGAGCCCTGGACCCGTGTCCCTCTTGGGCACTCCCAGACTGAGGGGGGGTGTATGGCAGGTGGCGGGATGGCTGTGGAGCCTGGTGATCTTGGAGCCTGGTGCTGGCACCTGGTCTGAGTTTCCATGGACAGCCGGCGGGGACCTGTGCTGCTGCTGCTGCTGCTGACTGTGGGCAGGCGGGCGGCGCCTGGGAGTGGCTCTTGCTCAGGAATTGATAGGAACCCTAATGACTAGGACACCCCCTCCTTGGCCCACAGAGGCACACACGGTGACTTATTTAAATGACTTCCCCCTTAATTTATCTGCCCCCAAGACGCGTCAGTCTGTTCAGTGGTCAGCAGGGGACCCCCCGCCCGCCAGCTGACTGCCCTCGTCATCGGTGGTCAGATCCTCCCCCCCGCCCCGCCCCGCCCCGCCAAAACAACACGCTGCTGGTCTGTGTCAGCCTTTGTAACACGCGGGAGGCTCTGCCGTGTCTTTCTGGTGAACTGTACTTTGGATTGCGCGCATTGTCACGGTCCGCCCCCGGGCTGCGGGCGCCCCTCCCTCCGGGCACCCCTGCATTCTGCATCCCCACCTCTAGACGCTGTAATAAACAGACCGTTTTCACTTGGACCTGGTGTGAATGGCAGCCTTTCTTCTGGGTGGCATGAGGCATCTCCTGGTGGTGAGAGGCCCCGGCTAGTGTCATCGCTGAAGCAGGGGGAGTGGAGGGCCTAGGGGCGCCCCTAGCAGAAGCTCCGGGGCTGACACCAGGACACCCTGGCCTTGGGGAGGCTTATGACTGCGCCAGGCCACAGGCAAACGGCCTTCTGACGAACGAAAAACCAGATCTGCAACCCCAATGACATGAGCAGAGTCCTTTTCACACCAGATGGACCAAAGCCAGCCAGCCCAGGCCCCAGCCACACTCCGGGAGGACCCATGAATGCCAGAGGCGGGACCCCAGGTCACCACAGGATTCCTGATAACACACAGCAGCCCCGTGCTCCCCAGGCCTGTGTCCCAGCCTCCACCTGTCCTGGCTGGGGATTCCAGCTCTCCCCTCAGTGCAGGGGGCCCAGCCCCTGCCTCTCAGGACCCCGAGCTTTACTTCCCTTGGGTGGGGGCTCCCCAGCTGCCCCTCCCTTCTCCTTCACTTCACCGCCATCCAGTGTGGAAAAGAGGTACCTTTATTTGAACAGGACAAGCACCCTGACTCCAGGGCAACCACTTCCCCAGGCGCACAGCCAGGGCCCTCCTGTCTGCAGGAGAATTCACAGCTGGTGGGGGCTCGTCCCCCGTGCCATTCACAGCTTTATCTGGCTCTGTACATTCATCAGTGGGGGCAAGGCGCCACGCCAGCAGCCCAGGGGCTCGCCAGGCCCTGGGTGCACACAACTCAGGCCGGGCACCCGTGGGAGGGCGTGTATCCTGCAACAGCACTTGGCACCAGGTGCCAGGCCAGTCAGGTGGGTCTTGGGGCCCCGGAGAGGGCAGCTTGCTGGGCAGTTTCACAAAATGCAGCCCCTGCCCACACCCAGCTGGCTTCAGGCTTTGGATGTCTCCGAACCAAAAACCTCCCACTGAAATCCAGGTGTGATGGCTGGATGTGACGGCTCATGCCTGTGACCCCAGCGACTTGAGAAGCTGAGGCAGGATGATCACGTGAGTCCAGAAGGTCAAGGTCACAGTGAGCTGTGGCACCACTGCACTGTAGCCTGGGCAACACAGTGAGACCCTGATCCAAAAACCAAACAAAATCCAGGCATGGCCAAGCGACTCACGGCTGGGCAGGGCCAGTCCTGTCCAGCGGCACGCCGACTGCCATGCCCTGCGCTCATGCCTGCAAGCCACTCAGCTGGAACCTGGCCTCCTCGGATATGCCGAACTGCTCCAGGGGGTCCTGTGGGGTGGACAGGTGGCCATTAGCCAGGGCCGGAGGACTGCCTCTGCCACCTGCAGCCCCGCCCCGGCCACCTGCAGCCCCGCCCCGGCCCTCTGCAGCCCTGCACACACCTTGCCTGTCACCTTCCGGATTTCATTCCTGTAGAAGACGAGGCTTCTCCGCATGAACTCGTAGCTGGGGAAGAGGGTGGCACGGGGTCAGCTGCCTGCTCTGCATGGCTGCTGTGCCCACCCCAGTGGTGCCCACCACCGCCTGGCCCCACCTGGCCTGACGCAGAGCCTCCATCCACTCCTGACACTGCTCCTCGCTGCTGCACTCAAAGTGGTACTTCCTCTCAGGATCCTCGATGAAGCCTGGGGAGGGAGCACCTGTGGTCGGTCCTGCCCAAAACCACAGGGGCAGCTTCCTCTTGCCACTGCCCAAAACTGTTCCTCCTCTGGCCCCCACAAAGATGTGTTCATGTCCTGAACTCTCAGAACCCGTGAGTGTGGCCCTGTATGGAAATAGGGTCTTGGCAAATAAACTAGTGAAAATGAGGTTGTCGCCAGACACACTGGCTCACGCCTGTAATCCCAGCACTTTGAGAGGCTGAGGTGGGAGGATTGCTTGAGCTCAGGAGTTCGAGAGCAGCCTGGGTGACATAGCAAAATCCCCGCCTCTATAAAAACAAATTAGCCGGGTGTGGTGGTGGGGCCTTGTAGGCCCAGCCATTCTGGAGTCAGAAGTGGGAGGATCGCTTGAGCCAAGGGGGTTGAAGCTGCAGTGAGCTGTGATCACGCTACTGCACTCCAGCCTGGGAAACAAAAGATTCTGTCTCAAAAATTTAAAAAAAAAAAAAAAAAGAGGACCGGGTACAGTGGCTGGAGCCTGTAATCCCAGCACTTCGGGAGGCCAAGGCAGGATGATCACCTGACGTCAGGAGTTCGAGACCAGCCTGGCCAACATGGCAAAACGCCGTCTCTACTAAATATACAAAAATTAGCTGAGCATGGTGGTGCACGCCCATAATCCCGGCTACTTGGGAGGCTGAGGCAGGAGAATCACTTGAACCCTAAAGGGGGAAGTTGCAGTGAGCCTAGATCACGCCACTGCACTCCAGCCTGGGCGACAGAGCAAGACCCTGTCTCAAAAAATAAATAAATAATAAAGTAAAAAGCGGTTGTCAGGGTGGGCCCTAAATTCTGCTCGGCATCTGTGTAGAAGGGGAAATGTGGGCACAGATGTGATGCAGGGAGGACAAGCTGACACTGCCACAAACCAAGGAACCTGTAGGATGCTGGCCGCCACTAGCAACTGGGAAATTCCCCTCGGCCTCAGAAGGACCCAGCCCCACCAACACCTTCATCTAGGACTTCTGGCTTCCAGAACTGTAGAGAATGTTTCTGATATCTAAGCCACCTGACCTGTGAAATTCTGACAGCCACTCTGGCAAACCAGCAGGGACTCCATCTTTCCCCGCAGAAGGGAATCTCTTAAGACCCAGGAGAACACCCCCCTCTCACTCCCCCTACCCCCACCTAATGCTAGACCCATGCTAGTTGTGGCAGTTGGGAAACGCTTTGGGTGGGGCTGGCCCAGCCTCTCTGTGAGTACAGCCTGGGCCCACAGGGAAGAAAGAGCAGAGTCTGGAAGGGACCCAAGCTTAAGTGGACTTGGCAGGTGGGCAGGATGGTGCCCGCCAGGAGAACCTGACCTTGAGCTGCCCGTGGACAATGCATTCTTATGTCTGAGGAGGGTGGCGCCAGGCTGGGGACACAGAGGAGGCCTTGAGCGCCTGGGGAGGGGACAGTTGCAGCGCTGCTGGTGCCCTGGGCTGCGGGAGGCGCCGCTGGCTTCCCTAGCGCCACTCACTGATGGAGAAGGCGCTGGGCTCTTCCCGGATGACTCTGCAGCGCTCCAGCAGCAGGGCTCCGACGGGCTGGAGGAGACACGGGCGCCGGGACGGAGCGGTGAGCACCTGGCCTCCGCGGGGCCCAGCCTGGGACCCGCCCGCGCGCCCTCGACGCCCCTACCTCGGCCTCGTCTGTCCGGAAGTAGAAGAGGAAATTCACCACCAGCTTCACCAGCCGCCGCTTCAGCACTGCGGGCACAGCGCGCGCTCAGGGGCGCAGGCAGCCCCCGCCCGGACCCCGGCCTCCCGCCCCCGGCGCCCCGACCCGGAATCCGGCCTCCGGCACCTGCGCCCGGACCGCGGCCCCGGTCTCCCGCCCCGGGCCCCCGGCCCCGGCCTCCCACCCCTGGCACTGTCCCGGTCTCCCGGGTCCCGCTCACCGCTGCCCTTCTTGGGGCCCCTCATGCCCAGCTCGGCCGCCATCTCGGCCGGCTGCCGGGACAGCGCCTGCAGCTCCTTCTCGTTGTACCGCATGGCTTCGCGGGGAACGGGAACCCGGACCGCGCCCTCCCGGCCGCCGTCCCCGTTCACGCCGGGGCCGGCGCCAAAAAGGTCTCAGTGCGCAGACACGGAAGCACGGCCGGGGCTAGTGCGCCTGCGCACTTTGGGCCGGCCATGCCGCCAGTCTCCACTGCGTGGCGCTGGCGACCTGGGGCGGGGGGGGGGGGGGGGGGGGGGGGGGGGGGTGCACGGATTGGTAGCGGAGACGGACAGTCGTTACATAACCATTAAACTGAAATAAACGAGACCAAGCTGGAACCGCATCAGGGACCCCCGCGATGGCTAGCACCCCTTCCTAGAGCGGCCAGGCGCAGGCAGAGGGAGCGATAACGTCTCCCGGAGAGTGTTAGCCGCCCCTCGCGAGTTAGCCCAGCGCGGCCGCAGCAAACCAAAGGTTCGTTGGGAGCGTTGTGTGCACGCGCGGTTTGCCTTCCTGGCCTCGCGTTCAGCCCCGCCCTCTCCAGCCCTTTCCCTCGCGCCTCCTGACCCTCCGACTCGCGCCGCTGGGTGGGCCGGGCATGCGCACACTAGAGGACCCGCCCCATTTGCCCTGGAAGTGCTTTCTTTGCCCGCGACGCGCGTGCGCCGAACGAAGTCGTGGCGGTGGCGGATCGAGGAGGCGATAACGCGGCCTCAGGCTCTGGTGAGGAGTGGAGCCGGTTGAGGGCGGCGGCCGACGCGGACCGGGGGTTCCCTGGGGAAGAGCGGACGTAGGAGAGAGGAGCTTGCGACAGGCCGCGGGCCGAGGGGCGGTCGGCGCCGTCGCTCCCCTCCCTCCTCCCGTGAGCATCCGGCCTTGTGCATCCTGTAGGCCCCGCGCTGGGCGGGCCTGGAGGGTCGGGCCCGCTCGGAACTCTATTTCCAAACTCCTGTTGGGAGGCCGCGCGCGGGGCCTCACGCCTGTAATCTCACCGCTCAGGGAGGGCTTGGCGGGAGGATCGCTTGAGTCCAGGAGTTCGAGACCAGGCTGGACAACACAGGGAGACCCCCATCTCTACAAAAAATTTTTAAAATTAGCCAGGAGTGGTGGTTGCGTCTGTAGCCCCAGCTACTCGAGAGGATCGCTTGATCCCGGAATGTCGAGGCTGCAGTGAGCCATGATCGCAACTACACTCCAGCCTGGGCAACAGAGCAAGACCCTGTTTCACAAAATGAAAAAGAAACAACTAAGACTCGTTGGGATCAGATCGGGATCGCGGCTGAAATGGTTTGGGCCTCCTTCCTTGTAGCCGAGAACACTTCTGCATGCTAATCTATACCTGTGAGTTCACTGGGGCTCTGTGATATAACTCCTGTGAGCCTCATTCCTCTTAAAACGGGAGTGACAGCTTCAACACCATGCTAAAGGCGACCAGGAAACGTTAGCTGGCCCCATTTTGCGGGTGCACACCGCTGTGAAGGTTGTTCGTGTGTATCCTGGGAGAACACCAAACAGCCAGGGGGAGCTCTGGAAAAGAGGTTGTTTGCTAGGTTTGACGAGAGAATGGTGTTGCCACCAAAAACTAATTCCTTCCCGCTGGTCCGGTCCCAGGTCCCGGAGTCCACCTTTCCTCAATTCTTAAGCTCATTTCCCCTGGTCGTGGTCGTTTTTTTGTCTCTCTGTTTGTTTGTTTTGAGACAGTGTCTTGCTCTGTCACCCAGGCTGGAGTGAGTGCAGTGGTGCAATCACAGTTTACTGCAGCCTCAAACTCCCATGCTCAAGCCATCCTCCTGCCTCAATCTCCCGAGTAGCTGGGACCACAGGTGCTCACCACCATGCCCGGCTAATTTTTGTATTTTTTTGTAGAGACGGAGTTTCGCCATGTTGCCCAGGCTGGTCTTGAACTCTTGACCTCAGGTGATCCACACCCCTACAGCCTCCCAAAGTGCTAGGATTACAAGCATTAGCCAGTACACCCGGCTCTTTTTTCTATTTTTTTTTTTTTTTGTAGAGATGGGGTTTTGCCACTCTGTTCCCTGATCTTTACCTTAGTAAATAACATACTTCTTCCTGGATTTATCAATTTGTAGATATCACCTGCCGATTTCTTGTCACGGCTGTTGAGATCTTCTCCCTCCCATCCACCCACTGCACCTTTGCCTTCCATATCCTGGATGAGTTTCTGTCATGAGCACAGTTGGTCATTGGTTGTATTTTCTTTCTTTTTTTTTTTTTTGAGACGGAGTCTGGCTCTGTCGCCCAGGCTGGAGTGCAGTGGCCGGATCTCAGCTCACTGCAAGCTCCGCCTCCCGGGTTTACGCCATTCTCCTGCCTCAGCCTCCCGAGTAGCTGGGACTACAGGCGCCAGCCACCTCGCCCGGCTAGTTTTTGTATTTTTAGTAGAGATGGGGTTTCACCGCGTTAGCCAGGATGGTCTCGATCTCCTGACCTCGTGATCTGCCCGTCTCGGCCTCCCAAAGTGCTGGGATTACAGGCTTGAGCCACCGCGCCCGGCCATTGGTTGTATTTTCTAAATAAGACGCAAAATGTTGTTGGCTGCTCAGGGCCGGGCGCGGTGGCTCACGCCTATAATCCCAGCACTTTGGGAGGCCAAGGCAGGTGGATCACGAGGTCAGGAGATCGAGACCCCCCTGGCTAACATGGTGAAACCCAGTCTCTACTAAAAATACAAAAAATTAGCCAGGCGTGGTGGCGGGTGCCTGTAGTCCCAGCTACTTGGGAGGTTGAGGCAGGAGAATGGTGTGAACCCGGGAGGCGGAGCTTGCAGTGAGCTAAGATCACGCCACTGCACTCCAGCCTGGGAGACACAGCAAGATTCCATCTCAAAAAAAAAAAATACATATATATATATATATATTTAGTTGCCTGCTAAAACAAGTAATGTGTTCAACTGGGTTTTTGTTATAGCATTGTATTTTCCCTTAAAGCTAATTAACTTTGTTTTTACTGTTAGCCTTTCTTTTCCCTAGTGTTTGTTTATTTTTCCACAAAGCTCCAGCATCTCATGCCTATCAGTTGTGTTTTGCACAGGTTTAAATAAATTGATCTCCCCCTCACCACTTCTTCCCTCCAAGACCCCCGTATGCTCTTCCTCCAAACTGGACTGGTTGTGCTCTGCCTGGAAGTGGAGCTGGTGTCCCAAACCTTCCTGTCCTTGCTGCCCTGTGCTGACCTCTGTTCCCAGTGTGGCCATCTCTTCCTCTTCTTGCTGTCAGAGCAGAACTTCTGGGAGCTTTGGAAGAAATAGATGATTTTTTTCGGGGATGGGGGAAGTCCTTGATTGTCTGAAAATGAGTTTATTTACCCTCATAGTTAGAAGTTTGGTGGGGTATAAAAATCTAGATTGAAATCCATATTTGTAGGCCGGGTGCGGTGTCTCACACCTGTAATCCCAGCACCTTGGGTGGCCGAGGCGGGTGGATCACCTGAGTTTGGGAGTTTGAGACCAGCCTGGCCAACCCGGCGAAACCCCATCTCTAAAGTATAAAAATTAGCCAGGCGTGTTGGCAGGCGCCTGTAATCTCAGCTACTCAGGAGGCTGAGGCAGGAGAATCGCTTGAACCTGGGAGGTGGAGGGTGCAGTGAGCCAAGATCGAGCTACGGCCTGGGCGACAGAGCAGGAATCCATCTCAAAAGAAAAAAAAATCTGTGTTTGCTCAGAACCGTGAAAGCAGTGTTTTCAGTGCGGTTCTCGAAAGATCGGTTCCTGTGCTGGTTTCTGATCTTTTCTGCTGAGTTTTCTTTGTCGAGTGGAAGCTGCACATCTTCCTGGGTGGTGTGTGGCGTGGTGTGAAATTCCCTGGTCTCCCCGTTCCCTGGGGTCTGTTTATTTTCTGATCTTGGTGAGTCCTTGGTATCTGGACAGTTTGGTTCCTTTAGTCCTGTGTTTTGTTTTTGTTTTGAGTTTTCTTGTTCTTAATGTTATTTCTGTGATCCTGTTTTTCATGTTTGGTTTTGTTGGGTACTTTTTCTGTGCTCATTCTGGAATGTCGCCTAGGTTCTTGCTTTTCCTCCTGTTTTTTCGACTCTTGGCTTTCCTTTATGAAAGGTTTGTTTGGCTCAGCTTCCAACTCTGGTATGGAATGTTTTGTTGGGATCGTCCCGTCTGTACTGTTCAAGGGCTTTTTGTTTTAATTCAACTTGGTGTCATTTGGCGCCCCGTCCTGGTTTTGTGGTGCTGCGGTTTCCCTCAGTAACGAAGGAGGGCGGCAGCAGTCTCTTATTGGGATTCCCATCAGTCTCTTTGTTCTCAGATGCGTGTGTTTCTCTTTAAGAACAAAGCGGCCGGCAGCTCTGTGTGAGCGCCACTTCTCATCCGGTAGGCCAGCTGCCCAGTGGTCTGGCGAGGAGCGGGGCTTTTCTTTGAGGTGTGGGGACCCCGAATGTTCGTATTTGAGGATTCTTCCTCTCGTGCTGTTTCCCCAGAAAAGACTCCTGGCCTCCCCCTGGGCGGGGGGGGCATCTGTGCTGGGCCGCCTGCCGCCTGAGCTGTGCCAGGGAGCCGCAGGGCTTCCCGCTGCCCAGTCGGCAGGTCGCGATTCGGTCCGCTCTTTTCAGCCTGACACTGGGCCCCCTTGCTCTGCTGGGCCTGTCTCTCTAACTCCAGAGGTCCTTTTGTGCCAGTTCTGCTGGGAATAAAGTTCTGATCTACTCGAGGGTCGTGGGGGATCGGAGCGTGGGACCTTCCCCAGGCTGCCGCCACATTTCAGCGGCTAGGGAGGGACGGTGTGGGCGTTCAGTGGCTGCGATGGCTAGGCTTGGGATCAGATGGCTTCTGGTTTTTGGATCAGTTTTTTACTTGGTGAGTGGTTGCGTATTGGTCTGGGTTTGGGTTTCTGTGGGCCAGACTGCACCGGCGACAGCTCCCTGTGACAGCTGGAGCTTGTGTCCTGAGCCAGCCACTGGCCGCTGGGGCGTTCTGTCTGGCCAGTTTAAGAAGTAACTAGGCTCGCCCTAGATGGATTTGAACTCTTGGCTTTGTTAGCATTTTGCCATCTAAGTTCCTTTTCCAGGTCCTCCCAGCCACTGGGTCATTAGAACATTCTGGAAATGTCACTAAAATGTGATGGGAAATAAGTACATCAGGATAGGTTGGTGGCTCTTATTGTGGCCATCTGCACCTCTCCTGGCCTCAGAAGCTGCGCTGCCCCTTCCTGCGTGGAGGAGCGAAGTGCAGGTCACTCCTGAGGCTGAGCCCCGCTCCTCCCGGGCCCTGGGTCCTCCACAGACATGTCCCGCCATCTGCTCTTCTTTCTACCAGACACTGCTGGCCATGAGGACGCATGGGCGGGCGCCGTGGAGAGTGCAGGCTTGGGGGTAGAGACCAGTGATGGCTCTGCAGAGCTTAGCCGCAGAGTAGGGGCATGGTCCAGGAGGGGCCACGACCAGGGACAAGCAGGGCATTCGCATGCTGCTGAATCCTTTCATGATGAAAGGAACAGGCCGTCCTCCTGGGAGAGGGGAGCGCTTGATGACTCCCCAAGATCTGTGTGTGGGAGTGCCTCCCAGCACCACGCCCCCCCGGGTTCTTGGGGTGCATCCGTGAAAGAAGGCTGATTCCTCGCCTTCTTGCACGTTCCCCCCCAGCGAGGGCTTGGTTCGGTGCTGAGGTGCGTGGAGGACTGTGGTTTCTGTGAGGCGTGGAGAGGCAAGTGCAGCTGCGGCCTGGTGGGAGGCTGCTCGCTGGGCTCCCCACGCACATCCCCTGATGTGAGTTTCATGTCGCTTGACCAGGAAATGCTTAAATGTCCTCCAGAGAAAAATTAGGCACTTCATGAACCTTTCGGGCGGCACCCACACAATCCCGCCCGCCTGTGCGCCGTCCGGAGACAGAGCCTCCCAGGCAGTTGTCAGCTGGTAGCAGGGACGGTGGGAGTTGGCGTGGCCTCCGGCTGACGGCACCAGCACGGAGAGGATGCAGTTCTCCCTGGTCCTGAAGAATGCGTGGTCAAGAAGCCGGAGGCAGGGAGGGCTCCTCGGGGCCAGAGGGTGGCGTTCCCGGCAAAGGCCAGTCCTTCTGGTGTCACAGTCTCCTTTTTCACAATGGAATGTTCTTTGTTTTGTGAAGGGATGGCGATGGTCATGGTGGTGGTTTCTCGAAGTTTACGTGACAACACGTAAAAATGGGTATTTCTGGGTGGGCTTTTGTGATGTCTGAACTTGTGATGGGGCGTCCGTGATGCTGCAGTGAGCTGGGAGGTCTGCCTCACCAGTCACCACGCTGGATCATTTTCATCAACTTGCCCAGGGAATAAAAACTGGGTGGGGAGGGCTCCTGGGTCCCCATAGATTAAGGGGTGACTTCAGGCCCCACCACAAGTCAGCAGCACAGCTGACCTGTCCCTCAGCGTGCCCCTGCACACCTGCGGCCACCATGGCACATCACTGCAGATGGAGTCATTCAGATGACACGGCTGTATCAGCTTCTGGTTCTGGGGTCAGAGTCCAAACAGTCCACAGGGCTCCATTCCTTCTGGAGGCTCTGGGGCAGAACTCGTTTCCTGCCTTTCCCAGCGTCCAGAAGCACCCGTGTCCCTCGCCTCAGGGCCCCTTCCTCCCCGTTGACAGCCACAGCACAGCCTCTCTGACTCTCAGCCTCCCGCCTCCTCTCTTGAGGTCACCCAGGATCACCTGTCGTTTTAAGATCCTCAAGGACCCTGTGAGGACATGGGGCCCCCAGGTCACCCAGGGTCATCTCCTGTTTTCAGACCCTCAAGCCCACCTGTGCATCCTTTTTTGCCATGAGGGGACATGTTCACACGTCCCGGGGATTCGGATGTGGACATCTGTGGGGGGCTATCATTCCCTCGGTCTCCTGGGCCCCATCTCTCTGAGCTCACCCACGGCTCTTAAACCAGGGCCCGGGGCCGACATTGAGCAGGCAAGGGGAAGAGTGCCAGGAGATGAGAGGAGGCTGCCTGGAGCTCAGGTTTGCACGGAGCCTGAAAGGGCGTGGGAAACCGTGGCAGGCCTGCGTCTGGAAGAGGGTGTTGGGGACTCAGCAGAGCCCTCCTGCGCCACAAGCAGATGTGACCAATCTCCTGGATGTTACCCAGTCAGGATGCAAAGATCAGTGTCCTCACCTCCCAACAAGTTTACAGCGAACCCAAGAGATAGAATTAGGTTGGGGACAAGTAAGTGTAGCCAACCAGAGAGGGAGTTCAGAGGAAGGCTTGAACACTGGGGGCTTGGGCAGTCCGGGATGGCTCCCTGGTGGTGGTGACTCGTTCGTAAGAATTTGGCCTTCCCTTTATGCCTGCTCTGGGCTCCCCATCGCCATTTCAGGTCTCCAAGCCTTGGCACTCTGGGCTAGAGTGGCTTCTTCTCCATCCCTCACGTATGCTCATTTGGAGACAGGCTCCAGCTTCCTCGTGTCTGTGCCTGTCCACATTGGGCCTCGGCCTCCTGGAAGAGACTGGGTGCACTTTGGGGTGGCCCCCTCAGGGCTGGTTAGACCCTGGCTCTGGGAGTGCAGGGCGAGGGGCCGAGGTCTCGCAGGCTCCAGCCTGGTGGCCTGGCCCAGGGAGGTCCCAGCAGCAGCCCCGAGTTCGGAGCCATCCTTCTCACTCTCCTCTTGGCCTCCACAGGTGTCTCCCAGTCTGCTAAAGCCCCAAGGCCGTCACCATGGACTTCCAGCATCGCCCTGGGGGCAAGACCGGCAGCGGGGGCGTGGCCTCCTCCTCTGAGAGCAACCGTGACCGCAGGGAGCGCCTCCGGCAGCTGGCCCTAGAGACCATCGACATCAACAAGGTGGGCCAGCCACCGTGCAGCCGCCTGTGGCGGGGCTCGGCTTTCCAGGACAGCCCTGGAGAGGGCGCCGAGGCTCTTCCTGGGCCTCCACCCAGCCTGGGCGATGCAGCCCCGTGTCCAGATGCTCCCCTGTTGCCCCGAGCAGCCACAGCTCCCTTCTGTCCACCTTAGAGAGCAGACCCTCTGTGGCTCTGAGCTCCGTGTGGAAATGTTTTGTTCTCTCCAAAACCTTCTGTTTTGCATCATTTAATTTTCTGGGAGTGGGGAGAGCTTATGTCAGTCCAGCCAGATGTGGTGAAGGGCAGCCTTTGATTTTAGCTTGTGCAGAGGCAGGGATGAGCCGGGTCCCCTCAGCACCGTGGACATGGGGACTGGAGCACTCTCTGTGTACCCTGACATGCCCCACGGACCTGGCCTGTGACGAGGGCTCTGTCACTGTCCCTGTCTTCCAGATGAGGTCACGGGTGGAGGGGCTGCCCCAGCCACAGATGGTGGAGTTAGCCTTTGAACTCCAGCGTCTGAGACAAGAGGCGTGCGCCCGGCTGCCCCGGCTTAGGGCCTGGAGATGGGCGGGTCTCTGGGCCTTCAGTGTAGCCCATTTGCTTTTCTTGTGCCTGTGTCTGCCTTGTGCCGACCACTGGCGTGGTGGCGTGGGCAGCGGACGGCTCCCTGCATCGGGAGTGACCAGGAGTGCTGTCCTGACTCTGCCTCCCTCTGACTCAGAACCACCAGGAAGGTGGTGCAGGGGGCTCCCTGGGAACCCCCGCTGCTCAGAGCCTGGGCCACAGCCCCAGCCGGTGACACCTGTGCTCACGAAGGCCTCCCGCCGGATCCCCCATTTTCAGAAACGCTGGACCACCATCAGGGACAGCCATGCCTGTACAGAAAGGGGATCCTGCCTCTGAGGGCCCTGACCGCAGCCAGCCTTGATCTGTCTAACGGGCGCCTGTTCTTCCCCTCCAGGACCCGTACTTCATGAAGAACCACCTGGGCTCTTACGAATGCAAGCTCTGCCTGACGCTTCACAACAATGAGGTGCGGCCTGTGCCCGGCTGCGGGCAGCTCGCGGCGGGCTGAGTGGCTGACGTCAGGGGACCTGCCTGTGTCTGTCTGCCCGGCCCCGAGTCATGTGCGTTTCCTTTCCACTCCAGGGGAGCTACTTGGCACATACCCAGGGGAAGAAGCACCAGACCAACCTGTGAGTACCCCGTGCCCCTCTGATGCCTGGTGCTCCAGCAGCTGTCGGCTCAAGTCTCTGTGAGCCTCACGGGCCACTGCTCCACGGCCGGGAAGCCAGCCTGGCCTGGGCCTCCCTGGGCGCTGGAGTACGGTTTCTGGGGAGCATTAGAGAACAGAGGCGTGGATGGCTGAGGCAGGCAGATCACTTGAGGTCAGGAGTTCGAGACCAGCCTGACCAACATTGTGAAACTCCATCTTTACTAAAAATACAAAAATTAGGCTGGGCATGGTGACGCACACCTGTAATCACAGCTACTGTGGACTACTGTGGAGGCTGAGGCAGGAGAATCTTGAGTCTGGGAGGCAGAGGTTACAGTGAACCGAGATGGTGCCACTGCACTCCAGCCTGGGCGACAGAGCGAGACTCAGTCTTATTTAAAAAAAAAAAAAAAAAAAAAAAAAGGCCGGGCGCAGTGGCTTACGCCTGTAATCCTAGCACTTTGGGAGACCAAAGTGGGCAGATCACCTGAGGTCAGGAGGGCAAGACTAGCCTGACCAACATGGAGAAACCCCATCTCTACTAAAAATACAAAAAAAATTAGCCGGGCGTGGTGGTGCACGCCTGTAATCTCAGCTACTGGGGAGGCTGAGGCAGGAGAATCGCTTGAACCCAGGAGGCGGAGGTTGCGGTGAGCTGAGATCGCGCCACTGCGCTCCAGCCTGGGCAACAAGAGCAAAACTCGGTCTCAAAAAAAAAAAAAAAGCAGAGGCATGGAGTTGCTGGAAGGACCCCAGCCAGGGACAGTGAGCATGACAGGAAGAGAACGTGCCTGTCCTATCCCTGTTCTCAGCCAAACCCCAGGGCCCCTCCCAGGCCCCTGGCCCTCCTCATCCCTCAGCTTGTAGTGAGCTCCAAGGTCAGGGGGCTTCTGGCACCTGGGCCCGTGGCCTTGGTGCCTGTGTGTGGGGGGGCCCCAGCACCACGTCCATCCTGCCTGCAGGGCCCGGCGAGCCGCCAAGGAGGCCAAGGAGGCCCCTGCCCAGCCCGCACCTGAGAAGGTCAAGGTGGAGGTGAAGAAGTTTGTGAAGATCGGCCGCCCAGGCTACAAAGGTGAGTGCCCGGAGCGGCGCTGGCCACAGCCGCTGCTGCTGCATGAATAGGTTCTTTGGGCTCCAGTGCAGGAGGCGCAGCCCTGAGACCCTCGTTCCTGAGCCGCTGCTTTCTGGCCTTGGTGGCCATCCCTCACCCACCTGCAGCCTCTGGCGTTGTGTCTGGGAGCTGTCAGGCTGAGCCTGATAAGCACCCGTCTCACCCAGCGGCCCCCTTTCCCAGCTGAGCCACAGTCTGTGCCCTCCTGTCCGAGTGTTGTGGAAGCTTCTGGGGATTCTTGCCAAGCAAAAGAGTGGAAGTGGAGGTGTGGTGAGCCCTGGCACCTTCCCCCGGTTAACCTTGAAGCCTCTGAAGGAGGACAGGAAGAAGCGGCTGTTAGAGGCGGCTCCTCCGGGACCCTCAGCAGTGGGAATGGCAGGAGGTGACCTGGTTCAGAAAGCCAGGGAAGCGGCCAGGGTAGGAGAGACAGACTTGTGTCTGTAGGGTCAGGAAGGTGGGCACGCTACCCAGCAAGTGTTCTTTACGAAAGGTGGGGACAGCCTGTGTGCCTGGCCTCCAGACAGGAGCCTGCAGGGCACAGGCCCTGGGGCAGGTGCACTGGGTGGACGAGGGCGGCTAGAGCGGCAGACTCCTGGTGGGGATGCCCTGACAGGTCCTGAGCTTGGGCTCTGGGCAGTGAGGAGGCGGAGGGCTTGTGAATGTGCGTGCCTGAGGCTGTTTGGAGAGTGGCCAGGCCGTAGGTGGCCCAGCAGCCATTCTCGGAGTCCAGGCTGCTGAGCTCTGGTGGGAAAGGCATCGTCTCCCGCTCACCCATGGTGTCAGCCATGGTGTCGACCCTGTTCAGGCGGCCCCACTCTAATCCTAGAGCCCGGATGCCAAGGGCCCCTCCCTACCCAGCGGCCCCGACTCCTGCTGGGTAGTGTCCCAGCACCCTGGATGAAGGGCTCTGGGGATTGGGGCAAAGGAGCACCACCCTCAGTCCCTGCCCGAGTGACTCTGCAGGTAGCTCAGCCCTGGCGCACCTGTGCCTTCACCTATACCAGAGTCCCGGAGCCTGGGCAGAGATTGATGGTTGCCCGGAGCCACAGGGCCTCCCCTGGGGTCTCGCCCCCGTTCAGTGGGTGGCATTAGCCCACCCCTGGTCCCTCAGCTTTGGGGAGGACAAATAGCCGGGACCTGAGAGCTTTCTGTGTTGCAGTGACCAAGCAGAGGGACTCGGAGATGGGCCAGCAGAGCCTCCTCTTCCAGGTGAGATCAGGGGCTTGGGTGTGGGGGGTGGCCAAAGGCACCTGAAAGGCGGCGCTGCCACCTGGCTGTGTCCCCACAGATCGACTACCCTGAGATCGCCGAGGGCATCATGCCACGCCACCGCTTCATGTCTGCGTACGAGCAGAGGATCGAGCCTCCGGACCGGCGCTGGCAGTACCTGCTCATGGCCGCTGAGCCCTATGAGACCATCGCCTTCAAGGTAGCATGGCTGCGGGGTCCCCTGGGCCCCCTGAGATGTGCGAGCCAGAAGGATCTGCACAGGCTGGGCAGGGCACCCCTCCTGTCAGGCTGTGGGGTCCCCTGGGATCCCCGAGACAGAGCCAGAAGGGTCTGTGCAGGCCAGGCAGGGCACCCCTCCCATTGGGCTTTGCGGGAGGGGGCCTGCTTGGGCTCCACTGTGCCCATGGAGAAGGGAGGCCGGCAGGGCTGAGCGCTGGGCCTGTGAGGCCTTCACCAAGTGACCTCACGTCTTGGTCCAGGCTGCTGGAGGGCTTCCCACAGCCTGTGCCCACGCCTGGACAAGGCAGCCATCAGGAAACAGTACAAACGGCGCCTGTCCAGGGCAGGGGCCAGCCGTGTGCTAGCATTGAGGCCGGGTCTGTGTCACTCCAGAACTGAACCCTGTGCCCATCGAAAGTCTTACCAGGCCGGGGCCTTCTCCTGGACTCCCAGGGTGGAGTCCGGGCCAGGGAGGTTAACGCCTCAGGGTCCCTGTCTGACGGCTGCCCTGAGGTCACAGGGACCAGGAGCCCTCTCTGTCTCCCGCCCTCCCAGGTGCCGAGCAGAGAGATCGACAAGGCGGAGGGCAAGTTCTGGACACACTGGAACCGGGAGACCAAGCAGGTGAGTGGCTAGCCCTGAGCTTGGCTCCTTCCTGCCCAGCGCGGGTGGCCCTAGCCTCGCCCTGCCTGCTGAACCCTTCTCCGTCTCTCTAGTTCTTCCTCCAGTTCCACTTTAAGATGGAGAAGCCCCCGGCTCCGCCCAGCCTCCCTGCCGGCCCCCCTGGGGTGAAGCGGCCTCCACCCCCGCTGATGAATGGTCTGCCCCCTCGGCCACCGCTGCCCGAGTCTTTGCCACCGCCACCGCCAGGAGGCCTACCTCTGCCACCCATGCCCCCCACGGGGCCTGCACCCTCAGGGCCCCCGGGACCACCCCAGCTACCCCCGCCAGCTCCAGGGGTCCACCCCCCGGCCCCAGTGGTGCATCCCCCCGCATCTGGCGTCCATCCCCCAGCTCCTGGGGTCCATCCCCCAGCTCCTGGCGTCCATCCCCCAGCCCCTGGAGTCCACCCACCAACCTCTGGGGTCCACCCCCCAGCCCCGGGGTCCACCCTCCAGCCCCCGGGGTTCACCCTCCAGCCCCCGGGGTTCACCCACCAGCCCCCGGGGTTCACCCACCAGCCCCCGGGGTTCACCCACCAGCCCCGGGGGTCCATCCTCCCCCATCAGCAGGGGTTCACCACCAGGCCCCAGGGGTACACCCAGCAGCCCCTGCCGTTCACCCTCAGGCCCCGGGGGTGCACCCACCAGCCCCAGGGATGCACCCTCAGGCCCCGGGAGTCCACCCCCAACCTCCTGGGGTCCATCCAGCTCCTGGGGTCCACCCTCAGCCTCCTGGAGTTCACCCCTCAAATCCTGGGGTGCACCCCCCAACTCCCATGCCCCCAATGCTGAGGCCCCCACTCCCCTCCGAAGGCCCAGGAAACATACCTCCCCCTCCCCCAACCAACTGAGAAGCTGCTCCCTCCCCCAGCAAGCCCAGTGCCAGGTGCTCCTGCCTTTTCCCACGGAGAAGGCTGCTCTTTTGTATGGCCCCTGCTCATTAAACAGCCTTCTCCAGCCCTGAGTGCACTGATGTCCGCAGCGCTGCCCTCCCTTGTCAGTGCTGTGTGGGAGTGCCAGGCACAGCACCATCCCTGAGTTTGCGCCGACTGGGGAGGGCCTGGAGACACCTGTGGGAGGCCTGAGAGACAGCTGTACCTTGGAGGTGGCCTGGTGGAGGACAGACTCCACCAGCCAGCTAGGAGGGGGTCTGGGATCCTGTCCTGGGGAGGGAAGAGCAGACTGCGATATCCTTGGGGTCTCCAGACAGCCCACCAGGGGTTGGGAGGGTGAGCAGGGACAGGGCGCCCCCACTGACTTGGGACCCTCCTCCTCCAGGCCCACCCCTTAGCACCCAGGACATCTGGGCCCCCCGCCCCCAGCGCTGTCTAGTCTGGCTGCCTGGCCATCACTCCCAGCCTGGTTCCCACTCCTGTGCCTTCTGGGGACGGGCCCTCAAGGACAGCATGTTGACAAATCAGGCCCAGCTCTATCGCTGTGGGGAGGGAGATAGGCTGCTGGCGACAGAAAGGGCTCTTTGAGAAGGCCACTCTGCCTGGAGTGGGGGCGCCGGGCACTGTCCCCCAAGGTCGCGGCAGAGGAGATAGGGGCCTGTCCTTTACAAACGCCCCACCTTCCACTTGGCTTCCACAAGGCGGGCAGCCCAGTCCCTGGCAGCACCCATGATGCGGGACCTGCCTCTCACCAGGCTGACCCTGGTGCTGTCTGCCCTGGGGGTTCTGCTGGGGACTGCGGCCCTCAGAGCAGAGGAACCAGCTGTGGGCACCGGTGGCCTCATCTTCCGAGAAGACTTGGACTGGCCGCCAGGCAGCCCACAAGAGCCTCTGTGCCTGGTGGCACTGGTTGGGGACAGCAATGGCAGCAGCATCCCCCTGCAGGTCATGGGGGTTCTGAGCGCCTATGAGCGGGCCTTCCTGGGGGCCGTGCAGCGGGCCCGCTGGGGCCCCCGAGACCTGGCCACCTTTGGGGTCTGCACCCCCGGTGACAGGCAGGCTGCCTTGCCCTCTCTACGGCGGCTGGGGGCCTGGCTGCAGGACCCTGGGGGGCAGCGCCTGGTGGTCCTGCACCTGGAGGAAGGTACGTGGGGCCCAGCCCCGAGCTTGGCACCGCCGGCCTCCTTCAGGTGGGCCGGTTCCTCCCAGGGAAGATCAGGGGCTGGCAGAGCCCACACCCTGGGCAGGGAGGCTGTGGTCTTGTTCTGGGACTGGGTTGTGGGTCCATGGCCTGGAAGGTGGGCACGGCGCTCTGTCCTGTCCCTGAAGCCCAGCTCTTAGACCCGCCCCTGCTGCAGTCGCAGGGAGAGAGCTGCTGTCTTCTTGCCACCCATGAAGAAACCACCATGTGACTCGGGCCGGTGGAGCCCTCCTCCCCACAGCCCCACACCTGGCCAGCCTGTTCTCGGGGCCCCTGGCCTGAGAGACTCCCTGCGGGGAAGGGGCTTCATCGGGTGCCCTAACCCAGAGACCCCAGGGCAGCAGCCCCACCCACAGCCTCAGACGCAGCCTCTGCTTGCCCCGGCGGTCACCGCTCCCTGGCTGCAGGAAGGCAGTGAAGAGGGACACTTTGTCCCCCGCTCGAGGTCCCCTGCACAGTGGCCAGAGCAGCAGGGACGGATCCCAAAGACTCCCAGGGGACTGTGGGACGGGCCTGGCCTTCAATAGCTCAGGCGTCCCCTGCTGTCCTGGCTGCAGTGACCTGGGAGCCGACACCCTCGCTGAGGTTCCAGGAGCCCCCGCATGGAGGAGGCGACCCCCTGGAGCTGGCGCTGCTGGTGCTGTACCCTGGGCCTGGCCCTGAGGTCACTGTGACGACGGCTGGGCTGCCAGGTGCCCAGGTACCAGGGGGTTGCATGGGGCATTGCCTGGGCCACGGCAGGGGCATGGATTTGTTGCAGGGTCTGCGGTACTGAGAGGAGCGTAGAACCAGTGGCAATGGGAGGAAGGGCACCGGTAGAGCAGGGCTGGCTAAGCCTCCATCCAGCCGGCCTGAGCTCTGGTCTCCACAGAGCCTCTGCCCATCCCGGGACACTCGCTACCTGGCCTTGGCGGTGGACCGCCCTGCGGGGGCCTGGCGCGGCTCCGGGCTGGCCTTGACCCTGCAGCCCCGCGGAGAGGGTAGGTGTGCGTGGAGAGGGACCGGGCGCCGGGTCGACTGCCCTCAGCCCCCAGCCCCTGAGCCAGCCCCACGCCCACCCACCGCAGGTTCCCTCCTGAGTACGGCCCGACTGCAGGCACTGCTGTTCGGCGACGACCACCGCTGCTTCACGCGGATGACCCCGGCCCTGCTCCTGCTGCCGCGGTCCGAGCCCGCGCCGCTGCCCACGCCGCTGCCCGCGCAAGGCCAACTGGACACCGTGCCCTTCCCGCCGCCCAGGTGCGCGCAGGCCCGGGGGCATGGGGCAGGAGCAGGCGGGGGCGGCGTGGCCTCGCGCCCGCTCTCAACTTCCCTAACTGCGGGTTCCAGGCCATCCGCGGAGCTCGAGGAGTCGCCGCCCAGTGCAGACCCCTTCCTGGAGACGCTCACGCGCCTGGTGCGGGCGTTGCGGGGCCCCCCGGCTCGGGCCTCCGCGCCGCGCCTGGCCCTGGACCCGGACGCGCTGGCCGGCTTCCCGCAGGGCCTGGTCAACCTCTCGGACCCCGCGGCGCTGGAGCGCCTGCTCGACGGCGAGGAGCCGCTGCTGCTGCTGCGGCCCACCGCGGCCACCACCGGGGACCCCGCGCCCCTGCACGACCCCGCGTCGGCGCCGTGGGCGACTGCCCTGGCGCGCCGCGTGGCTGCCGAGCTGCAAGCAGCGGTTGCCGAGCTGCGCAGCCTCCCGGGTCTGCCTCCAGCTGCAGCCCCGCTGCTGGCACGCCTGCTCGCGCTCTGCCCAGGCGGCCCCGGCGGCCCCGGCGATCCCCTGCGAGCGCTGCTGCTTCTGAAGGCGCTGCAGGGCCTGCGCGCGGAGTGGCGCGGGCGGGATCCACGCGGGCCGGGGCGGGCACAGCGCAGCGCAGGGGCCACCGCCGCCGACGGGCCGTGTGCGCTGCGCGAGCTCAGCGTAGACCTCCGCGCGGAGCGCTCCGTACTCATCCCGGAGACCTACCAGGCCAACAATTGCCAGGGCGTGTGCGGCTGGCCGCAGTCCGACCGCAACCCGCGCTATGGCAACCACGTGGTGCTGCTGCTGAAGATGCAGGCCCGTGGGGCCGCCCTGGCGCGCCCCCCCTGCTGCGTGCCCACCGCCTACGCGGGCAAGCTGCTCATCAGCCTGTCGGAGGAGCGCATCAGCGCGCACCACGTGCCCAACATGGTGGCCACGGAGTGTGGCTGCCGGTGACCCCTGCGCCGCGCGGACTCCTGCCCCGAGGGGCCGGACGTACCCCAGCTCGCGCCCCTTCCCATATTTATTCGGACCCCAAGCATCGCCCCAATAAAGACCAGCAAGCAACCGAGTGGGGTGTCCGTGCGTGTTAGGGGGCCGCCCGCCTCTCCTTGCGCACGGCCTGGGTCCACCCTTTAGCGCTCGCTGTCGTTCCCCTGCCTGAAGCGCCCCGCGACGCTCTTTCAGGCCCTGGATTCGGTGCCGAGTCCAGGCGTAAAGCAGATGACTCTGCGGCCCGCAGCCCTCGCTTTATTCCGCCAGGGTGGCGGGTTGTGGAGAAGGTGTCCCTGGACTCGGGCGCGGGCCGGCTTAGTCCCGCCCCTTGCCTGCGCGGAGCTTCTGGCGACTCCCAGGCCGCTGCTCCTCATCGGGACGCCTCGGGGAGACCCAGGCCTGCCTCTTCCTGGGCTCGGCGTCCCTAGAGTCCCGTGCCCACGGCCGATGGCCCCCTTCGCGTGACTCCCAGCGCCGAGGTAGCGCTTCCCGGGGCTCCCTGGCGGCCCGTGGCCTCTCCTCCTTCCGCGGCCTCTCTTTCTTCGGCCTCTCCTCCTTCCGCGGCTTCTCCTTCCGCGGTTTCCCCTCTCTCCGAGGCCTCTCCTTGGGTCCCCGGGCTGCGAGGGGCGTACGGTCCTCCCCGACGGCCTCTCCGGTGGCCTCGCCAGGCTCCTCTTCGTCCTTCTCTGCAGCCTCCCGACTCCTGGGAATCTTGGGTCTGACCTCTGCCTCGGCCCGGGGCGCAGGCAGCGCTGATGGGGGCGCCTGGGCCTCTAACTTAGGCTGCAAGACAGAGAGTGAGGTCCTGGGGTAAGCGCCCACCTTGCCCCCGGCCCGGGCTCCTTCTTTCCCTGGGGATGAAGGCCCCACTGCCCGCAGTCACTGGAAGGAAGCGCTTACCAGGGGCGACGATGGCTCCCTCGGGGCCGAGCTTGGCGGGACCCAGGGCTCGGGCGCACGCGCTTGGACTGCTGCTTCCCCAGCCACGGCGTCTGCAGCGACAGGGTCGGGACCCGAGTCAGCTGGGTCGAGGCATGGACTACACTGTTCATCCGTCCCTCACCCCTAGAGCCCCTCTCCCTGGACAGTTGGGGTGAGGCTCCTGCGGTACGGCTGAGGCTAAGGATGCCCCGAGCCGTGGGAGGGACTCCGGGACTCCGCTGTTGCGGAGCGCCCCTCCTCCGAACGTCGCTCTTTCAATCGGTCATTCTTCCCCCCGACCACGGGCTGTAGGAGACCCCTAGCAAGGGACGGGTCGCAGGAGTGCCCCCGGGGGGCGCTCACGAGCTGAGCGGTCCCCAGAGAGGGTGCAGGAGGAAGGCGGCAGAACGCTACGCGGGAGGAAGGGTTGCACAAGGTCCATCCGAAAGCCAGAAACTACTCGCGGCGAGGGGAATGGGCCCCGCAAAAGGTCCAGACGGGGTGAGAGGGGCGCGCATGGCCCATCACTTAAGGGGAGATGTACAAACCAACTTTGGGGGCGTGCAAAACCTAGCCCTGGGAAGAAGGCTCCCAGACCCCACCCTTGCGTCACAGGGCCCTTCCTTGGAAGAATAGGCGCACAGGTAGACCCCAGCCTCGTCCCACCTCTGGGGAGCCCGCGCTCACCGCGGCACAGCTGGAAAGCCGAGCCCAGCAGCGCCACCAGCGAGGCGAGCACCAGGCACTTGTTGAGCGACAGGTCTCCCCAGGGCAGCTCCTGGCTCAGGGCCGGGGGTTGCGGCGGCGGCTGCGGGGGCGGCGCGGTCTGCGCCTTCTTGCGCGCGGGGGCGCTCCGAGGGCCTGCAGGGGCAAGGGCGTGCTGCTTTGTGGCCACTGGCTCTGCGCCGCCCCATTCCCCGGGCACAGGGGGCAAGAGAGAGGCCTGCGCCCTGAACCCGGCGCACCCTGCCTGCCTGTGCGGCCCTGGGCGCAGGTGAACCCAGCCCCGGTGCCCCGCAGCTGCACGGGGATGCCCAGAGTTTCTGGAAGTTAACTTCCGGGAGCTGAGTGGCTTAGCCGGTATTATCACGCATTAGTAGAGGCTCCCGGCCCGTTGACTCGCTGCCTGCCACACTTCGACGCCACTCAACCAGGACACCCCCCAAGATCCAAGGACCCAGCTCCGGGACCTGAGCCTGACACCAGTCCGTTCCCACCCCACACCTCACCCACGCCTCCTGCAAACCCACTCGCTCCGGCTTTCAGCCTCTCCTTCCCCGTTCCTGGGGTCCCCCTGGCGGCAGGCTCTTTTTCCATCTTCTTGGGCCTGGTGTCCACACTGCGGCCTTCAGCCACCGGCTCCTGAGAGTCCTGTGGTTATCATGAGACATTCCACATGTTTCCTTCCGGTGCCAAACCCTTCCCGTGGGCTTTAGACACCTGCCTCCCTTGGTCGGCTTGTCCCCAACTCCCCAGGTGTCCTGGGTTAAAGGTTGAGGGTCCCCGCTACTCACGTGGGGCGGGCTGCCGGAGTCGGCCAGCCTGGGTGTTGCTGTGAGAACAGAGGGACAGTCAAGGTTGTGGGGACCCCCAGGCCAATCCCACCCTCTCCCCTGGCCCTGCTGGGTGACGCGCGGGTGACTAACCCCATCTTGTAGATAAGAAAGTAGACGGAGGCCAGCACAGTGGTTCACACCTGGACTCCCAGCACTTTGGGGAGGCTGAGGTGGGAGGATCACCTGAGCCCAGGAGTTTGAGACCAGCCGGGGCAACACAGTGAGACCCCATCTCTAAAAAAAGAAAAACTAGCCAGACATGGTGGCCAGCACCTGTGGCCCCAGCTACTTGGGAGGCTGAGGCAGGAGGAGCACTTGAACCTGAGAGCTCAAGGCTGCAGTGACCTATGATCATGTCACTGTACTCCAGCATGGAAGACAGAATGAGGCTCAGCCTCAAAAAATAAAAAATAACAATAATAAAAAATATAAAAATATAAAGAAAGCAGACAGGCTTGGAGACAGCTTTGCCCGAAGACACAAAGCATTTCAGTGGCAATGCGGGATTGGAACCTAGATCTGTATAGCCTAGCACTTGTCTTCCTTGGGGGCTCCTTACAGACCCCTGAGGCAGAAATGAGGGCCAGGGGTTGAACCTGGGGAGCACAGTTTAAGCCAGTCCAGTGTGGGAGGCTAAGCAGCTCTGGTCTCTGAAGATGGGCCTCCTGGCTCAAGGGGACCATCAGGGAGGGGCTTCCTCCCGCCAGCACCACAAGGATACCTGGAGCCCTGTCCTCCTGTGGCTCAGCCAGCGCAGAGTGGTCCTCCAGGGCCTGGCAGCTGCCCAGGCCGCCATCCAGCTCCTCCCAGGCGCTGGCTGCCATGGAGATGACTGGAGCAGCAGCAGGTCCTGGGCCAGGCTAGGAGGGGTGGGGAACAAGGTCTTGCATTTACTGAGTCCCTGCCACGGGCCTGGGCCTGACCTGGAGGTTCTGTGGACACCAAGTAACAGGCCCCGCCCTGCCACTCCCAACCGAGGCTGTGATCTCTGCCTCAATCACCACTCACTCGGGAAATTCACACTCATGCCAGGCATGGCCCGGCACCCACACCAGGCATCTCCCTGACCCTGCATGCCAGCCCTGGGGCCCCTCCCTGTAGCCCAGCCTTGCTGGGGCCCAATATCCATCAGCACAGCAGCCAAGGCTGCTCTGGCCCAGAGAGGGCAGGAGCCCCTGCAGGGCAGCACAGCAATAAGTCCGAGACACACCCCAAACCAAAACTCTTGGCCCCAGTGGCAGCTCATGTTCTCTGAGACCAGGGACTATTTTTATCTGGTGCCTGAGGCCAGCGGGACAGGCTAACAGGTGCCCCAGCCCCTCCCAGGCCTCTGCTTTCATGGGGTCTCCCTCTGGGCCACCCTGACCTGCCATTCTGGGCACTTACATCCCGCCGCAAGACCCTGTGAGTCTACAGGCTCGGCCTCCAGCAGCAGAACCATCCTGGCTCTGGTTGTGACAGGCCGGGGCAGGGGAGGAGGGTCTCGGGGGCGGTCTTCTGATCCTGACACAGAGTACCCTGCCTTGTCCCACTAACTCTGTTCCCATATGACAGATGAGGAAACTGAGGCTAGAGACAGCGCCATTGGCTGGAGGGCGCAAGGAGCTTCAAGTCAGACTCAGAGCTGTACTCTTCAGGGTCTCCACGGCCTCTGGCTGCTGGGATTAGGGTGTCCCTATATCTAGACTGAAAAACCACCCAGCCCTGGGGCTCCAAGACCTGGAAGGGGCCTATCGCGTGGCCATGGGGGAGGGGCCGAACAAGCATGGGAGGCCGGTGTGCGGACCCTGGGTGTGCATGGGGGGCAGCTCCAGGAACTGGGGACCCTTACAGTCCTCCGCAACACGCTTCCACACCCCGGGAGCCCACACCTCTGCTCGGGACTCCCCCAGCCTCACTTCCTTACCCCCGAGCGTCACTCACCCACCAGCCGCTTTGCTGAGCCTTGCGGACAGGATGGAGGATGGGGAGGGTGGCCTGTGATGGACGGCAGCAGGTGGCCGGAGACCACGAGTGAGCCAATCAGCGTGCCCGCGGGAGTGAGGTCACAGCCGGGAGTCCCCCACCCTTCCCTGCCATTGCAGCGGGGCAGGACATTGCTCCTACTCACTCAGCACTGGCCACTGCCATGCCAGGGAGACATAGCGCCTGCAGCTGGGACTACAGGCGTGCACCACCAAACCCGGTAAATTATTTTTTATTTTTTACTTTTTTTTGAGACGGAGTCTCGCTCTGTTGCCCAGGCTGGAGTGCAGTGGCGCCATCTCAGCTCACTGCAAGCTCCGCCTCCCAGGTTCACACCATTCTCCTGCCTCAGCTTCTCGAGTAGCTGGGACTACAGGCGCCTGCCACCACACCTGGGTAATTTTTTTGTGTGTTTTTAGTAGAGATGGGGTTTCACTATGTTGCCCAGGCTGGTCTCGAACTCCTGGGCTCAAGTGATCCACCCGCCTTGGCCTCCCGAACTGCTGGGATTACAGGTGTGAACCACCATGCCCTGTCTCTATGCTTAACTTTTTGAAGAGCCGCTAGTCTCTTTTCCAAATTGACTGCACTGTTTTACCTGCTCAGCAGCCACACAGGACTGTTCTAACTTCTCCACATCCAACTCATCATTTTCCAGTTTCTTTGTTTTTTTATTGCCAGCCTAGTGCGTGTGAACGGCATGATCTCATTGTGGTTTTGATTTGCATTTCCCTGGTCAAAATAAATAGTTTTTTTTTTTTTTAAGAGACCCGGTCTCAAGGCCAGGCACGGTGGCTCACGCCTGTGATCCCAGCACCTTGGGAGGCCGAGGCGGGCAAATCACGAGGTCAGAAGATCCAGACCATCCTGGCTAACACGGTGAAATCCTGTCTCTACTAAAAATACAAAAAATTAGCCGGGCGTGGTGGCGGGCACCTATAGTCCCAGCTACTCGGGAGGCTGAGGCAGGAGAATGGCATGAACCCGGGAGGCGGAGCTTGCAGTGAGCTGAGATGGCGCCACTGCGCTCCAGCCTGGGCAACAGAGCGAGACTCCACCTCAAAAAAAAAAAAAGAGAGAGAGAGACCAGGTCTCCCAATGTTAGCGAGGGTAGTCTCAAACCCTTGGCCTCAAGCAATCCTCCTGCCTTGGCCTCCCAAAGTGCTGGGATTGCAGGCGTGAGCCACTGTGTCTGACCTCAATAGCATTTTCATCTTCTTATTCTCATAGTGTCTTGCTTTGCATTCCTTTCCTGGAAGGCTCAGCAATCCCAGAAGCAAAGTCTGGACACAGACTTTGCTGTGTGGGACTTTTTTTTTTTTTTTTGAGACAGAGTCTCACCCTGTTGCTCAGGCTGGAGTGCAGTGGCATGATCTCAGCTCACTGCAACCTCCACCTCCTGGATACAAGCAATTCCACTGCCTCATCCTCCCGAGCAGCTGGGATTACAGGTGCGCACTGACACGCCCAGCTAATTTTTTGTATCTTTAGTGGAGACAGGGTTTCACCATGTTGGCCAGGCTGGTCTTGAACTCCTGACCTAGTGATCCACCTACCTCAGCCTCCCAAAGTTCTGGGATTACAGGCATGAGCCACTGCACCCGGCCAGGACTTTTTTTTTTTTTTGAGACAGAGTCTGACCAGGCTGGAGTGCGGTGGTGCGATTTCGGCTCACTGCAACCTCTGCCTCCCGGGTTCAAGTGATTCTCCTGCCCCAGCCTCCCAAGTAGCTGTGAATACAGGTGTGCGCCACCACGCCCGGCTAATTTTTGTATTTTTAGTAGAGACAGGGTTTTGCCATGTTGGCCAGACTGGTCTCGAATTCCTGACCTCGGGTGATCCTCCTGCCTTGGCCTCCCAACGTGCTGGGGTTACAGGTGCAAGCCACCGCGCCCAGCCTAGGTTTGCTAATTTTGTGAAGAACAGCGTCATCTGAGGGCACCGACTCTGGATGGAGACGACTCAGATTCTGACTCTGACTCCACTGCTGCCTGGCTGTGCCACAGCTTCTTTTCCTGCAAAATGGAAATAAAATGGAGACCCCACCTCCTGGGCTCCTTGTGAGCGTTAAGCCAAGCATGGGGACAGGTGCTTGGCTCCTGGGACGAGCTGTGTACTCATATTCTTATGACTGCCACGTGAGGAAGCCACTGAGGCCGTGAGATTCTGCGCCACATGGAAGCTCAGTTGTGACACTCTCCACAGCAGGGTCCTTCCAGCCTCTGGAACACAAAACACCTGAGTGGGAAACCCGCAGGGGACCTTCAGCATAGGCCACTGAGGCAGGAAGTTGAGAACCGTGAGGAGTGCTGGGCAGTGGCCAACTTCCTGCCTCTGCCAGGGGAGCACACCAATTTCATTTGTGTGTCCACTCTACTTGTTGTCAGGGAGAGGTGGCGCCTTTCCTGGGGTGACTTCTAGGCTGGGGCATTTAATTGCTAGTGTGAGACCTTCCAGGGTCTTCCTCTCTTGGCCATAGTGACGTTCAAGATGGCAAGGGAGGTGAGCAGCGCCCCCTAGGGCCTGAGAAGCTCACGGAGCAAGAACAAGAAATAAACCTTTCCTGGTTCGCAGGTGTGTTTACAATGTTTTTTCGTTTTGTTTTGTTCTTATTTGTTTATTTAAAATTTTTTCATTCATCTATTTAGTTTTGAACGAGGGTCTTGCTATATTTCCCAGGCAGGTCTTGAACTCCTGGACTCGAGTTATCCTCCCAACGCTGCCTCCCTAAGAGCTGGGTTTATAGATGTCAGCCACCGTGCCTGGCCAGTTTTGTTTTTTAAAGAGATAGGGCTGGGCACAGTGGCTCACACCTGTAATCCCAGCATTTTGGGAGGCCGAGGCAAGTGGATTACTTGAGGCTGGGAGTTCAAGAGCAGCCTGGGCAACATAGCAAGACCGTGTCTGTACAAGAAGAAAAAAAGAAAAGAAAAGAAAAGCAAAGCAATAAAAACCAATTTTATGGCTGGGCGCGGTGGCTCACGCCAGTAATCCCAGCACTTTGGGAGGCCGAGGCGGGTGGATCACGAGGTCAGGAGTTCACCTGGCCAAGATGGTGAAACCCTATCTCTACGAAAAATACAAAATAAATTAGCCAGGTGTGGTGGTGGGTGCCTGTAATCCCAGTTACTCGGGAGGCCAAGGCAGAGAATTGCTTGAACCTGGGAGGCAGAGGTTGCAGTGAGCCAAGACTGCGCTACTGAACTCTAGCCTGGGCGACTCCATCTCAAAAAAAAAAAAAAAAATTACAAAAGTAAAGGTCAAACTCCATGAAAACAGGGACATGGACAATGTGGGGCAGGAAATACTGAAGAGCTGCAGAGAATGATTCTCAGATGCCCCGCCTATAAAGCTTTCTTCCTTTTTGTATAATGAAACCTTTGTGAAAATATTAAGCTGGGCGCGGTTGCACACACGTGTAATCCCAGCGCTTTGGGAGACTGAGCCACGAGGCTCACCTGAGCCCAGGAGTTCGAGACCAGCCTGGGGAACATGGTGAAAACCCATCTCTACAAAAAATGCAATAAAATAAACATTAGAAATACTGCAAAATAAAATCCCGAAAATTATAGCAAGGGGCAAAACCATAAGAAATATAGGCCGGCACGGTGGCTCACGCCTGTAATCCCAGAACTTTGGGAGGCCGAGGCGGGCAGATCACCTGAGGTTGGGAGTTCCAGACCACCCTGGACAATATGGTGAAACTCCATCTCTACTAAAAATACAAAAATTAGCCGGGTGTGGTGGTGCACACCTGTAATCCCAGATACTGGGGAGGCTGAGGCATGATAACCCCTTGAACCTGGGAGGTGGAGGTTGCAGTGAGCTGAGATGGTGCCACTGCACTCCAACCTGGGGCACAGAGTGAGACTCCATCTCAAAAAAAAAAAAAAAAAAAAAGAGCCGGGCACAGTGACTCATGCCTGTAATCCCAGCACTTTGGAGGCCGAGGCAAGTGGATTACTTGAGGCTGGGAGTTCAAGAGCAGCCTGGGCAACATAGCAAGACCGTGTCTGTACAAGAAGAAAAAAAGAAAGAAAGAAAAGAAAAGAAAAGCAAAGCAATAAAAACCAATTTTATGGCTGGGCGCGGTGGCTCACGCCAGTAATCCCAGCACTTTGGGAGGCCGAGGCGGGTGGATCACGAGGTCAGGAGTTCACCTGGCCAAGATGGTGAAACCCTATCTCTACGAAAAATACAAAATAAATTAGCCAGGTGTGGTGGTGGGTGCCTGTAATCCCAGTTACTCGGGAGGCCAAGGCAGAGAATTGCTTGAACCTGGGAGGCAGAGGTTGCAGTGAGCCAAGACTGCGCTACTGAACTCTAGCCTGGGCGACTCCATCTCAAAAAAAAAAAAAAAAATTACAAAAGTAAAGGTCAAACTCCATGAAAACAGGGACATGGACAATGTGGGGCAGGAAATACTGAAGAGCTGCAGAGAATGATTCTCAGATGCCCCGCCTATAAAGCTTTCTTCCTTTTTGTATAATGAAACCTTTGTGAAAATATTAAGCTGGGCGCGGTTGCACACACGTGTAATCCCAGCGCTTTGGGAGACTGAGCCACGAGGCTCACCTGAGCCCAGGAGTTCGAGACCAGCCTGGGGAACATGGTGAAAACCCATCTCTACAAAAAATGCAATAAAATAAACATTAGAAATACTGCAAAATAAAATCCCGAAAATTATAGCAAGGGGCAAAACCATAAGAAATATAGGCCGGCACGGTGGCTCACGCCTGTAATCCCAGACTTTGGGAGGCCGAGGCGGGCAGATCACCTGAGGTTGGGAGTTCCAGACCACCCTGGACAATATGGTGAAACTCCATCTCTACTAAAAATACAAAAATTAGCCGGGTGTGGTGGTGCACACCTGTAATCCCAGATACTGGGGAGGCTGAGGCATGATAACCCCTTGAACCGGGAGGTGGAGGTTGCAGTGAGCTGAGATGGTGCCACTGCACTCCAACCTGGGGCACAGAGTGAGACTCCATCTCAAAAAAAAAAAAAAAAAAAAAGAGGCCGGGCACAGTGACTCATGCCTGTAATCCCAGCACTTTGGGAGGCCGAGGCGGGCGGATCATGAGGTCAGGAGATCGAGACCATCTGGGCCAACATGGTGAAACCCCGTCTCTACTAAAAATACAAAAAAATTAGCCAGGCGTGCTGGCGGGCACCTGTAGTCCCAGCTACTCGGGAGGCTGAGGCAGGAGAATGGTGTGAACCTGGGAGGCAGAGCTTGCAAGAGCTTGCAGTAAGCTCAGATCATGCCACTACACTCCAGCCTGGATGACAGAGCGAGACTCTGTCTCAAAAAAAAAGAAAGAAAGAAAGAAAGAAAGAAATATAAGTACAGTAAAGGGAAAAACAGCAACTTGCTTGAGATAAGCCCTGTTTACTTGGGGACCTCGCTTTTTCGTGTGTGTTTGCCCAGCTCGTCCCGAGGTTGCCTGCACGGCTGTGAGTCCTGCTTTATCACCCAGCAGCAGACGCCTCTGCGGCTTTGTGGCCAAACCCCGGCCTTGCGCAGCCTCGCTGTGGCCTGAGCTTATCGCAGGCGGCATGGTGCATATTAAAAATGGTAAGTTTGAGGCCAGGCGTAGTGGCTCACGCCTGAATTCCCAGCACTTTGGGAGGCCGAGGCAGGTGGATCTTGAAGTCAGGGGATTGAGTCCATCCTGGCTAACACAGTGAAACCCAGTCTCTACTAAAAATACAAAAAAATTAGCTGGGCGAGGTGGTGGGCGCCTGTAGTCTCAGCTACTCGGGAGGCTGAGGCAGGAGAATGGTGTGAATCCGGGAGGTGGAGCTTGCAGTGAGCGGAGATCACGCCACTGCAGTCCAGCCTGGGTGACAGAGTGAGACTCCGTCTCAAAAAAAAAGAAAAAAAAAAAGATCGGTTCCGCTAGGCGCAGTGGCTCACGCCTGTAATCCCAGCACTTCGGGAGCTGGAGGCGGACGGACCACGAGATCAAGAGATCGAGACCATCCTGGCCAATATGGTGAAACCCCGTCTCTACTAAAAATACAAAAATTAGCCGGGCGTGGTCGTGTGTGCCTGTAGTCCCAGCTACTCGAGAGGCCGAGGCAGGAGAATCGCTTGAACCTGGGAGATGGAGGTTGCAGTGAGCCGAGACTGTGCCATTGCATTCCAGCCTGGGTGACAGAGCAAGACTCCATCTCAAAAAAAAATGGTCAGTTCTCTGGGAGGCAGAGGTTGCAGGGAGTGGCCACTGCACTCCAGTCTGGGCGATGTCTCAAAGGAAAAAAAAAAAAGGGGCAGTTCTTCTTTACTTCCCTTTTTCTTCCCCACACTGTTTGCTCAAAAGAGTTCATGGGCCCTCTGAGTTTTTCTTCAGGAGACAGAGCCAGGCTTGAACTTAATGCCAGGCAGGAACACAGGGAGGAAAGGAGGCCAAGATTCTTCCTTATTTTCCTGTTTTTTGTTTTTTGTTTTTTTTTGAGACAGAGTCTTACTCTGTCGCCCAGGCTGGAGTGCATTGGCGTGATCTCGGCTCACTACAAGCTCCGCCTCCCAAATTCACGCCATTCTCCTGCCTTAGCCTCCTGAGTAGCTGGGACTACAGGCGCCCGTCACCATGCCTGGCTAATTTTTGTTGTATTTTTAGTAGAGACGGGGTTTCACGATGTTAGCCAGGATGGTCTCCATCTCCTGACCTCGTGATCGGCCTGCCTTGGCCTCCCAAAGTGCTGGGATTACAGGTGTGAGCCACCACGCCCGGCCATTTTCCTGCTTTCTTTCCTTTTCCTTTTCTTTCTTCTTTTTTTTTTTTTTTGAGACAGTGTCGTTCTCTGTCACCCAGGCTGGAGTGCAATGGTGTGGTCACAGCTCACTGCAGCCTTGACTTCCCGGGTTCAAGTGATCCTTTTGGCTCAGCCTCCCAAGTAGCTGTGACCACAGATGCCCACCCCAATCCCAGCTAATTAAAAAATTTTTAATTTTTTTCTTCTTTTTTTCTTTTTTTTTTTGAGACGGAGTCTCGCTCTGTTGCCCAGGCTGGAGTGCCGTGGGGCAATCTCGGCTCACTGCAAGCTCTGCCTCCCAGGTTCACACCATTCTCCCATCTCAGCCTTCCCAGTAGCTGGGACTACAGGCGCCGCCACCACACCGGCTAATTTTTTGTATTTTTAGTAGAGATGGGGTTTCACCGTGTTCGCCAGGATGGTCTCGATCTCCTGACCTCATGATCTGCCCAGCCTCTGCCACTCAAAGTGCTGGGATCATAGGCGTGAGCCACCACGCCCGGCCAAATTTTTAATTTTTAAAAAATTTCTAGAAATTTTTTAAATTCTCCACGAAGTGAGAACCTAGAGATAGGGTCTTGCTATGTTGGCCAGGCTGGTCTCCAACTCCTGGGCTCAAGCGATTCTCTTGCTTCAGCCTCCCAAAGTGCTGGGATTACAGTCGTGAGCCATCATGCCCAGCCCCAATCCTTCTTTATTTTTACCTATTTACATTTTATTTTATTTAACTTATTATTATAATTCTTTTAGCGACAAGGTCTCCCTCTGTCACCCAGGTTGCAGTGTAGTCGGGAGATCACTGCTCACTGCAGCCTTGACTTCCCTGGCTCAGGTGATCCTCCTGCCTCAGCTGCTGGAGTAGCTGGAATTAGAGGTGTGCACCACCATGCCCAGCTAATTTTTAAATTTGCTGCAGAGATGGGGTCTGGCTATGTTGCCCTGGCGGGTCTTGAACTCCTGACCTCAAGCGATTCTTTTGCCTCTGCGTCCCAAAGTGCACACCAGGCCCACATATCCTTTTTTAAATCAGAGTCAGCCGGGCGCGGGGGCTCATGCCTGTAATCCCAGCACTTTGGAAGGGTGAGGTGGGTGGATCACCTGAGGTCAGGATTTCGAGACCAGCCTGACCAATATGGTGAAATCCTGTCTCTACTAAAAATTCCAAAATTAACTGGGCATGGTGGTGTGAGCCTGTAGTTCCCACTACTTGGGAGGCCGAGGCAGGAGAATCACTTGAACCTGGGAAGTGGAGGTTGCAGTGAGCTGCTGAGATCATGCCCCTGCACTCCAGCCTGGGTGACAGAGTGAGACTCTGTCTCAAAAATCAATTAGCCGGGCGCGGTGGCTCACACCTGTAATCCCAGCACTTTGGGAGGCAGGCAGATCATGAGGTCAGGAGTTTGAGACCAGCTTGGCCAATATGGTGAAACCTTGTTTCTACTAAAAATACAAAAATTAGCCGGGCATGGTGGTGCATGCCTATAGTCCCAGCTTCTCGGGAGGCTGAGGCAGGAGAATCGTTTGAATCCTGTAGGTGGAAGTTGCAGTGAGCCAAGGTTATGTCACTGCACTCCAGCCTGGGCTACAGAGCTAGACTCCGTCTCAAAAAAAAAAAAAAAAAATCAGTCAGTCAATCAATCAGAGTTATACTGTCTGCCTCCTCTGCCAGCATCCCTATCCCCTCAAGCTTGATTTCAGAGGAAAACCCAGGCATGGGCCCTCTACCCTTGACCACCCGACATCCTCTGCTGTCCCTTTCAGACAGTTCAAGCCTCTTGAAAGATATGCCTCTTTCTCTCCCTGCTGTCTGGGGGTCCCTCACCAGTCACAGACTCCCCAGCTCTCAGCAAAGCACCTCCCACCCTGGTTCCCGGGGAGCCCGGCCAGGTGGGCCAGCAGGACACAGTTGCTGATCCTGGCGCTCATCAAAAGTGGCCTGGCCAGTGTAGGGTGGCCCTTCCAGAAGCCTCACAGAATTGGCAGGCGGCCATCAGAGTTAGAGGCGGACAGGAGGAGGAAGGGAGAGCTGCTGCAATCAGGACAGAGGGACAGGGTTCCCCGGTGGTGACTGTTCTGGAAATCCCACTCGTGACCCGTTCATTTCGAGCACCCTCTTGCCTCAGTTCCCAGAGGAAGTCCTCAACTAGGGGGTGTCATTCTGCCCCCAAAGGACATTGGGCGATGTTTGGGACATTTCTGGTTGTCATGACTTGGGGTGCTCCTGGCATGGAGTGGAGGCCAGGGACGCTGCTCAGTACCCTGCAGTGCCCAGGATGCCCCACCCCAAAGAACAATTCAAGCCCAATGTCCACGGGGCCGAAGGAAGAGCCCCTGAGTTAATTATTTGAAACAGAGTCTGTTCTCTGCTCACACCAGACACCAGGATAAAATCCCAATGGGGCAAAGGTATAAAGCAGGAAGGCCCCAGCACCTGGGATTCTTCTCCTCGCTCCTTCCCCACTCAGGGTGTGGGCTGTTTTGTTTGTTTGTTTGTTTGTTTTTTGAGCTGGGCGGGGTGGCTCACCCTGTAATCCCCAAACTTTGGGAGGCCAAGGCAGGTGGATCACCTGAGGTCAGGAGTTCGAGACCAGCCTGGCCAACATGGTGAAACCCTATCTCTACTAAAAATACAAAAATTAGCCAGGCATGGTGGTGGGCACCTGTAATCCCAACTAGTTGGGAGCCTGAGGCAGGAGAATCGCTTGAACCCAGAAGGCGGAGGTTGCAGCGAGCCAAGATTGCACCACTGCACTCCAGCCTGGGTGAGAGCCAGGCCGGTTGCAAACAAAACAAAATTAAAACTATGAACGAAATCAGGATTTGCCAGAAGTAGCATTTTTGTTTGGTAAGAACAAAATTTAGTTTATACATGAAATATAAAATATTTTATTAAACCTCACTGCAAAGTGGCAACTTTTTGCTTAATTCATAGTCTACACACAAGCTACGTACCAGTATGTAACTGCCAAGAGTTATATCTTCGCTTACTACATGCAAACTGCAGTTCATACCTGAGATTTTTTTTCTGGATTTAACCAGGAGGGGAAATATTTTTGCTGGATAAGTCCACATTTTAACTCAACAGGCGAAACAGTTTACCGAACTTAACCACCAAAAAAATCGTTTTTTCCTTGGGAGATCCACATTTTAGTTCATACATGAAATGTGTTTCTGAATTTTAACTGGCAGGAGTAGTGTTTTTCCTTAGGGTAAGTGTTAGTTTCCACAGGAAAAATCTGAATTTATCTGCAAGGAGTAAAATTTTTACTGAAGTCCAAATTGTACACGAAATATTTTACTAAATTTGAATATCTTTAACATTGGACGTTCTTTTTTTAAGAAACACTGGAATCATTTTAAGAACTGCAAGACCAAATTTAAAAAAAATAAAACCAGTATTAGCGATGATTACCAGGTGTTACTGGAAATAATTTTGTCCTATGGGAGGATGGGCGCGTGTGGACACCCCTCCCAATACCCGGGGCCTACCCAGGGGAGGGGTCCCACTGCGTGAAGGGACCCTAGGGAGGGCGACGTGGACCACGACAGACAAATGGGCACTCCGAGACCCCCGAAAATCGGCCCCAGCGAGCCGCCCACGCCCCAAGGCACGGTTGTGGGGGCGGGGACGACCCGGGGCGAGCGCAGCGCGTACCCGGCGCTATGGCAGCCCCGCCCCCGGGCGCCCGCAAAAGGACGCGCGCGGGAGGGGGCGTGGCCCGAGGCTCACCAACCAATCTCCAGAGCGCCTCTCCCTTTCCCTTTCCCTTCCACCAATCAGACGCTGGAAGGGGCGGGCGTGACTGTTTTTCCCGGCGGCCCTGCGGCTCTGCCTCTCGTGCGGCCGCGTTCCCGGCGGTGCGGGGGGGCGTGGCCCGGGCGCGGCGTCTATAAAGGTGGGCGGCGGCAGCAGCGCCATTTTGCGAACGGCGAGCAGCGGCGGCGGCGCGGAGAGGCGCAGCGGAGGTTTTCCTGGTTTCGGACCCCAGCGGCCGGATGGTGAAATCCTCCCTGCAGCGGATCCTCAATAGCCACTGCTTCGCCAGAGAGAAGGAAGGGGATAAACCCAGCGCCACCATCCACGCCAGCCGCACCATGCCGCTTCTAAGCCTGCACAGCCGCGGCGGCAGCAGCAGTGAGAGGTGAGCGCCCCGCCCCCGTCCGAAGCTTCCAGAAGCGCCGGCCGCGCAGGCCCGCGGGGGGCCGTCCTCGGGGCGCCAGATAGGTCCCCGGCGCGCGAGATCCGCCCCTTTGTCAAGGCCAGAATCGTGCTGGGGACGAGGTAGGGGCAGTGGGGACCTTGAGGTCCGCCCGGCCTTGGCAGCGCTCGGGTCGGGTTTGGGGGGCACGGGTGAGGAGTTGGATTTGGGGGGCGCCGTCCGGGGCGCCTAATTTGGGTGTGGGGCATGAGTCGAAGGTGGGATTTGGGCGCAGGACGGGGAGTGTGGGGGAGGCGTGTGTGTTTTGCGGAGTTCGCAGGATAGGACTCGGCTTTGGAGGAAGGGAGAGGGTTGGATTTGGGGGGCGCAGACTGGAAATTCGGTTTGGAGGAGGGGTGTGCGAGCTGGTCGGATTTGGGAGGCGCAGGATGGGGCAATCTAGTTGGGGGCGGGGTCGGCCTTGGGGGGCTGGTCCGAGGCCAGGCAGGGCCCGCGGGGCCGGTGAATCTGCACTTTTCGGTCCTGGCCGTTGAGCGTGCGCTGCCGGGGCGGGGAGCGCTTCGCGGCGGACGAGCTCCCTTGGGTTTCCTGCGCCTCGATGTGGCCCCCGCACGCAACCGACCTCGTGGGCCCGGTTTTTCGCCCCAGAGCGAGTCGGTCTGGATGGCCGGGGACGCGCGGGGCGAGCCTGCGCACGTAGACGGCACCCAGTGGTTCTCCGCGGGGTCCGTCGGGGAGCTGGGGGTCGCGCATTCCGACAACCCAGCAGCGCTCTGGGGAGTCCCCCGCCGCCTCGCGGGACGACGCGTCCCGCTTCCGGGGACGCGGGTGCCAGCTGCGATTGTGGGGGAGCCCGCGGCGTTTCGGTCGAGCTTCCATGACTGCGTCTCCCGAGGTGGGCGTCGCTCAGTCCCGGGGATCGGGAAGTTGGGCAGCGGTGCTGGCGGTGCCACGGTTTGGGGGCCGTGTAAAATGGAGGCAACTTTGGGGCCTGTTTACACCGCGCAGCAAATGGCTGCTGGCGCTGCCGGCTGCGCGATTGTGAAAATCTCCCCCGGGGCGCGGGGCCGCGTCTGCCTAGATGACGCAACCGGGAGGGCCCGGAGCGGGGGCGGGCGGGGGGCGGCCAGGAGCAGTAGCGGGGCGCGTCCTCCGCGAGGTCAGGCCAGGCCCGCCCCCTCCTCGCGGGGACAAGCAAGAGGTTCAGATTCTGACCGCAGTGCAGGGTGGAAAGGGGAAGCCGCGGCCGAGCTGAAAAGGGGAAGCGCCGGCTGGCGCGGTGGCGGGGGGGGTGAGGCTCTGCTCCGGCGAGGCTACGTGAGGGGAAGGGACCCCCCCGCCCTGGGAGGGTTGGGCTGTCCCGGGCGGCGCCGCCCGAGACGTCGGGGCTCAGCGACCGATGCCGTTGTAGGTGCTTGGGGCAGGCGTTGGAGCTGCCCTCGGGAAGCCCCGGGGGTGTGGGGCCAAGTAGGCCCCAGCCTGAGCGGGGCGGGGTCCTCTGGCCGGGGCAGGGGTGGGCGGCCGAAGACCATCCGGGCGCCCTGGAGGGGTCTCCGCCGGGAGCCTGGCGCCGCTTGGTGACCGCATCTGCCTTCAGTTCCAGGGTCTCCCTCCGCTGCTGTAGTAACCGGGTCCGGGGCCTCGGTGGTGCTCCTGATGCCCCTCACCCACCCCTGAAGATCCCAGGTGGGCGAGGGAGTAGTCAGAGGGATCACAATCTTTCAGCTAACTTCTTCTACTCCGTGAGTACGGCCGCGCCTGCCGCGCTGGGGTGGACGGGGCTGGGGCTGCTCTGGGGCCGCTGGCACTGGTTGTGCACTTCGCTGCCGGTACCTGTGATTTAACTGAATCCTGGGAACCCTTCTGAGTTTCATCAGAGGGCGCACAGTCTCCTGCAGCCCAGGCCTTGCTTGAGCTGAACACGTCTTAGGCCCGAGCCTTAGCGCTGCCAGTCTCTTGCCCGTGGGGTGAGTCGGGGTTCTGAATTACGCCGCACCGTCCCCTGGACAGGATGATCGGCTGAATGTAACAGAGGAACTAACGTCCAACGACAAGACGAGGATTCTCAACGTCCAGTCCAGGCTCACAGACGCCAAACGCATTAACTGGCGAACAGTGCTGAGTGGAGGCAGCCTCTACATCGAGATCCCGGGCGGCGCGCTGCCTGAGGGGAGCAAGGACAGGTGAGGGGCAGGGACAGGCGGGGAGAGCTTACCCAGGGGAGCAGGGACAGGTGGGGGCAGGGACAGGCGGGGAGAGGTTTCCCAGGGGAGCAGGGACAGGTAGGGGCAGGGATAGGCCGGGGTGCTTACCCAGGGGAGCAGGGACCAGGGTGGGGGTCGCTGTCCAAGGGGTACAGAGACAGATGAGGGAGGGCACTGCCTTCAGGCAGCAAATATGGGGGCCACCATCGCTTTGTGGGTTCGGATGGCCCCCCCTTTTTTTTTATGAGAGGGAGTCTTGCTCTTGTCGCTCAGGCTGGAGTGTAATGGCATGATTTCGGCTCACTGTAACCTCCGGAGGCCTTCCGGGTTCGAGTGATTCTCCTGCCTCAGCCTCCCGAGTAGCTGGGATTACAGGCGCTCGCCACTCATGCTCAGCTAATTTTTGTGTTTTTAGTAGAGACTAGGTTTCGCTGTGTTGGCCAGGCTGGTCTCAAAACTCCTGACCCCTTGATCCGCCCACCTCGGCCTCCCGAAGTGCTGGGATTACAGGCGTGAGCCACTGCTCCCGTTCTGGGGTCCCTTTTTAAAAAGTGCATTCCAAGTTTGTACCCTGGGTACAATGCACGTGGGTGGGTGCAGCGGTGCCAGGACGGCCCCACCCAGAGAACGATCTGGGCCCCAGGGGTACCCTGGAGTAGAGCGGGCTTCAGGGTAGCTGCTAAGGCCCAGGAGGTAGGTGGGCGGGTCGGGCTAGCCAAGACTCTGACGCGCGCTGCAGCTTTGCAGTTCTCCTGGAATTCGCTGAGGAGCAGCTGCGAGCCGACCATGTCTTCATTTGCTTCCACAAGAACCGCGAGGACAGAGGTAGGTGACCCGCCTCGCCTGCAGCAGGGTGTGTGCGGACACCTGCCCCGCACCTTCATTCTCGGCCCGCAGGCGTGGTCTGGTCTCCTGGCGGGGATGCGGGGGCGGGTGGGGGCTCCTGGGCGGTGGGGTTTCTGATGGCGTCTCCCCCACAGCCGCCTTGCTCCGAACCTTCAGCTTTTTGGGCTTTGAGATTGTGAGACCGGGGCATCCCCTTGTCCCCAAGAGACCCGACGCTTGCTTCATGGCCTACACGTTCGAGAGAGAGTCTTCGGGAGAGGAGGAGGAGTAGGGCCGCCTGGGGGCCGGGCATCCGGCCCGCGGGGCCACCCCTTAGCCGGGTGGGTGGAAACCGTAGACTCGCTCATCTCGCCTGGGTTTATCCGCATGTTGTAATTGTGCAAATAAATGCTCACTCCAAATTAGCGTCTATTTCTTGAAGTTTAATATTGTGTTTGTGATACTGAAGTATTTGCTTTAATTCTAAATAAAAATTTATATTTTACTTTTTTATTGCTGGTTTAAGATGATTCAGATTATCCTTGTACTTTGAGGAGAAGTTTCTTATTTGGAGTCTTTTGGAAACAGTCTTAGTCTTTTAACTTGGAAAGATTAGGTATTAATCCCTCTATTGCTCTCCAAAAACCAATAAAGTGATTACACCCGATGCACATGGCTCCGTGGTGGTGACGCCGGGGGCTGGTGGGTGGAGTGCCTGGGACCACAGAGGGCCCTGGGTGGAGGGGTCGCAGGGGACTTGTAACCAGGCCAGCTGCGGGACCCCTCCCACGGAGGAGACCCCCTGGGCTGGGAGGCCTGGGTCCTCAGCTTGGCATCAGCCTTACCACCGTTCACTTGGAGCGCCTTCCTGCATCGCGTCCCCTTCCGCCCCAGCCTGGGCCTGCGCATGGGGATGTCTGTGTTCCCAACTCCTTTGGGTCACCGTGTTACTGGCCGCCCCTGTGGCCCTGCAGCGCCGTTCAGGGCAGGAGGACTTCCGGCGGGGTCAAGGCCTGGAGCGCTTCCGGGTCTGCGACCCCCGCCTTTTGCGCGGCGCTGCGCCACCTGCCGGCCGCATCCGGCAGCATCACCCGGAAAATCAGGACCAGGCCTGGCCGGGAAACCGGTTGGAAAGAGGAGGAAAGGCGCTCCAAGAGATTGTAGCCTTGGCGAGCGGGGGCAGGGGGATATTCAGCCGTTTGAGCATGGTGGGGTCAGCTGGGAGGATAGATGTGAACACAGACACTCGCAGCTCATTTGGGCAGTGCAAATGCAGAGAAGGGGCATTAGAGCTGAGGCGTTGCAGGATGAATAGGAGTCTGAACCAGAGTAGAGGGGGCTATTTCCGGCGTAGAAAACAACTTGGGCAAAGGCGTGGAGGCCAGAAAGTACCTCCAGGGATAAATGACATGGGGTTGGAGACTGAGGAGACTTTGGAAGAGACCTGTATGTATTCTGAGGCACTGGGGAGCCATGGGAGGTGTTTGAGCTGGAGAGGGACCTCATATCTGGGGTTGGAAAGATCCTCCCAGGACTGCCATGGGGAATGGAATGGAAGGGCAACTCTGAGTCTCCAGGAAGGAGGCCACAGGCAAGTGCAGTGCAGTGTGTCAGAGGCATAAAGACTGCATTCCCCTCCAGTGAGTCTCGTCTGTGCCTGTTTATTCCATCATCCTGCGGTATTAAGTGAGCACCTACTGTGTGCCAAGCCTGGCCTTTGCCCCCAGGGAACTCACAGCCTTGGGGACAGTAACAGGAATAAATGCTCCTGGGAGTGGGCGGAGAACGAAGGGTAAGGAGCTAGCGAGGGCCCAGAGGGGGCACCTTTATTTGTTTAAAGTGGAACTGGAACAGTATGGCAGAGGGAACAGCCTGCACAGATGCTTGGGGGTGGGAAAGAAGTTAGTGTGTCATGGAGAAACAGGGAGGGAGGCAGGGTGGGCGCAGGGGGATTGTGGGGAGGTGGCAGGGAACCGCGGGGACTATTTTAGGGATGGTGAGTCCAGATGCCTCTGAGACGAGCTGGGTGTCTAAGGTCCCAGGGAGCCTTCCCTTCCTGTGTCACCACCAAGCAATTCTCCACTAGGGACATGCCCAGAATCGCTGGCCGTCTTCAGCACAAGGGGGTGCTCCAGGGCCAGGAATGCCTCTGGTCCTGGCATTGGCCTCTCACGGAGACAATGACAGGACCCACCGCGGAAAAGCCCCCTGGCTGCTGGGGAAGGCGGAATACAGAGAGACACTGATCAGCGGGGGTGTCCACACCTGGAAGTGGCCTGGGGGCCCTGGCTTCAGAGAGCTGCTGCCCACCCAGGAGGCGCTGGCCAGCCCCCAGCCCTGGAGGGGTAGCTGCACTCCTGGGAAGCCCTTGACCCACATCGCCAGCACGAGAGGGGAGACTCTGGAGGGGGGCACTGCTCTTTCTGCTGCGTCCCTGGACTCTGCAGGAAGAGGTTGTCCTCGCTATCATAGAGACGCTGACCTCAGCCCCAGCCCTGCCTCCTGGGCAGGCCTGGACCAGGTGTGTTCGCCCTGGGTTGGGTTCAGTCCCACAGCAGCGCCAGGGCCTGGCCCATAGAGGACTCGGTGGCCTCGGCCAGGTATTCACAACACAGCCAGTCCTCGAGGCTGGGCGCTTCCCCACCTGCGACCCGCTCTGCCAGGCGCAGGACCAGCAGCCCACGGCGCAAGCGCAGCCAGGGCCCGAGCGCCCTGAGCCAGGGACCGAGCGGTGCTCCGCGGTCGCGCACCTCAGGCCCGGGCCCCCAGAGCAGCGCCTGCAGCGCGCCCCGCGTCCTGGACGCCGAGGGCTGCAAGCGGGTCAACTGTGCTGCCAGGCGCTCCAGGCCCGCGGCTAAAGGCGTGGTCGAGGGCGCAGCAAGGCCGAGCAGCTGGCGGAGGAGGCTGCCGAGCTGCGGCGCGTGGGGGCCCGGGGAGCCCGGGGGTCCGGGGGGCTGCAGGCAGACGCGGCCAAAGTCAGCGAGGAGTAGGCGCGGGTGCCCCGTGGCCGCACAGCCCCGAGGTGCCGCCAGCAACAAGTTCTCCGGCCGCAACTCGACCAGGGCCGCGCCCCACGCCTCCAGGAACTCCAGGGCCGCGCTCAGCTGCAGCAGCACCAGGGCCACCGCCCACACGAACTCCTCCGGCGGCTGCGTGCAGGCCTCCACCAGCCACTGCGCCACTGTGCGCTCCGGCACCTCTGCTGCCAGCGCCACCGCGCCTCTCCAGGGCGCCCCGGGCAGTGTGCCTTCAGGTACCAGGCCACACAACCCCTGCAGATTGAAGTGTGGAGATAGGGAGGCCTGCAGCTCCAGGCCCCACGGGTGGGGCACGTCCGCCCCGGGCTTGGGTACCTGCAAGGCAGAGGGGGTGTCGGGGCCTGGATCACTGGGACCCCCACCACCACTGCCTGCCCCAGAGCGACTTGCCACGAAGCCTCCCCCGCACACCCCCAAACTGCCCCCACTATGGTTGGGAGTGGGAGGCTGCCTGCATCCCTCCAGCAGCAGGAGGTCGATGTTAATTGGGAAGTTAGTCACCAGTAAGGACTTCCAGGAAAATTAAGCCAGGGAAGAAGATGGTGGCAGTGTCCCTGGGCAATGAGTTCGAAAGCAGATTCCTGGGCCGGGCACGGTGGCTCACGCCTGTAATCCCAGCACTTTGGGAGGCAGGGTGATCGCTGAGGTCAGGAGTTTGAGACCAGCCTGGTCAACGCAGGGAAAGCTCGTCTCTACTAAAAATACAAAACTAGCTGGGCGTGGTGGTGCGCCTGTAGTCCCAGCTACTTCGGAGGCTGAGGTGAGAGAATCGCTTGAACCCGGAAGGCGGAGGTTGCAGTGAGCCGAGATCGTGCCACTGCACTCCAGCCTGGGCAACAGAGTGAGACTCTGTCTCCAAAACAAAAAAACAAAAAACAGATCCCCGGCCAGAGAGGTGTGGGAGGGGTTTTGACAAGGGCTCCAAGGCCATATCCATGGCCCCACACTTTAGAAACATGGTTTCCTGGGTTAGCTGTGTTGATTCACGTGTTAGTTGCAAAATAAACAAGTCTAATATGGTCTGGATCTGTGTCCCCACCAAATCTCATGGCCAATTGTAATCCCCCAGTGTTGGAGGTGGGATCTGGTGGGAGGTGACTGGATCTTGGGGCTGATTTATCATGAATGGCTCAGCACCATCCTCCTTGGCACTGTCATTGAGATAGCGCGTGAGTTCTCGTGAGATCTGGCTGTGTAAAGGTGCGTGGCACCTCCTCCCTCCCTTCCTCTTGCTCCCACCATATGAGATGCCTGCTCCCGCTTCACCTTCCACTATGATTGGAAGCTTCCTGAGGCCTCTCCAGAAGCAGAAGCCACCAGAACCATGAGCCAGTTAAGGCTCTTTTCTTTATAAATTACCCAGTCTCCAGTATTCCTTTTTTTCGTTTCTTTACTTTTTTTTTTTTGAGACAGAGTCTCACTCTGTCTCCCAGATTGGAGTGAAGTGGTGCAGTCTCGGCTCACTGCAACCCCCACCTCCAGGTTCAAGCGATTCTCCTGCCTCAGCCTCCAAGTAGCTGGGATCACAGGCGCCCGCCACCATGCCCGGCTAATTTTTGTATTTTTAGTAGAGACGGAGTTTCACTATGTTGGCCAGGCTGGTCTCGAACTCCTGACCTCCTGATCTGCCCGCCTTGGCCTCCCAAAGTGCTGGGATTACAGGCGTGAGCCACTGTGCTGCCTAGCCTTTTTTTTTTTTTTTTTGAGACAGAGTCTTGCTCTGTCACCCAGGCTGGAGTGCAGTGGCGCATTCTTGGCTCACTGCAAGCTCTGCCCCCCAGGTTCACGCCATTCTCCTGCCTCAGCCTCCCAAGTAGCTGGGACTACAGGCGCCCGCCACCTCGCCTGGCTAATTTTTTGTTTTTTTAGTAGAGATGGGGTTTCACCGTGTTAGCCAGGATGGTCTCGATCTCCTGACCTCGTGATCTGCCTGCCGTGGCCTCCCAAAGTGCTGGGATGACAGGTGTGAGTGCTGGGCTCCAGTATTTCTTTCCAGCAGTGTGAGAACTGACCCGCAGAAAGGCCAAGCGAAACAAGCCCTGGGTTCTGCCTAAGACGGGACACTGGGGACACCTCAGAGAAGGTGGGGCCGTGGGTCTCACCTTGGCGACCAGGATGTGCCAGGCATCCTCATGCACGCGCACCACGCGGTAGTACAGGGCATCCCCGCTCTCTACGCAGGGCGAGCTGTCCAGGAGGCGGAAGCCGTGGCCGGGGCGGCAGGGCCCGGGGTGGCCCCCCATGAGCCGGGCACGGAGCCGGGCATAGATGGCACGGAGGCCCTGCAGCTGCCAGGCAGCCAGTGCAGCATGCACAGCCTCCGGACTGTGTAGACTGCGGAGGGAGAGGCCCAGCGGGCCATCAGTCAGGCCAAAGGTCAGCTCTGCAGGGGGACAGGCTGGTCCCACCTCAGCCTGGCTCTCGTCCACACTGTGGGACTCCAGAAAGGGCCTCGAGGCAGCTGTACTTGGATGGAGCTGGCATGGGGGGTCCTGCGGTTGGGCAGTGACTGGGTCCGGGTTAGGATCTTCTTGGGCAGGGGTGGGGGCAGGGGCTGTGGGTCGGTGGAGAGGGACCCAGGGGTCCGGGAGCGGCAGGCCTTGGAGGGCAGCAGGTGGGCACGGATCTCACCTGCAGGGAGAGACAGTGGGGAGGGTTGAAGACCGGTGGAGTGGGAACGGGACACGTGACTCCACCTCTCAGCCTCGGTTTCCCCATCTCTAACATGGAAGTAATAAGGCTGGGCGCCGGTGGCTCATGCTTGTAATCCCAGCACTTAGGAAGGTGGAAGCCGGCGCAGGAGGATCACTGGAACTTAGGGTCTCAGACCAGCCTGGGCAACATAGTGAGACCTTGTCTCTGCAAAAATTTAAACAAATTTGCCAGATGCGGCCGGGCGCGTTGGCTCACGCCTGTAATCCCAGCACTTTGGGAGGCCAAGGTGGGAGGATCACGAGGTCAGGAGATCGAGACCATCCTGGCTAACACGGTGAAACCCCGTCTTTTCCTAAAAATACAAAAAATTAGCCGGGCGTGGTGGCGGGCACCTGTAGTCCCAGCTACTCGGGAGGCTGAAGCAGGAGAATCGCTTGAACCTGGGAGGCAGAGCTTGCAGTGAGCCGAGATTGCGCCACTGCACTCCAGTCTGGGGGACAGAGCTTACAGAAGGGGAAACTGAGGCTCACAGGAGGATGGATCAGTTTCAGAGAATGGTGCCACCCAGCACTCAGCAACTCCTACTCTTACCTCTGTGACTTTGGGCAGGTGTCTCTCTGGCTTTTTTTTTTTTTTTTGAAGTCTTGCTCTGTCAGGCCGGGCGCGGTGGCTCAAGCCTGTAATCCCAGCACTTTGGGAGGCCGAGACGGGCGGATCACGAGGTCAGGAGATCGAGACCATCCTGGCTAATACGGTGAAACCCTGTCTCTACTTAAAAATACAAAAAACTAGCCGGGCGACGAGGCGGGCGCCTGTAGTCCCAGCTACTCTGGAGGCTGAGGCAGGAGAATGGCGTAAACCCGGGAGGTGGAGCTTGCAGTGAGCTGAGATCCGGCCACTGCACTCCAGCCTAGGTGGCAGAGCAAGACTCCGTCTCAAAAAAAAAAAAAGAAGTCTTGCTCTGTCGCCCAGCCTGGAGTGCAGTGGCCCAGTCTCGGCTTGCTGCAACATCTGTCTCCTGGGTTCAAGCAATTCTCCCACCTCAGCCTCCCGAGTAGCTGGGACTACAGGCGCCCGCCACTATGCCCAGCTAATTTTTGTATTTTTAGTAGTGGAGATGGGGTTTCACCATGTTAGCCAGACTGTTTTCAAACTCCTGACCTCAGACGTTCTGCCTGACTCGGCCTCCCAAAGTGCTAGGATTACAGGCTTGAATTACTGCACTCGGCCTTTTTTTTTTTTTTTTTTTTTTTTTGAGATGGAGTCTCCCTCTGTCGCCCAGGCTGGAGTACAGGGGCTCAATCTTGGCTCACTGAAACCTCTGCCTCTCAGGTTCAAGAAAGTCTCCTGCCTCAGCCTTTCGAGTAGCTGGAATTACAGGCATGTACCACCATGTCTGGCTAATTTTTGTATTTTTAGCAGAGACTGGTTTTGCCATGTTGGCCAGGCTGGTCTTGAACTCCTGGCCTCAAGTGATCCTCCTCCTTGACCTCCCAAAGTGCTGGGATTAAAGGGTGGGATTATAGGCATGAGTTACCGTGCCCAGCCCCTCTCTCTTTTTAATGGTATATATTTTTTTCTATTTCATGACTCACTGCAGCCTTGACCTCCTGGGCTCAAGGGATCCTCCTGCCTCAGCCTCCCCAGTAGCTGGGACTGCAGGCGCTTGACACCATGTCCATCTCTTTTTTTTTTTTTTTTTTGTAGAGATGGGGGAGTCTCATTATGTTGCCCAGGCTGGTCTTGAACTCCTGGCCTCAAGGGATCCACCTGCCTCGGCCTCCCAAGCTGCTGGGATTATAGGCGCGAGCCAACACACCCCGCCCACCAACCCACAGGTTGTTTTTCAGCCCTCGCCCACTCCGGGCCTTCCTGAGGTCACTCATTTTACCGATTGCTGCTGTTCCCAGAGGCTGCGGCGTCCTCCACCCGCTGCCGCTCCCTGCACTCCCCGGCCCAGGGCTCCCCGGGGAGCTGCTCACCGAGGTTGCTATACGTGGGCTGAGTTGACCAGGCGGGGTCGTCGGGCTCGGGGGGCTCTGTGGGGGTCTCCGGGCTGCTCATGTTGCTGGGGAAGGTCAGACAGGGGGCGTGGTGGGGTGGCGCACGCACAGGGCGACATGGGAGGGGTCTGTGAGTGCTGCAGCATGGGAGACCGTTGAGGCCCCCTGCTCCAGGGCCCTTGGTGAGAACAGGGGCACCCACACTCCACTCCCTTGTCCAGTTTTGACTCTGCTGTGTGATCTTGAGTGGGTTTCCTGCCCTCTCTGGGCCCACTTCCTCAATCATGAGGCAGGTCTGTCACCCATCAATCTTCCAGGCAGTGGGAAGGAACCCCCACTGCGCGTTTGGGATGGGGACAGAATGTTCAGCCTGAGGACAGGTCTTTGGGGGTCAGTTGTGGGGGAGACAGTGTCCAGGGACCCAGGGATCCACGCTCAGGCCTCGTCCCTGAGGGCTCAGCTGTGCGGTTGCTATCGGCAGCCAGGCCCCAACCCACCCCGGCCCAGATCCCAACCTGAAAAAGTGACTGCTTCTGTCCAGCTCCCCGCTCCAGGAGCCCCCCTACCTTCAAGACTGTCGTGCCCTCTGGGGGAGGAGGCGTCCTTGGGGACAAACTCCCAATGGCCACAGCCCCTGGCCTCGCAGGAGGGGTCTGACCTAGCCCTGGCAGCTGACAGGAAAACTGTCAGACCGCAGCCCAGGGCGGGGCGGCGGCATTTCTGCAACACTTCCCTGCCAACCAAGGCCGCCCCCTCCCCTGCCCGCCCTCAGAGGACAGGATGTAACTGGGAACAGCATCCCGGTCGGAGGGAACAGCCCGGATGGAGACCAGGAGGTGGGATCTGAAAGTCAGTAGCACCAGGGCTGACAGCCTCAGAAGCCAGGCTGGGGTAGTGGGCAGTGAGGAGCCCTGTGAGATGGGGAGAGGGGCAGAGCTGGCCCACCATAGGGAGGGCACAGAACGTGGTGGCGGCTGTCCCTGGAGAAGGTGAAAGTGGGGTCTGTGGGTTTCACTTCCCCGGGAACCGCCTCCCCTCCTGTGGCAGCATTTTGAGGAGCCCCCAGCGGCCCCCTGCCCGATCCCAGGGCCCCCGAATGTGGAGTGTGGGCGAGGACCCTCCTGGCTCTGCCGCGCCTCGCTATGTGACTGTGGGCAAATCCCCACCCCTCTCCGTGCTCTGGCAAATAAAGAAAAGCGTCTCCCACATCCCGCCTGGTAACAGCCGTGCCTGCTGGATTTTTCTTTGAAAAAATGGAATCGGCTCACTTTCCCCCTTCCCCCTTCCTCACTGCCTCAATGCATTTATTTAGAAAAGACGTTGTAGATAAAATCACCATAAATGGAAAAATCAAGAATGGAAAAAACCCAAGGAAAAGCAGATGCGGGGTGAAATTCCATCTGAAGTGTGTCCCTGTCAAAACTGTCTTCTTTTTTTTTGTTTGGAGACAGGGTCTCACACTGTTGCCCAGGCTGGAGCGCAGTGGGGCAATCGCAGCTCACTGCAGCCTGGAACAAACTCCTGGGGCGATCCTCCAGCTAAGGAAGGATCCCACTACTCCTCCTGCTGCCCTTCTCCCGGCACCTTGCCTAGTTCACAAGACAGGAGGAGAGAGACAAAGCAAAAAGTTAGAAAGAAACAAAAGGAAGATAAATAGCCAGACAACCTTGGCACCACCACCCGGCCCTAGGAGTTAAGAAAAAGTAATAATAATAACATCGACCCCTGACCTAAACTACTTGTGTTGTCTGTAAATTCCAGACACTGTATGGAAAAAGCATTGTAAAGCTTTTTGTTCTGTTAGCTGATGCCTGTAGCCCCCAGTCACGTTCCCTACGCTCGCTCGATTTATCACGACCCTTTCACATGGACCCCTTAAACTTGTGAGCCTTTAAAAAGGCCAAGAATGTCTTTTTCGGGGAGCTCAGCCCTTAAGACGCGAGTCTGCCGGCGCTCCCGGCCGAATCATCCACTTCCTTCTTTAATCCGGTGTCTGAGGAGTTTTGTCAGCAGCTCGTCCTGCTACACCGCCTCGGCCTCCCAAAGTGCTAGGATCCCAGGTGTGAGCCAACCTGTCCGGCCCCAAAGATGTTCTTGCAGCAAGACTGAGTGTGTTTCATGTGGGGTTCCCGGTCCCGTTTCCCTGAGGGAAATGGGCCCAGAGACAGTATGGGCTCCATCCAGGGTCACACAGCAGCTCGAGGCTGGGAGCAGAGGTCCACAGAGCCACTGCTGAGTCCTCCTGGCCTCCCCCAATCCCCTGAGAAGGGGGAGGAGGGGAAGGAGACTACCTTTCCCTTATGAACATCCTTCGAGTGGGTCCCACGCCACACTTTTTTTTTCCTTTGAGACAGGGTCTCGCTCCGTCACCTACGCTGGAGTGCAGTGGTGTGATCATAGCTCACGGCAGCCTCCGCTTCCTGGGCTCAAGTGATCCTCCCACCTCAGCCTCCTGAGTAGTCGGGACCACTGGCGTGCACCACCATGCCTGGTTAGTTTTTATTTTGTTTGTTTATTTATGGATTGATTGATTGATTTTTTGAGATGGAGTCTTGCTCTGTCGCCCAGGCTGGAGTGCAGTGGCCGGATCTCAGCTCACTGCAAGCTCCGCCTCCCGGGTTTACGCCATTCTCCTGCCTCAGCCTCCAGAGTAGCTGGGACTACAGGCGTCCGCCACCTCGCCCGGCTAGTTTTTTGTATTTTTTAGTAGAGACGGGGTTTCACCGTGTTAGCCAGGATGGTCTCGATCTCCTGACCTCGTGATCCGCCCATCTCGGCCTCCCAAAGTGCTGGGATTACAGGCTTGAGCCACAGCGCCCGGCCTATTATTATTATTTTTAGTAGAGTTAGGGTTTTACCATGTTGGCCAGGCTGGTCTCAAACTCCTGACCTCAGGTGACCTGCCCACCTCAGCCTCCCAAAGTGCTGGGGTTACAGGCATGAGCCACCACGCCCAGCCAGGGCACAGAGTTTAAAATGATGCAAAGGCTGGGCACATGCCTATAAAAAAAATTAGCCGGGCATGGAGGTGGGTACCTGTAATCCCAGCTACTCTGGAGGCTGAGGCAGGAGAATTGCCTGAACCTGGGAGGCAGAGGTTGCAGTGAGCTGAGATCCCACCACTGCACTCCAGCCTGGGTGACACAGCAAGACTCCATTAAAAAAAAAAAAAAAAGGCCAGGCATGGTGGCTCATGCCTGTAATCTCAGCACTTTGGGAGGCCGAGGCGGGCAGATCACCTGAGGTTGGGAGATTGAGACCATCCTGGCCAAGATGGTGAAACCCCGTCTCTACTAAAAATACAAAATTAGCCAGGCGTGGTAGCCTGTGCCTGTAGTCCCAGCTACTTGGGAGGCTGAGGCAGGAGAATCGTTTGAACCTGGGAGGAGGAGGTTGTGGTGAGCCAAGATCATTCCAATGCACTCCAGCCCGGGTGACAAGAGTGAAACTCTGTCTCAAAAAAAAAAAAATGTTCATAGTGTGGTGTGGCCTCTGGATCAGGCCCCTCCAGATCCTACAGCTGTCCCTTCATTTGAGAGGCCCTTATTGAGCCACGGGAGCTGGGACCACATTCTCTCTGGGTCCCCAGCATCGCCCAGCACGGGGCAGAGAGACCACATACTGATGGATTTCACATGACATTGGCCTTTCGGAGAAAAATGCCTGTTTTGTTTGAGACAGGGTCTCACTTTGTTGCCAGGCTGGAGTGCCGTGGTGCAATCTCGGCTCACTGCAACCTCCGCCTCCCTGGTTCAAGCGATTCTCCTGCCTCAGCCTCCTGAGTAGCTGGGATTACAGGCACACGTCCACCATGCCCGGGTCATTTTTGTATTTTTAGTGGAGACAGAGTTTCACCATGTTGGCCAGGCTGATCTCGAATTCCTGACCTTAAGCGATCCCCCCGCCTCGGCCTCCCAAAGTGTTGGGATTACAGGCAGGAGCCACTGCGCCTGACCCATTTTTTTGTTTGTTTGTTTTTGTTTTTTTTTAGTAAGCAGAATAACAGCCTCAAAAAGCTCCTGTGTCCTGATCTCCGGAATCTGACGAGGCGGCTGTCTGGTGAGGGGATCAAGGTTGCAGATGGAATTTGGCTGCCTTTCATCAGATAGGGAGATCTTCATTTTTGGGGGGCTCAGTGTCCACACAGGGGTCCTTGTAAGGAGGAAGGCAGGTGGCTCAGGGTTAGAGAAGGAGATGTGATGACCGAAACAGAGGTCAGAATGATGTGGCCACGAGCCCACAGATGCAGGCGGCTCTGGAGCCAGGAAAGGCAGAAAGCAGATTCTCCCCGGGACGTCTGGAGGAAACAGCCCTGCTAACTGATTTTCGACTTGGGGGCTCCAGATCTGTCAGATAATAATTTTAAGTTATTTTAAGCCACTAGGTTTGTGGCCATTTGTAACTGCGGTTGTAGGAAACTCATGCAGTTTTTATCCTGCATACCACAGGACTATTACAGGATTATTATTATTATTATTATTATTTGAGGTAGTTTCCCTCTTTTTTTTTTTTTTTTTTTTTTTTTTTTTTTTGAGGCGGAGTCCGCTCTGTCGCCCGGACTGGAGTGCAGTGGCCAGATCTCAGCTCACTGCAAGCTCCGCCTCCCGGGTTTACGCCATTCTCCTGCCTCAGCCTCCCGAGTAGCTGGGACTACAGGCGCCCGCCACCTCGCCCAGCTAGTTTTTGTATTTTTAGTAGAGACGGGGTTTCACTGTGTTAGCCAGGATGGTCTCGATCTCCTGACCTCGTGATCCGCCCGTCTCGGCCTCCCAAAGTGCTGGGATTACAGGCTTGAGCCACCGCGCCCGGCCGGTAGTTTCCCTCTTGTTGCTTAGGCTGGAGCACAGTGGCACGATCTTGCCTCACTGCAATCTCCGCCTCCTGGATGCAGGCGGTTCTCCTACCTCAGCCTCCCGAGTAGCTGGGATTACAGGCGGCCACCACCACACCCGGCAAATTTTTGTATTTTTCGTGAAGATGGGGTTTCGCCATGTTGACTAGGCTGGTCTTGAACTCCTGACCACAGGTGATCCACTCGCCTCGGCCTCCTGAAATGCTGGGATTACAGATGTGAGCCACCGTGCCCGGCCTATTGCAGGATTATTATCTTCCAAATTACAGACAGACAAACCGAGGCACAGAGAGGGGCAGTGATTTGCCCCAGGCCACACAGCAATGGAAGCCAGAGACCTGAGCCTCCAGCTTCCCTTGGCCCCACGAGCAAAAGCTTGCATGTGGGAATTGTGTCTCTGTCTTGCAGAGGAAAACAGGAGGGAAGTTAATATGCGGGGCTCAGGGAATCACCTGGAAAAGATGCCGGCTTGGGGGGATGTGGGAGAGAGAGAGACACCCCAAACATGCGTCTGCGTCCCGAAGATGGGGGTGAGAGACCCTCGAGGGTGCAGGTGTGGGCTGGGGCACCTGGAGTGCTGTCCTAGCTCCATGTGGGAGAGGAAGTCAAGGCAGGCTTGGTCAGAAGCCACTCAGACATGAGGCATGAGGATGGCTTGGTCCATTCCTGGTTTTAGGGGTCCTCTCTTGAGTTTCCAGCCACCAAGGAGACGGGTGTTGCTTTAACTGGGTCTTGGCTGCCTGAGCAGGAAGGGCCTCTTCTGGGGGCTCCCCTGCCCTCCCCGCAGTGCACCCCATAAACGAGACAGGATTCATGGAAAGCTTGGAGGTTGCACCTGGTTCATGTCAGGCACTCAGAGCATTGCACAGGGAACAGGCGGCTTTCCTGGATGGGGACTCTGAGGCCCACAGGACAATAGTTTCACCTGCCTTTGCTGCAGGAGAGAACGGGAAATCAGTCCCCACGGGAGAGTCCCACAGCCTAGAGCACCCCTCATCCTCCAGCTGCCTTGAAACTAGGCATGGAGAGAGGACCGCCTCACAGTCCCTGACGGGCCTCTGCTCTGCCCCCGAAGGGCAGGGAAATAAAGGAACCTCAGTCCTAGGTTCAAATGGGGGAACCGAGGTCCCGAGAACGACACTGGGCTGTGGCAAGTGGGAGGCTGCTCTTGGCTAGGACTTCTGCATTCTAGTTCCGTCCACCTCCTTCCTGAGAAAGCACAAGCGTCCCCCTGTGCCTTCCTGGGTGGGTGGGGTTTGAGCCTTCACGCTCACTGTGCCTCAGTTTCCCCACCTGTCGCCTCTCCGTGCCTCGGCTTCCCCATCTGTTGCCGCTGTGTGCCTCCATCTCCCCATCTGTCAGTGAGGATTGGCGCAGGCTAAAGCACTTTATTAATCTCACTTCCAAAGCCAAGACTCCCTGGCTTTTCTCGGAGCCCTCAGAGACAGGCAGGGCAGATGTGGGACCCTGTCAGCAGCACCCAGACTCCCCGACAGGCCAATTCCAGGAGGCACAACGGGGACTCACGTCTTCTTTCTTCCCTGGCCTGAGGCTGGGGAAGGAGTTTCTCAACGGCCCGGCTTTGCCCACTCTTCTCAGCCCCCACCTGTCCCTAGCTGGGGTCTCAGAGCGGCTTCCCTCCATTCTCTGCCCCTCGCTCGACCCATCTGTAAAATGGGTTCATTGACAGGATCCACCCAGCTCGCAGGGCTGGCCTCAGCGTGAAAGGAGGGAACACACACAGCACCTGGAACAGCGCCGGGAACAGCATGGGCGCTGCAGAAGCGTGGCCTATCACACGTCACTAGTGGCGTGGAATTCTCTCAGGGTTGGCTTCCCCTGGGGACCCCAGCAGCCCCTCATCCCTCAGCCCTGCCCCCTGTTGCTCCCATGGGAGTAGGAACAAAATCTGAAGTTTGTTATTAAATCGGTTCCATTTTTATTGGATTTGAACCAAATACAGCAGGATGAGGGGTGGGGGACTGAGGGGTCTTGGTTCATGTTGGGATGGGGTGGGGGTCAGGGGGCTGGGAAATCCTAATATATGGATGCTCTGTGAACCCTAACATGACCGAGAACGCACCCCCTCCTGTCTTTGATAGGCTAAAGGCACTTGGATATCAATTTTGGGGAGGCCCTGGGGGTTGTCATGGTAAGCAGAGTCAGGCAGGTGCTAAGAAAAAAATTGGTTCTGCCCAATTCAGGGGTGGCGGCTGGCGTTACAGGAACTTCACCCCTCACTCATGTCGAGCCCCCTGGACCATCTGTACACCGTGGTGCAGGCCTGGGCCCTCCTGGCCACAGCTCAGGGAGAATGGGCCGGCGTCGCCTTCCAGCTCCATCTGAAACCTTTGCTCAAACCCTCCAGGACTGAGCCGGCTTTCTCTCTGTTTCTCTCTGACTGATCTCAGAGCAGTCCTAAGGGATCCAGGATCCAAGTCAAGCCATTAGGCCCATCTGCAGGCCTGGCCTCTGAATACGGGGTAATAGGTTTGACCCTCAGACCCATTTTACAGATGAGGACACTGATGGTCTAGGTGATCGTCAGTCACCAGCTGAGATCGTACAGTTGGGCAGGAGCAGAGCTGCGTTTGAGCCCTTCCTGCAAAGTTCTGGAGGGTCTGTCCTAACCTCTCGGTTGGCAGCCAAGCCCTTTCTGACTGAGGTTTTGGCCCAGCAATGGTTCCTGTCCCTGCCCCCAGCAATGTCCTAACTGTCCTCTGGAGGATGTGGAGGGGGAGGGGCAAGAACTGGCTACGAGGAGGCCAGGTCACAGATGGTCTCTGTCTAGCGTTTGAATCCTTCTGCAAAACCTCAGCTCTTGCTTGTTTACTCCCCATGACGGGGAGCTCACTATCTGCAGAGCAACAGGGCGGTGACTTCGGGGAAGCTTTTCCTTGAACTGAGCTGCAGTCGGCCTGTGACCCCAGCTTTGGTCCTAGATCTGCCCCACCTCTGCAGGTGCAGAGACCAAGGTTCCTCCATCACCTTCTTCCAAGGACCTGGGTCCAGGCCTTCCTGCAGGGTGAAGCCCTTGTTCCGGCCTTGTTGTCACTGCCTCTGCAATGCACATAGCAGGGACCCCCCCGGGAACCCCCTGTGTTCTTCGGTCTTGTTCCCTACCTGAGCCATGAGTCAGCAGAGCCAGGCATGATGGGCCACGCTCAGGCCTTGTCTGAGGCTGGCTCAGGGGTCAATGCGTACCTAGAGGCAAAGGTCCCTCTAGTAGACCCATTTAGAGGGACACTCAGGACCCCAGAAGCCATGGTCCTGGGCCGGGGCCAGGGTGGCTACCTCTCCCTTGTGGGTGGCCCTCTCTTGCCAACTGTTCTGGGAAGCAAGTGGCAGCAGAGGGAGGTGGAGGGCTGGGGCAATGGCTCCTCCTTGTGGACAGCCCTGCTGGGCTGTGGGGAGGACGGAGGACAGGGCGTGGGGGCCCCGACTGTAACCACTGCGTGTGCTGGGTCCTCAGCAGACCTGAGCCCAGGCCCTGAGGTCGGCTGGGAGATGCTCAGCTGAGCAGGTGCTGGGGTGGGCTGTGTGTCCCAGGTGTGAGCTGTGTCTCAGTTGTGAGTTGTGCCTGTCCCAGGTGTGCATGTCCTGGATGTGAGCTGTGCTCTCACGAGAGTCCTGCCTGCCTCTGTGGTCAGCTCTGGTGCCCAGGGTCTGCTTTTAGTGTCAGCTGGGTGTGAGGTGTCTCAGGTATGAGCTGTGTGTGTCCCAGGTGTGAGCTCTGTGTTCTGGGTGTGAGCTGAGCATGTCCTGGGTGTGAGCTGTGTGTTCTGGGTGTGAGCTGTGCCTGTCCCAGGTGTGAGCTGTGTCTCGGGTGTGAGCTGAGCATGTCCCAGGTGTAAGCTGTGTGTCCTGGGTGTGAGCTGTGTGTTCCAGTGTGAGCTGTGCCTGTCCCAGGTGTGAACTGTGTCTCAGGTGTGAGCTGAGCATGTCCCAGGTGTGAGCTGTGTGTTCCAGTGTGAACTGTGTCCGGGTGTGAGCTGTGTCCCAGGTGTGAGCTGTGTTCAAGGTGTGAGCTATGTGTCCCGGGTGTAAACTGTGCCTGTCCCGGGTGTGAGCTGTGTCCTGGGTGTGAGCTGTGTCCTGGGTGTGAGCTGTGTCCTAGATGTGAGCTGTGCTTGTCCTGGGTGTGAGTTGTGTCTCGGGTGTGAACTGTGTCCTGGGTGTGAGCTGTGCCTGTCCCGGGTGTGAGCTGTGTCCCGGGTGTGAGCTGTGTGTCCTGGGTGTGAGCTGTGCCTGTCCCGGGTGTGAGCTTGTCCCGGGTGTGAGCTGTGTGTCCTGGGTGTGAGCTGTGCCTGTCCCGGGTGTGAGCTTGTCCCGGGTGTGAGCTGTGTGTCCTGGGTGTGAGCTGTGCCTGTCCCGGGTGTGAGCTGTGTCCCGGGTGTGAGCTGTGTGTCCCGGGTGTGAGCTGTGCCTGTCCCGGGTGTGAGCTGTGTCCCAGGTGTGAGCTGTGTGTCCGGGTGTGAGCTGTGCCTGTCCCGGATGTGAGCTGTGTCCCAGGTGTGAGCTGTGTCTCGAGTGTGAGGTGTGTCTCGAGTGTGAGCTGTGCCTGTCCCGGGTGAGAACTTTGCTCTCATGAGAGCCCTGCCTGCCCCTGTGGTCAGCTCTGGCGCCCCGGGTCTGGTTTTAGTGTCGGCTGGGTGTGAGATGTGTTTCACCTGTGTGGTTGGGTTCCAGGTGTGAGTGTGTCTCTGGGTGTGAGGTGCAGGAGGCCCAGGTGTGAGCAATGCAGACTTTCTGCGTAGGGGTTGTAGGGCCCTTTGTGGGTCTTGGATGTCCGCCGTCTCCCGGGTGTGATCTGTGTGTAAAGGGCTGGGGGAGCAGAAGCCCAGGGCTTGGGGGCAGCAGTCTTGTGCCTCCTGGGTGTGAATTGCGGGCCCTGAGGATCTTGGGGTCTCTCAGCACCCCCGGTCATTCCAGGTTGGTAGATGGGAGCCCATCACCCCACCCTTGCAGCCCGCACCCCCACTCCCAACTCAGCCACCATAGCAGGGACAGGAAGACGGGTTGAAACCTTTAGAAAACGCTTGAGAAACTGCAAAAAGACGCATGCTGATGAAAAACAGTCCTGCGGTTGGTCGTCTACAAAAAAAAGGGAAGTTCTGCCAGGGGAGCCGCCGTGCAGCCGCCCCCTCCCCCTCCGGAAAATGCATAGGTGGACACGCGAGCTGCCGGCCCGCGAGGGGTGGGAGGGGAGGGCCCGCCCCTGGGGACCCCTCAGATCATCTTCATGTTGAACTTGCGCGCGCCCCCCTGGCCCGCCGCGGCGCTCGGCCCATCCACCTTGCGGAAGGAGTACTCCACCGAGAAGTTGTTCTTGTGCTGCCCGCGGCCGCGGCTCCACACGAACAGCAGCACGAAGCAGAAGAGGACCACGCCCAGGAAGGTGATGCAGCCCATGGCGGTGGACACCAGGATGGTGGTGAGGTCCAGCGGCGCGCGCAGGGCCGCCAGCGTCTCGTTGTGGGCCTCGCCCGGGGTCCTGTTGGCGGCCGGCTCGGGGCGCACGGTCAGCGTGGCGAAGTACGTGTCGTTGCCGCCCGCGTTGCTGGCCACGCACGTGTAGGTGCCGCTGTCCTGCGGCCGCGCGTCCTGGATCTCCAGCGTCCCCCCGGGGAGCACGCGCGCCCGGCCCGCGCTGGTGGCAGTCACTGGCCGGTGCTGGGGGGTCACCCAGGCCACCGTGGGCGCCGGCTCGCCCTCGGCGCGGCAGAGGAAGCGGACGTCTTCGCCCGCGGTGGCCGTGACGCGCTGCAGCCGCCGCTCCCGGATCTTGGGTTTGCGGCACACGAAGTACTCGAACAGCACGGAGTCCGGCAGGTTTCGCAGCGCGTCGCCGCGCACCTCGGCCGGGGTGGCGCAGGCCGGCAGCCGCCCGTCGAAGTTGAGGGTCTTGCGACGCTGCACGATCCACAGCAGGCGACAGTCGCAGGCCAGCGGGTTCCCGTCCACGCGCAGCGTCTCCAGCGTGTTCACCGAGTGGAAGGTGCTCTCCTCCAACGTGGAGAGCAGGTTGTTGGAGAGATTGAGCAGGCGGATCTGGCGCAGGCCCAGGAAGGCCTGAGGCTCCACCACGGCCAGCAGGGCCCCGGCCAGGTGCAGCTCGCGCAGGCGGACTAGGTCCCGGAACGACCCCCGCGGCACCGTGCTGATGGGGTTGTGCGACAGATTGAGGCAGGTGAGGTGCGCCTGGTGCCGCAGCGCGGCGGCCGGCACGGCAGTGATGTTGGTGTGGGTGACTGACAGCGACGTGAGGTTCAGGCCCCGCAGGCTGCCTGCGGCCACCTCCTCCAGCAGCGGCCAGTTGTCAATCTCCAGGTGCAGCAGCCCGGGCAGCCTGCGGAAGTTCTGGTCCTCCAGGGCGGCGATGGCCAGGTGGCGCAGCCGTAGGGCGCCCAGGCCGCGCAGGTGGCCCAGCGACTCCCCGGACAGAGCCGTGAGGTTGCAGCGCTCCAGGGTCAGCTCCTCCAGGGCCAGCAGCCCCGCGAAGGCGCGGCGCGAGATGAACACCAGGTCGTTGTCGCCCACCTCCAGCCGGCGCAGGCTGTGCAGGTCCTGGAAGGTGTAGTCCAGCAGGATGACCAGCTTGTTCTCGCTCAGGTCCAGCAACGTGAGGTTGTCCAGGCGCGTGAAGACCCCCGGTGGGATGAGCTTCAGCTGGTTGCCACGGAGACGCAGGACGCGCAGGCGCGGCAGGTTGGCGAAGGCGCCGGGCTCCACGTGCGCGATGGCGTTCTCGCTCAGGTCCAGCTCCTCCAGCGCCGGCAGCGCGGTCAGGTCGCCCGGGTTCAGGCAGCGGATGCGGTTGCGGCTGAGCTCCAGCAGGCGCGTCTCGGCCGGGATGCCTTCGGGCACGGCGGTCAGGCGGCGGCGCGTGCAGGCCACGGCGCGGGTCTGCGCGGTGCACTCGCAGCGGGCCGGGCAGCCTCCAGCCGGGGGCGGTGCCGCAGGCAGCAGGAGCAGGGGCAGGCTCAGGACGCACAGCCAGCAGGTCATGGTGCGGAGCGTGGGCCTAGGGCCGCGCCACCATCCTCCTGCGCACCTGCGGGCGGGCGGGGAGCGGGCAGCGTTAGCACCGTTAGCACCGGGCCTCCCTCCGCGGCGCCTCCGCACCCAGCTCACCCCTAACCCAACCCCAGCACAGCGGCTGGCGCCTGTAATCCCAGCATTTTGGGAGGCTGAGATGGAATAATTGCTTGAGTTCAACAGTTCGAGACCAGCCTGCGCAACACAGCAAGACTCCTAACTCTACCAAAAAATAAAAGATGAGCCGCACGTGGTGGTGTAGGCCTGTGGTCCCAGCTACTCAGGAGGCTGAGGCAGGAGGATCACCTGGGCCCAGGAGGTGGAGGCTGCAATGAGCTATGCTCGTGCCACTGCACTCCAGCCTGGGCAACACAGTGAGACCCCTATCTCTACAAAATAATAATAATAATAATTAGCTGGTTTGCAAGTAATTGTGAAATATTAAGAAGTTTACCCAGGCATGGTGGCCTGCACCTGTGGTCCCAGCTACTCAAGAGGCTGAGCCAGGAGGATTCCTAGAGCCCAGGGGGTCAAGGCCACAGTGAGTTGTAATTGTGTCACTGCGCTCCAGCCTGGGAGACAGAGGGACAGAGGAAGACCCCCCCCAAAAAAGCAGCATTGATCTACCGTGTGGCTGCAATTCCAATCTCCTGGAGTTTTGTTTTGTTTTTGCTTGTTTGTTTTTTTGAGATGGAGTCTCGCTCTGTCGTCCAGGCTGGAGTGCAGTGGCTTGATGTCGGCTCACTGAAACCTCCACCTCCCGGTTCAAGAGATTCTCCTGCCTCAGCTTCCCGTGTAGCTGGGATTACAGGCGCCCGCCACCACGCCTGGATAATTTTTGTGTTTTTAGTAGAGATGGGGTTTCACCATATTGGCCAGGTTGGTCTCAAACTCCTGACCTCAGGTGATCCTCCCGCCTTGGCCTCCCAAAGTGCTGGGATTACAGGTGTGAGCCACCGTGCCCGCCCGCTCCTGGGTGTCTTTACACAAGAGAATGGAACACACCGTGCACGGAGAACCTGGGGACATTCACAGCCTCATCTGTAACCGCCAAACAGTGGGAAAGGCTGGAGTGTGCACCAAGGAATGGATGGATCAGCACAGTGCAGCCGGCCACACACGAACACGAGTCAGCCACCAAAGGGAGCCAGGCTCTGACCCAGGCTAGAGTGGGGATGCACCTTGAGGATGCCATGCTCAGTGAGAGATGCGACAAAAAGCCACACCGTGTGATCCTCTTTCTCTTTTTCTCTTTCTTTCTCTCATTTTCTTTCTCTTTTCTTCTCTCTTTCCTTCCTTCCTTCCCGCCCTCCCTCCCTCCTTCCCTCCCCTTCTCCTTCCTTCCTTCCTTCCCTCCCTCCCTCCCTCTCTCTTTCTTTCTTTCTCTTTTTCTTCTCTCTCTCTTTCCTTCCTTCCCGCCCTCCCTCCCTCCTTCCCTCCCCTTCTCCTTCCTTCCTTCCTTCCCTCCCTCCCTCCCTCTCTCTTTCTTTCTTTCTCTTTTTCTTCTCTCTCTCTTTCCTTCCTTCCCGCCCTCCCTCCTCCTTCCTCCCCTCCCCTCCCCCTTCCCTCCCCTCCCCTTCTCCTTCCTCCCTCCCTCCCTCTCTCTCTTTCTCTTTCTTTTCTTCTCTTTCTCTCTTTCCTTCCTTCCTTCCCTCCCTCCCTCCCTCCCTCTCTCTCTCTCTCTCTCTCTCTTTTGAGACGGAGTCTTGCTCTATCACTCAGGCTGGAGTGCAGTGGCCGCGATCTTGGCTCACTGCAAACTCCACCTCCTGGGTTCACGCCATTCTCCTGCCTCAGCCTCCCAAATACCTGGGACTACAGGCGCCCGCCACCACGCCCAGCTAATTTTTGTATTTTTAGTAGAGACTGGGTTTTGCGGTGTTGGCCAGGCTGGTCTTGAACTCCTGACCTTAAGTCATCCACCCGCCTTGACATCCCAAAGTGTGGGGATTACAGGCTTGAGCCATCGCGCCCGTCTGTGTGATCTCATTTCTATGAAATATCCAGGACAGGCCCATCCGCAGACAGGGAGATGACGTTTGATCTCAGACCCTGTTGCGGGTGGACTGTGTTCCTGCAGAAGATATGTTCAAGGCCAGGTGCGGTGGCTCACACCTGTCATCCCAGCACTTTGGGAGGCCGAGGTGGTGGATCACCTGAGGTCAGGAGTTCGAGACCAGCCTGGGCAACATGGGGAAACCCTGTCTCAACTAAAAATACAAAAATTAGCTGGGCGTGATGGTGCATCTATAGTCCTAACCGGGGGGGTCTGGGGTAGGAGGATCACTTGATCCCAGGAGTTGAGGCTTCAGTGAGCCATGATTGCGCCACTGCACTCCAGCCCCTGGGCAACAGATTGAGACTGTCTCAAGGCGGGGGGAAAAAAAAAGGTATATTCAAATCCTACCCTCCGTGCCCACTGTGCACAAGACCTCATTTGGAATCAGGGTCTTTACAGATGCACTCAAGTTTAGATGAGACTGTGGTGGGTTACAGTGAGCCTTTTCCAACGACTCCTGTCCTTATAACAACAGGGAGACTGGGACACACACCTAGCCCCTTACAGGGGAAATACAGCCGTGTGAAGACGGAGGCAGAGGCTAGGGTGACACAGCCACAAGCCAGGGATTGCTGAGAGCCCCAGGAAGCTGGGAGAGGCAGGAAGAATGCTCACTGGGAGCTTCCAGAGGGCCCCAGCCCTGCGGACACCTTGATTTTGGACTCCTGCCTCCAGACCTGGGAGACTGTATGTTTCGGTTGTTTTAAGCTCCCTGGGTTTGCGGCGCCTCGTTCTGGCAGGAAAATAGGCCGACTCAAAAGTTGAACAGAACAGAGCCCGTGGTTTTCTGGAGGAAGGGTGTGTGGGCTGGGGGAACAGCCAATGTACAGGCCCTGAGGTGTGGCGGGCATCTGGAGAAGCTAAGGGAGAGGGTGGAGCAGGGCGGGGAGCTGGGCCTCTGGGTGGGGGGCAGATGGCATGGAGCCATGGTGGCCCAGAGGTACCAATGCTCCGTGGGTCCCGGCGGCTGTGCCTCCTGGGCTCTTCCCATCTCTCCTGGGAGCCTGCTACACCCCTACCAACTCTTCTTGGCTGCAGCCCGGATTCTGGGGGCTGGGGTGGCAGGTGGAGGTAGGGTTGGAGGGAGCGGGAGGACGGAGCTAGAGTTACCAGGCGGCATTGCCCAGCCTCTTCTGCTTGGCTGCTTTGCCCGCCAGCCAGCCGGCTATTTTTGGCATCTTAGCAGCTGAGCCCCACTAGGCATCCCCCCAGGCCCCTTGGCCCAAACCAGGCCGTGTGTCTCCTCACGGTTCCCATTGGCCGTCTATCCTCATCTGCTTAAATATCTTTGAAGGCAGCTCCTGCCTTCCCAGCGCCTTTCAAGAATTTAAGCTGAGAGCGCACAGACGCGGAGCCCCGGGAGACTGCTTAATGTCAGAGATGAATGGTACGTAAGTGAGGACAGTTTGTGTCTTGCAGCTGTAATTCATTAAGATGAGGTCACGCAGGAGTAGGGGGAGCCCTAATTCAATGACTGGCGTCTTTATAAAAAGGAAATTTGGACATGGAGACACAGGCAAAGGCCAAGTCACCACACAGGCAGAGACCGGAGTGATTCATCCACAAGTCAAGTGACACCAGGGATGGCCAGCTACCACTGGAAGCTGGAAGAGTCAGAAAGGGTCTCCCCGAAAGCCCCCCAAAGGAAGCTGGACCTGCCTGAGCTTCGACTTCCAGACTCCAGAACTGTGAGAGAAGAAGCTCCTCTTGCCAGGCGCGGTGGCTTACGCCCGTCATCCCGGAACGTCGGGAGACTGAGGCGGGCGGATCACTTGAGGCCAGGAGTTCGAGAGCAGCCTGACCAACATGGAGAAACCCTGTCTCTACTAAAAAATACAAAAATTAGCCGGGCGTGGTGATGGGCACCTGTAATCCCAGCTCCTTGGGAGGCTGAAGGAGGAGAATCGCTTGAACCCGGGAGGCGGAGTTTGCGGTGAGCCGAGATCACGCCACTGCACTCCAGCCTGGGCGACAAGAGGGGAAACTCCGTCTGAATAAATAAATACATAAAGTGAAACGCCAAACTGAATTCTGGATTTAGGTGGACATGGACATGTGTGTACAGATGCCAAAACTGGGTGTTCACAGGCCGCATGGAACAGCAGGGAGCTTGGCAGGAAGGAAGGTGTCACAGGCGAGAATGCGGTCCCACCGAGAGAAAAGCGAGGGGCCTCTGGTTTCCAGGAGGCCTTGGTCCTCCTGCCCCCGGCTTGGGAACGTAGGGAACTTGAAGGAGGGAGCGAGAGAGGGGGCATGGCCCCCTCCCCTGCCCCCCAGAATCGTCTTTAATCCCAACCTGGACATTTTACAGGGAAGGCAACCCTTCCCTCCCAGCAAGCTCCCTCCTAGCGCTGTTTTTCTGGGTCATTCTCTCCCGAGCTGCTGCCCTGCTGAGAGCACACTCAGGGGCTGTGTTGCAGGAGGGGACGAGAGCGCTAGGGCAGTGATGGCACTTTTATCTGTCCCCCACCCTGTACCTCCCCCTTACTGTCCACTCCACAGTGTTTATAAAACCACTGGTGAAAACCTGCCCACGGGCTGGGCGCGGTGGCTCACACCTGTCATCCCAGCCCACAGGCCGGGCACAGTGGCTCATGCCTGTCATCCCAGCACTTCAGGAGGCTGAGGCAGGGGGATCACTGGAGCCCAGGAGGTCCCAGGATGCAGTGAGCTGAGATCGCACTGCTGCACTATAGATTGGGCAACAGAGCAAGATCCTGTCTTTGTTCTTTTTTTTTTTTTGAGACGGAGTCTTGCTCTGTTGCCCGGGCTGGAGTGTGCAATGGCCAGATCTCAGCTCACTGCAAGCTCCGCCTCCCGGGTTTACGCCATTCTCCTGCCTCAGCCTCCCGAGTAGCTGGGACTACAGGCGCTGCCACCTCGCCCGGCTAGTTTTTGTATTTTTTAGTAGAGACAGGGGTTTCACCGTGTTCACCAGGATGGTCTCGAACTCCTGACCTCGTGATCCACCCATCTCAGCCTCCCAAAGTGCTGGGATTACAGGCTTCAGCCACCGAGCCCGACCTTTTTTTTCCTTTTTTTGAGACAGGGTTTTGCTCTGTCGCCTGGGCTAGAATGCAGTGGCATGATCTCAGCTCACTACAACCTCCACCTCCTGGGTTCAGGTGATTCTAATGCCTCGGCCTCCCGAGTAGCTGGGGTTACAGGCACCCGCCACCACACCCAGCTAATTTTTGTATTTTTAGTAGAGACGGGGTTTCACCATGTGATCCAGGTTGGTCTGACTTCAAATGATCCATCCGCCTCGGCCTCTCAAAGTGCTGGGATTACAGGTGTGAGCCACCGTGCCTGGCTGCAAGACCCTGTTTTATTTTTATTTATTTATTTATTTATTTTTTGAGACAGAGTCTTGCTCTGTCGCCTAGGCTGGAGTGCAGTGGTGCGATCTCGGCTCACTGCAAGCTCCACCTCCTGGGTTCACACCATTCTCCTGCCTCAGCCTCCCGAGTAGCTGGGACTACAGGCGTCCGCCACCACGCCCGGCTGATTTTTTGTTATTTTTAGTAGCGATGAAGTTTCACTGGGTTAGCCAGGATGGTCTCGGTCTCCTGACCTTGTGATCTGCCCGCCTCGGCCTCCCAAAGTACTGGGATTACAGGCGTGAGCCACCATGCCCGGCCCAATAATTTTTTTTTTAAAGCAGTTCCCACAAAGCACAGATAAGGGCAAAATCAGGAAGTTTCCTAGAGAGATGACAGGTCTGGAATCGCCAGGTCACAGTCACACCGATCCAGTGGCAGAAGTGCCGGCAGGAGGCCTCCATTCGGATAAGCTGTGTGACCTCTGTTGAGAAACCTACCCTCTCTGGACTGCGCCTGTCACGGCACAGGCACAAGAGCCCTCCGGGGCACCCTCCAAGCTCTGGCTCTATAATTACTCCTGGGATGAGAGGACAGATGATCCCTCGCGCCCGGCAGGGGCCACTCAAGCTGTGACCTAGTTTTACAACCCTGACTGCCCCCCTCAATGGCCTGGCCCTCTCATTTCCTCTGCGGGGTGCTGCTGGGGAGGCGGGAGGGGGGATCTGGCAGCGGGACTCAAGCTTCTGATATGTCCGCTTAAGGGTCTGGTGCTCCCCAACTTGGGAGCAAGAACTGGTTCCTGGAGAGGGGACCTGGGAGACTCGATTCTGTCTACACGGCCTGCATCTGCTCACCATGTGCCCTGAACGCATCTGGTTGGCCTCCCTGGTCTCTTTATTTTTATTTTTTGGGATGGAGTCTTGCTCTGTGGCCCAGGCTGGAGTGCAGTGGCAGGATCTTGGCTCACTGCAAGCTCCGCCTCCTGGGTTCACACCGTTCTCCTGCCTCAGCCTCCCGAGTACCTGGGACTAGAGGTGCCTGCCACCACGCCTGGCTAATTTTTTGTTTTTTTTTTTTAGTAGAGATGGGGTTTCACTGTGTTAACCAGGATGGTCTTGATCTCCTGACCTTGTGATCTGCCCGCCTCGGCCTCCCAAAGTGCTGGGATTACAGGCTTGAGCCACTGTGCCTGGCCGGCCTCGCTGATCTCTTGCAGGGGGGTGTCTCTTGGGTGGAGGGCTGCGGGGTCTTCAGCCAAGGTGCCAGAGAGCTCCCTCAACTCTTGCAGTTCTCAGGTGAGGAAGGGGCTGGGCACTCTGAGCAGGGGGTGATGCTTTCTGGGTCGATTTTCTCACCCTGGAGCCCGGGGCCTTAGGTAGGATGGGGTTAGAAAGTCAGGACCCCCACTGCTTTTCTTTGTTTATCTGAGACAGGATCTCTCTCTGTTGCCCAGGCTAGAGTGCAGTGGTGCGATCATAGCTCACTGCAGCCTCAACTTCCTAGGCTCAAGTGATCCTCCTGCCTCAGCCTCTCACGAAACTGGAACTACAGCCGTACAACACCATGCCTGGCTAATACTGAAAATTTTTGTAGGCCAGGAGTGATGGCTCACGCCTGTCATCCCAGCACTTTGGGAGGCCGAGGCAGGCGGATCACTTGAGGTCAGGAGTTTGAGACCTGCCTGGCCAACATGGCGAAACCCCGTCTCTACTAAAAATACAAAAATTAGTCTGGCATGGTGAGGAGTGCCTGTAATCCCAGCTACTCGGGAGGCTGAGGCAGAAGAATCACTTGAATCCAGGAAATGGAGGTTGTGATGAGCCAAGATCCCGCCACTGTACTCCAGCCTGGGTGATAGAGCGAGATTGTCTCTAAATAAATAAGGGAGATGAGAAAGTCACGGCTCAGACAGCGTCAGGAAGGGCAGACCAGGCGGAGGGCACTGTGGGGCAGGACTGTGCAGCGGTCACAGCAGGCTGCGCAGACAGGCTGATTTTTTAAAAAATTGAGTCAGAGTCTCACTCTGAGGTCCTGGCTGGAGTGCAGTGGTGCGATCTCGGCTCACTGCAGCCTCTGCCTCCCGGATTCAAGCGAGTCTCCTGCCTCAGCCTCCTAAGTAGCTGGGCTTACAGGCGCCCGCCACCACACCTGGCTAATTTTTGTATTTTTAGTAGAGACGGGGTTTCACCCTGTTGGCCAGGCTGGTCTGGACCTCCTGAGCTCAGGCAATCCGCCTGCCTCGGCCTCCCAAAGTGCCAGTATGACAGGTGTGAGGCACCGTGCCCGGCCACCAGGCTGATTCTTTAGGAGCCTCTGTCCCCTCCCTTGTCCTCAGGCTGCAGCCCTGGGGGAGGCAACACTTTCAGGACACTATCTCCGTCCTCAGAGGTCCCTCGGACCACTCCTCTCCCAGGGAGCTGCCACCCACCTGGAGCATCGCCTCCCGTTGTCCCAGGATGGAAACCCCATCTGTTCACAGACACCTCCCGATGGTGTGTCCCGGTCACCTGAACTGCCACCCAGGGACCCAGCCCCATCCTTGACATCTCCCAGGGCGACCCACAGAGCCCCAGCGTAACCCCGGCCACACGGAGCCAACCTCAGTTCCACCCTTCCTCTCCCACAGGCCAGACTCCTCCCTTGCCCTGGGCCTCCTGCCACTGCCAGGCGTCTGTCCCCCACCCCAAACTCCCCTCCTTCCAGCCGGGCTCCGGTTCGCCCCCAACATTCAATACGCTCCTCCTGTTCTGGCCTCGGTGTCCCCAGCTGCCAAATGGAAATGGGGTGGGGGGTGGATCAGGACAGCCCTTGCACACCTGGGTCTCTCTGGGCTCTGTGAATGTTGGGGGCCTGGTTGTTCTCTGGGGTGGGGCCGTCCTGGGCCCTGCAGGGTGCTGAGCAGTGTCCCTGGCCTCCACCCACTCCATGCCAGGAGCACCCCCTGTCGAGACAACCACAGATGTCCCCAGACATGACCAAATGTCCCCTGGGAGCAGAATCACCCTGGTTCAGACCCCCTGGGTTACGGGATTCCACGGACCCCCAAGAGACTCTGCATCCCACCATCCTCAGCCCTGCTGAGGACCCAGGAGGCTGCACACGTTGAAATCCATGCCCTGAGTAGGAGGGAGAGAGGAGGTGAGAGGAGGTGAATCCCAGGAGCTGGGGACCCCTGCTTTACACCGTCTGCCCTTTCGGGAGTTGATCCTGGTGTCTGGTGTGAGCAGGGGACAGATTTAGCATTTTTTTTTTAATTTAAATAATTAATGCAGGTCTCTCTTGGCACCATGGACATCTCATGTGGATGATTCTCTGTCCTGGGCACTGCAGGGTGCTGAGCAGCATCCCTGGCCTCCACCCACTCCAAGCCAGGAGCACCCCCTTTCCAGTCGTGACGGGCACAATTGTCCCTGGACACGACTCAGAGTCTCCTGCGGGGCAGAACCTCCCCGAGTGAGTTCTTGCTGTAGAGGACGCTGGCACACAGCCCACCTCCAGTTCATGCCCCAGGAGGAGCCAGGGTGATTCAGCCTATTTTACACAGGGAGGTGGGGAGCCAGAGAGGGACAGCAACATGCTCAGGGCCACACAGCAGGCAGGAAGCAGGTACAAGATGCGACCCCGGGCCTGCACACCCTGTGTTCCTCCCGTGGTTCTGCTAGGGTTTTGGGGGGACCTCACGCCCCATGGGACCCGACTTCTGCCCATCTCGTGCCAGCCTGGCTGAGCCAGGAGGCATCTGGGAGCTCCACGCCTGCCGGGCGGCCCCATCACAAAAGCTGCAGCGTCCCCGAGCCCAGGCCCCAGACTAGCAGATGTTTAAGAGACATGGACAACCCAGCACTTTGGGAGGCCGAGGCGGGCGGATCACGAGGTCAGGAGATCGAGATCATTGTGGTTAACACGGTGAAACCCCATCGCTACCAAAAATGCAAAAAATTAGCTGGATGTGGTGGCGGCGCCTGTAGTCTCAGCTACTCGGGAGGCTGAGGCAGGAGAATGGCATGAACCCGGGAGGCGGAGCTTGCAGTGAGCCGAGATTGCGCCACTGCACTCCAGCCTGGGCGACACAGCGAGACTCCGTCTCAAAAAAAAAAAAGGCACAGACAAGGCCGGGCACAGTGGCTCACGCCTGTAATCCCAGCACTTTGGGACGCCAAGGCAGGTGGATCACCTGAGGTCAGGAGTTCGAGACCAGCCTGGCCAACATGGTGAAACCTTGTCTCTACTAAAAATACAAAAAATTAGCCAGGCGTGGTGGCAGATGCCTGTAATCCCAGCTACTTAGGAGGCTGAGGCAGAAGAATCACTTGAACCCAGTAGGCGGAGGTTGCAGTTAGCTGAGATCGCACCATTGCACTCCAGCTTGGGCAACAAGAGCGAAAATCCATCTCAAAAAAAAAAAAAAAGAGAGACACGATGGGAGCCGTGTACCTGAGTTTCCTCAGCCCCAGCCTTGGGCACCCCCTTCCTGGACTGAGGGTGTGGGTCAGTGTGGGGGTTGGGGGTCCTCATCGCCCACAGGGGCCCCGCTGTGTGGCTGCTGATTCCTGGTGAAGGCCTTTGCTGACATGAACAGTGCCTCTAGAGTCCCAGAGCCTGCTCCAAACAGCTCATAGACCCAGACCCCCCCCCCACACACAAAAAGCCCCTTGCAGGACCAGATGAATGTCTGTGAAAACATTAAAAAATTAGCCCAGCCTGGTGGTGCACACCTGTGACCTCAACTACTTGGGAGGCTGAGGCACGAGGATCGCTTGAGCCCAGGAGGTGGAGGCTGCAGTGAGCCATGATCACAATGGTCACACCACTGCACTCCAGCCTGGCCAGCAGAACAAGACACTGTCTCAAAAGGAAAGAAGAAAAGAAAAGAAAAGAAAAGAAGAAAGAAAAGAAAAGAAAAGAAAATGTACCAGTTGCCCTTCCGTGAACTGGAAGCACAACAGAGAACAGAGGCCAGAAAATCCCCGTCCTTTTATTTTTATTTTTATTTATTTTACCTTTTTAATTTTTTTTTGAGGCGGAGTCTCGCTCTGTCGCCCAGACTGGAGTGCAGTGGCGCAATCTCGGCTCACTGCAAGCTCCGCCTCCCGGGTTCATGCCATTCTCCTGCCTCAGCCTCCCGAGTAGCTGGGACTACAGGCGCCCACCACCTCGCCTGGCTAGCTTTTTTTGTATTTTTAGTAGAGACGGGGTTTCACCATGTTAGCCAGGATGGTCTCGATCTCCTGACCTCGTGATCCGCCCGTCTCGGCCTCCCAAAGTGCTGGGATTACAGGCTTGAGCCACTGCGCCCGGCCTATTTTTATTTATTTATTTGTGTTTTTTTTTCTTTCTTTTCTTCTCTTTTCTTTTTTCTTTTCTTTTTTTTTTTTGAGACAGACTCTCACTCTGTCACCCAGGCTGGAGTACAATGGCACAATCTCTGTTCACTGCAACCTCCGCCTCCTGGGTTAAAGTGATTCTCCTGCCTCAGTCTCCCAAGTAGCAGGGATTACAGACATGCGCCACCACACCTGGCTAATTTTTGGATTTTTAGCAGAGATGAGGTTTTGCCATGTAGCTCAGGCTGGTCTCAAACCCCTGACCTCAGGTGACCCACCCGCCCCAAATTCCCAAAGGGCTGGGATGACAGGTGTGAGCCACCGCGCCCGGCCCCCTGTCCTTAAGGAGCTTACATTCTGGTGCGGGTGACACCGTGAAATCAGTGTATGTCACATCAGTTGGTAATAAATGCCACGGAGGTGAGAACAGCTGTGTCCTCGGGTGACGTCACCTCCTCAGCTCTGCGCCCCGCCATCCACAGGCGTGAAGCTGGAGCTGGGGCTGGCGACCGAGAACTTTCCTGCCTCCCCTCCCCAGCAAGGGGCACGTCCCACCAAGCCCGGACGGCCCGTCTGCCCCTGCAGGGTCCCCCGCTCTGGTCGTGGGCTTGGTGAGCTCTGCTGCCCGGCCTCGGGAGTCTGGGGGAGCGCGGCTTCGACCCCTGTGGAGGGAGGACTCCTGTTTCAAGGACAGAGCCTCATTACCATGCACGACCAGCCGCAGCCCAGGCCGCAGAGGCCTTTGGCAGGGGGGCCGGACCGGTGGCAGGGACTGCGTTGGCGGTGGTGGACGGGAGTGGGGGTCTGTCCTCAACAGGTGGGGCTGGTCTGTGTGCTGGCCCCTGCCATGCGATGGCACCCAGGACTCCGGTCCTCCTTCTAAGCCCCAGCATGTGCCTGGTGCTACGTGGGTGCTGGAGGCACAGCAGCTTCCACGCAGACGCCCGCAGCATCACCGCCTGTGCGCCGCACATCCACGCCCTGTTACAAATGTTCCATTCAACGCCTTCTAGCACATTCACAGATCATCCACCGGCACCTCTAGTTCCAGAACATTCCATCGCCCCCAAAGGGAAGCCCCATCCCCTTCAGCAGTCAATTCCAGCCCCTCCCCAGCCCTGGCCCGCACGCGTCTGCTTCCTGTCTCTGCGCATTGGCCTGTCCTGGACATCTCGCATCAATGCAATCGGATCGTCTGTGGCCTCCAGGGACCGGCCGTTCCCTGAACGTCAAGTTGGGGGCACAAACAGGTGAGCATCGCGCAGCCCAGCGAATGGGCAGATCGTCTGAAAAAAGCGCTGAGGAGGGGAGCCAGCAGGGAGCTGTGGGGGGGTCTGTTCCGGGCTGTGGCTGTGTTCCACGGGCCCAGGGAAGACCCCCTCTGGGCTGAGACCTTGATGGGGAGCTGGGGTCAGCAGGGTACAGCTCGGTGAGGGGCGATGCTGGCCGGGGGTGTGTCTGCGCTTGGTGGGGTGGGAGCCCTGGCTGGCAATGGCAAAACTACCCGGGGCACTGAACCCTCAGGGAGGTGTCTGGACTTGCGTCCACAGGCAATGGGGAGCCATGGGAGGATAAGGAGCAAGAACATGCTGAGATCTGGGCTGCAGTTGGAAGGCGAGTCCAGCTCTGCGTGGTCCAACCCCGCGTTGCCCTGCCTCCCCCAAACCTGGAAAGTCTTGACTCTCGGCTGCGCCTCCCTCTTGAGAGAGCAGGGCGCTAATATCTCCCTCTGCGCCCCGTCCCCCACACGCAGAGCTATGGCCAACGACGGAGCATGGGGAGGCTGAACTGAACACCGGGTGCTGAACCAACGGCCTCTTGTCCACTCCAGAGCCAGGACAAGAACTCAGGGGTCCCCACCTGAATCGGCCACTGACCGCCTTGGGCAGAGACATCGAGGTCTCTGAGCCTGTTTCCTCTTCTGCAAAAGGGAACCAACCGCAGCGTTCCCAGTCGTCTCCCCGGAGTGAGCGAGTGAGAGGTCGGGCAAGGAGGTTCCTTCCAGGGAAGTCTCCACTGAGTGCTGGCTGGGGTCAGGAGCCCCAAGTCCTAGGCCCTGGTCTGCTCCTGGCCATGTGTTCACCTCATTCATTCATTCAACAAGCATTCACAAGCATTCATTCATTCATTCAACAAGCATTCATTCAACAATCATTCATTCATTCAACAATCCATTCATTCATTCAACAAGCCATTCATTCATCCAACAAGCATTCATTCATTCTTTCAACAATCATTCTTTCAACAAGCATTCATTTGTTCATTCAACAAGCATTCATTCATTCATTATAATTCAATCATTCATTCATTCAACAAGCACTTAAAAACAATGCCTGTGTGCCAGGCACTGCTTTTAAGAGAAACAGCAGTGAAGAAAACAGACAAATCCCTGCATTCTGTTTACGGGCGAGAAACAGAAGAAACAAGGAAAGCCAGCTGTCACATGGCGGGCCATGGTATGGGAAAAAATAAAACAGGGAAGGGGGGCTTGGGGTTGGCAGAATGGGGTTGGCAGAACGAAGGCCTCCCCACAGCTAACCCGTTCTAATCCCCGGAACTGCAGATAAAGCCACCTTACATGGAAAAGGGCCTCTGCAGATGGGATTAAGTAAGAATTGTGAGGTCAGGAGATCATCCCGGATCCTCCGGAGGCCCAGCATCCTTACAGGGTCCTCACGAGAGGAGGCAGGAGGGTGCAAGTTAGAGACAGATTGGAAGAGGCTGCACTGAGGCTATGAAGGGAGAGGGTGGGGCCCTGAGCCAAGGGATGCGGGTGCCTCTGGGCACTGGGAAAGGCAGGAACCGGATTTTCGCCTGGAGCGCGCAGGAGGGCCCAGTCTTGCCCATGTCCTGTGTGTGTGTTTTCTTTTTCTTTTTTTTTAGACAGAGTCTCGCTCTGTCGCCCAGGCTGGAGTGCAGTGGCTCAATCTCGGCTCACTGCAACCTCTGCCTCCCAGGTTCAAGTGATACTCCTGCCTCAGCCTCCCAAGTAGCTGGAACTACAGGTGCCCACCATCACGCCCAGCTAATTTTTTGTATTTTTAGTAGAGATGGAGTTTCACTCTGTTGGCCAGGCTGTTCTTGATCTCCTGACCTCAGGTGATCCACCCGCCTCGGCCTCCCAAAGTGCTGGGATTATGGGCGTGAGCCACCGCACCCAGCCTTATGCCCTGGTTTGATGCCAGTGAGGTCCATTTTGGACTCTGGCCTCCAGAACGGTCAGATAATAAATGTGTGTGGTTCTCAGCCACTGCTGTCACAGCAGCCAGAACTCATCGGGGTCACTGCAGTCTTGAAGAGCGAGGTCGCTCAAGGCCTCCGGGATCTGTGCACCTGCCTTCTGGGGCGTGGAAGGCGGGGGACATTGACCTCTCCTTGGGGTCTGAGATCTGCAGCGACCACAGTGCAGGTACCGGCCTTGGGGACCCCCTCCCAAAAACTGCCCCCCATGGCAGGACCTGGGCAACGGAGGCCTCTCTTCCCTGTATCCCCAGCTGTCCTTAGATACAGATCCTGGACTCATGATCCTGGAAGCTCTTAGCCCAAGGAGAAGGCAGAGTGTGGCTGGGAGTGGCCGGGGTCCCTTCCTAGAACAGAGGCGGCCCCCCCTGCTTGGTGCCTGGTGGGATGGGCAGCTCCTCCCTCGGCTCCTGGCCAAGTCCCGCAGCCCTTCCAATCCACCTCCTTTTTTCTGAGCAGGGCTCTTCCCCTCGGCCCTCTTGCAAGGTTACCTCGAACACATCCTCCCTCCAGTCCCCGCCCAGGGCAAGGGATGCTTGCCTTGACATCTGCCTTGAGAAAGGCCCTCCTGGAGGCCGACCGAACCCAGAGGGGGCAGGGGTGAGATGCGTGGTAGCGGTCCCCTCTGTCCCCAGGCCCACAGCGACCTCCATCTCCCTCTCTCTGCCCCCTACGACCACCGGGGTGGTGGGAGTAAGAGGAGTGTGGTCTGGATGCGATCCCCATTCGAGCTTCTAAGACAGATATGGGAGGAGGGGGCCCAGTCCTTCACAACATGCGACTCCCCTCCAAGGTCTGCTTTTGGGGACATGCTGCTGGTCCCCCAGGACCGCTGCATCCTCTGTCCTAGATCCAGGCCCTCCCGGGGCTTCATCCATGACAATTCATTAAGCCCTAATTAGCTTCCATCTGCTGTTAGTCCCCATCAACCCCTCGAGGGGCTGGGGGCCTCCCGACCCACTTTCCTTCCCAGCTTGTACACGGTGGCCGTGGACTGCTCTCTGCAGGCGGGGCCTCTAGATCTGGAACCAGTTTTGGAGCACCCACTGTCTACACCGGCCACTTCACCCACTAGCCCAGCCCTGATGGGGGGGGAATAATAAAGTTCATTTTGAAGAGGAGACTGAGGGTCAGAGTGGGCCCCAGCTCACCGCATCACTTAGCTGCAGACAGCATTTGAACCTGAGTCTGATGCCAGCTCCTACCCATGAAATCCCAGCTCTACCCTAGAGGGTGGAGGGCACCCTTTGGAGGCCCAAGATTGACATGTGGTGGTGGGCGGCTTGATGGGGCCCACCCGGGGCAAACTTTGCTGGCAGAGTTCTTCAAGAGGCTACCTGGTGACGAGGTAGTGACTCAGGGGGTGCCGGGGAATGACAGTGCTGTGGGAAGAGACATCAAACTGCCTTCTATTCCCACTCAGCAAGGCACCTTCAGGTCCCGGCTTACCCTGGGGGTGGATGGCTGAGTCTGAGGGGGGCCAGGAAGGGCCCTGAGCATCTGTTTTATGGCGGCAGCACGCCACAGCCGAGGTGGGCAGCATCTCATTTAATCCTGTGTGGGGTGAATCTGAGAGAGGGGACGTCATTTGCCAGAAGTCACCGGTGGAGACCAGACAGGCAGGGCAGGGAAGGCTGAGTTGAACTCTCCTAAGCCCCCATCCCACTGCCCGGCTGCCCCCTTCCTGCCACCCCATATCATCCAGGTGGGGACAGGAGCGGGGTCTACAGGGGAAGCCCATGGGTTCTTCCTGCTCAGATTCTGTCTCCGACGATGGCTGCCGCTTCAGCTCAGAGAGGAGCCAGGGTAAGGCCATGTCCCAGCAGCCCACCCCGCACCAGCCTCCTGATAAAGCCAGCGCCACCCTCCCTGAACCTGTTTCCAGCCTGCGTCCTCCACCTGACCACTCACACCTCACACCTTCTCCATCCTCTCCACGCCACTTTCAGGGAGCCCTCCTGGGTTGCTCTGGTTCTCACAGCTCTGTTGTCCCTGAAGGATCCCCCCAGCCAAGCCCCAGATGGTCCCTCTGCGAATACCACTGCACAGCAGACGCCCGCTCCCCACCCCCGCCAGAGCAAGGGTGTCTGCAGCCTCACTGCGTCCATGGATTAGCCAGGGACTGCCCGCTAGAATACAGTTTCTGGGGCCCATCACCTCAGAAGTTCTGACTCCTCAGAACTGGGGGGGCCGGGACACCGGCACCATTAGTGCCCCAAGCACACGTTGAGAAACCCAATTATAAGGTGGTCTCCAGCGTAAGGACACGGGGCTTTTCTTGTGCCCGGACCAAGGAGCAAGGTGCTGCTCCCCAAAACTTGTTGAATGGGGTTCAGGGCCTCCCCTGGCCAGGCCCCAGAGGCCCGGGAGGTGGGGGCACCCAGGCCCAGCCTCAGGGCACAGAGAGAAGCCCCTACCATTTCTGGTGCTATTCAGACGCAGGCCCCCAGAGCAGGGGACTCAGCCCTGTGCCCCTAGGTCCCTCCCCGCCAGGCTGGGTCGTCAGCTCAAGGGACGGAGCAGGCTCTGGTGTGGACCCCAGACACCCTGTGCGTCTTCCAGCTCCGCACCCCAGGCTGGACCAGACCCGGCTCGGGAGAGACAGGCGCGGGCTGCAGGCTCTATTCGGACGTTCCCCACACCCCAGACCCAACCAGTCCCCCCTCCATCTCCTCCTGGAGAAGAGCGCATCCTCCCAGCGTCCCCACTGTTCCGGGGAGATGCCCACCCGGTTCCGCGCTCCTTGGCGCCCCAGGGGAGGGGCGGGGGGACCCCAGGGTGGGGAGTTCGCCCCCAAAGTTTCCAGGGGGAGCGTCGGGGGCCTGGCAAGCAGCAATGCGCCCGGGAGGGGTGCGCGGGGCAATTTCCCCTGGCTGAGGATGGGGTCGCGGGTTGGGGGCTTCGGGCAGCAGGGGCGCAGGGTGCAGGTGCGGGGTCCCCAGGCCTGCGGGCGCGCCCCACGCCGGGCCCCGGCTCGGCCACTCACCTGGGCGGCTCCGCGGCGGACACGGCGGGGGCTGCGGCGCGGGGGCCGCCCGGAGCCGACACGAGCAGCCGCCGCCGCCGCCGCCTCCCGGGCTCCGCCGTGCGCGCCGCCGCCGCGCGCCCCCGCCCGCCGGTCTCCTCGGCGCGCCTGGCGGGGGCGCGCGGGGGCTGCGCTGGGCCGCGTGCTCGGCGGTTGGGGCCGCAGGTGTGCGAGGCCACATGGGCGCAGGTGCGGGGGCGCTGGGAGGGCAGGTGCATAACCCCTCCGTGAGCACTCTGCGCGCTTCGTGTCCGAGGACCCCCCTGTGCCCGGGTGCGCCTGCGGAGATGGCCTTGCAATAAACGCAGGGGCACCCCAAGTGCAGCAGGTTGTTCCGTGTGGAATCTTCTGGAAGCTGCCATCGCCTCCTCTGCCCACCGTCCCCCAACGCTGGTCCAGGCCGCCACCATCTGCACCTGAACACCTGCCACAGCCCAGCCCTCCAGGCCTATTCCTTAAGTTGCCCTCGGAGGAAGGGCAGCCACTGGGCTCCAGAACCTGCCATGGTTCCCTATTGCTGCAAGGGTCCCGTCTGCATCCCATCTACCTTGGGATTTCTTTTTTTCTTTCTTTCTTTTTTTTTTTTTTTTTTTTTGAGATGGAGTCTTGCTCTGTCGCTCAGGCTGGAGTACAGTGGTGCCATCTTGGCACACTGCAACCTCCGCCTCTTGGGTTCAAGCCATTCTCCGGCCTCAGCTTCTGGAGTAGCTGGGATTATAGGCTTCCGCTACCACGCCCAGCTAATTTTTGTATTTTTCGTACAGCTCGGTTTTCACCATGTTGGCCAGGCTGGTCTCAAACTCCTGACCTCAGGTGATCCACCCACCTCAGCCTCCCAAAGGGCTGGGATGATAGGCGTGAGCCACTGCCCGGCCGCCTGCACTGTTCGGTCTGCCACACTGCCTCCTTCCCCCTCGCCTGTCCTCACTCACTCTTTCCCGGGCTCTACCCCCTCAGCCTTCCTCAAACAGGCCAAGTCCCTCCAGTCCCAGGCCCTTGCCTTCACTGTGCCCAGCTTGGACGGCCTTTCTCTCCGTCCCTCCGTCGAGCAGCTTGGAGCCTCTGTTTGTCTAACGGGCTTGTTCCCCAATGTGCCTTCCGCCTAGCACACACCAAGTGCACCACGAATGCTCGTGGAAAGTTTTTTAACCTTTTTATGTCTTTTTTTTTTTTTTTTCTTTTTGAGATGGAGTTTCCCTCTTGTCACCCATGCTGGAGTGCAATGGTGCAATCTTGGCTCACTACAATCTCCGCCTCCTGAGTTTAGGCGATTCTCCTGTCTCAGCCTTCCAAGTAGCTGAGATTACAGGCGCCTGCCTCCATGCCCGGCTGATTTTTGTATTTTTAGGGGAGACGGGGTTTCACCGTGTTGGCCAGGCTGGTCTCGAACTCCTGACCTCAGGTGATCCACCTGCTTAGGCCTCCCAAAGTGCTGGGATTACAGGCGTGAGCTACTAAGCCCAGCCCCTTGCTGCATCTTCTAAAAGCCACATTTAGCCTCCCCATCTCACAGATGAGCAAACCAAGGCTGGGAGATGCCATTTCTCCCAAGTGAGGGGCGAGAAGGAGGCCTTGGGAGCCTGTGTGCCTAACCTTGCCCTGTCTGCCCCCTTCACCCACCCCGCAGTCCTCCCCACCCGCTGTGTAATCCCAGTGGCTTTGGAGGTGGCCTGGCATTCGCGCAGCCACCTGTGACTCAAGCAGGCTCTGTTCCCAGACTGTCGCGTTGGCTGGAAGCCCAGAAACTGCATCCCTGGAGGCTGCAGGCCAGACCCCCCCACCACGGGATGCTGTGGGGGGCAGGTACGGTTCACTTCCTGGCCCCAGAGACGTCCAGAAGGACTTCATGACCCCCCATGCTCTCCCCACCAGCTGGCCCTGGGCTACTGCACTTTGTGAACCCAGTGGGGGAGGCCTCCTTCTCTCTCTGATCCTGTTTCTCTCTGTGTAAAGTGACGCTCCTGATAGCTGGCTCTCAGGGCTCTTGTAGGAAGGCATTCATTGAGCACCGGCTGTATACCAGGCCAAGGGCTGGAGGGAGGATTCTAGGCTCAAGGGGGATTTCTCCGGACAGAGGGAGCAGATGCCTGAAATATTAAATCATCACAGTGGCGTGGAAGAGGCAGTAGAGACACCGGGTCCTGGACCGAAGCCAGGGGCCAGGGAGGCCTCCCGGAGGAGGGGACGCTTGCTGTGAGTCCTGGAGGGTGAGGGATGCCAGCTGGGGTCCAGTCTAGGCCCTGCCTGTGTAACCGTGGGGTATGTCCCTCCAGCCTCAGTCTCCACCTCTGCAAAATGGAGATCAGAGCAGTTCCCGTCTTCTTCCCGGGCTGCAGAGACTCTGCAGTGGTTCTGCCTGGTTTGTGGCCAGTGCTCCTGAGCCCTTGGGGGTGGAGATTGGGCCAGGCTCCTACCGCAGGGCCTTAGCACGGGCTGTTCCCTCTGCCTAGAACGCCCTTCCCCTAGACCTCTGCCCCGCCTGCCCCTTCCCCCTCTTCACTCGCGTCTCCATCCCCACCCTCTGTCTATCCCTCTCTCCCAGCCTATGTGACATGTGCCTGCTAAGATGTCCTATAATTTGCTGTTGTGCCCCGTGCAAGCTCTACCCTCCCTTTTTATCATGGTCTCCAGTACCCGGCACACAAGAGGCCTCCAATAAATGCTGGTTGAACAGATGGATGATCCAGTGGCATTGAAGATGGTGGGGTTTGTTCCCAGAACAGGCGTTTCTGGGGGGCTGAGTGGGGAAGCGGCCCCCCAATCCTGATTTCCCTGGAAATGTCTACCGCTTCCAGAAACCACTGCCTCATTTTTTTTTTTTTAGATGGAGTCTGGCTCTGTCACCCAGGCTGGAGTGCAGTGGTGTGATCTCAGCTCATTGCAGCCTCCACCTCCCGGGTTCAAGCGATTCTCTTGCCTCGGCCTCCTGAGTCGCTGGGATTCCAGGCATCAGCTACCACGTCCAGGTAATTTTTGTATTTTTGGTAGAGACAAGGTTTCACTATGTTGGCCAGGCTGCTCTCGAACTCCTGATCTCAAGCAATCTGCCCGCCTCGGCCTCCCAAAGTGCTGGGATTACAGGCGTGAGCCACCTCACCTAATTATTTTTTAAGGCAGGGTCTCACTCTGTCGCTCAGGCTGGAGTGCGGTGGTGCAGTCATAGCTCACTGCAGCCTTGACCTCCTGGGTTCAAGTGATCCTCCTACCTCAGCCTCCCAAGAAGCTGGGGCTACAGGTGAGCACCCAGCTAAGTTTTAATTTTAATTTTTAATTTAATTTTTTTGTAGAGACAGAGTCTCACTATGTTGCCTGGGCTGGTCTTGAACTCCTAGCCTAAAGTGATCTTCTCTCCTTGGCCTCCCCAAGTGCTGGTATTACAGGTGTGAGCCACTGTGCCCAGCCCAGTCTTGTAATATTATGTGTCCATTTAATCCTTCCCAAAATGATGAAGGATTAGTTATTATTATATATATATATATATATTTTTTTTTTTTTGAGACGGAGTCTCGCTCTGTCGCCCGGGCTGGAGTGCAGTGGCCGGTTCTCAGCTCACTGCAAGCTCCGCCTCCTGGGTTTACGCCATTCTCCTGCCTCAGCCTCCGAGTAGCTGGGACTACAGGCACCCGCCACCTCGCCCGGCTAGTTTTTTGTATTTTTTAGTAGAGACGGGGTTTCACCGTGTTAGCCAGGATGGTCTCGATCTCCTGACCTCGTGATCCGCCCGTCTCGGCCTCCCAAAGTGCTGGGATTACAGGCTTGAGCCACCGCGCCCGGCCATTATTATATATTTTTAAGAGACAAGGTCTCATTCTGTCACCCAGGCTGGAGTGCAGTGGCATGATCACGGCTCACTGCAGCCTCGAACTCCTGGGCTGAAGTGGTCCTCCTGCCTCAGCCTCCCAAGTAGCTGGGACTACAAGCATGTGCCACCACACCTGGCTAATTTTTAAATTAGCTTTTTAAATTTTTTGTAAGACAGTTTCACTCTGTTTGCCCAGGCTGGAGTACAGTGGTGCAATCTTGGCTCACTGCAACCTCCGCCTCCTGGGTTCAAGCAATTATCCTGCCTCAGCCTCCCGAATAGCTGGGACTACAGGCACATGCCACCAGGCCCATTTAATTTTTATATTTTTAGTAGAGTTGGTGTTTCTCCGTGTTGGCCAGGCTGGTCTAGAACTCCTGACCTCAAGTGATCCGCTCACCTTGGCCTCCCAGTGTGTTGGGATTATAGGCGTGAGCCACCGAGCCTGGCCCTGATTAACTTTTAATTAACAGGATCTTGCTATTTTGCCCAGGCTGGAGTGCAGTGGTGCAATCATAGCTCACTGCAGTCCCGAACTCCTGGCCTCAAGTGATCCTCCCATCTCAGCTTCCCAAAGTGCTGGGATGACACATGTGAGCCACTGTGTCTCTGGGCATCCAGCAGGACATTATTCATGTCCTGCTGGATGCCCAGCAGGATTCATTATCCAGCAGGATTCATTATTATTCCACTTTATCCAGCAGGATTCATTATTATTCCACATATCCAGCAGGATTCATTATTATTCCCACTTTACAGATGAGAATTTGGGGGCTCAGAGAGGTTAGGTCACTAGCCTTAGGTCACACAGCATCTGCCTGCTGAAGCCAGGGCTTGACCTCAGGCATCTGGAGCCCAAGGCTCCAGGACTCTACACGTTTGCAGCCAAGGACTCTATCCCCAGTTACAGAGGGAGGCCACTTGTCTGGGGCCACACGGGAGGCTCCCAGGCCACCTGCCCCTGCAGCCTCCCTCCTTGGGGCATGACTACCACTCCTACCCGCACCTGGTCCTGTCCCTCATGCTGGAGAGGGTGAGTGAGAGGAGGAGGGCTTTTAATTTTAGAAATGATTCCTGCCACAGAAGAGTTCCTGCTGGTTTTCCCAGGCAGGACAGCACAGGACAGGAGACCCTTCAGCCCTACCACGCCCCTCCCCAGAAGGCCACCCCACTCTGCGGGCTGCTTCCTCCCCGCCCCCAGTCTCTCCCACGGCTTCCCCATCTGGAGCCGCCCTCCCCGCCCAGGTGGTGAGTCTCCATGGCAACATCCCATCACAGGTGGTCGTAACCTTAGCAACCAGGTGCTCCCGCCCCACTGCCTGGGAGGCTCAAAGCTGCGCCTGCATCCCCCTCCCACGCTCTCCCTGCTGCCCGGGGCAGCTCTCCATGAGGAATTGAGGGAGATGCATCCTGCCAGGGATGCTGGGCCCAGAGACTTGAGGGACACCCCAAGGTCACCCAGCAGCTGAGAGGCTGGGCCTGGGGTGCTCCACGGGATGTCAAACCCACCTCCCTTGTCCTGCTGGATGCAGAAGAACCTGCACTTCTCAGCATCTCCTGGGCACCTACTAGGTGCTGGGTCCATGCAGGCTCAGGCACGATCACTACCCTCGGGAGGCTTCCACTCAGGGCAAGGGGTAGGGAGACACTGACCGAGGACAGGAAGAGGACAATGGCTGGGCATGGTGGCTCATGCCGGGAATCCCAGCACTTTGGGAGGGAGAGGCAGGAGGACCGCTTGAGCCCAGGAGTTCGAAACCAGCAACACAGTGAGACCCTCATCTCAAAAAAAAAAAAAAAAAAATTAGTTGGACATGGTGGTGCATGCCTGACCTGTAGCCCCAGCTACTTAGGAGGCTGAGATGGGAGGATCGCTTGAGGCCAGGTGGTCGAGATTGCAGTGAGCCAGGATCTCACCACCGCATTTCAGTCTGGGTGACGGAGCAAGACCCTGTCTCAAAAAATGTATATACATATTGGCCGGTGTGGCTGGCTCACACCTGTAATCCCAGCACTTTGGAAGGCCAAGAGCAGATGGATCGCTTGACGTCAAGAGTTTGAGACCAGTCTGGCCAACACGATGAAAGTACAAAAATTAGCTGTCCCCACAAATAAGTGACCCCCAGAGTAAGTTCTAGGTTTAGAATGAAGTTTATCCATCTGCCATTAAAAAAAAAAAAAAAAAAAAACTCTCGGCCCGGCACAGTGGCTCACACCTGTAATCCCAGCACTTTGGGAAGCTGAGGTGGGTGGATCACCTGAGCTCAGGAGTTTGAGACCATCTGGTCAACATGATGAAACCCTGTCTCCACTAAAAACACAGAAATTAGCTGGGAATGGTGGCAGCCGCCTGTAATCCCAGCTACGAGGGAGGCTGAGGTAGGAGAATCACTTGAACCCGGGAGGCAGAGGTTGCAGTGAGCTGAGATCACACCACTGCACTCCAACCTGGGGGATAGAGTGAGACTCTGTCTAAAAAAAAAAAAAAAAAAAAAAACCAGAACTCTCCTTTGATATACATGGAAATTAATCGCCCACATCAGATTCTGAAGGAAACTCTTGCTTATATTCACTTTTTTTTTTTTTTTTTTGAGATGGAGTCTCGCTCTGTCACCCAGGCTGGAGTGCAGTGGCCGGATCTCAGCTCACTGCAAGCTCCGCCTCCCGGGTTATGCCATTCTCCTGCCTCAGCCTCCTGAGTAGCTGGGACTACAGGCACCCGCCACCGTGCCCGGCTAGTTTTTCTTTTTTTATTTTTTTTTTGAGACGGAGTCTAGCTCTGTCGCCCAGGCTGGAGTGCAGTGGCGCGATCTCGGCTCACTGCAAGCTCCGCCTCCCGGGTTTACGCCATTCTCCTGCCTCAGCCTCCCGAGTAGCTGGGACTACAGGCACCCGCCATCTCGCCCGGCTAGTTTTTTGTATTTTTTAGTAGAGACGGGGTTTCACCGTGTAGACCAGGATGGTCTCGATCTCCTGACCTCGTGATCCACCCGTCTCGGCCTCCCAAAGTGCTGGGATTACAGGCTTGAGCCACCGCGTCCGGCCCCGGCTAGTTTTTCTTGTATTTTTTAGTAGAGATGGGGTTTCACCGTGTAGACCAGGATGGTTTTGTTCTCCTGACCTCGTGATCCGCCCGTCTCGGCCTCCCAAAGTGCTGGGATTACAGGTGTGAGCCACCGTGCCCGGCCTTTTTTTTTTTTTTTTTTGTGGCAGAGTCTCGCTCTGTCACCCAGGCTGGAGTGCAATGACGTGATCTCGGCTTACTGCAACCTCTGCCCCCCGGGTTCAAGCAATTCTCCTGCCTCAGCCTCCTGAGTAGCTAGGATTACAGGCGTGCACCAACACGCCCAGCTAATTTTTGTATTTTTAGTAGAGACAGGGTTTTCACCATGTTGGCCAGGATGGTAGTGAACTGATCTCGTGATCCACCCGCCTCAGCCTTCCAAAGTGCTGGGATTACTGGTGTGAGCCACCGTGCCTGGCTTAGCCTTTTATTATGGAAAATTTTACACACAAACAAAGGCTTAAAGAATCACGTAATGAACCCCCATAAAGCCATCCCCTAAGTATGATGCATCTTGTTCCATAAGTCCCTCTCCACCCTCCCCAACAGACTATGTCAAAGCAAATCCCAGACGCGAAGTAATTTCATCCATAAATATTTGCATTTCTAAAATACAACGACTTAAAAAAACACAGCCAACAATTCCATTATCATTTTTTAAGAAAATGGACAGTAATTCCATAATATGCTCAAATATCCAGCCAGTGTCCAATTTCCCTGACTGCCTTCTAAAATTTTTTCACACTTTGTTCAGTTCAGAATCCAAATAACGTCCATTTATTGCAGTTAGTTGATATGTCTGTCTGTCTCTCTCTCTCTCACTTTTTTTCTGGAGACAGGGTCTCACTTTGTCACCCAGGCTGGAATGCAATGGTGCAGTCATAGCTCAGTGTAGCCTTGAACTCCTGGGCTCAGGTGATCCCCCTGTCTCAGCGTCCTGAGTACCTGGGACCACAGGTGCATGCCACCATGCCCATTAATTTTTTCTTTCTTTTTTTTTTTTCTGGTAGAGACAGGGTCTTGCTATATTGCCCAGGCTGGTTTTGAACTCCTGGGTTTAAGTGATCCTCCTGCCTCAGCTTCCCAAAGTGCTGGGATTACAGGCATGAGCCACTGAACCACCACTCCTGGCCTTAGTTATTCCTTACTGCTGTTTGTCTTATATGTCATTTTCCTGTCTTATCACACTGTGTGGAACCTCCAGTACAATGTTGAAAAGAACCAGTGGAACTGGACATCCTTCCCTTGTTTCTGGTCTTAGGGGGAGAGCACTCAGTCCTTCACCACTGAGGGTGGCAGCTGTAGGGTTTTTATAGACACTTTTTATCTGTTTGAGGATATTCCATTCTATTCCTAGTTGCATGTTTTAAATTTGCATGAGTGCTGAATTTTGTCCAAGTGAGAGCTGAATGTTCTGCATCTACTGAGAAGATCATATGGTTTTCCTCCCTTATGCTAATCATGTTGATTCTTGGGTATTAAACCAACCTTGCATTCCTGGGATAAGCCCCACTTGCTGGTCATGATGGAGAATCCCTTTTATAGATAGCTGGATTCAATAGATAGCTGGATTCAATTTGTTAATATTAAGGATTTGTGCATTGATATTCATGAGGGATATTGGCCTATGATTTTCTGTAATGTGTTTTGGTTATGCTGGCCTCATAAAACACGTTGGGAAATGTTCCCTCCTCCTCTAGTTTCTGAAAGAGTTTGGGTAGGATTGGTGCTCTTTGTTCTTTAAAAGCTTCAGGATCAATGCTGTTGTTGTTGTTGTTGTTTTCCAGAGAGGAAGTCTCTATGTTGCCCAGGCTGGCCTTGAACTCTTGGGCTCAAGCTGTCTTCCTGCCTCAGCCTCCCAAAGCACTGGGATTTCAGGCATGAACCACTGTGCCTGGCCTGGGAACAATTCTGAAGGTAGAGTTGTCAGCATTTGCTGATGGCTGGGACGTGGGAGGCAAGAGAAACAGGGGGAAAGGGCACCCTAGGATGTAAGCTTGAATCAAGGAGCTGCTTCCTTGGATGCAGAAAGCTGGAGCAGCACCTGGTGGAAGGAGCACTGATTTGGGGTGTGCATTAATTTTGGAGTGCCTCTTTGGTGCTGGGGCAGAGATGAGGTCAGGGAAATGGAAGTCAGAAGCCTTTTCAGCATAAAAGTGGCACCCACGGGCGTCTCTGTCTCTGACTTCGTGCCCATTACCTCCAGCTTCCTGTTCCCATACTGCTTCCGGTCTGTGTTCACTGGCCAGCGTGCAGGAACTTTGTCCTCTGTCAGGCACTGGAACCCTAGCGGCCTTGGGCCCGTCATTCCTGGGTGAATCCTGACCCCTGCTGGCTCTGGTCAGCACCGCTGAGGCCAGCTTGGCCGGGGCCAGCATGGCCGCGCAGTGGTCGGGGAGTCCACGGAGCTGGGTCTTGAAGGGAGTTAGAGAGTGTGAGAAACTGGAGGCAGAAGGACCCAGAGTTCACAGACAGACCTAGGCCTGCCCGGAAAGCCCCTGTCTAAAGGGCAAGGCGGGGGAGCGGGGACTTATTCCTGTGGACAGTGGGGGCTTTGGGGAGGCGCAGAGTGGGAGGGACCTGGTGAGATCCCGCGAACTTGAACCCTGGCCGTGGAGCTGGGACCCCCAGGAATGTTCTTTTTATTTTGAGACAGGGTCTTGCTCTGTCACCCAGGCTGCAGTGCGGTGGCACAATCAGATCATCACAGCCTCGGCCTCCTAGGCTCAAGCGATCCTCCCGCCTCCGCCTCCCTAAGTGCTGGGATTACAAGTGTGAGCCACAGCGCCCGGCCCCAGGGGTTTGCTAACCTCTCTCACCCTGGGTGGTCTCCAGGCTCAAACCAGCTATTCCTGAACCCTAGGAGCTCTCCTTGTGGGCACAGCTTCTTCTGTGTACAAACTTTCTTCCCTTCATATCCATGTCCTCGTCTAAGTCCAGGCGGGAAATCGAGACCCAGAAACAGGTGGCGATGGGCAGCATGGGCCTCTGTGGCAGAAGGTCCTACGCCGCACAGCACTGTCCGGGTCCTTGCACCGGTGTTCCAGAGGTGCAGGGAGGCCTCTCCTCGGTCGTTCAAGGCAGGCATGGACCTGTGGTGTGAGGCCGATGGTGACTTGCTTTCTCCCAGCTCCTGGGGCCATGGCGCGTTCATTCCCTTGTCTGTTTTTTCTTTTCTGTTCTTTTTTTTTTTTTTTTTTTTTTTGAGACGGAGTCTTGCTCTGTTGCCCCAGTTGGAGTGCAATGGCGTGATCTCAGCTCACTGCAACCTCTGTCTCCCAGGTTCAAATGATTCTCCTGCCTCAGCCTCCTGAGTAGCTGGGATTACAGGCGCCCGCCACCACGCCCAGATAATTTTTGGACTTTACTAAAAGTCCAAAAGAGATGGGGTTCTGCTATGATGGCCAGGCTGGTCTGGAACTCCTGGCCTCAAGGGATCCGCCCACCTTGGTCTCCCAAAGTGGTGGGATTACAGGCGTGAGCCACCGCGCCCGGCCTCATTCCCTTTTCTCTTTGCCTCTCTTAGGTACTGGGACTTCGTTTCCGTGCCCACAAGATGGGGGTGGCTGGGAGCCCCAGTGGCTTGGGGCAGAGGAAAGGCGTGGTGGGGGAGATGGAGCGGTAGGCAGCCCACTTCCTAGGCTAGGATTCTGGCTGTGTTACCCTGTGCAAACTGCTTAACCTCTCTGGGCCTCAGCCACCTCATCCGTGAATGAGAATAAAAAAGGACCTGCCTGCGGGTTTGGGGGAGGGTTCCGTGAAGTAGAGCTACCTTGGAGAAGGAGCGGGGTCGGGGAGGTGCCAGACTGACCATCAGCAATGTCCAGCTCCCGTCCTCCTTTGGAAGCCTCCAGAACCTGCATTGAGGTGGTGCCCTGAGGATCTCTGGCTGGTGTCGGGGCGAGACGGGCCTATCTGTCTTATCCGCCAATGTCTCCCAGAGTGGGGCCTCCGAGGACAAGACCCGAGGGCTCTCGGCCAGCACCTGGAAGCCGTGGGTTGTGGTGACCGTGGGCACAGGCAGCAAAGCTGGTTCCCGGGCCAATGGCCGTGGCCCCCACACCGTGATCCGAGGGCTGCGCTGACCATGGGCAGGGAGTTGAAAGGGTGGGTCTGGGCCAGGGTCAGGGGCAGCCTGCAGATGGCACGGTGGGCTGGCTGGTGGGACCCGCTGGGGCTGGGGATTTGTACAGGGCAGGAGGGCGGAGGCCTGGGGGATCCAGTGTCTCAAGCTGGGCCGGCCGCTGTGTCCTCATTCCTCTGCCGGTTCCCTCTCTACATCTCCGCCTCTGTTTCTGCCTCTCCCTGTCTCTCTCCAAATCTCTCTGTGCCTCCCTATCTGTAACCGAGTTTTTCTTCTTTGTAAAATATTAAATTTTCAATGTAATATGGAATATAAAATATTAAATATTAAATTTCTCCTTTTAAAATATTAAAAGCAGGCCAGCTGCAGTGGCGTGCGCCTGTCATCCCAGCACTTTGGAAAGCCAAGGTGGGAGGATTCCTTGAGCCCAGGAGGTCAAGGCTGCAATGAGCTGTGCTCACACCACAGCACTCCGGCATGGGCCACAGAGCGAGACCCTGTCTCTTAAAAATAAATACATAGATACAATTAAAAGTGGCTTTGTAGTTGGCTAGAGGTCCTGGACTCCTCCAGCAGATCCTCTAGTGATGGGCAGCTGGGTTACTTCTAGTCTTTTCCAAGCCGGTCAGAGTGGCTCTCTGGGGTGGAAATGGTTGAGAGGAACAGGTTCATTCTGGTCTACTCTCTGGGGAGTTCGGTGTCTCTAGGAAGCTGACCTCTCCCTCTCCCGGCCTGCATAGCATTCTGCTACTGTCTTTGGGACTCATTTCAAAGCTTCGTGCCCTGGGCTGGGCATGGTGGCTCATGTCTGTAATCCCAGCACTTTGGGAGGCTGAGCCAGGAGGATCACCTGAGGTCAGGAGTTCGAGATCAGCCTGGCCAACATGGTGAAACCCTATTTCCACTAAAAATACATAGCTGGGCATGGTGGCGGGCACCTATAATCCCAGCTACTTGGGAGGCTGAGGCAAGAGAATTGCTTGAACCAGGGAGGCGGAGGTTGCAGTGAGCTGAGATTGTGCCACTACACTCCAGCCTGGGCAATAGAGTCAGACTCCATCCCAAAAAAAAAAAAAAAAAAGCTTCATGTCCTGAACTCTGTCCCCACATGACTGTAGCTGAGTGCCCAGCTGCAGAGTAGCTACTCAACACCTTTTTCAACACTTGAGAGAAGGAATTGGATTTCAGAGAGGTTGGGACACCTTCCCTAAGCCACACAGCATGTGGTAGGAGGAGCCTTGAGCCTAGGGCTTTGTGGCTGCAGAGGGCTTTGGAAACGTCATCAGCTCACTAGGAGGTGAGAGTGGGCAGACAGCAGTCTGCAGTGTGGGGGGCTGTTTTGAGGGGTGCAGCGGTGGGGCAGGCCTTGCTTCCTTGGAGAAACCATGGGGCTGGAAGACTGGACTTCCTCTCCTGCCTCCCTGCCGTTCCTGGAGGTTCTAATGAGGCCAGTTAGCCTCTAAGGCCTTGACACCTTCTCCCACCTGCGGCTGAGGCCTCTGGGCCCCTGGGACGCCGGGTTTCAGCCTTTACATCTGGCTCAGACAGGGCAGGCAGGTGCGCCGCATGAACAGCCTGTGGGTCTCCGGCGCGGTCGGTTCTCGTGTCAGGGTCGTATTTCTCCATCGTGCGACCTGTGGGCTCTGAATCTTGATTTCCCTACCTGTCAAAAGGACGTGGGGAGCTGGTCCCCGACAGCGAGGCTTGCGGGTTGAACGTCGGCAGTCCGGGCACACCTGAACTCCGGCTGTCCTTCGCTGGAGGTGGTGACCTCACAGGTATCCCAGCAAAGCCCCACCGTCCCCAATGCAAGGCTGGAGGCTGGGGCTTGGGATGAGGCCTCGGCCAGGGGTGGCAGGGGTGGGCCAGGTGGCCGGGGCCGGGGAGGGATGAAGAGCGGGTGCAGGGGTTGGCCACGAGGTCTGATAACTAATTCCCCAGCCGCAGGGCTGGATGCTGCCGGGCCCCAGCAAAGTCAGTGTCTATGGGGCTCGGATACCCCTGCCCAGAAGCTAGCTGCTTCGGTTTATTCAGAGGCAGCCAGGGAGCGTGAGCCCATCCAGACATGAGGCTGAGCTCCATCCTGTCCCACTGCTAACTTCCTGGCAACCTGGACCACACGCTGCCTCGGTTTCCCGAGCTAGGAATGAAGGGGTTAGCGGCCAGGATGACATTCTCACGCTCAGGTCATAAGGGACACCGTATCCTCTCTCAACCTGGGTGATGAATCAGACAGACCCTGCCTTCCTCTGGGAAGACAGCGCCTGTCCGGGGACAGAGGTGCAACCATGAAACTGAGTCCAAGAGGATGGCCCGCCTGTCCGGGGACAGAGGTGGAACCAGGAAACTGAGTCCAGGAGGATGGCCCACCTGTCGGGAAGAGACATTTTGGCCCCCTGGAGTGTTGGAGGTTCTGGTGTAGGTGTGAGAGGCCGGTGCCAGGGCCTGCATCTGCCTGGTGAGAACACGTTTTTAAAATCTTTTTTGTAGGCCAGGCGTGGTGGCTCATGCCTGTAATCCCAGCAATTGGGGAGGCCGAGGCGGGTGGATCACTTGAGGTCAGGAGTTCGAGACCAGCCTGGCTAACATGGCGAAAGCCCGTCTCTACTAAAAATACAAAAATTAGCTGGGTGTGGTGGCGGGTGCTTGTAATCCCAGTTACTCAGGAGGTTGAAGAAGGAGAATTGCTTGGCCAGGAAGGCAGAAGTTGCAGTGGGCTGAGATCGTGCCTCTGCACTCCAGCCTGGGCGACAGAGTGAGACTACATCTAAAAAAAAAAAAAAAAAAAAAAAAAAAAAAATTAGCCAAGCCTGGTAGTGGTCACCTGTAATCCCAGCTACTCAGGAGGCTGAGGCAGGAGAATCACTTCAACCTAGGAGGCGGAGGCTGCAGTGAGCTGAGATCGTGACATTGCACTCCAATCTGAGCAACAAAGAAAGAAAAAAAAAAGAAGAAAAAAAAAAATATATATATATATAAATATATATATTTCTCAAAACAAAAAATATATACATTTTTTGTAGAGATGGGATCTCCCTATTTTGCCCAGACTGGTCTTGAACTTCAGGGCTCAAAGAGGTCCTCCTGCCTCATCCTCCCAAAGTGCTGGGATTCCAGGCGGGAGTCATTGTACCCAACCTCAGGACACACTGTGAGCAGGGAAGGAACCCAGAGGGGGATGGCTGTAGGTGACCAGTCCACCTCACAAGGGGGGCAGCAGTGGGGGCAGGTGTTAGCAGCATGGGCTGCGGGGTCCAGCCTCCTGATGCACCCGGCACCTGATGTACCCCACCCTCCCGATGCACCCACCCTCCCAATGTACCCCACCCTCCCGATGCACCCACCTCCTGATGCGCCCTGGCTTCCTGATTCACCCACCCTCCCGATGCACCCCACTCTCCTGATGCACCCACCCTCCCGATGCACCCACCTCCCGATGCGCCCCGGCTTCCTGATGCACCCACCCTCCCGATGCACCCACCCTCCCGATTCACCCACCCTCCCGATGCACCCACCCTCCCGATGCACCACCTCCTGATGCACCCACCCTCCGATGCACCCGGGCCTCCTGATGCACCCCCCTCCTGATTCACCACCCTCCTGATGCACCCACCCTCCTGATGCACCCCGGCTCCTGATGCACCCACCCTCCTGATGCACCCGGGCCTCCTGATGCACCCACCTCCTGATTCACCCACCCTCCTGATGCACCCACCTCCTGATTCACCCACCCTCCTGATGCACCCACCTCCTGATTCACCCACCCTCCTGATGCACCCACCTCCTGATGCACGCACCTCCTGATGCACCCCGGCTTCTGATGCACCCACCCTCCTGATGCACCCACCTCTGATGCACCCCGGCTCCTGATGCACCCCACCCTCCTGATGCACCCACCCTCCTGATGCACCGGGGCCTCCTGATGCACCCACCCTCCCGATGCACCCCACCCTCCCGATGCACCCACCTCCTGATGCACCCACCCTCCTGATGCACCCACCCTCCTGATGCACCCCACTCTCCTGATGCACCCACCCTCCTGATGCACCCCGGCTCCTGATGCACCCCGGCTTCTGATGCACCCACCCTCCCGATGCACCCCACCCTCCCGATGCACCCACCTCCTGATGCACCCACCCTCCTGATGCACCCACCCTCCTGATGCACCCCGGCTCCTGATGCACCCACCCTCCTGATGCACCCGGGCCTCCTGATGCACCCACCTCCTGATTCACCCACCCTCCTGATGCACCCACCCTCCTGATGCACCCGGGCCTCCTGATGCACCCACCCTCCTGATGCACCCGGGCCTCCTGATGCACCCACCTCCTGATTCACCCACCCTCCTGATGCACCCACCCTCCTGATGCACGCACCTCCTGATGCACCCACCTTCCTGATGCACCCACCCTCCTGATGCACCCACCTCCTGATGCACCCACCCTCCTGATGCACCCACCCTCCTGATGCACGCACCTCCTGATGCACCCACCCTCCTGATGCACGCACCTCCTGATGCACCCCGGCTTCTGATGCACCCACCCTCCTGATGCACCCCGGCTCCTGATGCACCCACCCTCCTGATGCACCCGGGCCTCCTGATGCACCCACCTCCTGATTCACCCACCCTCCTGATGCACCACCTCCTGATGCACCACCTTCCTGATGCACCCACCCTCCTGATGCATCCACCTCCTGATTCACCCACCCTCCTGATGCACCCACCTCCTGATGCACCCCGGCTTCTGATGCACCCACCCTCCTGATGCACCCCGGCTCCTGATGCACCCACCTCCTGATGCACCCACCCTCCTGATGCACCGGGCCTCCTGATGCAACCCACCCTCCTGATGCACCCACCCTCCTGATGCACGCACCTCCTGATGCACCCACCCTCCTGATGCACCCCGGCTTCTGATGCACCCACCCTCCTGATGCACCCCGGCTCCTGATGCACCCACCCTCCTGATGCACCCACCTCCTGATGCACCCACCCTCCTGATGCACCCACCCTCCCGATGCACCCACCCTCCTGATGCACCCACCCTCCTGATGCACCCGGGCCTCCTGATGCACCCACCCTCCTGATGCACCCACCTCCTGATGCGCCCCGGCTTCCTGATGCACCCACCCTCCTGATCCACCCGGCTCCTGCTGTCTCAGGGGTAGGCCTGGGGTTCCACAAGCCCCTCATCAGACTGAGGCTCCTGACTGGCCTGTCCCGGCCTTGCCTGTGCCTGCCTTGGTCACCCCTGAACCTCATCCCCAGGAGGGACCATGGCTGGTATCTGATGAGCTCCAGGGTCTGAGTCTGATCTCCAGGAATCCAGGTTTCCTCAGAAGGTCAAGGGAAAAGCTAGATTCCGGGGCGCAGACACATTGAGGTTTGCAGTTTTATTAAGAAAACAAAAATTCAACCTATACAAACAGGAAAGCACTTCCGTTCCCACAGGCGGCACCATGGTGGGCGGCGGCCAAGTCTGTGGGAAGCCGAGCTGCTCCGGCCTGTCCTGCAGCCCCTGCACCCCTGGCCCGGCTAGGCGTCCTGCTGCTGGATGAAGGGGTTGGGGATGGCCTCCATGCCGTCCTGCGGGCAGATCAGCACCACGGACGTGCCCCGGCACACCACGAGGCCTAGCTGCCGGGTGTCCTCCGTGAGCTTGTACTGGTCGTCAGGGTCTGGGAAGGAGGAGACAGAGAGGGCTGAGGGAGCTCCAGGAGGCCTCTGAGAGTTCCCACCGACACAAGACCCTCGCCCCGCCCTCCCCCCCGCACCCTGCGGGTGCCATAAGCATGCGGGGACCTCAGAGGGGGTGCACTCTGCGGGGCAGGTCCCTGGCTCCCATGGCTCAGACCCACAGCTCCTAGAGACCAGCAGCAGCCCCGCAGACAGCAGCCACAGCCTGCCCTCCCTCCACAAACCACAGCAACAGGGAGGCCTGAGCAATGGCCGGCTACCCCTGGTCTCGGAGCTCACTGGGGCCCAGGCACCAGGGCCGGGTCCCAGGTTATCAGACGGCCAGCCAGAATACAGGCACCCCGGGCCCCCTGGTCTCTGCAGGGTTCCTGGAACCCTAGGGGGCCAATATTCACCCTCTAAGAGGCTGGGGGCCGGCGCGGTGGCTCACGCCTGTAATCCCAGCACTTTGGGAGGCCAAGGTGGGCCGATCACGAGGTCAAGAGATTGAGACTATCCTGGCCAACATGGTGAAACTTGGCCTCTACTAAAAATACAACAAATTAGCTGAGTGTGGTGGCGGGTGCCTGTAGTCCCAGCTACTCGGGGAGCTGAGGCAGGAGAATCGCTTGAACCCGGGAGGCGGAGGTTGCAGTGAGCTGAGATGGTGCCACTGCACTCCAGCCTGGTGACAGTGAGATACTGTCTCAAAAAAAAAAAAAAAGAAGAGGCTGTTCATGTGGGTGGCACCCCAGGGAAGTACCAGCAAGCCCAAGACAAGCTCTGAAGACGCTGAAGGCGATGAAAACTCCTCACTACTGTGCTCATGCGGTGGTGGGGGCATGGGAGAACCACGGGGCCCAGGTTTTTAACATTTTTGTTTTAGAGACCAGGTCTTGCTCTGTCGCTCAGGCTGGAGTGCAGTAGTGTCATCCCAGCTCACAGCCCCAACCTCCCGGGCTCAAGCAATCCTCCTGCCTTAGCCTCCCGAGTAGCTGGGACCACAGGCACATGTACCGTCATGCCTGGCTAATTCATTTTTTTGTGTTTTTTTTAGAGACAGGGTCCCACTATGTTGCCCAGGCTGGTCTCAAATTCCTGGGCTCACGTGATCCTCCTGTCTCGGCCTCCCAGAGTGCTGAGCCACCGTGGCCAGCTCCAAGAACAAATCTTGTGTCAGTATCAATGGGTGCGAGGGGCAAGACCCTCCCTTTCTAAGTCCTGGCATCCCCCTGATGCCTGGGCCGGGCTGGGGGCTTGCAGCAGGAGCTTCTGGGGGAGAGTCTAAGGACCTAGTGGCCTCATTGGGGAGGAGAGCGAGCAGGGGCAGGGAAATGAGGGAGGGTTCTCTGGGGAGGCGATGGGGCCCTGCATTCATAGTGAGGATTAACAAGGCAGAAGAGGAGGGGCCCGAGAGGGGTCCCACAGCACGCTCGCTCTCCCACAGCAAGGCTGTTCTCAGCTGGGCGCCACAGCTCACACCTGGAACCCCAACACTTTGGGAGGCTGAAGCAGGGGGATGGCTTGAGCCCAGGAGTTCGAGACCAGCCTGGGCAACACAGTGAGACCTCAGCTTCTCTCTTTTTTTTTGAGACGGAGTCTGTCTCTGTTACTCAGGCTGGAGTGCAGTGGCACCATCTCGGCTCACTGCAGCTTCCGCCTCCCGGGTTCAAGCGATTCTCCTGCCTTAGCCTCCCGAGCAGCTGGGACTACAGGTGTGAGCCACTGTGCTCGGCCCCTCGCGACACCAGTTTAACAAAAACTAAAATAACAAAACATTTAAAAAGGCTGTCCTCTAACTGTGCTGCGAGCATTTTAAGTGCCCTGTCAGTCTGTAGAGACCAGGCGGGAAGCTCCCCCGTCTCTCCAGGCCCTACAACAATGGAGTTTCCAGCTTTGTGAGGACGTCCAGGACCGATGAGCGCTCAGCCCGTCCATCGGCCACCACCAGGCTTCATGTTGGTGACTCAGAGTGAGGTTTTATGGGTTTCAGAGAGGAAGAGCCAGCAGGCAGCCCCATGGCCGCCTCCCTTGCCCTGCTGCCCCCTCACCCCACTGCCCTCCTCATCCCGCTGCCCGCCTCGGCTGCCGCCCCACTCACCTCGCATGTACTCAATGGTGCCGTCCAGCACAAGGTTGAGGAGTGGGTCGAAGCCCTTCAGGATTCCACTGGCTTGGAGAAATCACCGGGGGAGAGAAATGAGAAGGCATGAGATCCATCCTGGGTACACGGCCTGCCCCAGCGTGGCTCAGGCATGGGGCTCACTGCTCCAGGGATGGAGGACTGAGGGTGGGGGAGGGCTCCCGGGAGGGGCCGGTGACAGCGGCCTCCAGAGGGACCCCCACCATGGGCAGCCGACTGTGTCTGCAGGGGGCCAGAGGGCAAACACTTCTGGCCGTGTGGGCCACAGGGTGCCGGCCACAGCTGCTGGCTCAGGCTGCCGAGGTGGAAGCAGCTTCAGTGATGAGTCCATGTGTGGCTGAACCGTGGCCTGTCAGCTCTACACACAGGCACTGAAATGGGAATTTCGTATCATTTCCACATCGTGAGACAGTCTTCTTTTGATCCCTTTCCAGCTATTTAAGTCATAAAAACAATTCTCAGCTCAAAAGCAATAGCAAAACAGGCAGCGGCGCATGCATGCGGTGGAACCACCAGCCAGGAAGAGGAGCGAGGCTGGCGCAGGCCACGGTGCGGATGCGCCTGAGGACGTCACGCTCGGTGAGAGACGCCAGACACAGAAGGCCGCGCAGCGTGTGATCCCGTTTCTATGAAATGTCCAGGACAGGCCAAGCCACAGAGACAGGGAGGGCATGTGTGGGTGCCGGGGAGGGGACAGGCAGTGACAGCTGATGGGGACAGGGCTTCCTCTAGGGGAGACATAGAGTGCTCTGCTGTGACAGCGGTGATGACTGCGCTGCCTGACCCGTGCTGGGTCCCTCAGTGAGTTCACGGAATACAGAACAAACCCCAGCCCTGCAGCTCAGGGCTTGTGAGGAGTGGGCAAGAGAGATGCTCTGAGACCCTGGTGCAAAGGCTTTGGGGGCTGAGGCGGTCGCTGTGGCTTCTCTCTCCACGCTGCCTGCCCCACCCCCTAAGCCTCGCCACCTTAGGTCCCAACTTGCCACCTTGGGTTAGGGCTCTCTGACCCGGTGGTGACCTCTGCCATCTGATCCTGTTCCGCAGTGTCTGGTGACACTGAGAAGGGTGAAGGGGGAGCTGCGTGTCCTCAGCCGAGGCCAGCCCACCCTCCCTGCATGGGACTCCCCTCTTCTCCCCCGAAGGCTCCTCTAGCCCAGGCCCAGGAGCGGTTCCGCCTCTGCACTCACTGAGGGGCGTCCCACAGCCACCCCCTCCCTACCCTCCTTCTTACCCCTGTCATCTTTCGGGTGCTTCCTCCAGACACCAACCCACACCCCTTAGGGTGCTGCCCTCTGCATGCCCCCCACCAATCTCAGGAAGCAGGCACCCCAGGCCTTATTCTGCCCGCCTGTCTCCTCCCAAGGCAGGGCCGTGAGCCTGTCCATGACCGTTACGCGCTGCAAACTACGACCCTCAGACGAACGGGGCCCGCTGCTCATCTCTGTACGTCAAAGTTTCACTGGCCCACCACCACACTCGCCCGCTCAGGCGCTGACCAGGGCGGCTCTCCTGCTCTGTGGGCATAGCTCACTGGTTGTGACAGAGACCATCTGGGCTGCAAAGCTGAAGATATTTGCTGTCTGGCTTTCTACAGAGAAGGTCTGCCCGCCTGCATACAGGCGTCAGCCCCTACCTCCACGGCTCCCTCTCTCTGCGCTCAAGTCCCTCCCCTGCAAAATGAAACTCGTCACCTATGAGATGGGGTCAGACGCAGCTGTTCAGGTCCTTGGCACCAGCCTGACCAGTGAGCCAGCCCTCCTCACCGGGACAGATGTGAGCACTGAGGTAGGAAGGTCTCTAACCAACGTTCCCCTCCCCTGGGGTGTGGGCTCGGGCCTGTGACTCCGAGGGGACAGGACATCACTCCTGCACTTAGGTTATGTGGCGAAGACAAGGAACTCTGCAGCTGTTTAAGCCTCTGAACCAGCTGACTTTGAGCCAATCTAGAGGGAAACACCCTGGGTGAGACTGACCGCATCAGGTGAGTCCTTCAGGGACCAAACCCTTTCTCTGCTGTGTGTGTGCGCACGTGTGTGCGTGTGTGTGCGCGTGCTTTATTTATTTATTTATTTTTAGAGTCTCGCTCTGTCTCCCAGACTGGAATGCAGTGGCGTGATCTCGGCTCACTGAAAACTCTGCCTCCAGGGCGATTCTCCTGCCTCAGCCTCCCAAGTAGCTGGGACTACAGGCACGCACCACCATGCCCAAATAATTTTTGTATTTTTAGTAGAGATGGGGCCTTGCCAGGTTGGCCAGGCCGGTCTCAAACTCCTGAACTCGAGTGATCTGCCCGCCTCGGCCTCCCAAAGTGTTGGGATTACAGGCGTGAGCCACCACGCCCAGTTAATTTTTGTATTTTTAGTAGAGGTGGGGTTTCGCCATGTTGGCCAGGCTGGTCTCGAACTCCTGACCTCAGGTGATCCACCTGCCTTAGCCTCCCAGAGTGTTAAGATTAAGGCATGAGCCCCTGCGCCCGGCCCCAAACCCTTTCTGAAAGATGATTCTCCCACTGACCCGAATAACTGAATCTGAACAAATGTCGGCTCAGCCTGCACCACCGTGGAGGCAGACCACCATGGTGGGAACAGAGTCCTGAGCCGGCAGGGTCTGGGAGCTGCAAGTGTCCGTAGCCAACACTGGCCAGAATGAGGACCCCGGCTCTGCAAAGGTAAAGCACTGAGCTCTGCTGATAACCAGTGGGCTCAGAAGAAGACCCCGAGATGATGGACCCCAAAAAACAACCCTCAATTACAACTCCTGAGAGCCCCTGAGGCTGAGGTATCCCGGCACCTGACCCACAGATCCTGTGAGATAATAAAATGGTGCCGTTTAAGCTGCTAACTGGGTGGTGATTTGCTATGAAGGGCAGAAAACAAAGGGAAGCAGTGTGACCGGCAAGAGCGGCTGCTCACTCATGTCCTTCCGTGTCCGGAATCAGCATGGTGTAGACTCAGCAAACATTTCATTCAGATTCCTTTTTCTTTTTTTTGAGACGGAGTCTTGCTCTGTCTCCAGGCTGGAGTGCAGTGGCATGCTCTCGCCTCCCGGGTTCAAGCGATGCTCCTGCCTCAGCCTCCCAACTAGCTGGGACTACAGGCATGCACCACCATGCCCAGCTAATTTTTTGTATTTTAGTAGAGAGAGGGTTTCACCATGTTGCCCAGGATGGTCTTGATCTTCTGACCTTCTGATCCGCCCGCTTGGCCTCCCAAAGTGCCAGGATTACAGGTGTGAGTCACGCGCCTGGCCTCCTTTTTCTTTTCTGAGACTGGGCCTTGCTCTGTGGCCCAGGCTGGAATGCAGTGGTGCAGTCATAGCTCACTGCAGCCTTGAACCCCAGGGCAACGCCACCCTCCCGCTTCAGACGCCCAAAGTGCTGGGATTACACATGTGAGCCGCCCCGCCCGGCCGGGACACTGTGATTTTTAATGACTTTCTTGCCACCCAGTTGCCTACAATCCAGGGAGGAAGAGGTTTGGGTCCCCGGCTTACAAAAAGAAACCAAAGATCCAAGAGGCTGTCGAATAAATGACGTGTTGACTGACTACTTACTTTCTGCTGAGAGTTGCCTCAATTACATTACATGCCTGTAACCATTCATTCTCACCACCCCCTGTTGAAGTGGGCGGAGTTACCAGCCCCATTTGACAAATGAGGAAACTGAGGCTCGGAGAAAGCAGCTCACTTGCCCAGTCAAAAATGCCAGGCTGGACACGGTGGCTCAGGCCTAAAATCCCAGCAATTTGGGGGGGCTGAGGCAGGCAGATCACTTGAGGCCAGGAGATTGAGACCAGCCTGGCCAACATGGCGTCTCTACTAAAAATACAAATATTAGCTGGGCATGGTGGCACACCTGTAATTCCAGCAACTCGGGAGGCTGAGGCACAAGAGTCACTTGAACCAGGGAGTTGGAGGTTGCAGTGAACCAAGATCACGCCTCCTCACTGCAACCTGGGCAATAGAGTGAGACTCCGTCTCAAAAAAAAAAGAACCCCAAAAAAGTAGAAGAGAGCTGGGGTTCTTTTTTTTTTATTATTTTGAGACAAAGTTTCACTCTCTGTCACCCAGGCTGGAGTGCAATGGCGCGATCTCAGCTCACTGCAACCTCTGCCTCCTGGGTTCAAGCGATTCTCCTGCCTCAGCCTCCTGAGTAGCTGGGATTACAGGTGTGCGCCTCCACACCCCGCTAATTTTTTTTGTATTTTTAGTAGAGACGGGGTTTCACCATATCGGTCAGGCAGGTCTCGAATTCCTGACTTCACGATCCGCCCGCCTCGGCGTGCGCCACCATGCCCAGCTAATTTTTTTGTATTTTTCGTAGAGACGGGGTTTCACTATGTTGGTCAGGCTGGTCTCGATCTCCTGACCATATGATTTGACTGCCTCAGCCTCCCAAAGTGCTGGGGTTACAGGCGTGAGTCCCCGTGCCCAGCCAAGAGCTGCAGCATGCATCACCAGCCCATGCCCATGCGAATGCTTCCTGCCCTCTGAGAGCTCACCCTGTCTTCACTAGATTCCATGGAAGAATCGCATGCAGAGGCAAGCATCAGGTTAACACGCACGACACAACACTGCAAACGGTGACAGGTGCTGCTACCAGGATCCCAGAACGATGGGGCCTGACCCCAGGGTCAGGGAGGGCTTCCCAGAGCAAGCGCCTGCGGACCTTGTGCTTTTGCCGCCCTTTGAGTCATGAGCCTCGATGCCTTAATCAGAAGTATGGATTCAGATTTTACTCCAGAACAACGGGGAGCCCCAGAGGTTTTCAGCAGGGAGCAAGAAGCCTCCATTTCTTTTTCATTAGGTGCCTCTGGCCGCTGAGTGGAGACTGACCTTAGTAGCTGTGATTACCAACCCGGGGGGTCGGGGATCGGTCCTGTCCCCAGAGAACACTAAGCAACGTCTGAGGCTATTTAGGTTGTCACAACTTGGTGGAGGCCAGGGATGCTGCACAGCACCCTGCAGTGCCCCAGGACGGCCCCACTCGAGAGAAATCCGACCCCAAATGTGTCCACACTGTTGTGCGGGAGAGACCTTGACTTAGAGGGAGGAAGAAGAGAAGCCGGGAGATCTGTGGGGATCTGGGGCAGTCCGTGGACACACAGGACTGCTCGGGAGGCCAAGCCGGAAATCCCAATACCGGCTGCGCCACTGTGACTTTCGGTTACGTTTCCCGCTCCTTGCCTCAGTTTCCCCGCCTGCAAAATGGCCATACCAGTTCCTAACTCCCGGCGTAATTCGGAAGCCTGCACAAGGTAGTCGGCGTCAAGCGTGTAAAGAGGCGCCTCTGCGGCGGCTCACGCCTGTCATCCCAGCACTTTGGGAGGCGGAGGCGGGCGAATCACTTGAGGTCAGAAGTTTGAGACCAGCCTGGCCAACATGGTGAAACCCCGTCTCTACTAGAAATACAAAAATTAGCCAGGAGTGGCGGCGCCTGTAGCCCCAGCCACTCAGGAGGCTTAGGCTGGAGAATCGCTTGAAGCCGGAGGTTGCAGTGAGCTGAGATCGCACCACTGGCACCCCAGACCGGGCGACAGAGCGAGACTGCGTCTCAAAATAAATAAATAAATAAAAATAAATAAAAGAGGCGCCTCTGCAGGCATCCTCATCACCTCTGTTGCTGAGTTTATTTTAAAATTTTAAAGCGGGGGTGCCGACGGCGGGAGCCTCCTCACCTTCGCGTCCTCCCTGGAACTTCACTCGGATCGTCTTGTCGATGTACTTGGACAAGTCCAAGATGCTCTCCTTTTTCTTCTTCTCCTTATCCTGCGGGGAAAGCAGAGCGCATGAGGCCTGGAGCGCGGCCCGAGCCCCACGCCCCCCAGCTCCGGATTCCGCCGCGCGCTCACCGCCATCTTGTCGCGCCGTGCGGCTCTTCGCAGACACCGCCCCGTGCCCTTTGACCCCCCCCACGCGCATGCGCGGCGCATGCGTGGCCCGGGGTCTCGGGGCGTTGCTGGGAAACATCTGCCGACGGTTGCGGCGGGCACCGGCCGACATGGCGGCGGTGGCGGCGGCTGCGCTGGCGCGGCTTGTGGCGGCCTTTCTGCTCCTCGCGGCCCAGGTGAGCGCGGCACCGGTCCCGACGGCACCGTAGGCTGCGGCCCCTCGGCCTCTCGGCCCCGAGGCTACGCGCAGGAACGACCCCTCTTGGCCCGTCTTGGGGGTCCAACCTCGGGGATCCGCGGTCCCCTCGTTGTCGGCCGGCGGTGCCGGGGCCCGGCCGTGACCTTGCGGGGCTGTCACCGGCTCCTCTCCCTTCCCCGCCTCGGAGGCCCTCCGCCGCTGCAGCGCCCCTCACTTCCCACCGGGCCTGAAGTTTGTGCCCCGTCCATCCTCCGGTTCTGCTTGTCCGTTTCGGGGTCTCCAGCCGCCGCGGGGGACGCGCCTCTCCCGCTCTGTGGCCTTGGGCAGGCGGCCGCCCACCCCGGTCCGAGCCTCAGTTTCCCCTTAGGCGGAACGGCCGGGTGCTAAGTTAACCTCATCGTAGGGGGTGCGGTGGGGGAACCCAGAGGCGTCCCGCGTGTCCCGCAGTGACTGGCCAGCATCCTGGAGCGGTCAAGAGCCCAGCCCTGCACTGGGGTCGTATCCCCGCTCCATCTTTTACTCCGTGACCTTGGACGAGGGAATTCCCCGCTTTGAGCGTCGGCTGCTCGTCTGGAGAAGGGGGGTCACCCGACTATGGTGTGGATTCTGGAGATGCTACCCAGGGTGACCAGCGCCTAGGGCCAACACGCCTTCCTTATGTTCGTTGTGTATCATTTGATGTCGAGTGTCAGGTTCTAGTGGGGACAGTCTACGAGATCGCACTGTCGTAACTGCATCTTTTATTTTCTTAATTCCGAATCTTCCCTCTCTCCTGAGTTTGGTGGCTCAGGGAATGGAACCCGAAGCAGCCTCACAAATGCAGCCCTTAGCCTTCAGTCCTCTCTCAGAGTTCTCTTAAGGCGTCGCTGCCACCAGGCTCCTTCTTAGTCTCCACTCCTCCAGCCCCACTGCCATCCCCCTGCTGTGGCTGCCTTTGTCCCCCACATCCCCAGTCCATCCTCGACACAGCAGGAGTGACCCTTTCAAAGTATGTCAGATCATGTCGCATCTCGATGAACATGCTGTCCAGTTGTGACCTGGTGCCAGGGAAGCCTGCAGCTCATTGCAGGAGCTTCGCTGTCTAGTCTTTTCTCTTACCCTGAAACGCCCGTGGTCTCTGCAAGGCTGGAGGGCCCCCTCAGAAGCTTTCTGCGAACCCCACCTCCACCCCCAGCTGCCCTGTCAGCCCCCTGGACTCCCCCCATTCTGTGGCCAGGGACCTAGAGACCCCAGACATTGGAAGGAGGAGGAAAGCCAAAGGTGGACGAAAGATCACAGAAAGCTGTGGAGGGAGGGAGTCAGTTTGCCTGGGAAGGCTTTTCCGAAGCAGATGTGTTTTTTTTTTTTTTTTTTTTTGAGACAGAGTCTCGCTCTGTCGCCTAGGCTGGAGTGCAGTGGCGTGATCTCAGCTCACTGCAACCTCTACCTCCTGGTTCAAGCAATTCTCCCATCTCAGCCTCTCGAATAGCTGGGATTACAGGTGCACGCCACCACACCTGCTTTTTTTTTTTTTTTTTAAGTAGAGATGAGGTTTAACCACATTGGTCAGGCTGGTCTCAAACTTCTGATCTCGGGTGATCCACCTACCTCGGCCTCCCAAAGTATAGGGATGACAGGCGTGAGCCACCATGCCCAGCCCTGAAGCAGGTGTTCTGAGCGATGAGTAGGAGTTTGCCGGGTGGGCAGGAGGGGAGGGGTGTTGGAAGCACCAGGAGCAGCATGAGCGGGGGCTGGGAGGTGTGAGAGCTGGCAGGTGATTTGGGGTTGGCAAGGGGTGGGCTGTGGCTGGAGTGCAGGGTGGAATAATGCTGGAAGGGAGAATTTACACCCTGAAAGATGCCACCACCAAGGAGCTCCTGGGGGGTGGGCCGTGGAGGGATGCTGGAGCAGGGGCACAGAGGAGTGGGGAGTGGTGCGAGTGGCCCCAGGCAGAGAGTGAAGGCAGAGCATTTGGCCTCTTAGGCTGGATGACAGGCCGTCTGGTGGAAACCAGGTTGTGGAAGGCTCTCTGTGCTGGGGTGCATGGACTTTAACCTGGGCGGGTTGAGGAGTGTGAGCTTTATCTGGAGGGTGGGGAGTCAAAGGAGGTGTCAGAGGGACGTGAGAGGGCAGGTGCTCCTGCTCTTCCCAGAACCCTGGTTGTCAGTACACCCTGAGACGCCGTCCCTGTTGGGGGGCGGTGCTTCGTGGCAGTGGAAATTTGAGTCCGATTGCCCAGAATGAGACTAGCTCTCTGGGCAGAAGCCTGCTTGGTGACAGTCCTGGACTCGCTTGCTACCATTCTGTGACCTCCCCAGTGAGACACCTCCCCTCCCCCACCCCATGGAGCCCATTCCTCAGCAGATCTGAGCTGGAGCTGATGGCCCTGGCTGGACCCGGGCTGGCTCCTGGAACTCCTGTGTTCGCAGAAGGGAGGCTCTCCCGGCCTGGACTCACTGGCCTGTTTCCAAGGCCCTTGACATGGATGCTTTCACAGTCACTTCGAAGCAGGGTTTCTAAGCCTGGAAGTTTCTAAACCTGTGTGCGGCGGTGAAGCATCTGCGCTGCCATTTGTGAAGGATTTGGAGGTCGAGGCCTGGGCTTTGAGCCTGTCCTTGTAGCCCCAGCTTTTTCTGCTCCTCCACATTTCGGCGGGCCTCACTAGAACTTGGCCCTCAGAGCTGTGGCCGTTGGACGAATTGTTCCCAATTTCTTTAACTCAGCAGACGAGGAAACTTCCTGGTGAGACGCCGCTGCGTTCTCTGGCCTTTGATAGAAGCACAGGCTTTTTTTTTTTTTTTTTTTTTTTTTTTTTAACAGAAAACCAGTTTTGCGAATTGTGGAGAGGAAAATGCATGAATGTGCTTTTGTGCTTTTAAATGACCCTTTTAGAGAGAAGCAGAGAAGCAGTTCTATCGGTCCCCATTTTACACAAAAGACACTTTTCACCAAAGTCCCTGATCCCATAGAACAGAGCTTGGCAAGTGTTTTCTGGGAAGGGCTAGACAGTAGTTTTGCTGGGCTCTGTGGCCCACGTGGCCTGTGGTGCGGATGCTCGGTTTCTCCTGTTGTACCTCCAGAGCCAGAGACTCTTCCTTAGGAATGGGCTTGGCTGTGTTCCAATAAAACTTAATTTACAAACACGGAAGGTGGGCCGGACTATGGATTCTTGGCTTCTGCCGTGACCGATACCATCCCTCCTGGAGTAGGTGCGAGGGGTTCTGAACACTGCGGGGCTGTGTTGGAAGGGGTACCCTCCGGGTTCGGCACCAGGGCCAGACTAAGGGTTGCTCTCAGTGAAGGCAGTCTGATGGGCAGAACTGGAAAGAAAGGGCTCCTGACTCTGCCTCGGCTCCAGGGGAGGTCACACGGGAGGTGCTTGGAGTTGGGCTGGGGCAGGTGTGGGAAGGAAGCAGTGTTAGCCAAGTGCTATGAGACCCCCAGGCAATTGCGGGGACTGGGGCTCCGTGGGCTTTCACCATGCTGCCACCCCGAGGTCGCCAGGGCCTTGATCAAGATGCTCCCAGACCAGGCCGGAGCCCTTGCGTGATTTCAGTGAGGGCCCGGCTGTTGGAGAGCCAGTCTGTGTCCGTGTGCTAGGGTTGGTGTCTGGCATCAGGGACCGTCGGGACCTTTAGCCAAGCCAGAGCTCCCCTTCCCCAGCCCCAGCCTGGCAGAGCTGCGTCTGCATTGTGGGCCCGTGTGGCGTTGTGGCATTGGCCCTTTCGGTGCACGGCTCAGTCCCCCTCCAGATACGTTGCCATCCTGTTCCTGACGAGGTGAGTGGCTGTGGCCTGTTTGTTTCCATGGCAGGTCCCCTGGGGACCAGGGGGTGTGGCTGTCTGTCTGTCTGGGAGGTTTACAACCTGGCAGGAGCCCTGCAGCTCCGGAAGGCCTGGCCCAGGAGCCCGCAGTGTGCAGATGAGCCCTGCAGCCCTGGAAGGCTGAGGGCTGGGCGCTCCTGAGAACAGGCGGGCCTAGGGCGCGGGGGTGGGTCTCCTTGGTCCCTGGCACATGGCTTTTCTCCTGGGACCCCTCCCTGTGCAGGCCGGGCTCCCCTGGGGGCCCACACTGAGGGTCTGCAGCGTGACGCAGCAGCTGGGACCTGGGCCCCGTCCCTGTGAGACCCTCTGGTGACTGGTGTCCTCACGAGACGGAGATGTCCTCGTCAGCTGCTAGTTGGGGGCCCTGGGCAGGGGAGCAGGAGGAAGGTGGGGATGGTAGGTGTGGGCGGCTGGACTGGACTGGGCTCTGCTGGGAGAACCGTGGCTCTGCTTAGGCCAGAGCCCCTTAGTGTCTGCAGGGGTCCCGCGGCGGGAAGTGTGGTGAGCAGCACCAGCTTCCTGCATGTGGAATCGCGTCTTTCCTCATAGCTCCATCCTGCTCTGTTAAGCATTGGATTGAGGAGGCGGGGGTCAGCCCTTCTGGTCCAGGCCCGTCTACTCCGCGACCCTCCTGGGAGGCGTCCAGGGCTTCGGGGCCCGGTCCTGCCCCTTACTTCGTTTTGAGAGCATGGCAAGGGCCTGGGCCCGCTCTGTCCCGAGGGCGGTCGGTCACTACCCCTGCTCCTCTTGGCCGGCTTTGGCCACTCGTCCCCGTTCTGTGTCAGGGGCTCCTGCCAGAGGATCCGGACCTTCCCCTGTGGCCCTCTCTGAGCCACTGCTGCTGCAGGCTGGAGAGCACGAACTTGAAGCCCTGGCTGGCTGTTCCTTCTCCCCCCTGGGAAGTGGGAGCTGCTGTGCTGGACTCTGCTGGTTTGGGGCTTCGCGGGGAGCACGACGCTGTCTGTCCTGTTGGTGGCAGCGTGACCTGTTGCAAACCTCAGCCTGTCCCACTCAGGACCCCAGTGCCTGTAGGCCCCTTGGCTCAGCTGCTTCCTGCTATTCTTCCAGCAGGAGCTGAGGGGTGCCGGCCGACCTGGGATCCATCCCCCTGGTCTGGTACCCGTTATGTGCCTGGTCTCCCTGTGTCCCTGGAGCGCCAGTCGACAGGCAGTGCTCATGGGGCTGTGGGTCAAAGGCCACCCAGACCTGGGGGGTGTGGAGGCATGTCCAGGCCTCCCGCCCAAGCCCAGGGCCAGGTCTGCTGGGGCCCTGCCCTTCTTCCCTGCTGAGGGCTCTGCCTTCGGCCGTCCTTCTCCCACCGTGCCCACTGGTCCTGGGAGGTCCAGGAGGTGATGCGATCCCTATTTTTTGGTGCAGAAACTCGGGAGCCACAGAGAGGTGACCTGACACACTCGTGGTCACCAGCCTGGGCCCCTGAGGAAGGTGAGCTGGTCTGCGCCTTTGCCATGAACCATGTGCGGTCACATCCCTGTCTGTCCTGTCGAGACGCGGAGACATCCCAGACGACCTCGTGAACACGGGCGCCCCTCCTGGAGGCGTCCTCCTCTCCTCGGGCCTGTTTCTTGTGGGGCGGTGTAGCCCCACGCATCCCGTGCTGTGGCTCTGATCGCCGGCCTTGTCCCGCAGGTGGCCGGTGAGTACGGCATGGTGCACGTGGTCTCCGAGGCTGGGGGCCCCAGAGGCAAAGACTACTGCATCCTCTACAACCCGCAGTGGGCCCATCTGCCACATGACCTCAGCAAGGCGGTGAGTACCCACCAGCTGGGCGCGCCGTGGAGGGGAATGCGTGGGCCCCAGGGCTCTAGAGACTCATCCAGCCAGGGCTGCAGGAAAGATCCAGAGGCGAGAGGCAGGCCCTGGCCAGGTCTGGGGGACTCTTGGATAGCCCCTAGTTCCCCTGGGCCTCCCCAACCCTGGTCATCAATGGAAGCTATCCATAGGGCCTTGGGATGCAAACCTAGAGGCACTGGCTGAGCCCCATGTGGTGGACAAGGGTCTCTATTGCTCCATGCTGGGGTCCCCATCTAGTGGGCCTGGACAGAGGGGTCCTTGGAGGAGTGACAGGAGAGGGCACAGGGGGGTCTCGGGGACGAGACCTGTTCCTTTCACCATCTTCCCGACTGGGGCACTAACACCTGCTGCTGAGTGGGTCCCTCCCTCCCTCAGAGGCCCCACCTCCTTTCCCACTGCATCCCTCAGGCCCTGCCCCCTTTCTCACTGCATCCTTCAGGCCCCACCCTCTTTTCCACTGCATCCCTCAGGCCCCGCCTCCTTTCCCACCATGTTCCTCAGGCCCTGCCTCCTTTCCCACTGCGTCCTTCAGGCCCCACCTCCTTTCCCACTGCATCCCTCAGGCCCCACCTCCTTTCCCACTGAATCCCTCAGGCCCTGCCTCCTTTCCCACCATGTTCCTCAGGCCCTGCCTCCTTTCCCACTGCATCCCTCAGGCCCCACCTCCTTTCCCACTGCTTCCCTCAGGCCCCACCTCCTTTCCCACTGAATCCCTCAGGTCCTGCCTCGTTTCCCACTGCACCCCTCAAGCCCCGCCTCCTTTCCCACTGCATTGCTCAGGCCCCACTTCTCCTGTTGAGTCCTTCAGGCCCCGCCTCCTTTCCCACTGTGTCCCTCAGACCCTGCGTCCCTCAGGCCCCACCTCCTTTCCCACTGTGTCCCGCCCCCTCCTGGATCCCTCGAGGCCTGTCGGCCAAGAGGTGCTAGCATCTTCCTGTCTGCTTTGTTCATAGTGTGTGCGTGAGCATGTGTGTAATTGGTACATGCCTGCACATGTGTACGTGTCTGAGTGCATGTTTACGTGAGTTTGCATGAGTGTATGTGTGCATATGCCTGAGTGTGTATGAGCACGTGTGTAATAGACATGTGCATGGACATGTATGTGCCTTAGTGCGTGTGTAGGTGTGTCAGCACAGGTGTGCATGTGAGCGTATGTTTAATAGGTGTGTGGGGGCATGTGCATGGGTCTGAGTGTGTATGTCTGTGTTCGTGCACGTGTGTGTGAGCGTGCATGCAATAGGTTTCTGTATGGGTGTGTGAGTGCATATGTGTGTGTGTGCAGGTCTGTGTAAGCATGTAACCATGTAATAGGTATGTTTGTGGATGTGTGCATGTGTCTGTGCACGCGTGCGTGCGTAATAGGTGTATGTATGTGTGTGTACGTGTGCATAATAGGTTTGTGTGTGGATGTGTGTGCCTGTGTGTTTGAGTTCATGTGTGTGCATGAGTGTGTGCGTGTGAGCTCATGTGTCATGTATGTGCACATGCCTGAGTGCATTTGTCTATGTGAATTCGTGTGGTGTGTGTGCATGCGTGTGTGTGTAATAGGTATGTGTGCGCGAGCAGGAGTGCACAGGTGTTTGCTTGCCTGTGCACGTGTGTGCCGTGTGCTCTGGGCTATGTATGTGTGCACGTGTGTGCATGTGTGTAATAGGTATGTGTGTGCTTGAGCGTGAGTGCGCATGTGTATGCTTGTGTGTGTATGTGTGTACCGTGTGCTTCGGCCTGGCTGTGTATGTGTGCACGTGCGTTTGTGTGTGCTCCGGCCTGGCGGTGTGTGTGTGCCATGTGCTCTGGCCTGGCTGTGGGTGTGTGCTCCAGCCTGGCTGTGGGTGTGCGTGTGTGTGTGTGTGCACCGGCCTGGCTCTGTGCGCGTGTGTGTGTGCGCACATGTGTCTTGGCTCCCTTCCTGGGCTGTGAGGTCGCTGAGAGTCGGGGCCTTGTTCTCTGCACACTGGAACCCCTCCCGTTTCTCACAGATGCCTGGTCATGGTGGGGCTGTGGTGGGGACCCACTCGGTCTTGCTGAGTGAGCTGTGATGGCTCGCAGGGTGGCTCAGGTGTCAGGGGACAGCCATGTCTGTGAGGACTCCGGCCCTGCTCAGATGAGGCAGCCCAACCCGTCACCCAGCGCCCTGCTGTGGGAACCACCATAGGGATGGCTCTGCCTAGGTGGGGCCGAGGCCACGCGGGACTTTAGGCGAGAGCTGAGATCCAACTCAGCGCAGGCTTTGGGTGGGAGAAGGGGCAGCTGGGCCCTCCTGGTGACTCGCATCACGTGAGACAAAACCGTTTCCTGGCCTTTCCAGTCTTTCCTGCAGTTGCGCAACTGGACGGCCTCTCTGCTCTGCTCCGCAGCGGACCTCCCTGCCTACGGCTTTGGCAACCAGATCCCGCTGGTGGCCCGGGGGAACTGCACCTTCTATGAGAAAGTGAGGCTGGCCCAGGGCAGCGGAGCACGCGGGCTGCTCATCGTCAGCAGGGAGAGGCTGGTACGGCCCTGCGCCCCCACCGCTGAGCCAGCTCTCAGGGGCAGGAGGGGGGTGCAGGAGGCAGCAGCGGCAGGGGCTGGTCTTCTGATTTCTCGCTAAAGGCAGGCCGTCTGTGGGGAGGATCCGGGCTGAGTGTGGCTGTGGAGAGGGAGGGCAGAGATGAGTCTGTTCTTTCTGTGCTGCTGGCTGGGGCTGTGGAACTCTGGCCGTGGTCTTGTTGGGTGCTTGTCCTAGAGCAGCCCCCGGGGTGACGGAACCCACACTCTCCGCAGGGATGGGATTGGGGTGTCTTCTGAGGAGCAGATGGCCTGGCCCTGAACTGGTCCCTTCTGGGAACCCTGGTGCCCTGGCTCTCGAGCCAGTGGGGCTGTGCTCACCTGTGTGGTCCTAGCCAGGTGGCCTGAAGCCCAACCCCTTTTCCATCTTCTGTGAAACGGGCTGTGGTTGAGAGCTGGGGGCCTGGCAAGGCTGGTCACAGCAGGGGACATGCTGACTGCTGGGCTGGGCAGGGTGCGCAGTGCCCCTGAAGTGTAGTTTTGGGGTAAGAAGAAAATGGAGTGCAGGAATTCCCTCACAGCCCTGCCTGTGGCTCTGGGCTGCCCCCGCCAGTGTTGCAGCCTGAGCCTGGCCACCCGGGGGGGCCTGGGGCAGGGTCTCAGGGCTGAGGCCAGAGCAGGCCGGGCAGAGCCGAGGGTGTCATCCCCGTCTGCACGTGCTGCCATCATTGAGAGAGGCCCTCAGTGGGTGCGGGGCTCAGGGTGGCCTAGTGGGCAGGCGTGGGCTGTGACAAGTGTCACTCAGGATGTGTGTGTGCGGTTAGAGAGTCCCACGGCTGAGGGAGGGATCGGCTCTCTTAGGCCCGGGGCCCTGTTATCGGGTGAAGAAGTCTTGATGCCCTTGGGCCTCCCTGTCCTTGGGTCCTCCTGGGAGGCCGGAGGCTGTCAGGTGCAGAGGAGGAGCGGACAGGCGCCCCCTGCCTGGCCTGAGCCTCGAGTGAGGGTCCCAGGAGAGGAGGCAAATGGGCACAGAGCTGGGGGCCCACCCATTGCTGCGGGTGATGCCTGCCGCTCCCTCCTCTGGGCCCCCAGGTCCCCCCGGGGGGCAATAAGACGCAATTTGATGAGATTGGCATTCCTGTGGCCCTGCTCAGCTACAAGGACATGTTGGACATCTTCAGGGTAGGTCTGCCGCTGCCCAGACCCGCGCTCCCGCGGACATGGGGAGGGGCTTCGGGCTGGCTGCGGGGGCGTTTGTGCCGGGGTGGGGGGTGAGGCGTGGCCCCTGCAGGCCAGGGTCTCCAGCCCCAGCCCTATAGCCCACCGCTGCACACAGACCCGTGGCTGGCGGGTGGCTCTGATGCCTGCCCCTGGTGTGTTCCTCGAGGCAGCGTTTCGGCCGCATGGTGAGGGTGGCGCTGTACGCGCCTCATGAGCCAGTGCTGGACTACAACATGGTCATCATCTTCATCATGGCCGTGGGCACTGTCGCCATCGGTGGCTACTGGGCTGGGAGTCGGGACGTGAAGAAGTGAGTTTCGTGCCGTCCGTGGGCTGTGACGGGCGAGCGAGCGGGCGGGCGGCTCTGACGCGGGCTGGGGCGGCCAGTCTTCTCATCCGGAACAGCAGCGAGCGCTTTGGCCTGGGCAGGCACTGTGGAGCCCTTCCTTTCTTCCTCAGGAGGTCCTGGGACAGAATCAGGCCCTTTTCCTGCTGGGGCGGGCTCCGGGGACCCGGTGGGTGTGCGGGGCTGGGCAGGTGTGGATGTGGCAGGTACGGGCGTGGCAGGTGCAGGGTGGGCAGGTGGCTGGGGCTAGCTGCCCACTCCTGCCCAGCCGCCTGGGTCTGGGAAGGCCCCGTGTCCAGGGCTCTTTGTGCAGAACCCGCACGCCAGCCTCTGGCCCGGCCTAGTGGCCACCCCAGCTCAACCCAGGGACGGGGGCCCTGCCACCCTCTGCTGTGTGGTCTCCTCTGCCCTGGGGACGTTTGGGGCGGTTCCTTGCACTTCAGTCCCCCCTGGGTCCCCTCCTGCTCCGGGCTTTCTGCCGCGTTCCCCTGGGTGGCTGTGGACTCCTGGGCCCTGTTGAGGCCAGCCGGCCCCAGCGCTCCGCGACCCCACGGTGTCTCCCAAGAAGGTACATGAAGCACAAGCGCGAGGATGGGCCCGAGAAGCAGGAGGACGAGGCGGTGGACGTGACGCCAGTGATGACCTGCGTGTTCGTGGTGATGTGCTGCTCCATGCTGGTGCTGCTCTACTACTTCTATGACTTCCTTGGTGCGTGGCCCCGGGCGGGTGGGCCGCGGCGTGGAGATGCAGCCGGCCCTGGGGGAGGGAGGGTGGCGTGCGGGCCTGGCCCCTGGCCTCACGGCCCTGCCCCTGCAGTGTACGTGGTCATTGGGATCTTCTGCCTGGCCTCCGCCACCGGCCTGTACAGCTGCCTGGCGCCCTGCGTGCGACGGCTACCCTTCGGCAAGTGCAGGTGAGGCTGCCTCGCTGGCCCCGACGTACGGCCCCTTTGCCGCCCCAGAGCCCCCCATGGTGCAGTGTAGCTCAGAGTCTACAGCAGGCACTTCCTCAGCGCTTGCCTGTGGTTCTAAGGCCCAGGAGCAGGGCAGCGTCCGGGCGAGCTATCAACGGAGGCCGCCAGCAGCCAGGCACCAGGGTGGCGGGGGGAGGGTGCTCTTGTTCCCAGGAACCCTGCCCCAGGTGGCAGACTGGCCAGGGCGTGGAAAGGCACCAGGGTTCTCCAGGGAACCCAGAAGGTTTCCCACAGCGCAGAGCTTGGCCTGGCTCTTAGGGGTGAAGGGAGCTGCCGGGGGGCGTCTCCAGCAAGATCAGACCTGGGTCTATGAAGCAGGGCTCGCCCAGGGGAGACCTTTTTGGGTTGCTGTCCCTGGGTGAGGAGGTGGGAAGCCTGGAGCAGGCAGGGCCTTGGGTGAGGGGGTGCAGCACAGGCGAGGGGGCTCTGTGGGTGCAGCCAGTGGCCCCCCCAGCACCTGTCTGGGCCAGGCTCTGCCCCGCCTTGGGGTGCCTACTGTTGTCATCGTGCGGGGCTGTGGAGTTTCATAAGGAGGACAGAGTGCAGGCTGCCACTCTGGAGGGGGTGCCTGGGCAGGGCCCAAGGGTGGTGGGCAGTGGGATGACGCCGGGGGCTGGTGGGCTTGGCTCTGACTGCCCCATGCCCCCCAGGATCCCCAACAACAGCCTGCCCTACTTCCACAAGCGCCCGCAGGCCCGTATGCTGCTCCTGGCGCTCTTCTGTGTGGCTGTCAGCGTTGTGTGGGGTGTCTTCCGCAATGAGGACCAGTAAGTGCTGCCTCCCCCGGGCCCCGGCGGGCGGTGACATCCTCAGATGCTCCCTCCACAGGACTCCTGGGGCCCTGACTCCTCCCTGCCCTCCCTGGAGGCCGCCCCAGCCTGGAGCCGCTTCAGGACCATGTTATGACAAGCCCTGGCCCCGGGCTGCCCTGATGGGGCCGTGGGGTCGTTTCATCTGGGTTTGTCCAGGTGCCGTGGGAACCCTGACTGGAATCTGGGAGGAGAGGCCAGAGCCTCTGTGGCCGGGAGCCATGTCCTCCAGCAGGCCTGGATGGGACTCCTGTGCAGGGCATCGCTGCCCAGAGCCACAGTCTGTCCCCCGCTGTCCCCATCTCTGGCACCAACGTGCGCACCGCAGGCCCGAGGCCCAGGGTATGGGCTCCAGGGCAGCCGATCCTCTTGGTCATGCCTGCCACGGCCTCTGAGCAGTGATGGAGGTGGGGCAGGCACTGCTCCCTCCTCGCTCAGCTTCTACGTGGCCTGGACTTGTGGCTGCCTCCTGCCGTCCGGGCCTCCTCGACGAGGCTGAGCGCCTGGCGCTGTGTTGGGAGGATGGAGCCGGCCTGTCCCCGCCTGGCCCCCTCCCTGACGAGGCCGAGTGCCTGGCGCTGTGTTGGGAGGATGGAGCCGGCCTGTCCCCGCCTGGCCCCCAGCACCGTCACTGATACCGTCTGGCGTTTCCTCTCGGTTTTTTCCCAAGGCAGCCAAGTGCTCTTGGCTTTGGTGTGTATTGGAGCCGTGGCACGTTTAACTGGCAGAAGGAAGACGTGAAAATATTTTGAATCCTTTGTACACGAAGGGAAAATGAATCCTTTCAGTTATTTCCAAGCCAGGAAACTCGTTGCGTCACGTGAAGTTAGAGCAGGCTGCAGTCAACTGGGCTCGGGCTCACGCCTGGGATCCCAACATTTGGGAGGCCAAGGCAGGACCATCACTTTACCCAGGAGTTCAAGACCAGCCTGGGCAACCAGCGAGAGCCCCTCTCTATGTAAGAAATAACATAAAATCAGAAAGTAACTGGCCCCAGTTCTCTGGGTGCTTGTGGCGTGTGGCGCCTGGAACGGACTGTTCCGGCGTCTCCATGGAGGCCTCTGTTGTCAGCAGCCGCCCTGCCCAGGGGATGTTTTCATCCCATTTGCCAATGAAGCCCTTGATGTTTGAGATGCTGAGGAACGCTGGGGAGCTCGTCCAGCAAGTGGCAGGCGGAGCCTCCGTGGAGGGCAGGGGCCGGCGGGGGCTTCATGGGGCCGGGAGAGAGTCAAGGTTGCGGCTGGGTGCAGGGGCTGTGGCCTTGTTCAGGAGGCGGTTCTGTGCTTTGCTCCAGGGCACCCACTGCATGGCAGCCCCACCCACTGTGGACCCAGAGGTTCTGCAAGGAAACCTGGTGTGGCACAAGTTTTACTTTAATAAACAGTTTGGGCGCGGTGCCTCGTGCCTGTAATCCCGGCACTTTGGGAGGCCGAGGCGGGCAGATCGCTTGAGGTCAGGAGTTTGAGACCAGCCTGGCCAACGTGACAACCCCATGTCTACCAAAAATGCAAAAAAAATCTGCCTGGCATTGTGGTGGGCGCCTGTGATCCCAGCTCCTCAGGAGGCTGAAGCAGAATTGTTGAACCTGGGAGGCGGAGGCTGCAGCGAGTCAAGATTGTGCCACCAAACTTTAGCCTGGGCGACAGAGTGAGACTCCATCTCAAAAACAAAAGCAGTTTGGAGGGGGTCAGTGCCCAAGCCCTCCTGCACCTGCACCCTCTGCCTGGCCCCGGCCTCCAGCCTGGCACCCACCATCCAGGGACAGTGACTGAGGGGACGCAGCCGGCCAGGCCTGTGTCCACTGTCCTGGCTGCAGAGTGGTGGGCTCCTCTCCCTGCTTCCGCAGGGGGGGCCCTGCGGTGGGGCCTGTGCTGCCAGCCCTGCTGGAGTTGTAACAGCAGGGGTCCTCCCACGGGTCTGGGGTCCTCAGGGTCATCCCCTGGGCAGGTGGAAGGGCAGCAGGGCTGCCTCTTGGCTGAGAGCGAAGGCCCTGTGTGTGGCTCACAGGAGACGGCATCCTGGGTGGTCAGCCAGCCTCCACCCCGGCAGGGATGCTGCTTTGTCTTGCAGGTGGGCCTGGGTCCTCCAGGACGCCCTGGGCATCGCCTTCTGCCTCTACATGCTGAAGACCATCCGTCTGCCCACCTTCAAGGTGAGCGCGGGGAGGGTGCGGCTACGGGGCAGCGTGGGTAGCGGGAGCCTTCCCCCCAAGCCTGGCCCATGTGGGGCTGTGGTCCTTGCAGGGCTGTGCTCCTGCTCACTGCCCTGGCTACGGCCACCTCGGCCTGTTGTGAAGGGTGGGGCTTGAAGATTGGGTCCCAAAGCCCCCGCCGAGGCGGCCTGGGTGGGTGGCTGCGGGGCGGTGGTCCTGGCAGGGGCAACTCATACCTGCATGAGGTGGTGGGGAGAACGGTGGAATAGGGCTGAAGGAACTGGCCTCCGTGGTACCGGGAGCACGGGGATGTCGTCAAGCCCCAGGCGGCCGCATTCCCTTGAGGGCCCCACAGGACCCCAAGCGAGTGGCATTTGAATGCTTGGGACGGCTGCCTGGATCCCCACAGCCAGCCCTGTGTGGCATGGGCCTCCGCCCTCCTGTTCCTCCTTCCTGTTATGCAGAGACTCTGAAAGCCTAACTTTTGCCCTTAAATCCCAACCTGATGTTGCTTCCAGAGCTGCTCCTGCGTGGTGCGGCCCAGCACTGGCGCTCTGCTGGGTTCCTTTAAAGGCTTCCTCCCAGGAGGAGGCGCGGGGCCTCGTGAGATGGGAGTGGAAGTGGGGTGTGGGGGAGGCGCAGGCCAGGGTGGGGGCCGCCCTCAGCCATGGCCTTCGCAGGCCTGCACGCTGCTGCTGCTGGTGCTGTTCCTCTACGACATCTTCTTCGTGTTCATCACGCCCTTCCTGACCAAGGTAGGCGACTGCCTGCGCCCCGCTCCACCCCATCGCCCCGCTCCCTCGCCCCCTGCTCCCCCACCCCATCACCCCCATCACCCCGCTCCCCCACCCCATCCCCCCACTCCCCCGCCCCCACCCCATCCCCCCACTCCCCCGCCCCCATCCCATCACCCCACCCCTCACTCAATCCCCTTCTGTGCAGAGTGGGAGCAGCATCATGGTGGAGGTGGCCACAGGGCCCTCGGACTCAGCCACTCGTGAGAAGGTGCGTCCTCTGACCGCAGGGCCTTAGGTTGCCATGGGCCAAGGTGTTGCGCGGAGAGGGATAGGGCTCGAGGCGTCCTGCGGCCGGATGCGGGTCCTGGAGGACATTGTCCTCTTCCCGTTTTTGCAGCTGCCCATGGTCCTGAAGGTGCCCAGGCTGAACTCCTCGCCTCTGGCTCTGTGTGACCGGCCCTTCTCCCTCCTGGGTTTCGGGGACATTTTGGTGCCAGGTACTGAGGCGAGTGGGGCACACGGTTCGCGTTGTGGGTCAAGGCCCTGGGTGACTGAGGTTTGCCTTTGGGAGTGACGACTGAGGTTTGCCCTTAGGAGTGACGACTGAGGTTTGCTTTTGGCGGGGAGCGGCCTGTGCACCGTTGGCTGCAGATAAAGCCCTGAGGGTCAGGGTTGGGCAGGTTGGGGCCGTCGAGGCCCGTTTGCTTGGGCAGCGAGGGCATTGCCTGGGTGGGGTAGGTCCCCTTTGGGTCCTAGGGAGCAGGGAAGGCCTCCTGATTGCAGACAGCCTCCCCCATCCTGCTCAGGGCTGCGCAGGGGTCCTTGCTGGGCCCTGGGTCCTCGTGAGCTCACGTGGCTCTGAAGGCAGAGACTGTACCCTCACAGCCTCCGTGTCCCCAGGGTCCTGCCAGGTGTGTCTGCCTGGGCTTTGCTCTCACTGTGGACTCAGTTTACCCACAGAGTCATGGCAGCCCTGTCCTGAGCAAGCATGTGACCTGTCTGTGAAATGACAGCAGCCACTGGGCAGCGAGAGGCCCACGGCGCCCACAAGTGCTCAGGCGCCCGCCTGCTCCCAGGGAGTCCCCGCTCCAAGGCTCTGTGGGCCTGGGTGAGCCTCCTCTGTGTGCCTCCCCCAGGGCTGCTGGTGGCCTACTGCCACAGGTTCGACATCCAGGTACAGTCCTCCAGAGTGTACTTCGTGGCCTGCACCATCGGTAAGTGCCTCGGTCGAGCTCATGCTGGCCACTCCGGCTCCAGCCCCGCCCTGACTCAGCCTCTGTCCTGACCGTGACCCCAACCCCAACCGTGACTCCAGCTCTAACAGCATAACCATGACACCCTAATCCTAACACCATAACACCCTAACCCTAACCTCCTGGCCTCTCTGGGAGCTGGGCTCGGGTGGCTGGGCCTGTGCCTGGGCCTGTGCCTGCATCCCCCTCTTTCTCATTCTCCCTGGCTTCCATTGTTCTGTTCTGTTCTTTTCCTTTTCTTTCCTGTTTTCCTCTTTTTGTCTTTTTCTTCTTTGCTTTGTCTTCTGTTTCTGTTGTTATGAAAGTGTTTACACAAAGTGCCGTTTTCTGTTAACCGACATTGTTTTAAGAAATGTCCCCCCACCGCAGCCGGCCCTGAGAAGCTGTGGTGCTTTCTGCTTCATGGGCTGAGGGTAAGCCGCCTCTGCCGAGCCACGTCCTCGCCCAGCCCTCCGCGCGGCTCCCTGACGTTCACTCCCAGGGCCAGGAGAGCTCAGGCCGGCCTGCGGTGCCCTTTGGTTGGTGGTGGTCCCCTCACACCTGCTTCCTGCGGCTGTAGGTGACCCTGGCTTTCCCCTCGGCCGTTTTACCGGCTTCATGATTACCCTTTAAAATCACGGCTGAGGCTGGGCCCGGGGGCTCATGTCTGTGATCCCAGCACTCTGGGACGCTGAGGTGGGGGGATTGCTTGAGCCCAGGAGTTCAAGACCAGCCCGGGCAACATAGTAAGACCCTGTGTCTGCAGAAGAATACAAAAATTAGCCAGGCATGGTGACATGTGCCTGTAGCCCCAGCTACTCAGGAGGCTGAGGTGGGAGGATCACTTGAGCCTGGGAGTTCAAGGCTGCAGTGAGCCGTGATCGGGCCACTGCACTCCAGCCTGGGCAACAGAGGGAGACCCTGTCTCGAAAAAATAATAATAAAATGAAAGAAAAAATAAAAACACAGCTGCAGAGATTTCTCTCTCCTGAAGCATAATTTGTCAAGTTGTTCCTGTAATTCCTGAGATTGAAGCCACTGAGATTTTATAGGTGCCAGACCTCTCCGTTTGTCTCTGTTTCTGTCGATGATGGCTGATGGACACGTGGATGGTCTAAAATGGACCAATAGGGACGCTCCCTGTGGCATGGTGTCAGAAATACAGAGATGAGTGTTAGAAAAAGTGCCAGGAGCAGTGTGCTTGCTGGACACAGTGGCTCTTTTTTAAGAATGTTCTAGTAAAAAGTTAATTTTCTCAGAGCTTTATTTTGAAATTTTAAAAGACAGTTGCAGGGTCGGTACAGAGAACTCCTACGTGCCCCGTTCTCAGAGGGACTGGTCGTTTACTCATGTCCGCTTGATTCCGTTCTCTCTCGTTCACTCACGTCCGCTTGATTCCGTTCTCTCTCGTTTACTCACATCCGCTTGATTCCGTTCTCTCTCGTTCACTCACGTCCGCTTGATTCCGCTTGCTCTCTCCACACTCGTGCGCTCTCCCATGGACTCCAGTTGGTCCTCCCTAGCCATGGGTTTCGCAGCTGTGGATTCCACCAGCTGTGGGTGGAAAATATTTGGGGAAAAGAAATTGCATCTGTGCTGAACACACCCGGACTTTTTGGGCCAGTATTCCCTAAGCAGTGCCGTGGGACGGCCGCCACCCTCAGTGACGTCGTGTTTGTATTTGTAGGAACCTGCAGGGATTTATGGTTTGGCAGGACGTGCGTGGATTCTAGGCAGACACTGCACAAGTTTACGTCAGGGACGTGAGCAGGGGGGGTCCTGGCAGCCCTCCCCTGTGGGTGCCCGGGGTGGCCGTGTGCACGTTTGTGTACTTCCATGCACACATATGTAAATCACAGGCTGTGTTCTCAGGGGACTGGGGCACCGTGCCCCTTGACCCCAAACCTTTCACTGGGTGTCTCCTGAGAACATACTTTATACACCCCCAGCTCGGTGTCCAAGGGTGTTCTGGTCAGGCACATGTGTTCACCTTCGGCTGATTTTCTCATTAGAGGTTCATAGAAACTGCATCCTGAACATGTCCTGCAGCCCCCGTCTGCTATCCCATCTGCCTCCCGCTGTCCTGCAGCTGCACGAAGCCTGCCTCTCCCTGTCCCTCTCGTCGCCCTGCCCCTTCCATGTCCTCGGTGACCCTGGCGCCCCTCTCATTGGCCCCGGTGGGGTCAGGATGGGAGTGTGGCCCAGGAGGTGCCAGAAGGATCCATGTACTTCAAGGAGCCTGTGGCCCTGCTGGCTGAACCCCGCTCTACCTCTCCCGTCCTTGCACACCCCTGCCCTGCACCGCCCCAGCCCGCTCGCATTCTTCCCAGGGAAGTGGGTGGTGGCCCCGGCCTGCCTGGCTGAGGGGATGCCGCCTCTGTCCCCACAGCCTATGGCGTTGGCCTCCTGGTGACGTTCGTGGCGTTGGCCCTGATGCAGCGTGGCCAGCCCGCTCTCCTCTACCTGGTGCCCTGCACGCTGGTGACAAGCTGCGCCGTGGCACTCTGGCGCCGGGAGCTGGGCGTGTTCTGGACGGGCAGCGGCTTTGCGGTGAATACCAGTTTGCTCTGACTGTGAGAAACAGTCGCCTAGTGAGCCATAACTAGACTTAAAGTTGAGTGAGGCCTCCAGCCATAGCAGCCCCGCGGCCGCGACGGGGCTCGGGGTCCCAGCAGCTTCTGCTTTGGGTGTCGTGCGCGTGTGGCGCCGGTGGACGGACGTGCTGGGTGGGACCCGGGGGTGCCGTCCTTTCTAAAGTTGCTTCCCCCAAAATGGTCACTGGCGCCCCACTTGTGTGGGTGTTGGGCATCCGTCGGCTCTCCTGCTGAGCGCGAGGCACCCGACTGGGAGTGGGGCCGCAGAGCCCTGTGCGAGGGGAGCAGGCCGGCCCTGGCTGTGGAAGCCCTGTCCCCTGTCCCCCTCAGTGAGGCAGGGGTGGCTGGCAAGGGCTAACCGTGCGCGATGCAGGGAGGGCTTAACGCCCTGTCAGTTCTGCTTTTGTGATTTTTGTAAACGAGAAGTGGGTGCGGCCTCCTTCCAATGGGCTGTGGGGCGCTTAACCAAGAGGGGTGACTTCCTGGGTTCCTGAGACTCAGGCACATTGCGCCCGAGAGCTGCCCCCACGCCTCCGGGCAGTGCCTCTCGGAGGCCATGACTGCCCAGGGAGCAGCCCCGCGCCGCAGGGCGATCCTCAGGCTGTTGGGCATCGGTCCAGCTCCTCCTGTAGCCGGCCTCCCTCTGGGGGAAATGCCGTGCTTCTCAGTGGTGGCCGCAGCGCGTGGCGGTCCCGCATCGTGGTTTTGTGGACGTTAAACCACACCCATCCTGCCGCACTGGTGTGTTGCATTGGGTCGAGTTGTGGTTCCAGGGCCAAGCCGGGCTCATGGGTCCCCCAGATGGGACCATGGCCTGAGACCAGGCCCGAGGGAGAGGTCTCCTGGGGCCAGCACCCCCACCCCAAAGGTTTCCCCATTCTGATGGGTATTTCAGAAAGTTCAGGAGAAGCCGGGGACCGGGCCCCGGGGCGAGAGACGGAGAGTCCAGGCTTCTCTTTGCAGGGGCTTTGCACAGCTCCCAGCCTCTGCTGGCCTCAGGTTCCCCTCCCACGGCCCCTGTGCGGATGGACGGGGTCCTGGGTGCCTGTGGGCCATGGAACCGGCCCCCTCCTTGGGACACCTCTGCTTGTCCCAAGCCTGGGTCCAGAGCCCCTGGGGATGGTGCCTCATTTTAACCCTGCCCCCGTGGCCTGCGGGTGCTGGGTGTCGTGGCCCCTACCAGGGCCCTCCTCTGGGTCCCTGTCTTCTCCTCACCTCTGCCTCCCTTCTCCTGTAGAAAGTCCTACCTCCATCTCCGTGGGCCGCAGCGCCAGCCGACAGCCCGCAGCCTCCCAAAGACTCAGCCACACCACTCTCCCCGCAACCACCCAGCAAAGAACCAGCCACGTCTCCCCAGCCTGCTGAGCAGTCCCCAGAACCATGTATGCCCGAGGAGATGGGGGCTGGAGCCCCCATGCAGGAGCCTGGGAGCCCAGCTGAACCCGAGGGCCAGGACCAGGCCCAGCCGTGCCCGGTAGCCCAGCCTGGCGCCTTGGCCTAGGGGAGGGGTGAGACGCTCGCTGCCGTGTCCGCCATACCAAGATGTTGGGGCTGCCTGGCGCCCACTGGAGACAGATAGACAGATGCCTGTCCCCGGGACTGAGGCCTGTGCTGTCCCCACCCGCCCCAACATGGTGCTCATCCTTGCCAAGACCCCCGTGGTCCATGCCCGCGCCCAGCCCAGCTGCCCCGGCTGCACATCTGCTGCTCCAAGCTCGCCCGGCTGCCACAAGCCCTCTGCGGGTCCGTCCTCCTCCCCACTGGAGTCCATCTTCGCAGGCCCTGCCCGGCCTCTCTGCAGACCCTGAAGCGCCGTCTGCATGAGTGAGCAGGCGTGGGTGGACTCTGGCCGCAGACACACTTGGTGCTCACCGGCCGCTTCGTCCTTCAGGTGACCTTCCTCCCCGCGGCATCCTGTTCTCGGGCGGAGGAGCAGCTTTCTGGTCCCAGATGGCATCGCTTTTCCCCCTCGAGCAGATCGGAGCCCCTGGGAGGTTTAGAAGCCACCTCCAAGCCTAGGACACGGCCTGGTGGCCGGGGCAGCATCAGACCCTGACGCTGGCTGAGACAGGCCTGTGGGGCGGGGTTTTGGGGCGTGAACGAGGCTGGCAGTGAGTGGACAAGCCGTTCCCCTGGCTCCGACCCCGACCTGCCCTCAGCCGGAGGCACCTGGCCGTGCCTGCACACTCCTCCCCGTTTTAATAAACAGTCGCAACTTCTAGAAGTCCTGCTGGTGCCACCTGGTGGGGTGGGCATCTCAGACTGCCCTTTTGACAAGCAGGGGTGGGCGCCAGGCAGGCTGGGTCAGGCCCTCGGGGGCCCTGGGGCCCTGGGAGGGAGGGACTGGGCCGTGGGAGGTCCCGGCTGCTCCCGGCACCCAACCTCGCTCCCCGTGTGGGCCCTGTGTTGCTTTTCCGCGGAGAGGGGCTTGGGCCTCGGTTCTCCCTGTGGCAGTGGCATTGGTGCGTGGTTCTTAACCCCCTGGACCCAGCATCTAGGAGCTTCTGGAACCCACGAGGACATCTGCCGCTGGCGTGGTCTACTCACTGATGAGGTTCTCCTGACTCTGGGGCAGAGACATCCATGCAGGAACTGACAGGCGTGGCCCCAGGCCCCGGCATCCTCCCCTCGCTGCACGTGGTCACTTCCGAAGCAGTGCTCCCCGTGGCCGCAGCGACAGAGCCTGCACCTTGGCTGTCTGTGGCGCCAGGGCCCCAGCTCCCACCTGCCACCCGCCCTGTCCACGCAGCCTCCAGACTCGAGTCCAGAATCTGTTTCTGTCAAGCCAGTCACCCCCAGCTGCACACGGGGACTGCTGAGCGCTGCGCTCTCACGGCTCTGTTCCGGTCAGAGAGTGGCAGGGGTGAGCCCCGATCCCTTCCAAAAAAGACCAGCTTCCCAGGGAGTCATGGTACCTTCACTGAAGCCATTTTGTACATGGGGACAGGGTGGGGACCTCTCTTTTTTGGTGTTGGACGTTGGACCAGTGGGGAGGGGTTCAGAGGCGGCGGTCCTGTCCTTGACTCCGTCTGTCTGTGTGGACTTGCTGCCGTTCAGTCTGATCATTAAACACAGCTTTTGATACACGTGGCCCGGCCTCTGCCTCTGCAGTGCATGGCTTGGGGCATCTGCTCCGTGCAGGTCCTGGTGAACAGAACTGCGAGCTGGCAGGCCACCTGGCTTCCTGCAGAGGACGGATGGGAATGGCCACCGCAGGGCCGGCCAGTGCTGTGAGGTGCCCAGCGTCATTCCCGTGGGCTCTGCGGGCCGCGTGATCCCCGTCATGCTCCTCAGCTCTGCCACTGGTGCTGGAAAGCATCACAGACCATGTGTAAAATGGACCAAAATGCTTTTTCAAAATCGAAATAGAGATGGGGTCTTGCAGTGTTGCTGAGGCTGGTCTCGAACTGCTGGGTTCGGGGGATCCTCCCGCCTCAGCCTCCCAAAGCGCTGCAATGACAGGCGTGAGCCATGCGCCCGGCCCCCAGATAGTGTTCTTCCCAGACCCTGAAACTGGAATTGTATAGCATTTTCACATCTCAAAATAGTTTCTTACTATTTTTTTCTCTTTAAAAATGCAAAGAGCTGTCTTAGCCGCTTCGGGACAAGGTTTGGTTTCCCGCTGCTGCTCGCTGGCCCCGGGCCTGTGGAAATGTGGGCGATGGATGCGGTTTGTGTGTGGGCCGAGGAGGTAGTGAGCCCTGAGCCTCTGCCAGGCATCAGGGACTGTGTGTGTGGTGTTCTAGTCTCACCAAGTTCTCCACTATGTTAGAGAAAGTGAGTCCCAGGCCGGGCATGGTGGCTCACGCCTGTCACCCCAGCACTTCGGGTGGCTGAGGCGGGAGGATTGCTTGAGCCTAGGAGTTTAAGACCAGCCTGGGCAACGTAGCAAGACCCCGTCTGTACAAAAATTACTTGGGTATGGTGGCACACACCGGTGGTCCCAGCTGTTCTGGAGGCTGGGGTGGGAGAATTACTTGAGCCCAGGAGGTCAAGGCTGCAGTGAGCTGCGATCACACCACTGCACTCCAGCCTGGGCGACAGGGAGACCCTGTCCCAAAACAAACAAACAAACAAACAAAAAAAAATCCCCAGCAAGCCTGTGAGGCTGCGTGACTGACTGTAAGGGATCAGAGACGTGGATTCCTGCAGGCCTTGGGCCAAACCACGACTGCCTGGCAGTGTGACGCCCTTGGCCTTAATGTGAAACAGGGTAAGGACGCAGCGGGAAATGGAGGCTCAGGCCTTACCACTCACAGCAAGGCTGAATTCAAACCCACTGGGGAAGGGACGGACGGCTTAATCACGGAAAGCGAATTCCAGAATACTTGAAGTCACAAGTATGTTTCGGTTTTTTGACCTGAGCAGTTCATCATCCAGAAGGAGCTCCCCGGATGGCCTTTCCACAGGGGAAGTCACTGCTCAGAGACCTCTTAGCAATGGCTCTGAACACTCCTCCCCTGCGTGCCTCTACTGGTGATTTGTCCTGTCCAGGAAAAGACAAACTCGCTATGTCATTAGCTCCAGTGGACTTGAGCCCTAGGGCTGAAGGTTACAGTCGGGACTCAGTGCCTGGAGCCCTGGGCTGACACCACCTCCACCTGTGACCACCTGTGGTCGTGGGCAAGTCCCTCCGCCTCCAACTCCCTGTCGTCTGGAAAGTGGGTTAGTAATGTACCCACTGCAAGCCACGGCGGCCGGGATGCCACCAAATCAGCCGTCTGGTTGGACGCTTAGAAGCAGTCGTGACGCTTGTGTTAGTGACACACTTGGTTCAGGAAGACAGAGAGCTCCTGCCAGGCTCAGCAGGTGTCCAAGCCTAGGGGTGCATACACACCCTGACTGTCCGGGTCACACCCCCCGGGGTGTCGGGTAGAGCTGGGGAAATAGACACAGCCTGCTCCTTGGCACGGGGGAGGAGATTTTGTTTCTTTTTGTGGAGAGCACACCTCTGTCTTGCAGTTTAAGTTACAAAGTGGAATAATATGGTAACAATAGTGATTTTCTTTCACTAAGCTGACCAGAGCTCACAAATTTTTTATCCATCCACTTATCCAACCAGCCATCCACCCACCCACCCACCCATTTATCTAACTGTCTGTCCACACACCTGTCCGCTTATTTATCCATCTGTTCATCCACACACCAACCCATTCACCCACCTATCTGTTCAGTTATCCATCCATCCACCCACATACCCTCCATCCACCCATTTATCCACCCATCTATACACACCCATCCACCCATTTATCCACCTATGCATCCACCCACTCATCCATTTATCTACCCATCCATCCACTCATCATCCACCCATCCATTTATCCGACATCCATCCACACACACATCCATCCATCCATCCACCATCCATCCATCTACTCACCCATCCACACACCTATCCAGTTATCCAACCATCCATCCACTTATCCACATACCCATCCACCCAGTTATCCAACCATCCATCCACCCACCCACCCATTCATCCATCTATCCACCCATCCACACACCCATCCATCTATCTACCTACTCATCTACCCATCCATCTCCATCCATTGATCCGCCATCCTTTTGTCCATCCATTTACCCATCCACACATCCATCCATCCATCCATCCAACCATCCATCTACACACCCATCCATCCATCTACCCATCCATCCATCCACCCATTCATCTACTCATCCATCCATTTGCCCATCCATTCACCCACCCACTCACCCATCTATCCACCCATCCACCCACCCACACATTTACCTATCCATCCACCTATTCACCTGCCCACCAATCCATCCATCCACATGCCTATCTAGCCATTCATCCATCTACCCACCCATCCACTCATCCATCCATTTACCCATCCATCCACCCATTATTTACCCCCCACCATCCATCTGCCCACCCATCCATCCATCCATTTTCCCGTCCATTCACCCATCCAGCCAACCACCAACCCACTCATCCATTTACCCATCCCTCATCTACTCACCTACTCATCCATCCATCCACCCATCTATTCATCCACCCACTCACCCACCCATCCACACACACGCCCATCTATCCATCCACTCATTTACCGTCCGTCCGTCTGTCCATCCATCCATCCATTCATCCATCCATCCCTCCATCACCAAACCACTCATCCACACACACTCATTTACCCACCAGTCATCACTGCCGTGTGCCAGGTCCTCTACTAAGCACCCCCTCTGGCCCAGGCAGAGAGCTGCTATAACTGCACAAGGAACCAGGACTCAGGGTTTGGGGCCAGGTGGGAAGTCATCAGAAGGTGAGAGGGTGGAATTCTGGAAAGAGTCCACCAGTGGCCCTGAGAAATAGAGGAGGGGGTTCCCGTGGGGTCACAGACTCTTCTCCACACAGCTCAGAGCAGGTTAGAAATGCCTCTTGGGAACCAGCCGCAGCCCGCCGCCCAACAGGAGGGTGGGCAGGAGAATGCAGCAATGGGAGGTCCTGGATGTGGAGCCCCAGCTTGCATCCCAGGAGCTGGATGACTGGCTCTCAGGGCTGTAGCCACCTCTTCTGCCTAAAAGGAGGTGACAACTACTTTTGTGAAGCCATCATGAGAACCTAGTGGAGTCCCTGCTGAGTGCCGGGCACACAGCACATACTCAATAGACTGGATCATTCCGCAGGCGGCTGGGGAAATGGGGACCCAGGAGGTGGATCCTCCAGGATTGCTCTTCCTCCATAACCAGCCTTGGCTCCCCAGGGCTTGCAGCACTTCTCAAAAGCAAATCACCACTTAAGGCACAAAGACATTGCTGCCAATGGTAATAAAATGGGGCTGGTTGCTCAAGGCAGTTCCAAAAAAAGGTCCCCAAAATATCTTGAGATAAGAGATGAGACAGTGGTTCTAACGAAGTGCACCGTCTCCTTTGACGGCATGGAGGAATGTGAACAACTTCGTGACTAAGCAGGAGAGGCAGCCAGCGAGGCAGCGGGTGGCACAGTCAAAACCGAGGCCACCCAGTCTGACCATGAGGGAGAGAAACACCAGACAAACCTACTTGAGAAGTGTCCTGCAAAACACCTGACCTCCTTCCCCAGGAGCATGCAGGGGGTCAGAAACAGGAACCTGACCTCCTTCCCCAGGAGTGCGCAGGGGGTCAGAAACAGGAACGTCTGGGAAACTGCAACAGCCCAGAGACACCCAAGGAGATGCGACACCTCAATGCCATGTGGGATCCCAGGTGGGGCCCTGAGCAGGAAAGGGCACTGGGGGAAACTGAGTAAACCGGAATCAAGTGTGGACTCCACTTAACAGTGATGCATCAGTATTGGTTCATTGGTTGAGACAAATGTATCCCACTGGCCTGGATGCCGGTAGCAGGGGACCTGGGATGTGGCACACGGGAGTTCTGCACTGTCTTTGCACATTTTGTGGGAATCTAAAACTCTTCTAAAACGTTTAGGCTGGGCATGGTGGCTCACTCCTGTAATCCCAGCACTTTGGGAGGCCAAGGTGGGAGGATGGCTTGAGCCCAGGAGGTTGAGACCAGCCTAGGCAACATGGCAAGACCCCGTCTTTATTTATAAAACAATTAAAATGTTTTATTAAAAAAATACTGTAGTTCCATCATCTCAGGCAACATGATGAGACCCCATCTACTAAAAATACAAAAATTAGTCTGGTGTGGTGGCAGGCGCCTGTGGTTCCAGCTACTCCAGATGCTGAGGTGGGAGGATCACCTGAGCCTGGGAGGTCAAGGCTGCAGTGAGCTAACATCGCGCCACTGCACTCCAGCCTGAGCGACAGAGAGTGAGACCGTCTCAAAACAAAAAACAGCGCGCGCGCACACACACACACACACACACACGTTACACCAGCTCCCTAGAAAATGCCCTTAGCACCTGCCCTCAGGGCTGTCCTAGGCGCACCCCTCCCTGCGCCCTGTCCCGGGTCACCTGCCCAGGTGGGCCCACCTGCCCACAGCGCCCACTCTGCCGGGACCCCCCACCCCATGGCTCCTGGCCCGGGGCCCACTCCCATCCCTGGCTACCCCCAACTCCACCCGTCCCCATCGTCTTCCATTCTGGGCCGGCTCCCGCCAGGAGTAGGAATCCAGGGTGGAGGTCGCAGAGCCCTGGGACCCCTGTCCTCCGGAGACCCCACGCCTGGGCGGCACCTCTGGCCCGGAGCAGGCGTCGCTGAGGAAGGGGCTTGGCGGGGAGCGGGGGGGGGGGGAGGGCGGCTCCCCCACCCGGCTCCGCCCCACCCCTCCCTTCTTCCAGCCCAGGGCCCAGCTCCAGCTTCTGCTCCGCTTCGGGGCCGGCGGGATCTGGGCAGCAGCGGTGCAGCCTCGTCTTCCGGAGTGCGGTGAGTCGCGGTCGCCCAGGCCCCTCGGAACAGCCCCCACTTCCTCCAACCCCGTTCGCCAAGCCCTGGGGTTTGTGTGGTCGCGTCTGGGGCTGGGTAGACATGGCGGGGTTGTGTAGATGCAGCCAGGCTGTGTAGACACCACTGGGGTTGTGTAGAGGCAACTGTGGCTGTGTGGACGCCACTGGGGTGTGTAGACATGGCCAGGTTGTGTAGATGCGGCCGGGGTTGTGTGGATGCAGGTGCGGTGTGTAAATGTGACCGGAGTTGCGTGGTCGCAGGTGCGGTGTGTAAATGGGGCCGGGGTTGCGTGGTCGCAGGTGCGGTGTGTAAATGTGACCGGAGTTGCGTGGTCGCAGGTGCGGTGTGTAGATGCCGCCGGGGTTGCGTGGTCGCAGGTGCAGTGTGTAAATGTGACCGGAGTTGCGTGGACGCAGGTGCGGTGTGTAAATGGGGCCGGGGTTGCGTGGGCGCAGGTGCAGTGTGTAGATGCAGCCGGGATTGTATGGACTGACCGGGGTTGCGTGGGCGCAGGTGCGGTGTGTAGATGCAGCCGGGGTTATGTGGATGTATCTAGCGTGTGTAGATGTGCCTGAGGTTTGCAGACGAGGTCAGCCTGGGTAGATGCGGCCAGGGTATGTGGAGGTAGCTGGGATTGTGTGGATGCAACTGAATTGTGTAGATGCAGTCGGGGTGTGTAGATGCAGCCTGGTTCCTGGAGGGGCCTGGGGCTACCGAAGCCCTCCCCATCCCCACCCAGAGTCCTCCTTTCTTTTCTACCCGTGAACTTCACCTAAAGCAAGAATCAAGCATCAGCCTGGAGCCCTCTGGGGTCAGGAGCAACAGGAAAGGGGCTGACAGCTACTGGGGTAGGGTGTGGGGTGCGAGGCTGGGGTGGGAGGCAGGGCTGGGGTAGGGTGCTGGGCTGGGGTGGGGTGTGGAGCTGGGGTGCGGTGTGGGGCTGGGGTGGGGTGGAATGGGAGGGTGGTGTGGGGTGCAGGGCTGGGATGGGAGGTGAGGCTGGGGTGGGAGGTGAGGCTGGGGTGGGAGGCGAGGCTGGGGTAGGGTGCTGGGCTGGGGTGGGGTGTAGGGCTGGGGTGGGAGGTGGGGCTGGGATGGGGTGGGAGGGTGGGGTGCGGGGCTGGGATAGGTTGTGGGGTGGGGTAGGAGGTGGGGCTGGGGTGGGAGCGAGTCTGGGGTGGGGAGCCGGGCATCTGACTGGAGCCTCTCCTCCCGCCCCAGTTCTCACCCTCGGAGCACTTCTGAGTAAACACACACGGGACGTTTCGGGTGACAATTGGAGAGTGAAGGGCCCGAGATGAGGTTGGCAGCATTTGCCTGGGGGGAGGGTCCTCCTGGATTCAGTTAGGCCGGCGGGAACCCAGGTTGGGGACCCTGGTGCTATCCCCGCGTGACCAGGAGTGACCCACATTCTGGGAATTGGGGAGGGGCCCAGGACAGGGTCTGTGCTCGAGGGTCTTCTGTGGCCCAGGGACCTTCGGTTTCCCTCCCTCATTTTATAGGGGGTCAAGCCAGGCTTCAGACCCAGGCATGGGCTCCAGGGGTTGCCAAAGGTTTTGGGGACTTGCCAACGGGTTCAGGCACTGCCCCGCAGGACTTCATGGCCCCAAACACCTTGTGGTCCGCGTGCTGGCCGCTGCCTTGCAGGTCAGGGATGCCCCGCAGGACAGCTGTGGTCCTGACTTCCTGACCTTTCCTAGGGCCCGGCCGGGCGGGGCTGTGTGAGATTGTGTGTGATGTGTGGTTGTGTGTGGCAATATATATAATTGTGTCTGTGGCTGCGTATGGCTGTGTGTGTTTTGTGTGTGATTGTGTATTATATGTGCGTGGTCATGCGTGATTGTTTGTTGTGTAATTGTGTGATTGTGTATGGTGTGGTCATGTGTCATGTCATGCGTGATTGTGTATGGTTGTGTAATTGTGTGGTTGTGTGTTCATGGCTGTATAACTGCGTTGTACGGTTGTGTGGTTGCATATAATGTCATGATGTTTGTGTGATTGCATAGGATTGTGTGTGGTTATGTGAGATGGTGTGGCTGTGTGCGGCAATGTGTGTCATTGTGCCATGTGATTGTGGCAGAGGGGTAATTGTGTGTATGGGTGTGTGACTGCATGTGTGAGACCGTGTATGATTGCGTCTTGCATGGGAGGTTTCTGCAGCTGTGTGGTTATAGCGTACGGTTGTGTGTGTGATTGCATGATGAGATTTGTATGATTTTACAGATGACTTTGTGTGGTTGTGTATGGTTGCATAATTGTGTGTGATTGCATATGATTGTGGCAATATGTGTAATCGTGTCTGTGTGTGTTGAGTTGTGACTGTATCAGTGTATAACTAAATGTGTGAAGTTGTGTTTGACTGTATGGTCATTGTATGTGAGATTTGTGCAGTTGTGTTGTAATGTGTGGTTGTGTGTGGTTGTGTTTGGTTGTGTGAGGTGTGTGGTTATGTGTTATGTGGTTGTGTTGTGTGAGGTTGTGGTTGTGTGTGGAAATCCCCCCTTCCTAGTCTTCTGGGCATGGGGATGAGGGTCCCAGTGCTCAGGCTGGCCTGACCATGGGGTAATTGGGCCCTGCAGAGCCTCACGGAGCCTGCTTGTCCTGCCACATGGAATGGAAGTCCATGTGTGCCCCGCTGCCCACAGCGTGTGAACGTGAACCGGGGACCGTGCGACCCACTGCACTTTGGGTCCCATCCCTAAAGAGCATTCATGGACTCTCAAAAGTTCCCTTTGCAGAATTTGGAATATTTAGGGTGTAAAATATGGAGCTTGGAGACTCCTTAGGCAAAAGGTGTTGGTGGTCGGTTGCCCAGGCTGGGCACTCTGTCTGCTAGTGCGTGGGTTTGCAGGAACGCTGGAGCATCGGAGTTCAAACCCTGTTGTAACTGTGGTTGGTTAAGGGCTTTGCGGCGACATGGAGCCATCGTAGATGGATCACAAGTGAGGGCAGAATGAAGGCAAAGGCGTTGCTTCTCCGACAGTGGACACATGGGTGCAGATTTGACGTAGGAGCTGTTGGGGAGGGGTAGGAGGACAGGTGAGTGTGTGGGAGTGAAGTCGCGTGATTCCCCATGCATCTGTGCGTGCAACTGTGGGTGGTGGAGCTGGTGCCTGGGGAGGCAGGACTGGACCCTGGGTGCCGACACTGGGGCAGGGTTTAGAGCTCCTGGCCCTGCACCCCTCGGTCCCCAAGGCTCACCTGGCTTAGCTGGGGAGCAGGGTTCTCAGGGAGCATAACAGAGAAGCTGCCCAGCAACATGGAAGAGTCACTGGAATTCCAAGAACTGTGTGTGTGTGTGTGTGTGTGTGTGTGTGTGTGTGTGTGAGAGAGAGAGAGAGAGGGAGGGAGGAGGGGCAGAGAGAGCCTCAGTCTCTTCCTCTGTAAATGGGCATACTGATATTAGCTGGACCTGCATACCCTGGGATTATTGGGAGGGATGGATCAACTTTCGTAAGCCTGTGAGCCCTACACCAACAGGACGCTGTTGGCATAAGCACATCTCAGCCTCCCAGGAGTCCTGTAGACCCAGCACCTGTAGTCCCAGCTACTCAGGAGGCTGAGATGGGAGGATTGCTTGAGCCCGGGAGTTGGAGGCTGCAGTGAGCTGTGACTGCACCACTGCACTCCACCCTGGGTGATGGAGTGAGACCCTGTCTCAAATAAATAAATAAATAATGCAAGATGGAGAAAGAGAAGAAATTTAGGAGCCCAAGAATGAAGCTGAGGCGAACCTTGGGGTTTAATTGAAGTTGATGGTTGACGCGCCCCGCAGGCTGTTCTAACCACTGATGTTTCTATGTGTGGCTCTGAAACGGATGCAGAGGATAACATATTCTGGGTAATCCACTCATAACTGCAGAAGGCTTCCTTTGCTGTTGTTGCTTTGCAGAGATGGGGTCTCACTATGTTGCCCAGGCTGGTCTTGAATTCCTGGGCTCAAGGAATCCTCCCACCTTGACCTCCCAAAGTGCTGAGATTACAGGCAGGAGCCACAGCGCCCAACCCTTTGTTTTGTTTACGCGTTACCTTTATTAATTAAAAAAAATGTGGGGGGATCATTTTAGCTGCGAAGATGGTGCAGAGAGTCCCCGCACACACAGCCTCCACCCAGTGTCCCCTTGCGTTGATACCTTTGACCATAGAACAAAGAGTAAAACTAAGGCACCCTGTGGATGCCGCACTCACTCTTCTCCCCAATATTTCTGTTTTACGTTGGAATCCAGGATCCCACGTTGCATTTAGGAGCTGTGTTCATTTTAAATGATACAGCTCGTAAGCGCTTGGAAGGTTATTTTTTAATCTCTGCATTTTTCTCTGTTTCCCTTGGTATCACTCATGTTTATCAGCGTTTTCCCTCCCACACGATTACTGACTCCTTTCTCCTCTGTCCACATTATAAAGCTGAGAGAACACAAGATATCGTTGCTGCAAATAGTTTTCTCACAAACACCTCTTCCCATGAAAGCTAACAAAAAGACCATAGACAAAATGAAAAAAAAAAAAAAGACCAAGCTTATTAAATTTCCTGTAGGCTTGCTCAGTGATTTATTTCATGATGTTGGGGCGATGGAGGAGGGGAGATTTTCCCGGCTAGATTCAGGCCTGAGGACAGGGGACAGGAAGAAATAAGAGAGGCCATGGTACAGACAACAGCTGCCTGTTCCATAAATGGGCTTTGGCTGCCGTGGGACAAAACATGGGAATCGAATGGGATGGAGGTGTCCAAAAACTGTGATCATCTTGGATTAGGTGAAGGAAAAAACAAACCAACAAAAACAACAACAAAAAAACTATACAGACAGGTGGGCAAGACAGCCAAAGAGCTGAGACCGAGGCTGGGGGTGTGATGGTGCAGGCTTGTAGTCCCAGCTATTTGGGAGGCTGAGGCAGGAGGATCACTTGAGCACAGGAAGTTGAGACCAGCTGGGCAAGATAGCAAGACCCCATCTGTACAAAAATTAAAAGATCAGCCAGGCATGGTGGTGTGCACCCATAGCCCCAGCTACTTAGGAAGCTGAGGTGGGAGGATCGCTTCAACCCAGGAACTGGAGGCTGCAGTGAGCTGTGATAACACTGCTGCATTCCAGACTCTGTCTCAAAATAAATAAATAATTTTTAAAAAAAGAGATGGAGAAAGAAATTTAGAAGCTCAAGAATGAAGCTGAGGTGAACCTTTGGGTTTTATTGAAGCTGCTCGGAAAAAAGGGGAACCCAAGGTCCCAAATTTCTCCTTGGAGAGGTTGAACCGTGGTTTTGAGTGACTAGAAAACATTAAAAGCAGAGAGGGAGACCCTGTCTCTACCAAAAATTTAAAAAATTAGCCGGGTGTGGTGGCACGCGCCTGTGGTCCCAGCTACTCAGGAGGCTGAGATGGGAGGATTGCTTGAGCCCAGGAGGTTGAGGCTTCAGTGAGCTGTGATTGCATCACTGCCCTCTTGCCTGGGTGACAGAGTGAAACCCTATCTCAAAAAACAAAGTAAATAAAAAAAGAACACCAGACAGAAGATCCTTGGGACCTGCAGTCCTGTGTATTGGTTATTGGCTACTGCATAACAAAAGTCTCCCAAATTTAGCCAATTAAAAAAACAGACATTTATTATGTCACAGTTTTTGTGGGGCAAGGATTTGCGAGGGATTTATCTGCGTGGTTCTGGCCCAGGGTCTCTCATGACGTTGCAGTTAAGACATGGGCCAGGGGCCTGGCATGGTGGCTCATGCCTGTAATCCCAGCCCTTTGGGATGCCAAGGTGGGTGGATCACAAGGTCAGGAGATTGGGGCTAACACGGTGAAACCCTGTCTCTACTAAAAATTCAAAAAATTAGCCAGGTGTGGTGGCGGGTGCCTGTAGTCCCAGCTACTGGGGAGGCTGAGGCAGGAGAATGGTGTAAACCCGGGGGGTGGCGCTTGCAGTGAGCCAAGATTGCGCCACTGCACTCCAGCCTGGGAGATAGTGAGACTCCCTCTCAAAAATAAATAAATAAATAATGAGCCAGTCATGGTGGCATGCACCTGTAATCCCAGCTACTAAAAATGCAAAAAATTAGCTGGGCATGGTGGTGGATGCCTGTAGTCCCAGCTGCTCAGGAGGCTGAGGAGGAGAATGGCGTGAACCCAGGAGGTGGAGCTTGCAGTGAGCCGAGATCGTGCCCTGCACTCCAGCCTGGGCGACAGAGTGAGACTCTGTTAAAAAAAAAAAAAAAAAAAAAAAAAAAACAAAAAAAAAAAACAAACATGGGCCAGGGCTGCCTCATCTGAAAGCTCGTCTGGGGTAGGAGGAGACACTCCCAAGCTGGTGCCCTCATGCAGCTGTTGGTGGGAGGCCTCAGTTCCTCACCACGTGGAATCACCATAGTGCTGCTTGAGCATCCTGACAACATGGCTGCTTGCTTTATCCAGGGCTAGTGATTCAAGGGAGAGAAAGAACAAAGCCATAGTGCTTCTATGATCTAACCTCAGAAGTCTAGCTCCATTGCTTCTGGTACATTCTATTCTTTACAAGTGATTCAGTAAGTCCAACACACACACTCAAAGAGAGGGAAATTAGGCTCTGCTAGGTGAGGAGAGCAGTTTTTGGAGATATTTAGAAACCACCACATCTATAATCTTGGGCAAGTTACCTAACTCTTCTGTGCCTCCAGTTCGTCTTTGGTCAGAATAGAACCAGTCTCATAGGAGAACTGTGGCAGTAAATGAGATGATGACTGTAAGTATTGTTTAATATAACACCTGTCACACAGAAAATGCTTATCTACCTTTTTTTTCCGAGACGGAGTCTTGCTCCATTGCCCAGGCTGGAGTGCAGTGGTGGAATCTCGGCTCCCTGCAACCTCTGCCTCCTGGGTTCAAGTGATTCTCCTGCCTCAGCCTCCCAAGTAGCTGGGATTACAGGTGCACGCCACCATGACTGGCTTATTTATTTATCAGAGGGAGTCTTGCTCTGTCTCCCAGGCTGGAGTGCAGTGACGCAATCTCAGCTCACTGCAAATTCTGCCCCCCAGGTTTACACCATTCTCCTGCCTCAGCCTCCCGAGTAGCTGGGACTACAGGCGCCTGCCACCACGCCCAGCTAATTTTTTGTATTTTTAGTAGAGACGGGGTTTCACCATGTTGGCCAGGCTGGTCTCAAACACCTGACCTCAAGTGATCCACCTGCCTCAGCCTCCTAAAATGTTGGGATTACAGGCGTGAGCCACCATGCCTGGCCTTATCCACTTATTTTTATTAAAGGCACATTTTTCAGTGTTATAGCTCTTGAGGAATGATGTACCAGCTATAGTTATCAAAGTGTAACTCTCTGGATTTGTGGGGCTGGAGGTGCAGAGGGAAATAACTTGCTCTTTCCGGAAGCATCAGGCTACGGAACGGAGAGATAGCACGTGGCGGTTGCATTTTTCCTGGCTCCCCTTTCCCAGTGGTTAAGGGAAGACGAATGGGAATGAAGCAGCTCCAGGCTCTGCATGTGGCAGAAACCATCCTACCATCTACTCGTATTTTGCAGTTTGCAAAATTCGAGAGACAAAAAATAAAATAAAATAAAATAAAAATAAAGCAGAGAATGTGAAGGGTGACTGCCAGGAGGATGTAGCTGAGTATGTCAGGCAGGAGACGCAGCCTGTGCAAAGGCCCTGAGGCTGGACCGTGCTGTGTGTGTTTGGGGATCAGCGAGGGGCCAGTGCAGCTGGGGCTGAGGGAGGGAGGGGTTGGAGATGAGGACGGTTAGACCCGGTCGCTGTGGGGAGATTTGGGCAGAGGCAGGACGCCATCTGACACGGGTCTTAGCTCTCTCTGTGAGGCTCCCCATTGAGAACAGACCCAGGAAGGGGAAGATGGAAATGACATTTTGGGAGCCTGGGCGACGCTCTGCTTAGACCGGGCTAAACATGGCGTAGGGGCCCAATTCTAGATCTACCCTGCAGACGGTCCGACAATGTTTTTGGATGGACTGGGTTTGGGATGTGCCCGGGCATCAAGGATAAACCCAGTTTATTTTTTATTTATTTATTTTTTAGACAGAATCTCGCTCTGTCACCCAGGCTGGAGCACAGTGGTACAATTTCAGCTCACTACAACCTCCGCCTCCCGGGTTCAAGCGATTCTCCTGCCTCAGCCTTCTGAGTAGCTGGGATTACAGGTGTGTGCCACCACACCCGGCTAATTTTGTATTTTTAGTACAGACGGGGTTTCACCATGTTGGCCAGGCTGGTCTGGAACTCCTGACTTCAGGTGATCCACCCACCTTGGCCTCCCAAAGTGCTGAGATTACAGGCATGAGCCACTGCGCCCGGCCAAACCCAGGTTTTTTTAAAAAAAATTTTGTACCTGAGTGACTATAAAAGTGAAGCTGCTGTCGGAGCGGGGAAGACTATGGGAGGAGCAGGTATTTTTGTGAAGATGAGAAGAGTGAGGAGGGATATGAGAGCTCAGTTGGGTCAGTGTCAGATTTAAGAATCCTGTTAATGATTGTATTAGCTTTTGTTTGTTTTTTTAAGACAGGGTCTTTCTCTGTCACCCCCACCCAGGCTGCAGTGTAGTGGCTTGATCACAGTTCACTGCAGCCTCAACCTCCTGGGCTCAAGTGATCCTCCTGCCTCAGCCTCCCAGGTAGCTGGGACTACAGGTGTGTGCTACCACCTGGCTAATTTTTAATTTTTTTTTTTTTTTTGTAGAGATGGGTCTCATTATGTTGCCCACACTAATCTCAAACTCCTGGGCTCAAGTGATCCTCCTACCACAGCCTCCCAAAGTGCTGGGATTACAGACCTGAGCCACTGCATCTGGCCTAGTTTTCTGCAAATTACCACAAATGTAGCAACTTGAAACAGCTCCTGTTTACTGTCTCATGGTTTTGTGGTTTCTGTGGGTTGCGTGTCTGGGCATGGTTTGGCTGGCTCCTCTGCTCAGGGTCTGACAAGGCTGCAATCAGAGTGTTGGCTGGGCTGTGATCTCATCAGAAACTCAACTGAGGATGGCCAAGCGCAGTGGCTCATGCCTGTAATCCCAGCACTTTGGGAGGCCAAGGCTGGCAGATCACTTGAGGTCAGGAGTTCAAGACCAGCCTGGGCAAAATAACGAAACCCCATCTCTACTGAAAATATAAAAATTAGCAAGGTGTGGTGGTATGCACCTGTAATCCCAGCTACTTGGGAGGCTGAGGCAGGAGAATTGCAAGAACCTAGGAGGCAGAGATTGCAGTGAGCCAATATTGTGCCACTGCACTCTAGCCTCGGTGACAGAGACTTCATTTCAATATATATATATATATAGCCCAGACTGGACAACACAGCAAGACCTCGTCTCTACAAAAATTAAAAACAAAAAAAAACCCAGCGTGGTAGCATGTACTTGTCCCATCTACTTGGGAGGCTGAGGCAGGAGAATCACTTGAGCCCAAGAGTTCAAGGCTGCAGTGAGCAGAGATTGCACCACTGCACTTCAGCCTGGGTGACGGAACCAGACCCTAACTCAAAAAGAAAAAAATGCGTGACAATATTATGTATCTTGATGAGCGAGGTTTTTGGAGCTTACTTTAATTTTTCTCCTAAGGCCAATACCTCCCTCCTGTCACCCTACTCCCTGGCCCCGGATGTCCTCTGCAAAGGCTCTGAGCCCGAAGCTCACTCCTGTTTGAAAACAGACACTGGCAGGTCTCAGAGTGGCATTAAGGACACGCTGGCCCTGAACCAAGACTCTCCCCAGCTGGCCTCATCTGGAGGCTGGAAACAGACATTGCTCCTGCCTCGTTCACAGTCACTCATGCTCTGCTTGCAAAGTCCTTGCTTGTCCCTCCTTGCGGGCCCTCATATGGCTCCAGATGGTTCCTGACAGATGAAGACAGAAGTGGGTAGGTTGACCAGATGTCCCAGGTTCCAGGTTAAAACTGGAATAGCTGCTGGGCGCAGTGGCTCATGCCTGTAACCCCAGCATTTTGGGAGGCTGAGGCAGGCGGATTGCCTGAGCTCAGGCGTTTGTGACTACCCTGGGCAACACGGCAAAACCCTGTCTCTACTGAAATACAAAAGAAAAAAAAAATTAGTCGGATGTGGTGGTGGGCACCTATAATCTCAGCTACCTGGGAGGCTGAGGCAGGAGAATCACTCAAACCCAGGAGGTGGAGGTTGCAGTGATCCGAGATCATGCCACTGCACTCCAGCCTGGGTGACAGAGCAAGACTCCCTCTCAACAACAACAAAACCAAAAAATAAATAAATAAATAAAAATAAAACTAGCCTTGAGCAAACCAGGACAACTGGTCACCCCAAAGCAAACTGAGTCACTGGGTGACAGGGACTCTCACCCCATTACCACCATGTTGAAATGAGAGTGGGACCTCCTGCCTCCCAACTGGGCCAGAGGATACTGGGAGAGTGGCATCTGGAGGCTGGAGGCTGGTCTAGCCACAGGCTCAATTTGGAGAGATCAATGCCGATGGTTCATTATTTTGGTGCGATCTCAGTTCATTGCAACCTCCGCCTCCTGGGTTCAAGCTGGGATTATAGGCGCCCACCACCATACCCAGCTAATTTTTGTATTTTTAGTAGAGAAGGGGGCCAGGCTGGTCTCAGACTCTTGACCTCAAGTGATCCACCTACCTTGACCTCCCAAAGTCCTGGGATTACAGGCATGAGCCACCATGCCTGGCCCATTCTTTTTTCTTCCCTGTATCTTGGTGCACAGTTCAGATCTGAGATCCCACGTCCATCCTTCTCGAAGCTTTTTCCTGTAACGCGGGTGGGCGAGTCTCCTCCTACTGATCTCTTTGGTTTTATAGCGACACATTTTTCTTTTTGGTTTGCCTGGGGGCATTCTCACGTATCTCTCAAACCCGGCCGGTAACTTACCCTCCTACGTTGCTTTTAAAAAAATATAAAGGATACCTCCTCTTGTCAACGGCTTCCTCCCACTTCAAGGTCACCGGTGAACCTCCATGCCCACTCTTGTTTCTCGAAATGGGCTATCTTCCCTCCTTCTACCTGTGTATTTCATTCTCTCCCACCCCCAGTCTTTGGAAAAAAAGATAATAAAACTCTAGAAGATATTTTGTACTCTGAGATTAGCAGTGTGAAGGACCTTCCAGAACCTTCTCTCTCCACCTTTCTCTGAAAATGCCCGCTTGTCTGAGACCGGCTGTCTCCATTGCATCTGAGTGATAAGATAAAGATTCATCGAAACGGGCAGGTTTTATTTTTGGTCTGCCCAGCACTAAATGATTTTGTTTTGGCTGACTTTTTTGTTTGTTTTTTTTTTTAAACCCTAAACGGACTTTGCAGCTTAGTAAGAATTTATTTCAATTTAGAAATATGGGTGTTCTAAACTCTTTTTTTTAATTAAAAAAAAATTATTTTTTCCTGAGACAAGGTCTTGCTCTATCACCCAGGCTGGAGTGCAGTGGCACAATCGCAGCTCACTGCAGCCTCGACCTCCTGGGTACAAGTTATCTTCCTGCCTCAGCCTCCAAAGTAGCTGGGACCAGAGATGTGCACCACCACGCCTAGCTAATTATTTTTATTTTTTGTGGAGATGGGGATCTCGCTATGTTGCTCACGCTGGTCTAAACTCCTGGCCTCAAGTGATCCTCCCTCCTTGGCCTCCCAAGGTGCTGGGATGACAGGTGTGAGCCACTGCGCCCAGCCAGAAACTTGGGTTTTAAATGGACTTTGCATTATAATGAGATGGGTAATTCACCCAGGATGAATCCAGCCTTCAGCTTTTGCTTTCTTTTTTTATTTTTATATGTTTATTGATTTTTGAGACACAGTCTCACTCTGTTGCCCAGGGCTGGAGTGCAGTGGAGCAGTCTGGGCTCACTTCAACCCTCACTTCCCAGGTTCAAATGATTCTCGTGCCTCAGCCTCCCAAGTAGCTGGGATTACAGGTGCACACTTGGCTTTTTTTTTTTGTATTTTTAGTAGAGATGGGGTTTTGTATGTTGGCCAGGCTGGTCTCAAACGCCTGGCCTCAAGTGATCCTCCCACTCTGGCCTCCCAAAGTGCCGGGATTACAGGCGTGTGCCACCACGCCCAGCTAATTTTTGTATTTTTAGTAGAGACGAGGTTTCGCCGTGTTGGCCAGGGTGGTCTCGAACTCCTGACCTCAAACGATCTACCCGCCTCAGCCTCTTAAGGTGCTGGGATTACAGGCATGAGCCATAGTGCCGGGCCAGCTTTTGCTTTCTTTGCCGTACACGTGGCCTAGGGAGGTTGCAGCTTGGAGGTTTTCAGCCAACTTTTTGCGAAGCTAATACACACCGTGCTGATTTATTCTTGGATAAACTTGTCAGCTTTTCACTGACGCAACAAATGCTTTTGTCTGCACCAACTATTTGCAAAGTACTTTACAGGGAGATCTGAGCAAGGCAGAGAGGTAAACAAGGCTCGTGTCTATCCTTGAGGAGTTGAGAGGAGTCTAGAAGGTTGTGTACATTGCGCGCATCTGGGCAGTGCGTTAAAACATTTTCCCAAACTACGGAACCCTGACCCCTCTGCGGCTTCACTGCTTCTCAAGTTACTGCATCAGCACCAAAGACTCCTTTTTCTCGTATTCACGGTGACAAGGAGAGGCTCAAAATCCTGCCTGTCCATTAATTTCTTGCTGATTTCTCTCAACAATCTTTTTTTTTTTTAAAAAAATAAGAGAGGTAGGGCACAGTGGCTCGCACCTGTAATCCCAGCACTTTGGGAGGCCAAGGCCAGTGGATCACCTGAGGTCGAGACCAGCCGACCAATATGATGAAACCCTGTCTCTACTAAAAATACAAAAATTAGCTGGGTGTGGTGGTGGACACCTGTAGTCCCAGTAACTTGGGAGGCTGAGACGAGAGGATGGCTTGAACCCGGGAGGCAGAGGTTGCAGTGAGCTGAGATTGTGCCACTGCACTCCAGCCTGGAGACAGAGTGAGACTCCGTCTCAAAAAAACAAAACAAAACAAAACAAAACAAACACCCCTGAAAAACCCAAAGACCCTGTTTGAGGCCCCTGTGTTGTTCTGGTTGTCTCTGGGGAGCCCCTAACCAGGCTTGGAAGAAGTTCTTGGAGGAAGGTTTCTTCTCTGACCAGCGGCTGGCTCTGGCCTCTTGCCCGTGAGCCTCTACGGCCTTGGTGGGATGGATGCTGAGTGCCTAAGCCTGATGTTGTGATGATTGTCTTGTGTTCTTCTCTAGACAGCAGCAAAGGAGGCAAAGAGCGTTTCCTTTAGGGACTATCCTTGTAGCAGTTCCTGCTCTCTGCTTTGGTTTGTTCACAACCTACATATCCTGGCACCAGCTGGTGCAGAACTTGGCTCCATGACTAAACAGGTCCCGTGGAGTAGCTGGCGCTGGGCGAGGCTGTGCCAGATGCACTCTGGTGTCCGCTGAGGCCTTCCCTGTTGGAGACTCCTGCCCCCCACTCTGTCCCCTTCTGGTCTCTTCCTCCACGGCACCGACCTCTTCCTTCTGTTGGCCACCAAAAGGGTGGCCAATGACCCCATGTCTGTGGCAGTTTAGGAGCCCCACTGGGAACAAGGCGTCTCCGTCTCTGCTTCTGTTAATTGAACCATAAGAAACTGATCTTGTTCTATAGACTTTGGTTTTAAAAAGTGGAAGTTTTATAAAGTTGAAACTCAAGGATCCAAAAGAACTTAGTGGCCTGCTTGGGTCCTATGCAACCTCTTGGGTCCATCACTGATGGGGATGGAGGGGTGGGCACTGTGATTGCCAGGTCAGGGTCCAGTGTGGACCAATCACTGATGGGGATGGAGGGGTGGAGACTGTGATTGGCAGGCCAGGGTCTAGTGTGGACCAATCACTGGGTGGAGATGGAGGGGTGGAAGCTGTGATTGGCAGGCCAGGGTCTAGTGTGGACCAATCACTGGGTGGAGATGGAGGGGTGGAAGCTGTGATTGGCAGGCTTGTGTTCAGTGTGGACCAATCACTGATAGAGAGGGAGTAAATATTGTGATTGGCAGACCTGGTGGCTAGCACCGTGATTGGCCACCCCACCAGGACAGCAGGGATGAGGTGGACCTTCATTGACGAAAGGGATGCTGGGCAGACAAAAATGACATTGCCACCACACATACCCTAGAAAATTACAACTGAAGTGGTAAAGTTGATCAACGACCTGGGGAAACTGAGGCCTGGAGAAGTTCATTGCCTTGCTGGGAGTCCTGGAAGTCTCAGGGTGAAGTGAGGATCTGGGTATTATGAGTTGGACAGCTCCCATAAGCAGGGTGCTCCTCCTGTAAAGATGCCAGATGCGCAGTAAACCATTCGGCTCTCTCCAAAGTCAGCATCGAGGAGCGCTGCCCCAGGGGGCCTGTGTTGGCTTCCTGGTGCTGCTGGAATAAGACGGGCCTCCCTGGGCCAAAGTAAAGGTGTGGGCAGGGCTGGTCCCTCCCGGGGGCTTCAGGCGAGAATCTGTTCCTGCCTTTCCCAGCGTCTAGAGGCACCTACATCCCTTGCTCGGGGCCCCTTCCTCTCCCTTCATAGCCACAGTACAACCTCTTCCAGTCTCCCTCTGACTGTCCCCTCCCACCTCCTCTCGTGAGGACACTATGGGGATATCAGGCCCCCCAGATCATCAGGATTATCTCTCATCTCCATGTCCTTCACTCAGTCCCACCTGCAGAGTCATTTTGACCATGGAAGGCACCATATTTACAGATTCTGGGATTAGGAACTGGATGTCGGAGTCATTATTCTGCAGCCACAGGATCCACTGAGATGTCATTTCTCTTTTTTTCTTTTTGAGACAGAGTCTTGCTCTGTGGCCCAGGCTGCAGTGCAGTGGCACCACCTTGGCTCACTGAAACCTCCGCCTCCCAGGTTCAAGCGATTCTCCTGCCTCAGCCTCTTGGGTAGCTGGGATTACAGACATGCACCACCATGCCCGGCTAATTTTTGTATTTTTAGTAGAGATGGGGTTTCGTCATGTTGGCCAGGCTGGTCTCAAACTGACCTCAAATGATCCACTCTCCTTGGCCTCCCAAAGTGCTGAGATGACAGGCATGAGTCCAAGATGCATTTCTAGGAATGTACCCAGAGACACTGTCAGATTCTCTGGACCGAGGAGTCAAGGCTCTTTCTGAGCTGTGGTTCAAAGGAAGATTCTGCTGCCTGATTTCTGCCCGCTCTCCACCAGGCCTGCCAGCTGCCAGAATGCAATTTCTCTGGCCTCCGAGGAGGGCCAGGCAGGGTCACACCGGGGCAGAGGCTCGTCAGCGCACATCTGACCCAGTGTGCCCAGAACCTGAGAAGCTGGAGTGGCCACAGGCTGGCTTGTCCTGAGTCCCTTTCTGTTCACAGATCCCCACTCCTGGCTATCTGCATGTGGTCATTTCTGGATGGAGACAGTTTAGGTGTGTCCCACAGTGGATGTCCCTGGGGCTCTTGGCTGTATTGTTACTGGCCACCGGCTCTCACAGCTCACGTTTCAGTCCTGCGTATGTCAGTTCCTCGTACTTTCTTTCTTTCTTTTTTATTGTGTGTATGTATGTATGCATGTATGTATGTATTTGAGATGGGGTCTCACTATGTTGCCCAGGCTGGTCTCAACCTCCTGGGCTCAAGCAGTCCTTCTGCCTCAGCCTCCCAAAGTGCTGGTATTACAGGCATGAGTCACCACACCTGATCTTCCTTTCTTTCCTTCTTCCTTTCCCTCCCCTTCCCGTTCCTTGCCCCCTTCTTCCTCCCCTCCCCTCCCCTCCCTCCCTTCCTCCCTTCCTCCCTCCCTCCTCCCTCCCTCCTCCCTCCCTCCCTCCCTCCCTCCCTCCCTTCCTCCCTCCCTCCCTCCCTCCCTCCCTCCCTTCCTCCTTCCTCCCTTCCTGCCTTCCCTCCCTTCCCTCCCTTCCCTCCATCTTTCCTTCTCTCTCTTTTTTTTTCCCTTCTGAGACAAGGTCTCGCTCTGTCACCCAAGCTGGAGTGCAGTGGTGTGATCATAGCTCACTGCAGCCTCGACCTCCCAGGCTCAAGTGATCCTCCTGCCTCAGCCTCCCAAGTAGCTGGGACTACAGATATGTTCCACTATGCCTGGCTAATTTTTAACATTTTTTTTTTGCAGAGACAGGGTCATACTCTGCCACCCAGGCTGGCACAATCATAGCTCATTACAGCCTCCATCTCCTGGGCTCAAGTGATTGACCCTCCCACCTCAGCCTCCTGAGTAGCCGAGACTACTGGCATGCACCACCATGAAAGGTCAATTTAAAAATTTTACATTTTGTAGAGATGGGGTCTCACTATGTTGCCCAGGCTGGCCTCAAACTCCTGGCCTCAAGCGATTCTCTTGCCTTGGCTTCCCAAAGTGTTGGAATGACAGGCGTGAGCTGCCACACCTGACCCCCCTTTTCCTTATAAATTAGCCAGTCTCAGGTATTTCTTTACAGCAGGACAAAAATGGACTCAGACAACTGTGTTTAGGCATTACTTATAGGGTGACAACTGTCCTGGTTTGATTGGAATTGAGTGGTTTCCTGAGACATGAGACTTTCAGTGCTGAATAGGGACAGTCCTGGGCAAACTGGGACCTTTGGTCCCTGTAAATGTTGGTGGGATACTGTGTCAGTCTGTTCTCATGCTGCTAATGAAAGCATACCCAAGGCTGGGCACGGTGGCTCACGCCTGTAATCCCAGCACTTTGGGAGGCTGAGGCAAGTGGATCATGAGGTCAGGAGTTCAAGACCAGCCTGGCCAATATGGTAAAACCCTGTCTCTACTAAAAATTAAAAAATTACCCAGGTGTGGTGGTGCACGCCTGTAGTCCCAGCTACTCAGGAGGCTGAGGCAGAATTCCTTGAACCCGGGAGGCAGATGTTGCAGTGAGCCGAGATTGTGCCACTGCACTCCAGCCTGGGCGACAGAGCAAGACTCCATCTAAAAAAAAAAAAAAAAAAAAACCTACCTGAGACTGGGGTAATTTATAAATGAAAAAGGGGTTTAATTGACTCACAGTTCAGCATGGCTGGGGAGGCCTCAGGAAACTTAGAATCATGGTGGAAAGGGAAGCAAACGTATCCTTCTTCACATGGTGGCAGGAGAGAGAAGAATGAAAGCCCAGCAAAGGCAAAGCCCTTTAGAAAACCATCAGATCTTGTGAGAACTCACTACTATGAGAACAGGATGGGGGAAAGCAGCCCCGTGATTTAATGATCTCTACCTGGTCCCTCCCATAACACGTGGGGATTATGGGAACTACAACTGAAGATGAGATTTGGGTGGGGACACAGCCAAACTCTATCAGATACCTGGAGGGAGAAATCAAGAATGTAGGTGGCAAAGCTTTCTTTTTTTTTTTTTTTTTTTGAGACGGAGTCTCACTCTGTCACCCGGGCTGGAGTGCAGTGGCCAGATCTCAGCTCACTGCAAGCTCCGTCTCCCGGGTTCCCGCCATTCTCCTGCCTCAGCCTCCCAAGTAGCTGGGACTACAGGTGCCCGCCACCTCACCCGTCTCGTTTTTTTGTATTTTTTTAGTAGAGACGGGGTTTCACTGTGTTAGCCAGGATGGTCTCGATCTCCTGACCTCGTGATCCGCCCGTCTCGGCCTCCCAAAGTGCTGGGATTACAGGCTTGAGCCACCGCGCCCGGCCATGAATGTAGGTGGCAAAGCTTTCTAAATGTGCTCGATGTGGAACAGCTCTCCAGCAACGTGCGTTCTCAGACCAAACCTGAGCTTCTGAGTGTGGTGCACAGCAGCCTTCCAGATGGGGCTGTTGGGCCTTCCTGCCTCCCCTCTCACAGTTCTCCTACACCCTGCCCCACACTAGGCCCTGATGTTCCCTAAACTCTTCCCTCCCTCCCTCCTCCTCTCTCTTTCTTTTCTCTCTCTCTCTCTCTCTCTCTCATTTTCTCTTTTCTCTTTCTTTCTTTTTTTTTTTTTTTGAGATGGAGTCTTGCTCTCAACCAGGCTGGAGTGCAAGTGGTGCGATCTCCGATTACTGCAAGCTCCGCCTCCTGGGTTCCTGCCATTCTCCTGTCTCAGCCTCCTGAGTAGCTGGGACTACAGGCGCCTGCCACTACGCTCGGCTAATTTTTTGTATTTTTAGTAGAGACGGGGTTTCACCGAGTTAGCCAGGATGGTCTCGATCTCCTGACCTCGTGATCCTCCCGCCTCGGCCCCCCAAAGTGCTGGGATTACAGGCATGAGCCGCTGCGCCCGGCCTCTCTCTCTCTCGTCTCTCTCTCTCTTTCTTTTCTCTTGCCCATCTCAAGTGCAGTGGCACAATCATGCCTCACTGCAGTCTCAACCTCCTTGGCTCACAGATCCTCAGCCTCCTGAGTAGCTGGGACTACAGGTGTGTGCCACCGCCACCACGCCCAGCTAATTTTTCTGTGTTTTATAGAGATGGGGTCTTACTATGTTGCCCAGACTGGTCTCGAACTCCTATAGTGCTCAGCCTCCCATAGTGCCTCAGCCTCCCGCGGTGCTGGGATTACAGGCATGAGCCACTGCACCTGGCCGGTTGTAATTAACTTTAGTTTTAATAGCCACATGGGGCCAGTGGCTGCCATGTTGGACCTTGCTGGTGTAGTTGTATGACTTTATGCTCTCAGCTCCCACTTAGTGGGAGAATCATGCAGAGACTCATGAGACTGACACAAGAGGATCATTTAAGCCCAAGAATTCAAGGCTGCAATGAGCTACAATTGTGCCACTGCACTCTAGCCTGGGCCACAGAGTGAAACCCTATCAAAAAAAAAAAAAAAAAAGCCAGGTGAAGTGGCTCATGCCTGTAATCCCAGGACTTTGGGAGGCCAAGGTGGGCGGATCATTTGAGGTCTGGAGTTCAAGACCAGCCTGGTCAACATGACAAAACCCCATCTCTACTTAAAAAAAAAAAAGAAAAAGAAAAAGAAAAAATTAGCCAGGCATGGTGGCGTGTGTCTGTAATCCCAGCTACTGGGGAGGCTGAGGCAGCAGAATTGCTTGAATCTGAGAGGCAGAGGTTGCAGTGAGCCAAGATTGTGCCACTGCAGTCCAGCCTGAGTGATGGAGCAAGACTCCACCAAAAAAACAAAAAAACAGTGGATTCTTCCCCAGTCGAGCCTCAGTTGAGAATGCAGCCCAGCTAACACTTGGGTTGCAGCATCATGAGACCCTGAGCAGAAGACCCAGCTAAATCCTGTCAGAATCCTGACCCCAGGAAATGAGGAAGTAACAAGTGCATGTTGTTGGCAGCTGCTAAGTTTGTGCTGATTTGTTACACAGCAGTAGCTGACTGATACACTTTATCTACATTAGTCTTGACTTCCTTGCTCCTGCCACAGGGATTCTAGATACTTTATCCCTGCCATGTAGAATCCATTCCTTCCACTGGATACTTACTCAATTCCTATTTATCTTTCCGAACTTGGATAACTCATCACTCTCTCGGAAAACTGTCCCCTGACCGCCTGTCTAAATCAAAGACCCCTGTATATAGATTCGAAGTTCCTGGTTGTGCTTCTAGTTTTGAGCCATCCTTGGAGCATCGTGTTAATGGATCTGGGCCTCTTCCATTCAGATGTAAGCTCTCTGAGCTCAGAGAATCGTATCTGTCTCATTCAGGGTACAACACAGCCAGACGTGGCCCATCGTAAAGGTTGGCTGGATGGAGACTGAAATGAATGGCCCTTCTATATTTGATGTTAAATAGCCGTGGAGTCCTTTCTGTGAACCAATGATGGTGATGACAAGACCATTTAGAGAACACAGGAATCCTCAGAAAACCCGCGGGGCAGGGTCAGCAGAGGCAGTGGGGGTTGAATGAACGCAGTGTGTGGGTGTGTATGTGGGGGAGTGAGCTCATGCTCTAAATGTGCCTTTTCCAGCTCTAATCACAGAAGGGAATCTTGGTGTCTTTTGTCTCTAAACCATCCATCAAGTGATTCTGGCTCCTCTCAAGGCCGTTCAACTCAAGTGTAAGAGTAAACGGAAAGTGTGGTGCGGCCTCACTGCCGGCCACCCCTGCCTCACTCCATGCTACCCCTGCCTCGCTCCCCACTGCCCCTGCCTCGCTCCCCACTACCCCTGCCTCGCTCCATGCTACCCCTGCCCCGCTGCCCCTGCCTCGCTCCCCACTACCCCTGCCTCGCTCCGTGCTACCCCTGCCTCGCTCCCCACCGCCCCTGCCTCACTCCCCACCGCCCCGCCTCGATCCCCACTGCCCCTGCCTCGCTCCATGCCGCCCCGCCTCTCTCTCCACTGCCCCTGCCTCGCTCCATGCTACCCCGCCTCTCTCTCTACTGCCCCTGCCTCGCTCCCCACCGCCCCTGCCTCGCTCCCCACCGCCCCTGCCTCGCTCCCCACTGCCCCTGCCTCGCTCCCCACTGGTGGCCCCTGCCTCGATCCCCGCCGCCCCTGCCTCACTCCCCATCAATCCCGCTACATCTCTCCTTTCTCGTTGGCTCTGGATGGCCAGGCATGGAGTGGCCCTTCCCAGAGGGACACGTTCCCCTGAGGAGGGAAGATTCTGGCTGGGCCCCAGCACAGGGTTGCCAGACTCAACAGTGAAACATTCGGCACACTCGGAGACATTAGAATTTCAGACCTGTATTTATTCATTCTTTCATTATTTTGAGACAGAGTCTCGCTCCGTCACCCAGGCTTGAGTGCAGTGGCGCAATCTCGGCTCACTGCAACCTCTGCCTCCCAGCTTCAAGAGACCGACCTGTCTCAGGCTCCCGTGTAGCTGGGCCTACAGGTATGCAACATCATGCCTGGCTAATTTTTGTATTATTATTATTTTTTTAGATGGAGTTTTGCTCTCTTTGCTCAGGCTGGAGTACATTGGCACGATCTCAGCTCACCGCAACCTCCTACTCCCAGGTTCAAGCAATTCTCCTGCCTCAGCCTCCTGAGTAGCTGGGATTACAGGCATTTGCCACCACGCCCAGCTAATTTTGTATTTTTAGTAGAGATGGGGTTACTAGAGATGGGGTTTCACTGTTGGTCAGGCTGGTCTCGAACTCCTGACCTCAGGTGATCCACCTGCCTCAGCCTCCCAGAGTGTTGGGATAAGAGGCATGAGCCACAGCACCCAGCCAGAATTTCAGATTAACAACCAAAACTTTTTTTTTTTTAAACAGGGTCTCACTCTGTGTCACCCAGGTTGGAGTGTTCACTGCAACTTCTACCTCTGGGGTTCAAGTGATTTTCCTGCCTTATCCTCCCAAGAAGCTGGAATTACAGGCATGCACCAGCTAATTTTTGTAGTTTTGGTAGAGAGGGGGTTTCACCATGTTGGCCAGGCTAGTCTCAAAACTCCTGATGTCAGAGGATCTGCCCGCCTCGGCCTCCCAAAGTGCTGGGATTACAGGCGTGAGCCACCGCGCCCGGCCAAAACATTTTTTTAGTAGGAGAATGTCCCGAATTTCGCATGAGAGAGACATACTAAAATACAGATTAGGGACAGAATTCTCCAGAGAGACAGGACCAAATGAGTGGATACACAGACACATACACACAGATGCGTAAATGCACACAAACACACACACACAGATGCACACACACACAGATACAGATATTCTCGCTCCATGCCACCCCGCCTCTCTCTCTACTGCCCCTGCCTCGCTCCCCACCGCCCCTGCCTCGCTCCCCACCGCCCCTGCCTCGCTCCCCACCGCCCCTGCCTCGCTCCCCACCGCCCCTGCCTCGGCCTCCCACACATGCACACACACCCACACATGCACACACACAGATGTACACATGCATGCACGCAGACACACACATGCACACACAGACGCACTCACAGACCCACACATGCACACACAGACGCACACATACACACACGTGCACACACACAGACACATGCACACACAGACGCACGCACACGCAGATGCACACGCACACACAGACCCACACATGCACACACAAACGCACACATGCACACACACACACACGGATGCACACAGACACACATGCACACAGATACAGACCCACACATGCACCCACACATGCACATACATGCACACACAGACGCACACATGCACACACATACACACACATGCACACACAGATTGAGATTTATTTTAAGGATTTGGCTCACACCACTGAGGGGCTGCAGGTCTGGAATCTGCAGGGCGGGCTGGAGGCATTGGGAAGAGCCGATGCTGCAGTCTCAAGCCTAAAGACCATCTGGAGGCAGATTTTCGTCCTCCTGGGGAACCTCAGTCTTTTAAGGCCTTCAACTGATTGGGTGAGGCCCACTACATTACTGCTTTATTCAATATCTACTGATTTAAATGTTTCATGCCTCTAATCCCAGCACTTTGGGAGGCCGAGGCAGGTGGATCACTTGAGGTCAGGAATTCCAGGCCAGCCTGGCCAACATGGTGAAACTTCATCTCTACTAAAAATACAAAAATTAGCCAGGCATGGTGGCAGGCACCTGTAATTCCAGCTACTTGGGAAGCTGAGGCAGGAGAATCCCTTGAACCTGGGAAGTGGAGGTTGCAGTAAGCCGAGATTGTGCCACTGCACTCCAGCCTGGCAAAAGAGCAAGAATCTGTCTCCAAAAAAAAAAAAAAAAAAAGTTAATTGGGCTGGATGCAGTGGTTCACACCCATAATCCCAGCACTTTGAGAGGCTGAGGCAGGAGGATGGCTTGAAGCCAGTAGTTCCAGACCAGCCTGGGCAACATAGCAAGACCCCATCGCTACAAAAAAAAATTATGATTTAAAAAATTTTCTTAGAGACTGGGTCTCCCTACGTGACCCAGGCTGGTCTTGAGCTCTGGGCTCCAGTGATCCTCCCATCTCGGCCTCCCAAGGTGCTGGGATTACAGGCGTGAGCCACTGCACCCTGACTCTACAAAGAAACTTTTTTAACTTAGCTACTGTAGTGGTACACATCCATATTCCAGCTACTCCAGAGGCTGAGGTGGGAGGATCGCTTGAGTCCAGGAGGTGGAGGCTGCAGTGAGCTATGGTCACACCACTGCACTCCAGCCTGGGTAACAGAGTGAGACCCCCATCTCAAAACAATAAAAATAAATAAATGGATGTTAATTGTATCTAAAACTTACCTTCGCAGCAATAGCTAAAATAATGTTTGACCAAACAACCAAAGCCCAGCCAAGGTATCGCATAGAGTTAACCATCCCAGGGACACACTTAGGCTACAAAAGGATGTTTGATTATCTGAAACTCAAGCTGCATGGGGTGTTCTGTATCTTACCTGCCCACCCAGGCCTGGTTTTCATCCCCACAGGCGTCCAGAGCAACTCCACTCCCTCCAGAGAAGCCCTTGGCCACGTGGGCATGTGCAGGGGACCCCACCTGGGGAAACAGAATGGCATTGTTCCCCCAGCTTCCTTTTCTGTGGGTTTCTCATGGGGAAAAGTGTGTTGGAGGCCAGGCAAGGATCATTCTCCTCCCACACAGTGGACACCCAGGGGAGCTGAGGCGGAGGGGAGGCAATGAGATCCACCTTTGCAGAAAATGTGGAGGTGATTCACCCCTCTGGAGAGAAATGCGTCCCCGCAGGCTGAGAACATGCAGAGTTTGAGGTTAAGGTCTGTTGGGGTCTCACGAGTGTAAAAGAATGGAAGCTAGGGAACCAGGTGTGGTGGCTCCCGCCGGTAATCCCAGCACTTTGGGAGGCCGAGGCGGGCAGATCACCTGGGGTCAGGAGCTCGAGACCACCCTGGCCAACATGGCGAAACCCCATCTCTACTGAAAGTACAAAAATTAGCTGGGCGTGGCCGGGCACGGTGACTCACGCCTGTAATCCCAGCACTTTGGGAGGCTGAGGCAGGTGGATCATGAGGTCAGGAGATTGAGACCATCCTGGCTAACATGGTGAAACCCCGTCTCTACTAAAAATACAAAAAATTATCTGGGTGTGGTGGCGGGCACCTGTAGTCCCAGCTGCTCGGGAGGCTGAGGCAGGAGAATGGTGTGAACCCGGGAGGCGGAGCTTGCAGTGAGCTGAGATCACACCACTGCACTCCAGCCTGGGTGACAGAGCGAGACTCCATCTCAAAAACATAAACAAACAAAAAAATTAGCCGGGCGTGGTGGCATGCACCTGTAATCCCAGCTACTCAGGAGGCTGAGGCAGGAGAACTGCTTGAACCCGGGAGCAGAAGTTGTAGTGAGCTGAGATCGTGTCACTTGCACTCCAGCCTAAGAAAAGAAAAGACCAGGCGTGGTGGCCCACACCTGTAATCCTATAATCCCAGCACTTTGGGAGGCCGAGGCGGGCGGATTACCTGAGGCCACCGTGGCTACCTTGGCCCATCCCTTGATGAGAAGGGGTCACAAAGGGCGTGAATCCCAGGAGGTAGGATCCTGGTGTTCCCGGTGGAATCTGCCTGTCCCAGGTGTCCCGTTACACATCCCTCAGGGGCCGACAGCTGCCCAGTTCTGCTTAGGGATCCATGCGACACAGGCAGTTTCTCATGGAAACGCTGGGTGAATCCCCTGCTCCAATGAGACTGAAAGCGGCAGGAGCACAGATGAAGGTCATGGTGTCGCCGTTGTACACGGCTGCCACCTGGCTGTGTTCTGGGACTCATGTCTGTAAATCCTCTTACGTTTCAAAGCCTTAGTGATAACCGATCAGTGGGAGATCGCCCGGAACGGGGATTGGCAAATTATTATAAACGACCGGAGAGGTGGCCGGGTTCAGCGGCTCACACCTAGAGGCTGAGGCAGGAGGATCACTGGAGGCCAGGAGTTCAAGGCCAGACTGGACAACATAGTGAGACCCCATCTCTACAAAGAATAAAAAAAATTAACTGGATGTGGTAGCACGTCTGTGGGCCTAGTTACTCTGGAGTCTAAGGCAGGAGGATCGTTTGAGCCTGGGAGGTCAAGGCTGCAGTGAACTATGATCGCACCACTGCACTCCAGCCTGGGTGACAGAGCAAGACCTTGTGTCTAAAAAATAAAAAAGATTACGTATCTATTCCGGGGTCAGGAAGCCACATCCTGTGGGCCAGAGCCAGATCTAGTCCTTCCCCTGTTTTTATACAGCCCACCAATCTAAGAATTATTTCTGCATTTTATTATTATTACTGGAGACTGGGTGTCGCTCTGCACCCAGCCTGGAGTGCCGTGGTGTGATCACAGGTCCTTGCAGCCTCAACCTTCTGGGCTCAAGCAGTCCTCCCACCTCAGCCTCCTGAGTAGCTGGGATCCCAGCTACGCACCCCACCACACCCAGCTAATTTAATTTTTACTTTCTGTCAACATGGGGTATTACTATGTTGCCCAGGCTGGTCTCAAACTCCTGGACTCAAGCGATTGTCCTGCTGCAGCCTCCCAAAGAGATGGGATTATAGGCGTGAGCCACTGCGCCCAGCCAGGATTTAAATTTTAGTGTCCATAAAGTGTGATGGGAACATAGTTGTGTCTAATTCTTTACATGTGGTTGGCTGCTTTAGTGTGATAATGGCAGAGTTAAGGGACATAGTCCTGACTGCCTTGTGAGTATGAAAATATTTACTGCCGGCCGGGAGCCATGGCTCACGCCTGTCATCCCAGCACTTGAGGAGGCCAAGGCAGGAGGCCAGGAGTTTCAGACCAGCCTTTCCAATATGGTGAAACCCTGTCTCTACTAAAAATACAAAGATTACCCAGGTGTGATGGCGTGCACCTGTGGTCCCAGCTACTTGGGAGACTGAGACATGAGAATCACTTGAACTTGAGAGGTGGAGGTTGTAGTGAGCCGAGATTGTGACACTGCACAGCACAGCTATGGTCCCAGCACTTTGGGAGGCTGAGGAGGGAAGGTTGCCTGAGGTCAGGAGTTCAAAACCAGCCCGGGCAACATAGCAAGATCCCCTCTCTACAAAAAATAGAAAAGTGGGACTGGGCGTGGTGGCTCACACCTGTAATCCCAGCACTTTGGGAGGCTGAGATGGGTGGATCACCTGAGGTCAGGAGTTCAAGACCAGCCTGGCCAACATGGCGAAACGCCCTCTCTACTAAAAATATAAAAAGTAGCTGAGCGTGGTACTGGGCACCTGTAATCCCAGTTATTGGGGAGGCTGAGGGAGGAGAATCGCTTGAACCCGGGAGGCAAAGGTTGCAGCGAGCCGAGATTGTGCCACTGCACGGCAGCCTGGGCGACAAGAGCGAGACTCCATCTCGATCGATCGATCGATCGATCGATAGAAAGATAGGCAGGCAGGCAGGTAGGTAGATAGACACAGACAGACAGACAGATAGGCAGGCAGGCAGGTAGGTAGATAGAAAGATAGAAAAATGAGGCTGGCGTGGTGGTGCACACCTGTGGTCCCAGCTATGGGAGGCTGAGGTAGGAGGATCGCTTAAGCCTGGACATTTGAAGTTGCAGTGAGCCAAGATCACACCAGAACACTCCAGTCTGGGCAACAGAGACTCTCTTAAAAAAAAAAAAAAATCAGGGATGATGCGTGAAGGTCAGGAGGAGAACTCTGGGTTTTAGGCTGCTGGAGGGATTTGATGTGTGTGTGGCCAGGGATGATGTAATCTGATGAACATTTCAAAGGCACCTTAACTGCTGTGACCGGCTCATAAAGGGGCAAGGGAGGGAGGAAAGAGGCCAGTCCCTGCAGAGGGGATGCTGGTGGCCTGTGCTGGTGGCCTGTCCAGAGCCGTAGCTGCACAGATGGTGAGGAATGACTGGATTAGGAATCTGTTTTGAACACTGAGCCAACAGGAGTTGTTGACGAGTGTGACAGAAAAAGAGTCTGTGGTTACAAATTCTTTGATTCTCCTCCCTTCGAAAGATGGCACGCAGGCTGGGCGCGGTGGCTCACGCCTGTAATCCCAGCGCTTTGGGAGGCTGAGATGGGAGGATTGCGTGAGGTCAGGAGTTTGAGACCAGCTTGGGCAACACAGGAAGACTCCTTCTCTACAAAATAATAGATTAGCCGGGCGTAGTGGCACACACATGTGGTCCCAGCTACTAGGAGGCTGAGGTGGGAGGATCGCTTGAGCCCTGGAGGTGGAGGCTGCAGTGAGCTGTGATCACACCACTGCACTCCAGCATGGGCAACAGAGAAACACTCTGTCTCAAAAAAAAGGAGACAGGAGGGTGAGAGTCAGAGAGAGACTGGAAGAGGCTGCACTGTGGCTGTGAAGGGGGAGGAAGGGGGCCTGAGCCTCTAGACGCTGGGAAAGGTGGGAAACGGATTCTCCCAAGCCCCCAGGAGGGCCCAGGCCTGCCCACAGCTTGATGATGAGCCCTGTAAGATGGATCTCAGGCTTCTGACTTTCAGAACTGTGAGATAATAAATCAGTATTCCATTTTTAAATTTTTCGAGACAGGGTCTGGCTCTGTCACCCAGGCTGGAGTACAGTGGTGTGATCACAGCTCACTGCAGCCTCCACCTCTTGGGCTCCAGCGATCCTCCTGTCTCAGCCTCCTGAGTGGCTAGGATTACAGGCGTGAGCCACCACATCTGGCTAATTTTTGTTTGTTTTCTGTGGAGATGGGGTCTCACTATATTGCCCAGGCTGGTCTGAAACTCCTGGGCTCAAGCAATCCTCCTGTCTCAGCCTCCCAAAATGCTAGGATTACAGGTGTGAGCCACCATGCCTGGCCAATAACTCAGTGTTCCTCTAAGCCCCAAGTGTGGGGTCCTTTTTTCCAGCAGCTATGGGAACCTCAGACTTATTCTTTATAGCAGTGGACCCCAGCGACCCACGGGAACCCCTCACCCTCACACAGCGGCCCAGACAGCAGTCACTTCCACCTTGTTGTTTTTTTCATTTTTTGAGACAGTCTCGCTCTGTCACCAGGCTGGAGTGCAGTGGCACAATCTCAGCTCACTGCAACCTTTGCCTCCTGGGTTCAAGCGATTCTCCTGCCTCAGCCTCCTGAGTAGCTGGGATTACAGGCACGCACCATAATGCCTAACCAATTTTTTGTATTTTTAGTAGAGACAGGGTTTCACTATGTCGGCCAGGCTGGTCTCAAACTCTTGACCTCAAGTGATTCACCCACTTCGGCCTCCCAAAGTGCCGCATCTGGTCTTCTTCTTCTTCTTTTTTTTTTTTTGGAAGCGGAGTCTTGCTCTGTCACCCAGGCTGGAGTGCAGTAGCACGATCTCGGTTCACTGCAGCCTCTTCCTCCCGGGTTCAAGTGATTCTCCTGCCTCAGCCTCCCAAGTAACTGAGATTACTGGCGTGCACCAACATGCCTGGCTAATTTTGTATTTTTAGTAGAGATGGGGTTTCACCATGTTGGCCGGGCTGGTCTGGAACTCTTGACCTCAAATGATCGCCCACCTCAGCCTCCCAAAATGCTGGGATTACAGGCATAAGCCACCGCACCCGGCCGTTTTTAAGGGCATAGTTGCAACCCTTGCTTATGGGAAGAGAAGTGCCTTCAGCCTTTGACCCCATGTTTCTGTCTTGCTGTGTGGCATCCAGCTCGCTGTCTGCGTGTCTCTGAGCCATGGAGTCTACCGTGGCTGACGTACACCTCGTGCCCAGGACAACCAAGGAAATCCCCACTCCAGATGCTGCGTGCTGTCGAGCGGCCACCATTGGTGTGGTGGCCACCAGCCTTGTCATCCTCACCCTAGGAGTCCTTTTGGGTAAGTGACTATGGGATTGGCTGGGTTCACAAAACAAGGGGACGTGTGCAAAGGAAGTGACTTGATGGTGTCTCCATGACCATCTTAGAATTAAAAGGCAGTGTCTAGGTGTGGAAATGAAGGCTGCCCTAGGTCAGGCGGGTGGGCGTGGAGTGGAGTGGGTGAGTTCCTGCGTGCGTCAGTTTTCCCAACTAAAGACGCTCTCAAAGGAAGTTTTCACAGCTGGGATGACAGAGAAACACAGACAGGGAAGTGATCTTGTTTTAAATTTTGGCAAATCAGCAAAATACCCAAAAGGATTTTTATAAAACCAAGCAATTTGGTTGGGTGTGGTGGCTCCCGCCTGTAATCCCAGCACTTTGGGAGGCTGAGGCGGAAGGACCATCGGAGCCCAGGAGTTTGAGACCAGTCTGGGCAACATGATAAAGCCCTGCCTCTACAGAAAATACAAAAAATTACCCAGGCATGGTGGCGCCTGTAGTCCCAGCTGCTCAGGAGGCTGAGGCAGGAGAATCACTTGAACCCAGGAAGCAGTGGTTGCAGTGAGCTGAGATCGCACCACTGCACTCCAGCCTGGGTAACAGAGTGAGACCCTATCTCAAAAAATAATAATAAAAAATAAGGCCAGGCACCGTGGCTCAGACCTGTAATCTCAACATTTTGGGAGGCCGAGATGAGCAGATCATGAGGTCAGGAGTTCGAGACCAGCCTGACCAACATGGTGAAACCCCATCTCTGCTAAAAATACAAAAAAAAAGAGAAAGAGAGAGAGGGGACGGGGGTGGGGGAGGAAAAGAAATAGCTGGGCATGGTGGTACATGCCTGTAATCCCAGCTACTTGGGAGGCTGAGGCAGGAGAATTGCTTGAACCCAGAAGGTAGAGGTTGCAGTGAGCCAAGATCATGCCCTTGCATTCCAGCCTGGGTGGCAGAGCAACTCTAGCTTAAAAAAAAAAAAAAAGTTAGTTTTAACATTTAAATGATTATAATAAACAGTAATTTGTGGAGAAATGCTCTTGTGTGGCAAAATAGTAAGTTGGAGATCCTTTGAGAATCCTCCTAATTTTTTTTTTTTTTTTTTTTTTTTTGGTATTTGTGGAACTTCTCAAACTCCCAGAGCCAGACACGTCTGACTGAGGCCCTCTAGTGGCCATGGGCCCCAAGTGCAACATAATTTGGGTTCCTCCTGTGAGTGTATTTGTGTGTGCATGAGGGTGTGCATGGTGCACACGTGTTCATCGGCATGCGTTTGTGTGTGCATGCATGTGTGTGTCTCCGTGTGTATGTGTGCATGGATGTGTGTGTGTGTGTGTTCGTCCACACACTAGTAAGAGGCAGGGGCAGGGCAGAGTTTCTCATCTACATTCTAACAAATACATTTTGGGAAAAACGGATAGATATAATTCCCATCAGCACCCCCCTGAAACCACAGGAAGTCTTTTGTTTTGTTTTGTTTTGAGATGGAGTCTCATTCTCTGTCTCCCAGGTGTGACAGAGTGCAATGGCACTATCTCAGCTCACCGCAACCTCCACCACCCGGGTTCAAGCAATTCTCCTGCCTCAGTCTCCCAGGTAGCTGAGATTACAGGTACACGCCACTGTGCCCAGGTAATTTTTGTATTTTTAGTAGAGACGGGGTTTTGCCATGTTGGCCAGTGCTGGAAGTCTTTTCAGAACCACTTAAGGCCGGGTGCGGTGTCTCACACCTGTAATTCCAGCACTCTGGGAGGCTGAGGCAGGATAATCACCTGAGCCCAGGAGTCTGAGAGCAGCCTGGGCAACATAGCAAGACCCTGTCTCCACAAAAAATTAAATAATAAAAACAAGAAGTATTTAAAATTTTAAAATGTTTTAAATGAAAATGAGTGGTTGTACGTGCCTGTAGTCCCTGCTACTCAGGAGACTGAGGAGAGAGGATTGCTTGAGCCCAACAGTTTGAGCTGCAGTGAGCTATGATCACACCACTGCACTCCAGCTTGGGAGACAGAGTGACACTCTGATAAAAAATAAAAAATAGGCCGGGCGCGGTGGCTCAAGCCTGTAATCCCAGCACTTTGGGAGGCCGAGACGGGAGGATCACGAGGTCAGGAGATCGAGACCATCCTGGCGAACACGGTGAAACCCCATCTCTACCAAAAAAATACAAAAATCTAGCCGGGCGAGGTGGCAGGCGCCTGTAGTCCCAGCTACTCCGGAGGCTGAGGCAGGAGAATGGCGGGAACCCGGGAGGCGGAGCTTCCAGTGAGCTGAGATCTGGCCACTGCACTCCAGCCCCAGCGACAGAGCGAGACTCCGTCTCAAAAAAAAAAAAAAAAACACTAAATAAATAAAAATAAATAAATAAAAAAATAGGGCCGGGCGCGGTGGCTCAAGCCTGTAATCCCAGCACTTTGGGAGGCCGAGACGGGCGGATCACGAGGTCAGGAGATCGAGACCATCCTGGCGAACACGGTGAAACCCCGTCTCTACCAAAAAAATACAAAAATCTAGCCGGGCGAGGTGGTGGGTGCCTGTAGTCCCAGCTACTCCGGAGGCTGAGGCAGGAGAATGGCGTAAACCCGGGAGGCGGAGCTTGCAGTGAGCTGAGATCTGGCCACTGCCCTCCAGCCCGGGCGACAGAGCAAGACTCCGTCTCCCAAAAAATAAAAAATAAAAAATAAAAAATAAAAAATAAAAAATAGCCGGCCGTGGTGTCTCACGCCTGTAATCCCAGCACTTTGGGAGGCCGAGGCGGGTGGATCACATGAGGTCAGGAGTTCGAGACCAACCTGGCCTACATGGTGAAACCCCGTTTTTACTAAAAATCAAAAAAATTAGCCAGGCGTGGTGGTGGGTGCCAGTAATCCCAGCAACTTTGGAGGCTGAGGCAGGAGAATCACTTGAACCTGGGAAGCAGAGGTTGCAGTGAGCCGAGATTGCGCCATTGCACTCCAACCTAGGCAACAAGAGAAAAACACCATCTCAAAAAATAAAAATAAATAAATAAATAAATGAGAGAGAAAAAGAAAATGATGCCAAGCGCGGGGGCTCACACCTGTAATCCCAGGACTCTGGGAAGCTGAAGCGGGAGGATTGCTTGAGCCCAGGAGTTCCAGATCAACCTGGGCAACATGGCGAAACTGTCTCTACAAAAAACACAAAAAATTAGCCAGGGCCAGGCGCGGTGGCTCACACCTGTAATCCTACCACTTTGGGAGCCTGAGGTGGGCAGATCACGAGGTCAGGAGTTCGAGACCAGCCTGGCCAATATGGTGAAACCCCGTCTTTACTAAAAATACAAAAATTAGCTGGGCATAGTGGCACGTGCCTGAAATCCCAGCTACTCGGGAAGTTGAGGCTGGAGAATTGCTTGAACCCAGGAAATGGAGGTTGCAGCGAGCCAATATCATGCCACTGCACTTTTGCCTGGGCAACAGAGTGAGACCCTGTATTTAAAAAAAAAAAAAAAAAAGGGTCAAGCACGGTGGCTCACGCCTGTAATCCCAGCAGTCTGGGAGGCTGAGGCGGGCAGATCACGAGGTCAGGAGATGGAGACCATCCTGGCCAACATGGTGAAACCCCGTCTTTACTAAAATACAAAAAAAATTAGCCGGGCGTGGTGGCATGCACCTGTAGTCCCAGCTACTCAGGAGGCGGAGGCAGGGGAATCGCTTGAACCTGGGAGGCGGAGGATGCAGTGAGCCAAGATCATGCCATTGCACTCCAGCCTGGCGACAGAGTGAGACTCTGTCAAGAAAGAGAGAAAGAAACAGAGAGAGAGAGAGAGAAAGAGAGAGGGAGAGAGAGAAAGCCAGCCAGCCAGGCGAATGGCGGGCGCCTGTGGTCCCAGCTACTTGGGAGGCTGAGGCAGGAGGATCACCTGAGACCAGGAGGTCGAGGCTGCTGTGAGCTGTCATTGCACCACCACACTGAAGCCCGAACAATAGAGACCCTGTCTCAAAGAAATAAGACATTTTAAAACATAAACATGAGAATTCAGCCCTTCCCGAACAGCTCACCGTTTTAGCTGGAGATGTCAGGAGAGGCTGAGTGGAGAGCGGGGGACATTCTGAACTATTTCTGCAACTTCCTGAATCTGCAGTTGTTTCAGAGTGGAGACTTACAGAGTGAGGCTGAGACACAGGCGGGGCAATTCAGTCCACCCACCAGCGTGCTTGTGTTTCTCTATTTTTAGTTTCTTGAACGAGAAAACATACCGTTTTTAGCATTGGTTCAGAATATTCTATCTACTGAATATGTGACTATGTAAATAGCCATCTAGCATATCTATCCATTTAGGATAATCGGAACTGGGGCCCAGCTTTCACAGATTACGTGGTTGCTATTTGCATCTTTTAAATGTTGTAATTATGGCCTTTTTGGGGGGGGGCTGCTGGTGTGCACTTCTGGTAGTTTTAACGTATTTTTGACCAAAACTCGTGCTCCCATGGTTTCTGTGGTTACTCTTGTAGTTTGTATTTAGAATTTTTTCTGCTGCTTGACTCAGCATAGGAATTTTTTTATGACATTATTTTTGCTATACTTTGTATTTTGGGCACAACATAGGCAACAGCTAAAAACCAGTGCTTTCTGCCTGTCATCCCAGCACTTTGGGAGGCCGAGGAAGGCAGATCACCTGAGGTCAGGAGTTCCAGACCAGCCTGGCCAACATGAAGAAACTTCATCTCTACTAAAAATACAAAAATTAAGGCTGGGCGCAGTGGCTCACACCTGTAATCTCAGCACTTTGTGAGGCTGAGGTGGGCGGATCCCCTGAGGTCAGGAATTCCAGACCAGCCTGGCCAACATGGTGAAACCCAGTCTCTACTAAAAATGCAAAAAAACTAGCCAGGTGCGGTGGCGCACGCCCGTAATCCCAGCTACTCAGGAGGCTGAGGCAGGAGGATCGCTTGAACCCGGGAGACAGAGGTTGCAGTGAGCCGAGATCACACCACTGCACTCCAGCCTGGGTGACAGAGCGAGACCGTATCTCAAAACAAACAAGGTTGGGCGCAGTGGCTCACACCTGTAATTCCAGCACTTTGAGAAGCCAAGGCTGGCGGATCATCTGAGGTCAGGAGTTCAAGACCAGCCTGACCAACATGGAGAAATCCCGTCTCTACTAAAAATACAAAAATTAGCTGGGTGTGGTGGTACATGCCTGTAGTCCCAGGCACTACTCGGGAGGCTGAGGCAGGAGAATCACTTGAACCCGGGAGGCGGAGGTTGCAGTGAGCTGAGATCGCACCATTGCACTCCAGCCTGGGCAACAAGAGCAAAACTCTGTCTCAAAACCAACCAACCAACCAGTGGTTTCTAAAGATGACCTCATGGGCCTGTGGCCGGAGAGTCCGGATGGCCTCTAGCTGTGCTCATGTGCCTGCAGCAGGAGGTGGGATCTGTCATTTCACCATCTCCTGATGCCATTCCAGCGGTTACTCCCTGAAGTCAGCTCAGATCCTGGGCCAGGCACGACATGGGAGACAGGCATAAGCAGGACCTCTTCCTGCCTTCGAGGAAAACGCACGGGCGTCTGGGGCTCACCTGACTCTCATCCACCTTGTGCACTGTACCTGGGAACCTCCGGGGGGGTGGCTGTAGAATTCAGCTCCAAACCAGAATGCTTTCGGGAATTGAGGGAGAGCCCTGTGAGGAGCTATTCAGGGCAGCCACAGGGGCGTTGGCCACTGCAAGTCAGGAGTGACTACCAGGGTGTGTGGGCACAGACAGGGCGGGTCCCGGGCGGCAGCTCAGCGGAGGCCTGAGCCCCCAAAGGTGGCCTCTCTCACGGCCGCTGGTCTTGTCCCCAGCCTTCCTCTCTACACAGGGCGTCCACGTGGACCACACGGCCGAGCTGCAGGGAATCCGGTGGGCCAGCAGTTTGCGGCGGGAGGCCTCCGACTATCACCGCACACTGACGCCTACCCTGGAGGCACTGGTGAGGGTGGTCTGTGTTTGGGGGCGAGGGAGGAAAAGCGGGTGGCCAGGGCTTGGACCTGCAGCTGCTTTCCATGTGGGAGGGAGGCAGGCCGGAGGCAAGGAGGCTGAGGTGGAGGCTGTGAGACTGGGAGGCCAGGCCATGGGGGAGGGGCAGGACGAGGCCAGGTGGTCAAGGCAGGTACCTGCAAGGCAGAGCTGTGTCCACTGAGGACAGGATCACATGGGATTTTAGGCCACATTTAGAGGTTTTTTCTTTTTTTTTTTTTTTGGAGATGCAGTCTCACTGTCGCCCAGGTTGGAGTACAGTGGCACGATCTCGGCTCACTGCAACCCCTGCTGCCCAGGTTCAAGCGATTCTCCTGCCTCAGCCTCCCAGGTAGCTGGGATTACAGGTGCACGCCACCACATCCAGCTGATTTTTGTATTTTTAGTAGAGACGGGGTTTCATCATGTTGGCCAGGATGGTCTCGAACTCCTGACCTCAAATGATCCTCCCGCCATGGCCTCCCAAAGTGCTGGGATTACAGGCGTGAGCCACCACACCCGGCCCTCCACATTTAGCGTTTTATATTTTATTCTAAAGGGGAACCGATGTGGGTGCCTCCCATTTGTAATCCCAGCACTTAGGGAGGCCGAGGCGGGTGGATCACCTGAGGTCAGGAGTTCGAGACCAGCCTGAGCAATGTGGCAAAATCCCATCATTACTAAAAACACAAAAATGAGCCAGGTGTGGTGGTGTGTGCCTGTAATCCCAGCTACTCGGGAGGCTGAAGAGGGAGGATTGCTTGAGCCCAAGAGGTGGAAGTTGCAGTGAGCCGAGATCACGCCATTGCACTCCAGCCTGGGTGACAGAGCGAGACTCCATCTCAAAAAATAATTTAAAAAAACAGGCTTGGCGCAGTGGCTTACACCTGTCACCCCAGCAATTTGGGAGGCTGAGGTGGGTGGATCATGAGGTCAGGAGTTCAAGACCAGCCTGGCCAACATAGTGAAACCCTGTCTCCACTAAAAAATACAAAAAATTAACCGGGCATGGTGGTGTGTGCCTGTAATCCCAGCTACTTGGGAGGCTGAGGCAGGAGAATTGCTTGAATCTGGGAGACAGAAGTTGCAGTGAGCCAAGATTGTGCCATTGTACTCCACCCCAGGCGGCAGAGCAAGACTCTATCTCAAAATAATAACAACAACAATAAAAAATTTAAAAACACTTAAGTCTGGGTGTGGTGGCTCACAACTGTAATTCTAGCACTGTGGGAGGCCGAGGCAGGCGGATCATTAGGTCAGGAGTTCGAGACCAGCCTGGCCAACATAGTGAAACCCTATTTCTACTAAAAATACAAAAAATTAGCTGGGCATGGTGGCAGGCACCTGTAATCCCAGCTACTTAGGAGGCTGAGGCAGTAGAATCGCTTGGACCTGGGAGACGGACGTTGCGGTGAGTGGAGATTGCACTACTATACTCCAGCCTGGGCGACAGAGCAAGACTGCGTCTCAAATACATACATACATACATACATACATACATACATATAAATAAAAATTTAATTTTTGAGGGGGGGATGAAGTCTCGTTTTGTCGCCCAGGCTGGAGTGCAGTGGCACGATCTTGGCTCACTGCAAGCTCCGCCTCCCGGGTTCACGCCATTCTCCTGCCTCAGCCTCCTGAGGAACTGGGACTACAGGCACCCACCGCCACGCCCAGCTAATTTGTTGTATTTTTAGTAGAGATGGGGTTTCACCATGTTGGCCAGGCTGGTCTCAAACTCCTGATCTTGTGATCCGCCCTCCTTGGCCTCCCAAAGTGCTGGGATTACAGGTGTGAATAATTTTAAAATTTAAAACAATAAATAAAAGGAAATGCTTTCCCATGAAACCAACCCCTTCTCCAGCTCCCTGCCACACCAACAGGCCTCTGCAGTGCCAGGGTGCCCACGCTGTGGGTCTCAACGTTTGCCGTTCCTGTTTCTGTTGCAGTTTGTAAGTAGTTTTCAGAAGACAGAGTTAGAGGCAAGCTGCGTGGGTTGCACGGTGCTGAATTACAGGTGAGTTGAAGCTTCCATTGGGTGACAGAAACTTGGTGGACATCTGGGAGTTTCTGGAGGACTCCAGAAAAGTTTGGAAAATTCTAGAAGATTCCAGCAGGGAGGAGTCCCTCCCTCTCCAAGGGCCTCTCCTCCATACCTGTAGGGATGGGAACTCCAGTGTCCTCGTACATTTCCAGTTGCACTTTCTGCTGAGACCCCTCCAGACGCTGAGCCTGGGCCTGGAGGAGGAGCTATTGCAGAGGGGGATCCAGGCAAGGCTGCAAGAGCGCAGCATCTCCCTGGCTGCCTATGGCACGATTGTGTCGGCCGAGCTCACAGGTGAGTGGGCAGCCGAGACGGAAACCCCATCACGAGGAGGCTGGAGGGGGGCAGGCGTTGCAAGATACATTTTGATAATCACCCCTTCCCATAAAAAGAAAACAAACTGGCCGGGCGCGGTGGCTCACGCCTGTAATCCCAGCACTTTGGGAAGCCAAGGCGGGCGGATCACTTGAGGTCAGGAGTTGAGACCAGACTGGCCAATATGGTGAAACCCCATCTCTACTAAAAATACAAAGATTAGTTGAGCATGGTGGCGTGGACCTGTCATCCCAGCTACACGGAATTCTCCTGAGGCAGGAGAATCGCTTGAACCTGGGAGGTGGAGGTTGCAGTGAGCCCAGATTGTGCCATTGCACTCCAGCCTGGGAAAAAAGAGTGAAACTTCGTCTCAAAAGCAAACAAACAAATGTAAAAACTGACATTGCCTTTGCCTTAATGGTGTGGACCAGGGGTCAGCCATCTTGTTCTGTAAAGACAGTGTAAATCTTTTCTTTTCTTTTCTTTTTGAGACAGGGTCTCACTCTGTTGCCCAGGTTGGAGTGCAGTGGTTTTAAAAACTAAAAAATTGTACAGTGCAGCAGGTCATGACTGGAGAGTCAGATGCAAGTTCAGACCATTTGTTGCTGGGCGTGGTGGCTCACGCTTGTAATCCCAGCACTTTGGGAGGCCAAGGCGGGTGGATCACAAGGTCAGGAGTTCAAGACTAGCCTGGCCAAGATGGTAAAACCCCATCTCTACTAAAAATACAGAAATTAGCCAGGCGCAGCGGTGGGCACTTGTAATCCCAGCTACTCGGGAGTCTGAGGCAAGAGAATTGCTTGAACCTGGTGGGGCGGAGGTTGCAGGGAGCCGAGATTGCACCACTGCACTCCAGCCTGGGTGACAGAGCGAGACTCTGTCTTTAAAAAAAAAAAAAAAAAAAAAAAAAGATTAGTCACCTTGACTTTGACGCACAGAACATTTATGATTCCCTCCCCACCAACCGTAACATGTTGGTTGAGGCCTTAATAACCTCTGCTGCAGTGTTCACAGAACTTCCCTTGGCGATAGGGAGGTTCCAGGTCCCGTGCAGTTTGGTGGCTGCCCGAGCCCTGTGGCTAGTGAGTCCTCTCCATGGGCCTAGTGAGACTGAGAATCGGTGTTGAAGTGGATTTCATCCTCACTGACCGAAGGTAGAATTTAAGTGACTCTGGGGTGGACGGGGCAGCTGCTTACTTTACTCCACTACCTGTCTGCAATAGGACGTTTTCTTTCCTTCTTTCTTTTTTTTTTTTTTGAGATGGAGTCTTGCTCTGTCGCCCAGGCTAGAGTGCAGTGGCCAGATCTCAGCTCACTGCAACCTCCGCCTCCCAGGTTCAAGTGATTCTCCTGCCTCAGCCTCCCAAGTACCTGGGATTACAGATGTCCGGCACCACACCCAGCTAATTTTTGTATTTTTAGTAGAGATGGGGTTTCACCATGTTGGTCAGGCTGATCTTGAACTCCTGACCTCAAGTGATCTGCCCGCCTCGGCCTCCCAAAGTGCTGGGATTATAGGTGTGAGCCAGCGCACTCAGCCAATAGGACATGTTTAGAGGGTTTTACCACTTATTCAATGAGCTTCTATCTTCTCTGTTTTGTTGCAGGAAGACATAAGGGACCCATGGCAGAAAGAGACTTAAAATCAGGTATGTTTTTCTCTCTGGCCTTTTCTCTGATTGCAGTTACTGACAGAGGTTTCCTAAGATTCCTTTCAAGAATCTCTGCAGGGAGGCTGAGGCAGGAGAACGGCGTAAACCCGGGAGGCGGAGCCTGCAGTGAGCTGAGATCCGGCCACTGTGCTCCAGCCTGGGCGACAGAGTGAGACTCTGTCTCAAGAAAAAAAAAAAAAAGAAAGAATCTCTGCATCAAGACCAGGCGTGGTGGCTCACACCTGTCATCCCAGCACTTTGGGAGGCTGAGGCAGGAGGATCACTTGAGGCCAGGAGTTTGAGACCAGCCTGGGCAACATAGCAAGACCCTATCTCTACAAAAATAGTAATTAAGGCTGGGTGCGGTGGCTCACACCTGTAATCCTAGCACTTTGGGAGGCCAAGACGGGCGGATCACGAGGTCAGGAGATCGAGACCATCCTGGCTAACACAGTGAAACCCCGTCTCTACTAAAAAATACAAAAAACAATTAACCAGGCGTGGTGGTGGGCGCCTGTAGTCCCAGCTACAAGGGAGACTGAGACAGGAGAATGGCATGAACCCGGGAAGCGGAGCTTGCAGTGAGCCAAGATCGCACCACTGCACTCCAGCCTGGGCAACAGAGCGAGACTCCGTCTCAAAAAAAAAAAAAAAAAAAAAATTAAAAGCCGAAAATAATTTTAAAAATTGTTTTAAAAAAGTAATAAAAATGAGCTGGGCATAGTGGCATATTGCCTGTACTCTCAGCTACTTGGGAGGCTGAGGAAGGAGGATCACTTGAACCCAGGAGACAGAGGCTGCGGTGAACTGAGATCGTGCCACTGCACTCTAGCCTGGGCAACAGAGTGAAACTACATCTCAAAAAATAATAAATAAAATAAAATAAATAAAATAAATAGTCTGGCCTGGTGGCATGCACCTGTGGTCCCAACTACTCAGGAGACTAAGGCAGGAGGATTGCTTGAACCTGGAGTTAGAGGCTACAGTGAGCTGTGATTGCACCACTGCACTCCAGCTTGGGTGACAGAGCTAGACCTATCTCAAAAACAAAAACAAAAAGAAAAGGAAAAAAAAGGAGAGAGAGAGTTTCCGTGTTTTCATACCCTGGGGGTACTAAGTGTAGAGTGGTGCCTTACTGCAACCGGGAGATGTAGCATGCGGTCAGAAAGTTCATTCTTTTCTGTCCTCAGGCCGCTGTCCAGGGAACTCCTTTTCCTGCCAGAACAGCCAGTGTGTGACCAAGGTGAACCCGGAGTGTGACGACCAGGAGGACTGCTCCGATGGGTCCGATGAGGTGCACTGTGGTCAGTCTGCCTGTCCGGACTGGTCTCTGGGCCCTTTCCCTTTTCCAGGGTCAGCTGCTGGCTCTGGTCTCTGGTCACTGTGCTTACGTCACTCGGGCACACAGGCTTGGCATTTATGAGGGCTGGGCAGAGAACAGAAGGGGGCACCCGTGGTATGGGGAGAAATGTGAGCAAACAGCAGAGAAAAGGAAAAGCGCAGGTGTGTGATGGGGAGAAGCCTGGGGAGAGGAGGGAGAAGGTATCAGGCTGAGAACAGGTTCTGGCCAAAGCCTGGGAAGTCTTGAATACCAGGAACTGGAGCTCTGTCCTGTAAGTAGTGGGATGTGGCCACAGGGATTTGAGCAATGGAAAGAGACAATTAAAATGCTGGAAGAGATTAGCTGGGCATGGTGGCTCACACCTGTAATTCCAGCACTTTGGGAGGCCAAGGCAGGAGGATCACTTGAGGCCAGGAGTTTGAGACCAGCCTGGACAACATAGTGAGACCCTCATCTCTACAAAAAAAAAAAAAAAAAAAAAAAAAATTAGCCAGTGTGGTGGTGTGTGCCTGTGGTCCCAGCTACTCAGGAGGCTGAGGTGGAAGGATCGCTTGAGCCCAGGAGATTGAGGCTGCGGTAAGCTATGATTGCGCTACTGCACTGTCCAGCCTGGATAACAGAGTGAGACCCTGTCTCAAAAATAAATAAAATAAAATGCTGGAAGAGTAGCCAACATTTTTCTAGCAATGCTAGCCCATGCAATAAGGTAAGGACAGCAGTTTAAGTATTGGGAAGGAAGAGGAAAAGCTTAATTCATTTGAAATCATTGTCTATCTAAAATAAATCAATATCCAAACAGAAGGAGAGAAGCTGAAATAATAAAATAAAATGAATCAACAAATTGACTAAAAAGCTATATAAAATAAAGGTCGGCCAGGCATGACAGCTCATGCCTGTGATTCCAGCACTTTGGGAGGCTGAGGCGGGTGGATCACGAGGTCAGGAGATTGAGACCATCCTAGCTAACATGGTGAAACCCTGTCTCTACTAAAAACTACAACAAAAATTACAGGCATGGTGGTGTGTGCCTGTAGTCCCAGCTACTTGGGAGGCTGAGGCAGGAGAATGGCGTGAACCCAGGAGGCAGAGCTTGCAGTGAGCCAAGATCACGCCACTGCGCTCCAGCCTGGGCAACAGAACAAGAGTCTGTCTCAAAAAATAATAATAATAAATAAATAAAAAATAATAAAGGCCAGGTGTGGTGGCTCACGCCTGTAATCCCAGCACTTTGGGAGACCAAGGTGGGTGGATCACTTGAGGTCAGGAGTTCGAAACCAGCCTGGCCAGCATGGCAAAACCCTGTCTCTACCAAAAATACAAAAATTAGCCAGGCATGGTGGCAGGTGCCTGTAATCCCAGCTACTCAGGAGGCTGAGGCAGGAGAATCCCTTGAACCTGGGAGATGGAGATTGCAGTGAGCCGAGATCATGCCATTGCACTCCAGCCTGGTGTACAGAGCAAAACTCCATCTAAAAAAAAAAAACTGTCATTTTGCTTTATACAGTAATAATGGGTTAGAAGATACAAAGGAAAAAAAATCCCTTTCATGATCAATAGCGACAAAAAATGAAATATCAAAGACTAAACTTACAAATGTGCCATGCCTCTGACAATAATTATTATATATAATTATAGAATTACAAAATTTTGCTGAAGGACATAAAAGTAGACTAAATAAGCAGAGAGACACAATATCATATACAAACATGGACGTGCGGTCATCGCCCCTTACCCACAGCTAAGATAGAGACCTTTCTCTGTCACTCACTGGTGCGCATGACCTTGGATGCTTAACCTACGTGCCAGGATGGGGCAGCCAGAGGCACTGAAGAGGGAGGGATGAGGAGACCCCAGAAGAGTCAGGGAAGCCAAGGAGGGGACCCCAAGCATCTCTTTGAACCCAGGGACTGTAGACAAGAGACTTAGAGATGCAGGTTCTGGGAGTTCAGGGTGAGGTCCTGCCTTCATGGTGTCCTGGCTGGTGACCTGCTGTCTTGCAGAGTGTGGCTTGCAGCCTGCCTGGAGGATGGCCGGCAGGATCGTGGGCGGTGTGGAAGCGTCCCCGGGGGAGTTTCCATGGCAAGTCAGCCTTCGAGAGAACAAGGAGCACTTCTGTGGGGCCACCATCATCGGTGCCACGTGGCTGGTGTCTGCCGCTCACTGCTTCAATGAGTAAGCCTCCATCCCGAAGCACTGAACCCAAACCCTCTGTATTTCTCCTGCCTTCCCTCAAGCACTGGGGGCATCACTTTGGATTTCCTTAGAGCCCTTGGAAGTAATTTTTTCTTTTCCTTTCTTTCTTGCTTTTGTTGTTGTCGAAACTGAGTGCATTCTTTTTATTTTATTATTATTATTTTTTGAGACGGAGTCTTACTCTATCACCCAGGCTGGAGTGCAGTGGTGTGATCTCAGCTCACTGCAAACTCTACCTCCTGGGTTCACACCATTCTCCTGCCTCAGCTTCCCGAGTAGCTGGGACTACAGGCACCTACCACCACGCCCGGCGAATTTTTTGTCTTTTTAGTAGAGATGGGGTTTCACTGTTTTAGCCAGGATGGTCTCGATCTCTTGACCTCGTGATTTGCCCACCTCAGCCTCCCAAACTGCTGGGATTACAGGCATGAGCCATCGTGCCCAGTCTCTTTATTTTATTTTTTCTTTTGAGACAGAGTCTCAGTCTGTCGCCCTGGCTGGAGTGCAGTGGTGTGATCTCAGCTCACTGCAACCTCCACCTCCTGGGATAAAGCGATTCTCTTGCCTCAGCCTCCCAGGAAGCTGGAACTACAGATGTGTGCCACCATGCCCAGCTAATTTTTTTTTTTGTATAACTAGTAGAGACAGGTTTTTACCATGTTGGGCAGGCTGGTCTCGAAGGCAGAGACAGGCAGATCACTTGAGGTCAGGAGTTCGAGACCCTCCTGGCCAACACGGCAAAACCCCGTCTCTACTAAAAATACAAAACTGAGCCGGGCATGGTGGTGGCGGCGCCTGTAATCCCAGCTACTCGGGAGGCTGAGGCAGGAGAATCGCTTGATCTCGGGAGGCAGAGCTTGCAGTCAGCCAAGATGGCACCACTGCACTCCAGCAGGGTGGCAGAGTGAGACTCCATCTCAAAAAAAAAAAAAGATACCACAACACAGTATTTTAAAAAATCAAAGTGAATGCAAAAAAAGTCCACAATGGGCCGGGCGCGGTGGCTCAAGCCTGTAATCCCAGCACTTTGGGAGGCCGAGACGGGCGGATCACGAGGTCAGGAGATTGAGACCATCCTGGCTAACACGGTGAAACCCCGTCTCTACTAAAAATACAAAAAAATTAGCCAGGCGAGGTAGCAGGCGCCTGTAGTCCCAGCTACTAGGGAGGCTGAGGCAGGAGAATGGCATAAACTCGGGAGGCGGAGCTTGCAGTGAGCTGAGATCCGGCCACTGCACTCCAGCCTGGGTGACAGAGCGAGACTCCGTCTCAAAAAAAAAAAAAAAAAAAAAAAAGTCACAATGAGCAAAACATCAACAAAATGTCATTAGTCGCTGAGGAATGCAAGTCAGTACCACAAGGAGATGCTGCTTCACACCCACTGGGATGGCTACTCTCAAAAGAACAGCAAGTGGAGGATGTGGAGATAATTGCAACCCTTGTGCACCATTGGTGGGAATGTGAAATGGTAGAGTCAGGCTGGGCGCACCTATAATCCCAGCACTTTGGGAGACTGAGGCAGGGGGATCACCTGAGGTCAGGAGTTCGAGACCAGCCTGGCCAACATGGTGAAACCCCGCCTCTACTAAAAACACACAAAAAAATTAGCCAGGCGTAGGGGGCGCAAACCTGTCATCCCAGTTACTTGGGAGGCTGAGGCACGAGAATCACTTGAACCTGGGAGGCGGAGGTTGCAGTGAGCTGAGATTACACCACTGCACTCCAGTCTGGGAGACAGAGTGAGACTCCATCTCAAAAAAAAAAAAAAAAAATGTTGATACGTCATGCATCATGCATTCTTCTGCACCTGTGATTTTTTCTTTTCTATTATTATTATTATTAATTTTTTTTTTTTTGAGTCAGGTTGCCTGTTGCCCAGGCTGGAGTGCAGTGGTGCAGTGATAGCTCGCTACAGCCTCAACCTCCCAGGCTCAAGCAATCCTCCTACCTCAGCCTCCTGAGTAGCTGGAACCACAGGTGCACACCACCACACCCAGCTAATATATATACATATTTTATCCCTGAGACAGACTCTCACTCTGTCGCCCAGGCTAGAGTACAGTGGCACAATATTGGCTCACTGCAACCTCCACCTCCTGGGTTCAAGCAATTCTCTGCCTCAGCCTCCTGAGTAGCTGGGATTACATGTGCCCGCCACCACGGCTGGCTAATTTTTGTATTTTTAATAGAGATGAGGTTTCACTGTCTTGGCCAGGCTAGTCTTGAACTCCTGACTTCATGATCCGCCTGCCTCAGCCTCCCAAAGTGCTGGGATTACAGGAGTGAGTCACTGCGCCTGGCCTGTTTTGTTTTTGTTTTTTTTTTTTTAAAGACTGCATTTTGCTGTGTTGCCCAGGCTCGTCTTGAACTCCTGGGCTCAAGTGCTCCTCCTGCCTCAGCCTCCAAAAGTGTGGGATTACAGGCATGAGCCACCGTGCCCGGCCTAATTTTTATAAATACTATTAATAAATATTAATTTAGGCTGGGCACAGTGGCTCAAGCCTGTAATCCTGGCACTTTGGGAGGCCGAGACGGGCGGATCACGAGGTCAGGAGATCGAGACCATCCTGGCTAACACGGTGAAACCCCGTCTCTACTAAAAATACCAAAAAAAAAAAACTAGCCGGGCGAGGTGGCGGGCATCTGTAGTCCGAGCTGCTCGAGAGGCTGAGGCAGGAGAATGGCGTAAACCTGGGAGGCGGAGCTTGCAGTGAGCTGAGATCTGGCCACTGCACTCCAGGCTGGGCGACAGAGTGAGACTCTGTCTCAAAAAAAAAAAACCAAACAAAAAAACAAGTAAATATTAATTTAGGGGGGATGCCCCTTAAATTTTGCACTCAAGGTGAGTGTCCCATCTGCCTCCCCTGTCGGTTCTCTCGGTGGCCTCTGACCTGGGGTTTGCTCCTGCAGATTCCAAGACCCGACGGAGTGGGTGGCCTACGTGGGTACAACCTACCTCAGTGGTTCGGAGGCCAGCACCGTGCGGGCCCGGGTGGCCCAGATCGTCAGGCACCCCCTGTACAATGCAGACACGGCCGACTTCGACGTGGCAGTGCTGGAGCTGACCAACCCTCTGCCTTTCGGCCGGCACATCCAGCCTGTGTGCCTCCCGGCTGCCACACACATCTTCCCACCCAGCAAGAAGTGCCTGATCTCAGGCTGGGGCTACCTCAAGGAGGATTTCCGTACGCATCTTCCTCGGCCTGCAAGTGAACTCAGGCAGGCGGGTGGGCAAATAACGCAGAAAAGGGCCGGGTGTGGTGGCTCACACCTGTAATCCCAGCACTTTTGGAGGCTGAGGCGGGCGGATCACGAGGTCAGGAGATCGAGACCATCCTGGCCAACATAGTGAAACCCCATCTCTACTAAAAAATACAACAACAACAACAACAAAAATTAGCCTTGGGCTGGGCGCGGTGGCTCACGCCTATAATCCCAGCACTTCTGGAGGCCGAGATGGGCGGATCACAAGGTCAGGAGATCAAGACCATCCTGGCTAACACGGTGAAACCGCGTCTCTACTAAAACTACAAAAAATTAGCCGGGTGCGGTGGCGGGCGCCTGTAGTCCCAGCTACACAGGAGACGGAGGCAGAAGAATGGCGTGAACCCAGGAGGCGGAGCTTGCAGTGAGCCGAGATGGCGCCACTGCACTCCAGCCTGGGCGACAGAGCAAGACTCCGTCTCGGGGAAAAAAAAAAAAAAAAAAAAAAAGCCAGGCATGGTGGTGAGCACCTGTAATTCCAGCTACTCAGGAGGCTGAGAACTGCCTGAACCCGGGAGGCAGAGGTTGCAGTGAGCCAAGATTGCGCCACTGGACTCCAGCCTGGGTGACAGTGGGAGACTCTGTCTCAAAAAATAATAATAATCAGAAAAACACGGTGGGTCTGCATTATTCTCTGATTCTGTATTCACGAATTCCACTGCTTGCTAAGATATATTTATAACCCATCATCGATGCTACTGCGATTTTTTTTTTTGAGATGGAGTTTCGCTCTTGTTGCCCAGGCTGGAGTGTAGTGGTACGAACTCTGCTTACTGCAGCCTCCACCTCCGGGTTCAAGCGATTCTCCTGCCTCAGCCTCCTGTGTAGCTGGGACCATAGACATGCGCCACCACACTCAGCAACTTTTTTTTTTTTTTTGTATTTTTAGTAGAGACGAGATTTCACCATGTTGGCCAGGCTAGTCTCAATCTCCTGACCTCATGATCCTCTCACCTCGTCTTCCCAAAGTGCTGGGATTATAGGTGTGAGCCACCTCACCTAGCCAAAAAATTTGATCTTAATGTACTGAAATGCACATCTAAATAGCCACACGTGGCCAGTGGCTACTGCATTGTGTGGTGTAGTTTCGGGGTGGTCAGTCACTCACAAGATGACTGACAGAGGGAAGTGGATCCAGTGAAGAAAAATAAGGTGGGGGTGGGGGCTGCAGCTTTAAATAGGGAGGTCAAGAGATACCTCCTGGAGAGAGGATGAAGGAGGAAGTCAGGCAGATTCTGCAGGGACAAGCATTTCGGGCAGCAGGAACAGCATGTGCAAAGGTCTTGGGGTGGGAGGACAGCAAGGCAGTGCCCGGGGCTGGAGTTGATGTGACCTGATTTAATGTTTAGCAAGAGTGGTGCTGGCTGCTGGGTTAGGAATGGATTTCAGTTGGGTGGGACCAGAGTGAGACAGATGAGTGAGGAACAGCTGTAATGACCTGGGCAAGGATAGGCATGAGACAGGGGCTGATTCTGGGTATTTCTGGGGGCTGACTTGAGGCCAACTTGGAATTTGAAGACTGTGGATCTGGAAGGAGGGGTCTGAGATCCCTGAGATGGGGAATGCTGAGGGTGGAGCTTGTGGAGGGGCGATGAGGATCTCGGGCTGGGGGTGTTAAGTGTGATGCCTCTTCCTTGTCCAGGCAGAGAGTGTTACCAGGTGGGGTGTTTACCTTTTGCAGTTTCAGAGCCAGGTGTTGTAGGCGGCCACGCTTGCAGCTGGGGAACCTGAGGGAGGCTAGGAGAGGAGATGTCCTTCAGCCTCCCAGCTCAAAGTGGCTGCCAGGGCTCCGGCACTCTCACCCTGCTTTTCTCTCCCCATCGGGCCAGTGGTCAAGCCAGAGGTGCTACAGAAAGCCACTGTGGAACTGCTGGACCAGGCACTGTGTGCCAGCCTGTACGGCCACTCACTCACTGACAGGATGTTGTGCGCTGGCTACCTGGACGGGAAGGTGGACTCCTGCCAGGTGAGCCTCTGACGCCCCAGACCCCAGAAAAACACAGAAATAGTGTGTTCAAATGCTGAGCAATTCACAGATATCTGGATGTCGTTCTTGAGGAATTTTATAGTTGGGACTGAGAGAGGCAGGTGCTGCTTAGAGGATCTTCCATAAGCTCTAACCTGACTGCACTTCCTCCTCTACCCTCCATGGCTCCCTGCTCCCTCCCAGTAGGCCCCAGGTGTGTGCCACAGAGGCTGGGGTCCCTGTGTAATCTCCCTGGCTACGATGGGGTCCCTGTGTAAATCCCCCCGGCTGCCCTCTAGACCGGGACTTGTATGGGGACACAGATGCTATTACCAGCACCAGGCCTGATACCACGTGCCACCCAAGAAACACCTCTTGTATGAATGATGCCAGCATATACCCTGGGCATCAGATTCTCTCCAAATGTATGGGAAAGGTTGGTCTATGGGAACCCCATGGACTCTTGCCCCTGGGTAGTCAGCTGGGCCAAGAGCGACCTGCAGGCTCAACTCAAGAAGTTTCCAGGGCTGGGTGCTGTGGCTCATGCCTGTAATCCCAGCACTATGGGAGGCCGAGGCGGGCAGATCACTTGAGGTCAGGAGTTTGAGATCAGCCTGGGCAACATGGTGAAACCCCGTCTCTACTAAAAATACAAAAATTAGCTGGGCATGGTGGCGGGTGCCTGTAATCCCACCTACTCGGGAGGCTGAGGCAGGAGAATCATTTGAACTGGGAGCTGGAGGTTGCAGTGAGCTGAGATCGCAACATTGCACTTCAGCCTGGGCGACAAAGCGAGACTCTGTCTCAAAAAAAAAAAAAAGAAAGAAAAGAAAATCGGGCCACTCAAAGCTGCCTCTGCTGTTTACCTGGAACCTTCTCTTTTTTTCTTTTTTTAGATGGAGTCTTGCTCTGTCACCCAGGCTGTAGTGCAGTGGCATGATCTCAGCTCACTGCAACTTCTGCCTCCCAGGTTCAAGCGAGTCTCCTGCCTCAGCCTCCAGAGTAGCTGTGATTATAGGTGTGCGCCACCACACCTAGCTAATTTTTGTATTTTTAATTAATTAAGACAGTGTCTTGCTCTGTCACCCAGGCTGGAATGCAGTGGCACCATCTTGGCTCACTGCAACCTCCACTTGCCAGGTTCAAGCGATTCTCATGCCTCAGCCTCCCAAATAGCTGGGATCACAGGTGCCCACCACCACACCTGGCTAATTTTTGTATTTTTAGTAAAGACAGGGTTTCGCCATGTTGGCCAGACTGGTCTCAAAATCCTGGCTTCAGGTGATCCGCCCACCTCATCCTCCTAAAGTGCTGGGATTAGAGGTGTGAGCCACCACGCCCAGCCGACAATTACAATTTTTGTTTTCAATGTATCTCATTGTTCTTTCTTCTTTCAGCCACTTGGTCTTGTTTTGCGGTGTTCTGTTCTTGTTTCATGGACACCATTTCTTCTTTTTCTCTGAGGATCGTAATTTAATCCCAATTATGGTTCTTCTATATTCTATGTTTGTGATTAACTGTATTTCAGGCAAACATAAGTTATTCTGTTGTAACTGAGTGTCTTTATTTCATGGAGATTGGAATCCCTCAAATGGTGCTTAAGAATGAAAGGCCGGCCGGGCGCGGTGGCTCAAGCCTGTAATCCCAGCACTTTGGGAGCCGAGATGGGTGGATCACGAGGTCAGGAGATCGAGACCATCCTGGCTAACACGGTGAAACCCCGTCTCTACTAAAAAATACAAAAATTAGCCGGGCGATGTGGCGGGTGCCTGTAGTCCCAGCTACTCGGGAGGCTGAGGCGAGAGAATGGCATAACCCGGGAGGCGGAGCTTGCAGTGAGCTGAGATCCGGCACTGCACTCCAGCCTGGGTGACAGAGCGAGACTCCGTCTCAAAAAAAAAAAAAAAAAAAAAAAAAAAAAAAAAAAAAAAAAAAAAGAAGAAAGGCCGAGTGCAGTGCTCACACCTGTAATCCCAGTACTTTGGGAGGTTGAGGCACCCAGGTCTCTTGAGGCTAAGAGTTTGAAACCAGTCAGGGCAACATAGCAAAACTCTGTCTCTACAAAAACAAAAACAAAAATTAGCCAGGTTTGGTGGTGCATGCTTGTAGTCCCAGCTACTCGGGAGGCTGAGGCGAGAGAATGGCATAAACCCGGGAGGCGGAGCTTGCAGTGAGCTGAGATCCGGCACTGCACTCCAGCCTGGGTGACAGAGCGAGACTCCGTCTCAAAAAAAAAAAAAAAAAAAAAAAAAAAAAAAAAAAAAAAAAAAAAAAAAAAAAAAAGAATGAAAGGCCGAGTGCAGTGGCTCACACCTGTAATCCCAGTACTTTGGGAGGTTGAGGCACCCAGGTCTCTTGAGGCTAAGAGTTTGAAACCAGTCAGGGCAACATAGCAAAACTCTGTCTCTACAAAAACAAAAACAAAAATTAGCCAGGTTTGGTGGTGCATGCTTGTAGTCCCAGCTACTTGAGAGGCTGAGGTGGGAGGATTATTTGAGCCTGGGAGGTGGAGGCTGCAGTGAGCCAAGATCACAGCACTGCACTCCAGCCTGAGTGACAGAGTGAGACTCCATCTTAAAAAAAAAGAAATGGAAAATTTAAAAATGTCACTCAATTCTTGATGTGATCTCACATTTGCTATTCACTTTCTCTTGGTGGGGGACATTAACACCTTGTGTTCTTGGATTCTCTGTCCCCTTTCAAGGGACCAAAGACCTCCTGGTCTCATTGATCCTTTGTGGCTGCCCAAATCCCTTTTCTACCCCAACCAACCCAGGTCCTCTTGAGAAAGCTTTCTCTGTTGTCTGCAGCTTCCGCACACGGGCTGGGCTGCCGCTTCCCTCTTTCGGCCTCTCGTGACGGACGCTTCATGGCTTCAGTCCACCACCAGGATCTCCCCTGCCTAATTTTTTAGCATGGTTGTGGATTCCTGTCTTTTTTGTGTATACCTCTGCCCTTGTTTCTAAGGGCTGGTGGGTGAGGAAAAGATAGGGAGAGACTGCTACACATGCTTAGATGGCCATATTGAAACCAGAAGCTGGAGAAAATGCTAGGAACTAATAAGTGAGGGCTCGTCTTTAAAAATGTAAGAGTTGGCCGGGCCTGGTGGCTCACCTGTAATCCCAGCACTTTGGGAGGCCGAGGTGGGCAGATCACTTGAGGTCAGGAGTTCAAGACCATCCTGGCCAACATGGTGAAACCCCGTCTCTACTAAAAATACAAAAAATTACCCGGGCGTGGTGGCACGTGCCTGTAATCCCAGCTACTTAGGAGGCTGAGGCAGGAGAATCACTTGAACCTGCGAGGCGGAGATTGCCGTGAGCTGAGATCGTGCCACTGCATTCCAGCCTGGGCAACAGAGCAAAACTTCTGTCTCAGAAACAAAACCAAAAAAAAACACACACAGAATGTAAAAGTCAGGGTGAGCTGGATATGGGAAGGTAAAAAATGGTGAGGCCGGATGAGTGAGAGCAGATGAAGCAATGTTTCATTGGAAGCAATGCTGCAGCTACCAGTGAGATATCTGGAGGCACCCGCATGGCAGTCATACTGTCAGCCTAAGCAAGTGGTGACATTATCAAAGATCTACTGGGTTAAGAAGAGGAGGGGATGTTACTTATTTGGGTCATGTTCCAGATGTAGGACTGAAAGACATCTTGGAGATCCTATAGTCCAACTGTTTTGGGTGGTGGTGGTGGTTTTTTTTTCCTTCCTCCACATAAGAGGAAAACAGGTTCTGAGATGTGAATGATCAGCCCACAAGTGCTGTGTGAGCTCGGGTGGAGAGAGGTCCTGGCAGTCCCAGCTCAGAGCTCCTTCTTGGGCCTCGCAGCCCTGGCATTTGGACTGGCTGCTGCTGACCCATCCTGAGGGTGTGTTTGGTTTCCTAGGGCGACTCAGGAGGACCCCTGGTCTGCGAGGAGCCCCCTGGCCGGTTCTTTCTGGCCGGCATCGTGAGCTGGGGAATTGGCTGTGCAGAAGCTCGGCGTCCGGGGGTCTATGCCCGAGTCACCAAGCTACGTGACTGGATCCTGGAGGCCACCACCAGAGCCAGCATGCCTCTGGCCCCCACGGTGGCTCCTGCCCCTGCCGCCCCCAGCACAGCCTGGCCCACTAGTCCTGAGAGCCCTGGGGTCAACACCCCCACCAAATCCACGCAGGCCTCCAGCACTGTGCCTCTTGACTGGATCACCGTTCCTAAGCTACAAGGTATTTTCGGGGCAGAAAGGTAGAAGACGATGTACGCGCCTATCTTGATTTAGGGAGAATTGATATCATCATAGTATTTTCATAATTTTGGGTCTTCCTGTTCAAGGAAAGGTCACGTGTATCCATTTATTCCCATCTTCTGTTGCGTGTACCCTCATGGTATCTTTCTGTCCATAGGTCTTGCCCATGTCTTGCAAACTATGGCGATCTATCAATGGAATACTTTTTTTTTTTTTTGAGAGAGCGTCTCACTCTGTCACCCAGGCTGGAGTGCAGTGGCATGATCTTGGCTCATTGCAAGCTCCACCTCCCGGGTTCAAGCGATTCTCCTGCCTCAGTCTCCCGAGTAGCTGGGATTATAGGCATGCAACACCACACCCAGCTAATTTTTGTATTTTTAGTAGAGATGGGGTTTCTGCATGTTGGTCAGGCTGGCCTCGAAGTCCTGACTTCATGATCCGCCCACCTCAGCCTCCCAAAGTGCTGGGATGACAGGCGTGAGCCACCGCGCCCAGTCTGGAGTACTTCCTATTGTATTTTCAAATAGCTTGTACCCAGACAACTTGTAGGATTGGCTGGGCGCGGTGGCTCATGCCTGTCATTGCAGCACTTTGGGAGACTGAGGCGGGAGGATCACTTGAGGTCAGGAGTTCAAGACCAGCCTGGCCAACATGACGAAACCCTACTAATTTTTAGTCTCTACTAAAAATTAGCTGGGCGTGGTGGAGGACACCTGTAATCCCAACTACTCAGGAGGCTGAGGCAGGAGAATCGCTTGAAGCCAGGAAGCTGCGGTTGCAGTGAGCCAACATGGCGCCACTGCACTCCAGCCCGGGTGATAAGAGCACAACTCCATCTCAAAAAAAAAAAAAAAGAAAAAAGAAAAAAAACTTGTAGGACTGTATCTGTTTCCAAAACCTGTTAGTTGCTTTCATACACACACACACACACACACACACACACCACACACACACATATATTTTTTTCTGAGACAGAGTTTCACTCTTGTCACCCAAGCTGGAGTGCAGTGGTGCGATCTCGGCTCACTGCAACTTCCACCTCCCGGTTCAAGTGATTCTCCTGCCTCAGCCCCCTGAATAGCTGGGATTACAGGCGTGCATCACTATGCTCGGCTAATTTTTGTACTTTTAGTAGAGTCGGGGTTTTGCCATGTGGCCAGGCTGGTCTCGAACTCCTGACCTCAGGTGATCTGCCTGCCTTGGCCTCCCAAAGTGCTGGGATTACAGGTGTGAGCCACCGCGCCCGCCCATGCTTCATTTCAGTTCACCCACACCGCATACTCTGTTCCGAAACCCCATAGCAATCGTACCCCTTCCTTTTCTGAGCTGCCCCATGGTCTCCTGGAGTGCAGCCCTGTCTTTGCAAGGAGCCCGTAAACCCGGCTTTGTGGGCTGCGGGCCTGTGGCAGGGTCTGTTGCGGGGGGTTCTCAGGCTGACTGGGCTGCTACTGTTTTCTTAACTTCCGTCCCCCAGGCTAGGCCACGAACTTGCTGCAAGACCTTGGGCAAACTATGGACACCTCGAAGCCTCCACGGCTTCCTCTGTGGAATGGGTGGGATTGCGGCCCCTTTAGGGCCTGGCTGCAGTTGGTGTCCTGGGACCCTGCCCAGCCCCATGCTCCCATCCGAGCAGGCCAAGATCCCCAGACCTGGTCCTGTGTCCCCCTTCCAGAATGTGGGGCCAGGCCTGCAATGGAGAAGCCCACCCGGGTCGTGGGCGGGTTCGGAGCTGCCTCCGGGGAGGTGCCCTGGCAGGTCAGCCTGAAGGAAGGGTCCCGGCACTTCTGTGGAGCGACTGTGGTGGGGGACCGCTGGCTGCTGTCTGCCGCCCACTGCTTCAACCAGTAAGCCCCGCCTCCTCCAGGAAGGCTGCCTGGTTTCCCCTCCTCACCAGCCCCTCCCTGTCAGAAACCATCCTGCTGGGGCTGCCTCATGGTGCCCCCCCACCCCTCGCTCCACCCCGGGGAGCAGCCCTTCCTCTCCTGAGGGCAGCTGAGAGACAGGAGGGAGCCGGTGCCCAGGCTTCTGAGGACAAACAGGGCCTAACCAGGGGAGGGGAAGAGGGTTCCTTCCCCACTGCTTGCTACCCAGGCAGCATTTATCTTGGAGATTCCCAGGCACGGTGGCCCACATCCGTGGTCCCAGCTACTCAGGAGGGTGAGGCAGGAGAATTGCTTGAGCCCAGGTGTTCGAGGCTGCAGTGAGCCTGATGGTACCACTGCACTCCATCTGGGGCAGCAGGGCAAGACCCTGTCTCAACAAAAAAAGAGAGAGACTCACAAAGCTGTAGGGGGTTGGGAGGGCTTTGGCACAGGTGTAGAAAATGAAGCCTGAGGGTCCCCTGACTTGCCCAAGGTCCCCCAACTCGGGATCCTTTTCAGGAGGAGCCTGGCAGCCCCTCTTCCCCTGGTCCTCCTCCCTGGAGCCGAGGGTCAGAGGAATGGTCCTGGGGCCCAGACCGCCCTGTGTGGCTTTCCGGGGGAGTGCATCAGCCCTGTCCGTCCCCCAAGAAGGCGGGCATGTGCTGGAGGGCGGGCACGTCTGAGGGCCCTGTCTCCACAGCACGAAGGTGGAGCAGGTTCGGGCCCACCTGGGCACTGCATCCCTCCTGGGCCTGGGCGGGAGCCCAGTAAAGATCGGGCTGCGACAGGTGGTGCTACACCCCCTCTACAATCCTGGCATCCTGGACTTCGACCTGGCTGTCCTGGAGCTGGCCAGACCCCTGGCCTTCAACAAATACATCCAGCCTGTCTGCCTGCCCCTGGCCATCCACAAGTTCCCCGTGGGCCGGAAGTGCATGATCTCCGGATGGGGAAATATGCAGGAAGGAAATGGTGAGTCCTGCCCCGATCGAGGGGAATGGTGGATTTATTCTCCAGGGCCTGGCCTGGGGAGGACCAGGATGGGCATCTCTTGCCTGGACCTTAAACCAATTCCATGGCACAGGGACCTCTGTGGCTGATCCCTTTGTCTTTAGTCCCACTGCCCACATACCACTCACCTCCCCATTCCATCTGGGGGCAAAATCTGGCCGTTGCCTGTTTGTATAAATAAAGTTTTATTGGAACAAGGGCCACGTTCTCACATCCTGCAATAGCAGCAGAGTTAAATACTTGTGACAGAGACTGGCCTTTAAAGTCGAACATATTTATTTATTTATTTTCGAGATGGAGTCTCGCTCTGTCTCCCGGGGTGGAATGCAGTGGCCGGATCTCAGCTCACTGCAAGCTCCTCCTCCTGGGTTCACGCCATTCTCCTGCCTCAGCCTCCCGAGTAGCTGGGACTACAGGCGCCCGCCACCTCGCCCGGATAGTTTTTTGTACTTTTTAGTAGAGACAGGGTTTCACCGTGTTAGCCAGGATGGTCTCGATCTCCTGACCTCGTCATCTGCCCGTCTTGGCCTCCCAAAGTGCTGGGATTACAGGCGTGAGCCACCGCGCCCGGCCCTAAAGCTGAACATATTTAAATTCTCGGGCAATTTATAGAAAACGTTTGCTGGCAGCCACATGCGGTGGCTCACACCTGTAATCCCAGCACTTGGGGAGGCTTCAGCCAGTGGATCTCTTGCAGTCAGAAGTTTAAGACCAGCCTGGCCAACAGGGCAAAACCCCGTCTCTACTAAAAAAAATACAAAAACTGGCTGGGTGCGGTGGCTCACGCCTATAATGCCAGCATTTTGGGAGGCCGAGATGGGCGGATCACTTGAGGCCAGGAGTTCGAGACCAGCCTGCCGAACATGGTGAAAGCCCATCTCTACTAAAAATACAAAAATTAGCCCGGTGTGGTGGCGCACGCCTGTAATCCCAGCTACTCGGGAGGCTGAGCAGGAGAATCACTTGAACCCAGGAGGCAGAGGTTGCGGTGAGCTGAGATCACGCCATTGCACTCCAGCCTGGGCAAAAAGAGTGAAACTCCGTCTCAAAAAAAAAAAAAAAAAAACTTCCCACCCCAACAGTTAATGCTTCCCTTGACCTCAGAATGGCCTCCTGCACATTACCCAGGTGCTAGGGCGGCAGCCCCATGGGGACGGGGGGAGACTTTTGCGCTCTGAGTGAGGAATCCGAGGCCCACCTCCTTCTCACTCTGTGGCTTTGTGTGATACCTGCAACTCTGAGCCCTGGTTTCTTCGTCTGTGGGGTGGGGATGCTGCATGTCGGCACTGTTAGCGGACCCGAACTGGAGCTGCTCTGAGGATCACTCTGCAAGTGGCCTTTCTGGGCTCTTTCCCTGGTAGCCACCAAGCCCGAGCTCCTGCAGAAGGCGTCCGTGGGCATCATAGACCAGAAGACCTGTAGCGCGCTCTACAACTTCTCCCTCACAGACCGCATGATCTGTGCCGGCTTCCTGGAAGGCAAAGTTGACTCCTGCCAGGTAAGCATTCAAAGGGGGAAACCGGGCAGTATTTAGATGAAATGCCCACACCAGTTCACCTGGCAGTTCTGTGTGTGCAGACCTAGATGTCTTCCCTTCCTTTCCTTCCCTCCCTTTCCTTCCCTCCCTTTCCTTCTCTCCCTTTCCTTCTCTCTCTTTCTCTCTCTCTGACGGAGTCTTGCTCTGTCACCCAGGCTGGAGTGCAGTGGCACGATCTTGGCTTACTGCAACCTCCGCCTCCCGGGTTCAAGCGATTCTCCTGCCTCAGCCTCCCGAGTAGCTGGGATTACAGGCATGTGTCACCATATTTTTGTATTTTTAGTAGAAATGGGGTTGCACCATGTTGGCCAGGATGGTCTCGATCTCCTGACCTCATGATCCGACTGCCTGGGCCTCCCAAAGTGCTGGGATGACAGGCATGAGCCACCGTACCCAGCCTAGATTTCTTTTTTTTTATTTTTTGAGATGGAGTCTTGCTCTGTTGCCCAGGCTGGAGTATAGTGGCATGATCTTGGCTCACTGCAACCTCTGCCTCCTGGGTTCAAGTGATTCTCCTGCCTCAGCCTCCCGAGTAGCTGGGACTACAGGCATGTGCCTCCACACCCGGCTAATTTTTGTATTTTTAGCAGAGACGGGGTTTCACCATGTTGGCCAGGCTGGTCTTGAACTCCTGACCTCAGGTGATCCGCCTGCCTCGGCCTCCCAAACTGCTAGGATTGCAGGACTGAGCCATTGCGCCCAGCCATAGCCACCATGCTCAGATTTCTTTTTTTTTTTTTTTTTTTTTTTTTTGAGACGGAGTCTTGCTCTGTCGCCCAGGCTGGAGTGCAGTGGCCGGATCTCAGCTCACTGCAAGCTCCGCCTCCCGGGTTTACGCCATTCTCCTGCCTCAGCCTCCCGAGTAGCTGGGACTGCAGGCGCCCGCCACCTCGCCCGGCTAGTTTTTTGTATTTTTTAGTAGAGACGGGGTTTCACCGTGTTAGCCAGGATGGTCTCGATCTCCTGACCTCGTGATCCACCCGTCTCGGCCTCCCAAAGTGCTGGGATTACAGGCTTGAGCCACCGCGCCCGGCCCATGCTCAGATTTCTGAAGGGCTCAACCGTGCAAAGACAGAGGTTAATTTTTAGGCTCGGTGCAGTGGCTCATGCCTGTAATTCCAGTGCTTCAGGAGGCTGAGGTAGGATCAGTTGAGGCCAGGACTGCAAAACCAGTCTGGGTGACATAGTGAGACCCCGTCTCTACAAAAATAAAAAAAAATTGTCAGACAAGAGTGGCAGGTGCCTGTGGTCCCAGCTCCTTGGGCAGCTGAAGTGGGAGGATCTCTTGAGCCCAGGTGTTCTAGGCTGCAGCAAACCGTGATCACACCACTGCCCTCCATCCTGGGTGACACAGCAACACCCTATCTCAAAAAACAGACAGGCAGGTGCAGTGGCTCCTGCCTGTAATCCCAGCACTTTGGGAGGCAGAAGTAGACAGATGACCTGAGGGTAGGCAGTTCAGGACTGGCCTGGCCAACATGGCGAAACTCCATCTCTACTAAAAAAATACAAAAATTAGCCAGGAAAGGTGGTGGGTGCCTGTAATTCCAGCTGCTCGGGAGGCTGAGGCAGACAGTATTGCTTGAGCCCAGGAGGCGGAGGTCACAGTGAGCCGAGATCATGCCACTGCACTCCAGCCTGGGCAACAGAGCGAGACTTCGCCTAAAAAAAAAAAAAAAAAAGCATCAGATTTCAAAAGTAACTCTCAAGGTTAGATGCCACTATTACTAGTCAATACAAAATACCAAGGACAGTGTAAATGCCCATTCGTAGGCAGTAGTTAAAAGAAAGGTGGTAAATAACCTGATGGAAACCTACCCAGCCCAAGTTCTCAAACAAGACCCCTGAGTTCAAATCCTGCTTCAGTTGCTGTGTGACCCCAGGCAAGTGCCTCAACCACTCTGGGCCTCTGATCCTCATACGTAAAGTGAGAAACATAACAATGCCTTCTAGGAGTGTTGTGAGATCAGTGTCTTGCATAGTCTTTTCTTCCTATGTATTCATTATATTGTATTTTTTTTTTTTTTTTTGTGAGACGGAGTCTCACTCTGTCTCCCAGGCTGGAGTGTAGTGGCCGGATCTCAGCTCACTGCAAGCTCCACCTCCCGGGTTTATGCCATTCTCCTGCCTCAGCCTCCCGAGTAGCTGGGACTACAGGCGCCCGCCACCGCGCCCGGCTAATTTTTCATATTTTTTAGTAGAGACGGGGTTTCACTGTGTTAGCCAGGATGGTCTCGATCTCCTGACCTCGTGATCCGCCCGTCTCGGCCTCCCAAAGTGCTGGGATTACAGGCTTGAGCCACCGCGCCCGGCCTGTATTCTATTTTTTAATCATACTCTCTATATAATCATACTCTATTTAAAAATACTCTCTATATCAATAGGCAATTCATAATAGCTTTTTTTTTTTTTTTTGAGACAGAGTCTTGCTTTTTCGCCCGGGCTGGAGTGCAGTGGCCGGATCTCAGCTCACTGCAAGCTCCGCCTCCCGGGTTTTACGCCATTCTCCTGCCTCAGCCTCCGGAGTAGCTGGGACTACAGGCGCCCGCCACCTCGCCCGGCTAGTTTTTTGTATTTTTAGTAGAGATGGGGTTTCACCGTGTTAGCCAGGATGGTCTCGATCTCCTGACCTCGTGATCCACCCGTCTCGGCCTCCCAAAGTGCTGGGATTACAGGCTTGAGCCACCGTGCCCGGCCTCATAATAGCTTTTTATATTGAAAAGAATGTTGAGGCCAGGCCAGGTGGCTCACATCTGTAATTCCAGCACTTTGGGAGGCCAAGGCAGGCAAATAATCTGAGGTCAGGAGTTGGAGACCAGCCTGGCCAAGATGGTGAAACCCTGTCTCTACTAAAAATACAAAAATTGGCTGGGCGTGGTGGCAGGTGCCTGTAGTTTCAACTAACTCGGGAGGCTGAGGCAGGAGAATTGCTTGAACTCAGGAGGTGGAGGTTGCAGTGAGCCAAGATCGCGCCACTGCACTGCAGCCTGGGCAAGAGAGCATGACTCTGTCTCAAAAAAAAAAGGAAATAAGCCTGGCAGCTAATGATCAGGGGCTACTGCTAGGTGGTAGGACTATTCGTGGCTGTTATTATTATTATTTTTAGAGTTTTTCTGCATTGTTTTACTGCCCCCAAACGCAAGAATGATGGAAACTCAGAGAGGGGAAGTGACTCACTCCAGGTCACACAGCCAGGCATGGCGCTGCAGCCAGGTCTCCAGGCCCGCGCTGTGCCCTCTGCCCCCCTGCCCTCGATGGGGCCCACCCACTGTGGGAACGCAGGAGGGTATGGCAGTGCCGGGAAGAGAGGGTCCCTGGAGGACCAACCAGTGCTCTTTCCTTCCTTTCTAGGGTGACTCTGGGGGCCCCCTGGCCTGCGAGGAGGCCCCCGGCGTGTTTTATCTGGCAGGGATCGTGAGCTGGGGTATTGGCTGCGCTCAGGTTAAGAAGCCGGGCGTCTACACACGCATCACCAGGCTAAAGGGCTGGATCCTGGAGATCATGTCCTCCCAGCCCCTTCCCGTGTCTCCGCCCTTGACCACAAGGACGCTGGCCACCACCAGCCATCCCTCCAGGACGACAGCTAGCCTCACAGTCCCGGGGGCCACACCCAGCAGACCCACCCCTGGGGCCGCCAGCAGGGTGACGGGCCAACCTGCCAACTCAGCCTTATCTGCCATGAGCACCACTGCTAGGGGACAGATGCCATTTCCAGATGTCCTGGAGGCCACCACACACTCCCAGCTACCAGGTACTGGGAGAGGCGGAGGGACCCCAGGGAGTGGAGGGTACCATGTTAATCGGCTCGGGCTGCCAAACAAAACATAACATCCTCTCTGGCCTGGCGCAGCAGCTCACTGTAATCCCAGTACTTTGGGAGGCCAAGGTGGGTGGATCGCCTGAGGTCAGGAGTTCCAGATCAGCCTGGCCAGCGTAGTGAAATCCCATCTCTACCAAAAAAAAAAAAAAAAAAAAATTAGCTGGGCGTGGTGGCGGGCGCCTGTAATCCCAGCTACTCGGGAGGCTGAGGCAGGAGAATCGCTTGAACCCAGGAGGCAGAGGTTGCAATAAGCCGAGATGGTGACATTGCACCCCAACCTGGGTGACAGAGCGAGACTTCCATCTCAATAATAATAATAAAAGACCAGGTGTGATGGTGCACGCCTGTGGTTCCAGCTACTGGGGAGGCTGAGACAGGAGAATTATTTGAGCTGAGGAAGCAGAGGTGCCGTGAGCTGAGATCGCGCCATTATACTCCAGCCTGGGTGACACAGCCCGTCTCTATTAAAATGAAAGCAGGGCTTTGATGGTTCACAGCTGTGCCATGTTCTTGGCTGAGTGTTTCTTGTGAACCTGGCAGCTGCCCTCATGTGGGTCTGTCCCCGCAGCCTGGGGGCTGTCACTTTCTCAGTCTGAGCTGATGTTTCCTTTTTCGATAGCTACGGCCTGGGAGCTCTTAACCTTGGGCCCAAAAGCGGTGGAGAAGCCGCGCCTTGAAACACAGGCGGGTTGTGTGTGGAGGCAGTTGGCGTTCCCAAGGACAGGGGCTGCGGCTGCCGTCACATTCTCCAAGGCCACCTAGTCTTGGGTCAGGGCCAGATGGTGCCCGGCTGGTTCGGAACTGGCACTTCCCCTTGCCGACCTTGGTATCTGCTGCGGGTGGCACAGGGGGAAGGGGGCACCCAGGGAAGCCAGCTGGGTGGTGACAGAGGGCGGGGAGGGGGGCTTGCCCCTGAGGAGGAAAATGGAAAACGGCCCTCTGGAGACAGCAGGTGGGTACGGGTCCCCTCCATGGGTGGTAACGGGGTCCCTGAAGCCCCCGGCAACCACCCCATGTATTCTTTCTACAGCTGTGTTCTGAGGAAGGCCTTTGCACTTGGCACCGTCTGGGGAGGGCTCGGAGGCCATCAGGGATCCAGGCAGAGTGCCAAGGCAGGGCTGGGGCCTCTGGGTCAGGGCCCTGGTGTGTGCAAAGGCCTTGGGGTGGGAGGGAACTCCTGGAGGACGGAGATGTGGGAGGCTGCCATGAGAGGGGCTTTCGGCCTGGCCCCGGGCAGGGGAGAAGGTATGGTCCCAAAGCTGAAGTCACAGGAGACAAATGCATTTCCAATGTTATTTGAGAAAAGCCCAAAGACCAAGCAGCAGGCCCGGTGTCCTTTCCTGCCGAGTTTTCCTGGGGCAGGTCCGCCCTCGCATCCGGGGCTCCCAGGGGGATTCACGGAGGGGCGGCGCCCTGGGGGGCTTCGTGGAGGAGGCGCCCTGGTCCACCTGCCCATGCGCCTGGCTCCCCCCGCAGACTGCGGCCTGGCGCCGGCAGCGCTCAGCAGGATTGTGGGCGGCAGCGCAGCGGGCCGTGGGGAGTGGCCTTGGCAGGTGAGCCTGTGGCTGCGGCGCCGGGAACACCGCTGCGGGGCGGTGCTGGTGGCAGAGAGGTGGCTGCTGTCGGCGGCGCACTGCTTCGACGTGTGAGTCCCAAACGCTCCAAATGCCCCTGCACGTGTCTGTAGCTCACTCGGAACCGAACTGTTGCCTGAAAACGCACCGTGACCCCCTCCTTTGCCGGAGTGCCCTCCCCGACCCCGGGGTCCCACTGCCCCAGGCTGCTCCTCCCAACCCCCCATCCCCACTCCCTGCAGTCCTCCGCTGCCCACCCACCCCTCAGCCTGACCACCCTGGGTTGTCCTACCCCGCGGTCCCCACCAAACCCGGGGGCTGCAGCCCCTCCCAGCTCCAGGCCAAGTCCACGGGGACATTGGGGTCACTTATTTCCCCAGCCCTCGCCCCTGGCACTTAGCTCCAGCTCCCCCAAAGACCACCCAGTAGAAAGCTGTCCTCCCCAGGGCCCAAGCCCTGGCAGGCGAGGGCTACGGTATTCCAGAGGGGACATCCAGCTCCAGGCCCTGCGGGGCTCGAGGTCAGAAGGGCGGGGGGGCGGACCCTCATGGCCACCAATCTTTTCAGAGCGCTAGTATTAGGTGGTGATGACTGCAGTTCTTGGTGCTGCGTCGGTGCCTGGTGGGAGACATTGAGCCCATTCCCAGACTGGCAGCCAGAGACCAAGTGGCCAAGAACCGTGGTCGGCCCCTGTGGGACACCGCAGGGGCGGGGGCCGGGGGCGCGGGGGCTCTGGCCGACGCCTGTTCTCGCGCGCCCTCCAGCTACGGGGACCCCAAGCAGTGGGCGGCCTTCCTAGGCACGCCGTTCCTGAGCGGCGCGGAGGGGCAGCTGGAGCGCGTGGCGCGCATCTACAAGCACCCGTTCTACAATCTCTACACGCTGGACTACGACGTGGCGCTGCTGGAGCTGGTGGGGCCGGTGCGCCGCAGCCGCCTGGTGCGCCCCATCTGCCTGCCCGAGCCCCTGCCGCGACCGCCAGACGGTGCGCGCTGCGTCATCACCGGCTGGGGCTCGGTGCGCGAAGGAGGTAGGCGCGCCCGGGGCCGGGGTGGTGCGGGGTGCAGGGCAGCAGTCGGACGGGGTCCCCACCAGCCCCATCTCGCTCGTCTGCAGGCTCCATGGCGCGGCAGCTGCAGAAGGCGGCCGTGCGCCTCCTCAGCGAGCAGACTTGCCGCCGCTTCTACCCGGTGCAGATCAGCAGCCGCATGCTGTGTGCCGGCTTCCCGCAGGGCGGCGTGGACAGCTGCTCGGTGAGCCCCCGCCGGCCGGGGCGACCAGGGGCCCAGGTCCCGCCCAGCCGCCGGGGAGGGAGGGTTCCCGCTGCCACGAAGCCCACCATCCGGGCGCCATCCTCCGGTGCAGACTTCTCCAGAGGATCAAGCAGGGGGCCTTTTTGGCTCTGGAGAAATTTCCACTCCACAACCGTTTATTGGGTACCCACTGCAACCCACCCCTGGGCCTCAACGGCAGAGCAGGCAGAGGCTGCAGCGGGAGGCCCCATTCCACTCCGGGACCACGTGGCGGGTGTCCATAAATGTCTGCCACCTTTGCATTGAGCCCATTTTCCAGACAGTGAAAGTGCAGCTTCCAAGGGAAGCCACTCACTACGGTCACCCGTACAGGGGCCAATGACCCAAGGGCTGCTGTAGGGGAGGTACCGGACTCTGAACCCCCATTTATCTCCCCAACAGGGTGACGCTGGGGGACCCCTGGCCTGCAGGGAGCCCTCTGGACGATGGGTGCTAACTGGGGTCACCAGCTGGGGCTATGGCTGCGGCCGGCCCCACTTCCCAGGTGTCTATACCCGAGTGGCAGCTGTGAGAGGCTGGATAGGACAGCACATCCAGGAGTGACCGCCACGTGATCGCCCAGGCCGGGACTCTAGGCGAAAGCAGCAGGAGCAGCAGGAGCAGCAGGCCACCCAACACCCCACCTCACTGTACCCTACCCAAGGACGGGAGTGGGGGTGCGTGTGGGGAGGCTGTGGGTCATGGGGATGCATTTTGGTAGCACTCTTTGTTCCAATAAACACAGCTCCTCCACCCTGGCTCACTGGCTCAGTACCTCAGTGTCACTGCGAGGACCACCTGCCTGGCGCTCCGACAGGACGCGGGTGGAAGGCAGAGGGGTCAAAGCAAGCCTCGACAAGGGGAGGGCTGTCCCCCTTAGCCTTTGGGGCAAGGGTGGCGGCAACACATTCCTCGTGACTCAGCAGCCCGGTGGCACTTAAGGGGAAAGATGGACTCCCAAGCCAGGAGAGGCTGAGACCCTCCGAACTGGGGTTCCAGGGACACGCGTCAACTCTCCCCAGAGATCCCTTAGGAGGGAAATAAAGAGGTTTCTCTCCACCCTCCACCAATTTATTTGCCCGTCCGCAGGAGGTGACAGCTCCGGTGGGGTCTGACCAGCCCCACCTCCAAAGTCTAGACAAGAGTTCTCCGCCCAGAAAATATGAGGCTGACCTGGGCCCACTAGGGGAAGACCCCAAAGGCCTGAAGGAGGTGCCACTGGGCTGCCAGCACTTTGGGAAGGCACAGGCCCCCCCCACCCCCGAGATCCAAGCTGCACTGGCTGGCAGGGGGCAAGGTGGAGGGGGGGTGGCGAGGACACAGTCCCGTCTGTCCCAGCACCGGTGCCACCCCGCTAAGCCTCGAGCAGGCAGTACGCACATGCGGGCCCCGCCTCTCAGACCACGTTTATGGAAATGAACCCGGCGGGGCGGCCCGCGGGCTCGCCAGTCACATGTTGGCTCGTTCCCGCTGCAGCCGCGAGTTGTAGGCGCGGGACACGGTGTTCCAGGCGTCCATGTAGCGGTCCATGCACATGGCGATGCACTTCTGCGGGACCGGAGGGGAGCACGGCTCAGCTCGGGACCTCGCGCCCCCGGGGACCTCCCACACCCCGGATCCAGGCCGCCCGGGCTGCTGAGTGCACGCGTGCGGTAGCCTCTCCGCCGCGCCGCCTCTTTAGTCTGCGCACGCGCAGACACCTCCCCCCTCGAATCTAGATCCTCGCGACCCTTTCCCCGAACCTCCGCGGGTCTCACCTGCTCAGAGTTGTCCAGGGAGCCCCCAGGTTTCCCGATACACTTCCGGAAACACTTGTCCGTCATCCTCTGTGGAGACACGCGAGGCTTCAGCTGCGACGTCCGCCCCCAGAGGTGGCCCTGTCGCCCCCAGCGCCCGTCCCCGGCCAGCCCCGCACCTGCAGCAGCTCCTGCGCGTTGGCCACGGCGATCTGCACCTTCACCTGCTCCATTATGAGCCCTGGGTCCAGCTTTCCGCTGCTGGAGCCCCCGAAATCGGAGCCGAAGCCGCCCTCCATGGCTCCGCAAAGTCAACCGGACCGAGGCCGCGTGCGCCGACCCGTAGCTGCGCCGGAAGTGGGCCGCCCGGGACACCACGGGAAACGGAGTCTACGTGGGCGGGGACGGAAGACTACAACTCCCACAAGACCGCGCGCGCCCGGGCCTTTCCAGGTCGTGCGGGGGGCCCTCTGCTCACGCGCAGGCCTGGAGCTGCCGTTACCTACAGAAGCCACCCGTGGTTACGACTCTGCGGGAAGGCGGCCGACTTCGCCCGGGGAGTGGGGTGCCACTGCGTGCGGCCGAAGTCGATCACTTTGTAGACAGGATCTGTCTCCGCCTCGTCCCCAGAGGCCTGCCGCGCATGCGCACGAGGCACCCGGCGCGCCTATATGACGTGCTGCTGCCGGGGCGGAGCCCGGACGCATCACATGACGAAGAGTCCACTGGTGCTACAGCGTCGGAGGCTCACTAGAAAAAAACGGGCAGAGTCCCATGCATCGCCTGGGACTTGTCTATACTCGCCAGTCACCTTTTCCTTGAGGGTGGAGGGGTTTTAGACATCCGCTTCATTGGGGACAGAGGCCCCGGCTCGAGCTTTCCCGCGCAGGAATAAACTCGAGGCAGAACCTAAAATCAAAATGTTTATTGGAGTGTTGTACAAAAAAGTTTCCAGTCATAAAATGTATATTACAAATCATTGGAAAAAAAAAAAAAGAACAACACATTTGGCATGCATCTTCTTAAAAACCGAATCTCGGAAATGAAAGTCCATGCCAGCCCCAAGGCTACAGCCCAGCTCCGTTTGCAGGTTGTGCCGTGACGCTCGCTGGACGCAGGGCTTGGAAGACGCTGCAGGCGGCGACGCCCCAGGACCGAGTTCCTGGGATCTTTAACAAAGAACTGCCGCGTGCAGGCCTCAGACCAACCCCAGCCAAAGCCGCTGGCATGAGGACAGGTGCATGATCGGATTCTGGGTCAGCCCGCAGGCCTCCTGGGCTCAGCGGGGCAGGCTTCCGCGTTAACCTTGGGCTGTGCACCCCAGAACCCGCGTTGGTCCAGCAGCCGTGGGCCTCCCCCCAGGGCTGGGCGGCGTCTGATGCTTCGCAGGGAGGGCGCTAGGCTTGGAGTCACGCGGCATGGGCTTACAACAGAGGGATGGTTTCGCATCGTTCTAAGCGGCACACAGCTAAGCGTATTTGTGGACAAATGCAAATTGTTTCCCAGGCCATAAATAACTTTTAAAACTTTGATTTTCTTAGTGTTTCCAAAGACTCAATTCTCAATGAACCTCCAATCACCCACAGGCTGCACAGTCCACACCTCTCACCACTCCCTTCAGCTAAGGGCACCCGCAGTCCTAGGACCACCCCCCGCTCCACCCAAGGCAAATGTAGGGTGGGGGGGTTCTGTGGACCTGGGGCGTGCTGTGTTCAGGACAGGGCTGGGCAGCGTCTGGACACCAGGACCTGCGGGTTTTGGGGGGGACTTTGTCCCTGAGCCCAGCCTGTGAGGCTGTCAGCAAATTACAGACCAACTCCAGGATACAGCTTTGCTCCCTCAGGCCCAAAATACATAGGATGTGGCTGAGACCACTGCATACTCCCCACAGGACAAGACTACCAAGATCCACCCCCAGAACACTCGCTGGCACGAAGCCTGGCCACTCGGGTCCAGGTGATTCCTGCCATGAAGGTGGGGAAGAGGACAGTCTGTCGCCAGCACTCCCACTTCCAGCGGCTGGCAGAGGGTATCCCTGGGGCAGGCAAAGCTCCCTACCAGCCGCCTGACTGGGAGCACAGCGTGGTAGCCTGTCGGGCCCCTCCAGGAGGAAATGCTTTGGTAAGACGCGCCCCCCTTGATCCACCTGGGACAGGGACTTCTGAGAGCAGGACAGCGAGCGGGGGCTACATGGAGCAGCGGGTGTTTCTGCTTTGTCGGCCGCTGGCTACTTCCCGGCCTGGGGCTGGGGCCCCCCATTCCTTCCTCCCACAGGCAAGTCCCCAGGGAGGCGGGATGCACAGTGACAGGGGAGCAGTGCTGCCCCCACCCTGCAGTGAACGCCAAGGCCTGGAGACGGCGCGTGCCCATGGCTCAGTTTTGGTGTCTTTATTTAAGACTCGAGCTGCACTTTCTGAAGGAGGCTTTGCTGTCGGAGTGACCCCCAGTCCCACACCACCCCGGGGAGGAGAGTCAGCCTGTCCTCAGGGCCCTGGCGTGAGCTCCTGACCTGCGTACTGACCAATGTAAAAAAATAAATATCCATTAAAAAAATAACTTCTGTGTATCTATGAGGGAGGGTGTAAACGGTGAGCTATTGCCAAAGGGGGTGCCAGGTGTTGGGAAGCTGGACTGAGGGGCCTGGGGGCGTCGTGATAGGAGTCAGGTGGCCTTGGCCTGTCTGAGAAACATGGCTTCAGCAAGAAAGTCACAGATGAAAGCTACAGTGTGGATAGATGCATGTGTATATCTAGACGCAGGGCAGATGGAGCCGGAACCCGGGAGGGGCTCCGCCGCGCTCTCCTCCAGGGAGTCCACATGGTGGCGTTCCCTGCAGACAGCTGTTCTGAAACTCACTGCCTCTGCCTCCGAGGCAACCAGCTGTGTCCCCTCCCTGCTTATCGTGACAGGTCTTACAACGGGACTGTCCTCATTCTTCCTTCCCCGGGTCTTCCCCTCCCCTGCCCTGTTGGCCCTGCAGAGTCAGGAACTGACCTGAGGGAAAACTCCCCCAAATAAAGTCAACGGTCCGAGAAACCCAGCCGGTGGGCTGGCAGAACGGGAATCTGGAAGCCCAGGCAGCGGAGCGAAAACCCGCCCTGGGGGCCACGCCATCCCCACGCGGGTCCACACCCGCTGCGTGGCTGCCTGGAGTTCCCTGCTGTCAGAAGCTGGGCAGCCAGAATACAGGCTTGGCCCCCGGCCCCACCAGGTCAACGCCTGGATTCTGAATTTGGTTTTGTAGAAAGCCTTCAAAAAACCCACCACCATTGAATTCCTACGCAGTTTCCACGCTCTGTCTGCATCAGGGCCGTCTCCTGTCCCCTCTCTAGCCTCGCCGGCCCTCCTCCCTCCAAGCCCGAGCATCTTCTAAACCTCGGGGTCCTGGCCCTGGGCTTCCAATCTGACCCAATGGTGAGATGGGGAGTGGGGGGGGATTGAAAAGTCTCCCGGGCAGCGGTGAAGTGGCAGCGAAGTGAGGCTGGAGGATACCCGCTGGGAGGGAAGGCTGGGGAAGACCCACCCACACGTTCTGGCAGTTTGCTTAGAAATTCTCTAGAAATGTATCAAGAACTAAAGAAAGCCAATGATATAAAAATAGTTTTCAGTGGCTCTGGGTAAAGAAAGGTGTGTGGATGAGGAGTGTGGGTTCACATCACGTAGCAGCCTCTCGAGGTGGTCCTCGGGTCCCCCTGCAGGAAGGAAGGAAGGAAGGACGGCCATGATCAGGGCCAGCCTGGAGGCGGCCGGCAGGTAGATGGCTGCCCCCACCTCCCCACCAGGGAGGGGCTGAGTGACAGCAGTGTCTACTTCTAGAGCCTTCCATTCCACTTCCACTTCCCCATGAGCCCGCCTATGAGGACACGTTCTGTTTTGGGTTCCAAAACAATCATAGGAATCTTGCGATACGTGCATTTAACGCAGTGTGGCTTCGGCACTCATCTTCTCCCCAAAAGCCAATATTGAAGGGACCTGTGTCTTTGACTGAGGAAGCCTGGTTGACCAGAGAGCATCTGGGAGCTGTTCAACATCCACCTCTCAGGGGACCCCCTGGCCAGCTACCCTGAGGTCTGTGATGTCGCAAATCCACATGACGGGCACGACCCAGGAGGCAAGAACAGGTCTCTGCCGTGCCCGTAACAGCCAAGGCTGGCTTCACCCTGAACCACGGCAGCCAGATGGAGCTCCCGCCGGGGATGCGGCAAGCACACGTGTGTGTGTGTGCAGGAGCTCACTCCGCCCCAGAGGCTGCCCCCCAGCCACAAGTGGGCACAGGGGTCCTACCTGTTGGTGGAAAAGATCCTCCTCACCGAACTCCGCTTCCTCCTCCTCTTCCTCCCCATTCTCATTCTCGCGCACCACCGAGGACTGCTTCACAGTCCTCATGGCTACTTCCTGTGCGGGACAGGACACGGCAGCGCGTCCAGGGATCAGGCCCAGAGCTGCCGTGGCCGCCCCGAGGGTCCTCAGGCCCTGCCCAGGACTCTAGCCGAGCACCCCCAAGCTGGGCACCTACCTCGCCATCCGCGTTAACTAGGACGGTGCGGAAGCTCTCGCCCGTTCCCCAGCTGCTCTGGCCCTTCCACACCAGCGTCGAGGGGGGGCTGTGGGCCACCCCGGCACCAGCGGCCCACACCTGGGGACCCAGGAACAATGGCCCCGTCAGGGTCCCCTCTGGTTCCAGGGACGTGGTCAGCCACTGGCTCCTACCGCACAGCCCCCTTCAATGCCCTTCCATGCCCTGGGCATTCAGTCCTTCCAGCCCGACGCAGGCTTATTCAGGGCGATGGCCCCAGGATACAGAAGAGACCAGGCTTCTCTTGGCAGGCAGGGCTGAGCTGGGATCTGACGCCCACCAGGCTCCACGGCTCATGCCCCGACGGTTACACTTCACAGGGACGCCTGCAGCCCCAACGGCCCGGACCCAGACCCAGGGCACACAGCTCAGGCTCACTTCACGGGACGCCTGCAGCCCCAACGGCCCGGACCCAGACCCAGGGCACACAGCTCAGGCTCACTTCACGGGGCGCCTGCAGCCCCAACGGCCCGGACCCAGACCCAGGCACACAGCTCAGGCTCACTTCACGGGGCGCCTGCAGCCCCAACGGCCCGGACCCAGACCCAGGGCACACAGCTCAGGCTCACTTCACGGGGCGCCTGCAGCCCCAACGGCCCGGACCCAGACCCAGGGCACACAGCTCAGGCTCACTTCACGGGACGCCTGCAGCCCCAACGGCCCAGACTCAGACCCAGGGCACACAGCTCAGGCTCCAGGGAGGCCCAGTGGGGTGACACCAGCACATGGAGGTTCTATGACTGCGGCAGCTGCTCTTAGACGGTGCCTGGTGCCACCACCATCCCTACCCCCTACCGAGTCCTGCTCCTCCAGCCCCCTGGCCCCACCTCACATCCCATCCGTGGCCACCCTCGCCCTCCTGCCCCACCACCTACCGTGACCATCTGGCCGGCGCGCAGGACGTACTTGGGCGTGAACTTGTAAGCGATCTCCTCCCCCTCCAAGATCTGCCTCTTAATTCTCCAGTTCCCCAGAGACTGATCCTGGAAGACACGGTGCACACCTGACCCTCAGCCACCAGGACTGGGACACCGCCCTGATCGCCCTGGCTGGCGGCCCCGTCACCCTGACCCTGGGTCACCCCCATCAGCTGGGTCCACCCGTTACCGCTGTGCCCCAGTCATTCCGGTCACCTTGTCCCCTGCCTCGCATTGGCCGGTGGCCCCGTCACCCTGACCCTGGTCACCCCCATCAGCTGGGTCAACCCGTTACCCCTGTCCCAGTCATTCCGGTCACCTTGTCAGAGTTGTTCTTGAGCTGCACAAACTTGCCCTCCAGGTCGATCTCCTCGATGCTGACACTGCCCGAGGCCGAGGCCTGCTGGGCCAGGTGGAAGCCGCCACTGCCACCCGTGCCCGTGCCCAGGACGCTTGGGCCGCTGCCCAAGGGCTCCTCCACCTCCAGCCTCTTCCGCTTACTGCGGCCCAGGCGCCCGGCGGCCGACGTGCCGCTGCCGCTGCTGCTCGAGGTGGCTCGTGAGACGGTGACGCGTGAGGATGGGCTTGGGGACAGCTTCAGCCTGTGGGGAAGGCAAGGAGGGCGGGACTGGTGGTGGCAGCCCCAGACAGCCCAGGGCACGCAGAGTGGCGGCCGCGGCCCAGCCCCACCTCCACCCCTGCCCAGCACTCCCAGCAGCCCCGTCTCGCTTCTCCTCCTACCCCGCCCTCCTCCTTGCCCCGCACTCCCAAGCCTCCTGGCCTGCCGCACCTCTCCTCCTCGCCCTCCAGCAGCTTCCGGTAGGCGTTGATCTCCATGTCCAGGGCCAGCTTCACGTCCAGCAGCTCCTGGTATTCGGCCAGCTGCTGTTGCATCACCTCCCGCATCTCCGTCATCTCCTGCTCCTTGGCGTCCAGCATCTTCCGGAACTTGTCCCGCTCCCCGGCCATGGCCTCCTCCAGCTCCCGGATGCGATCCTCAGCGGCGCTCGCCTGCGGAGGGGGCAGGCGGCGAAGGTCAGGGCAGCCCCTGGGTCACAAGGCCCGGGTGATCCTGGGACTGCGGGAGACGGGCCCTCACCGCAGACTGGGGCAGAGACCAGGCCTGGGCATGGGGCGCACGGGACGGGAGGGAAAGGGCATCTCTGGGCGCCCCGAGGGCTCCATCCACTGCCAAGAGGCCAGAGCCCCGCGCCCCGCACATCCGGGACAGGGACCAGAGGTCGGGCCAGGGGGACGGCGGGCAGTGGCGCTGTGCTCGTCACCTGCTTCTGGAGGCCAGAGAGCTGGTAGCTGAGGGACTCCAGGCGCATGCGGGCCTCCTTCAGCTCCTCGCGAGCCGCACTGGCCGCCTTGTCGTTCTGGTCGGAGCTCAGCTTGGCGCTGTCCAGCTATGGGGAGATGGGCAGGTGAGCGCAGGCGCGGGGTGGGGGTCCCACTGGCCACCCCTGCCCACCCGCCCGCCGGCCACACCTTGGCCTGGTAGGTCTGCTCCAGTTCCAGCTTGTAGAGCCGCACTTGCTCGTCGTGCTGGCTCCGCAGCTCCTCCAGCGCCTGTGCCATCTTGAAGTCATACTCCTGCTGCCGGCTGCTGTCCACCTCCACCAGGCGCCGCTCGTGCCGCCGCCGCGTCTCCCGCACCTCCTGTGGACCGAGGCTTCATGACCCTCCGGTCCTGCCTGGGCCCCAAGCACCAGGTCCAAGGGAGGGCTCCAAAATGCGCCAAGAGGAACCTCCAGGCAATTCCTGGCTCCTTGTGCACAAGTTACAAACCAATACACGTGCAGGTGAGAGGCGACCCAGGGGCCATCCACGCGCTAGAACGTGACTCAGCCACGAAAAGGAGTGAGGCTCTGACACCGCCAGGCATGAATGCACCGTGAGGACGTCACACTCAGCGAGAGAAGCCAAACACAAAAGGCCACGTGTGATCCCATTTCCATGAAATGTCCAGGACAGGCCCATCCACAGAGACAGAGAGGGGATGGGTGGGTACCGGGGCTGGGAGTGACTGCTGATGGGGGGGGGGTTCTTTTTGGGTGATGGAATGTTCTAGAATTAGAGGTGGTGGTTGCACAACCCTGTGGAGATCCTGCCAATGCTGAACTGTACACTTTAAAAAGGTGGACTTAAAATAGCCGGGTGTTGTGGCGGGCGCCTGTAGTCCCAGCTACTCGGGAGGCTGAGACAAGAGAATCGCTTGAACTTGGGAGGTTGCAGTGAGCCAAGTTTGCACCACTGCACTCCAACCTGGGCAACAGAGGGAGACCGTGTCTCTCAAAAAAAAAAAAAAAAAAAAAAGTGACTCTCTCATAAAAGTCATTATTGAAGAAAGCGGGCCAGGCGTGGTGGCTCACACCTGTAATCCCAGCACTCTGGGAGTCTGAGGTAGGCGGATCACCTGAGGTCAGGAGTTTCAGACCGGCCTGGCCAACATGGAGAAACCCCAGCTCTACTAAAAATACAAAACAGCCAGGTGTGGTAGCGGGCGCGTGTAATCCCAGCTACTCTAGAGGCTGCAGGAAGAGAATTACTTGAACCCTGGAGGTGGAGGTTGCAGTGAGCTGAGATCATGCCACTGCACTTCAGCCTGGGCGACAAAGTGAGACTCCATCTCAAAACAAACAAAAAACAAAACAAAGAAAGTGAATTACTGATGCTCCCACCTCAGGGCCCACATTACGGGGGTGGGGGCAACAGACCCGGCCCTGACAGCGATGGGATGCCCGGGCCACAAGGCAGGGGAGCCACAGGGCAGTTGTCTTGACACAGGGCGGGGTCACACCAGGGCAGAGGCACCAACTGGAGCTCACATGGCTCTCAGGAAGGAAACGGCCCCTTCCTCCTCTTCCCAGGTCCCCCCACTCCGGGACAGAAACCATGTCACTTATCACCACGGGACTGGTTTATAAAAACAGCAGAGGCCGGGCGCGGTGGCTCACGCCTGTAATCCCAGCACTTTGGGAGGCCGACGCAGGTGGATCACAAGGTCAGGAGTTCAAGACCAGCAGACAAACATGGTGAAACCCCATCTCTACTAAAAATACAAAAATTAGCTGGGTGTGGTGATGCGCACCTATAATCCCAGCTACTCAGGAGGCTGAGGCAGGAGAATCACTTGAACCCGGGAGGCAGAGGTTGCAGTGAGCTGAGATGGTGCCACCGTACTCCAGCCTGGGTGACAGAGCAAGACTCCGTCTCAAAAAAAAAAAAAAAAAAAAAAAATTAGCTGGGTGTGGTGGCGCGCACCTACAATCCCAGCTACTCTATAATCCTAGCTACTTGGGAGGCTGACCCTAGCGTGAGCAAAAGCAAGACTCCATCTCAAAACAAACAAACAATAAAACAGGAGAAATGCTTCTGAAGGAAGTTGGCTATCTTTGCAGTCAGCGAGGCGGGTGGCCCGGCCAAGCAGAGCTCTGCGAGCTGCGCACCCATCTCCACAGCCACCCTCCCACCTCCACGGCTGCCCTCCCAGGACTCCGCACCCTGTGGGCTGCACAGGCCTGCGTCAGGCTCCCTACCGCAGCTCCCTGTGAGGGCTCCGCGGGGCTCTCTTCCCAGCCCCTGCACAGCCTTCGTGGGTCTCTTCCCAGGTGCCCTGTGGGCTCTACCTGGGGCATGTTCCTGCGCCCCCGCACAGAAGCCCTCATGAGTCTCTTCACGGGCTCTCTCACAGGTTCCTCCATAGACCCCCTCACAACTGCCCTGGCGGCCTCCCTTCTGGCTCCTGTGGGGGCCCTCGCACGCTCTGGGCCTGGCCGGAGCGGGACACGGCTCCTGAGCAGCCTGGACATCCCTCCACCAGCAGTCAGCAGCTCTCCCTGGGCAGTGAGTGTGGGCCCGGCCAGCCGTGGCATTCCACCCTGCACTGTGACATCACAATTGGTTCTGAAGGACACAGGCCGACGATGCCTTCTCTCCCCACTCCCCTCTCTGAGCCCCTGGAGGCAGAGGCCCCAGGAAGGAGGCTGGGTGGGGAGTGCGGGCCCCACCCTCACTTTGGACAAGGAGGCCCTGTGGGAGGCTGGATAGTGGCCCCCAGAAGATGCACCTGACACCTGCCTCACGGTCTAGCGGTTAGGATCCCAGGCAGCTGGGGTTCTGTTCTCAGGGTGGGAACACCAAGCTTTTAGAAAGGCAAGAAATCAAAGTAGACCTTTCTTGACACTGAAGAGATGTGTTTTGGCTGGGCGCGGTGACTCATGCCGGGAATCCCAGCACTTTGGGAGGCCGAGGCGGATGAATCACCTGAGGTCAGGAGTTCGAGACCAGCCTGGCCAAGCTGGTGAAACCCCGTCTCTACTAAAAATACAAAAATTACCTGGGCATGGTGGTGCACACCTGTAATCCAGCTACTTGGGAGGCTGAGGCAGGAGAATTGCTTGAACCTGGGAGGCGGAGGTTGCAGTGAGCCAAGATCGTGCCACCGCACTCCAGCATGGGTGACAGAGCGAAACTCCGTCTCAAAAAAAAAAAAAAAAAGATGTGCCCACGTCCCCATCCACAGCAGCTGTGAATAGACCTTATTTGGAAATGGGGTCTCTGCAGATGCCATTAGGTCCCTCTGGATGATCCAGGCAGGCCCAAGTTCAATGACAAGTGTCCTTGCAGGATAGAGTATGGACACAGAGGGGAGGCAGCGTGGGAAGACAGAGGCAGGCACTGGGGAGACGCAGTCGAAGCCAAGGGCGCCCTGAGAGGCAAGAAGGAGCTTCCCTGGAGCTGTGGGAGGGAGCCCGGCCACACGGTGCCCTCGGGCTTCCACCCTCCACAGCTGTGAGGGTGGACTTTGCGCTTCTGCTGTGCCAGGCTGGAGGCCAGGCTGCTCACTCACCTCCTCGAACACACTCTTCCGGAAGTCCAGCTCCTCCTGCAGGCTCTGGCAGCGGTTCTCCAGGTCCACACGCATCAGCGTCTCCTTCTCCAGCTGCTTTTTGGCCACTGCATGACCGTCCTCAGCCTGGGAGGCACAGGACAGCGAGTCGGTGTGACAACGTGTCTGCTGAAAATGCCCTGCTGGGGCATCCCGCAGCCCCTGGCACCTACCTTGGCCAGCTGGGCCCGCAGCTCGGCCACGTCACTCTCCAGGCCGCGCTTGTCGCTGAGGGCAGCTGCCAGCTCCACCTCGCTCCGGTGGAACAGGGACTCCAGGTCCTTCACGCGGCCCTGGGCCACCGTGAGCTCTCCCTCCCTCTTCTTGGCGCTGAAAGTCAAGAGGGCAAGTGAGCGGGGAGGGGCAAGGTCCATGGGGCCACAGGGAGCACCTCAGGGGGCGTCAGACAAGCCCAAGGACAAGGTCACCAGGGTTTCCGAGCCCCAGACCTTACCGTCCCACAGATGACGCAGCCGCGCGCACCCAGGCAAAGGCACACCTGCCCTCATCATCTGCCCTGCACTGTCAGGAGTCCAGCAAGTGACAGGCAGCAGCGCTTGGGACCACCCTGGAGGCGTGGGCTTTTCCAGCCTCTCCTGCCCGTTCTGGACCCAGGAGGACCACTTGGGGAGAAATTAATGCATCCTCTACTAATGTTACAAAGGAAGACCCTGGCCTTTCAAGAGTCGGCCTTGTTTGTAAACTTAAGCTGTCTGAAGCAGGCTTACCTGGTCTTCCACTAAACCAAATTAGCTCCAACATTAGATATTTGAGATAGCAAATACTCAGGCTTTTTAAACACACAAATACTACCACTGTGAATTTTAGGCTCTTAAGCTTTTTTTTTTTTAAGAGACAGGGTTTCACTTGTTTGCACAGGCTGGTCTCGAACTCCTGGCCTCAAGGAATCCTCCTGTTTCAGCCTCCCAAAGTGCTGGGATTACAGGTGCGAGCCACCCCTCCCCGCAGGGAACTAACTATATCCTCCCAAGCAACAGTGAGGACACCCACGGTTTCTCAGCGTCACAACTGCTGACATTTGGGGTGGTCCTGGGCACTGCAGGGTGCTGAGCCCTGTCCCTGGCCTCCACCCACTTCAGACCAGGAGCCTCTCGCTGCCCAGTTTTGATAACCACAAATGTCCCCAGGAATCACCCAGTGACCCCTGGGGACAGAATCACCCCAGGATGGGGACAACTGGGTGTATCTGGAATAACACAGCAAAGGCTGCTGGCTGGACATTAAAAGAACATCCACATCCAGGCGGCTCGAGCCCGTGGCCAGAGGTCAGAAGTGACGGACCTCTCCCACCCAGCAGAATGCACTCCCGACTCTCCCTAGAGCCTTTCTTTTTTTTTTTTTTTTGAGTTGGAGTTTCGCTCTTATTGCCCAGGCTGGAGTGCAATGGTGTGATCTCAGCTCACTGCAACCTCCGCCCCGCCAGGTTCAAACGATTCTCCTGCCTCAGCCTCCCAAGGAGCTGGGATTACAGGCATGAGCCACCAGGCTCGGTTAATTTTATATTTTTAGTAGAGATGGGGTTTCTCCATGTTGGCCAGGCTGGTCTCGAACTCCTGACCTCAGGTGATCTACCTGCCTCGGCCTCCCAAAGTGCTGGGATTACAGGCGTGAGCCACCGTGCCCAGCCCCCCAGTGCCCTTCAAAAGACCACTTAGGCATTTGCCCAAGAACTGAAAGTGGCCACCTGTCTAACTATATCTCCATCAACAATTGTATTTATCTATATTATCTATGTCCATATAAATCTACAGATAGCTTTATCTTTCTTTCTTTTTTATTTTTTTGAGATGGAGTTTCACTCTTGTTGCCCAGGCTGGAGTGCAATGGCACAATCTTGGCACACCCCAACCTCCGCCTCCTGGGTTCAAGCGATTCTCCTGCCTCAGCCTCCCAGGTAGCTGAGATTACAGGCATGCGCCAGCACGCCCAGCTAATTTTGTATTTTTAGTAAAGACAGGGTTTCTCCATGTTGGTCAGGTTGGTCTTGAACTCCCGACCTCAGGTGATCCACCTGCCTTGGCCTCCCAAAGTGCTGGGATTACAGGCGTGAGCCACCACGCCCGGCCTTACAAATAGCTATATCTATCTATTGCTCTATCTATCAGTGTCTATCCATCTATCCATCTACCCATCATCCATCCATCCATCCACTCATCCATCTCTCCATCCACCAATCATTCATTCATCCATCTACTCATCCATCCATCATCTATCCATCCATCCATCATCTACCCACTCATCCATCTACTCATCCATCCATCATCCACCCATCCATCTCTCCATCCACCAATCATCCATTCATCCATCTACTCATCCATCCATTATCTATCCATCCATCCATCCATCATCCACCCATCCATCTCTCCATCCACCAATCATCCATCTACTCATCCATCCATCATCTATCCATCATCTCCATCCATCCATCCATCATCTACCCACTCATCCATCTACTCATCCATCCATCATCTATCCATCATCTCCATCCATCCATCCATCCATCATCTACCCACTCATCCATCTACTCATCCATCCATCCATCCATCATCCAACCATCTCTCTCCCCTACTAGCGGCCAAGCTCTCACTGTGCTGGGGGACTCTTCCTTCCTTCCTTGTGTGACCCAGGGAGGCAGGGCTGCCCTCCCAGCTCACAGTGCCCTCCCTGCCCAGGATCTGTAGGAAATCTTCAACTTGTTTCCTATTGCTGTGCTGCATTTGCACCTTCTGTCAGAAGAACCAGAAGCTGCCCCGGGCTGGGATCCCAGTGCCAGAGCGATGGTCAGGCAGGCAAACGCCGGGCATGGGTCAGACGTGAGCTACAGGGCAGCCACTGTGTAAACAGCCTCTCGTGTAGGGGGTCCCTGGTCGGGGGTCAGACAACCAGGTCTAAGGCCACCTGCCAGGTAAAAGCATCCATGCCGGCTGCATCGAACCCCAGGTCTGGCTCCCGTCGTGTCCCGCCAGGGGCAGGGCTGCCAGCCGCTCTGGCGCTGGACCTGGTGAAGGCAGGGCTCTCCACACACTGGAGGTGTGGCATCCGCTTGCTTTTGAGAGGTGTGAAGGCCAGAGACTTCGGCCACAAAGCTGACGCGCCCCACCGGCAGCCCTCAGGGACACTCAGCTCTACTTCCCTGCGTGGAGCAGATCTCCAGCAGGGCCTGGGGTGCAGATCCTGCACCTCTAAGCACAGGCCACCCAGGCCAGGTCCTTCTGCTCAGAGGGCAGTGAGCCCCGCGGCCCTGCAGGGGATTTTTGCAGGGGTCTGGGGGGAGCTGGAGTCTGTTGGGCAAATCCTGACTGAGTGCCCGCTGTGTGGAAGGCACCGCTCTCACACCAGAGGTGCGTCTAGAACCCTTGCCTTACACTGCAGGATGTCCTTGCAGGGGGATGCACCAGCGACATAGGCTGCCCACCAGATGGGAGGCTGCCTGCGGGCAGGGCTGGAGCAGGGCCGGGAGACAACCCTGGGGCAGAGACCTGAAGGAGCAGCGCCGGAGGAGCCAGGGCCACCGCTGCTGAAACAGCCTTCCAGGCAGGCGAACAGCAGCACAAAGGCCCAGGGGTGAGGTGGAAGAGGCAGGCTGCAGACCAGCTCAGAGGACTGGAGCAGAGATCAGGGAATCTGGGAAGCTCCTCAGCAACTCGGTCTAAACCACAGGGTTCCGCAGGACTGCAGGGCTCGCCCAGAAGGCAGGGTGCTGGCTCCCAGGGCTCAGACCCGTTTCCTAAGAGCAGCAGGCGCTGAGTTAGAATCTTCAGCTGCGTACCGGGGTTTCGTGGCAGGCTCTGGCTTGTCAGGTCCTGCACGCTGCTCCCTGTGTTTCTCTCATTGTGGGGTTTTGGAGATAAATTTGTTAGGATAAGAAAAACATTAGGCTTGGCCCAGTGGCTCACACCCATACCCAGCGCTTTGGGAGGCCGAGGTGGGAGGATCACTTTAGCCCGGGAGTTCAAGAGCAGCTTGAGCAAGCTAGCGAGACCGCATCTCTACAAATAATTAAAAAATTAGGCCAGGTACAGTGGTTCCCACCTGTAATCCCAGCACGTTAGAAGGCTGAGGCGGGTGGATCGCTTAAGTCCAGGAGTTTGAGACCAGCCTGGCCAACGTGGTAAAAACAAGTAGCTGGGCATGGCGCTGTGAGCCTCCAGCTACTCAGGAGGCCGAGGCAGGAGAATCATTTGCATTTGGGAGCTGGAGGTTGCACTGAGCTGAGATCGCACCACTGCACTCCAGCCTGGGTGACAGAGCAAGACTATGTCTCAAAAATAAATAAATAATAAAAAAATTAGCTGGGTGCAGTGGTGCCTGCCTGTGGTCCCAGCTATCCGGGGCAGGGCTGAGGCAGAAGGATCACCTGAGCCTGGGGGTTCGAGGCTGCAGTGAGCTGTGATTGTGCCACTGAACTCCAGCCTGGGCAACAGAGACCCTGTCTCAATGAAAAGGAAAAGATGGGCCTCACTGCAGATGCCACGCACTGCTCAGGATATTGTGAACTGGGAATTCCTCAACACCTAGGGCGGGCACTGTATAGCATTTTCTTTTTTTAATGTTTTAATTTGAGGTGAAATTCACATCCTGTAAATTTCAACATCTTAAAGTGAACAGTTGAGAGGTGCCTGGTACAGGGCCAGCAGCAGCTCTGTCCCATCTGCACGGTGCAGTTCTGACATTTCAGAGCTCCGTGCACCCTGTCCAAGCTCTAATCATGCCAGAGCCTGCATGGCTCCACTAATGAACCTGTTTATTAATCACGGTGGGTGCTGAAGGCAGACAGCTCAGAGCCGCTGCCCGAGCAGGTCCCGGGGTGCACCTGTGCTGTGTGGGAGGTGCTGAGAGCGGGCAGCCTGTCCTCGTTCGTGCCTGGCCCCAGGGTCCCCAGCTCCTGGCCACCATCAGGTGCAAATGGTCCCTCCTGGAGCCCCAGGCCCCAGGCAGGCGGGCAGTGGTCCCTGGGCCAACCTGGAGGGTCTCCTGTTGGCGAAGGGAAGCCAGCTCTCCATGGGAGCCGCACCAGCCCAGGCGGAGGGAGGGCGTCAGATGGAGAAGTCCGCTGCCCACCCGCCCCGTCCACCCCATGGTGCCGGGATCAGGGTGACGTCGTGCCCAGCCATGACCACTCACCTCTTGTTGACCTCGTCCAACTCTGCCCTCAGCTTCCCAATCTCTATCTGCAGCCGGGCGCGCTCTCGAGCTGTCTCATCCAGGACTCTCCGGGCGTCGGCCAGCTCCGACTCGTACAGCGCCTTGATGCCACTCACCTGGGGAGACCCAGGACAGGGTGAAGTGAGGAGGGACCCTTCCCCTTGGACTGTAGCAGCCTGGGGGCCCGGCCACTGGCCCCACTCAGATTCCCGGGGACTGGCACGCAGAGCGAGAGGATGGCAGCCTGGGGACACTGGGACATCCGGTGTTGCCCGTCTCACAGACACAGCAGCGGGAGCCCCTGTCGGGGAGGGGCCAGCACCCAGGAAGAGGCCAGGTGGCCCTGGGTCCCAGTCATCCCAGGAGGCCCCCTCCTCTGCTGCAGCCCCCTCTGGAATGATCGTCTCTCCATAAGCTCCAGTGCCTGGCACAGCAGCGCCCAGTGCCGGAGACCAAAGGCCCTGGGCCTGGACCAGCGCAGCAGCTGGATGGAGCCTGTCCCTTCCCGGAGGCCTGGCCACACCCAGACACGCGGCCCCTTGGCTGCTCTCATGGTGACATGATGCCGGGCCGTTAGGTGCCTTTTTCACACTCTCGGTTTCAGAACCAGAAAACTGGTGGGACGTTTAATCAAGGATCTCTCCCACTGGGCACGTGGACACTGAGCTGATCACTCTCAGACAACTGGTGATGACAGCAACGCGGGGCCCTCCCAGACCCCGCTGGGCCCCTGAGACCCTCCACCTCTGCAAGCCAGGGCCCCCTCCCAGACCCGCTGGGCCCGAGAGCCCCCTGTCCCCACTAGCCTCTGCAACCTGGGGTCCCCTTCCAGACCCCTCTGGGCCCGAGACTCCCCCCAGGCCTCTGCAACCCGGGGCTCCCTCCCAGACCCTGCTGGGCCCAAGACCCGCCCCCCGACCAGTCTCTGCAACCTGGAGACCCCCTCTCAGACCCCGCTGGGCCCAAGATCCCCCACTTCTGCCAACCGGGGGCCAGCCCGTGCCCCTCTATGCCCCCACCTTGCACGCAGGCACATGGCCCAGGCTCAGGCTGGGCTGCTCCCTGGGATGGAGGGAGAAGCATCTGGCCTCCCCCTGCCGTGTCCCCCCTACAGGCCAGCTGCCAATGTGGTGGCTCGGAGGCTCCAGGACAGAAGCTCCCACCCCTTAATCACAGGGATCTGCAGTCAGAGCCCCCAGCACCTCCCCACCAGCTCCCCCTCCACCAGCTCCCCCCACCTTTCCCCAGCTCCCCCCACCACCAGCCGCCCTCACCTTCCACCCCCCAATCACAGGGATCTGCAGTCAGAGCCCCCAGCACCTCCCCACCAGCTCCCCCTCCACCAGCTCCCCCCACCTTTCCCTAGCTCCCCCCACCACCAGCCGCCCCCACCTTCCACCCCTCAATCACAGGGATCTGCAGTCCCCAGCTCCCCCAACACCTGCTCCCCACCCCACCAGCCACCCCTACATTTCCCCATGGAGACCTGGCCCAGCCAGCAAGGACGCGGAGAGGGGCTGGAGAGTCAGGGGTCACCAGGGCGGGCAGAAGTGACTGGAACACCCTCTGGGCCTCCTGGCTAAAGAAAGCCCCCAAACCCACCCCTCTCGAGGGCCGCCAGGCGAACTCGAGGCACACACGGTGCCCAGGAAGGCGACCTCTTCACTTCCTACTAATCCTGCTGCAACCACAGCCGCCACCTGCCTGGCCTCTGCACGCGCCAGCTGGGGGCACGGCTCAGGCTTCTCATGGCCTTCCTGCCTCCCCTCCTCCCACAGGACCATGCCCTCAATGAGTTTAAAAATATGTGGAAGCAAATCGCAGTGAGATGCCACTTCGCACCTGCCAGGGCGTCCGTCAAGAAGACAGACAGTCGCAGGTGCGGGCGAGTACACAGAGAAATCAGAACCTCACAGACAGTGGCAGGAACCTGAGCTGAGGCAGCCCTACAGAAAACAGCCCAGGGGCTCCCCCAGGAATCACAGAGCCACCCTGTGACCTGGTAACTCCACTCCTGGGTGTGGACCCAGAAGAAATGAAATTCACTTCCATGCATGTTTGAAAACTACACATGGTGCTGGGCAAGGTGGCTCACGCCTGTAATCCCAGCACTTTGGGAGGCCGAGGCGGGCAGATCACGAGGTCAGGAGATCGAGACCACCCTGGCTAACACGGTGAAACCCCGTGTCTACCAAAAATACAAAAAAAAAATTAGCCAGGCATGGTGGCGGGCGCCTGTAGTCCCAGCTACTCAGGAGGCTGAGGCAGGAGAATGGCGTGAACCCGGGATGCGGACGTTGCAGTGAGCCGAGATCACGCCACTGTGCTGCAGCCTGGGCGACACAGAGACTCTGTCTCAAAAAAACGTATACATATGGCCGGGTGCCGTGGCCCAGAGGCCTGTCATCCCAGCACTTCAGGAGGCCGAAGCAGGCGGATCACCTGATGTCAGGAGTTTGAGACCGGCCTGACCAACACGGAGAAACCCCATCTCTACTAAAAATACAAAATTAGCCGGGTGTGGTGGCGGGTGCCTGTAATCCCAGCTACTCGGGAGGCTGAGGCAGGGGAATCGTTTGAACCCGGGAGGTGGGTGAGCCAGGATCACGCCAGTGCATGCCAGCCTGGGCAACATAGTGAAACTCCATCTCAAAAAAAAAAAAAAAAAAAAAAAAAAAATATATATATATATATATTCCATTAAAACATTACTCATCCCATCACCCCAGCGTGACCATGAGAAAAACAACACACAAACCCCCATTGAGGAACATCCTACTGCACACCTGCCCAGCCCTGCTCAGGACCAACCAGAACCTCTAACCAGGAACGTGGAGGAAACCATCAGCCTGGAGGAGCCTGGGAGAAAGGGACGTGGTCACTAAATGTCACGTGAGATAGTGGATGGGGTCTTGGGGCAGGAAAGGACATCAGGGGAAACTGAGGAAGTATGAATACATGATGGATCTGCCCACCTCAACCTCCCAAAGTGCTGGGATTACAGGAGTTAGCCACCGCACCCGGCATAAGATGATGGGAGGCTGAGGCCAGCAGATCACCTGAGGTCAGGAATTTGAGACCAGTCTGGTCAACATGGTGAAACCCCATCTCTACTAAAAACACAAAAATTGCACCATTGCATTCCAGCCTGGGCGAGCACAGAGCAAGACTCTGTCTCAAAAAAAGTAACTTTTTTTTTTTTAAGACAGAGTCTTGCTCTGTCTCCCAGGCTGGAGTGCAGTGGGGTGATCTCAGCTTGCTGCAACCTCCGCCTCCTGGGTTCAAGCAATTCTCCTGCCGCCCGAGTAGCTGGGACTACAGGTGCCCATCACCACGCCCAGCTAATTTTTGTATTTTTAGTAGAGATGGGGTTTCACCATGCTGGCCAGGATGGTTTCAATCTCCTGACCTCGTGATCCGCCTGCCTCAGCCTCCCAAAGTGCTGGGATTACAGGCGTGAGCCACCGCGCCCAGACGGTTTCTACATTTTTAAATGGCTGGGGGTGGCCAGGAGAGGTGGCTCATGCCTGTAATCCCAGTACTTTTTGGGAGGCAGAGGCTGGCAGATCACCTGAGGTCAGGAGTTCGAGACCAGCCTGACCAGCATGGTGAAACCCCATCTCTGCCAAAGATACAAAAATTAGCCAGATGTAGCAGTGCAAACCTGTGATCCCAGCTGCTGGGGAGGCTGGGGCACAAGAATCGCTTTAATCCGGGAGGCGGAGGTTGCAGTAAGCCGAGATTCTGCCACTGCACTCCAGCCTGGACAACAAAGCGAGACTGTCTCAAAAACAAAAACAATAAAAGCTAGGGGGAAAAGATGAAGATACTTTGTGACACAGGCCGATTCTATGCACTTCACAGTTCCATGTGTATAAATAAAGTTTTATTGACACACAGCTGCACCCATTTATTCAGCTATGGTCAAAGGCAGCTTTCAGCCTATGGCAGAGCTGTGTGGTTTCGATGGAGACAGTCTGGCCTTTTCTAGAAAAAGTCTGCCGATCATGCCTGGGTGCTATGCTGTGATGACGAGGAACATTCTTGTCTAGAGGCCGGGGCGCCTCACAAAGACCCGCTGGGCCTGCGGAACAGCTGTGCCGGGGCAGGACAGCCTGCCTGTGCTTGTGAGGTGCTGCAAAGGGCTGGGGACAGGCTGGGCCTTTTGTTCCATGTGTCACGGCATCTAGCAAGTGCTGGGCTTGAGGGATGCCACCAAATGTGTCCACACACGTGGGCCTGGCAGGGCTCAGACAGCCTGAGATGGCCTTTGCCTGGACCCCTCGGACACAGAGCGGCACAACTCAGCTGGAGGAGTCCACGGTGGGACAAAATGGCCTGGCTGAGAACTATAGCTCTGTGCAGAAAATGCAAACACCAGCTTGGGGTCGCTTCCAAAGCGGACTCCACCCTCCACGCTCACCTCTGAGACCCCCTCCGGCAGCCCTAAGCAGCCAGGGGACACCAGGGGCGGGGAAAGGCAGAAGACAGCGAAGCCACGTCTCCTCCCTTGGGAACGTAAGGCCTGGCAGGGAAGTACCGGGGGTAACTGCCTCTCCCGCACCTGGACACGGGCCATGGCGCTGCCTCCCTGCACCCGTCCCCACCCCCAACACCCAGTGATCCTCCTTCAACAAATACTTCAACAAATATCCATCTGGCCAGCGCCCACCCCACCCTTCCCCAAGCCCTCCAACAACGCTTGCATATGGTGATTCATCCACACCGCCAAAAGACACCCCCAGCATCACATGGGAATGTGGAACCCATGCTTGGCCTGGTTTTGTACGTGGGTGCAAGGGTGAGCTCGTGCAGGCAGGAAAGAAGTGAGCAAGTCAGCCGGGCGTGGTGGTGCAGGCCTGTAATCCCAGCTACTTGGGAGGCTGAGGCAAGAGAAGTGCTTGAACCCAGGAGGTAGAGGTTTCAGTGAGCCAAGATCACACCACTGCACTCCAGCCTGGGTTACAGAGAAAGACTACGTCTAGAAAAATAAAAAGAAAGGTCAGGCGCGGTGGCTCACGCCTGTCATCCCAGCACTTTGGAAGGCTGAGGTGGGCAGATCACAAGGTCAAGAGATAGAGACCATCCTGGTCAACACGGTGAAACCTACGTCTCTACTAAAAATACAAAACTTAGCCGGACGTGGTGGCACACGCCTGTAGTCCCAGCTACTTAGGAGGCTGAGGCAGGAGAACTGCTTGAGCCCAGGAGGCGGAGGTTGCAGTGAGCTGAGATCACACTGCTGCACTCCAGCCCGTGAGACAGAGTGAGAGTCCATCTCAAAAAAGTGAGAAAGGTGTGTGTGAGGACATTGGGGGACGCCACGCACCAGGATGCTGTGAGTCGTGTTATGAGCCTGAAAAAATCTGAACTGAGTCCCTCATGCCTCCCAGCAGGCTCCTCGGCCTGGCCATTCTCGTGGGGGTCGCGTTATCCTCATGGAGGTTGGGTCATCCTCATGGGGGCCAGGTAATTCTCTTTTCAGGGGGCTGAGTAGCACCCCAGCCTTCACCCACTCTATGCCAATGATGTCCCTCTCCCAATGTGACAACCAAAAGCAGGCCCAGCCTTGGCCAAGAGTCCCCTGGGGGCAGAACCTGGCCAGGTGAGAGAGGCCCTGCTGTCCAGGTGACCTGCATGCTCTGAGGCCTGACACCCCAGGTTCCTCCTCGCCAGAGCTCCCTCACCTGCCCCCCATCCTGCCAGCCTGAGCCGGAGGCTGCTCTCTGAACCCCACCTGGCCCACCTGTGTCTAGAAAGCCCCCGCTATTCCGGGTCACTCCCTCCACGTGACGCCTCCCTACCAGCGGCCCCTACCCCAGCAGGTTTCCAGCTCTGCTCCCCACTAGCCGGGTTCCTGGCCCACCAGTCCCAGGCGGAACTCCCAGCTGTCCCCTGCCACATGCCCTGCAGACACGGCTGGGTGACAGGGCTCACAGGGGGCCAGTGTGTCATCTGCTGAATGACCCACTGTCAGACCCCCATTTCACCCCGCCTGAGTGAACTGAGTTGTAAAGGACGCTGCTGGGGCCCCGAGAGGTGGCTGGGCCAGGCTCCCTCTAGAGCACGGGGCGGTCCAACAGGGCGTCCAGTGGGGCTGGGGCTGGTACCTCCCCAGCACTCATGAGGCCCTGCACCCTCAAAGCTCCCTGCAGCTGTTCATCCCATTGGCAGGTGGGACAACAGAGGCCCGAAGACGAGAAACCAGCTCTAACCCCGCATGCCACGGGTCCAGCAGGCAGCCTCGACGTTGGGACAATTCTGTCCCCACTGGACAGACGGCAAGATGGAGGCTCCAAGAGACAGCGGGGCCTGCCCAAAGCCACACTAATTGAAAAGCAGGGGACTGGCAAGGGCACGGCGGCTCACACCTGTAGTCCCAATACTTTGGGAGGCCGAGGCAGGCAGACCACCTGAGGCCAGGAGTTTGAGACCAGCCTAGCCAACAAGGCCAAACCCTGTCTCTACTAAAAGTACAAAAATGAGCCAGGCGTGGTGGCGCCCACCTGTAATACCAGCTACTCGGAAGGCGGGGACAGGAGAATCGCTTGAACCTGGGAGGCAGAAGGTGCAGGGAGCTAAGATCGCACCATTGCACTCCAGCCTGGACAACAGAGCAAGACTCCAACTCAAAAAAAAAAAAAAGGAAAAAAAAAAACCAGCAGGGGACTCCAAGTACTGATCTTCCTTCTACCTCCCTGAAGGCATCAGCTACATTCTTTCAGGTTCCCTGTCCCCAGGGCACTGTGACAGCAGAACCCACAGGGAGCCACTAAACAAAAGCTAACCTGCTGTGGCCCCACACACAAGAGGTGAGTATTATAATTATGCCCATTCCAAAGGCGAGGGCACTGAGACTCAGAGAGGGTAAGTGACTAGCCCAAGGTCACACAGAGGGTAAGTGGCTCCCAGAAACGACCTGACCCCCTCAACAAGCAGCTCTTCTCCCAGAAGCCCACCACATCCTCTGATCTCCAGATGGGCGTGTGGGGGCTGGGAGCTGCCAATCCTGACTTCAGCACCTGGCTCTCCCAACAGGACGCTGGGACCTGGGGACCCCAGGACCCCAACCCATGGCAGGAATCGAGTGCATGCTCCTGCCTGCCCTCGGTTCTGGAGTCCTGTCCTTGAACTGGGCATGGCCAGCGGGAGGGACAAAGAGCCTCCCCAGGGTTAGGTTGGGGGGCAGGACAGATTGCACCCAGACCCCAAGACACCCCGACCTCACGCCCCCTTGACGGGCAGACTTTCCAGCCCTTTCTCCTTCAGTCCGCACTGAAGCCTTGGGGTCCGTTCAGAACCTCAACACTTTCCTCTGGACCCAAGACCCCAGCTCTCCCCCTTCCTTCATGTTCCCTTGGGGGCAGAACCTGCCAGGCCACCAGGGACCCCAGGGCACAGATAAGGGCCTGCCAAATTTCCCATGGGACCCCAAGGTATCAGAACCTCTCCCTTGGCCCCCTACCCCACTCCCCCCGCCCGGGTGAGAGATGAGGGGCCTAATTCCCACCCCAGTCACCAATCTCTCCTGGATTCATCAGGAAACTCACTAAAACTCCAGGGAGAACTGAGACCACGTGACTCACCCCAGAGACTCCAGGAAGACCCCCCACACCCCATCATGGGCCTCCTCAGAGGGCCTGGGCCCCCCAGTCTCCTTGGAGCCCAGAGACCACCCCCATTCCCCCCAGGATGCCCCGACACCCAGCTTCATCCCCAGAGACTCCCACTCACACCCTCTCAGTTGGCAGGGGGTCCACCAAGTCTCCTTGGAATCCTCTGAGGGATGAGGCACATGGTGGGCTGCAGCCCAATACTCAGGGAGCCCCCAAATCCCCAGGACCTCTCTTTGGTGGGGAGCCCTAGTCTGCAACTCTCATGGCCCCAGAATACACCTCAGCTGGAGGCCCCTCTGCAGCCTTCACTCAGGACATGGAAAATCTCCTGGGACCCCTCCATAGGTGGGGCCTTCCTGGTCTGCACTTTTCCCTCCATGCCCTAGAAACCCCTGGGGGCCCCTGAGAGAATGGGCCATTCCCGTCTGCATCCCTCCCATAGGGTCCCCCAGGATCTAGGAAACTGCAGTGAGCAGGGTCTGCCCAGGTGGCACCCCTCACTCAGGGTCTCCTCCTGGAGATCCCCGAGGCCGGGTCGTCCCCACTCCTGCTCAGGGTCCTCCGCGATCGCGTACCCCGCGGTGGGCTGGGCCTGGCCGAGCTGCACCCCTCACTCAAGGACCCCTCAAAACCCCCTGGAGACCCCCAAGCAGAGGGACCTGTCCCGGTCTGCACCCCTGCCCAGGGTCCCCGCGATCGCGCATCCCGCAGTGGGCAGGGCCTGCACCCTTCATTCAAGAGCCCCCCAAACCCCCTGGAGACCCCGAGCCGGGAGTCGTTCAGAGTCCCCCGCGATCGCGCGCCCCGCGGTGGGCGGGGCCTGGCCGAGTAGCACCCTTCACTCAGGAGGGACTCTCCGAAACGCGGCGGAGATCCCCGAGGCCGGACTGTCCCCGTCTGCATCCCAGCTCAGGGTTCCCCGCGATTGGGAGCCCCGCGATGGGCTAGGCCTAGCCGAGCAGCACCCCTCACTCAGGAGCCCCCAAACCTCCTGGAGACCCCTGAGCCGGAGCCTGTCGCCGTCTGCACCCCCGCCCAGGGTCCCCGCGATCACGCACCCCGCGGTGGGCGGGCCCTGGACGAACTGCACCGCTCACTCTGGGGCCCCTCGAACCCCCCTGGACACCCTCGAGAGCCGGGCCCGTTCCCGTCTGCACCCAGGGTCCCAGCGATCGCGCACCCCGAGGTGGGAGGGACCTGGCCGAGCTGCACCCCTCACTCAGGGGCCCCCCGAAACCCCGCGGAAACCCCCAAACCGGGGCCTGTCCCCGTCTGCACCCCCGCCCAGGGTCCCAGAGATCGCGCGCCCCGCGGTGGGCGGGGCCTGCCGGCTGCACCCCCGCCCGACCCCTAAGCCCCGGCGCCCACCTCGCGCGTGGTCACCTCCTCCTTCTCTGAGATCTTGAGCAGGAGCCGGTCGTTCTCCAGCTCCAGCGCGCGGACGCGGTCGATGTAGTGAGCCAGGCGGTCGTTGAGCTCGCGCAGCTCCTCCTTCTCCTGCAGCCGCGACAGGCGCGTGGGCGACAGCGGCGTGGCTGGTCCGCCCGCGCGGCCGGCCAGCGGCGTGGCCATGGTGGCGGCGGCTCGCGGCCTGCGCTGCTCCCGACGGCGGCCCGGGCTCGGCGGGCTCATTCAATCCGCGCCGCCGGCTGCAAGATGGCGCCGCGCCGCGCCGCGCCCGCCGCCCGCCGCCGCGGGGCAGCCTGGGACTGGTAGTCCGGCCACCGGGCGCGCGCGAGGCACGCCGGAAGTTGAAGTCTCTGTCCAGCTCCCGCTTCGCAGAGGCGCTGACTCCAGAGACAGACCGCCTGGCTGCAAACTCCCAGCTCCGCCACGAGGAAACAGCATTGAGTTCCTTTTTAGTGCCTGTTTCCACACTTAGAGAACCTCAAAACGTGCTCAAAGAACCGGACACAAAAGGCCCTATAGGGCCGGGTGTGGTGGCTCACGCCTGTAATCCCAGCACTTTGGGAGGCCAAGGCCGGTGGATCACTTGAGGTCAGGAGTTCGAGACCAGCCTGGGCCACATAGGGAGACTCCACCATCTCTACTATGGAGGCGCACGCCTGTAATCCTAGCTACTGGGGAGGCTGAGGCAGGAGAATCGCTTGAACTTGGGAGGTGGAGGTTGCAGTGAGCCAAGATCGTGGCACTGCACTCCAGCCTGGGCAACAATGGGAAACTCTGTCTCAAAAAAAAAAAAAAAAGGAAAAAAAAAGAAAGCCATATAGTGTACAATGCTACTGATATAAAATGTCCAGAAGGCTATCAAGGAGCATGAATTTCAACAAATTGAGTTTAATGATCTCATTGGCTCTTATTAGCAATTCATGAATCGGACAGCATTCAATCTATGAAATAGGCACTCGAATGAGCTGAGCAGAGAGAACGGGCACTCTGCATTATAGGCAGAAAAGGCTGAAGAAAGGAGAAATAATAAAATAAAAGTCAGGCCAGGTACAGTGGTGGCTCACGCCTGTAATGCCAGCACTTTGGGAGGCTGAGGTGGGAGGATCGTTTGAGCCCAGGAGTTTGAGACTGGCCTGGGCAACATGGCAAGACACCATTTCTAAAAATAAAAATAAAAAAAAAAACAGCCAGGTGCAGTGGCTCACACCTGTATTCCCAGCACTTTAGGAGGCCAAGCCGGGCAGATCACGAGGTCAGGAGTTCGAGACCAGCCTGACCAATATGGTGAAACCCTGTCTCTACTAAAAATACAAAAATTAGCCAGGCATGGTGGTACACGCCTGTAGTCTCAGCTACTCGGGAAGCTGAGGCAGGAGAATTGCTTGAACCCGGGAGGCGGAGGTTGCAGGGAGCCGAGATGGCACCACAGCACTCCAGCCTGGCAACAGAGTGAGACTCCATCTTAAAAAAAAAAAAAAAATTAGCTGGGCACCTTTAGTGCTAGGTATTTGGGAGGCTAAGGTAGCAGGATTGCTTGAGCAAGAGAGGTCAAGGTTGCAGTGAGCCATGATCACATCACTGCATTCCAGCCCGAGTGACAGAGCGAGACTTTGTCTCAAAAAAAGTAAAAATAAAAATATGAAATAAAAACCAATGGGTTGTTTCAAAGTGACTTTTTTCACAGGGTCTGTTTTAACCCCCTGCGTTTTGAGGGGGCTTCCCTATCAGGCGAACTGAGCCCCTTTGGCTTGGTGGCTGTGAACGGTTTGTTGTTTTTTTTGAAAACCTGCACCCTTTAAAGTTCAGTTTGAGGCCCGGTGCGGGCAGCTCTCACCTGCAATCTCAGCACTTTGGGAGGCTGAGATGGGGGCATCGCTTAAGCTTAGGAGTTTGAGAACATCCTGGGCAACATAGTGAGACTCTGTCTCTACAAAAAAAAAACAACATTTTTTTTTAGTGAGACTCTGTCTCTACAAAAAAAAAAAAAACATTTTTTTTTTGTCTGAGACAGAGTCTCACTCTTGTCACCCAGGCTGGAGTGCAATGGTGTGATCTCAGCTCACTGCAACCTCCACCTCCTGGGTTCAAGCAGTTCTCTGCCTCTGCCTCCCGAGTAGCTGGGATTACAGGCGCCCGCCACCACGCCCAGCTAATTTTTGTATTTTTAGTAGAGATGGGGTTTCATCATCTTGGCCAGGCTGGTTCTGAACTCCTGACCTCGTGATCCACCCACCTCGGCCTCCCAAAGTGCTGGGATTCATGAGCCACCGCACCCAGCCAAAAAATTTTTTAATCATTAGCCATGTGTGCTGGCACGCACCTGTAGTCCCAGCTCCTCGGGAGGCTGAGGCAGGAGGATGGCTTGCATCCACGAGTTCAAATCCGCAGTCAGCCATAATTGTGCCACTGCACTCCAGTCTGGGCAATAGAGCAAGACCCTGTTTCGAAAAATAAAAAAATAAAAGTTCAGTTTGACTACGTGGGACCTAGCACTAGAGACTCCATTCCAATTTTATCTGGTCTGCTGGGGACTAGAGACCCCAGTCAAAAACAATTGCCTGCCATACATTTTATTTAATAAGGCCAGGGACGGTGGCTCACACCTGTAATCTCAGCACTTTGGGAGGCCGAGGCGGACAGACCACCTGAGGCCAGCTTGGCCAACATGGCAAAAACCTGTCTTTCCAAAAAATACAAAAATTAGCCAGGCATGGTGGTGAGCGCCTGTAATCCCAGCTACTTGCGAGGCTGAGGCACAAGAACTGCTTGAACCCAGGAGGCAGAGGTTGCAGTGAGCTGAGATCACGCCACTACACTCCAGCTTGGGTGACAGAGCGAGACTCCATCTCAAAAAAAACCCCAAAAATGTAATTTAACAAGACAACCTGTACAGCAGTGTTTCTCCAACTCTGCACTGGATATCTGGGGCCAGATCACTCTCTGTTCTAGGGGGTTGGAGACAGGGGGTGCTGTCCATTACAGGGTGTCGAGCAGCATCCTCAGTCTCCACCCATTCCATGCCACGAGCATCCCAGCCTCCTACTTATTTTTTATTTTATTTTTATTTTTATTTGAGGCAGAGTCTTGCTTTGTGGCCCAGGCTGGAGTGCAGTGGTGCGATCTCAGCTCATTGCAATCTCTGCCTCCTGGGTTCCAGCGATTCTCCTGCCTCAGCCTCCCGAGAGCTGGGATTACAGGCACGCGCCACCACGCCTGGCTGTTTTTGTATTTTTAGTAGAGACAGGGTTTTGCCATGTTGGCCAGACTGGTCTTGAACTCCTGACTTCAAGTGATCTGCCCGTTTTGGCCTCCCAAATTGCTGGGATTACAGGCGTGAGCCACCGCGTCTGGCCCCAGCCCCCTAGTTATGACAACCAAATATGTCTCCAGACATTGCCACATGTCACCAGAGAGGCAAAATTGCCCCAACTGGAGAATAACTTCCTCTTGCTCTAGAACTGGCCCGGTCTTGCTTCTGCTTGGGGAACTCCTTCTCACACATCTCACCTTGGGGGTTTGGCTCAGCCTCCGCCAGGGACCCCAATAAATCACACACTGATAATCTAATGCCCTTTCCAGCCTACTGGGGACAGTGGGGGAAAATGCCCACCTGCCTCCAACAGCCAACACTAACTCGCTAATATTCCCCTCTTACCAGCTAGACCCCTAGCCTTAGAACCCAGGCAGGAAGCCTGGCATGGTTGCTCACCCCTGCAATCCCAGCACTTTGAGAGGCTGAGACAGGAAAATGGCTTGAGCCCAGGAGTTCAAGACCAGCCTGGGCAACAGAGCAAGACCCATCTCTACAACATTTTTTTGTTTTTGTTTTTGAGACAGTCTCTCTGTCCCCCAGGCTGGAGAGCAGTGGCCCAATCTTGGCTCACTGCAACCTCTGCCTCCTGGGTTCAAGAGATTCTCCTGCCTCAGCCTTCTGAGTAGCTGGGATGACAGGCATGCGCCACCATGCCTGGCTAATTTTTGTATTTTTGCAGAATTTCATCATGTTGGCCAGGCTGGTCTTGAACTCTAGACCTCAAGTGATCTGCTCACCTCAGCTTTGCAGAGTGCTGGGATTACAGGTGTGAGCCACTGCACCCAGCCCCTACAAAAAAAAAAAAATTTAATTAGTTGATCGTGGTGACGTGTATCTGTATTCCCAGCTACCTGGGAGGCCGAGTTAAGATCGCTTGAGCCCAGGAGGTGGAGGCTGCAGTGAGCTATGATCGCACCATTTCACTCCAGCCTAGATGACAGTACAAGACTCTCTCTCTCTTTTTTTTTGGCGAGGGAGACAGGGTCTCACTCTGTCATGCAAACTGGAGTGCAGTGGCGTGATCTCGGCTTACTGCAACCTCTGCCTCCCAGGATCAAGTGATTCTCCTGCCTCAGCCTCCCAAGTAGCTGGGCTTACAGGCATGTGCCACTACTGCCCGGCTAATTTTTGCTAGAGATGGGGTTTCACCATGTTGGCCAGGCTGGTCTAGAACTCCTGACCTCAAATTATCTGCCTGCCTCGCCCCGCAAAGTGCTGGGATTACAGGTGTGAGCTACCATGCCCAGCTGCAAGACTCTCAAAACAAACAACAAATAAACCAGCCAGGCAAGAGGGGACTAGGCTGTGACTGCGTATTTAGAGGCCTGATACTGTTTTTGTTCCTCATAAAGGGAGGAATATAAAATATAGATGGTAAAGCACAATGGGAAATAAATAATACTACAGGAGGCGGGGCCAGAGGGGAGAAGGATGACTGAGGTTTGAGGTTTGGGTGGGAAATGGGGTCACTTTTTTTTTTTTTTTTTGGAGACAGAGTCTTGCTCTGTGGCCCAGGCTAGAGTGCAATGGCACAATCTCAGCTCACTGCAATCTCTGCCTCCCGGGTTCAAGTGATTCTCCTGCCTCAGCCTCCCAAGTAGCTGGAATTACAGGTGTGCGCCACCACGCCCGACTAATTTTTGTATTTTTAGTAGAGACGGGGTTTCACCATGTTGGACCAGGGTGGTCTCAAACTCCTGTTCTCAGGTGATCCGCCAGCCTCGGCCTCCCACAGTGCTGGGATGACAGGTGTGAGCCATGGCGCCCGGCTTGGTCACCGGGCTGGGTCTGAGGGTCCCACCCTCAGACTGATCTGCAACCCCCTCCGCATCAATTTCTCACTGACCACCAGCCTTGGCCACTGGCCGACCTAATCCCCCTACTCGTCCGTCACTGGAGACCCTGCGGGGTCCCGCCCCCAACCCCATCGCGCTGCCCCTCTGGGCACTTTCATCCCCTCAGCCCCCCATCCCCAGCCTTTGCCTGTGCTGTTCCACCTGCCAGGAGCGCCGTTTCCAACCTGAGAGCGCGGGCCTGGGCCTCAGTCTTGCGCTCTGCAAACCGGGGTCTCGAACCTACCCCCGCCCTCCTGTCTCGGCGCTGAGGAGGGGCTTCGGGTGCCCGGAGCCATCCCCGCGGGACCCCCCAGGGACTGGACTCCAAGTCCCAGAAAGCCCCGCGCTTCCCGTGGGTGGGGCCCGGGGCTTTCCCCCTCCCAGCGCGCAGTTTGGGAGGCGCTGGGCAATTTTCAAATTTTGGCGCTGAGCGGGAGGGGCGGTGACAGCTGCGACCGTGGTCCCCCGGGGACACCCACTCCCAGGCTGCTGCTGGCAGCTGCGCCCGGAGCCCGAGGTCTGGGGCACCCCGCAAAGCTGCCCCGTCCGCTCCGAGGGGCCTCCCCAGGCACGACACGCGGCAGAGGGCTCCGGGCCCATTTCCACGATGGGAAACTGAGGCACGGGAGGGTTAGGGGCCGGTTGGGGGATCCGTACCAGGGGCGTAGCGGAGGCAGGATTCGAACGCGGGACCCTCTTTCCCTCGGGAGGTAGAAAGTTAGTGACCAATTGGCCGGGCGCGGTGGCTCACGCCTGTAACCCCAACACTTTGGGAGGCCAAGGCGGGTGGATCACCTGAGGTCAGGAATTCGAGACCAGCCTGACCACCATGGCGAAACCCCGTCTCCACTAAAAAAAAAAAAAAAAAAAAAAATTATCCGGGCCTGGTGGCAGGTGCCTATGATCCCAGCTACTCGGGAGGCTGAGGCAGAAGAATCGCTTGAACCTGGGAGGCGGAGGTTGCAGTGAGCCGAGATCGCGCCATTGCCCTCCAGCCTGGGCTACAAGAGCGAAACTCCGTCTCAAAAAGAAAAAAAAAGAAAGTTAGTGACCAACTGCTGTCTGCTTTTGGGGAGAGGGTGAGGGGCCGCGGGAGAGAAATCCCGGACCCTGGGACTATGCAGCCCGTAAGGCCCCCAGCCCCGACACGTCCATTCCACTGACCTCCACCCGGCACCGCCACTCCCACCCGGGGAGTGGATTTTGGCGCCAGATTTTAAAAATTTCAGCCTAACGGCTGTGGCTGCCTCCCGGCCCAGAATGAGAGCCTGGAGCCTGGATTCCGGAACCTGGATCTGGAGGAGCCCAGATTCCGGAGCCTGCATCTCGGGGAGCCCGGATTCCGGAACCTGGATCTCAGGGAGCCCGGATTCCAGAGCCTGGTTCTGAGGGAGCTCAGATTCCGGAGCCTGGATCTCTGGGAGCCCGGATTCCGGAGCCTGGTTCTGAGGGAGCTCAGATTCCGGAGCCTGGATCTCTGGAAGCCCGGATTCCGGAACCTGGATCTCAGGGAGCCCGGATTCCGGAGCCTGGTTCTGAGGGAGCTCGGATTCCGGAGCCTGGATCTCGGGGAGCCTGAAATCCGGAGTCTGGATTCTGGGGTCTGGGTCTTGGGAAGCCGAATTCTGGAACATAGATTCCAAAACTTGGAGGCCAAACCTAGTATCTAAGATCAGAATTCAGGACCCTAGAGTTGGAACCCTGTGATCCCAACAGAAATCCAGGAGGCCAGCAGAGCTCTGGGGCCGTGGCTGGCAGCTGCTTGTTAGATGAGTGAATGGAGCAGTGAAATCAACACGTATTGGCAGGGGCTCGACTTTGTGGCAGGCACTCGGGGGACAGAAGGGAAGCGAGTACACATTATAAATAAGTGAATTAGGTGGGGCGCAGTGGCTCACACCTGCAATCCCAGCATTTAGAGAGGACGAAGCAGAAGGATTGCTTGAGGCCAGGAGTTCGAGACCAGCCTGGGCAACATAGTGAAACCCTATCTCTACAAAATATACAAAAATTAGCCAGGCGTGGTGACTCATGCCTGCAGTCCCAGCTACTTGGGAGGCTCAGGTGGGAGGATCACTTGACCCCAGAAGGTGGAGGCTGCAGTGAGCAGAGATTGAGTCACTGCACTCCAGCCTGGGTGACAAGAGTAAGACCCTGTCTCAAAAATAAATAAATAGGGCTGGGCGCGGTGGCTCATGCCTGTAATCCCAACACTTTGGGAGGCCGAGGCGGGCAGATCACTTGAGGCCAAGAGTTTGAGACTAGCCCAGCCAACATGATGAAACCCCCTTTCTATTAAAAATACAAAAATTAGCCGGGTGTGAGGGAGCATGCTTGTAATTCCAGCTACTCAGGAGGCTGAGGCACGAGAATTGCTTGAACTCGGGAGACGGAGGTTGCAGTGCGCCGAGATTGTGCCACTGCACTCCAGCCTGGGTGATGGAGTGAGACTGTCTCAAAAATAAATAAATAAATAAGTGAATTGTATGGCATGCTAGAGGATGGTGAGCATGGGGAAGAAAGAAAGTGGGGTAAATGCTGGGGCATGTGTGGAGTAGGGGTAGAGGTGGGCCCCTTAGAAAAGGGTGAGACAGGCCGGGCGTGGTGGCTCAAGCCTGTAATCCCAGTACTTTGGGATGATGAGGTCAGGAGATCGAGACCATCCTGGCTAACATGGTGAAACCCTGTCTCTACTAAAAAATACAAAAAACTAGCCAGGCGAGGTGGCGGGCACCTGTAGTCCCAGCTACTCGGGAGGCTGAGGCAGGAGAATGGTGTAAACCCAGGAGGCGGAGCTTGCAGTGAGCTGCCTGGCCAGCCTGGCCAACATGGTGAAACTCCATCTCTACCAAACAATAAAAACATAAAAATTCGGGCCGGGCGCGGTGGCTCAAGCCTGTAATCCCAGCACTTTGGGAGGCCGAGGCGGGCGGATCACGAGGTCAGGAGATCGAGACCATCCTGGCTAACACAGTGAAACCCCGTCTCTACTTAAAAAAATACAAAAAACTAGCCGGGCAAGGTGGCGGGCACCTGTAGTCCCAGCTACTCCGGAGGCTGAGGCAGGAGAATGGCGTGAACCCGGGAGGCGGAGCTTGCAGTGAGCTGAGATCCAGCCACTGCACTCCAGCCTGGGCGACAGAGCGAGACTCCGTCTCAAAACAAACAAACAAAGAAAAAAAAAAAACCATAAAAATTCGCTGGACGTGGTGGCACGTGCCTGTAATCCCAGATACTCAGGAGGCTGAGGCGGGAGAATCGCCTGAACCCAGGAAGCAGAGATTGCCGTGAGCTGAGATGGCGCCACTGCACCCCAGCCTGGGTTGACAGAGTGAGAGTTGTCGCAATAAAGAAAAACCTCTAAACGATGAGGTTTGAACAAGTTGATTTGAGTTATGAATTCCCTCTCCCATGTGGTGTGGCCAGGCTCGTGTCTATTAAACTCTTTATCTACTACAATACCGTGGTCTCTTTCTCTTTTGTTTCTTTTTTTTTTTTTTTTTTTTTTTTGAGACGGAGTCTCACCCTGTCACCCAGCCTGGAGTGCAGTGTCGCAATCTCAGCTCACTGTAACCTCCACCTCCCGGGTTCAAGTGATTCTCCTGCCTCAGCCTCCCGAGTAGCTGGGAATACAGGTGCCTGCCACCACCATGCCTGACCACTTTTATATTTTTAGTAGAGACAGGGTTTCTCCATGTTAGCCAGGCCGGTCTCGAACTCCTGACCTCAAGTGATCTGCCCACCTTGGCCTCCCAAAGTGCTGGGATTACAGGTGTGAGCCACCGTGCCTGGCCTCTTTTTTTTTTTCAAGTAAAATACTTTCTTAGACAGAGGTCTCCCTGTGTTGCCCAGGCTGGTCTCAAACTCCTGGACTCAAGGAATCCTCCCACTGCAGCCTCCCAAAGTGCTGGGATTACAGGCGTGAGCCACCGCACCCAGTCACCTGGTCTTTCTTTATGCAGTGGGCAGGAAGAACCCCTGCATAGCTGGGTGTGGTGGTCCGTGCTTATAATCCTAGCTATTTGGGAGGCTGAGGTGGGAGGATTCCTTAAGCCAGGAGTTGAAGGCTGCAGTGAGCTGTGATGGCGTCACTGCATTCCAGCCCAGGCAACAGAGCAAAACCCATCTCTAAGAGAAAAAAAAAAAAAGTTAACCACCGTGGGAGATCACTGGAGCCAGGCCCGAAGCTGCCCACCGTGCCAGCATTGTCTGCTGCCAGGGGTTCCAGCTGTTCCATTGTCTGTGAAAACCAACACTTTGGGAGGCCGAGGCTGGTGGCTCTTTTACAAAGTGTGTTCATTGTAAAATACTCAGGGCAAAGGGAACGATGATTCCTGTCCATTGTGTAGCAAGAAATTTTGCCTCGACTAGAGAGAGGTCTGGCTTCTGTCTGAGTCACTGAGAGGTGACCTTTAGGCCCCTGGAATGTCCTGCCTGATGGGTATACCATTCTGTTTTTTTGTTTTTGTTTTGTTTTGTTTTGAGACAGAGTCTTGCTCTGTCTCCTAGGCCGGAGTACAGTGGTGTGATCTCGGCTCACTGCAACCTCCGCCACCTGGGTTCAAGCGATTCTCGTGCCTCAGCCTCCCAGAGTAGCTGGGATTACAGGCGCCTTCCACCATGCCCAGCTAGTTTTTGCATTTTTAGGAGAGAAGAGGTTTCACCATGTTGGCCAGGCTGGTCTCAAACTCCTGACCTCAAGTGATCCATTCGCCTCGGTCTTCCAAAGTGCTGGGATTACAGGCGTGAGTCACCGTGCCCGGGTTCCAGTGGCTTTCGAGGTCACTACAGTAGGGGAGGTGTACGGAGCACTTTCTATGCCAAGCCCATTCTAGGTCCTTGTTTTGGGTAAACCTTTCCACAACCTGACTTTCCCATGAAAAGAGGGAGTTTCAGGGAGGTTAAGCCACCAACCCAAGGACACACAGCTGTTGATGGCTACAGGTGGGATTTGAACCAGGCAAACGTGACCTCAGACAGAGCTCCCTCTGCGAGGCACAGTCCCAGACCTGCCAGCCTCTTGCTGTGCACCATTTCCCGCGCCCCTTCCCTGCTACTGTCCTCAGAATTTCCCCAGTGTGCCTTAGCCTTCGCTGGAGCCTCCACTGCCACCTGGCTTGGCAATCCCACCTCCTCCCACCCCAGGCCTGTCTTACAAATGTCTGCAAGTTCAAATGATGACTCAGCTCCATCCCGAAACGTCTCCTTGGGGACAGGAGTCATGCCTTGTTCGTCTTGTTCATCTTTGCAGAAAAACATGATGTCAGAGCCCAGTTGTTGCCAATCACTTCCTGGCTACATCCGGAGTGAAACGCAGACCCCTCCCTGCAGCCCCCAAAGCCCTGTGAGCTCATCTTCCCGGCGCTCCCTCTTGCTCACTCTGGTCCACCCCCAGGCCTCTTGGGATTCCTCAGATGCACCAGGTGAGGTCCTGTGTCAGGGCCTTTTCATGCACTGTGCCTGCTGCCTGGGACCTCTGCCCCCAGAGCCCCTTGAACCTGACTTTTTACCATTTTACTTATTTATGTTTTTTAGACAGAGTCCCGCTCTGTCACCCAGGTGGGGTGCAGTGGCGTGATCTCAACCCATTACAATCTCCACCTCCCAGGCTCAAGTGAGTCTCCTGCCTCAGCCTCCTGAGTAGCTGGGATTACAGGCATGTGCCGCCACGCCTGGCCAACTTTTTGTATTTTTAGTAGAGATGGGGTTTCACCATGTTGGCCAGGCTAGTCTTGAACTCCTGACCTCAAGTGATCTGCCCGCCTTGGCCTCCCAAAGTGCTGGGATTACAGGCGTGAGCCACTGTACCCAGTCCCTGCCTCCTTTTTTTTTTTTTTTTTTGAGACAGGGCCATGTTTTGTTGCCCAGGCTGTAGTGCAGTGGTGCAATCATAGCTCACTGCAGCCTGAAACTCCTGGGCTCAGGTGATCCTCCTGCTTTAGCCTCCTGAATAGCTGGGACTACAGGTCCCAGCTGTATAATATTTTACAAAAATATTATAAAAAATATTATAAAAATATATTTTACAAAATATAAAAATATTATAAAAATATAATATTTTGCAAAATATTATAAAAATATAATATTTTTATTTATTTATTTTTATTTTTATTTTCTTTGAGTTGGCGTCTCACTCTGTCGCCCAGGCTGGAGTGCAGTGGCGTGATCTCGCCTTAGTACAAGCTCTGCCTGCCGGGTTCACGCCATTCTCCTGCCTCAGCCTCCCAAGTAGCTGGGACTACAGGCACCCACCACTACGCCCGGCTAATTTTTTGTATTTTTAGTAGAGACGGGGTTTCACTGTGTTAGCCAGGATGATCTCGATCTCCTGATGTCATCATCCGCCCACCTCAGCCTCCCAAAGTGCTGGGATTACAGGCGTGAGCCACTGCGCCCGGCCCTACACCTGGCTAATTTTTTAAAAATTATTTATGGCTGGGTGCAGTAGCTCACACCTGTAATCCCCGCACTTTGGGAAGCCGAGGCGGGTGGATCATGAGATCAGGACCTGAATCGTGAGGAGTTCGAGACCATCCTGGCCAAGATGTGAAACCCCATCACTACTAAAAATACAAAAATTAGCCAGGTGCAGTGGCGGGCACCTGTAATCCCAGCTACTCGGGAGGCTGAGGCAGAAGAATCACTTGAACCCGGGAGGCAGAGGTTGCAGTGAGCTGAGATTGTGCCACTGCACTCTAGCCTGGGAGACAGAGAGAGACTCCGTCTCAAAAAAATAAAAAATAAATTATTTGTAGAGATGGGAGTCTTGCAAGGTTGCCCAGGCTGGTCTCGAACTCCTGAGCTCAAGCGATCCTCTCGACTTGGCCTCCCAAAGTGCTGAGATTACAGGCATGAGTTACCCTTAGAGATACAGGCTGCAGTGAGTCATGATCACACCACTGCACTCCAGCCTGGGCAATAAAGGGAGACCCTGTCTCAAAAAGGAAAAAGAAAAAGAAAAAGAAACTAATCTCATTAGAGGATATTGATAGCTTGGCCTCGTGATCTGCCCACCTCAGCCTCCCAAAGTGCTGGGATTACAGGTGTAAGCCACTGCGCCTGGCCCCGGCCACGTTTTTTGTTGTTGTTCTTAATTTAAATGAATGCAAAAACATCTATGCTGGATAAATGTTTTAAAATTTATTTTGTTTAAAGCCTAGTGAGGTGGCTCACACCTGTAATTCTAACACTTTGGGAGGCTGAGGCAGGTAGATCATTTGAGGTCAGGAGTTGGAGACCAGCCTGACCAACATGGCAAAACCCCATCTCTACTAAAAATACAAAAAATTAGCCAGGTGTGGTGGAGGGCACCTGTAATCCCAGCTACTTGGGAAGCTAAGGCAGGAGGGTCGCTTGAACCTGGGAGGTGGAGGTTGCAGTGAGCTGAGATCGCGCCACTGCACTCTAGCCTGGGTGACAGATCGAGAGTCTGTCTCAAAAAAAAAAAAAAAGAAAGAAAGAAAATTATGACAGGATTATGCATACCAATTATTCCTCTCACCTCAGGCTCCAAGATGGTCTCGGTGACGCTGTTATTGATCTCATCTTTTACTTTATTTTATTTTTAGACACAGGATCTCACTCTGTTGCCCAGGCTGGAGTGCAGTGACATGATCATAGCTCACTGCAGCCTCAAACTCCCGGGCTCAAGTGATCCTCCCATCTCAGCCTCTCGTGTAGCTGGGACTACAGGTGTGCACCACCACGGTCCATTAATTTTTAAAATTTTTGTAGAGATGGGGTCTCCCTATGTTACCCAGGTTGGTCTTAAACTCCTGGGCTCAAGCAATCCTCCTGCCTCGGCCTCCCAAAGTGCTGGGATTACAGAGGTGATCTCTGGCACCTGGCCCAAAGATAATAGAGCACATTTCCTGAGCACTTACCTGATTTTGGGAATTTGATCCTTCAATGTCTCTGATGAATCCTTAGTGTGACTGCTCCCATCTTACAGAGAAAGAAACTGAGACTGGAGCTCATTTTCTTTTCTTTTTTTTTTTTTTTGAGACGGAGTCTGGCTCTGTCGCCCAGGCTGGAGTGCAGTGGCCGGATCTCAGCTCACTACAAGCTCCACCTCCCGGGTTTACGCCATTCTCCTGCCTCAGCCTCCCGAGTAGCTGGGACTACAGGCGCCGCCACCTCGCCCGGCTAGTTTTTGTATTTTTTTAGTAGAGACGGGGTTTCACCGTGTTAGCCAGGATGGTCTCGATCTCCTGACCTCGTGATCCACCCGTCTTGGCCTCCCAAAGTGCTGGGATTACAGGCTTGAGCCACCGCGCCCGGCCTGGAGCTCATTTTCTTTTCTTTTTTTTTTTTTGAGATCGAGTCTCATTTTTGTTGCCCAGGCTGGAGTGCAATGGCACGATCTTGGCTCACTGCAACCTCCACCTCCCGAGTTCAAGTGATTCTCCTGCTTCAGCCTCCTGAGTAGCTGGGACTACAGGCATGCGCCACCACGCCTGACTAATTTTTATACTTTTAGTAGAGATGGGGTTTCACCATGTTGGCCAGGCTGGTCTTGAATTCCTGACCTCAAGTGATGCGCCTGCCTTGGCCTCCCAAAGTGCTGGGGATTACAGGCGTGAGCCACTGCGCCTGGGCCGGCTGGAGCTCATTTTCTGAGCTCAAAGGCACAGAGTTCAGAGTCTCTTGTGGATATTCCAAGATACTCCAGATATTCCAAGATGCCTGGAGCCAGGACTGGAAAAGGGAGGCACAGGAGGGCTTGGGGTCTAGAAAGAGAAGGCTGTAGGGTGGGGACCATGGAGGTCCAGGCAGTTGGTCTGGGAAAAAACAAGGCCAAGTCAGTGTTGACAGAGAAGTAGGATTTTCCTGGTGAAAACCATAGGAAGACAGCATCCCAGGTGGAGGAAAAAGCTGACAAAGGCCCGGCCTCTTGGAGAGGAGGTTGTTATGGCTGGCATGGGGGACACACAGAGGAAGGACTTGGACACATATTCTCTGACGCCCTGCTTTGCTCGCCTTATTTTATTTCATTTATTTTATTTTTGAGACAGATTCTCGCTCTGTCTCCCAGGCTGGAGTGACATGGCGCAATCTCAGCTCACTGCAACCTCTGTCTCCCAGGTTCAAGCGATTCTCCTGCCTCAGCCTCCCGATTAGCTGGGATTACAGGCGTGTGCCACTATGCCCTGGTAATTTTTGTATTTTTAATAGAGACGGGGTTTCACCGTGTTGGCCAGGTTGGTCTTGAACTCCTGACCCCAGATGATCCACGTGCCTCAGCCTCCCAAAGTGCTGGGATTACAGGCATGAGCCACTGTACCCAGCCCTTATTTTTATTTTATTTATTTTTTTTATTTTTTGAGACGGAGTCTCGCTCTGTCGCCCAGGCTGGAGTGCAGTGGTCAATCTCGGCTCACTGCAAGCTCTGCCTCCCAGGTTCACGCCATTCTCCTGCCTCAGCCTCCCGAGTAGCTGGGACTACAGGCGCCCGCCACCTCGCCCGGCTAGTTTTTTTGTATATTTTAGTAGAGACGGGGTTTCACCGGGTTAGCCAGGATGCTCGATCTCCTGACCTTGTGATCCGCCCGTCTCGGCCTCCCAAAGTGCTGGGATTACAGGCTTGAGCCACCGCGCCCGGCCGCCCAGCCCTTATTTTATTTATTTATTTGAGATGGGGTCTCACTCTGTTGCCCAGGCTGCAATGCAATTGTGCAAGTCTGGCTCACTGCAGCCAGGAACTCCTGGGCTCAAGTGGTCCTTCTGCCTCGGCCTCCGGAGTAGCTGGGATTACAGGTGTACACAACACACCCCATTCTTTTTTTTTTTTTTTTTTAAGACAAAGTCTCACTCTGGCACGATCTCGGCTCACTGCAATCTCAGCTCACTGCAACCTCTGCCTCCCAAGTTCAAGCCATTCTCCTGCCTCAGCCCCCAGAGTAGCTGGGATTACAGGCATGCGCCACCATGCCCGACTGATTTTGTATTTTAGTTTCTCCATGTTGGTCAGGCTGGTCTTGAACTCCTGGCCTGGGGTGATCTGCCCACCTCGGCCTCCCAAAGTGCTGGGATTACAGGCGTGAGCCACCATGCCCGGCCTTTTGTTTTGAGATGGAGTCTCTCTCTGTCACCATGCCATGTATAGTGGCATGATCTCAGCTCACTGCAACCTCCACCTCCTGGGTTCAATCCATTCTCCTGCCTTAGCCTGCTGCGTAGCTGGGATTACAGGCACACGCCACCATGCCCAGCTAATTTTTGTGCTTTTAGTAGAGATGGGGTTTCACCATGTTGGTCAGGCTGGTCTCGAACTCCTGACCTCATGATCTGCTCTCCTCGGCCTCCTAATGTGCTGGGATTACCCAGCCTGCAATACTTTTTAAAAATAAAAATCAGGCCGGGCGTGGTGGCTCACCCCTGTAATCCCAGCATGAGGGAACAAAATATCAAAATTGTAAATAAAGACAGAATCTGACTTTGCACTTATCCCACTCACCTCCCTGACCTTCTCTATCTTCAGCTCATGTTGGCCGTATTGGTCAGGCTGGTCTGGAACTCCTGACCTCAGTTGATCCGCCCGCCTAGGACTCCCAAAGTGCTGGGATTACAGGCGTGATCCACCGCGCCCGGCCGATTTAATTTTTAAAATGAAATTATAAAATATAAATATATATGTTGCCTGCGTAAAACATTGCATATATAAAATTATATAAAACGTTGCAACTGCCATGGTCCCCTTATCTTATCCCCCCCTCCAGCCCAGTGCCCCGCCCGTCCGTCCCTCTCTTCCGGCGCTGAGGGCGCAGAAACTCTGCGGGGCCACCAGATGGCGCCGCCGCGCCTCGCAGCCCCGGGACATTTCGTGCCCCAGCGGTGGGCGGCGCGGAGGAGGCGGGATGCGTCAGCTGGACTCGCGGGCCGGGGAGCCGAGGAACCCGGGAAACCGAGCCGCCCGGCCGAGGCCAGATCCCAGGCTGGCGGGGGAGGGGACTCAGATGTGAGTCACCCGGGAGCCCCCAGTCGACCGTGGGAGACGTTGTCATGCGGGGCCTGCCCGCCTCGTTCCTAAACAGCCTTCCTGGGGCGGCGGAGTCCTGCAGGCGGCCGTGCCTGGCGCACACGCGTGGCTCCAACACGAACTAGCCTGTGGCCTCACCAAGCCTCCGTTTACCCTTTTGCATAATGCACATAAGCATCCCCCCTGCTTCTCAGGTCTTGGATTAAATCATCCATGAATCGGGAGGGGTGGAGGGTGCCAGGTCCGCACCACGCTCAGTGCAGGTCAGCGCCCACCCCGTTGTGAGAAATAAAGGTGGCCGTCATCCTTGCATGTGGGCCTGGGGTGGCGGCGTGCAGCCGCAGCCTGCACCATTCCCCCCAACAATAGCTTTCTCCTGGGCCTGGAGGCCTCCACACAGGCAAAGGCTGGAACGCCAGGCAGCCGGCGGAGGCGGGGCCGCGCCACCTGCACCTCCCACGCGCACTCCACCCTGAAACTCACGGGGTCGGCGAGGGGGCGCCCGCTTTCTTCTCCAGAGTGCCCCGGGCTTTGCAGCCTCCCACTTTCGGGACCTTTGAGGAGGCCTCCTGCGACCACCAGGTGACAGCTGAGGTGTATTGAGCGCTTACTGTCAGCCGTATTTTATGTCATGCTCTGCAAACCAGCGAGGCCGGCGCTGCAGCCCCATTACTCAGACAGGAATATAGAGGCCGGGAAAAGCGAAATCACCCAGGGGCTGGGGTCGCCGCAGCCAGGAGAGACTCCGGCCATCACCACCACCTGGGCGAGATCAGGCTGCAAACGGGGCCCCTTCCCGGTGCAGCCCCTCCACCCCCAGCAGCACTTGGGAAAGGCGCGGTCCGGGACTCTCCGCGCATCGGGAGGGGATTCCAGGCCCCCCCCCCCGAAAGTCCGGGCCGCCTCCCGCGCTGGAAATCCCGCGCGCGCCCCGAACCGCGGCTCGGCTGCCGGGAAATCAGGAGAAAAAAACTTCTGCTTTTTTTTTTCTTTTCTGGCATTCGCGGTCACCTACCCGGCCCCCGCGCGCCCTCCTCCCGGTTCTCGCCCCCACGTGGGGCGCCCCCACACGGCGCTCCGCCCCCTCCCCGCCGTCGGCCAACCGCAGAGCTGTCTGCACTCGCCGTTGTCCTTCCACCAATAGGAGGGGTGAATGACTGCACTGAGGCCACGCCCCAGCATTCAAGTCTATAAAAGTCGGTGCCGGAGGCTCCCGGTCAGATCGCCGAGGCTTGGGACTGCCGTTGGTTTCTGCAACTTCCCGGATTATTTTCGCCAAGGACTTTGCAATATTTTTTTCCGCCTTTTCTGGAAGGATTTCGCTGCTTCCCGAAGGTCTTGGACGAGAGCTCCAGCTCCGTGGGAAGGTTTTGGGCTCTGGCTCGGATTTTGCAATTTCTCTCTGGGGACTGCCGTGGAGCCGCGTCCACTGTGGATTATAATTGCAATATGACGCTGGAAGAACTCGTGGCGTGCGACAACGCGGCGCAGAAGTAAGTAGCCGGGGCCGCCGCCGTCTGAGGTCGGCTGGGACGGGATGGGACGGGTTGGGCCGGGCCGGGAGCTGAACGTAGCACCCGGTGGTCCGCCGGTCACTGATCCCTCTCTCCTGGCCTCAGGATGCAGACGGTGACCGCCGCGGTGGAGGAGCTGCTGGTGGCCGCTCAGCGCCAGGATCGCCTCACAGTGGGGGTGTACGAGTCGGCCAAGTTGATGAATGTGTGAGTCAGACCCCCTCCCCGGGCCGGGCGCGGGTGGGACGGGACCTCCCCTCCGCTCTGGACGCTTTCCACACGCTTGTCTCGCATGGGGCTGGGACTTCCCCAAGTGCCACCCGCTGTGGATGCAGAGCATCTCTGCTGTTTTGTGGATTGGGGGCTGCTGTATCCTGATGCATCGTCTGCACGCGCCCCTCCCGCTGTGGGCCTGTCTCCCCGCACCCACACTTTGAACCGTGTGCCTTCCCCGCCCCCCACCGTCACCAGCTTGCAGAGGCAATCCCCTGCACCCCTGCAGTTTCTCTTTTGCTCTTGCACGCTCCTTTTTTTGCAAACTCCCCCTGCACGGTGGCCTCTCCCCTGTCCCTGGCTGACCCACCTCTTCCCTTTGGCCCCCTCAGGGACCCAGACAGCGTGGTCCTCTGCCTCTTGGCCATTGACGAGGAGGAGGAGGATGACATCGCCCTGCAAATCCACTTCACGCTCATCCAGTCCTTCTGCTGCGACAACGACATTAACATCATGCGGGTGTCGGGCATGCAGCGCCTGGCACAGCTCCTGGGAGAGCCGGCCGAGACTCAGGGCACCACTGAGGCCCGAGACCTGCATTGTCTCCTGGTCACGGTGAGTCGGGCCTCTGCCCTGCCCCACCACGCCGGGGCACCTGGGCCGGTGTTTGTCAACAAAGTCGGGCTGACTGGTCCTGCACAGCTCAGCGTTCAACCATGCTTGGCATGTCCCGTGGGCAGCCGGGCTGGGGCCTCCTCACCCAGGGAGCTATTTTGAGCCTCCTGTTTTCCCCACACATGGGGCCCCGGGAGAGGGAGGCTCCCACTAAACCCCTTCTTTTCCCTCCACAGAACCCTCACACGGACGCCTGGAAGAGCCATGGCTTGGTGGAGGTAGCCAGCTACTGCGAAGAAAGCCGGGGCAACAACCAGTGGGTGCCCTACATCTCTCTTCAGGAACGCTGAGGCCCTTCCCAGCAGCAGAACCTGTTGAGTTGCTGCCAAAAACAAAAAATAAAATAAATATTTGAACCCCCCTCCCCCCCAGCACAATCCCCCAAAACAACCCAACCCATGAAACCATCGGGGGCAGAGTCGTTGGAGACTGAAGAGGAGGAGGAGGAGAAGGGGAGTGAGCGGCCGCCCCCAGGGCGGAGATCGGGGAGCTGGCGGCCGCCGATCCGATGGAGGAGAAGTGGGGACCCAGGCCAGCAGGAGACAGGACCCCGGAGCTCAGGCCTTGGGATGGAGCAGAAGCTGGAGTGGCGAGGCGCGCTGCCGCCTTCCCTATCACGGAGGGTCCAGACTCTCCACTTGAGAGTGGAGTGAGACTGACTGTAACCCCCACCCTCCTTGAGACTGGAGCTGGCGTCTGCAGACCAGAGACCTGGTTAAACTTGGTTGGTGCTTGTCTGCACCCTCGACAGGACCACACTTTGGGACTTGGGAGCTGGGGCCGAAGTTGCTCTGTACCCATGAACTCCCAGTTTGCGAATCATAGAGAAAATCTATTTTGTTACTTGCACTTGTTACTGGAACCACTGAGAGCGAGATGGGAAGCACAGATATCTATATTTTTATTTCTACTATGATGACCTTGTAATAAATTTCTAAAGCTTCTGGGTGCTTGTATGTTTTCAGCTTCTGAGAACAACTGGGACCCCTGCCCCCTCCCCTGGGACACGCTTCACACACACCCCCCCAACCTCTCGTCCGCAACCCCTGCCAGCTCACCAGGAAGTGTTACTCAAGCCCCTGTTAGCAGCTCCAGGCTCCCGTGCAAAAACAGTACCTCTTCTCTCTGCAGCAGGCGCCTCCACCGACTCCAACAAATCTATGCCTCTTTTTTTTTTTTTCTTCTCCTCCTACCTTGTAGCAATTAAGAGACCGGTTTATTACGAAACCTGGCCGCCGTGCCACCGCTGTTACTGGCTGTGCAGGAGCCAGCCCTAAGCTCTGGGCACATAGGGAGTCATTTCGGCGGGAGGGGTTGCTGGCTGCAGCCCCTGACCGCCCTGGCGGCCACCGCAGCCCAAGGTCCGGAGCGGTCAGTGGGGCACCTGGGACCACACAGCGAGGTGAGCTTAGGACTTGCAAGGAAGAGCTCCTTTGAAGGATTCCGCAGGGAGTGCCCCGCACCCACCACAGCCTTCTCCATCCCAGGATAGGCCTCTCTTTTTCACTAAAGAAAAGACCTTTTTTTTTTTTTTATTTCCGCAAACTAAAATCAACAAGCAGAAAAATACCCCAGGAAGTCGGCCTCCGGGCCAGCTGGCCTTGGCACAGTGCTGCGTTTTGCCTCTAAACCGAAACTGCGAGCCCTGGCCAGCCACCTCCTACTTCTCCCAAAGTTGCAGGCGCGGTGGTGACTCCCCCTGCCCCAGGCTGGGAGCGTGGCCCAGCCCTTCCGTGCCCGGCCTCAGTCTTCCCGCCCCGGGTCTGCAGGGTGGGCCCGCCCTGGCCAGGCGCCGGGACGACCTTGGCTCCCCTCTGCCATGCAGCCCCAAGCCTGAGAACTAGCGGGGAGTGTGGAGGGGGTGGGGTGGTCCTGCCCGCAGGCCGCGACCTTTCCACGGAGCCTCACGTGGGCGCATGAGGAAAACCCCAGCGGCTCCCTGGGAGTCACGGGAATCGGGGGAGCCCCGGCGGGGGAGGGCGAGAGAGTGAGGGGGAAGTCCCAGAGGGAGAAGGGGGGGATCCCGCCTGGGGCTAGGAGGAGGGGAGAACTGAAGTGGGGAAAGGGGAGCCCAAGAAGGGGAAGGGGAATCTCCCACAGCCCTGAACCAACAGGGAAACCCCGGGAGGGGGTAGGCAGGCAGAAGGAGTCCCGAAGGGGTTGGAGGAGGGGAGAATGGAGGCGAAGAGGCGGGAGCCCCGAGGGGGTAGGGGGTGATGGGGTAGGGATCCCTGAGATGGCGCCCAAGAGGGGAAGGCGCCTGGGAAGGGGTACAGAGGGCGAGGGGCTCTTGAGGGATTGGGGTGTGGGAGAACATGGGGGGGCCAAAACCCAAGGGGGGAAGGACCAGGTGGGGCAAGGGTCGGTCTAGTGGCAGCCTGGAAAAGTTATAGCTTTTCTTTTTCTTTCTTTTGACACAGTCTCACTTCATCGCCCAGGCTGGAGTGCAGGGCGCGATCTCGCCTCACTGCCCGGGTTCAAGCGATTCTCCTGAGTAGCTGGGACTACAAGCACCCGCCACCACGCCCAGCTAATTTTTGTATTTTTAATAGAGATGGGGTTTCACCATGTTGGCCAGGCTGGTCTCAAACTCCTGACCTCAGGTGATCCACCCACCTTGGCCTGCAAAGTGCTGAGATGACAGGTCTGAGCCACTGCTCCCGTTCTCTGTCTCTGCCACTGGTCAAGCTCCTAGGGTAGGGAGGCGGGGCCGGCTTGGATGGCTATGTCTCCTGGGGTGGGCTCGTCTGTCTCCATCCTGATTCTTCCATTCTTGCTCCTCGGCCTCTGGAACAGTGCAGCCAGATCTCAGGCTCCTGAGCCCCAAGCGGAGACAGGACATGGAGGGGCCCCAGTGTTGGGACCCTCAGCCAGGACCTTCACCTGTCTGTGCCTCAGTTTCTCCCTCTGAAAAATGGGGATAATAGCTACCTAGCTCATAGACTGTTGAGGAGATTCAATGATATATAGATTCCTAGGCCGGCCCCGTGGCTCACTCTCTGTAATCCCAAGACTTTGGGAGGCTTGGGGGAGCTGGGGAGGAATCCCTGAACCCAGGAATTCGAGACCAGTATGGATAAACATAGGGAGACCCAGGTCTCTACAAAAAAATTTTAAAAATTAGCTGGGCATGGTGGTGTGGGGCTGTGGTCCCAGCTACTTGGGAGCCTGAGGCCGGAGGAGCACTTGAGCCCTGGAGATGGAGGCTGCAGTGAGCTGTGATCGCACCACCGCACTCTAGCCTGGGTGACAGAGCAAGACCCTGTCTCAAAACAAACAAACAAACAGACCCTGAAATATAGCTTCTTTGACCGGCTTCTTTCAATGTACTTCCAGAATCATCTTTTTGTTTGTTTGTTTTTTCAATTTTTAAAAGATTATTCATTTAAAAATTTTAGATTTAGCCGGGTGTGGTGGCTCATGCCTGTTACCTTTTGAATTGTGTCCCCCACAAAAGATGTGGAAGGCTGGGCATGGTGGCTCATGCCTGTAATCCCAGGATTTTGGGAGGTGGATCATTTGAGGTCAAGAGTTCGAGACCAGCCTGGCCAAGAGGGTGAAACCCTATTTCTACTAAAAATACAAAAGTTAGCTGGGCGTGGTGATGCACACCTGTAGTCCCAGCTACTCAGGAGGCTGAGGCAGGAGAATCGCTTGAACCCAGGAGGCGGAGGTTGCAGTGAGCAGAGATCCTGCTACTACACTCCATCTCTCTCTCTCTCTCTCTCTATATATATATCTCTATCTATCTATCTATCTATCTATCTATCTATCTATCTATCTATCTATCTATCTATCTATCATCTATCTATCTACTTATCTATCTATCTATCATCTATCTATCTATCTATCTATCTATCTATCTATCTATAAAAAGAACAAAAAAGAAGCGGGGTCATGCTCTCTTGCCCAGGCTGGAGTGCAGTGGCATGACCATGGCTCACTGCAGCCTCGACCTCCTGGGCTCAAGCAATTCTCCAGCCTCAGCCTCCTGAGTAGCTGGGACTAAAGGTGCACACCACCATGCCTAGCTATTTGTTACATTTTTTTTTTTTTGTAGAAATGGGGTCTCACTATACTACCCAGGCTGGTCTCAAATTCCTGGCCTTAAGTGATCCTCCAGCCTCGGCCTCCCAAAGTGTTGGGATTGCAGGCAGGAGCCACCATACCTGGCCCTCTCCTGTTGTTATTACTATTGCTGTTGGTATTGTTGTTGTCATTGATGAAAGTATTCCACGGTCTCCCCAACCGAAGCCAGGGATGTACAGGAATTGGCTTCAAAGGCTGCTGTTTCATTGAATTAATAATAGCAGCTGGGTAGATTGATTCAATCTTCTCTGGAACTCAACTGTAAACACCTATAAACTTATGGTGGCCCCGTGAGGAAGATGCTGTTGTCCCATTTTCCCAAAGAAGAGACTGAGGCTCAGAGTGGAAGAGCCACAGCCTGGCTAGGAGTCATGAATTGTCGGTGTCTGGCTGGTCAGTCCCTGGGGAAAACTGGGCTGGGGGAACTGGGGGATGCAACATCCCCAGCTCCCCAGACCCCTTCCAGTTCATGCTGGGTCAGGAGGGAGTAGTCACAGGGCGCCAAGGCTCAGTCAGCTGGCATAGGCCGTTCTGGGCTCCCACACTCAGGACTGGATGCCAGGATACGTGTGTGTATTCCCTGGACGACGGTGAGCAGAAGAGTTGGCAGTGCTCACTGCAGGTTGCAGGCAGACACGCTTCCCCAATCGGACTCGTGAGGTTGGGTGTGAGCTCATCCCAGGGTGCCCACGATGGCCTGTGTCTGAACCTACACTCACAGGCTGAAATGCATACACACGCCCATACGCTGCTATGCAGTTATAGTCCCAGCTGGAGACATGTTCACACGCTTGCACACACATACTACATGCCATGGACACAGAGTTGCTTGCAAGAGGACAGATGAATGCATAGAAATGCCTCCCATGGCCGCATGTGGTGGCTCACACCTGTAGCCCCAGCACTTTGGGAGGCCAAGGAGGGTGGATCACCTGAGGTCAGGAGTTCAAGTCCAGCCTGGCCAACATGGTGAAACCTCATCTCTACTAAAAATACAAAAAATTAGCCAGGCATGGTAGTGCATGTCTGAAATCCCAGCTATTTGGAGAATCGCTTGAACCCAGGGGGTGGAGGTTGCAGTGAGCTGAGATTGTGCCACTCCACTCCAGCCTGGGTGAGAGAGAGAGACTCCATCTCTCAGATGACCCACCTGCCTCAGCCTCCCAAAGTGCTCCCAAAGGGCTAGGATTACAGGTGTGAGCCACTGCACTTGGCTTTAATTTTTTTTTTTTTTTTTTTTTTTTTGAGACGGATTCTCGCTCTGTCGCCCAAGCTGGAGTGCAGTGGCCGGATCTCAGCTCACTGCAAGCTCCGCCTCCTGGGTTCACGCCATTCTCGTGCCTCAGCCTCCCGAGTAGCTGGGACTACAGGCGCCCGCCACCTCGCCCGGCTAGTTTTTTGTATTTTTAGTAGAGACGGGGTTTCACTGTGTTAGCCAGGATGGTCTCGATCTCCTGACCTCGTGATCCGCCCGCCTTGGCCTCCCAAAGTGCTGGGATTACAGGCTTGAGCCACCGCGCTCGGCTGGCCTTATTTTTTTTTTAATTTTTTCCTTTGAGATGGGGTCTCAGTCAGTCATCCAGGCTGGAATGCAGTGGTGCAATCTCGGCTTACTGCAACCTCTGCCTCACCAGCTTAAGCAATCCTCCCTCCTCAGCCTCCTTAGTAGCTGAGATTACAGACATGTGCCACCACACCCAGCTGTTGTTGTTTTTTGAGACAGAGTCTCCCTCTGTCATCCAGGCTGAAGTGCAGTGATGTGATCACAGCTCGCTGCAGCCTCAACCTGCTGGGCTCAAGTGATCATCCTGCCTTGGCCTCCCAAAATGGTGGGAGCCACCATGCCCAGCCACTGTCTGCTTTTTATAGAAAGAGAATATGGAGTTCAGACAGGTGCGGTGACTTGCCCAAAGTCAAAAGGTACAATGACAGAGCCAGGAACCAAACCAAGGTCAGTGTGGCTCAAAGTACTGTTTTTCCATACACACACATGCACACACACACATACACACATATATACAAACATGCACACACATACAGTATATATACTGTATATATACACACATATATAGTATGTATACACACTATGTATATAAATATAATGATATATATTATTGAGAAATAGTTCATATACTATAAAATTCACCCCTTTAAAGTGTTTAACTCAGTGGTTTTTAGTATATTCACAAAGTTGTGCAACTATCACAACTATTGAATTCCAGAATATTTTCACCACCCCCAAAAGAAGCCCTGTCACCATTAGCAGTGACTCCTCACGCTCTCTCCCCCAGCCCCTGACAACCACTACTCCACGTTTTTCCCATGAATTCACTTCTGGACATTTCATATAAATGAAATCATAAAATGTGCAACCTTTTGTGTAGGCTTATTTTGTTTGCATACTGTTTTGGGGGCTCATCCATGATGTTAAATGTATTGGTATCAAAGTTTGAACATACTGGATGCAGTGGCTCAGGCCTGTAATCCCAGTACTTTGGGAGACTGAGGCAGGAGGATTGCTTGAGCCTAGGAGTTCCAGACCAGTCTGGGCAACATGGCAAGACCTTGTCTAAAAAAAAAAAAAATTAAGCCAGGTGTGGTGGTGCATGCCTGTAATCTTAGCTACTGGGGAGGGTAAGGTGGGAGGATTGCTTAAGCCTGGGAGGTTGGAGTTGCAGTGAGCTGTGATCGCACCACTACACTCCAGCCTGGGCAACAGAGTGAGACCCTGTCTCAAAACACAAAAGATTTGAACTTGTGTGGCCTGCCCTGTGCCTCTGCTCCCCCGAGCATGTGCCTGGGAATTCCAGCAGTATACTAGCACCCTCACGTGTGGATGGTCATTCCTGGGAAGGCACTCAGAGTCACACACACAATTCATATTTAGTGACCAGCCACTATGTATGGGCCTTGCACACGCAAATCCTCAACCCACGTGTTGTTTATACACCTGGCTCTCTAACGTCCAGCCAGGGCCTGTGCTGATACCTCTGGCCCAAACACTCTTCCCTGCTTTTCCCCTAGATAACGCCTACTCATCTTTCGCTCACATCTCAGATGCCACCTTCTCCAGGAAGCCCTCCAGACAAGACCTGGAATAATCTCTGTACTATCTCTGTCCACCTGCCCTTCTTGGTACTTGCACCATTTTTTTGTTTGTTTGTTTTTTTGAGACAGAGTCTTGCTCTGTCACCCAGGACAGAGTGCAATGGCATGATCTTGGCTCACTGCAGCCTCCATCTCCTGGATTCGAAGCGACTCTCCCACCTCAGCCTCCTGAGTAAGTGGGATTACACACACCCGGCTAATTTTTGTAGTTTTGTGGAGATGGGGTTTCACCATCTTGGCCAGGCTGGTCTTGAACTCCTGACCTCGGGTAATCCACCTGCCTCAGCCTTCCAAAGTGCTGGGATTACAGGCATGAGCCACCATGCCCAGCCCCTGCACCCATTTGTAATGACATATTTATAACCCTGTTATTTGCTTCTTGTCTATCTTCTGTGTGAGGCTGCAGACTCCCAGAGGGACGGGAGAAGGTCTGTTTTTCTCACCCCCAGATCCCTAGTGGCTAGCCCAGAGCCTGGGACACCGGTGGTACTTCATAAATGCTTGTGGCATAAAGACTCAATCACGTCTGTATGACAAGAGGTTGAACTGCTGTTGACCTTCTGTGTCCCTGCTCCAGGACAGACTGTTTCGTCCCTGAGGGACACACGTTGGTCTGCCAAGTGCTGGGTCCCAGCCAGGTACAGTGACACCACTCAGCTCAGGAAGGCCGGAACCTGGCTCTGTGGAGGCGGCCAGCTGTGCGGCCTCAGGCAAGCTGCTTCACCTCTTTGCGTCCAGTTTTCTTACTGGTGCAATGGGAATGCCAATGGTGCTGCCCATCTCTCGCGAGGCTGTTGTGGACATTAAATTAATTACATTATGCAAAGCATTAGAACCGGGAGAAGCTTGCAGAAAAATGAGCTATTATTGTGTGAGCTAGTATGCAACTGTCTACCACACAGTGTTTTCTGCCTGTACACGAATATCTGCACAGCTGTCTGTTAATATGGGTTGGAATTTGTCTCTGAATCGCTGTGCGCTGCGCTGTGTTGGGCCATGAGGACTTGTGCTGCTACATGGGAACACAGCAATATACGTACACGTGTGGCTGCTACTGCAATTCCTGGCATCCTTGGAGTGAGCCCTGGACACCCAAAACTCCTGACCAATTGGAGACCCATGATTGTACCTTCCTCATCACCCCAACTCGGAAGTCCATAGCTGCTGATTCTGCTCACCTCCTGCCCAGAGTGGCCCCAGGGCACGACCTCTGTGGCTGCTGGTTTGGGACTCTATTTATTATTTTTTGAGACAGTCTCACTGTGTTGCCCAGGCTGGAGTGCAGTGGCATGATCATGGCTCGCTGCAGCCTTGAACTTCCAGGCTCAAGCAATCCTCCCGCCTCAGCCTCCCAAGCAGCTGGGATTAGAGGTGCCTGCCACCACGCCTGGCTAATTTTTGTATTTTTAGTAAAGACAGGGTTTCGCCATGGTGGCCAGGCTGGTCACAAACTCCTGACCTCAAGTGACCCACCTGCCTCAGCCTCCTAAAGTGCTGGGATTACAGACGTGAATCACTGAGCCCTGCCATTTTTAATTTTTTTCCCTAAGAGATGGGGTCTCCCTCTGTCACCCAGGCTGGAGTGCAGGGGTGCCGTCACAGTTCACTGCAGCCTCGACCTCCCAGACTCAAGCAATCCTCCCATCTCAGTCTTTCCAGCCTCCCAAGTAGCGGGAACTATAGGTATGTACCACCATGACTGGCTAATTTTTATTTTTATTTTTTGTAGACACAGGGTTTCATGATGTTGCCTAGGCTGGTCTTGAACTCTTGGCCTCAGGTGATGCCCCCATCCTAGCCTCTCAAAGTGCTGGGGTTACAAGCCTGAGCCACTACACCCTGCCTGATTCATTGAATATTTATTGAGTCCCTACTGCGTGTGAGGGCTTGTGTTAGCCTTAGAAAAACAAGAGAGAACCGGATAAAGAGAGGCATCTGTGTGTACGGGTGTGTGGGTGTCTGCTGCATGTCAGTGTGAATTCTCATTCAAGTGTCTGCATGTGTGACTGGACAGACACGGTTGGGTGTTTTTGTGTGAGGATGTTATGGTTTGAATTGTGTCCTCTGCAAAAGATGTGGAAGGCTAGGCATGGTACCTCACGCTTGTAACCTCAACACTTTGGGAGGCCAAGGCAGGAGGATCTCTTGAGGCCAGGAGTTCGAGACCAGCCTGGGCAACAGAGAGAGACCTTGATTCTACAAAAAATAAAAAAAGATATGGCCGGGCGCGGTGGTTCAAACCTGTAATCCCAGCACTTTGGGAGACTGAGGTGGGCAGATCATGAAGTCAAGAGATTGATACCATCCTGGCCAACATAGTGAAACCCTGCTTCTACTAAAAATACAGAATTTAGCTGAGTGCGGTGGGGTACACCTGTAGTCCCAGATACTCGAGAGGCTGAGGCAGGAGAATGGTGTGAACCCAGGAGGCAGAGGCTGCAGTGAGTCGAGATCGCGCCACTGCACTCCAGCCTGTCGACAGAGCGAGACTCCATCTAAAAAATAAAAAATAAAAAAAAAAAAAGATAGGCGCCTGGCATGGTGGCATGTCTCCAAAAACACTGAATGAATCAAAGCCCACACCCAGGGCCACCTGATCTCAGACACACAGATGTGTGCATTTACATAGCAACACCCCTAGTCATGGGTGAACGTGCATTTGCAACAAAGCAGTCCGGAGCAGAGACAGGAAAGAGACGATGGCGCCTCCCTGAAAAGGTCCCTGCCGTGGGCATCTAGGGCTGAGCCCCTTAGGGAACTGTGAGAGATGTGGTCACAATGGGGCAAGAGAGAGAGTGGGGGCATCCACTTATTCTATTTTACTGTTTGTGGCAAAGTTTCGCCCTTGTTGCCCAGGCTGGAGTGCAGTGGCACGATCTCAGCTCACTGGAACCTCCACCTCCTGGCTACAACCGATTCTTCTGCCTCAGCCCCCCGAATATCTGGGATTACAGGTGCGCACCATCATACCTGGCTAACTTTTTGTATTTTTAGTAGAGATGGGGTTTCACCATGTTGGTCAGGCTGGTCTTGAACTCCTGACCTCGTGATCTGCCTGCGTCAGTCTCCCAAAGTGCTGGGATTACAGGTGTGAGCCACTGCATCCAGCTGGCATCTACTTATTAACCAACGGCATCCCCCCTGTTTGAGAGGTGTTCTGGGGTGTTGACTCCCTGGTACATCCTGCCTACCCAGAGGAGGTTCTCGGTGGGTGTCTGTATGCAGGTAGGTGCCTGCACACAGTAGGTGCTGCATGTCTCTGGGTGTCTGCACACAGTAGGCATGGCACGCAGGTGGGGCTCTGCACACAGTAGGCCTTGCATGCAATAAAGACGCTGCACACAGCAGGTGTTTGCATGAAGGAGAGGGGCTGTGGGCAGCAGGCTTGCACACCTTTAGAGAAAGACCCCAGGCAAAGAGACACAGGAAGCTGTTGGACTGTAGGAAATTGTCGGAAGCCAGCTACCAGGTGGCCAAGGGGACATAGGAGCATCTGCCACGCCCTTTGTGCACTTTGAACAGTGGTTTTCAGCCTTCAGGGTGCATTGGCAACCCCCTGGGTACCCCCTCTTTTGTTTTTAAAGTAGAGACAGGGTCTCCCTATGTTGCCCAGGCTGGTCTGGAACTCCTGGGCTCAAAGGATCCTCCTGCCTGGTCCTCCCAAAATGCTAGGATTACAGGCGTGAGCCACCATGCCCAGCCCCTGCGCACACTTTCAATGTAGTGGGTTGGATGTCGTGACAGGGGACCCTAGACCGGGTCTGCTCTTTTCTGGGACACAGCGAAAGGAATGCAGAGGCTTCCTGAGCCATCACTCTTCCTTACTTTCTCCAGGGACCCCTTCTCTCTGCAGACCACCGCCGAGAGGCGGGCCCTCAGAGCCCCAGAACTCCCTGCGGCTTTCCAGCTCGAGGCCTTGGCCCCTGTGATCTCCACCTCGTGGTCCCGGCAGTGCCCAGGCAGGGCTCCGGGGAGGCGAGGGAGGAACCAGGGTGGCTCTCCTTGCAGGAAGCAGAGAGTCACGGAGTCCTGCAGAGAGAGGCTCAGGGCGTTGCACGTCACTTTCTCCAGCCCCCACCCCAGAGCCTGAAGCATGCTCCCCGGACATGTAGGTCACGCGACCCACAGCATTACAGATCCCCAGGGACCCAGGATGGCCCCCCCAGAGACCCAGAACGCTCCATAGCCACACAGTGCGAAGGTCAAGGACCTCCTCCACAGGTCGCTGGGCTAGGGAGACCGCAGGCACACGGGACAGCCACACCAGAGCCGCATCTGGAGAAGGGGTGGGGGGTTTCCTCTCGCCGCTCCTCCCTATTCTTTCCCTACATTGTTCCGTTTCGTGCTCCCAGTTCCCACCCCACCCCCTCCACCCGGACGCCGGCGGTTCCCAGGCCCCGGAGCCGGGGTGGAGTGGGGTGGGGTGGGATAGAGTGAGGGGCCTCGTGAAGAGCGCTGCGGGCCCCAAGACCCTCTTGCGCATGTGGGGAGAGCGCACGAGTGTGGGAGCTTAGGCCAGAGCTCACATGCGTGCGCTTGGGGACGTGTTTGGGCCGCTGTGTACACAGCAGGCACGCCATAAACGCCTCTTGAATGGCTCCGTGCGAGGGAAGGGAGGGAGGGCAGAGTTCAGGCCCTACAGAGAGGGAAGGAGAGGGGCGGAGGCCTGGCTTTAGGTTTGAATCTCCGCGGCTTACTAGCTCCAGCAGCTCAGCAAAAACGTGACTCAGTTTCCCCCGTCCATAAAAGGGAAAGCCGAATCGCCCTCCCACGTGTCGAGGTGAAACTAGACAGTGCACTAAGGCGCTTAGCAAAACGCGCTGCCTTGAGAACCCTTATTACGCCTTCCTTTTACCCCACCCTCTTGCCAGACACTCTGGGGGTGGAGAGGGGCACTGACCCAGGCCCCAGGCGCCCCTCCCATCCTCCCTCCCTAGCAGGCAGGAGTCCCGGCTTTCCCGTTCCTTAAATTGGATAATTGGAGACAGAGGCGGGTGCTCGAGACGGAGAAATCCCCAAGTGGGCGAAAGGCAAGGGGCCTGTCCTCCTAGTTTCCCCGCACTGGGGGCCCCGACCCTCGCCAGCGCTCCCTCTGGTGCGCCCTGGGCGCGCAGTCTGTGCGCTCGGGAGCCCCCAGCGCCGGCCGTCGACCCCCTCCAGAGTCCGGCGGTGCCAGCCTCCCTCTGTTGCCCGCCAGGCGCGGTGTCTGCGGCAGCCCGGGCAGGAGGGGTGGGGGGGTCCGCGCTGGCGGCGGCTCCAGCGGCGTCTCCCTCCTCCAAGCCCCTGGCGGCGGGCGGCCGGGCCGAGGGCGGGGCGCTTGCACAGACCCTCCTTTTGTGAGCGGCGCCTTCCCCGGGCGGCCTGGCGCGCAGGGCTCGGGCACTGCGCCAGCGCCCGGAATAGCCTCCCTGCCCCGCCGCCCGCCCCACGCCCCGGCGGAGCCGCCTGACCTGCCCGGCCGGGCGCGGAGGAGCCTGGGGTCGCGGTGGCGCAGGAACCGGGTGCGTGCTCAGCGGCACGGGGCTGCAGCCGCTACTCTCCGCTGGGCAAGGCACTGGCCTCGTGCAGTCGGTCCTACTGTGCGCAGCCCCTCTCTTGCGTGCAAACGCCCGCTGTGTGCAGATTTCCGTCTTCGTGTATGGCCTACTGTGCGCCGCACCTCTCTTCCATGCAAAGCCTACTGTGTGCAGAACCCCACTTGCCTACAGTGCCTACTGTGTGCGACCCGTCTCCTGCGTGCAAACGCCTGCTGTGTGTGACCCCTTTCTTGCATGCAAGGCCTGCTGTGTGCAGAGCCCTATCTACCTGCAGGGCCTACCGGGTGCAGTCCCTCTCCTGTGTGCAGACGTCTACTGTGTGCACATCCCTGTCTTCGTGCTGGGCTGACTGTATGCAGCACCTCTCTTCCATGCAAAGCCCACTGTGTGCAGAGCCCCACCTGGCCGCAATGCCTGCTGTGTGAAGACACCCAGATACATACAAAACCGGTTGTGTGCAGGCATCCACCGACATGCAAACACTGCACCTGCACTCCTGCAAACACCCACTGTGCACAGGCACATACTGACAAACACTCATGTGAGGAACGCCCATACTTCCAAACAGCCTTGGCTTTTTTTTTTTTTTTTTGCTGTGGAATCTCGCTCTGTCGCCCAGGCTGCGGTGCAGTGGCATGATCTCAACTCACTGCATCCGCCCCCTCCCAGGTTCAAGCAATTCTTCCGCCTCAGCCTCCCGAGTAGCTGGGATCACAGGTGCCCGCCACCACACCAGGCTAATGTTTTGTATTTTTTAGTAGAGACGGGGTTTCACCAAGTTGGCCAGGCTGGTCTCGAACTCCTGACCTCAGGTGATCCACCTGCCTCAGCCTCCCAAAGTGCTGGGATTACAGGCGTGAGCCACCGTGCCCAGCTTAATTTTTGTTTTGTTTTGTTTTTTTGAGATGAAGTCTTGCTCTTGTCCCCCAGGCTGGAGTATAATGGCACGATCTCGGCTCACTGTAATCTCCACCTCGAAGGTTCAAGAGATTCTTCTGCCTCAGCCTCCTGAGTAGCTGGGATTACAGGCACCTGACACCATGCCCAGCTAATTTTTGTAGTTCTAGTAGAGACAGTGTTTCACCATGTTGGTCAGGCTGGTCTCGAACTCCTGACCTCAGGTGATCTGCCGGTCTCAGCTTCCCAAAGTGCTGGGATTACAGGCATGTGAGCCATGGTGCCTGGCACAAACAGCCTTGTCCATGCAAGCACAAGCACCCACATGTGTCTAAGACCCTGCTGTGTACACCTGCACTCTGATCTGCACTGCGTGTAGCCACCAGGGAAATGCAAATATTTCTTTCTTTTTTTCTTTTTTTTGAGACAGAGTCTCGCTCTGTCACCAGGCTAGAGTGCAGTGGTGCGATCTCGGCTCACTGCAAGCTCCACCTCCCGGGTTCAGCCATTCTCCTTTCTCAGTCTCCCGAGTAGCTGGGACTACAGGCGCCCGCCACCATGTCCGGCTAATTTTTTGTATTTTCAGTAGAGACGGGGTTTCACCGTGTTAGCCAGGATGGTCTCAATCTCTTGACCTCGTGATCCCCCTGCCTCGGCCTCCCAAAGTGCTGGGATTACAGGCGTGAGGCACCGCACCCGCCGGGAAATGCAAACATTTCTAAGCCCCAATGCTCACTCCACAGAATCCCAGGTGTGCGAATACCTGTGGTATGCAGAGATCCATGAGGTGCCAGCACTGGAGCTACGGAAGCCTGAGCGTGCTGATTTGGGGTAGGAGTAGAGTGCAGGGAACTCATCTGTGTGCAGTCCTTTTCTCTGGGCCCTTTGTGTGCGCCTCAGTTTACCCCACCTGGGTAAGAGACTCCGCCCTGCTGGAGTCTCTTCCGGTTCTGACTTTGAAGGGCTCCAAGGCTTTGGGGGAAAGGGGCCGCATTCCCTCTCTCCTGTGTGCCTCTGGGTGGTGGATTCAGGCTAGCAGGGCTGGGGGCTGGGCCTCCAGGCCCTTCCTGGAAGCCCGGAAGGCAGGTGCAAGGGCAGGCAGTCTCCATGGGCAGGGCGCCAGACCTTGGCTTCCCTGAAACTGGGCACAGCAGCTGGGAGAGGTTTCCGGGCTCGCCTGGCCCCACCTGGCCCCCGGCACTTTCGGAAGATGGGCGGGGCAGGCAGACAATGCCAAGGAGGGGCGAGGCCCAGCCTGCACAAGCGTCCCTGGTGAACCTATGCGCACACACGCGTGTGCATGTATGTGTGTGCACACGTGCATGGGCCATGCTGATGTGAGTTCTGTACCCCACCTGCAAACGGGTGTGCTTGTGAACACGTGCAGGGTCACCTTGGCACGTGAATTGTGCAGCACGGGCAATGGCCCGGGGGGTGGGGGGTAATTCACTCATAGCGACCACAGGACAGAGATGCTTGTCTGCTTTGCTCACTATGCGTCTCCAGCACCCCACAGCTGGTTGGCACTCGGTAAATATTTGCTGAGTGGATAAATGAGTGAATAAATGAACACATCATTTTGCAAATATGTACTGAATGTTTCTATTCTGCATACCAGGCATTTGCACATCTTCAAACAACAAAAAGATCCTGGGAACCAACATTCTAGACATCCACAGGGGTGGAAGTAAGCCCACACCTGCACACACCTGCGAGTACACGCTCATGTCCAGGAAACACCTGAGTCCACTTTGATTTGTTAACTTCCAGAAGCCAGAGCCCGGTGCACACACACAGGCCCTCATGCAGAGACACACATTTTGTTTTTTCTTTTCTTTCTTTCTTTTTTTTTAAGACGGAGTTTCGCTCTTGTTGCCCAGGTTGGAGTGCAATGGCGTGATCTTGGCTCACCTCAACCTCCGCCTCCTGGATTCAAGCGATTCTCCTGCCTCAGCCTTCCAAGTAGCTGGGATTACAGGCATGTGCCACCACGCCCAGCTAATTTTGTATTTTTAGGAGAGACGGGGTTTCTCCATATTTGTCAGGCTGGTCTCGAACTCTCGACCTCAGGTGATCTGCCCGCCTCAGCCTCCCAAAGTGCTGGGATTACAGGCGTGAGCCACTGCGTCTGGCCTCTTTTCTTTTTTTTTTTCTTTTTTCTTTTTTTTTTTTTTTGAGATGGAGTCTTGCTCTGTTGCCCAGGCTGGAATGCAGTGCTGTGATCTCGGTTCACTGCAAACTCTGCCTCCAGGTTCAAAATATTCTCCCACCTCAGCCTCCCGAGTAGCTGGGATTACAGGCGCACACCACCACATCTGGCTAATTTTTGTATTTTTAGTAGAGACGGGGTTTCACCTTGTTGGTCAGGCTGGTCTTGAACTTCTGACCTCAAGTGATCTGCCCACCTTAGCCTCCCAAAGTGCTGGGATAACAGGCGTCAGCCACTGCCCCTGGCCAGCATTTTGGACACACAGATTTCCCCTCTCTTCCCCTGCAAGCCTCTACCTGTGCTACCCACCCCAGTCATCCCCTCCTGAGGTATCCGTCCTTCCATGCCTGAAGGGGTTCACGAGAGTGTGAGGAGTCCTACACCCCACTTGTGATTTTCCATCATTTGAGTTCTCCTAGGGCTTAGACCATTGCCTGCAGGAAGCTCCAGAAACACCCAGAGTTGGTGGGATTAGAACTGCACAGGTGGGGAGGTGATGCCCATATACCCTAAGAAATGATCCTTCCATTTCACAGCCGGAGAAACCGAGGCCCAGAGACGGGAGGGTCTTCCTGTCGAGCTAAGAAGAGAAAGAGATGATAAGAAACAGATGTCCTGACTGGGTGCCCTCGATCATCTCCTCTTGCAGCCAGAAACAGTAGGTTCCCACTGCCAACAAGGGTGGGAACAGGAAGGTGAGGAACCCGGCTGGGAGGAGGAGGTGGGAGTGAGGCCCTGGGGGAAGGAGGAGCCTATGTCTTGGAGACAGACACAGAGGTGGGCGGTCCAGAGACACCCACCTCCTCAGACAGGCACGGGCCCTGGCAGCTGGTGACAGGACACACAATCTGGGTCCCATAGGCACTGTGTCCCTCCTGCTGCAGATCTTCTTCTCCGGCCTCCGATGGGGATTCTGGGGGCTCCTGAGGCTCCTGCATATGTTTTGGCATGAGTATGCATACCTGTGTGTTTGTGTGTGTTGGGTGCACATGCATTTTATTTTATTTTATTTTATATTTTATTTTTTTTATTTTATTTTATTTTTTATTTTCTGAGACTGAGTCTTGTTCTGTCACCCAGGCTGGAGTGCAGTGGCACTATCTCAGCTCATTGCAACCTCCACCTCCAGGGTTCAAGCGATTCTCCTACTTCAGCCTCCCGAGTAGCTGGAACTACAGGTGCATACCAACATGTGTGGCTAATTTTTTTGTATTTTTAGTAGAGACGAGTTTTCACCAGGCTGGTCAGGCTTATCTCGAACACCTGACCTCAAGTGATCCGCCCACCTCGGCCTCCCAAAGTGCTGGGATTCCAGGCTAGCCACCGCGCCCGGCCTCACTGAGCACGTTTTGAAGGCAAGTGCCTTCCTCTGGACTGCTGAACTTTCATTCTATGAACGGACCTCGGTTGACCTGTTCCCCTTTGAATGGATGGGTATTTGAGTTCTTCCCAGTTTTTGGTGATGAGGACTAAAGCTGCTGTGTGCCTTTACCTCCTGGTCTCTATGTGGTACTAAGTTGTTCATTTCTTTCAGATAGCACCAAGAGAAGTGAGGTTGCTGGGTCCCTGTAACCTTATAGGGTAAATACTATTCTTACAAGCACTTTATTGATTCGGAGAATAGACGCTGCCAAGCCTCCTGTCTCTCGCTTTCACACAAAGGCACATAGGGCAGACAGGGACATCCATCACTCACCCATCACTCACTGCAGACCCTCCAGGACCCACGCAGAAACCCAGGGCTCCCCCATGGCGCACGCAGCACCCAGGCTGCCCGCCCTCCACCCAGGGCCGCGTCACGCCCGACACCCCCGGAACAGACGCCTATGAGGCCTGCAGCTCCAGACGGGCTGCAGACACACAGCGATTTGTTCATCTTTCCAGCCACCCCGTCTGGTCCTGACAGTAATTAGCTCCCAGACTGGTGGGGAGACGGTGAACAGGCTGAGAGTCATCGCCGCGGCTCCACGCCCACAGGCCACGGGCACCGGGAGAGAGGGTGAATGAGTATGTGTGTGAGTGTGTGTGTGTCCAGAATCTGTACTCTCCAGCCAGGGCTCCCCACCCTCCTGCAAAGGGCCAGCGCGGTGCACGGGTACCCATCGCGCCTTCCACGAGGGATCGTGCATACGCATACCCACTGTGCCTTCCACGCGGGATCGTGCACATGTATGCCTACCGTGCATTTCACGCGGGATTGTGCACACGCATGTCCACCGTGCCTTCCACGCGGGATCGTGCACACGCATATCCACGAACTCCTGCAGACCTACAACCACCAGGCCTGCCCACGCATCCCTGCAGACCCAGTGTGGAAGCCTGCTTGTCGGCGCCCTGCGCATCCCGCGTGAGTGGAGTGTGCACGCGTGGGGGGCGGGTGAGTGCGGGGCAAGCGCACGCGCACTGGGCTCGCGGACGGTGGAGAGAGACCGTGCGCGTTCCCGGAGCTGGCGCGGGGGTGGGGTCAGCAGCTCGGGAGAAGGCCCCGCCCCCCTACCGCCTGCCCGGAAGACCCACGGCGGCGGGCGCTGGCGTCACGGGTTTCCACTGGGGCCTCGGCGCGGGGGCCGGGATTCCCTGGCGCAGGAACGCCCGTGACGGCGGCGCCTGCCTGCGTCGGCCGCGCTGGGAGGCTCGGGGTTAGGGATGACATCAGCCCCTGCGTTTCTGGAGTTGGCCCGGGCGGGACGGGGACTTGGAGAAAGAACAGTGACACCCACTTTCGTTGACAGCCAACCTATGCAGAGAGCTTAGTGCGTGTCCGACCGTGGGCTGAGCGCTGTGGTGCGAGTGCCGTTAATGTCCCCATTGCACAGATGGGGACACTGAGGCCGGCGCACTGCCCGCCCCGCCGGGCCCCCAGAGTGAGGGCCCGGGGCTGGGAGCAACCTTTTCCCAGCGCCTTCTGCAGTGTAGACTCCTACCAGCTTGTCTCCCTCTCTCTTCTGCACAAGCCGGCTCAGAGACGGCCTGCGGGTGTCCTGGCGCCACCCAGCAAGTTGGGCGCTGCAGCCAGCTCTGTCCACACAGTTGGTCTCTGCCCAGCTTTGGTCCCTGCGGTGGCCAGGGGCGGTGCCTGAGCCAGGGCGCCCGGGCTGCCCGGTGGGGTGTGCCCAGCCGCTGCCTTCCTGCTGACGCCGGGGCGAAGGGACCTAAATATAGCCTGGGAGGAGACAAGGGCTATTTTTAGCGCGAGTGGCTCGGGCCCTCCCAGTTCCCGGGTCAGGAGCCCTATGGTCCAGGATTTTGGGGAGGGGCGAGGGCGAGGGGGAGCCCCTTTCCAGGGACCCCACACCCGCGTGGGCCTGCCCCTCTGCCCACAGCTGGCCCTGGAAGACTCCAGGGGAGGAAGGGTATAGAGGGAGGGCGGGGTGGGGGGGTTGTCGCAGGTCACCTTTCCTAAACCCCACCTCCTCTCTAGCTGCCGACCCGCCCTGGCCTTCTGTTGGGCTGAGAGACTGCTTTCTATTTTGGGAAGGTGTTGGAATAATTTCCCTGGCTATTTTTAGCAGGTTCGGGGATTCCTCCACCCAGGCTGGCCGCCCTGCGTCTCCTTCTCCTCCTCCTTGTCCTCTTCCTCCTCCCCGCTGACCCAAGGCTGGCCTGCTTCATGGAGGGCATTCAGGGATACTGTGTATCCCAGACCCAGATTGGGGAGACCCCTATATTACCTGGTTGGGGGAGGGAAGGGAACTCTGAAGGGCGTTCCCACGTTCCAGGTGAGCAGGACTTTCAGACCTCCAGGAATCCATGACATCACGTATCTGAATTCTGTCTCCAGGGCAGGGTGGGGCGACCCAGGAACCTCCGACCTTTCACCTCCTTTCAGGGTTGTCACGCGAGAGTGGCCTGCCGAGAACAGACCTTGACTCCCACATCCTCAGGCTAGGAGCTCCCACGTTCCCAAGAGGAAGATCGGTGTGATGAGGGTAAACTGAGGCACAGAGGGGCCGTTCGGATGGGACATATCTTGCGCTCATTCCCTGATGGTTTCATTTCCTTCCACATTCTACCTTTGTTTTTGAATTTTTTTAAAAAATTTTTCGGCCGGGCGCGGTGGCTCAAGCCTGTAATCCCAGCACTTTGGGAGGCCGAGACGGGCGGATCACGAGGTCAGGAGATCGAGACCATCCTGGCTAACATGGTGAAACCCCGTCTCTACTAAAAAATACAAAAAATTAGCTGGGCGAGGTGCGGGCGCCTGTAGTCCCAGCTACTCGGGAGGCTGAGGCAGGAGAATGGCGTGAACCTGGGAGGCGGAGCTTGCAGTGAGCTGAGATCTGGCCACTGCACTCCAGCCTGGGCGACAGAGCGAGACTCCGTCTCAAAAAAAAAAAAAATGAAAATTTTAAATTTCATTTATTTATTTATTTTTGAGACAGAGTCTCGCTCTGTCGCCCAGGCTGGAGTGCAATGGCGGGATCTAGGCTCACTGCAAGCTCCGCCTCCCGAGTTCACGCCATTCTCCTGCCTCAGCCTCCAGAGTAGCTGGGACTACAGGCGCCCGCCACCTCGCCCAGCTAATTTTTTGTATTTTTCGTAGAGACGGGGTTTCACAGTATTAGCCAGGATGGTCTCGATCTCCTGACCTCGTGATCCGCCCACCTCGGCCTCCCAAAGTGCTAAGATTACTGGCAATTTTTTTATTTTTAAGACAAGACGGAGTCTCGCTCTGTCGCCCAGGCTGGAGGAGTATACAGTGATGCAATCTCAGCTCACTGCAACCTCCGCCTCCCGGATTCAAGCAATCCTCCTGCCTCATCCTCATGAGTAGCTGAGATTACAGGCGTGCAGCACTATGCCCAGCTAATTTTTGTATTTGTAATACAGACGGGTTTCAGTATGTTGGACAGGCCGGTCTCGAACTCCTGACCTCAGGTGATCCACCTGCCTTGCCTCCCAGAGTGCTAGGATTACAGGCGTGAGTCCCCGTACCTGGCTTTTTTTGTTTGGGTTTTTTTTGAGACAGAATTTCACTCTTTTGCCCAGGCTGGAGTGAAGTGGCATGTTCTTGGCTCTCTGCAACCTCCGTCCCCACCAGGTTCAGGCAATTCTCCTGCTTCAGTCTCCTGAGTAGCTGGGATTACAGGCGCCCGCCACCATGCCCAGCTAAGTTTTGTATTTTTAGTAGAGACGGGGTTTCATTATGTTGCCAGGCTGGTCTTGAACTCCTGACCTCAGGTGCTCCACCTGCCTCTCCTCCCAGAGTGATAGGATTACATGCGTGAGCCACTGTGCTGGGCTTTTTTTTTTTTTTTTTTTTTGAGACAGGGTCTCACTGTGTTGCTCAGGCTGGAGTGCAGCAGTGCCATCATAGCTTATGGCAGCCTCAACCTCCTGGGCTCAAGCGATCCCTGCAACTCAGCCTCCTGAGTAGTGGGGACTATATAGGCATGTACCACTACAACTGGCTAATTTTTGAAAATTTTTAGTAAGAGATGGGGTCTCACTGTGTTGCCCAGGCTGGACTTGAACTCCTGGGCTCAAGTGTTCCTTCCACCTTGGCCTCCCAAAGTGCTGGGATTCCAGGCATGATGAGCCAGCCCTCATTCTGCCCTTTAACAGCTAAGCAACATTGGGGCAATTACTTCACCTGTCTCTGCCTCTTTCAGGAAAGGGGGTGACAGTCACATGGACTAATGGTAAATAGGTAAGTGAATATATGACAGGTCTTAGAACAAGCTCCTGGCAGGATGGAGCTGAGGGTCCTCGAAAGGACATTGGGATACGCCTGGCTGTAGCAGAGAGGAACATTACGGGTGCTGGCTGGCTCCACATTTTTTTTTTTTTTTTTGAGGCGGAGTCTTGCTCCGTCACCCAGGCTGGAGTGCAGGGGCGCAATCTCGGCTCAGTGCAAGCTCTGCCTCCCGGGTTCACGCCATTCTCCTGCCTCAGCCTCCCAAGTAACTGGGACGACAGGCGCCTGCCACCATGCCCGGCTAACTTTTTTTTTTTTTTTTTTTAGTAGAGACGGGGTTTCACTGTGTTTGCCAGGATGGTCTCGATCTCCTGACCTCTTGATCTGCCCACCTCGGCCTCCCAAAGTGCTGGGATTACAGGTGTGAGCCACCGTGCCCGGCAATTTTTGTATTTTTCATACAGACGGGTTTCACCATTTTGGCCAGTCTGGTCTCAAACTCCTGACCTCAGGTGATCTGCCCGCCTTGGCCTCCCAAAGTTCTGGGATTACAGGCATGAGCCACCGCGCCCAGCCCTGGCTCCACATTTTGAGAGGACCCACCCCTTACTTCTTCCAGTCCGTGAGGCTGGTGAGAGTGACCCCCGTTTCAGATCAGGAAACTGAAACCCTGGGATAATTTCCCAGGCCCAGAGTCTCATGACAGGTGACACACAGGAGGCCAGCACAGTCCCCTGGCTCCCAGGCCATATTCCACAGCTGCTCTGCATTCTTTCCCCGGCGCCCTCACTCATGCAGCAAGCATTTGTGAGTACCGTATGAGTTTCCTCCCACTGCTGTAACAAATCACTGCAAACCCAGTGTCTGAAAACAACGCGGAGTTATTATCTGACAAGCCTGGAGGCCAGGAGTCCAAAATCAGTCTCACTGGGCTACAGATCAAGCTGTGGGCAGGGCTGGGCCCTCCTGGAGGATCCAGGAGAGAACCTGGTTTCCCCCTTTCCCAGCATTTAGAGGTACCTGCTTCCCTCAGCTTGGTGCCCCTTCCTCCACCTTCACGGCTGGCAGTGTGGCCTCTCCCAGTCTCTGACTCTTACCCCCCACCTCCTCTTATTTTTTATTATTATTATTATTTTAGTGGAGTTTTGCTCTTTTTGCCCAGGCTGGAGTGCAATGGCGCCATCTCGGCTCACTGCAACCGTTGCCTCCCCGGCTCAAGTGATTCTCTTGCCTCAACCTCCTGAGTAGCTGGCATTACAGGCGCGCACCACCACACCCAGCTAATTTTGTATGTTTAGTAGAGACGGGGTTTCTCTGTATTGGCCGGGCTGGTCTTGAACTCCTGATCTCAGGAGATCTGCCTGCCCTGGCCTCCCAAAGTGCTGGGATTACAGGCGTGAGCCACTGCACCTGGTTTTTTTTTTTTTTTTTTTTTTTTAAGAAAATTGTTTTCATTATGCAAGTTGATTTTTTTTTTTTAAAGAGATAGGGTCTTGCTCTACAGCCCAGGCTGGAGTGCAGTGATGCAATCATAGCTCACTGAAGCTGCAAACTCCTGGGCTGGAGGAATCCTCCCACCTCAGCCTCCCGAGTAGCTGGGAGCACAGGCACTCACCACCATGTCTGGCTAATTTTTTAAAATTATTTTTTGTGGCCGAGCGCAGTGGCTCAAGCCTGTAATCCCAGCACTTTGGGAGGCTGAGACGGGTGGATCACGAGGTCAGGAGATCGAGACCATCCTGGCTAACACAGTGGAACCCCGTCTCTACTAAAAAATGCAAAAAACTAGCCAGGCGAGGTGGCGGCGCCTGTAGTCCCAGCTACTCAGGAGGCTGAGGCAGGAGAATGGCCTAAACCCGGGAGGCGGAGCTTGCAGTGAGCTGAGATCCGGCCACCGCACTCCAGCCTGGGCGACAGAGCGAGACTCCGTCTCAAAAAAAAAAACAAAAAAAAAAAATTATTTTTTGTAGAGTGGGGGTCTTGCTGTGTTCCCCAGACTGGTCTCCAAACCCTGGGCTCAAATGATCCTCATGTCTTGGCCTCCCAAAATGCTGGGATTACAGGTGTGAGCCACGGCACCTGGCCTGCATGTTGATTTTCTATGAGTATATTGCTTCTCTCCAAGGGCGGATGGCCTGACTGGGATAAGACCCGTGAACGGATAGTAAATGTGGGTTAGGCATTTGGCAGGAAATGCTTGTGGAATTCAGGAGACGACTGTCATTGACCTGTCCCTTATGGCAGCTGGATATCAAGTACATTGCAGAATCTTAAGACCATCAGCCAGTTTTATTTATTGGATGCTTATTAAGTACGTAATGCCTATTTAATATCCTCACAGCCACCTTAATGCTAATATTCATCCTCACCTTACAGACGAGGAAACTGACGCCCAGCCAGGACTTGTCGAAAGTTCCTGGCTGGGCACGGTGACTCATGCCTGTAATCCCAGCACTTTGGGAGGCTGAGGCGGGCGGATCACCTGAAGTCGAGAGTTCGAGACCAGCCTGACCAACATGGAGAAACCCCGTCTCTACTAAAAATACAAAAAATTAGCCGGGTGTGGTGGTGCGTGCCTGTAATCCCAGTTACTGGGGAGGCTGAGGCAGGAGAATTGCTTGAACCCAGGAGGTGGAGGTTGCAGTGAGTCGAGATCTCGCCATTGCACTCTGGCCTGGGCAACCAGAGCGATATTCCATCTCCAAAAAAAAAAGAAAGAAAGTCACTCAGCCAAGTTGGTGGCGGAAGCTACTTAGCCGGTTCTGTTTCCATTTCGCCTTGCTGCTGCCTCCTGCTTGAGTGCGTGCAGGGGCCGCGCAGGCTCACCCTGAGCCACCCCTTGTCCTGGCCCTCCAGTAACCGTCTTGGGAAGTCAGTGGGTTCCACAATCTTGGGTCCGAGTTCAGTGCAGCTCTCTCACCCTCAGGTGTCTTCTGCAAACAAAGAACCTCCCAGAGCCCACAGAGGGAACCCCAAAAAAAGTGTGCTGGCCAGGAAAGAGACCAGACGTGAACCGTACTTCCTCCCTCCCCCTGCTGCAGATGACTGCACCAGAGGTGGTGGGGAGGAGGCTGCCAGATAGACAACAGGAGCGCGTCGGAAAAGGGCGGCTTCCACCACTTCCTCCCAGTGTGGGGATGTGACTGGGAGAGCAGCTTCATGACCCAAGGATGGGACTTTGGCTTTCTTTTATCCCCAGGTCAGCCCGTGACAAGCCTTCTGCTAGATGGCTGTCTGCAGCTCTGACCCTGTAGTTTTGCCCAGATTGTCTGTCCCATGAAACTTTCGGACTCCGGCCTGAGAATTCCTCCTTTCTTCTTCTTCTTCTTTTTTTTTTTTTCGAGACAGAGTCTCGCTCTGTCACCCAGGCTGGAGTGCAGTGACGCGATCTCAGCTCACTGCAACCTCCACCTTCCGGGTTCAAGCGATTCTCCTGCCTCAGCCTCCTGAGTAGCTGGGATTACAGGCACGTGCAAGCACGCCCGGCTAATTTTTTGTATTTTTAGTAGAGACGGGGTTTCACCGTGTTAGCCAGGATCTCCTGACCTCGTGATCCGCCCGTCTCGGCCTCCCAAAGTGCTGGGATTACAGGCGTGAGCCGCCGCGCCCGGCCTGGAACCGTTTCTTTGTCAGCCTTGGCTTGGAGTTCTCGCTAGAGTGATAAATGTTGGCGAGAAAGAGTGGCACATTCTTAGGGCCGGCTCACCCGTGAGGCCCTACATCACTCTTTCCACTGTAAACCCTCTGGTGGCTGCTACGAGTCAGCCACAAGTGCACTGCAGAAAGCGTTGAACCTGATGTGGCCACCCAGGGGGAGGCCCCAGCCCAGGGACTTTGCTGTGCCTTCCCAGGTCCCTCCTGGGATTTTTTCTCTTTCCTTTGGATCCCTGGCGGGAGTCAGAGGAGTGCGGGAGGGTGTGGAATAAACCCTGAGTCCGCCTCATTGGCTGCCTGGGCTCCAGAGCCCTGCCGTTGCTTGTGGAGGACTTTCTGGGAATCACGTGGACGGGCCAGAAGGGCTGGGAACTGGAAAGCAGGCAAGGATTCTGAAAGAGGGAAGACGCCAGCAGGAGGGATTTGAGGCTGGAGTGGGTCAGAGACAGAAGTCCAGATGACCGGTTTAAAGTCTCTGCTTATGGCTGGGCGCAGTGGCTCATGCCTGTAAGCCTAGCACTTTGGCAGGCCAAGGTGAGTGGATCACTTTGAGGTCAGGAGTTGGAGACCAGCCTGGCCAACATGGTGAAACCCCGTCTCTACTAAAAATACAAAAATTAGCCAGGGGTGGTTGTGCGCGCCTGTAATCCCAGCTACTCAGGAGGCTGAGGCCGGAGAATCACTTGAACCCAGGAGGCAGAGGTTGCAGTGAGCGAGATTGCACCACTGCACTCCAGCCTAGTCAACCGAGTGAGATTCTGTCTCAAAAAAATAAAAAATAATAAAAGAAGTCTCTGTTTAGATAAGATGCCTTTAAATGGCTCTTTTACCCTTTAGTATGAAAACAAACTTTCGGCCGGGCGCGGTGGCTCAAGCCTGTAATCCCAGCACTTTGGGAGGCCGAGACGGGCGGATCACGAGGTCAGGAGATCGAGACCATCCTGGCTAACACGGTGAAACCCCGTCTCTACTAAAAAATACAAAAAAACTAGCCGGGCGAGGTGGCGGGTGCCTGTAGTCCCAGCTACTCGGGAGGCTGAGGCAGGAGAATGGCGTAAACCCGGGAGGCGGAGCTTGCAGTGAGCTGAGTTCCGGCCACTGCACTCCAGCCTGGGCGACAGAGTGAGACTCCGTCTCAAAAAAAAAAAAAAAAAAAAGAAAACAAACTTTCTAATTATTATAAACAAAATATGTGCCACGTGGAGGCTGGCTGCTGGCACTCACTATCCCCTTGCTTGACGTCAACTGAAAGATAAAGTATTGCCTCCAGCCCTTCCCACAACCAAAGAGAAGGCACAACGCCGAATGCATCTCCTTGGATTTGGGAGGCAATGTATGCTTAATGTGGCTGTGCTTGTCTGGCCTGGTTGGGGAGGCCATCGTGCCCTCCCTTTATGAATCTGTGCTCTGTGGCATCTGTGGCGTGGACCCTTCTTTGCTTTGCAGAGGCAGGATGTCTGCATTCTGCATTGTACCCAGCCCAGTCCAGCGTTTACATTAGAGGTCACTCTTGGAGGTCTATGTTCTGTGGGTTTTACCTAATGCATGAGGTTACATATCCACCATGACAGTGTCACATAGAGTAGTTTCACTGCCCCCCAAATCCTCTGTGCTCCACCTATTCATCCTTAACCCCACTTCCTTCAACCTGGGTTTTTTTTTTTTTTTAGACGGAGTCTCGTTCTGTCACCCAGGCTGGAGTGCAGTGGTGCCATCTGGGCTCACTGCAACCTCTGCCTCCCGGGTTCAAGCGATTCTCCTGCCTCAGCCTCCCGAGTAGTTGGGATTACAGGCATGTACCATCACGCCCGGCTAATTCTGTATTTTTAGTAGAGACGGGGTTTCTCCATGTTGGTCAGGCTGGTCTCGAACTCCCGACCTCAGATGATCCGCCCTCCTCGGCCTCCCAAAGTGCTGGGATGACAGGCGTGAGCCACCGCGCCCAGCCCACCACTGATCTTTTTACTCATGTATAGCTTTGCCTTTTGTGGAATCTTTTCCAGTTGGAATTGTAGTGTGGAGGCTGTTTCACTTGTTTCCTGGTGTATTCCAGCTTCCAGGGGCTACTTTTACAACTCTGCTTCGCATCCCTCTAGCCTCTTTTGTTTCTGTTGTTATGTCTCCTTCTCTGACTGACCTTCTTCCTGCCACCCTCTAACAAGGATACTGTGATGACATTGGGCCTACCTGGATAATCCAGACAAGATCTTTGATTTTTTTTTTTTTTTTTTTTTGAGACAGAGTCTCGCTCTGTCGCCAGTCTGGAGTGTAGTGGCGCCATCTCGGCTCACTGCAACCTCTGCCTCCCGGGTTCAAGCGATTCTCCTGCCTCAGCCTCTCGAGTAACTGGGATTACAGGCTCCCGCCACCACATCCGGCTCATTTTTGTATTTTCAGTAGAGATGGGGTTTCACCATGTTGGTCAGGCTAGTCTCAAACTCCTGACCTCAGGTGATCCACCCACCTCGGCCTCCCAAAGTGCTGGAATTGCAGGCTTGAGCCACTGCGCCGGCCAATCCAGGCAAGATTTTTTTTTTTTTTGAGACGGAGTCTTCCTCTGTCACCCAGGCTGGAGTGCAGTGGCGCGATGTCAGCTCACTGCAACCTCCGCCTCCCAGGTTCAGGTGATTTTCCTGCCTCAGCAGGCATGCGCCACCATGCCCGGCTAATTTTTGTATTTTTAGTAGAGACGGGGTTTTGCCATGTTGGCCAGGTTGGTCTCAAACTCCTGACCTCAGGTGATCCACCCACCTTGGCCTCCCAAAGTGCTGGGATTACAGGTGTGAGCCACCGCGCCCAGCCAATCCAGACAAGATGTTTAATGTAGTCACATCTGCCAAGTCCCTTTTATCTCGTGTAAGGTATTCACAGGTTCTGGGATTAGGACACAGGTATCTTTGGGGGCTGTTACTCTTCTGACCACACAGCCTGTGTACAAGGTTTGCTTGTTTTAGGATTTCACGTGAATGGAATCACACCACCTGTCCTCTTGTGGAAGGCTTAGTTCACTCAGGCTACAGTTCCTGTGAGTCATCCATGATGGCACTTAGCAGTTTGTTCCTTTTTCTCGCTGAGTGCTATTCCGTGGTATGAATGGATCACAGTTTGTTTATCTACTCACCTGCTGCCGAATGCCTGAGATGTTTCCTGTTTTTTTTTTTTTTTGAGACAGAGTCTTGCTCTGTCGCCCAGGCTGGAGTGCAGTTGTGCGATCTCGGCTCACTGCAAGCTCCACCTGCCGAGTTCACGCCATTCTCCTGCCTCAGCCTCCCGAGTAGCTGGGACTACAGGCGCCTGCCACTGCGCCCGGCTAATTTTTTGTATTTTTAGTAGAGACGGGGTTTCCCCATATTAGCCAGGATGGTCTCAATCCCCTGACCTCGCGATCCACCCGACTTGACCTCCCAAAGTGCTGGGATTACAGGCGTGAGCCACCGGGCCCGGCCCAGACATATGCTTTTATTTCTCTCGGTTAAACACCAACGAGTGGAATTACCGGGTCATGGAGTAGGTGTGTTTAGTGTTACAGAGAAACTACCAAGACCGTTTTCCAGAGTGGTGGTGCCATCTCACACTCGCACCAACAAGCTCTGGGACTTCTGGTTGCTCCATATCCTCATCAACACGTCTTTTAGTTTTAGCCCTTCAGGTGGATATTGGGTGAGGCTTTTTTGTTTTGTTTTTGGTTTTATGGTAAAATACACACAGTATGAAATTAACCATGTAAATGCCCATCAATCAACAAATGGATAAAGAAACCCAGCCGTAAAAAGGAATGAAATAATGGCATTCGCAGCAACCTGGATGGGATTAGAAACTATTCTGGCTGGGGCGCAGTGGCTCACGCCTGTAATCTCAGCACTTTGGGAGGCTGAGACGGGCAGATCACGAGGTCAGGAGATCGAGACCATCCTGGCTAACACGGTGGAACCCTGTCTCTACTAAAAATACAAAAAAACTAGCCGGGCGAGGTGGTGGGCGCCTGTAGTCCCAGCTACTCGGGAGGCTGAGGCAGGAGAATGGCGTAAATCCGGGAGGCGGAGCTTGCAGTGAGCTGAGATCCGGCCACTGCACTCCAGCCTGGGCGACAGAGCGTGACTCCGTCTCCAAAAAAAAAAAAAAAAAGAAAAAGAGTCTTTTTTTTTTGGAGACGGAGTCACGCTCTGTCGCCCAGGCTAGTGGCACAAACTAGGCTCAGTACACACTCTGTACCACAGTCCGCCATGATCCCCGCCCCCGCGCGTTCGAGTGATTCTCGTGCCTCCGCCTCCTGAGCAGCTGGGACTAAAGGTGCCGGCCACTAGTCCAGCTAATTTTTTTGTTTTTTGGAGACGGAGTTTCACTCCTGTTGCCCAGGCTGGAGTGCAATGGCGCCATCTCGCTCACGGCAACCTCTGCCTCCCGCGTTCAGGTGATTCTCCTGCCTCAGCCTCCCAAGTAGCTGAGATTACAGGCATGCGCCCCCATGCCCGGCTTTATATTTTTAGTAGAGACAGGGTTTCTGCATGTTGGTCAGGCTGGTCTCAAACTCCCAACCTCAGGCGATCCGCCTGCCTCAGCCTCCCAAAGTGCTGGGATTCCAGGCGGAGACACCGCACCTGGCCAATTCTCCAGAACTTTTTCCTCTTCCCAAACTAAAACTCCGTCCCCAGAAACACTCCCCATCCCCTTTCCCAGCCCCTGGCACTCGCCCTTTTACTTTCTGTCTCTGTGACTCTGATGACTCTGGGGACCTCATATAAGGTAAGTTTTTAAATTTTTTAATTATTATTATTTATTTTTTAAAAGTATGAAATGCTTCATGTCATCCTTACGCACGGGCAATGGTAATCTTTGTATCCTTCCAACTTTTTGAATACCTGCTGCTGAAGTGAGCACGTTATAAGGGGAAGGTTTTTTGAGATGGAGTTTTTCTCTTGTTGCAATGGTGTGATCTCAGCTCGCTGTAATCTCTGCCTCCCGTGTTCAAGCGATTCTCCCGCTTCTGCCTCCCGAGTAGCTGGGATTACAGGCATGCGTCACCACATCTGGCTAATTTTGTACTTCTAGTAGAGACAGGGTTTCTCCATGTTGATCAGGCTGGTCTTGAACTCCTGACCTCAGGTGATCCACTCACCTTGGCCTCCCAAAGTGCTGGGATTACAGGAGTGAGCCACAGCACCTGGCCAGTTAAGGCTGTACATGTTTAATGACTTCAATCTGTTGTGACTTTTTTTTCTGTCCTAAGAGCTTAAGCAAACCCCTTCTGCACTATCTGAAAAATATTTTGGTGGGTGTATGAGACAGGGCCAACTTCATGGGTGTGCGACTTGTGAGTCACCCAGGGCCCCATGATCGGAAGGGCCCTGTGGTCGGAAGGGCCCCACACTTGGTTTAATGCTGTCATTGTCTTGACATTCTTAAACACTTTTGAAAAAGGACCCCGCAGTTTCATTTTCTACTGAGCCCTGCAAATGCTGTGGCCGGTCCTGGGATGAGACCCTCTGATGCTCCCCTGCAGAGCCTCTCGACCTCACCCACTCACGGGCTAGCTCCCGACAGGTGTTGACGGATGTCACTCAGGTGTGAGCTCTGCACCTGAGCTCCCCTCTGCACACAGGCAGCCACAACCAGGCAGTGCAGAGGTGAGCCTGTGGCCAGTGAGGAGACAGCGAGTCAACCTCCTCCCGCCTGGTGGGCCCTGAGACACCGCCTCCATGAGCTTGTGGCAACAAGGGCGCCTGTATTAACCCAAGGCTGAGGCAGTGACACACCCTCGTATGGGCCTGCTGTCGCTCCCTGCTTCATTATCCTGGTCCCACCCTCTCCTACGGAGGATCAGACCGGACTGCCCCAGCAAACAAGAGCACATGAACTTTCTGTCTCAGGCTCTGGCCTCTGGGGAACCCAAGCTGTGGTTGGCTGAATAGCGGCCCCCAAAGATGTCCTTGTTCTAATTCCCAGAACACGGGGGTGTGTCACCTTCCATGGCAACGGAGACTCTGCAGGTGCGATTGAGTGAAGGACTCTGAGATGGGAGAGCAGCCTGGATGATCTGGGGCACCCAGTGTCCTCACAAGGTCCCTCATAAGAGAGACTGGAAGAGGCTGTGCTCCTGGCCATGAAGGTGGAGGAAGGGGCCCCGCACCAAGGGATGTGAGCCCCTCCACGCCGGGAAAGACGAGGAATTTGATTCTTTTTTTTTTTTGAGACGGAGTCTCGCTCTGTCACCCAGGCTGGAGTGCAGTGGCGCGATCTCGGCTCACTGCAAACTCCGCCTCCCGGGTTCACGCCATTCTCCTGCCTCAGCCTCCCGAGTAGCTGGGACTATAGGCGCCCGCCACCTCGCCCGGCTAGTTTTTTGTATTTTTAGTAGAGATGGGGTTTCATCATGTTAGCCAGGATGCTCTCGATCTCCTGACCTCACGATCTGCCCGACTTGACCTCCCAAAGTGCTGGGATTACAGGCGTGAGCCACCGCGCCTGGCCCTTTTTTTAAAAAAATTTAATATAACTTAATTTTAAGTCTGGGATACATGTGCAGATCTAAATGATAGTCTAGGCGAAAATATTTGCAACACCTATAACAGATCAGAATTAACAAGCCTGCAGATTTGTTACATAGGTAAACATGTGCCATGGTGGTTTGCTGCACCTATCAACCCATCACCTAGGTATTAAGCCTCACGTATTGCCGGGTGCAGTGGCTCACGCCTGTAATCCCAGCACTTTGGGAGGCCGAGACGGGTGCCTTGCTTGAGGTCAGGAGTTCGAGACCAGCCTGACCCACACGGTGAAACCCCATCTCTACTAAAAATACAAAAATTAGCCAGGCGTGGTGGGCGCCTGGAATCCCAGCTACTCAGGAGGCTGAGGCAGGAGAATCTCTTGAACCCGGGAGGCGGAAGTTGCGGTGAGCTGAGATTGCGCCATTGCACTCCAGCCTGGATGAAACAGCAAGACTCCATCTCAAACAAACAAAAAGCCCCCACATGCGCCAGCTCCTCATCTTGGAACTCTCCCTCTCCCTCCCCCTCACCTCACCTCACTGCCCGACAGCCCCAATGTGTGATGTTCCCCTCCCTGTGTCCATGTGTTCTCTGTGTTCAGCTTCCACTTATAAGTGAGAACATGCAGTGTGTGATTTTCTGTTCCTGGGTTAGTTTGCTGAGGATAACGCTTCCAGCTCCATCCACGTCCCTGCAAAGGACATGATCTCATTCCTTTTTATGGCTGTGTAGTATTCCATGCTGTATATGTACAACTTTTTTTCTTTTGAGACATAGTCTAGTCTCACTCTGTTGCCCAGGTTGGAGTGCAGTGGCTCGATCTCTGCTCACTGCAAGCTCCGCCTCCCAGGTTCATGCCATTCTCCTGCCTCAGCCTCCGGAGTAGCTGGGACTGCAGGCGCCCGCCACCACGCCCGGCTAATTTTTTGTATTTGCAGTAGAGACAGGGTTTCGCCATGTTTGCCAGGATGGTCTCGATCTCCTGACCACGTGATCCGCCCTCCTCGGCCTCCCAAAGTGCTGGGATTACAGGCATGAGCCACTGTGCCCCGCCCAACTTTTTTTTTTTTTTTTGAGACAGGATTTTTTTTTTGTCACCCAGGCTGGAGTGCAGTGACTCGATCTCAACTAACTGAAACCTCTGCCTCCCTGGTTCAAGTGATTCTCCTGCCTCAGCCTCCCAAGCAGCTGGGACTACAGGTGTGCGTCACCACGTGCAGCTAATTTTTGTATTTTTAGTAGAGACAGGGTTTTGCCATGTTAGCCAGGCTGATCTCGAAATCCTGACCTCAGATGATCTGCCTGCCTTGGCCTCCCAAAGTGCTGGGATGAACAGGCATGAACCACCCTGCCCAGCCAGGATGTATCATTTTAAATCTTAGTTTGTGGAACAGTTTTCTAACTAAACATGTCACAAAAACCTAGAGAATCTAGAAAGGAACGTGTTGATCAGTTTTGGGTGCCAGAGATAAAAACCTAAATGATAGTCTAGGAGAAAATATTTGCAACACCTATAACAGATCAGAATTAACAAGCCTGTGTAAAAAGTGTCTTTAATCCAAAAGAAATAGGCAAGTGATTTAATTAGGAAATAAACAGGTCAGGTGCAGTAGTTCATGCCTGTAATCCCATCACTTTAGGAGGCCAAGATAGGAGGATCACTTGAGCCCAGGAGTTGGAGACCAGCCTGGGCAACACCGTGAGAACCCATCTTTAAAATTTTTTTTAAAAATTAGCTGAGCGTAGTGGTGCTTCCCTGTAGTCCCAGCTACTTGGGAGGCTGACGTGGGAGGATTGCTTGAATTTGGGAGACCAAGGCAGCAGTGAGCTATGATAGCACCACTGAACTTTCCACCTCTGGGTGACAGAGCCAGCAGACCCTGTCTCAAGAGAAAAAAAAAAAAAAAAGGAAACAAAAAGTATGAATAGGCATTTTACATATGAGGAAATAACGAATGTCTTATAATTCTAGGGACAGATACACACACGTATGCTTGAATGCACACGCACATATAAGTGTATGTACAGAAATTAACATGTAAGTTGGGTGCGGTGGCTCATGCCTGTAATCCCAGCACTTCGGGAGGCTGAGGCAGATGGATCACCTGAGGTCGGGAGTTCAAGACCGGCCTGACCAACATGGCGAAATCCCGTCTCTACTAAAAATACAAAATTAGCTGGGCGTGGTGGCGCACGCCTGTAATCCCAGCTACTCGGGAGGCTGAGGCAGGAGAATTGCTTGAACCCGGGAGGTGGAGGTTGCAGTGAGCCGAGAACACACTACTGCACTCCAGCCTGGGCGGCAAGAGCAAAACTCTGTCTCAAAAAAAAAAAAAAAAAAAAAAGAAACATGTTCGTAAGACACTTTAATGAAAGATGGTGTGTAAAAGTAGCAAAACTCAGAAATAATCTAAATGTTCATCAATAGTATATATATATATATATTTTTTGTTGTTGTTGTTGTTGATATGGAGTCTTGCTCTGTTGCCCAGGCTGGAGTGCAGTGGCGTGATCTTGGCTCACTGCAAGCTCTGCCTCCCGGGTTCAAGTGATTTGCCTGCCTCAGCCTCCTGAGTAACTGGGATTATAGGCGCCTGCCACCATGGCTGGCTAATTTTTTTTTTTTTTTTTTGGCATTTTTAGTAGAGACACAGTTTCACCATTTTGGCCAGGCTGGCCTTGAACTCCTGACCTCAGGTGATCCTCCAGCCTCAGCCTCCTAAAGTGCTGGGATTTCAGTCGTGAGCCATAGTGTACAGCTAAGCATGTAAATTAAATTACTCTGGAGTTGTTAAAATGCACTGATGCTTTAAAAATTATTTTTTTATACCTTTTTTGTTTTCCTTCATAAAAATGCACTGACTTAGCAAGCTGTCGGTCATAGGAACTCAAGTGAAAAAATAAATAAATAAAAGCTAAGCTAGTATCAGAGCAGTCTGTGTTGAGTGAGTACAGTTTCAAAAAACAAATGGCGGCCGGGTGCGGTGGCTCAAGCCTGTGATCCCAGCACTTTGGGAGGCCGAGACGGGTGGATCACGAGGTCAGGAGATCGAGACCATCCTGGCTAACACGGTGAAACCCCGTCTCTAAAAAAAAAAAAATACAAAAAAGGAGCCGGGCGAGGTGGCGGGCGCCTGTAGTCCCAGCTACTCGGGAGGCTGAGGCAGGAGAATGGCGTGAACCCGGGAGGCGGAGCTTGCAGTGAGCTGAGATCCGGCCACTGCACTCCAGCCTGGGCGACAGAGCGAGACTCCATCTCAAAAACAAAAAACAAAAACAAACAAACAAAAAACAAATGGCAAATACCAAGTGTTGGTATGAAGCAGTGCCGATCTCCATTACAGAAGACGGTCTTGGGCACGTGTGCAGGAGCCTGACGGCCTGGCTGAAAACTGTGGCCAGTCCTGGCCCTACCACCTTCTAGCTGTGGACTCAAGGGAGCTGCTTCCCTTCTCTGAGCCCATGTTTATTCATCTGCACCATCAATGCGCAGAACCATCGCCCTTACCTCACGGCCTTTCCGGGAGGATCAGATGACACAATCCAAGGAAATGAACCATTAATGCTACTTACTGTCACTACTTTGTTCTGATGCCCACGTTTGCTTACGCCTAAAATTCTGAAGGATTTGCCTCAGCTGTGAACGAACGGTGGCTACAGGTGCTGAGAATGGGTCTGAGGAATGGCATGGAGGGATCTTTTCTTTTCTTTCTCTTTCTTTCTTCTTTTCTTTCTTTTTCTCCTTTGTTTTTTTCTTTTCTTCTTCTTTTTTCTTTCTTCTCTTTCTTCTTTCTTCTTTGTTTTCTTCTTTCTTTTTTTCTTCTTTCTTCTTTCTTTTTTCTTTCTTCTTGCTTTCTTTTCTTCTTTCCTTTCTTTCCCTTCCTTCCTTCCTTCCTCCCTTCCTCCCTTCCTCTCTCTCTCTCTCCTTTCTTTTCTTCTTTTCTCTCTCTCTCTTTTTTTCCTTTCTTTCTTTTTTTTTCTTTGAGAAAGAGTCTCGCTCTGTCGTCCAGGCTGGAGTGCAGTGGTCAATCTCGGCTCACTGCAAGCTCTGCCTCCCGGGTTCACGCCATTCTCCTGCCTCAGCCTCCCGAGTAGCTGGGACTACAGGCTCCCGCCACCACGCCCGGCTAATTTTTTTATATTTTTCGTAGAGACGGGGTTTCACCATGTTAGCCAGAATGGTCTCGATCTCCTGACCTCGTGATTCACCCGCTTTGGCCTCCCAAAGTGCTGGGATTACAGGCCTGAGCCACCGCACCGGGCCTCTTTTTTTTTTTTTTTTGAGATGGAGTATCGCTCTGTTGCCTAGGCTAGAGTGCAGTGGTGTTATCTCAGCTCACTGCAACCTCCACCTCCTGGGTTCAAGCGATTCTCCTGCCTCAGTCTCCCGACTAGCTAGGATTATAGGTATGCACCACCACGCCCGGCTAATTTTTTTTTTTTTTTTTTTAGTAGAGACAAGGTTTCTCCGTGTTGGCCAGGCTGGTCTTGAACTCCTGACCTCAAGTGATCCACCTGCCTTGGCCTTCCAATGTGCTGGGATTATAGGCATGAGCCACCACACAAGGCTGGATATATTCTTTTCTTTTCTTTTTTTTTTTACTTGCAAGTAAAAAAAAAAGGTAAATTAAGGATGACTTTAAAAAAATTTTTTTTTTTTTTTTTAGTTGGAGCTTCACTCTTGTTGCCCAGGCTGGAGTGCAACGGCACAATCTCAGCTCACCACAACCTCTGCCTCCCTGGTTCAAGTGATTCTCCTGCCTCAGCCTCCCAAGTAGCTGGGTTTACAGGCATGTGCCACCACGCCCAGCTAATTTTTGTATTTTTAGTAGAGACGGCGTTTTTCCATGTTGGTCAAGGTGGTCTCGAACTCCTGACCTCAGGTGATCCACCTGCCTCGGCCTCCCAAAGTGCTGGGATTATAGGCCGTGAGCCACTGTGCCCGGCCTAAAGATGACTTTTTAAATCCTGTATTTTTTTTTTTTTTTTTTAGTTAGCTATTTAATGAGGTTCTTAAGACATTTAGAACCAATTTGTGAGGATAAATTCCATTCGTCAGGGCAAAAACAGATCGCAGGTAGCCTGGAGCTGAGGACAGCTTTGATTTTTGGTAGAATTTGTGAGTCCACAGCTTTCTGATCAATCTTGCGCTGCTCTGTAATCTCGTATTTCTCTTTCTCTGTGTCGAAGATCTCACCTTCCTGGTGTCTGGGCTTCCTCAACTTCTTCTTCTTGAAGTAAGCATCAGTAAGATGTTTTGGATTTTGACATTGCTGATATCGATTTTGTTGAGGTGGCAATGACAAATTCTGGTGTGTTCTTCGTAGAGGAACTCGATTGAGGACCAGAGTCCAGTCACAAGTAACAAGCCACTAGCCAGCTGCTTCAAGAAAACCCCCTCTTGCCCCTGTGGCGCCCAGTGAGGATGATCAGAAGGTCCGGGGGTAATGCTGGCTCGCAGTTTTCTCACGTGCTGACTGAAGGGTTTTTTCCGTGGCTCAACAGCTTTCGAGGCACATCTTCAGTAGGATAATATCTAGGCATTTGCGAAGTTTAACCACCGGGTACCGCCGTTCTTGTCACCACCAACTGGTTTTTGTAAGAGTTGCAAGAACCTTCTCCTTCTTTTTCTTTTCAACCTTGTTTTAGCGGCTGAGTACTTCCTCTTGTACATGGCCTTCTGGAATACATGGCAGATCGGGAATACCTGCCATTCCTCTGACAAGGACAGGGTTGCGGCTGCAATGGGGCTTCCCCTTCTTGGCTTCCTAGCCTGAGGTTACCCTTTTTCACCTTGCCACCAGCATCAGCCTTCTTGACTTCAGGTTTCTTCTCTTTAGTATCTGCTTCTCAACTTTTTCACCCGCCATCTTGCAAGATGGGAGAGAACAAGTTTCGGCTTCCGTCTCATCCTGTATTATTTATATAACTTCTATAATGATTATATTTTCTTTTGGGAACCAGGAAAAGAAGTGGTAAACCTTTGGCTTATTTCCCATGTCTTTTTTTCTATGCATTAAAACAAAACAAAACAAAAAACCAGTTGCTAGTAATGTGTACGATTTTGCATGTAAGTTTTTCAGTGACTATATTATTAGGTTGGTGCAAAAGTAATTGCGATTTTGCCACTAAAAAGGTGGAAACCGCAATTACTTTTGCACCAACCTAATATTTAAGCATCTTCCATGTCCTTAAATACCAATCATAATGGATACATACAAGGTGGTCTGTCCAGAAAAAGGAATATTGCTCAGCCATGAAAAGGAACAAAGCTCTGACACAGGCCCATGCCTGGATGAACCCTGAGGACATCATGGCCAGGGAGCCGTGCCAGATATAAAAGGCCACACAATACATGATCCCATTTATGTGAAATGCAAAGGACAGGCTCATCCACAGAGACAGGAAAGGGATTTGAGGGGGCCTGCGACTGGGGAGGGCAGAGGCTGACTGCTGATGCGGATGGGACATCTTTGGGGTGATGATAGTGTCCTGGAACTACATAGAGCTGATGGTTCCACAACTCCTACATTTTACATTTTGTTTTCTTTCTTTCTCTCTTTCTCTCTCTCTCTCTCTCTTTCTCTCTTTCTCTCTTCCCCTCTTTCCTCTTCTTTCTCTCTTTCTCTCTCTCTCTTTCTCTCTCCTCTCTCCCTCTCTCTTTCTCTCCTCTTTCTCTCTTTCTTTTTCCCTTTTTCTCTCTCTCTCTCTTGCTCTCCTCTCTCCTTACCTCTCTCCCTCTCTCCCTCTCTCCCTCTCTCTCTCTCTCTCTCTCTCTCTCTCTTTCTCTCTTTCTCTCTTCTTTCTTCTTTCTTAGATGGAGTCTCGCTCCTGTGGCCCAGGCTGGAGTGCTGTGGTGCCATCTCGGCTCACTGCAACCTCCACCTCCCAGGTTCAAGCGATTCTTGTTCCTCAGCCTCCTGAGTAGCTGAGATTACAGGTGCCTGCCTTTACTCCCAGCTAATTTTGGTATTTTTAGTAGAGACGGGGTTTCACCATGTTGGCCAGGCTGGTCTCGAACTCCTGACATCAGGTGATCCGCCTGCCTTGGTTGGCCTCCCAAAGTGCTGGGATGGCTGGCATGAGCCACCACGCACAGCCGCCAAAGCACTTTCTTTTCTTTTCTTTTTTTGGAGACGGAGTTTCACTCTTGTCACCCAGGCTGGAGTGCAATGGTGCGATCTTGGCTCACCACAACCTCCGCCTCCCAGGTTCAAGCAATTCTCCTGACTCAGCCTCCAAGTAGCTGGGATTACAGGCATGTACCACCAAGCCCGACTAATTTTGTATTTTTTTTTTTTTTTTTTGAGATGGAGTCTTGCTCTTTCGCCCGGGCTGGAGTGCAGTGGCCGGATCTCAGCTCACTGCAAGCTCCGCCTCCCGGGTTTTACGCCATTCTCCTGCCTCAGCCTCCGGTACTTTTGTATTTTTAGTAGAGATGGGATTTCTCCATATTGAGGCTGGTCTCGAACTCCTGACCTCAGGTGATACACCTCCCTTGGCCTCCCAAAGTGCTGGGATTACAGGTGTGAGCCACCATGCCCGGCCCACCAAAGCACTTTCTAGGAAGGCTGTACCCGCTTAGAGGTCCTTTGGCGGCATGTGACAGCTTGTATCCTCCTGTGTTCCTGCCAGCATAGAGCCCAAAAGCTTTTCTTAATCTTTTTTTTTTTTTTGAGACGGAGTCTCGCCCTTGTTTCCCAGGCTGGAGTGCAGTGGTGCAACCTTGGCTCACTGCAACCTCCGCCTCCTGGCTTCAAGCAACTCTCCTGCCTCAGCCTCCCAAGCAGTTGGGATTACAGGCACCTGTCACCACACCCAGCTAATTTTTGTATTTTTTTTTTTTTTTGAGACGGAGTCTCGCTCTATCGCCCAGGCTGGAGTGCAGTGGTGTGATCTCCGCTCACTGCAAACTCTGCCACCTCCCAGGTTCCTGCCATTCTCCTGCCTCATCCTCCCTAGAAGCTGGGACTACAGGTGCCCACCACCACGCCTGGCTAATTTTTTTGTATTTTCAGTAGAGAGGGGTTTCACCGTGTTCGCCAGGATGGTCTCGATCTCCTGACCTCGTGATCCGCCCGCCTCGGCCTCCCAAAGTGCTGGGATTACAGGCGTGAGCCACCACGCCCAGCCTAATTTTTGTATTTTTAGTAGAGACAGGGTTTCACTGTATTGCCCAGTTTGGTCTCAAACTCCTGATCTCAGGTGATCTGTCCATCTTGGCCTCCCAAAGTGCTGGGATTACAAGCATGAGCCATTGAGCCTGACCTTCCTTTTAGATTTTCTTTTTCTTTCTTTTTTTTTTTTTTTGAGACGGAGTCTCACTCTGTTTCCCAGGCTGGAGTGCAGTGGCGCAATCTTGGCTCACTGCAACCTTTGCCTCCCAAGTTCAAGCGATTATCCTGCCTCAATCTCCCAAGTAGCTGGGACTACAGGCGCCCACCACCACGCCTAGCTATTTTTTTTTGCATTTTTAGTAGAGACAGGATTTCGCCATGTTGGCCAGGCTGGTCTCGAACACCTGACCTCATGATCTGCCCTCCTTGGCCTTCCAAAGTGCTGGGATTACAGGTGTGAGCCACTGTGCCTGGCTTTTTTTTTTTTTTGAGATGAGTCTTAATCTGTTGCCCAGGCTGGAGTGCAGTGGCATGATCTTGGTTCATTGCAGCCTTTGCCTCTTGTATTCAAGCAGTTCTCCCGCCTCATCCTCTTGAGTAGCTGGGATTATAATCACGTGCCATCACGCCCGGCTAATTTTTGTAGTTTTAGTAGAGACATGGTTTCACTGTGTTGGCCAGGCTGGTCTCGAACTCCTGACCTCACGTGATCCGCCCGCCTCGGGCTCCCAAAATGCTGGGGTTCCAGGCCTAAGCCACCACAGCCGGTCCCTCCTAGATTTTCTAAGAACAAATCCTAAAGCCGGGGGGCCTGAGCGTTCCTGGTTTGTGGTGCAGCCCCCAGGGGTCCCCTCCTGTTACCTCTTCCCTGGGCCAGTGAAGGGAGGGTGGACGGCATGGTGTGGGGCCTTGGGTCCCCACGCCTGGAGCCAAGCCCGGGGCATTTGCTTGCATGCTAAGAGCTCCCTCTCCAGCAAGCCCCGGGCCAGGGAGAGAAGGAACAGCCCAGAGCCAGGAGAAAAGGGAGAGTGAGGCTGTTTATTGTGTATGAATTCACATTGTATCAACAACGCCACATAATATTAAAACACTGCGAGAAAGTGGGTGCGGCACACCTGGAATTTTAAAAAAGTCAGAAATAAAAACAACCAGACATCCCAATGCAGATGGCATAGAACCTGCTAGAACCACAGGTGGCGGCTGGAAACAGGAGACAGGTCTTACAAAGATTAGATCGGCAACGGTTCCGTGGACAGAGGAGGAGGCGCGGTTGGCCGGCGTATGGCTTCTGTGCAGAGGGCCCGAGGACTTTTAATAAGTGACCCCTTGAGGAAGGGCGTGGTGGCTCCACCTCCGCCCAGAAGCCCCCTCCCTGGTCACTCACGCCTGGGCAGGTGTGTCATGGCCCCTCCTACCTGCCCCAGAGCTTGGGCGGGATAGGGCCTGTTAACTTGGAGATGGATGCGTGGCCTGGAGGCCTAGCATTGCACCCCGGACACGGTGGCCGGCCCGTCAAAGGGACCACGCAGAGAGAGGGAAAGTGCAGCACCTTCCGCCCCGGCCCAGCCACCCTGTTTATGTCCTCAGAGGCCAGAGGTCACAGCTGAGCTATCTGTGCTTGGCCTGGGGTGACCCCTGCGGAGGGTGGGAGAGGGGTGCGTGTTCTGGCTCCTTCCTGGAGAGAGGAGGGCAGGGTAGGCGGAGCTGGCCCGGGAAGGTGCCCAGGTGGGTCACGACAGGGTCGGGGCCTGGCCCACTGTGGCCCTTCACCCGGCAACTGGTTTCTCACTCAGGACCGGGGAAGGCCCGTCAGAGACCCAGGCGGCAGAAGGAAAAATGGCCTTCTTGCTCCCACTGGACGTTGCCTTGTGTGTGCGTGGGTGGGGGTGAGTGTCCTTAACTCTCTTTTCCCCTGGTGTGGCTGAGAGACGCTGGTGTCCCCAAGGCTAGAGCTGCTGCTGCCACCCCCGCCCGTCAGCCCCGCATCTGGAGGTGCACGCACGCTCCTGGAAATGCCCGTAAAACACGCGTCACCCCAGGGATTCCCGGCAGAAAAGCACGCGCGGTGCTTGGTGTGTGCGCTCGTCTGCAAAAGTATTTTCCACACTGTGGTCACTGAGGTTTACTCTACAAGAAAAAAAAAGGGAGAATTTTTTTTATCCCCCAAGCTAGAAAACTCACAGGCTTCTGGCAATGGCCGCCTCCCTGGGGTCCGGGAGACGGTGGGGCCCAGATAGCTTAGGGAACCCAAGGCCCTGTGGATAGTGAAGGAGAGGCCAGCCTGTCCTTCCCCTCCCTGAGCCTCAGTTTACCTAGAATGCTTGGACCCCAGGCTCTCTGACTTCTGTGCAGGGTCCCGTCTGTGGGGCGGGAGGATGTGGCTTTAGGGGCCTTTGCAGCTAAGAGTCCCTGGAAGCCGGGATTTAACCCCACCATTTCCAGCAGCCTAGGAGGCCCGGCTGCCTGGGCTGTGCCTCTGCAGCGGCCTCCATTCCCCACTGGCATTTCTGGGGTCACATTGTTAGGACACACCAGTGGGACTGGGCTTGGCACAGCTGTGCCCCCTCCTCCCTCTGCCCTGGCAGCGGGGGCTTGGGGATTAAGGCCTCTTTTAAGGAAAAACGGGCTGGGGTGTGTTTGCTCCCAGTTACCAAGATGGCTCGTTGGGAAGGGTGGGGGCAGGCGGGGTCTCCCTGCCTGGGGTCCTCCCAGGGTTTCTGGAACAGACTTTTGTCTCTTCCTGCCATTCCTGCGATGGGTGGTGGGGACGCCCACACCCCAAGCCCCGCCGGCTCCCAGCCCAACCACAGGAGGCTGCAGTCTCTGGTAGCCTCTGGGGCTCTCCTGGGCCAACAGCAGGTTTGGCGGGGAGGGCTCCCCAAAGCCCCAGCCCTCCCGGACCGGCCGTAGAGAGCTGGGTGCCGGGGTGGGGAGCCCAGCTGTTGCCTGTGGGAGCCGCCCGAGGCTGAGGAGTGAAGGTCACTCTCCCTGCGCCTGCAACACACAGAGCCCTCCAACCTTGTGAGGTGGGAACCCTGGCAGTCGCCCCAGGAGGGGAGCTGAGCAAGGATCCCCACCCCATGGGCCTGCACAGAGGACCTGGGCAGCCGTCCAGGAACCCTCTCGGCACGGGTCCTTAGACGCCCATTTCCACTGGGACTGGAGGGACAGGGCTGGGCTAGTTTTTTTTGTTTTTTCTACTACTTGCTTCTGGGCCAGCCCCGTGGAGGGGGGTCAGGGCGGCCAGGCCTCCTGCGATCAGGGCTGTGTGGGGTCCCGGCGGCTCAGGGTCCGGCTCAGGGTCCGGCTCAGGTGTGGCCCCAGGTGACGCCAGCAGGCCCGGGAGGATGTGGCTGCACCTGCTCCCGTCTGTGCCGCAGAGGAGGACACAGTCGTCTTTCAGAAGCCTCCCCCAGACCCCATGGCATCTTCGATTTCCACTTGCCGCTGGGAGGAGTGACCCGTTCTGGGCCTAACGCATCTCCTGGCCTCAGGCAGCGGTCCCGGGTCGCACGGGGTAGAAAAGCGAAAAGATTGGGTTCGAGCGACAGGGCAACGTTTTGAGCGGACGTTTCGATCTCCGGGAGAACGTCTCACCTCCCAGCATCCTTCAAAGTCACTTCAAGATCATGGAACAACTTTGTATACACGGCAGCACAGGGTAGCCCCACCCGCCCCGCCGCGGCTCCCCAGCCTGCATTTCTGTTGGAGAAATGTCTATGGTGGATGTCAGAGGGTAGAACAAGCCGGAAGAGCCAAGGACGGTCAAAGCCTCTCCAGGCCACACAGATGCCTCGTGCTGAAAACACGCCGGGCGCGGTGGCTCACACCTGTAATCCCAGCACTTTGGGAGGCCGAGGTGGGGGAATCACGAGGTCAGGAGTTCGAGACCATCCTGGCCAATATGGTGGAACCCCATCTCTACTAAAAATACAAAAATTAGCCGGGCGTGGTGGCGCGTGCCTGTAGTCTCAGCTACTCAGGAGGCTGAGGCAGGAGAATCGCTTGAACCCGGGAGGCAGAGGTTGCAGGGGGCCGAGATCGTGCCATTGCACTCCAGCCTGGGTAATGAGAGCGAAATTCCATCTCAAAAAAACAAAAAAAATCCAAAAACAGGATGGGCTGGGCCGGTGACCGCTCCCCTTGGGCAAGTCCCAAAAACCTGTTTCTGGCACAGAGGGGACCCTGAAGAAAGGACCCATGGCAAAAATCATGCAGGGGAGTCACACTTGGCAACTATTCATAGACGAAGCTCCCTCCCGACCCCCATGGTCCATCGTGCGTTCATTGCCTGATGGTACAGTTTAGTGACGGGCTCGACCATCACAATCCGAGTTTAGCCGTATGGAATAACAATTTTTTAAACAGAGAGATATTTCCAAAAAAAGTTCACGATGTCACCTCCCCCCACCTCAATTTTACCTCTACTTAAAAACAACGCAAAGCATCTCAGTGACCCTATGAAGTCTTTTTACAAACGGTCAGTTCTCCCGGAACTACTGCCACCGGGCAGAGTCACCTCCCTTTCCCCCTCGGCGCCGCGTCCACAATCGAAACGGCCATTGAGATTTTTACAAATGGTTACCACGTCACTGGGGGATTTCAGTTGTACCGAACGGGAAGTGGCCGTAAAGCCTCCATCCCGGCTTTGCCCAAACTGAGAGGGCCATGGGGTCGGACCCGAAACCCCATCTACACCTACAAGGTACATTCTACCCCATCCAGGCAGTGGGAACGCCTTTTTTTGGGGGGAAGGGTGGATTTCTTTTGGAATTAAACGTTTTGGGGACTTGAGATGTTTTGTTTGAGCTGATTACTGAATGATGTCCTGCCTGAGACACAGAGAGAGAGAGCGAGAGAGAGAGAGCGCGCACATACAGAACACAGTTATAAAATGATACAAGGTTTCTTGTCCTTAAAGGGGTTCTCGGAGGCAGGGACGCCGACCAACAGGGGGTCGTTCCGAGCGTGTTGTTCACAGTAGCTCATGAGGTCAGACGCCGCTTTGGAGACCTGTGTTTGGGCACAAGGAGGAGAGAAGGGAGATATAAGAAGAGGCTGGCACACCCAGGTTCACAGCAGCACCATTCCCAACAGCCACAGGCGGAGACAGCCCAGGAGCCCATTGACGGGGGCGTGGGCAAACAGTGTGGCCCGTCCACACACTGGAATATTACTCAGCCATGAAAAGGAGTGTGGCTCTGACATAGGCCACAATGTGGATGCATCTTTTTTTCTTTTCTTTTTTTTTTTTTTTTGAGACAGAATCTCGCTCTGTCGCCCAGGCTGGAGTGCAGTGGCGTGATCTCAGCTCACTGTAAGCTCCGCCTCCCGGGTTCATGCCATTCTCCTGCCTCAGCCATCTGAGTAGCTGGGATTACAGGCGCCCGCCACCTCGCCCGGCTAGTTTTTTGTATTTTTTAGTAGAGACGGGGTTTCACAGTGTTCGCCAGGATGGTCTCGATCTCCTGACCTCGTGATCCGCCCATCTCGGCCTCCCAAAGTGCTGGGATTACAGGCTTGAGCCACCGCGCCCGGCCTCTCTCTCTCTTTCTTTCTTCCTCTTTCTTTTTGAGATGGAGTCTCTCTTTGTCGTCCAGGCTGGAGTGCAGTGGTGCAATCTCGGCTCACTGCAACCTCCACCTTGTGGGTTCAAGTGATTCTCCTGCCTCAATCTCCCAAGTAGCTGGGATTACAGGCACGCACCACCAGGCCTGGCTAATTTTTGTATTTTTAGTAGAGACGGGGTTTCACCATGTTGATCAGCCTGGTCTCGAACTCCTGACCTCGCAATCCGCCCGCCTCAGCCTCCCAAAGTGCTGGGATTACAGGTGTGAGCCATAGCGACTGGCCTAAAAAAGATTTTTTTTTTAAAAAAAGAAAGGGCTGGACTTCCTTCAGCAAGCGTTGCCAGATTTTGAACACAAAGGGTCAGGGACAGAGGCACCCTGCTTTCGGAGTCCAAAACCTCATTCTCACCCCAAGGAAGGAAGGCCCCGATAGGAAAATGCTGCCTGCACATTTGACGAGCTTGAGGGAGGTTTCAGTGACACCCAGCCAGGTGGCTGTGCCTGGTGAGGATGAGATAAGCTTGTCTCCATCTTTCTCGTGCAGCCTGAACCCCCTGATGACTCCGAACCCCAGAGGGGCAGATGCTTCCGGTCACAAGAGGGACCCCCTGCCCCCCTGCTGCCAGCCTGCCCCAGGCCACACGCCTGTCTCTCCTGGCCATGCCTTTGGGGGTGCCGCTGCCACTCCCCGCATAGCTCACCCCAGCAGGGCTGGAGCTGGGGTGTCAGGTGTCCTGGGTCAGGCTAAACGGGGACACGTCCGTCTGGCCCTGGATGTCATCCTGTAACCGGTAACTGTGTCTCTGTAGGACTCAGCGACCTTTCTCTCCTCTCTTTTTCCCCTGAAAGGTGAGAGGGCGATCACAGGGGGAGGATTAGATGTGGCAGGGGTGACGGGATGATCCGAGAAGGATCACAGCATCGCTTCACGGAGGGGCCTTTGTTGTCTGCTTTTGAGACAGGGTCTCGCTCTGTCCCCCAGGCTGGAGTGCAGTGGTGCTATCATAGCTCACTGCAGCCTCCACCTCCTGGGCTCAAGGGATTCTCCCGCCTCAGCTGGGAGTACCTGAGTAGCTGGGACTACAGGAGTGAGCCAGTACACCTGGCCATGACTTTTTATTTTTTATTTTTATTTATTTTATTTTTTTATTTTGAGACGGAGTCTCACTCTGTCGCCCAGGCTGGAGTGCAGTGGCGCGATCACGGCTCACTGCAAGCTCCGCCCCCCGGGTTTACACCATTCTCCTGCCTCAGCCTCCCGAGTAGCTGGGACTACAGGCGCCCGCCATCTCGCCCAGCTAGTTTTTTGTATTTTTTAGTAGAGACGGGGTTTCGCCGTGTAGACCAGGATGGTCTCGATCTCCTGACCTCGTGATCCACCCGTCTCGGCCTCCCAAAGTGCTGGGATTACAGGCTTGAGCCACCGCGCGCAGCTGATTTTTTATTATTTATTTATTTATTTATTTATTTATTTATTTATTTATTTTTGAGACAGAGTTTCGCTCCGTCAGCCAGGCTGGAGTGCGGTGGCATGATCTCCACTCACTGCAACCTCCGCCCCCCGGGTCCAAGCAATTCGCCCACCTTGGCCTCCCAAGTAGCTGGGACTACAGACACCCACCACCACGCCACGGTAATTTTTGTATTTTTTAGTAGAGACGGGGTTTTACCACGTTGGCCAGGCTGGTCTCGAACTCCTGACCTCAGGTGGCCCACCCACCTAGGCCTCCCAAAGTGCTGGGATTACAGGCATGAGCCACCGTGCCCGGCCTGGCCATAATTTTTAGAATAATTTTCTTGTACAGATGAGGGTCTCACCATGTTGCCCAGGCTGGTCTCAAACTCCTGGGCTCAGGCAATCCTCCCGCCTAGGCCTCTGGAAGCACTGGGGTTACAGGCATGAGCCACCTCGCTTGGCCAGGACCTCTGCATCCCAGATCCTCCGTCCTCCTTTGGGCCCCAAGGATACCTGGGACCTGGGCCCCTCAAAAGGCCAGGAGCCTGTGGGACAGCTTTGGGGTCTGGCCCAGCTGGGCAGCCGGGGAACATTGATGCCCACAGAGTGAGCCCGCTGGCCACGGCCTGTGATGACTCGGACCTGGCCTGCTTTCTAGGCTTCTATTTGGGAAGCGGCTGTCCTGGACGACAGAAATAGCCTCCAGACCCTGAAAATAGCTGGCGTTGTGGCTCCAGCACGCGGCCCCCTCGGCACCACCCCCCATGCCCGCTGCGCTGGGCTGGAGAGCCCTGAGATCGTTGCCGTTGAGGCTCTGTGGTTCTGGTCGCCGCGTTGGAGCTGGGGATATAAAACCTCAGGCGGGACTGGGAGCGGGGACGGGTCAAATCCTGGCTCCCCGAGGCCCGACATTCAAACGGGCCGTGGGGGCCCCTCCTCAACATCAAACGGGGCAGGATGAGTCACCGCCCTCCGCCCGGGCTGGGGGCTGGCACTGACTCATAAAAGGAAAACCACTTCAACCAGGGCTTTCTCTTTCTTCAGCCTGAAGGAATGCTTTGAATGCTCAGCTCTGTCCTCAGCAGTCAGATTTCTGGAACATTCAGACACCTCGTGGGAGGCAGACCCCTCCCCTCCTGGCTGGATCTGGGCCGGCGGCGGCGTGATGGGGTCTGGGGGGGATTCAGAGCTGCGCTGGAGGGAGGCTCACTGGCTGATCAGAACCGTGTCTGACTCCTGTGCCACCTGGCCAGCAGGGACGAGTCTGTCTGCCCCCAAATGGGAGCAAAGCAAGGGCCAGGCACCCCTTCCTCATAAATTCCCATGGCCAATAATGATAAGCTGGTGGCAGGTACCGGAGAACTGAGTTCTGAGTGGATACGTGGGGTGATGGCTGATTTTATGGGGGTACTAGGGTGGGCCATGGTGCCCCAGACTTTGGTTAAACGTTTATTTTATTTTATTTTTGAGATGGAGTCTCGCCCTGTTGCCCAGGCTGGAGTGCGGTGGTGCAATCTTGGCTCACTGCAACCTCTGCCTCCCAGGTTCAAGCGATTCTCCTGACTCAGCCTCCCACGTAGCTGGGACTACAGGCGTCTGCCACTACGCCTGGTTAACTTTTTTGCAATTTTAGTAGGGACTGTGTTTCACCATATTGGCCAGGCTGGTCTCGAACCCCTGATCTTGTGATCTACCCACCTCAGCCTCCCAAAGTGCTGGGATTACAGGCGTGAGTCACCGTGCCCGGCCGATTAAATGTTTTTCTAGATGTTGCTGTGAAGGTTGTTTTTTCTTTCCTTTTTTTTTTTTTTTTTATAGAATCTTGCATCTTGCTCTGTTGCCCAGGCTGGAGTGCAATGGCATGATCTCAGCTCACTGCAACGTCCCAGGTCCAAGTGATTCTCCTGCCTCAGCCTCCCAAATAGCTGGGATTACAGGCACGCACCACAACCCCTCGGTAATTTTTTTGGTATTTTTAGTAGAGATGGGGTTTCACCATGTTGGCTCGGCTAGTCTCAAACCCCTGACCTCAGGTGATCTGCCCACCTCAGCCTCCCAAAGTGCTGGGATTACAAGTGTGAGCCACTGCGCTCAGCCTGTTTTTTATTTTGTAGGGATGGGGTTTTGCTATGTTGTTGCCCAGGCTAGAATTGAACGCCTGACCTCAAGTGATCCTCCTGCCTTAGCCTCCCAAAGTTCTGGGATTACAGGTGTGAGCCACTGCGCCTGGCATGCAAAAGTCTGGTGGTGTTTTTTTTTTTTTTTTTTTTTTATGTGATTCACCTTTAAATTTGTAGACTTCAAGCACAGCAGGTGACTGTCTGTAATGCAGGTGGGCCTCATCTAATCAGTTGAAGGACTTAAGAGAAAAAGCCGGGGGTCCTCCCAGGAGGAAGGCACTTTGCCAGGAGTTCCAGCTGCAGCACCAACTCTTCCCTGGGTCTCCAGCCTGCTGGCCTGCACTGCAGATTTCAGGACTTGCCTTAAAATACATCTCTCTCAACTGGGCACAGCCTCAAGTGTGATCCTTGTGAGAAACCTCAAATGGGCCGGGCACGGTGTCTCACGCCTGGAATCCCAGCACTTTAGGAGGCCAAGGTGGGTGCATCAACTAGGTCAGGAGTTCGAGACCAGCCTGGCCAATATAGTGAAACACCATCTCTACTAAAAATAAAAAAAAATTAGCCGGGCATGGTGGTGCATGCCTGTAATCCCAGCTGCTTGGGAGGCTGAGACAAGAGAATCGCTTGAACCTGGGAGGTGGAGGTTGCAGTGAGCTGAGATCGTGCCATTGCACTCCAGCCTGGACGACAGAGCAAGACTCTGTCTCAAACAAACAAACAAATCCTTCAAACAACACAGAAGTGAAAAAAGTAAACAGGACATGCCCTCTCCTCCCGCCCGGGACTGTGTCTCTCAGTTTAATTTGCATCCGTCACAGCTACGGAGCTGGACAGAGCGATGCACATGAGGACGGCAAAGTGCTCTGTCACGATGACCGTCTCCATGGGGCCCCAGCGTGTTTACAAAGCACGTTACGTTGCCGCGGGAACCCGTGAGATAGGTGTTAGATCAGCTGCCTCTTTCTGCCGAGGAAATGGAGGCTCAGAGAGGTTAAGGGAGGGCCCCAAGGTCACACAGCAAGAGGCACAGCTGTGGGGCAAGCCTCTGCCCTCCTGCCGAGCCTCCTGTCCGCCATTTGCGGGGTACCCACGGGCCTCTCCCCTCCTCTTCCTGGCGTCCGCCGGGCTCACCTTGATACGCTCAATCCCAGCTTCTATGCGTAGCTGTTCCACCAGCTTCCGGGCCTGGGCTATGTTGTTAGTGGCTGACATTGTCTGCCATCAGCTCTGGGCCCCGTTGTCCAGAGAGCTGTAGGGGAAGCAGAGGGGTGTGGGTCAAAGCTCAGGTCAGGCCTCTGGGTGGCAGCAGGGGCGCCCAGCCTTGGCTCAACCTTCCCAACTCTGGGCACAACCACTCGGCCTCTGGGTGGGGACCAGCGGCCTCGGTGTACACAGAGCTGGTACTCAATAAAAGGGTACACAATACAAGGTACACAATAAAAGGATCAATTAAAAAAAAATCCCTTTGACACCACCCAGCCTCCTTGGTTTCCAGCATAGAGCCTGGCACACGCTCAGCCATGACAATCCTCTGTGAGAGTTTGCAGAAGGAGGGAATGAAAAGGGCAAAGGCAGGTCAGTCACGGTGGCTCAAGCCTGTAATCCCAGCACTCTGGGAGGCCGAGGCGGGCGGATCACAAGGTCAGGAGATCGAGACCATCCCGGCTAACACGGTGAAACACCATCTCTACTAAAAAAAAAATACAAAAAAATTAGCTGGGCGTGGTGGCGGGTGCCTGTAGTCCCAGCTACTCAGGAGGCTGAGGCAGGAGAATGGTGTGAACCCGGGAGGTGGAGCTTGCAGTGAGCCGAGATCGTGCCACTGCACTCCAGCCTGGGCAACAGAGCAAGACTCCATTAAAAAAAAAAAAAAAAGACAAAAAAAAGAGAAAGGGCAAAGGGAATAGGTCAGGAGGAATAGTCCTCTGGAGAAGGGCCTGCCTCAGTCACGTGGCAGGAGTTCCTGCCCTCCAAGGGACAGTGGGGACAGTGGGGACAGTGGGTGATATCTGGGGATATCTGTGGCTGTGGGGGGGGGGTGCTCCTGGCATGGAGTGGGTTGGGTGGAGGGCAGGGACATTGCTCAGCTCCCTGCAGTGCCCAGGACGGCCCCATGCCAGGGAAGGATCTGACCCCGATGTCCATAGCACCCAGGGGAGACCCCGGGTCAGGGCAGGGATCACAGCAGAACCCCCGATGACTGTCCTTTGTTTTTTTTTTTGAGATGGAGTTTTACTCTGTCGCCCAGGCTGGAGTGCAGTGGCACGATCTCGGCTCACTGCAACCTCTGCCTCCCGGGTTCAAGCAATTCTCCTGCCTCAGCCTCCCGAGTAGCTGGGATTACAGGCTCCCGCCACCAGGCCCGGCTAATTTTTGTATTTTTAGTAGAGACAGGGTTTCACCATGTTGGCCAGGCTGGTCTCGATCTCCTGACTTCAGGTGATCCACCCTCCTCGGCCTCTCAACGTGCTGGGATTACAGGTGTGAGCCACCTCACCCGGTCTGTCCTCCATGTCCTTCATACTGAACCAGTCAGGAGCCCATGCTGTTGCTTCTTGAATTCTCCTGGAACAACCCAGGACCTCAACAGGGCAGATGATCACGGGATGCAGAGTCTTTTGGGGGTCCGTGGAATCCCCCAAGGTCTCATCTGGGGGTGACTCTGCCCTGCATGGAGCACTGGGTGATGTCTGGGACATCTGTGGCTGTCATGACTTGGGGGTGCTCCTGGCAGGGCATGGTTGGAGGCCAGGGATGCTGCTCAGCACCCTGCAGTGTCCAGGATGGCCCCACTCCAGGGAACGATCGAGCCCCACGTGTCAGCAGTGTCCAGGCTAGAGAAACCTGCTTAGTAGGACCCAGCGAGGGGGTCGGTGCTGATGGGAGTGGCAGGGGCAGGGGCCAGGTTCAAGAGTCCTGGGCAGCTGCAGTCCCAGCCGGGCGTTTGTGAGCAGTTAATTAAGCCGCGCCCTGTTTCCGTCACAACTCATGGCATTGCTGTCTGTTTTGCAGAGCCAGGCAGCCGCAGAGAAGCCAAGGCAGATTCCAAAGTTTTCCAAAAATGCCTACTTAGTGATAAGAAGGAAAGGACCATCCGTGCATATCACACCGCAGGGGAATCTCCAGGGCCTAGGATGTGTAGCATGGTTCTGTTTCTATAATGTGTTTACGAGGACTTTCTATAGGCAGAGTCTTGCTCTGTCGCCCAGGCTGGAGTGCAGTGGCGCGATCTCAGCTCACTGCAACCCCCGCTTCTCCCTTCCAGTGCTACTCCCACTTCGGCCTCCTGAGTAGCTGGGATTCCAGGTGCACGTGCCACCACGCCTGGCTAATCGTTGTAGTTTTGGTAGAGATGGGGTTTTACCATGTTGGCCAGGCTGGTCTCAAACTCCCGGCCTCAAGTGATCTGCCTGTCTCGGCCTCCCAAAGTTCTGGGATTACAGGCATGAGCCACCATGCCTGGTCCAGGGACAAAATTTTAGAAATGGAGAACAGATTAATGGTTGCCAGGGATCAGGAAGGGACAGGGGCTGGGAGGGAGATAGGTCTCTGTATAAAAGGGCAACACAGCCAGGCACGGTGGCTCTTGCCTGTAATCCCAGCACTTTGGGAGGCTGAGATGGGAGGATCACTTGAGTCCAGGAGTTTGAGGCCAGCCTAGGCAACATAGCAAGATCCCCTCACTACAAAAAATGAAAAAATTAGCTGGGCATAGGTGGCACACTCCTGTGGTCCCAGCTACTTGGGAGGCTGAGGTGGGAGGATCTCTTGAGCCTGGGAGGTTGAGGCCAGACTGGGCAACTTAGTGAGACCCCATCTCTGAATGAATACGTAAATAAAAGGGCAACATGAATGATCCCTGTTAGTGCCTCAACTACGGTGATGAATCCACAAGCCCATACAGTGATAAACGCACAGAGAGCCTCACACACTCACACACCGGCAGGCACAGTACTGCATACTACGGAACTGAGGGAGGCTGGTGGCTGTCAACCTCACACCCTCACACACTCACACACCAGCCGGTACAATACTGAATACTGCGGAACCTGAGCGAGGCTGGTGGCTGTGTGACTGTCTAGCTGTGATCCTGCCCATAGCTTTACCAAATGTTACCACCGGGGACGGCCGGGGAATGACACACAGAATTCCTGTACATTCTTTGTTAGCACTGGATGTGACTCCACGGCGATCTCAATAAAAGGATCAATTAAAAAAAAAAAAATCCCTTTGACACCACCCAGCCTCCTTGGTTTCCAGCAGACCTCCCGCCCCCACTTTTTGGGGGCAGAGAAGGCCCAATCTGTCTGCGCTGGAGGCAGGGTCCACGTGTGGCCGCTCAGAAGGTTCTGATTCCAGAGAGCTTCAAAGCAGCCACAAAACATCCAACTCAGGGAAAACCGCCCTTGGTTGGGCTTAAAAATACCTACATTACTCAGTGCTAAAAATACGTGCACACAGAGAACAAATGGGCTGGCCCCACCTCCTGTTTTCCTTGGAAGGCCAGGGGGTCCTATTTAGCATCCACAGTCAGGAGTGTCCACCCAGACCATGGGCCCCTGCTGCCCTGGGCAGCCACCCCCCCAATTTCCATGTGAGCATCAGGCCCTGAGCCTTGCTGGCTTTTCTGTTTTGGGCGAAATTCCCTGGGAGATGCTCCCTTTGGGCTGGGTAATAACTCAGGCCTGCCAGAAAGGCCAGAGAGGGCTGTGCTGTGTGTGTGTATGTGCATGTGTGTCTATGTTTATTTGCATGCATGTCAATTATGTGCATGTGACTGTACACATATGTGTGGAGGTGTGTGCATTCACGTGGTGTGCATGTCAGTGTACACATGTGTATGAATGTGCGTGCACCTATGAATGTATGTGTACTGTGCGTGTGCATGTGTGCACACATGTGTATGAATGTGCGTGCACCTATGAATGTATGTGTACTGTGCGTGTGCATGTCAGTGTACACATGTGTATGAATGTGCGTGCACCTATGAATGTATGTGTACTGTGCGTGTGCATGTCAGTGTACACATGTGTATGAATGTGCGTGCACCTATGAGTGTATGTGTACTGTGCGTGTGCATGTCAGTGTACACATGTGTATGAATGTGCGTGCACCTATGAGTGTATGTGTACTGTGCGTGTGCATGTCAGTGTACACATGTGTATGAATGTGCGTGCCTATGAGTGTATGTGTACTGTGCGTGTGCATGTCAGTGTACACATGTGTATGAATGTGCGTGCACCTATGAGTGTATTGTACTGTGCGTGTGCATGTCAGTGTACACATGTGTATGAATGTGCGTGCACCTATGAGTGTATGTGTACTGTGCGTGTGCATGTCAGTGTACACATGTGTATGAATGTGCGTGCACCTATGAATGTATGTGTACTGTGCGTGTGCATGTGTGCACACATGTGTATGAATGTGCGTGCACCTATGAATGTATGTGTACTGTGCGTGTGCATGTCAGTGTACACATGTGTATGAATGTGCGTGCACCTATGAATGTATGTGTACTGTGCGTGTGCATGTGTGCACATGTGTATGCTGGCATGCATGAGTGTGCATATATGCGTGTGTGTGCACACATATCTGCATGTGTGTGTATGTGTACATGCGTATGCATGGATGTGCACGTCAGCATGCATATGAGTCTGTGCATCAGTGCATGTGTGTACATGAACATGTGTGTACATGAGCATCTGTGTCTATGAGTGCATGTACATATCTACATGTGTGTGTGCACCTGCATGTGTGCATAGGTGGATTTGCATACGTGCATGTGTGTGGGCATGCATGTCAGTGTGCACGGGTGTATGTGAACGTGTGTGGACATGTCACTGCATATGTGTGTGCGCACACGTGTGTGGGCATGCATGTCACTATGTGTGCACGTGTGTGTGGGCATGTCACTGCATATGCGTGAGCATGCACGTGAGAGTGTATGTCACTATGGGTGTGTGCACGTATGTGGGCATGTGTATATGTCACTGTAGGTGTGTGGATATCTGAGTGCATGGGTGTGTACATGCGTGTCTGCATGTGTACATGCGTGCGTGTGTGTGCACGGGCGTGCATGTGTATGCTCGTGCTGAGATGCCGAGACTCAGACACAGATTGCATCACCCATGCAGTCGCCTCCCCAAGTCCCCGTCTCGGTGGTGTCACCAGCCGGCAGTGACTCAGGAGCAGCCATGCCCCCAGCTGAGGACTAAGCCAACAGCAGCAGAACTGGCCACGCGCTGAGTCAGCCAGGAACGCCCCTCCCAGCTGCCTCCCTGCAGAGGCGCACGGGTGCCTGGCACCCCGACCTGAATGTGCTTGCCGCCCGGGGAAGCTGTGGGAGGGGCGGGAGGAGGCAGCTCCGGGGGCAGGGACAGGTGGTCAAAGCTGCACACAGTCCCCGCAGTCCCCACGGCACCGTCCTCAGGGTGGGCTCTGCCTCGGTGCACAGGCCCCTTCAGGCAGGCAAGGCTCCAGGTGAGGCTCTCCAAAAATAAAACTTAAGAGGGACGCTGCCCGGCCCCGGGCCGGCCTCCTAGCAAAAGGCTCATAGCCACACCCGAGTCTAAGCCTGCCTCGTGCAGAAAAATCCCACTCGCGCCTGAAAGTCAAGAAGGATGAGGGTACCCCCCCACCCCAGGGCACAGTGGAAATCTGTGGTCGCTCAAGGAAGGGTGACCAGCCCCTAAACAGAGAGCAGACCTGAGCTGACTAGACACGAGGCTCCAGTGCACGCAAGGGCTGAACAAAACCGCAGGAGAGGAGCTGGCAGCACCCGCCGCGAGGGAGGCGGGAGCACAGGAGCCTCCCGGGGAGCCGCCGACCTCTAACCCCTTGCTCCAGCAGTTACCCCGAGGGAAAAAAATGAAAAGAAATAAAAAGCTACATATAGAAAGGCGTTTATAATTGTGTTACATGTAAGAGTGAAAAGTTAGAATGCAAGTGCTCCATTTTTTTTTTTTTTTTTGAGACGGAGTCTCGCGCTGTTGCCCAGGCTGGAGTGCAGTGGCAGGATCTTGGCTCACTGCAGCCTCTGCCTCCCGGGTTCAAGCGATTCTCCTGCCTCAACCTCCTGAGTGGCTGGGATTACAGGTGCCTGCCACCACGCCCATTTAATTTTTGTATTTTTAATAGAGACATGGTTTTACCACGTTGGCCAGGCTGGTCTTGAACTCCTGATCTCAGGTGATCCACCCACCTCGACCTCCCAAAGTGCTGGGATTATAGGCGTGAGCCACTGCGCCCGGTCTACTATTAGTTTATAATATAAACTTATGCTATATTATAATACAGTATAATATTATACATTATTACATATTTATATATTTTGTTATATATTATGTTTACTCATATATGTATACTCTATATGTCATTATCACACATTTATTACATACTTGAAGATTCATTCACGATATATTCATATCAGTTTTGTATTACCAATATATAGTTTTATTAGTATTTAGTATTTGTATTATACACTTATTGCATACATATTTGTATCTTTATTCATCATTTATATAATTTGATTTCTATTTTGACATTTACGTTTGCTATTGATTTTGTATTTATAATATATTTAGATTGCTATTTTATATCTGTATATATGTATTCATTATATAGTTATATCATCTGTTATAGGTTTATTGAATATTGTTTATCTTAACTTTTTTTTGAGAGGAAGTCTTGCTCTGTCGCCCAGGCTGGAGTGCAGTGGTGCAATCTCAGCTCACTGCAACCTCCGCCTCCTGGGTTCAAGCGATTCTCCTGCCTCAGCCTCCTGAGTAGCTGGGACTACAGGTGTGCGTCACCACACCTGGCTAATTTTTGTATTTTTAATAGAGATAGAGTTTCACCATGTTGGTCAGGCTGGTCTCAAACTCCTGACCTAGTGATCCACCTGCCTCGGCCTCCCAAAGTGCTGGGATTACAGGTGTGACCCACCGCTCCTGGCCCTCTCTTTTTTATTTTGAAATAATTAAGGACTCAGGCAGTTGCAAACATAGTCCAGGGAGCCCCGTGCACCCTCTCCCGGTCCCCTCCGGGGCAATGTCATCTGTGACTATGAGATAGTAGCGGAACCGGGATGCTGAGGTCAGCCCAATGCTGTGTCTCAGACGGCACCAGCACCCCCCCACCCCCGCCGCTCATCTGGGGGTGCGGGGGGAGTTTTGGTATCTCGCATCCCTCCAGGAAGGTGGCCTGGGTCCCTCTCTGGGGGCATCGCCCCTCTGGAGCTGTGCCCCTACCTGCGGGCCTGTCCTCACTGGGTGGAGGAGAGGAGGTGTGGCCTAAATGTTTGCTGAGCAGATGGCTGGGCAGACAAAGACCCAAAACTGCGACAAAATTGACAGTGTTATCAGTAAAGAGAGACACAGCCGAGGGCCTCAGTCTGCAAAGCTGGCTGAACTCCAAAGTTCATAAAATCCTAGAGACCTGATCTAAACTTGGAAGTTTAACTCACTCCAGTACAGGCCCTCTCCCTCTGGCTGGATCCTTCTCTGGGGTGGGGCCGTCCTGGGCACTGCAGGGTGCTGGGCAGCGTCCCTGATCTCCACCCACTCCATGCCAGGAGCACCTTCCCCCCACCCCACAGTCACAACAAGCACAAATGTCCCCAGACTTGGACAGGTGTCCCCTGGGGGAAAAATTTAGGCCTTTATGGAACTCCCTTATCAGGAGAAATCCTGTAGCTCAGAGTGGTTCCCTTAGCCAAAATGCAAAGAGTGTGAACCTAGCTGACTGAAGGCCCCAAGAAATAAACGCTACTGAATGAAAATATGCTGGGCATGGTGGCTCACGCCTGTAATCCCAGAACTGGGGAGGTTGAGGCGGGTGGGTCATTTGAGGTCAGGAGTTCAAGAACAGCCCGGCCAACAGGGTGAAACCCGGTGTCTGCTAAAAATACAAAAAAATGAGCCAGGCATGGTCATGCATGCCTGTAATTCTAGCTACTCGGGAAGCTGAGGGCAGGAGAATCGCTTGGACAAAGGAAGTGGAGGTTGCAGTGAGCCAAGAGCGTGCCGCTGCACTCCAGCCTGGGTGACAGAGTGAGACCCTGTCTAAAAAAAAAAAAAAAGGAAACACAGGAGTGTTTCCAAAAGGACTTTTATTAGCATCCCAGAACGCTTTGTGACTAGGCGATGCCCCACGGGGCCGGAGCCTTCCCCCAGATGTGAGCCCCATGGCATTTGAAGGGAGTGAGACCACAGCTCCCACAGAAGAGGGAACTCTGGAAGGCCAGAAATCTGCCCTGGTTCTACCAAGCTGTGTGGCCTTGGGAAAATTGCCTTCCCTCTCTGAGCCCCAGTGACCTCTGTTGAAATGCTCAGAGGGACACTCTCATCTCTGCACCAGCCCTGGCCCCCAGGTTCCTGTGCCAGGAAATGGGGGTTCCAGAGTCTGGCAGGCAAGAAGAGGACCCTCTTCTAGGGACCTGTGGCAACTGCCAAATATAAACACAGCTGCTGGAAAGACAAGGTGGCTGGAACATCCTGCACCCAGTGAATGTGGACAGGCCGGTTTGCCAGGAGCTCTTGAGAAATCTCCCTCCCCGTGGACTTGCACCCTGTCACCACTCCCCTGACCTGCCCTGAGGCTGGGCTGCAGTAGGGAATTGCAACAGCCCCACCGGCCCTAGACAGACCTGGGCAGAGCTAGAAGCTGATCATATTAAAAATCAGCGTGGATCGGATTCGGGATAGAGCCTCAAACTGGCTGTGCTGAAATTACCTATTTTTGTGTTGTTGGATTTTTTGTTTGTTTGTTTTTGTTTCTGGAGATGAAGTCTCACTCTGTTGCCCAGGCTGGAGTGCAATGGCATGATCTCGGCTCACTGCAACCTCCGCCTCCCAGGTTCAGGAAATTCTCCTGCCTCAGCCTCCCGAGTAGCTGAGATTACAGGCATACACCACCACGCCCGGCTAATTTTTGCATTTTTAGTAGAGACGGGGTTTCACCCTGTGGGCCAGGCTGGTCTCGAACTCCTGACCTCAGGTGATCCGCCCACCTTGGCCTCCCAAAGTGCTAGGATGACAGGCATGAGCCACTGCACCCGGCCCATTTTTGTGTTGTTGAACTTAAAGCATGAGCTTGGGCAAATCCCTTCTTCTTTTGAGCCATAGGGTAAAGGTGAGAGGAGAGTCTTGTATGCGCCGTGATTAGTTCCAGAAGTCCAGGGTGATCCAGTCATGCTTGCATCACTTCCGTGTCATTTATGGACTCGATGAGAGACAAAAGGGCCTCTGGGGACTGTGAGTTGCATAAGCCTCTGCTGAACTGACAGAACATTCAGGTTTCAGGGAGAGGTGAGGTCATTGCCAGGGATCTTATTCAAGGGATAAAGGCTGACACCTGTTCCTGAAGAGGGACCACATGGTGCATGCCTGGAAGTGGAAAACCCGGGCTCGCATTCTGGCTCTGCTTCTGGTGTTTGGGTCATGGCTTCCTCAACTGGAAAATAAGAGGGCTCCTCTCAAGGCTGAGGATGGGTCCCCATTTGTCATCCTGTGGCTCTAAGATCAAGAAGATCTAGACCTCCTTCTAAACGACTTGGACTTTGGCTAAAATCTCTATGGGTAGATTTTGGCTTGCACAATGGTGGATTAGCTGCTAAGGACAAACCCACTCTCTTGCTGAGGTCAACTAGAAAAGCTGAACAGGGCCGGGCACGGTGGCTCACGCCTGTGATCCCAGCACTGTGGGAGGCCGAGGTGGGTGGATCACTTGAGGTCAGGAGTTTGAGACCAGCCTGGCCAACATGGTGAAACCCCATCTCTGCTAAAAATACAAAAATTAGCTGGGCGTGGTGGCGCGTGTCTGTAGTCCCGGCTACTTGGGAGGGTGAGGCACAAGAATCGCTTAAACCTGGGAGGCAGAGGTTGCAGTGAGCTGAGATTGCACCATTGCATTCCAGCCTAGGTGACAGAGCGAGACTCTGTCTCATAAAAGAAAAAAAAGTTGGACAGGGCCAGGTGTGGTGGCTCATGCCTATAATCCCAGCACTTTGGGAGGCCGAGGTAGGAGGATCACTTGAGGTCGGGAGTTTGAGACCAGCCTGGCCAACATAGTGTAACCCTGTCTCTATTAAAATACAAAAATTAGCTGGGCGTGGTGGCGCATGTCTGTAGTCCCAGCTACTCGGGAGGTTGAGGCACAAGAATTGCTTAAACCTGGGAGGCAGAGGTTGCAGTGAGCTGAGATTGCACCATTGCACTCCAGCCTGGGTGACAGAGCAAGACCGTGTCTCAAAAAGGAAAGAAAAGCTCAACAGAATGTCAAAGCGTCTGCTCAAGGGCCTGCAGGCTTATTAAGATAATGGAGAATTTCCAGCCAGGATTTAGGGGAGGATCGAAGGACAGCCTGGGTTTGGGGTCACTTTTTCTGGGGTGGGGAGGGTTTGCTGAGAGGCCGAGTGATATTTCTATCAGCTTCACAAGGCCAAGGGTACAGAAATTGAGGTCCAGGGTCTCCTGAGGAGAGAAGCCTTGGTAAATTCCCCCTTGGGGTGAATTGGGACAACTTAATGTTGCACTGTAAGAGGAACGATCACAGCTGGGCGTGGTGGCTCACGCCTGGAATCCCAGCACTTTGGGAGGCTGAGGCAGGCGGATCACCTGAGGTCAGGAGTTTGAGACCAGCCTGGCCAACATGGTGAAACCCCGTCTCTACTAAAATACAAAAATTAGCTGGGCATGATGGCGGGTGCTTGTAATCCCAGCTAGTCAGGAGGCTGAGGCGAGAGAATCGCTGGAATCCGGGAGACAGTGGTTGCAGTGAGCCAAGACTGCGCCACTACACTCCTGCCTTGGCAGCTGAATGAGACTCTGTCTCAAAAATAAGTAAGTAAGTAAGTAAATAAATAAATAAGAGTAATCATCAGGAAGCAGACAGGTCCTTAGAGCAACTGTAGCTGAGTTTGAATAATCTCAATCTCTGATACTGGATTAGGGTGATTCTAGATTGCTCGTGGCCCCAAATGTCTGGAAAAAGTAAACATAAATCCTCTCCGGAGGAAAACAATATCATCCCAGTCCTCAGATTATTTCTACATACAAATGCACAACGCAATGTCTGAAATGGAAGCAAAAATAACTAGACATACGAGGAGCCAGGATCACATAAACAAAAATCAGCAGAAATAACCAGCACTACAAACAGACCCACAGGGTTTCCATACACTGGGAATTGACAGAGACTTTAAATTAATTGTGCTCATTATGTTCAAGGAAATAAAAAGATGAGATTGGAATTTTAGCAGCAAATCAGAATGACAGGGCAAAAAAGGAGCCACTGGATATGGAGAAAATGACAATATCTGAAAAGTAAGAGCTCAATGGAAGAAATAAAAAATTAGTGACCTGGAAGACAGAACAGAGAAAAATATCCAGAAAGAAGCAAGAAGACACAAAGGGAAAGAAACTACAGAAGAAAGAGCAAAAGACCCAGAAGATGCACTGAAGTACAACGTACATGTTATTGGAACACCAGAAGGAGGAGAGAGAGAATGAAGCAGGAACAATCTTTGAAGAGATAATGACCAGTAACTTTCTAAAACTGATAAAAAGACCTCAAGCCACAGCTTTCAGCATTCCTAGAACCTCAGGCAAAAGAAATGTCCTAAAAAGTGGCAGAGAAATGGCCAATAAGCACATGAAATGGTATCTAATGATTAGTCATCAGGGAAATATGAATTAAAGCCATAAAGAGAGACTGCCTTTCAACCACTAGAGTGGCAAAAATTAAAAAGACTGACAACACTAAATATTTGGGAGGATGAAGAAGAACTGGATTCATCATCCATTACTGATGGGAATGTGAAATAGTACAACCACCATGGAAAATGGTTTAGCAGTTTCTTTTTTTTTTTTTGAGACGGAGTCTGGCTCTGTCGCCCAGGCTGGAGTGCAGTGGCCGGATCTCAGCTCACTGCAAGCTCCGCCTCCCGGGTTTATGACATTCTCCTGCCTCAGCCTCCCGAGTAGCTGGGACTACAGGCGCCCGCCTCGTCGCCCGACTAGTTTTTTTTTGTATTTTTAAGTAAAGACGGGGTTTCACTGTATTAGCCAGGATGGTCTCGATCTCCTGACCTCGTGATCCGCCCGTCTCAGCCTCCCAAAGTGCTGGGATTACAGGCTTGAGCCACCGCGCCCGGCCTAGCAGTTTCTTATAAGGCTGAACGCATACCTCACCTATGACCCAGCAATTCCACTCCTAGGGGTTTACTCAAGATAAATAAAAACATGTCTCCATAAAAGGACTTGTACGAGATGTTCATAAGCTTTGACTCATGATGGCAAAACCTGGAAACCACCCAAATGCCTTTGAACGGGGGAATCAACAAGCCGTGGCATTTCACACAATGAAATACGACCTGCACAGTCAAAAAGAATAAACCGGCCGGGCGCGGAGGCTCACGCCTGTAATCCCAGCACTTTGGGAGGCCGAGACAGGCGGATCACGAGGTCAGGAGATCGAGACCATCCTGGCTAACACGGTGAAACCTCGTCTCTACTAAAAAATACAAAAAACTAGCCGGGCGCGGTGGCGGGCGCCTGTAGTCCCAGCTACTCGGGAGGCTGAGGCAGGAGAATGGCGTGAACCCGGGAGGCGGAGCTTGCAGTGAGCTGAGATCCGGCCACTGCACTCCAGCCCGGGCGACAGAGCGAGACTCCGTCTCAAAAAAAAAATAAATAAATAAATAAAAAAATAAACTACTGAGAGATCGAGCAACGTGTATGATTTTCAAAAATATTTTGTCAAGCAACAGAAGCTGAATATTAGAGGTGCATGTTATATAATTCCATTTATATAAAGTTCAAGAATAGGCCGGGTACAGTGGCTCATGTCTGTAATCCCAGCACTTTGGGAGGCCGAAGCGGGCAGATCACGAGGTCAGGAGATTGAGACTATCCTAGCTAACACGATGAAACCCCGTCTCTACTAAAAATACAAAAAATTAGCTGGGCGTGGTGGCGGGCGGCCGTCGTCCCACCGACCTGGGAGGCTGAGGCAGGAGAATGGCGTGAACCGGGTAGGTGGAGCTTGCAATGAGCCAAGATTGCGCCATTGCACTCCAGCCTGGGTGACAGAGTGAGACTCTGTCTCAAAAAAAAAAAGAGGCCAGGCACGGTAGCTCAAGTCTATAATCCCAGCACTTTGGGAGGCCGAGACGGGCAGATCACGAGGTCAGGATATTGAGACCATCCTGGCTAACACGATGAAACCCCGTCTCTACTAAAAAAATACAAAAAACTAGCCGGGTAAGGTGGCGGGCGCCTGTAGTCCCAGCTACTGGGGAGGCTGAGGCAGGAGAATGGCGTGAACCCGGGAGGCGGAGCTTGCAGTGAGCCAAGATCTGGCCACTGCACTCCAGCCTGGGCGACAGAGCGAGACTCCATCTCAAAAAAAAAAAAGAAAAGAAAAAAAGAAATAAATAAAGTTCAAGAATAGACAAAACTATGGTGATAGAAATGAAAATGGAGGTACAGAGGTTGCTGCCTCTGGCCAGGGTGTTGGCTAGAAAGGGCCATGAAAAAATTTCTAGGGTGATGGAAATGTTCTGTATGTTGGTTGAGCTGTTGGCATACACAGGTGTACACATTTGCTAAAATCCACCAAACTGTATCTTTAAGATCTGCTCATCTTACTGCATTTGAATTGCACTTTGACAAAATCAGTTAATTACAAACAAAAATCAACAAACAAAAGTTGCCAGAGGAAAAAAACAGCAACAATTAGGTGGACCCAGTGAAAATATCCTTCAAGAATTAGGGGAAAATAAGGGCATTTTCAGATAAACAAAACCAGACTTTCTCACCAACAGACTTGCCTTTTAAAAGGTAAAACTAGAGAAAGATAATTCCAGAGTAAAGGTAGAAAATGCAGGAAGGAGTGAAAAACAACAAGAATGTTGCAGACAGGAAAGAACTTGATAAAATAATTCTAAAGTTCCAGTGGAAAGATCAACAGGAAGTGAAAACCTCTGTAAAAAACTTGGCACACACATGGATCATCACAGCCTTCAGCTCAGTCCTCACCTCCAACCATCTCACAACAGAAGATGTTCTGTGCTTCTGCCTTCACATTTTTATTATATGATTGTTATTATATTATTTTGGTCATTGGATTCCAGTGATAGGAGTTACAAATATTACTTCAGGAGTTTACTAGTGATACATTAATTGGATTTTGCAATTCTACATGCACACAAAATGAAGTCAGCATCTGAATATACACACACACACACACACACACACACATCCCCCATCCGCTGTGACTGGTCCAATGTCAGAGTGATAAGACTCAATGCCAGCTGCCCCCAGAGACTTTTCTTCAGTCCAGCCAGCCCCTCCCTGGACGTCCACTTCAGCAACGCTCTGCAACCTCAGGCAGATCCCTGTGTGCTTCACCAATGGCCTCTGCTCCACTCCCCACTCCCTCCATCTCCTCCCAACAGCTACAGCGTGCTTCCGAAAATGCAGTTGAATCTGTTTCTCCCCTGCTGAGAAACCACCAGCAGCTTCTAATTCCTTCCAAAATCAAGTGCAAAAATCAAGGCTTATTGTTCAATTCCCACCCCTAAGAATTCTTCCCCCAGCTCCAATCCTGTCAAAGAACTGCCTTCTCTGATGCATGGCTCCAGGATCATCTCCTTTTTCACCCTGTGGCCTCATGAGCTCAGCATTTTCCTGATTCAGAAACCCTGTAGGGGGCCATGAGGGAGATGGTTGTCCCCGAAACTAAGACCCAGAGAAGGTAGATGGCTCGCCTAGAAGATACTTATTATAAGAAATTGGCTCACATAATTATGGAGGCTGAGAAGTCGTAAGATGTACAATTGGCAAGTTAGAGAGACACGAGAACTGACAGTTTCTGTCTGAAAGCCAGCAGGCTTGAGGTCCAAGAGCAGATGTTTCGACTGGAGTCCAAAGGCTGGAAAAACCTATCTGCCAGCTTGAAGGCTGCCAGGCGGGAGGAATTTTCTCTTCCTCAGCATTTTTGTTCTATTGAGGGCTTTAACTGATTAGACGAGGCCCCTACATTGGGGAGGGGGAGCAATAGGCTTTACACAGCCAGTGGTTCATTTCATCCAGAAACAATTCTCACAGACACACCCAGAATAACATTTCAGCAGATATCTGGGCACCCCATGGACCAGTCAAGTTAACACATAACATTAACAGTTACAACAACCTTGGAGTCAATCATTCAGCCCACCACATCATTCTCTCACGGCGCTCGGTTTCTTTTCTTCTAGTACTTATAATGTGGTATTTCAGTTGTCCCCTACTGGACTGTAAGCCTCATGAGGCCAAAGATCTGGGGTCTGGGCGCTGGGAGGCTGAGGCAGGAGGATCGCTTGAGCCCAAGAGTTTGAGACCAGCCTGGGCAACATGGCAAAACCTTGATTCTACAAAAACAAAAACAAACAAAAACACAAACAAAACTAAACTAGTTGGGTGTGGTGGGGCACACCTGGAGTCCCAGCTACTCATAAGGCTGAGATGGGAGAATCGCTTGAGCCCAGGAAGTGGAGGTTGCAGTGAGCCGAGATCATGCCAGTGCACTCCAGTCTGGGCAACAGAGTAAGACCCTGTCTCAAAAAAAAAAAAAAAAGAAAAAGAAAAAGAAAAAGAAAAAAGAAGAGAAAGTCTGAGCTGTTCTCCCCAGAACCTGGTATATATAAATGCTCAAGAGACATTTGCTTGGGGCCTGAAGTGGGAGCTATGCCTGTCTTTGCAGATGTCGACCTTAACCCTGGAAGATCACTTTCCCCTGTGACATGCTCCTTCTTTATGATGTGAGCTTCAAATGTTATTTCTTTTTGGAAGACTTTTTAATGGCTTTTAGCGCCAGGTGACCTTGACTCAGAATTCCTGGAACACGGTACACTCGGAAAGTCACCTGGGCTGTTTGTTGCAGACTAAATATTTGTGTCCTCCTCTGACCTCACCGAGTTCATATGTGGAAATCCTGGGTCAGGCATGTGGCTCATGCCTGGAATTCCAGTGCTTCGCGAGGCCAAGGTGGGAGGATCACTTGAGCCCGGGAGTTTGAGACCGGCCTGAGCAACAGAGTGAAATGTTACCTGTACAAAAATAAGAAAATTAGCTGGGTGTAGTGGGGTGTGCCTATAGTCTCAGCTACTTGGGTGGCTGAGGCAGGAGGATCGCTTGAGCCCAGGAGTTGGAGGCTGCGGTGAGTTATGACCACACCACTACACTTCAGTCTGGGCAACAGAGTGAGACATATCTCAAAAAGAAAAGAAGGTTGGGCGCGGTGGCTCACGCGTTTAATCCCAGCACTTTGGGAGGCCGAGGTGGACAGATCATGAGTTCAAGAGTTTGAGACCAGCCTGGCCAACACGGTGAAACCCCGTCTCTACTAAAAATACAAAAACATAAGCTGGGCGTGGTGGCAGGCACCTGTAATCCCAGCTACTCAGGAGGCTGAGGCAGGAGAATGGCTTGAACCCAGGAGGCAGCGGTTGCAGTGAGCCGAGATCACGCCATTGCGCTCCAGCCTGGGCAACATGAGAGAAACTCCATCTCAAAAAAAAAAAGAAAGAGAAGAAAAGAGCCTCAGCTTGCTGTTTTTGAAACCGAAGCCACATGTTTTTTTCCTAATCAGAACTAAAGTGAAAGATTAAAACAATCGATGTTTTGTTTGTCTTGGAGCAAGAAATATAAGATCTGTGTTTCTGGCTTGCAGACAAGAACACCGCAGCCCTGAAGCATGTGTGGGTCGTGCGTGTGACAGAACACAGGAGGCCTGCGGCGAGGTCCTGACAGGGAGGACTTTCTCGGGCTGGAGACCTGGTTCTGAGCACGTCCCCTGGACTTCCCTGAGCCTCAGCTTTCTCGGCTGTAAAATTCAGAACTAGAGAGCGGTTTCCCTGTGCTCCACGACACCCTACGGGTTCTGTGTGGAGGCTGAGCCACCCGTGTTCTCAGGAGGGGCTCTCTTGGCCTTGGGGTGCAGTCGGTGCCTCCTGCTCAGACTCCATTGTGTATGTGTATATTTTATTATACAGATAATAAAAGATGTATACATACACATTTTTTAGAGACAGGTTCTCACTCTGTTGCCCAGGCTGGAGTGCAGTGGTGCAATCATAGCTCACTGTAGCCTCCAACTCCCTGGGCTCAAGAGATCCTCCTGCCTGGGCCTCCTGAGTAGCTGGGACTACAGGTGCATGCCACTAGGCCTGGCTAGTTTTTTATTTTTTTGTAGAGATGAAGTCTCTACAGCTATGTTGCCCAGGCTGGCCTCAAACTCCTGGCCACAAGCGATCCTCCTGCCTCAGCCTCCCAAATCACTGGGGCTGCAAGCGTGAGCCATGGCTCCTGGCCTATAATAAAATAAATATGGTAGAGAATATAGAATAGCTTCATAATATATAAATGTGATCAACATACAATATACTGAGCATGCTCAAAGTGTACAGTTCTGATGGGGCAGGAAGCTAGAGGCAGGAAATTGGCCCTAGAGTGGGGGCTGTGGTGTTAGGTGGGGACAGTGACTGCGGGGCTGATGAGAAATTATGAAAGGTCTTGAGGGAAGCGACGCAGAATTTCAAAAGAACATAATGAATGCACTTTGGGAGGCCAAGGCAGGTGGATCACCTGTGGTCAGGAGTTCCAGACCAGCCTGGCCAACATGGTGAAACCCCGTCTCTACTAAAAATACAAACATCAACCGGGCATGGTGGAGCGCACCTGTAGTCCCAGCTACTTGGGAGGCTAAGGTGGGAGAATCACTTGAACCTAGAAGGCAGAGGCTGCAGTGAGCTATGATTGCGCCACTGCCCTCCAGCCTGGACGACAGAGCAAGACTCTGTCTCAAACAAAACAAAACAAAAACACAATGAATGGAGAGGAGAAAAGCCGCAGTGGCTGTGGAGGCCCTGATGCCATAGATGGTAAACTGGTATCTTCTGATGATGATGACTTTCTTGTAAAAACAGAACATACATGAACATCAGGAACAAGGAAAGCCATGCTGAGTGGCCCAGGTCAGTGTGCTGAGAATGAAACCGATCAGGTCAGTTTCAGAGAGATCTCTCCACGTACGCTCTCCAAAGCATGCGTCAGGCCATGAGCAGTGGGGGCGACTCACGCCTGTCATCCTACCACTTTGGGAAGCCAAGGCAGGAGGAGTGTTTGAGGCCAGGAGTTTGAGACCAGCCTGGGCAACACATTGAGACCCCCGTCTCTACCAAAAAAAAAAAAAAAAAAATTAGCCTGGCATGGTGGTGCACACCTGTAGTCCCAGCTACTCGGGAGGCTGAGGCAGGAAGACTGCTTGAGCCCAGGAGTTGGAAGTGCAAGTGAGCTATGATTGCACCACTGCACCCCAGCCTGGGCAACAGAGCAAGACCCTGTCTCTAAAAAAACACAATAGAAAGGCATGCATGTATTTTACCTACAAGGATCACTACTCTAACAACTCCACTAAGATTCCTAAATTCCTTATTGCACTGGAAGTGCTGATGGCTTCAGACTTCCTAGATGTATCTCTATCTCTATCTATCTATCTATCTATTTATTTTTATTTATTGATTTTTTTTAAGATGGAGTCTCGCTCTGTCGCCCAGGCTAGAGTGCAGTGGCGCGATCTCAGCTTACTGCAAGCTCCGCCTCCCGGGTTCACGCCATTCTCCTGCCTCAGCCTCCGGAGTAGGTGAGACTACAGGGGCCCGCCACCACGCCCGGCTAATTTTTTGTATTTTTAATAGAGATGGGGTTTCACTGTGTTAGCCAGGAAAGTCTCGATCTCCTGACCTCGTGATCCGCCCGCCTCGGCCTCTCAAAGTGCTGGGATTACAGGCATGAGCCACCGCGCCTGGCCTATTTTTGGTTTTTTTTTTTTTTTTTTTTTTTTTTTTTGAGACGGAGTCTCGCTCTGTCACCCAGGCTGGAGTGCAGTGGCCGGATCTCAGCTCACTGCAAGCTCCGCCTCCTGGGTTTATGCCATTCTCCTGCCTCAGCCTCCCGGGTAGCTGGGATTACAGGTGCCACCACCTCGCCCGGCTAGTTTTTTGTAGTTTTTAGTAGAGACGGGGTTTCACCGTGTTAGCCAGGATGGTCTCGATCTCCTGACCTCGTGATCCACCCGTCTCGGCCTCCCAAAGTGCTGGGATTACAGGCTTGAGCCACCGCGCCCGGCCTATTTTTGTTTTTTTTGAGATGGAGTCTTGCTCCGTCTCCCAGGCTGGAGTGCAATGGTGCGATCTCAGCTCACTGCTACCTGCGCTTCCCGGGTTCAAGTGATTCTCCTGCCTCAGCCTCCCTAGTAGCTGGGACTACAGGCACCACGCCTGGCTAACTTTTGTATTTTTAGTACAGACGGAGTTTCACCATATTGGCCAGGCTGACCTCAGATGATCCTGACCTCAGATGATCCACCTGCCTCAGCCTCCCAGCCTGATCTCAGGTGATCCACCTGCCTCAGCCTCCTGAAGTGCTGGGATTACAGGCGTGAGCCACGGCACCCAGCCCTAGATTGTTAAATAAAGTAAATTATAATAAACTGTTAACTAATTTCCGTATTTAATACTTGTAGTTGAGTTAGTAATTTTTTCATATATTGTATGTTCCTGTGTAAAACTGAACCATAAACTGCATTGCAAAGCACATTATCTTCTGTTTTTTTTTTTTTTGCTTGGCAATCAGAATTGAAATTTGTTTGTGATGACAATAAATTAAGGATATTTTCACAAACTGAGAAATAAACATATATACCAATTTTTTTTTTTGGATGGAGTTTCCCTCTTGTCACCCAGGCTGGAGTGCAGTGGCGTGATCTCGGCTCACCGCAATCTTTGCCTCCCGGTTCAAGGGATTCTCCCGTCTCAGTCTCCCGAGTAGCTGGGATTACAGGCACCCGCCACCACGCCTGGCTAATTTTTGTATTTTTAGTAGAGGCAGGGTTTTACCATGTTGGCCAGGCTGGTCTCGAACTCCTAAACTCAGGTGATCTGCCCGCCTCAGCCTCCCAAAGTGCTGGGATTACAGGCGGGAGCTACCGCGCCCGGCCATAAGCTCAACTTTAGATGCATACGATATCCAAAGGGGAATGGACAGCCACTCCACACAGTCCCAGTGGATCCCTGAATGCAGCTCTGGGCTGGAGGCTGGTTGCCGTCCCTCCCCCAGCTGCCCTGCCACATTTGCCAAAGGGTTTAGGGAGAACAACCCTAGAGGCCTTGCCCATCCAGTGGCCTAAAGCTCTGCATTCTAAATACACACCATCCCAGGAACTCACACCTCTGCTCTCTCTCTCTCCTTTCCTTTCCTCTCCTTTCCCTTCCCTTCCCTTCCCTCCCCTCCCCTTCCTTTCCTTCCTTCCTCTCTCCCTCTCTTTCTTTCTTCTTTCTCTCTCTCTTCCTTCCTTCCTTCTCTCTCTTTCCTTCCTCCCTCCCTCCCTTCCTCCCTTTCTCCCTTCCTTCCTCTCCCTCCCTCCTTTCCCTTTCTTTCTTTCCTCTTTCTTTCTTTTTCTCTTTCTTTCTTTCTTTCTTTTTCTCTCTCTCTCTTTCTTTCTTTCTTCTCTCTTTCTTTCCTTCCTTTCTCAATCTCTCTTTGTTTTTTTTTTTTTTGAGGCAGAGTCTCGCTCTGTCGCCCAGGCTGGAGTGCAGTGGCGCAATCTCGGCTCACTGCAAGCTCCGCCTCCCGGGTTCACGCCATTCTCCTGCCTCAGCCTCCCGAGTAGCTGGGCCTACAGGCGCCCGCCACCGTGCTCGGCTAATTTTTTGTATTTTTAGTAGAGACGGGGTTTCCCTGTGGTCTCGATCTCCTGACCTCGTGATCCACCCACCTCGGCCTCCCAAAGTGCTGGGATTACAGGCGTGAGCCACCGTGCCCGGCCTCAATCTCTCTTTCTTTTTTTCTTCTCTGAGAAGGGGTCTTACTCTGTTGCTGAGGCTAGAGTACAGTGGTGTGATCCCAGCTCACTGAAGCCTTGAGCTCCTGGGCCCAAGCGATTCTCCTGCCCCAGCTTCCCAAGTAGCTGGGACCACAGGTACACGCCACCATGCCCAGCTAATTTTTTATTTTTTATCTTTTGTAGAGAGAGAGTCTCACTATGTTGTCCAGGTTGGTCTTGATCTCCTGGCCTCTGGTCATCCTCCTGCCTCAGCCTCCCACAGTGCTGGGATTACAAGCGTGAGCCTCCACACCTGGCCTGTGCTCTGAGACTGATTCCTGCTGGGACCCTTGGCATGACCTGTGCAGAGGGTGGGTGCGTGGGACCCTGCGGGGGGCGGGGGGTGGACTGAATCCAGGTATCCTGGGCTGTAAAGTCAAGAAGCAGACAGCAGGCCTGGGGTGGCTGGAGACCTCGCGGGGACCCTGGGGTTGCTGAGGCTGGAGCATCCTGAGAAGCCCACACCTGCCTGGCCTGTCTCTGCCGAGCAGACAGCGAGGCCGGCTGGGCAGCGGGACAGACTGGCTTTCCCCCTCCCGCGGAGACCTGCCAGGGCAAACCCAGCTCCTTTTTTAGGCCTGTGATGCCACGGCTCCTCTTGGAGGTGTTTTCCAGCTGCACAGGAAGCCGTGACAGCGAGACCCAGAGAGGCTGGCGGTGGCTCTGAATTCCACACATAGCTCTCATAGTTGGGAAAGTGCCACTCCCGGCTCGATAAACCGACCGGGAGCCACCGCCGCCAGGGCCATCTTCTCACCAGCAGGGAAAGAGCGTGCAGCCGGTGGAGGCTTCTGAGAGCTGGCCGGGTGGCCTGCGTAAAAGGACAGGAATGTGAAGAATGCACCCGGCCTGGCAGAGACAGGGACTTTACCCAGCGGCTGCAGGGCCTGGCGGCCAGAGAGGCGAGGGAGCAATAGCTACTGAGGGTTCCTCCACCGGCAGGGAAGTTCCTGCATTCCCCAGATCTTGTTAAAAGAGGCTGATCAGATTGGGTGTGGTGGCTTATGCTTATAATCCCAGCACTTTGGGAGACCCAGTCAGGAGAATTGCTTGAGGCCAGGAGTTCGAGGCCAGCCTGGGCAACTCAGTGAGACCCTGTCTCTAAAATAAAATTTTTTTTTTTTTTTTTTTTTTTTTGAGACGGAGTCTCGCTCTGTCACCCAGGCTGGAGTGCAGTGGCCGGCTCTCAGCTCACTGCAAGCTCCGCCTCCCGGGTTCACGCCATTCTCCTGCCTCAGCCTCCCAAGTAGCTGGGACTACAGGCGCCCGCCACCTCGCCAGGCTAATTTTTTTGTATTTTTTAGTGGAGACGGGGTTTCACTGTGCTAGCCAGGATGGTCTCGATCTCCTGACCTCGTGATCCGCCCGTCTCGGCCTCCCAGAGTGCTGGGATTACAGGCTTGAGCCACCGCGCCCGGCCTAAAATAAAAAAATTAAAAATAAAAGTTCTTGGGGAAGCGAGGCAGAATTTCAGGAGAACATAATGAGGGCAGAGTGAGCTGGGATGGAACCACTGCACTCCAGCCTGGGCAACACAGCAAGACCCTGTCTCTAAGTTAAAAAAAAAATTAAGGCCAGGCACAGCGGCTCACGCCTGTAATCCCAGCACTTTGGGAGGCTGAGGTGGGTGGATCATGAGGTCAGGAGTTCGAGATCAGCCTGGCCAAATGGTGAAACCCTGTGTCTACTAAAAATACAAAAAATAAAAAATAAAAAAATTACCCTGGCCTGGTGGTGGGCACCTGTAATCCCAGCTACCTACTCACGAGGCTGAGGCAGGAGAATCACTAGAACCTGGGAGGTGGAGGTTGCAGTGAGCCGAGATTGCACCACTGTACTCCAGCCTGGGGGACAAAGTGAGACTCTGTCTCAAGAAAATAAAAATAAAAATAAAGTAAGAGAGGCTGATCAGGGCTGAGGACTGAGCTGGGAAGAAATGGTGCTTCTGTACCCAGTGCTGCTGGGCCTCCTGTCTGGGGCCGGCTGCAGGGCGGCCCTTCCAAAGAGCTCCCTGTGGTAGGTGCACAGCTGAGCCTTGGCTAGGCTCACGGCAGGCAGCTCTGTGTGTTCCTTTTTTTTCTTGCTCTGTCACCCAGGCTGCAGTGCAATGGCGCGACCTTGGCTCACCGCTCCGCCTCCTGGGTTCAAGTGATTCTCCCGTCTCAGCCTCCCGAGTAGCTGTGATTACAGGCGCCCACCACCACACCCGGCTCATTTCTGCATTTTTTAGTAGAGATGAGGTTTCACCATGTTGCCCAGGCTGGTCTTGAACTCCTGGCCTCAAGCAATCCACCCACCACGGCCTCCAAAGCGCTGGGATTACAGGTGTGAGTCATCGTGTCCGGCCTTGGGTTTTTTGATTTGTACACTGAATGTCAATCACTGACAGCCAGCAAGGAAAGGGGGACCCCGTCCTATGACTGTAAGGAAGTGAATTCTGGAAGAACCTGAATGAGCTAGGGACCACAACTGGAAGCTTCGCGTCAGACAGTGGGTAGCTCACATTTCAGTTTCAGCCTGGGAGACCCTGGGCAGAGGATCCCATCGCACCATGACCTCCAGAACCGTAAGCTCAGGCATGGGTGTTGCTTTAAGCCACCACGTGTGCAGTAGTTTGTTATGCAGTGTAAGGAGCTGATACGCAAGGCCAGGATGGGACTGGTTGGGGTCTCCAGGCTGGAGGGTCCCCCGGTGAGCAGGCATGGGTCAGACAGCCTGGGACAGCCTCAGCTCTTATTCACCCTTCACGGCTGCTGGGTGTTAGATGCTGGACACAGCATGCTGCACACATCGTCTCTGCTGTTTTCCTTTTTTGTTGTGTTTTTTTTTTTTAGTTTGTTTTTGAGGCAGAGTCTCGCTCTGTCATCCAGGCTGGAGTGCTGTGGCATGATCTCGGCTCACTGCAACCTCTGCCTCCCGGGTTCAAGTGATTCTCCTGCCTCAGCCTCCTGAGTAGCTGGGATTACCGGCGTCCATCACCGTGCCACGCTAGTTTTTCATTTTTATTTGTTTGTAGAGACAGGGTTTCCCCATGTTGGCCAGGCTGCTCTTGAATTCCTGACCTCAAGTGATCTGCCCGCCTTGGCCGCCCAAAGTGCTGGGATTCCAGGTATGAGACGCTGTGCCTGGCCTCCTTTTTTTTTGTTTTGTTTTAGACAGGGTCTTGTTCTGTCACCCAGGCTGGAGTGCAGCGGTGCAATCACAGCTCACTGCAGCCTCGACCTCCTGGCCTCCAGAGATCCTCCCACCTCAGCCTCCTGAGTAGCTGGGACTACAAGTGTGCACCACCATGCCTGGCTAATTTTTAATACTTTTTTCTTTTGGAGCTGGGACCTCGCTCTATTGCTCAGGCTGGTTTCAAACTGCTGGGCTCAAGTGATCCTTCTGCCTCGGCCTCCCAGAGTGCTAGGATCCCGGGCGTGAATCTGGGCACAAGCTCCCGGCCTGCAGTTTCACAGCCTTGAGATGAGGGTGCAGCATTCAAACCCTGCAGTGTGCCGGGCTCGGTGGTGGCTCAGCCCTGTGATCCCAGCATGGTGGGAGGCCGAGGCAGGAAGATCACGAGGTTGGGAGTTCAAGACCAGCCCGGCCAACATGGTGAAATCCCACCTCTACTAAAAATACAAAAATTAGCCCAGCATGGTGGCATGCGCCTGTAATCCCAGCTACTTGGGAGGCTGAGGCAGGAGAATCACTTGAACCTGGGAGGTGGAGGTTGCAGTGAGCGAAGATTGTGCCACTGCACTCCAGCCTGGGGGACACAGCAAGACTCTGTCTCAAAAAAAAAAAGTGCCGGGCGCGGCGGCTCACGCCTGGAATCCTAGCACTTTGGGAGGCCAAGGCGGGTGGATCACGAGGTCAGGAGATGGAGACCATCCTGGCTAACACGGTGAACCCCCCGCCCCCATCTCTATTAAAAAATACAAAAAATTAGCCGGGCGTGGTGGCGGGCACCTGTAGTCCCAACCACTAGGGAGGCTGAGGCAGGAGAATGTCATGAACCCGGGAGGCGGAGCTTGCAGTGAGCCCAGATCGCGCCACTGCACTCCAGCCTGGGCAACAGAGCGAGACTCCGTCTCAAAAAAAAAAACAAAACAAAACAAAGCCCGTGCAGAGGATGACTTCTCTATGAGCTGAGCAAACCGTTCCCCCACTGCTGCTTCCTGTAAACCGGCTCCTAAGTCCGGCGTGCGTTTGCTCTCCTGACGGCACAGGAAGTCAGGCTCAGAGAATTCCAGCTCGGAGCAGCCTCTGGCGGCTTCCAGGCAGTTCCACAATGAGGCAGCTGCGCTTTTCCAGTCTGCTCATCAAAGCAGACCCAGCCTTGTGTGGCGCGGCGTGCCGTGCCCGGGTGAGTCAGGCCCCCGGGAAGGTGGCCTTGAAGGCGGGAGGGGCTGCCGGCCTGCAGCAGCAATGAGAGAACAGAAGCAGCCTTCATCTGGCTTTAACACTTCCAGAACCAGTAGCTTTATAGCTCACAGAGCTCCTGCACTCTTTCCTCCTGGGGGCCTGGCAATCCCCCCTTCACCCCTCCAAACCTCTGCCTGCCACGGAAAAGGGAAGAAAAATAAACCCCAAACAACAAAAACAGCAGCCAGATTTGGCGGGAGGGGAACAATGCTTGGAGTGGAAACGTCAGCCCTTCCCCACGGAGGGATGACTGCTTCTGAGCACACAGTGTTCAGAGACAAAAGAGACAGGGTGTTATGTTTAGAGAGGAAAAGATCCAAACCCAAACAAAACGGAACAGTAGTTTGGGAGAGAAGAGAAGGCTGTGAGGAACAAGTTGCCCTCGTACAGTGGCTGGGGCAGCTGGGTTCGCAGAGAGCTGTGTCCCCGGGCACCTGTGTTAAGGTGCATATCTGCACACCTGCTGTGGGCACGAGGGCCTCAGCCGTGCGCACCCCCGGGAGCCATGAGGACCTCAGTGCATGTCACAGAAGCCCCTGAGGACAGTGGACCGTGGGGGGATCTCGGCTCACTGCAACCTCTGCCTCCTGCGTTCAAGCAATTCTCCTGCCTCAGCCTCCCAAGTAGCTGGGGTTACAGACGCCCCCAGCCCCCACCATGTCCAGCTAAGTTTTGTATTTTTGGTAGAGATGGGCTTTCATCATGTTGGCCAGGCTGGTCTCGAACTCCTGACTTCAGGTGATCCGCCCGCCTCGGCCTCCCAAAGTGCTGGGATTTTAGGCACGAGCCATCATGCTGGACCAACAGTGGTTCTTAATGGGGGACGGGGGTTGATTCAGCCCCGCCAGGAAACCCTGGGCGATGCCTGGGACATCTGTGGCTGTCAGGGTTGGGGGAGTGCCTGGCATGGAGTGGGTGGAGGCCAGGGATGCTGCTCAGCATCCTGGACAGCCCCACCCCAGAGAAGGATCTGACCCCACTGTCCACAGTGCTGAGGGAGGAGACCCTGAGTTAATTATTTAGGGAAAATGGGGTTCAATCCCCACCCACACCAGAATAAGCTCCCAATGGGGCAGACAGTGTGAACCAGGGGGACCTCCAGCTCCTGGGATTTATCTCCTCTCTCCCTCCCCACTCAGTGTGGATTTCCTTGTGTGCAGCCTCCTGGGACCTCAGCAAGGCAGAGGATCATGGGATGCAAAGTCTCTTGAGGGTCCGTGGAATCCTCTATCTCTGGGGGTTTCACCTAGAGGTAATTCTGTCCCCCAGGGGCCCCTGGGCGATGTCTGGGGACATCTGTGGTTGTCATAACTGGGGGGTGCCCCTGGCATGGAGTGGGTGGAGTCCAGGGACGCTGCTCAGCACCCTGCAGTGCCCAGGACAGCCCCATCTTGGAGAACAATCTTTCCCCCATGTCTACAGGCCTAGGGGACCCTGGTTTAGACTCTGCAGAAAGGTGCACCCATAGGCTGGGCGCGGTAGCTCATGTCTGTATTCCCAGCACTTTGGGAGACCAAGGTGGGTGGATCACTTGACATCAGAGGTTCAAGACCCACCTGGTCAACATAGTGAAACCCTGTTTCTACTAAAAAAAATTTCTAAATTAGCTGGGCATGGTAGCGCATGCCTGTAATCCCAGCTACTCAGGAGGCTGAGGCAGGAGAATCGCCTGAGCCTGGGAGGCGAGGTGGCAGTGAGCCACGATTGCGCCACTATACTCCAACCTAAGCAACAAGAGTGAAACTGTCTAAAAAAAAAAAAAAAAAAGGCCAGGTGCAGTGACTCATGCCTGTAATCTCAACGTTGTGGGAGGCCGAGGCGGGCGGATCACCTGAGGTCAGGAGTTTGAGACCTGCATGGCCAACATGGTGAAACCCCCTCTCTACTAAAAATACAAAAAAATTAGCCAGGAGTGGTGGTGGGCACCTGTAATGCCAGCTACTCGGGAGTCTGAGGCAGGAGAATGGCTTGAACCCAGGAGGTGGAGGTTGCAGTGAGCCAAAATTGCGCCACTGCACTATAGCCTGGGCAACGGAGACAGACTCTGCCTCAAAAACAAAACAAAACAAAACAAAACAAACAAATGAAAAAGAAAGGTGCACACGGCTTCAAGAGCAGACACAGGCCATCAGGGTGAGAAGGCACAGGGCAAGGGTCAGGCGTTGATATGTCCCCTGGCAGGTGGGATGCAGACCCCTCCACGCCCTGCCATGCTCTCACCAGGACGTCAAAGAGGCAGACCCAGGCAGAGCCCGAGGAGCCCGACTGACATGGAAACTTTAATACAAGAGACAGGTCTGACACTGGCTACAACTGCTGCCCCCTCCACAGAACCTCAGGGCCCCATCAGCAACCAGGGTCTGCATGCAGAGACCCTGCACCCAGGATGGGCCCTTCCCCACACCTGCAGCCCCTCCAGGGCCAGGTCACCCCAGCATGGCCTGGGAGGGCAGCTGTGTGTGGGGCCTTCGTGCCAGCTCTGACCGTTGGTGGCTCTGTGACCTCAAGGCAGGGCCGTGGGGCCCAGGGCTGCAGTGGGGGGGCCTCTGCCACACGGAAGGGAGGGCCGCACCCTGGCTGGAAAACAGCGCCTTGTGACTGTCCCTGTCAGCGCGGGCCCTTTGCTCCCAGTCTAAATTGGTCCCCGGGGCAGCTATATTTAGAAGGGGCTAAAGAGAGGGAATGAATGAGGTGCCCACGAGAAAGTGAAAAATAGACCAGCAGGGCAGGTCCCGCCGCTGCCTTTGGCCGGAGCTTGGAGCCTAAGAATGAGCCGGCTTGTTCAGACAAAGAGGCCGCGATGACAGAGGGTGACGTGCCGCCAATGTGGGTTTGGTCTCCGCGGTGATGGGAGCAGGAGAAAAGAAAAGCTGCTCTCTGTCCACCCGGCGGTGGGGTCGGCGGGGGTGGGGGATGACCACGGTCATGTGAGAGTTTGCAAGCCCGGGAACTGGGGCCGGGCCAGGACACTGAACCCCGTGGCTCCTGTCACTCCAGTTCTGGGCTTCCTGGCTGAGGAAATGCTGTCACCCTGGCCCCAGGCCAGGGCAAGGGGCAGCGCCGGCCTCGTGACGGTGGTGCTCGGGAGCTGAAGGGCAGGAGGGTTGGGAAGAGTCCAGGGGGCAGTACCAAGCCTTCCCACCTCGGCACAGGTGGGTCTTTCTCCACCCAGGTCCCTCAGCAGACTCCTACACATCCTGCAAAGCCCCACCAATGTCATCCCCTCTGAGAAACCCCTGATCGCAACCATCCATGCACAGCCAAACCCCTTCTCGGCGCACTGGCAGCTCCCTGGACATTCACTGTGTAATGTGACATTGTGGCTGCTGCACATGACATGTTTTTCATCTCACAGCACTGAGCTCAGAGTCCAACATGGGCCTCACGGGGTTAAAATCAAGGCACGGGCAGGGCTGGTCCCTCCTGGAGGCGCCAGGGCAGAATCCCTTTCCCATCTTTCCTCTAGAGGCTCTGGTATCCCTCGGCTCGGGCCCCTTCCTCTCCCTTCACAAGACAAGCACAGCCTCTTCCAGTCTCTCTCTGACTCTCAGCCTCCTGCCTCCTGTCATGAGGATCCTGAGGTCACTGCACCCTCCGGATCATCCAGGGTGGTGCTCTGGCGACTCGGTGGGGGGGTGTCCTTCACTGCATCCCATTTGCAGAGTCCCTGTCACCCAGGCTGGAGTGCAGTGGCCCGATCTCGGCTCACTGCCACCTCCGCCTCGTGGGTTCAAGCGATTCTTCTGCCTCAGCCTCCCGAGTAGCTGGAATTTCAGACTACTGAAATGGAGACACAGCCACAGCTTCCAGGGATTAGGACATGGATGTCTTTGAGGACTTTGTTCTGCCGACCCCAGGCACATCCCAGACGCTGGGTACTAAAGACGCCACTTGGATGGAAGGGGCTGGAGGCCGTGGTGGAGTGAGTTCACGGAGGGTGTTACTTTCCGGAACCCACTCTGTTCCCAGGGCCGATCTCCTTCCCAGGACGGAGGCTCCCAGGCCCAGGCAGCCCTCGGACGTGGAGTGCCTGCCCCACTTCCATCCGTAGCAGGTGCTGCTCCTGTGCATGCGTGCACGTGGCCTGGTGCGCCCACCCCTCTGGGCTCTGCAGCAGGGGCTGGCCCGTCCGGGCACACACATGGCCAAGGATGGACCTCGGGTCTGTGGTTCTCTGCTGTGGCCCGTGGGCTCCAGGTCACGTCATCAGAATGGCTAGAGGTCACCAGCATCGTGTGTGTGACGTCTCCAGGGCCACCCCACTCCAGCTCTGGCGTTGTTAGAAAGTCCCAGAAAGCCACAGGCCCAGGGAGGTTCTCCCTGAGGGCTAAGAATCATTAGGGATGTTTCCATGTTAACCATGGAAAAGGCCGGGCGCGGTGGCTCAAGCCTGTCATTCCAGCACTTTGGGAGGCCGAGGCGGGCGGATCACGAGGTCAGGAGATCGAGACCATCCTGGCTAACACAGTGAAACCCCGTCTCTACTAAAAAATACAAAAAACTAGCCGGGTGAGGTGGCGGGCGCCTGTAGTCCCAGCTACTCGGGAGGCTAAGGCAGGAGAATGGCGTGAACCCGGGAGGCGGAGCTTGCCGTGAGCAGAGATCCGGCCACTGCACTCCAGCCTGGGCAACAGAGCGAGACTCCGTCTCAAAAAAAAATAAATAAATAAAGGAAAACAAAAACAAAAACAAAAACCCCAGGTATGGTGGCTCATGCCTGTCATCCCAGCACTTTGGGAGGCCGAGGCGGGCAGATTGCCTGAGCTCAGGAGTTTGAGACCAGCTTGGTCAACACGGTGAAACCTGGTCTCTACTAAAATACAAAAGAAATTCTCTGGGCATGGTGGCGGGCACCTGTAGTCCCAGCTACTCGGGAGGCTGAGGCAGGAGAATGGCTTGAACCCAGGAGGCGGACGTGGCAGTGAGCCGAGATCACGCCACTGCACTCCAGCGTGGGTGACAGAGCAAGACTCTGCCTCAAAAAACAAAACAAAACAAACAAACAAACAAAGACAACATCTCAAGAATAATCTGACCCTAATGTCAGTGACGCTAAGACCCAGAGACCCTGGTGGAAGGGATGCTCCAGCCAGGAGTGGGCTTTCTTGTGAAATGTGCATGTTGTTTGCATCCCGACAGGTTCGAGTGATGAAGCTGGGCAGGCTGAGGCCACCAGAGGGTTTCCTGGATCCCTGTTCCCGCCACACACCTTGAATCCTCAATGCCAAGGCAGTTCCAAACCCGAGGGGCCCCCAGGAGGACACTAGGTCTGGACAGGAAGGTTTGGCAGCAAACTGTTAGGACCTCTGGAGAGAACCCTGGCTCCTGCGCTGACCCAACTGTGTCTGGCTCAATGCTCGAAGCTCAAACACAGCAAAGGGCAAGTCGGCAAGTTTCAGTCCAGGATGTACATTTTGGCAAAAATGGCAGCCAGGTCAGGGGCAGAGATGGAGGAGGACCTGGAGGGAGGCCTTCAACAGGGCTGCACTTTTTGTTTTTCATTTTGTTTTGTTTTGTTTTGGAGATGGAGTCTCACTCTGTCGCCCAGGCTGGAGTGTAGTGGTGCAATCTCGGCTCACTGCAACCTCCGCCTCCTGGGTTCAAGCGATTCTCCTGCCTCAGGCTCCGGAGTAGCTGGGATTACAGGCACCCACCACCACGCCTGGCTAATTTTTGTATTTTTAGTGGAGATGGGGTTTCACTATCTTGGCCAGGCTGGTCTTGAACTCCTGACCTTGTGATCCACCTGCCTCGGCCTCCCAAAGTGCTGGGATGACAGGTGTGAGCCACCACACCCAGCTGGGGCTGCGTTTTCATCTGGAGGTTCGCACGGGGCATTGTGAGCCTAAGCAAGGGAATTTCAGTCTCTCCTCCAGAACCTTCTGGAGAGGCACCACTGCAGCTACCACGGCTGCAGCTACCAGGCACCAGGCACCAGCTGACCAGGAGGGAGGAACCACAAGGCTGCTGTATCCAGGGTCAGCCAGAAGACCTGGGGTGAGGGTGGGGGTGACAGGGACGTCGGCACACTTGCTGTGCACAAAGTGCCTTGTGACAGTGAGTTCGTCTTGGCCTCTGTCCCAAGATGAGGTTTTGATGACACGCATGGAATTTCTAACAATGAAATGGAGTGTGTGGTTTTGCTCACGCTTACATCCCATTTTCTTGTCTATCCAAATTCCATTACGCCTTTTCTTGCTGATGCAGAAACACAGCCAAGTCCTGGGCTGCCCCAGGAAGTGCCGAGGCCTCTCGCGGCTCTCAGTGGAAAGGGGAAACGTGGCTGTCGCGGGGCTGGGGTGCCCTGACTCTCAGAATCCCTGCGGGATGGGGAAAGAGGGTGTGGGTTGAGACCTGCTCACAGGAAGTGGGTAGAATGCAGGAGAAGGAGCTGCTGGGAGGCACCGTCTCATCCAGTTCCCCGTGGTGACCCTCCTTGCTTTTTTTGAGACGGAGTCTTGCTCTGTCGCCCAGGCTGGAGTGCCGTGGCATGATCTCAGCTCACTGCAACCTCTGCCTCCTGGGTTCAACTGACTCTCCTGTCTCAGCCTCCCGAGTAGCTGGGATTACAGGCGCCCACCACCACACCCGGCTAATTTTTTTATTTTTTGGTAGAGTCGTGGTTTCACCATGTTGTCCAGGCTGGCCTTGAACTCCTGACCTCAAGTGATCTCTGCCCACCTCAGCCTCTCAAAGTGCTGGGATTACAGGCAGGAGCCACCGCGCCCGACCACCTCTGCTCACCTCCTCACCAAGCCCCAGCTTCTGTGACTATCCCCCAGGGAGAATGTCGGTGGCCCTGCTGGGTTCTGAGGAGCCTGTGCCAATGAGCAGGTGGCCCGCACAGCCTGAGGGACCACCAGCTGCTCTGTGGCCAGAGTCTCGTGACTCCAATCCCGCTCTGCCTCTGACCAGCCCCTGGGTGTTGCCGCATCTTTTGGCTGCCAAGCCTCAGTTTCCCCACCTATAAAATGGGGACAATGAGCCCTGCTCCCCAGGGATCCTAGGACAACTGAAGGAATTGCAGCAGTGGACCTGGCCTGCAGGGGGCATGGGAGAGGTGTCTGCTGAGTCACTGAGTAGGGGAGCTGAGGACTGGGGAGGCGTCAGTGGTGGGGATGGCCAGGCTGCTGGGAACAGGGCCAGGGGACTTAGCCAGGGCCTGACGAGAGCTGCCTGATGTCATTGCTGGAGCCTCTTGTCATCCCTCCAAGCAGATGCTGCAGCATAGGGACCTAATCCCCACGGCACGTGGCCACGTGGCTGGCAGCTTGAGCCTGGGGCCTGGAGACACCTGAGCCCTCCCCAGGCAGCTCCATGCCACCTGCCATCCAGCCGCGCTGCCGTTGGCCAGCACATGCGTGTCCCAGAGGACCGGGCTCAGGACGGGCTCCAGGGACCTCACACTGGCCGTCTGACCTCCTTTGGAGGTCTGGTCTCCCGGTCAGAAAACAGGAGGGAGGGCAGGGACTTCTCCGTGGAGAATATATTCATGGAGAGGGACATAAAAGGATTCAGACCAGACACCGTGGGCACGTGCGACCCCTCGACCATAGGCCACGTTTTACATCATCACTGTCTTCGTCGTCATCCTGAGTGTCAGGTGTGTGGGGGCCGAGACGAGGGTGAGGCCATGAGGCACCCACCTTGGGGGCAAAATCTAGGGAATGCCAAAAAGCCCCGCCATGCTGGTAAATCATATTTTCATGCCATCTTTTATTATTTATATAAAAATATATTTATAAATATATATTTATCTATTATAAAAACATATAAATACATATAAACAAATATATATTTATAAATACATATAAACAAATATATCTATTTATAAATAAAATATATATTTAAATTATATATATATATTTTTTTGAGACAGAGTCTTGCTCTGGCCCCCCAGGCTGGAGTGCAATGGCACGATCTCGGGTCACTGCAACCTCTGCCTCCCGGGTTCAAGTAAGTCTTCTGCCTCAGTCTCCCAAGTGGCTGGGACTACAGGCATGCGCCACCACGCCCGGCTAACTTTTTTTATTTTTAGTAGAGACAGGGTTTTGCCATGTTGGCCAGTCTGGTCTCGAACTCCTGACCTCAGGCGATCCTCCCCTCTTGACCTCCCAAAGGGCTGGGATTACAGGTGTGAGCCACCGCACCTGCTGCTGCTTCCGTATTCACAGCTGCTCCCCATCGCTTGCATTCCCGCCTGAGCCCCGCCTCCTATCACATCAGCGGCAGCATCAGATTCTCACAGAAGAGTGAGCCCTACTGTGAACTGTGCATGGGAGGGATCTCGGCTGCACGGTCCTTATGAGAATCTAATGCCTAATGGTCTCGACTGGCCAACACAATGAAACCCCGTCTCTACTAAAAAATACAAAAAATTAGCCGGAAATCGCTTGAACCCGGGAGGTGGAGGTTGCAGTGAGCTAAGATCATGCCGCTGCACTCCAAAATGGGCAACAGAGACAGACTCTGTCTCAAAATAAACAAACAAAAATAATCTAATGCCTGATGATCTGTCACTATCTCCCATCACCTCCAGATGGGACCATCTAGTTTTTGTTTGTTATTGAGACAGAGTCTCACTCTGTTGCCCCCGGCTGGAGTGCCATGGCACGATCTCGGCTCACTGCAACCTCCGCCTCCGGGGTTCAAGCAATTCTCCTACCTCAGCCTCCCAAGTAGCTGGGACTACAGGTGTCCACCACCACGCCTGGCTAATTTTTGTGTTTTTAGTAGAGATGGGGTTTCATATTGTTGGCCAGGCTTGTCTCGAACTCCTGACCTCAAGGGATCCGCCCGCCTCAGCCTCCCAAAGTGCTGGGATGACAGGCGTGAGCCACCGCGCCCAGCCCAGGGACCATCTAGTAGTAGGAAACAAGCTCCGGGCTCCCACTGATCCCTTATTATGGTGAGTTGTGGAATTATTTTATTATATATTACAATATAATAATAACGGAAATAAAGTGCACAATAAAAGTAATGCATTTGAATCGCCCCCAAACCATCCTCCTGGCTCCCCCAGCGTCTGTGGAGAAACTGTCTTCCACGAATCCACTCCCTGGTGCCAAAAAGGTTGAGGACTGCTGCCTTGAGGAACCAGAAAAGGAAGAACTAAGGCAGCCCCAAGCCAGCAGGAGGAAGGAAATTGTAAAGATCAGAGCAGCGATTAACGAGACAGAGATGAGAAAAACTGGTGAGTTGTCGAAACCAAAAGTTGCTTCTTGACAAACCTCTAGCGAAGCTGACCAAAAGCAAAACCAAAAAAAAAAAAAGGAAATAAGATGCAAATAACTACGCACAGAAATGAAACGAAAGGGGGACACATGACTACCAACTTTATGGAAATAAAAAGCATTATCAGAGAATACCATGGTATTATCAACCAGTGTGTGACACCCAGTTAGGTCACCTACGTGAAACGGACAAATTCCTAGAAAAACACGAATGAAACAGATCAGCTGTGGTTTCAGGTTCCACTCACATCTCTTAGATACTGACTTAGATGCCAGCATGGTGTTGAGCATATATTATATATGCATATTATATATGTGTGTGTATATATATATATATTTTTTCTTTTCTTTATTTTAGATACCTGGTCTCACTCTGTTGCCCAGTGTGGAGTCCAAGGGTGCAATCTCAGTGACAGCTCACAGCAGCCTCTACCTCCTGGGCTCAAGTGATCCTTCCGGCTCAGCCTCCCAAAATGCTAGGATTATACGCACGAGCCACCACACTGGGTATGTATATATACGTATATATACACACACATATATACACACAAGTATATATATATATATACATGTATATATACTATATATAATATATGTATGTACATAAGTATATATACATACACATATACATATATACATACATAAGTATATATACATATACACATATATATACGCATATATATAATTTTTAAGAGATCGGGTCTTGCTCTATCACCTAAGCTGGAGTGCAGTGGTGTGATCATAGCTCACTGCAACCTCCAACTCCTGGGTTCAAGCAATCCTCTTGCCTCAGCCTCCTGGGACTACAGGTGCACGCCACTGTGTATACATATATATATGTGTATGTGTGTATAAAATATATATGTTATATATATATATATTTTATAAATGTTATAAAATATGTTATATATGTTATAAAATATATGTTATACAGGTAATAGATATGATAAATGTTATAAATGTTATATATACTGTTATAAATATATATGTTATATATACATTTTTTGAGACAGAGTCTCGCTCTATCGCCCAAGCTAGTGTACAGCGGCGTGATCTCAGCTCACTGCAACCTCCGTCTGCTGGGTTCAAGCGATTCTCCTGCCTCAGCCTCCGGAGTAGCTGGGATTACAGGCACCCGCCACCATGCCCACCTAATTTTTGTATTTTTGGTAGAGATGGAGTTTCGCCATGTTGGCCAGGCTGGTCTCTAACGCCCGACCTCAGGGGACCCGCCTGCCTTGGCCTCCCAAAGTGCTGGGATTACAGGCGTGAGCCACTGCCCCCGGCCATTTTTATATTTTTGTATCTATATCCTTGTTTAATCTTTGCAACCTTCCTGCAAAATGGTGAACGTCATCTCCTCCGCAGACAGTTGACCGGAACTCACCCACATGGGGCAGAGCTGGTAAAAGGGGATCTGGGATTTGAACTCAGGTTTCCTGGCTCCAAGCCCAGAGCCCTTTTATGGGATGACTGAACCTCCCAGTGTGTCAGGCACACATAAAAGACTAGGGCTTGTTTGTTCCTTTTTCTAAAAAACAAGAGATTCCAAGCTCATGAAGTAAGAGAAAACGCCACATACCTTTTTTAGTTTCCTCAGGAGTCACGGCTTGCTCTACACCCTGTTTAAAAAAGGATAGAGAAAGAGAAAAGCATGGTTACATATTTTTTACTTACAAGGAACTCACAGAGCTACCTCCAGCTTTTATCGGAGGACAACATTGCTGTCCCCAAAAATGAGGCATGGGGATTCGAAACGGCCGCGCCCTCCGGAGAAAACAGGGGCAGAATCAGCTTTATTGTTTACCACCGACCCACACGGAAAAGACCTGTATGTTTCTCTTGCAGGACAACTGGGTAGATTATCTTTCTAGAACCTTGTGTTACTCCATTTCAGAACAAGGAAGCCGTAACCTCACACTCAGAGTCCAGTCCATCAGACACACCAGGGCAAGAAAAACAAAATATCCAGGCACGAGCCTTCCCATGGCATCCTTTGGTGTTTTTCCATCTCTGATTTCTACTTTGATGTAAGCCACGTGCCGGGCAAAGGGAGAGGTGGAAAGTGGAAACTGGGAACAAACCAATTAACCCCGAATGGAGGAAGTGACAGGTATACAGGGGGCAGGAAGGCCGGGGGTCTCATGGGAGCCGCCCAGGGCCAGGAGGTCAAATAGGAAGGAAAGGATGGCTCCATGCCCCCCGTGACTGGTCTCCGGGGTTGGGCGGGTCGAGGGGAGGACTGGGGCCTTTGGAGCTGCGGTTTTCCATAGAACAGAATCCTCTGCTCCAAGACGGACCCTGGATACAGCCGGGTCCTGCATCCGTCTCTGATGCAGAGCACACGGGTCGTGACAGGGCCACGGGGACCACCTTCCGTGGTCTTTCCTGACTCCCACTAAGGCCTGGAGGGAGAGGCAGGCAGCGATCTGCCTCCTTCAGCTTCGCGGCAGCCTCCTATTTTGCGGACAAGGAGGCCCGAGGCAGGCAGAGGCCCCTGCCTTGCTGAGCGTCTACACCAGCCGAGGTCATGGGGCCGGGACTTGAGCACAGTGAGCCCAGATGCCCGGTTCTGTGTCTCCCGGTTAGGCCACCACTGCTCTGCTGCTGAGCCGCCGGTCCCTCTGGGAGAAGCCAGGAGCTGCAGCACTGTCAGCGATAGGGGAGGCCCCGTCCTGAGTAGCGAGGCTCACCCTGCAGTGGGCTTGCCCGGCGAGGTCAGCAGACGCCCCCTGCACCGGGCCCAACCCAGGCCCAACCTCCTGAGCTGCTCGAGGCCAGGCTGGGCCGGGTTCACGTGGCCGAGGCTGTTTCCCTCCTGCCCTGAAGGGCCCCTGTGGTCTCCGAAGCAGGCCCAGCCCCTCTTCCTTCAGAAACATTTGCTGTTTCCACACACCAATGGGTTTTTTTCCATCGACACAAAGAAGAGCCACACGGCTGCTGTCCTGGGCTGGAGTCAGGGCCACGCACACACGACACTTTCTCAGCAGCCCTGCGCCCCGGGGCTGCATCCCAGACCAAGGAAGCTGAGGTTGGTGGGAAGCCTCCCCACCTTCAGCCCAGCTGGGGAGGCCGAGTCCTGCCTTTTCCGGAGGCTCCCGGGTCTCAGCTGCAGGAAGGCGGTGGCTGGGGTCACCTTCTCCTAAGCCAGGGTCTCTCCCCCCACCCAGCATTACCGACACCAGCACCAGATTGTTCTCTGGGGCGGGACCATCCTGGGCTCTGCAGGGTGCTGAGCAGCATCCCTGGCCTCCACCTGCTCCATGCCAGGAGCACCCACAGATGTGTTGGCCACAAATGTCCCCAGACACAGCCCAGGGTCCCCTGGGGGACAGAATCACTCCATGTGAGATCCCTGACCTCTTAGTGACCTAAAGACATCCAGGGGGCTGCCTCCCCTCCCACCTCTACACACACACACACGCATGCATACTCACACACATGCACACACACGGACACACGCACACACGCACACTCACACGCACACATGCACGTGCACTGTACACACACGCACACACAGACACGCACGTGTACACAAAACACATGCACACACATTTGCATGCACACACGCACACACATCATACACTCACACACAGACACGCACACACACGCATGCATACTCACACACATGCACACACGGACACACACACGCACACACGCATGCATACTCACACACATGCACACACACGGACACACGCACACACATGCACACATGCACACTCACACGCACACATGCACGTGCACGCACGTGCACTGTACACACACGCACACACAGACACGCACGTGTACACAAAACACACATGCACACATTTGCATGCACACACGCACACACATCATACACTCACACACAGACATGCACACACACACGCACGTTCTCACACGCACACACGCACGCTCACATGTGCACTGTACACACGCACAGACACATGCACAGACACACGCACACACATGTGTACACACAAGACACACATGCACACACATTTGCATGCACACACAGACACGCACATGCACACACATAGACACACAAGTGCACACAGACACACACGTGCACAGACACACACGTTCACACACACATGCACGCAGGAGCAAGAGCCTCCACCCAGTCTGGCATCTAAAGCAAGGTCCTGCTAGTAAACATGCACCAACTCAAGAAACGAGGGGCTGCAGGAACTTTCCTCCCTCCTGCCCAAAGGCGCCTGCACTCACAGAAGCCTCAGAGGCCCCACCCAGCCAGCTCAGCCAATGGAGTTGCAGCACGGTTCCAGGACCGTGATAGAGAAAGACGGGAAATTAAGACTTCTGACCCGTCACAAACTCTGAGTAAGTGCGACGTGCCCAGGCCAGCCCGGTGTGACCTCAGCTCCTGATCCATAAAATCAGGACAGTGACCGAGGATGCTGGGGCCACCTCACTGCAGCCCCGGGGCAGCCTCAGAACCTACAGGACTTTGACCCCATCCCAGGCCATGGCCCTTGACCAGGGAACCACAGCTCCTCATTCTGATGGGTGACTCGGTGCATTTCTCTCTCAGGCTCACTTTTTTTTCTTTGAGATGGAGTCTTGCTCTGTCACCCAGGCTGGAGTGCAGTAGAGCGATCTCAGCTCACTGCAACCTCTGCCTCCTGGGTACAAGCGATTCTCCTGCCTCAGCCTCCCAAGTAGTTGGGACTATAGGCACGGGCCACCACGCCTGGGTAATTTTTTGTATTTTTAGTAGAGACGGGGTTTCACCGTGTTAGCCAGGATGGTCTCTATCTCCTGACCTTGTGATCCGCCCACCTTGGCCTCCGAAAGAGCTGGGATTACAGGCGTGAGCCACCGCACCCAGCCTTTCAGGCTTACTTTTTAGGTGACTGGAAATATCACTTTTCATCAGCATACTGTATTATTTTCATTATCCTTGCCACTGATCTGATGGGCACCATGTCCTTTTTTTTTTTTTTTGAGATAGGGTCTCTTACCCAGGCTGGAGTGCAACGGCATGATCACAGCTCACTGCAGCCTCAACCTCCTGGGCTCAAGTGATTCTCCCTCCTTAGCCTCCTGAGTAGCTGAGACTACAGGCACATGCCACCACACCCAGCTAATTTTTATTCTTGTAGAGACAGGGTTTTGCCATGTTGCCCAGGCCGGTCTCAAACTCCTGGGCTCAAGCCATCCTCCCACCTTGGCCTCCTGAAGTGCTGGGATGACAGGTATGTGCCACTGCACCTGGCCAGCAAAAAAGGTTTTAAAGGCAGATGATCAAACCGTGTATAGAACCTCAATTTTTAAAAATAAGAGTGTGTATGTAGATGTCTGGGGAAAGGATAAAGCACTGGGATTGTGGATGCTTTTCCTCTCCTTATGTGATTCTCAGATTCTGTAAAATGAAGTTATGTAACTTTCTCTTCCTTCCTCTCTCTTTCTCTCTCTCTTTCTCTTTCCTTCTCTTTCTTTCTTTCCTTCTTTTTCTCTTTCTTTCTTTCTCTCTTTCTTTCTTCTTTCTCTCTCTTTCTCTCTTTCTTTCCTTTTTATTTTATTTTATTTTTTGAGACAGGTGTCATTTTGTCACCCAGGCTGGAGTGCAGTGGTGCGATCTCAGTTCACTGCAACCTCTGCCCTCAGGGCTCAAGCAATTCTTCTGTCTCAGTCTCCCAAGTAGCTGGGATTACAGGCGGCCGACCACCACGCTTGGCTATTTTTTGTATTTTTAGTAGAGACGGGGTTTCACCCTGTTGGTCAGGCTAGTCTCAAACTCCTGACCTCAAGTGATCCCCCCACCTTGGCCTCCCAAAGTGCTGGGATTACAAGTGTGAGCCACCGCGCTCGGCCAGTAATATTCCTTTCATAGTCACAAAGAAGATACACACACACACACACACACACACACACACACACACACACACACCACACACACACACACACACAGATATATACGCAGTTGATTTGATTTTCAGTATTTGTGGTAGTTCTGTTCTGTGAAGTCACCACAAAAACTGGGTTTGCGAATACGAATCATTGCTCCTAGAGAATATTTTTGCAGGGTTAGTTCCTTTGAGTTTCAGGAAACTTTCCTTTGCTTTATCTGATCAATACACGACCTTGTTCTGTGTGTGCTTCTATTTTTTTTTTTTTTTTTTTTTTTTTTGGAGACAGGGTCTCACTCTGTTGCCCAGGCTGGAGTGCAATGGTGCAATCTCAGCTCGCTGCAGTGTCAGTCTTCTGGGCTCAAGTGATTCTCCTACCTTGGCCTCCAGAGTAGCTGGGATTACAGGCACCTGCCACCATATCTGGCTATTTTTTTTTTTCCCCCAAGATGGAGTTGGACTCTTGTTGTCTAGTCCGGAGTACAATGGCGGATCTCGGCTCACTGCAACCTTTGTCTCCCGGGTTCAGGAGATTCTCCTGCCTCAGCCTCCCGAGTAGCTGGGATTACAGGCATGAGCCATTGCGCCTGGCCTAATTTTTGTATTTATTTATTTATATGTTTTTTTGAGACCGAGCCTCAGTCTGTCATCCAGACTGGAGTGCAGTGACGAGATCTCAGCTCATGGCAACCTCTGCCTCCCGGGTTCAAGTGATTCTCCTGCCTCAGCCTCCCAAGTAGCTGGGATTACAGGCATGCGCCACCATGCCCAGCTAATTTTGTATTTTTAGTAGAGATGGGGTTTCTCCATGTTGGTCAGGCTGGTCTTGATCTCTTGACCTCGAGATCCACCCACCTCGGCCTCCCAAAGTGCTGGGATTATAGGCATGAGCCACCGCGCCTGGCTAATTTTTGTATTTTTTGTAGAGATGAGGTCTCGCTATATGGCCCGTCCAGGCTGGTCTTGAACTTCTGGGCTCAAGGGATTCCCCCGTCTCAGCCTCCCAAAGCATTGAGATTCCAGGTGTGAGCCCCTACGCCCAGCCTGTGTGTTTCCTTTCAAAGACGCCTTCTTTTTTTTTTTTTTTGAGACGGAGTCTTGCTCTGTCGCCCAGGCTGGAGTGCAGTGGCCGGATCTCAGCTCACTGCAAGCTCCGCCTCCCGGGTTTACGCCATTCTCTCGCCTCAGCCTCCCGAGTAGCTGGGACTACAGGCGCTCGCCACCTCGCCCGGCTAATTTTTTGTATATTTTAGTAGAGACGGGGTTTCACCGTGTTAGCCAGGATGGTCTCGATCTCCTGACCTCGTGATCCGCCCGTCTCGGCCTCCCAAAGTGCTGGGATTACAGGCTTGAGCCACCGCGCCCGGCCTCTTTTTTTTTTTTTTGAGATGGAGTCTCACTCTGTCGCCAGGCTGGAGTGCAGTGCAGTGGCATGATCTCAGCTCACTGCAACTTCCGCCTCCCGGGTTCAAGCTATTCTCCTACCTCAGCCTCCCGAGTAGCTGGGATTACAAATATGCACCACCACGCCTGGCTAATTTTGTATTTTTAGTAGAGATGGGGTTTCACCATGTTGGCCAGGCTGGTCTCGAACTCCCGACCTCAGGTAATCTGCCCGCCTCGGCCTCCTAAAGTGCTGGGATGACAGGTGTGAGCCACCGCGCCCAGCTGATTTTTGTATTTTTAGTAGAGATGGGGTTTCACCATGTTGGCCAGGCTGGTCTCAATCTCTTGACCTTGTGATCTGCCTGCCTCAGCCTCCCAAAGTGCTGGGATGACAGGCGTGAGCCACTGCGCCTGGCTGATTTTTGTATTTTTAGTAGAGACGGGGTTTTGCCATGCTGACCAGGCTGGTCTTGAACTCCCGACCTCAGATGATCCGCCTGCCTCAGCCTCCCGAAGTGCTGGGATGACAGGCGTGAGCCACGCGCCCGGCCCAAAGGCGCCTTCCTGAATGCCTGTCAATGACCCGAGTGTTGAACGGGGCAGCTGCTCTCTCTCCTGCCCAAGCGAGGCTTCTCTCACCTACCGGTCCCTGCACGAGGCCCGGAGGGAGACGAGAAGGGGCCTCAGCACGATGCGTGGGACCACTGCAAACAGCAAAATCACCAAAAAAACCCCAGAAAAACGCAAACCCCGAGGCTCTCGCTTGACAGTAATGAGGACGCCGTTCACCTGGGAGGGGAAATGGGAGGGCGGAGCGTGGCCTCCGCTCAGGGAACGCACTCCCACAACAAATTTCTGTCTCTCTGCGCGTGTCCCAGGATGAGAGGGAAAAGTGCCCCAGGCATTGATTTGGGGTTCACAAATACACACCATCAAGCCGGTGAATTTGCAAATACGGACTCCATGAACGATGGTGGGGGTTACAGTACAACCCCAGCCTGTCCCTTGTGCCCCCTCAGTGTGCTCAGGGCCTGGCCTGGCCGGGCACCCACCACGACGCCTGGCTGGTGGCAGGAAGGAGGGGACCGCCTTGGACCCCCACATCACCCCATCCCACAGGTGTGTCTCCCAACGGCCCCCAGGGTTGATTCTCAGGAGAGGAGGTCCGACCTGCCTTAGGGGGCCCAAACAGGACCCCCGTAGCTCCACACCTTATTTCTGTGTCCCACCCAGCCCTTCCCTCGAGGCAGTGATTCTCACCTGGGAGTGGCCCTGCCCCCAGGGGACCCTGGGTGGTGGCTGGGGACATTGTGGTTGTTCTGACTTGGGGGTGCTCCTGGCATGGGGGGGCAGATGCTGTGTTGCCCAGGACGGCCCTACTCCAGAGAAGGATCCAGCCCTGATGTCCACAAGGCCCAGGGGAGACCCTGAATTCATTATTTGGGAAAAGGCTGGGCGCGGTGGCTCACACCTGTCATCCCAGTACTTTGGGAGGCCGAGGTAGGTGGATCACTTGATGTCAGGAGTTTGAGACCAGCCTGTCCAACATGAGGAGACTCCATCTCTACTAAAAATACAAAAATTAGCCAGGCGTGGTGGTGCATGCCTGTAATCCCAGGTACTCAGGAGACTGAGGCAGGAGAACTGCCTGAACCTGGGAGGCGGAGGTTGCAGTGAGCAGAAATCACACCACTGTACTCCAGCCTGGGAGACAGAGAGAGACTGTCTCAAAAAAAAAAAAAATCATTTGGGAAAACAATTGAGTGCAATTTCTGTTCACAGTAGGCACCAGAATAAGCTCCCAATGGGGCAGACGGTGTAAACCAGGGGGACCCCAGCTCCTGGGATTCTCCTCCTCTCTCCCTCCCCACTCAGGGTGTGGATTTCTTTTTTTTTTTTTGAGACGGGGTCTCGCTCTGTCGCCCAGGCTGGAGTGCAGTGGCCGGATCTCAGCTCACTGCAAGCTCCACCTCCTGGGTTCACGCCATTCTCCTGCCTCAGCCTCCCGAGTAGCTGGGACTGCAGGCGCCCGCCACTATGCCGGGCTAATTTTTTGTATTTTTAGTAGAGACGGGGTTTCACCGTGTTAGCCAGGATAGTCTTGATCTCCTGACCTCGTGATCCGCCCGCCTCGGCCTCCCAAAGTGCTGGGATTACAGGCGTGAGCCACCGCTCCCGGCAGGGTGTGGATTTCATTGTGTGCAGCCTCCTGGGACCTCAGCAGGGCAGAGGATCATGGGACGCAGAGTCTCTTGGGGGTCTGTGGAATCCCATAACCCAGGGGGCTCAACCAGGATGACTCTGCTCCCAGAGGACACTGGGCAATGTCTCGGGACATCTGTGGTTGTCACAACGGGGGGTGCTCCTGGCATGGAGTGGGTGGAGGCCAGGGACGCTGTCAGCACCCTGCAGTGCCCAGGTTGGTCCCACCCCAGGCCCCAATATCCACGGTGCCCTGGGGAGACCTCGGTTAGGTCCTGTCACAGTTGTGGTTCCATCGGCACCACTGGCCTTCTGTGCCCAGGAAGGGTCCTGCCCTCCTCCTGTCCCTTCCTCTCTGCACCCCAGCCTGGGTCCTTGACCTTCCCGGCTCTCAGCACTCTTGGACACACAGTCCCCACAAGAGCCTCTCTCAGGAGGATACAAATGACACTGGTTAGCCAGGCGCGGTGACTCACGCCTATAATCCCAGCACTTTGGGAGGCTGAGGCGGGTGGATCACCTGAGGTCAGGAGTTTAAGACCAGTCTGGCCAACATGGTGAAACCCCATCTCTACTAAAAAAAATATATAAAAAAAAATTAGCCGGGCATGGCGGCAGGCACCTGTGATCCCAGCTACTTAGGAGACTGAGGCAGGAGAATCGCCTGAACCCGGGAGGCAGAGGTTGCAGTGAGCCGAGATTGCACCAATGTACTCCAGCCTGGGCGACGAGGGCAAAACTCTGTTTAAAAAAAAAAGAAACGATGCTGGCTTCTTTCTCTTCTTTGCACTCTGAAAAGCGCCTGACAGCAAAGTGCCCAGCGCAGGCAGCTGCCCCGGGTCGACCCGAGAAACAGGAAACCCTGTTTCTGAGCTTCGACGGCTCTTCTGGGAGACCAGCGGGTAATCCCCTTCCTCCGACATTTCTCTGAGAAGTTTCTCTGCATTCTGCTTCTCAGAAAGAAACCGGGGTCGGGGGCAGGCATTCATGCCCTCCACCCACTCAGGGGTTTGCAGTAACACCCTTGGGATTTGCAGGTTCACACGGAGCCAGAGCCCTGAGTCACCGTAGCCCGGGAGCTGCCAGGGTCCCCACCTGCTCAGCCCCAGGAACACACATCTACAGCGGGTTCCTTTTACTTTTCTTTTTTTTTTTGAGACGGAGTCTGGCTCTGTCACCCAGGCTGGATTGCAGTGGCGCCATCTCGGCTCACTGCAGCCTCCGCCTCCCGGGTTCAAGCGATTCTCCTGCCTCAGCCTCCCAAAGTGCTGGGATTACAGGCGTGAGCCACCTCGCCCCGCCCCTTTTCCTTGTCTTTTAAATGACTAACACTCATGATTTCTGTTCAGCTGAAAGCTACACTCTTTCAATACCTACAACAGGGATTTTCCCTCTGGGCACTGTGGACAGTGGGGCCAGATCCTTCTCCGTGGTGGGGCCGTCCTGGGCACTGCAGGGTGCTGAGCAGCGTCCCTGACCTCCGTGCACTCCACGCCAGGAGCAGATGCCCCCAGACATTACCGAGTGTACCCTGGTAGCGGAGGCAGAATCACTCCCAGGCTACACTGGAATCTTAGGGGATTCCACAGACCCCCAAGAGACTCTGTGTCTCACGATCCTCTGCCCTGCTGAGTTCTCAGGAGGCTGCACACATTGAAATCCACACCCTGAGTGGGGAGAGAGAGAGGAGGTGAGTCCCAGGAGCTGCGGTCCCTCTGGTTTTCACCATTGGCCCCATTGGGAGTTTATTCTGGTGTCCAGTGTGAGCAAGAGACAGATTCAATATTTTTCTTTCTTTTTTTTTTTTGAGACAGAGTCTCTGTCCCCCAGGCTGGAGTGCAGTGGCGTGATCTCGGCTCACTGCAAGCTCCGCCTCCCGGGTTCACGCCATTCTCCTGCCTCAGCCTTCCGAGCAGCTGGGACTACAGGCACGCGCCACCACGCCCGGCTGATTTTTTGTATTTTAGTAGAGACGGGGTTTCACCATGTTGGCCAGGATGGTCTCGATCTCCTGACTTCGTGATCTGCCCTCCTTGGCCTCCCAAAGTTCTGGGATTACAGGTGTGAGCCACCGCGCCCGGCCCAATATTTTTCAAATAATGAACACAGGTCTCTCCTGCTCTGTATTCTGGACATTGGGGCTGGATCGTTCTCTGGGGTGGGGCCGTCCTGGGCACTGCAAGGTGCTGAGCAGCGTCCCTGACCTCCACGCACTCCATGCCAGGAGCAGATGCCCCCAGACATTACCGAGTGTACCCTGGTGGTGGGGGCAGAATCACTCCCAGGCTACACTGGAATCTCAGGGGATTCCACAGACCCCCAAGAGACTCTGCTGCATTCCCAGGAGGCTGCACACACTGAAATCCACACCCTGAGTGGGGAGAGAGAGGAGAGAATCCCAGGAGCTGGGGGTCCCCCTGGTTTACACCATTGGCCCCGTCGGAGTTTATTTTCCAGTGTCCAGTGTGAGCATGGGGCAGATTCAGTATTTTTCAAATAATGAACCCAGGACTCTCCCACTCTGTATTCTGGACATTGGGGCTGGATCGTTCTCTGGGGTGGGGCCGTCCTCGGCACTGTAGGGTGCTGAGCAGTGTCCCTGGCCTCCACCCACTCCATGTTGGGAGCACCCCGTAGTTGTGACTACCAGAAATGTCCCCACACTCTACTCAGGATCCCAAGAGAACCACTCCCAAGCATTATAGAGGTCACACTTTTTTGTTTTGTTTTGAGATAGGTTTCATTTCTGTCGCCCAGGCTGGAGTGCAGTGGCACGATCTTGGCTCACTGCAACCTCTGACTCCTGGGTTCAAGTGATTCTCCTGCCTCAGTCTCCCTATAGTAGCTGGAACTGCAGGTGTGCACCACCACGCCTGGCTAATTTTGGAATTTTTAGTAGAGATGGGCTTTCGCCATGTTGGTCAGGCTGGTCTTGAATTCCTGACCTCAAGTGATCCGTCCACCTCGGCCTCCCAACGTGCTGGGATGACGGGCACGAGCCACCACGCCCAGCCCAGGTCACACTTTTGAACCCTTCAGTGGGCTCATTTTAAGTGAATTTTTAGCCTAAGTGTTTTTTTTTTTTTTTTTTTTTTTGAGACGGAGTCTCGCTCTGTCACCCAGGCTGGAGTGCAGTGGCCAGATCTCAGCTCACTGTAAGCTCCGCCTCCCGGGTTTACGCCATTCTCCTGCCTCAGCCTCCCGAGTAGCTGGGATTACAGGCGCCGCCACCTCGCCCGGCTAGTTTTTTGTATTTTTAGTAGAGACGGGGTTTCACCGTGTTAGCCAGGATGGTCTCGATCTCCTGACCTCGTGATCCGCCCGTCTCGGCCTCCCAAAGTGCTGGGATTACAGGCTTGAGCCACCGCGCCCGGCCAGCCTAAGTGTCAACTGTCTAGTTATTTAAACCTTCCCACCCAAGCATCCTTGGTCCAGAGAGGATCTGAAGCTCATCCATAAACAACACAAGCAGCACTGCAAATCTGGGGATGGAGGAGACGGTGAAGGCGGTATTTGGGGGTTGGGTAGGGTGGGGGAAACAGCAAGGAAAAATCAAAGGATGGTTCGCCAAATGAGAATGGCGTTCGTGTGTGTAAGGGCGGGTCCCTGTTTAAGTTTAGGTAATTTTCAACTCAAGAAAAAGCATGTGTATTGAATGCAGTGGGTTGAATAGTGTCCAGCAAAAGCTCACATCCTCCTGGAAGCTCGGTGTGCAACCTTCTCAGAGATAGGGTCTCTGCAGATGGAAGATGATAGGGATCTTGGCATGAAATCATCATCCTGTTTGTACGATGGGCCTTAAATCCAATGACTGGTGTCCTTTTAAGAAGGAGAGACACAGGCCGAGTTCGGTGGCTCACACCTGTAAACCCAGAACTCTGGGAGGCCAAGGCAGGAGGATCGCTTCAGGCCAGGAGTTTGAGACCAGCCTGGCCAACATGGTGAAACCCCATCTCTACCAAAAATACAAAAGTTAGCCAGGTATGGTGGTGTATGCCTGTAATCCCAGCTACTTGGGAGGCTGAGGCATGAGAATTGCTTGAACCCAAGAGGTGGAGGCTGCAGTGAGCCAAGATGGTGCCACTGCACTCCAGCTTGGGTGGCAGAGCTCCACTCTGTCTCAAAACAAACAAACAAACACCAAGAAAGAGAGATTTAGAGACACAGAGGAGAGGACATGGCTGTGTGGGGATGGAGGCAGAGACTGGAGTGACACGGCCACAAGCCAAAGAGCCCCCAGAAGCTGGGAGAAGCAGGAAGGACCCTGCCCCTGGAGTCTCTGGAGGGAGCCCAGCCCTGCAGACACCTTGATCTCAGACTTTTGGCCTCCAGAACTAGGAGAGGAGACTGTTATAAAATGTCTTTTATTTAAAGCCCTGCAATCTGTAGTAATTTGCATGGCACCCTAGGAAATAATACATTCATTGGTCATTAAAAAAAAAAAAAAAAAAGAATCAGGCCAGATGCAGTGGCTCATGCCTGCAATCCCAGCACTTTGGGAGGCTGAGGCAGGAGGACCACTCGAGACTAGGAGGTGGAGACCACCCTGGTCAACATAGTGAGACCCTTTCTCGAAATGGAACGAAATGAAATAAATACAATAAAATATCAGTGGAGCTTCTGTGTTTCCCTGTAGCCGTGACAACGGAAGACCCTGAGGTGGAGAGGATGATGCCTTCCTGTTGGAATCACGGGCTCAGACTACATGGGAAAAGCAGAAAACACACGAACAACCCTCACACAATGCGTGCGCCCTGCGGGCTCAAAAACCACAGCTGTGCCAGGCACGGTGGCTCACACCTGTCATTCCAGCATGTTGGGAGGCTGAGGCGGGTAGATCACGAGGTCAGGAGATCGAAACCAGCCTGGCCCACATGGCGAAACCCGGTCTCTACTAAAAAAACACAAAAAGCTGGACGTGGTGGCACACGCCTATAATCCCAGCTACTCGGGAGGCTGAGGCAGGAGAATCGCTTGAATCGGGAAGGCGGAGGTTGTAGTGAGCCGAGATCACACCACTGCACTCCAGCCTGGGTGACACAGTAAGACTCTGTGTAAAACAAAAAGTTAAAATAAAAAATAAAAAATAAATAAATGATAGTAGAAAACAACAACTTAAAAATTGAAAGATCAGGCTGGGCGCAGTGGCTCATGCCTGTCATCCCAGTGCTGTGGGAGGCTGAGGCGGGTGGATCACGAGGTCAGGAGCTCGAGACCAGCCTGGCCCACATGGTGAAACCCCGTCTCTACTAAAAAAAATACAAAAATTAGCTGGACGTGGTGGCACGCGCCTGTAATTCCAGCTACTTGGGAGGGTGAGGCGAGAGAATCGCTTGAATCCGAGAGGCGGAGGTTGCAGTGAGCCAAGATCACGCCATTGCACCATAGCCTGGGCGATAGAGAGAGACTCCATCTCAGAAACAAAAACAAAAACAACAAAAACCAAAGCTGTTTGCGTCGAAGGAAGGGTCAGTTGGTTCCTTCCCTCCAGGACTGAATCCATGAGAACTGCAGAAATTTAGGATTAGGAACCAGTTCGCCCAGGGTTCCTAAACCCTGCAATCACTGGGGCAGGCCCGTCCCACCTGGAATAACCTGATTAAGTGGTCTGGGGTGTGCTGGGCACAGGGCACTTAAGACTTCAGGTGACAGTTACCAGCAGCTCAGGGTGGAGCCTGTGTGAGGCCGGCCCTGGGTCCTACAGGAAGCGTAGGAGTCTAATGTCCTCAGTGCTTCTGTGGGGGATGGGCGGAATGATGTGTACAAACATTTTACACTATGATAGAGGCCGGGCGTGGTGGCTCACGCCTGTAATCCCAGCACTCTGGGAGGCTGGGGCAGGTGGATCATCTGGGGTCAGGAGTTGGAGACCAGCCTGGCCAACATGGCGAAACCCTGTCTCTACTAAAAATACAAAAATTAGCTGGGCGTGGTAGCGGGCACCTGTAATCCCAGCTACTCGGGAGGGTGAGGCAGGAGAATTGCTTGAACTGGGGAGGCGGAGGTTGCAGTGAGCCAAGATTGCACCACTGCACTCCAGCCTAAGCAACAGAGTGAGACGCTGCAAAAAAAAAAAAAAAAAATTAAAATTAAAAATAAATAGATAAACGATAGTAGAAAACAACAATTTAAAAATTAAGAGATCAAATTCCACCCTTACGGAGTTTTCTGTGCAGAGTGTGAGGGGAAAGGAAGCATTCATTTTATTTTATTTATTTATTTTTATTTTACTTTTAAGGAGGGATTAAGACCCACAAATAGCCAATTACCTTGGATTTCACAGGTGGTAGATCATGAGCACACCTTTTCTGTAAACAATCAGAGAGTAGACACTTTGAATCTGGGGGCCAGAAGGTCTCTGTGGACACTGCTTATCTCTGTCCAAGTAGTGAGAAAGCAGTTGTGGATTATATGTAAATGAGTGCGTGGGGCCATGTGCCAATAAAACTTTATTTGTAAAAACAAGCAGAGGGCCAGATTTGACACATGCCCAGGCTGTGTCTGCAGAACCCTGAGCTGTGGAGATGAACAGCCTCTGAAGTTAAGGACTGGCAGTTCCTCAAAAGGTTAAACACAGTTTTCATGTGACCCAGCAATTCCAGGCCTAAGTATCTGTCCAAGAGAAATGAAAGTTAGGTTTACGCCGGGCGCGGTGGCTCAAGCCTGTAATCCCAGCACTTTGGGAGGCCGAGACGGGCGGATCACGAGGTCAGGAGATCGAGACCATCCTGGCTAACACGGTGAAACCCCGTCTCTACTAAAAATACAAAAACTAGCCGGGCGAGGTGGCGGGCGCCTGTAGTCCCAGCTACTCGGAAGGCTGAGGCAGGAGAATGGCGTAAACCAGGGAGGCGGAGCTTGCAGTGAGCTGAGATTCGGCCACTGCACTCCAGTCCGGGCGACAGAGTGAGACTCCGCCTCAAAAAAAAAAAAAAAAAAGAAAGTTAGGTTTACACAGAAACTTGTATAGGAAAGTTCACAGATGCATGAGTTATAACAGGCAAAACTGCAAACAGCCTAAATGCCCGTCAATGGATGAATGGATAAGCACAATGTGGTCCATTTGTTTAATGGAACAGTATTCAGCCATCAAAGGAAGGAGGCTCGGACACAGGCCACGGCATGGATGCATCTTGAGGACATCACGCTCAGTGAGAGAAGCCAGACATAAAAGGCCATGCAGTGTGTGATCCCATTTCTTTTTTTTTTTTTTTTTTGAGACGGAGTCTTGCTCTGCCACCCAGGCTGGAGTGCAGTGGCTGGATCTCAGCTCACTGCAAGCTCCGCCTCCCGGGTTTACGCCATTCTCCTGCCTCAGCCTCCCGAGTAGCTGGGACTACAGGCGCCCGTCTCGTCGCCCGGCTAGTTTTTTTTTTGTATTTTTAAGTAGAGACAGGGTTTCACCGTATTAGCCAGGATGGTCTCGATCTCCTGACCTCGTGATCCGCCCGTCTCGGCCTCCCAAAGTGCTGGGATTACAGGCTTGAGCCACCGCGCCCGGCCCCATTTCTTTTTTTTTTGAGACGGAGTCTCACTCAATCACCCAGGCTGGAGTGCAGTGGCCGGATCTCAGCTCACTGCAAGCTCCGCCTCCCAGGTTCAAGTGATCCTCCTGCCTCAGCCTCCCGAGTAGCTGGGACTACAGGCGTGCGCCACCATGCCCGGCTAATTTTTGTATTTTTAGTAGAGACAGGGTTTCACCATGTTGGCCAGGCTGGTCTCGAACTCCTGACCTCAGGTGATCTGCCTGCCTCGGCCTCCCAAAATGCGGGGATTACAGGCGTGAGCCACCGCGCCCAGCCGTGTGATTCCATTTCTATGAAATGTCCAGGACAGGCCCACCACAGAGGCTGGAAGTGGATGCGTGGGTGCCGGTAGCTGGGGCAGGGGATAGAAAGTGACCGCTAATGGGGTTGGGGTTTCCTTTGAGGGGAAGGAATGTCCTGGTCTGATAGTGGTAATGGTTGCCCAATCCTGCGAATATACTAAAAAACATTAAATTGCATCACTTCAGTGGACGAGTTCTATAGTATGTGAATTACATTTCAATTAAGGAGGAAAAAAGGAATAAAGAGAGATGTCATGGCAGAGACAAGGTCCTAGCCCAGAGGGGTGGTGCGGGTGTGGGTGCGGATATGGAGTTGGAAAGGCTGTGGGGGCTGTGTGCAGAGGCCTGGGCTGGGGCACCACCCTGAGTTCAGAGCTGGGACGTGGGTGTGGAAGAGTGCAGGGGCAGGGGGCCCGGTGGCCGCAGCCAGGCCAGAGTCGAGTCAAAGATGGCCTTGAGGCCAGGCGCAGTAGCTTACACTTGTAATCCCAGCACTTTGGGAGGCCGAGGTGGGTGGGTCACCCGAGGTCAGGAGTTCGAGACCAGCCTGGCCAGCATGGTGAAACCCCACTCTACTAAAAACAAAAATTAGGCGGGCATGGTGGTGTGCACCTGTAATCCCAGCTGCTTAGGAGGCTGATTCAGGAGAATCGCTTGAACCTAGGATGTGGAAGTGGCACTGAGCCAAAATCGCACCACTGCCCTCCAGCCTGGGTGACAGAGCAAAAAAAAAAAGAGGCCTTGGCTGCTTTGTGGAGAGTTTTAGCCCCTTACTGGGGCCGGAGGTAGTCTCAGCGGTAAGCGGGATCTGTTCAGGGTGGAGGGGACGCCTTCAGGGTCTCATTATGACATCTGCCATTCCCCATCCATAGAAAATACTACTTTATGACCATGTTGGCAGAAGAATAAATATGAGACAGGTGGATGGTATTCTTCTGACTTTAAAGGAAATTAAAGGCTGGGCGTGGTGGCTCACGCCTGTAATCCCAGCACTTCAGGAGACCAAGGCAGGTGGATCACCTGAGGTCAGGAATTCGAGACCAGCCTGGCCAGCGTGTCGAAACCCTGTTTCTACTAAAAAATACAAAAATTAGCCGGATGTGGTGGCGGGCACCTGTAATCCCAGCTACTTGGGAGGTTGGGGCAGGAGAATCATGTGAGCCTGGGAGGCGAAGGTTGCAGTGAACTGAGATCTCACCACTGCACTCCAGCCTGGGCGACAGAGAGAGACTCCGTCTCAAAAAAAATAAATAAATAAATAAAATGAAATAAATAAGTAAAATAAATAAATTGAGGCTGGGTACGGTGGCTCACACCTGTTATCTCAGTGCTTTGGGAAGACCAAGGTGGGAGAATCCTTTGGGTCTAGGAGCACGAGACCAGCCTGGATAACATAGCAAGATCTCGTCTCTGCAAAAAAAATGTAAAAATTAGCTGGGTGTGGTGGCACGTGGCTGTGAACGAGCTACTTGGGAGGCTGAGTGGGAGGACAGCTTCAGCCCTAGGAGGTCCAGGCTGCAGTGAGCCATGACTGTGCCATTGCACTCCAGCCTGGGTGACATAGAGAGACTGTACCCCGTCTCTACTAAAAAAACAAAAATTAGCCGGGCGTGGTGGCACGTACCTGTAGTCCCAGCTACTCAAGAGGCTGAGGCAGGAGAATCGCTTGAACCCGGGAGGCGGAGGTTGCAGTGAGCCGAGATTGCGCCACCGCACTCCAGCCTGGGTGACAGAGCGAGACTCTGTCTCAAAAATCAATCGACAAATCCATCCATCCATCAATCAAATAAATAAAGGAGATATTTGGACACAGATGCACACAGGAGAGAGAATGCTGCATAGATAAGAGATTGGGGAGACAAGGCAGAGATTGGGGTGTCACTTCCACAAGCCAGGGAAGGCCAAGGATCTCCAGCCACCACCAGGAGCTGGGAGTGGCCCTGGAACAGGTTCTCCCTCCTGGCTTCGGAGGAACCCAGCCCTGCCTACACCTTGGCCTTGGACTTCCGGCCTCCAGAACAGAGAGAGAATGCACCTGCGGTGTCTAAACGGCCAGGTCTGTGAACCTTGTTAAGAGCAGCTCCACGAAACTCACACAAAGCCCTAAGAGGTGGCTCAGCCTGGCTCCGGGGGAAGGGTCCGAGACAGCAGGCCACGGTGATGGTCGGGGGACACCTCCTTCCCCTTCCACCCCCACCACTAAAGGACTGGATAGAGGTTGTGAGGCCGGGGTTGGCAACATTTTCCTATAAAAGGCCAGAGAGCAAACTTCTCTGGCTTTGTGGGTCAGATGGTCTCTGTTGCAACTGCTCAACTCAGCCGCAGAGGCAGGAGAGCCGTTGTGGACGATTTCTCAATGAGTGGGCATGGTGGGTGCCAATGAAACTTTATTTACAAAGAACACACTGTTGCTGGGCGTGGTGGCTCCAGCCTGTAATCCCAGCACTTTGGGAGGCCGAGGCAGGCGGATCATTTGAGGTCAGGAGTTCAAGAACAGCCTGACCAACAATGGTGAAACCCCGTGTCTACTAAAATTACAAAACAGCCAGGCGTGGTGGCGCACACCTGTAACCCCAGCTACTCGAGAGGCCGAGGCAGGCGGATCATTTGAGGTCAGGAGTTCAAGAACAGCCTGACCAACAATGGTGAAACCCCGTGTCTACTAAAATTACAAAACAGCCAGGCGTGGTGGCGCACACCTGTAACCCCAGCTACTCGAGAGGCCGAGGCAGGCGGATCATTTGAGGTCAGGAGTTCAAGAACAGCCTGACCAACAATGGTGAAACCCCGTGTCTACTAAAATTACAAAACAGCCAGGTGTGGTGGCGCACACCTGTAGTCTCAGCTACTCGAGAGGCTGAGGCAGGAGAATCGCTTGAATCCAGGAGGCGGAGATTCCAGTGAGCCGAGATTGCGCCACTGCACCCCAGCCTGGGCAACAGAGTAGGACTCGGTCTCAAAAATAAAAACAAAAACACAAAAACAATAACAAAAAACCCACACTGTCCATCATGGGCCCTTGCTGGCTGACCCCTGCTCTAGAAGCATCTTGAGTTTAAGTCACTGGTTTGGCCGTGAGCATTTCTGTAGTGATGCTTCTCCAAAACACACCTTCTCCATCAGCACGTTTATTTCTTCTCAGTTGTCCTCGATTTTGTGTGTGTGTGTGCGAGAGAGGGTCTCACTCTGTCACCCGGGCTGGAGTGCCATGGTGTAATCATAGCTCACACAGCCTCCACCTCCCGGGCTCAAGCGACCCTCCTGCCTCAGCCTCCTGAGTAGCTGGGACTGCAGGTGCACACCATCACACAGGCTAATTTTTGCTTTTTTTTTTTTTTTTTTGCCATTTTTGCCCAGGCTGGTCTTGAACTCCTGAGCTCAAGTGATCCTCCCACCTCGGCCTCCCAGAGTGCTGGGATTGCAGGCGTGGGCCACCGTGCCGGGCCGTGTCCTCTGTCGTATCCTACTTAAGCACTGCCTTTGATGTATGCTACAGATGTGGATCTGAGTGGTGGAGCCAGAGACGGTCTGGTCCACAGGGCCGAAAACAGCAACTCTTTGGCCCTTTACAGGAAAAACATGCTGCCTTGTGGTCTAGGATGAGGCCTAAAAGGTCACAAGTCTCCTCTTCAGAGCACTAGACTCCATGGGGCCAGGGCAACGTCAGCTGGGCAACGGGGAAGTCACCCATCTGTTCCCGGGCGGGACGCACTCAGGCATGGAAGGGAGAGAAGGGCGTTGCCATGCGGCAGGAACTCAGGAAGTAGGGCGTTCACAAAGCCTTCCTGGAAAATGCACCTCACCAGGCACTCCAGCCACCCAAAAACAGTCACAAGCATGTGAGCACACATACACACACGTGCACACACACATATAGAGACATACATACACACTCGCACACACACATATACACATATACATACACACACATGCACATATACACACATATACACATGCACACACACATATATACACATACACACACATATACACACACACATATACACATGCACATATACATATACCTACACATACACACATACACATGCACATATACACACATGCACATATATACACACATGCAATAATACACACATATACCCATGCACACTTACACACATATACACACACACGTGCACACACACATAGAGACATACATATACACTCGCACACACACATACACACATATACATACACACATGCACATATACACACATATACACATGCACACACACATATATACACATACACACACATATACACACACATATACACATGCACATATACATATACCTACACATACACACATACACGTGCACATATACACACATGCACATATATACACACATACAATAATACACACATATACCCATGCACACTTACACACATATACACACACACATGCACACATACACATATAGACATACACACATATACACATGCACACACATATATACACATACACATATATACAGATATACATACATACACGTGCACATACACCCATTATAGACATACATACATATACACATGCACATACACATATACACACATAGACATAAACACACATATACCACATATACCACATACACACATGTGCACATATACACACATATACACGTACAGATACACACATACATAAACATATACATACACATAAGTACACATGCACATACACATAGACATGCACACATACACATGCACACACATATGCACATACACACACACATACGTGCATATACACACATACATACATATACAGACGTACATACACATGTACATATACACACGTACATACACATGTACATATACACATATACACACGTACACATACGCACATATACACATATATAGGCATATACATACACATGCACACACATACACATATACACACATACACATACACACATCATACATATACACACATGCACACACATATACACATACACATACACACGTCATACATATACACACATGCACACACATGCACAGACACACATGCACACACACATACACAGACATACATACACACGTGCACATATACACATATACACATGCACACACACATACACATGCACATATACACACATAGACACACACATATACACATACACACATATATACACATACACATATACCTATAAATATATACACATATACACATACATATACACACAAATACATACATATACACATATACATGCACATACACATATACACACAAATATATACACATATGCGAATACACACAAATATACACACAAGTGCACACACACACTCATGTGCACTAATATATCCACAATATACCCATATACACACATTTACAAATATACAAATACAAATATACACATACAGATATATGCACAAAAACATATACACATATACATATTTACACACATATACACACAAGCTCACACACATACAGAAGCACACACATATACACAGAAGCACACACACACAAGCAGGCACACACAAACACAAATGCACACATGCATATACACACAGGTGCACACACACACACACAACTCAGCGATGGGAGAGGCCCCAGCATGAGGCACCTGCTGGGGTCCAGTTCCACAAAGGATGCAGCATAACTCTGGGGCAGCAACCGCTACACAACAGAGGGCAATCATCCCCATTCTTAAACAAAAAGTGCAAGCAATGGTAATTTATTGCTATTATACTAAGTAGGGTCTCTCCTCTTAGCACTGGACACTGTGGCCAGACTGTTCTCTGGGGTGGAACCGTCCTGGGCACTGCAGGGTGCTGAGCAGCATCCCTGGCCTCCACCCACTCCATGCCAACAGCACCCCCATCAGGATAACCACAGATGTCCCCAGACATCATCCATCCCCCAGTCATGATAAACCACAAATGTCACCAGACATCTCCCAGTGTCCCCTGGGGAGCAGGATCAGCCCCAGCTGAGAACCACCACACTAGAACAATGGCAACAAAAATAACCACAAAATCCCAGAATCCAGCAGCACAGCACTGAGCAAGGTCAGTGACACGGGGCCGATGTTGGTGCCTCTGGATCTCACGTTGAAATGTGACCCCCAGTGTTGGAGATGAGGCTGGGTGGGCGGCATTTGGGTTGTGGGGGTGGATGCCTCATGAATAGCTTGGTGCTCTCCCCTCAGGAATGAATGAGTTCCCACTCTGTTAGTTCACGGACAACCTGGTTGTTAAAAAGAGCCTGGCACCTCCTCCCTCCTTTCTGTGGCTCCCTCTCTGGCCATATGAGATGCCTGCTCCCCCTTCACCTTCTGCTATGAGTGGAAGCTTCCTGAGGCCTCACCAGAAGCCCAGCAGATGCTGGCAGCATGCTTGTATGGTCTGCAGAACTGTGAACCAGATAAACTTCTTTGCTTGATAAATCCCTCAGCCTCCGCTCTATTCCTTTATAGCAACACGAAACGGACAATGACAGTCAGGCACGGGGAGACACGCACAGCTTGACTGGGCCTCAGGTCAGGAAGGAAACTTCCCTTTCTAGTCATATGTGGATGGGGCCTATGTTCACTGGGGAAGTGGCACCTGCAAACCTCAGCTCTTCCATCTGTAAAATGGGCATCTCCACACCCACTTAGCTGAGATCATGGGAGCAAAGGAGAAGCTAAATCCCTAAGGATGCAGCCCCACAATGGGCCCTAGGAAGAGCTTCAGGGAGACAGCCCAGAAGCCAAGTCTCAGCCATAAGCAGAAGGTACTGGAAGGTTTTCCAGGAGCAGACAGCCCTCCTCGGACAGTGGAAAGATGGTAAAGGACGTGAACCCACAATTCACACAAGGAAACAAACCCCCAAGCCTAAAAAGAGATGTTCACTTTGGCTTTTTAATTTTTTGAGACAGGGTCTCGCTCTGTCACCCAGGCTGGAGTACAGTGGTATGATCACAGCTCACTGCAGCCTTGACCGCCTGAGCTCAACTGATCCTCCTGCCTCAGCCTCCCCAGTAGCTGGAATTACAGGTGCATGGCACCATGCCTGGCTAATGTTTGTATTTTTTTTTAGAGATGGGGTCTCACTATGTTGTCCAGGCTGGTCTCAAACTCTTAGACTCAAGCAATCCACCCACCTTGGCCTCCAAAGTGCTGATATGATAGGTGTGAACCACCGTGCCCGGCGGAGTTGTCCAGCTTTAACAAACAGCAACAAATGCACCAATAACAAAATTCCACCCTGGCCCCTCGGACTGTCACAGATGGAAGCCTCATGACGCCCAGTGTCTTCTAGGATCTGCGGAATGGGGGCCTCTCCGGCACAGATAATAGAGGGTCCCTGGTCAACATTTTGGGAAGAAAAGGTGGCGGCATCGTCGGAACCGAGAAGGTGTTACCTGCTGATGTGACGATTCTGTACCTAGGAATTTACTGTAAAGACCTTGTTGGACACATGGGCAAAGATGTCTACCTATATCCTTATCCTTGTTCTGATGGCAGAACTGTGAATGCCTCCAAACTGGAACCATCTCAAATCTGCCTACAGAGGTGTGGTTAGGCCACGTTGCATTTCTAGGATGGGTGGTGTGCAGTGGTGGCTCGGAGGGCACCCGCAGGCTATGTTAAGTGAAAGAGTTATCAGATGTGTGGTCTCTTTTCTCTCTCCTTCTTTCTTTCTTTCTCTTTCTCTTCCCTCCCTCCCTCCCTCCCTCCTTCCTTCCTTCCGTCTTCCTGTCTTTCTGTCTCTCTCTCTTTCTTTCCTTCCTTCTGATGGAGTCCTGCTCTGTCACCCAGGCTAGAGTGCAGAGGTGCGATCTCGGCTCACTGCAACCTCTGCTTCCTGGGGTCAAGCAATCCTCCTGCCTCACCTTCCAAGCAGCTGGGATTACAGCACCCACCACCATGCCTGGCTAATTTTTGTATTTTTAGTAGAGATGGGGTTTCACCATGTTGGCCAGGCTGGTCTTGAACTCCTGATCTCAGGTGATCTGCCCACCTCGGCCTCCCAAAGTGTTGGCATTACAGGCGTGAGCCACCACTCCCGGCTAGTGGACCATTTTATATGGGTCATATAAAGTACGGACTACCTACCTGTCCTGTCCCATTGGCCTGTTTGTTCTTTTGGCAATGCCACCTTGTGCCTCTTTGTTTTTTGTTCATATGTTTTTGTTTTGTTTTGTTTTTTGAGATGAGGTCTCACTCCATCCACCAGGCTGGAGTGCAGTGGTACCACCACAGCTCACTGCAGCCTCCACCTCCTGAGCTCAAGCGATCCTCCCACCTCAGCCTCCCGAGTGGCTGGGACCACAGGTGCACACCAACACACCAGGCTAATTTTTTATTTTTGTAGAGACAGGGTCTTGCTGTGTTGTCCAGGCTGTTCTTTAACTCCCGGACTCAAGCAATCCTCCTGCCTCAGCTTCCCAGGTATCTGGGACTACAGGTGCATGCCACCATGCCCGCTTAGTTATTTATTTTTTGTAGAGACGGGTTTCACTATGTTGCCTAGGCTGGTTGAGAAAGTTTTTAATTCCTTCACAGAGCTGTGTGACCATCACCACTATCTCGTTCCAACACTTTTTCTTTTCTTTTTTTGAGAAGGAGTCTCGCTCTGTCGCCAGGCTGGGGTGCAGTGGCGCGATCTCGGCTCACTGCAACCTCCGTCTCCCAGGTTCAAGCGATTCTCCTGCCTTACCCTCCCGAGTAGCTGGGACTACACGCATCAGTCACCACGCCCGGCCTTTTTTTGTTTGTTTTTTGTTTTTAAGAGCTAACATTCTGGCCGGGCACGGTGGCTCAAGCCTGTAATCCCAGCACTTTGGGAGGCCGAGACGGGCGGATCACGAGGTCAGGAGATCAAGACCATCCTGGCTAACACGGTGAAACCCCATGTCTACTAAAAAATACAAAAAACTAGCCGGGCGAGGTGGTGGGCGTCTGTAGTCCCAGCTACTCGGGAGGCTGAGGCAGGAGAATGGCGTAAACCCGGGAGGCGGAGCTTGCAGTGAGCTGAGATCCGGCCACGGCCACGGCACTCCTGCCTGGGCAACAGAGCGAGACTCCGTCTCAAAAAAAAAAAAAAAAAAAAAAAAAGAGTTAACTTTCTGTCACCCAGACCAGACTACAGTGGCACCTTCTTCTCTCACTGAAGCCTTGAACTCCTGGTCTCAAGCGATCCTCCCACCTCAGCCTCCCAAGTTGCTGAGATTACAGGCATGAGCCACTGTGCTGGATGAATTCCAGAACTGTTTCATCAACTTAAACGGAAACCCTGTCGGCATTAGCAGTCACCCCGTCCCTCCAACCACACGTCCATGTTCGCTGTGGATCTGCCTGTTACGGACATTTCTGTGTGTTTCTGCTTTTTTTTTTCTCTTTTTTTTGAGACAGAGTCTTGCCCTGTGGCCCAGGCTGGAGTGCAGGGACATGATCTTGGCTCACTGCAACCTCTGCCTCCTAGGTTCAAGCAATTCTCCTGCCTCAGCCTCCTCAGTAGCTGGGACTACAGGCGCCACCACACCCAGCTAATTTTTTGTATTTTTAGTAGAGACGGGGTTTCACCATGTTGGCCAGGCTGGTCTCGAACTCCCAACCTCAGGTGATCCGCCTGTCTTGGCCTCCCAAAGTGCTGGGATTACAGGCCTGAGCCCCCACGTCTGGCCTGGCTTCCTTCATGAAATAGGTGTTGAGGGGACCACAGCTCTGAGCCCACTCCCCAACCACGTTTCTGCACTGATGGAGGAGGCGGGGCTAGTCTGAGGGAAGCAGCTAGAAGACTTAAGATGTTCTCTGTGCCCCGTCCCCTCACAGCTGCATGGCCTCGGACAAGTCGCTTCTGTGCTGTCTGTGGAGAACTATCTAAAAGTGGGATTGGAGCTGGGGGCGGTGCCTCACACCTGTAATACCAGCAGCTCGGGAGGCCGAGGTGGGCGGATCACCTGAGGTCAGGAGTTCGAGACCAGCCTGGCCGACGTGGAGAAAGAGTTTAGAGTCTTGTTCATGGCGAAACCCTGTCTCTACCAAAAATACAAAAATTAGCTGGGCATGGTGTCGGGCGCCTGTAGTCCCAGCTACTCAGAAGGCTGAGGCAGGAGAATCGCTTGAACCTGGGAGGCGGAGGTTGCAGTGAGCCGAGATCACACCACCGCACTCCAGCCTGGGTGACAGAGCAAGACTGCGTCTTGAAACAAAAACAAACAAACAAACAAACAATAAAAGTAGGACTGGCATTTCCCTCTCATGGTCATATGCAAATGGGCGAATTAAATTCTTTCTGGAAGAGGCCGGAAAGGCACTGCATGAATGGGATATACCGCGGGCACCACGGACCAGCTGCTGCAAGGTACGGCCAGAGTTCTGCCGCCTCGGGGAGGCCTGCGTATCCTGAGACGAGAGATGCTGCCTTCTCACCTCGGGTGCCTGGTCTGGCCCAGAGCCCGTCACACCTGGGCTGGTGCAGTCCAGGTGAAATCCGCCCTGCCAGCCACCCCCACCACCTCCCTGGGGGGCCCCTACTGGGCCTGCATTCTGACATCATGCCTTCAAACTCAACGGTGAGGCTGCAGCAACACGCATCCCATGTGACGCTGAAGATGGGGCTTGGGGCTGACTTTGAGCCCTTCCTCTCCTTCTCTGTTTTCTCACTACAATGTTGTGCCACCATCACCACCATCCTCTCCAGAACTTTCTCCTCTTCCCAAACTGAAGCTCCGTCCCTGTGAAACATTCAGTCCTTGTCTCCCTCCCCAGCCTCCCGGCACCCCCCATCCTACTTCCCGTCTCTGTGAATCTGACGACTCTAGGGGCCTCCCAGAAGTGGGATCACACAGGACACGTCCTTTCGTGTCTGGCTCCTCTCACTGAGCGTGAGGTCCTCGAGGTTCATCACGCTGCAGCCTGTATCTGGATTCCCTTCCTTTTCATGGCTGAGTAATATTCCACTGTCTGGTTGGACCATGCTGTGTTTATCCACTGATGGACGCCTGGGGTGGCAGAATTCCACCCTGGAGTTGTTGGGAATCGTGCTGCTGTGCACATGTGTGTGCAAACACCTCTTTGAGTCCCTGCCATCGGTTCTGTGGGATCTATACCCAGGAGTAGGATTGCGGGGCCCTATGGTAACGCCATGTTTACCCATATGAGAAGCCGCCAGGCTGGGCCTTGTTCCATCCCCACCAGCCGCGCACGAGGGTCTGTTTCTCCACCTCCTCTCCTGCTCTTGTCCGAAACCGCACTTGTTATCTGAGCCTCAGTGTCCTATTAAATAGGCACGGGATTCCTCCAAGGCTGCTGGCAGGCCCTGTGAAAGGCTGTCAGCTCCAGCTGCCGTTAGCCTTAGAGGCACAATGGTTATCTCTGAGCTGTCAGGGAACCAGGGAAGAAAGGCTGGTTGGAGTCTCTCTTTCTTTTTTCTTTTTCTTTCTTTCTTTTTAGACAGGGTCTTGCTCTGTTGCCCCGGCTGGAGTGCAGTGGCACCATGATAGCTCACTGCAGCCTGGACCTCCTGGGCTCAAGCCGTCCTCCCACCTCAGCCTACGGAGTAGCTCTCTCTTTCTTTTTCTTTTTCTTTTCTTTTTTTTTTTTAAAGAAACGTTGTGTTTAATGGTAAAGCTTAGCACACCCCAGCCCCAGGAATGGCGTGGAGCTGTAGCAGAAACAGGCAGGTGGCCCCCATGGAGCCTCACATGGCGAAGAGGATAAGGAAGGCGATCATCACATGGAAGAGCCCCATGACCTCAGACAGGGCAAAGTCCAGAATGGCACAGAAGAAGAAGAGCTGCTGCTTGAGAGACAGGTTCCTGGCATAGCCAATGATCAAGTTGCCCAACACTGTTCCAATGCCAGCCCCTGAACCTGCCACACCAATTCTGGCTGCCCCAGCACCAATCAACTTGGCTGCTGTGTCAATGTCCCAGGAGACAACACTGGTCTGGAACTCCCGTCTGGCCACCTGGAGTGGGAAGCTGCTGTAGGAAGGCTGTTGAGATGAATTCACCGGGCTGTTCAAGAAGGAGGCAGATGGGAGGCTGAGACAGGAGAATGGCCTAAAACTCAGGAGGCAGAGCTTGCAGTGAGCTGAGATACGGCCACTGCACTCCAACCTGGGCGACAGAGTGAGACTCCGTCTCACAAAAAAAAAAAAGAAGGAGGCAGACACAGGCCTGATTAGCCCCCTGGTACAGCAGCGGATCGGAGCTGGAGAAATGAGCAATGGCCCGGTGGTCTGCATTTTTTCAGTCGTTGGTAACTAACATGAATTGATAACGCCATATCTAGATTGCCATCACCTCTCCCAGCACTGGGGGGAAATACCCCTCCACACTGCCCAGCCCACAACCCTGCCTGTTGCTGGCTCCCGGCCCCAAGTCACCTGCACTCCCCCCTGTTTCTTTTTTTTTAGACAGGGTCTTGCTCTGTTGCCCAGGCTGGAGTACAGTGGCACCATGATAGCTCACTGCAGCCTGGACTTCCTGGGCTCAGGCCATCCTCCCACCTCAGCCTCCAGAGTAGCTGGGACCACAGGTTGGCAACACCCTATTCAGCTAATTAAAACATTTTTTTTTGTAGAGACGGGGCCTTGCTGTCACCAGGAACTCCTGGGTTCAAGCAATCCTCCTGCCTCGGCCTCCCAAAGTGCTGGGATTATGGGTGTGAGACACAGCGCCTGGCTCTAGTCTTTTTGGGTGTCCCTTGGGAGTGATCTGGAAAGCTTTGGGGAAGTGCACAGAGCAGAACGGGTGCCTCCTCAGGGCGTGTGGACACGCAGACACATGCAGACACACACAGGCACATGCCGGCACACACAGGCAGACACACACACACAGGTACACGCAGGCACACGCAGGCACATGCAGGCACACACACACGCTCACCCACAGGTACACGCAGACACACGCAGGCACACGCAGACACGCCCACACATGGGTACACGCAGACACATGCAGAACCAGATTCACACACACGCTCACACGCAGGTATACGCAGACACACGCAGGCACAGACATGCTCACACACAGGTACACGCAGACACGCAGGCACACGCAGACACAGAGACGCTCACACACAGATACACGCAGACACACAGGCACACGCAGGCAGACACACACACACAGGTACATGCAGACACACACAGGCACACACAGGCAGACACACACACACAGGTACATGCAGACACACACAGGCACACACAGGCAGACATAGACACACGCTCACACACGGGTACACGCAGACACACGCAGAACCAGATACACACACGCTCACACACAGGTACATGCAGACACACACAGACACACGCAGAACCAGACACACAGACGCATGTACACACACGCAGACACATGCAGCACAGGCACGTGCTCCCAGAGCAGGAGTTGTGAGGCTGGTGGAATCCAAGAATGAGTTTCCCAACCCACCGCAGTGGGGCGGCCTCGGATGACGTGCAGGCACGCAGCCCGGATGGCCCCAGAGGACCGCAGCAAAAACAAACACGCCGGGTCGATTCCAGCAGAACCCTTCGACCCAGGCCTGTACGCTGTGTGCTGGGAATCTGCCCTGGGTGGGGCTGTCCCACTCCCTCCCAGAGTTCGCTGTGGTCCCTGGATGCTTGCTGACCCCAGGGAGGACAGGGCGGGCCGCGGCGGGTGGGGGATGGGCACTGCAGCAGCTGCTGGCCGCCCTCACGCGTCTGGGAAACAGGAACTCTTGGGAACGAAACTTGGTCTTTTAAATGAATTAATTAATTTAAGAAACAGGGTGTTGCTTCGCTGCGCAGGCTGGAGTGCAGTGGTGCAATCACAGCTCACTGCAGCCTCGACTTCCTGGGCTCAAGTGATCCTCCCACCTCAGCCTCCTGAGTAGCTGGGACTACAGGTGCGCACCACCACACCTGGGTAATTTTTTTTTTTTTTTTGAGACAGAGTCTCGCTCTGTCGCCCAGGCTGGAGTGCAGTGGCCGGATCTCAGCTCACTGCAAGCTCCGCCTCCCAGGTTTACGCCATTCTCCTGCCTCAGCCTCCCAAGTAGCTGGGACTACAGGCACCCACCACCTCGCCCGGCTAGTTTTTTGTATTTTTTAGTAGAGACGGGGTTTCACCGTGTTAGCCAGGATGGTCTCAATCTCCTGACCTCGTGATCTGCCTGTCTCGGCCTCCCAAAGTGCTGGGATTACAGGCTTCAGCCACCACGCCTGGCCTTATCTGGGTAATTTTTAAAACTTTTTTTTACAGATGGGGTCTCCCTGGATTGCCCAGGCTGGTCTCAAACTCCCAAACGCAAACGATCCTCCTGCCTCGGCTTCCTGAGTAGTTAAGACTACAGGAGTGCGGCACCACCCTGGCTAATTTTTAAAATTTGTTCTAAAGACGGGGTCTCGCTATATTGCCCAGGCTTGTCTCAAACTCCTGGGCTCAAGTGATCCTCCCACCTCAGCCTCCCAAAGTGCTGGGATTACAGGTGTGGGCCTCTGCACCCGGCCTGAATTTGTTCTTAACTCATTCACGCTACATGAGTCACCAGGGCTGTCCCGTGTTCAAAGTTCCAGTAAGTCTTTGTACTCCTGTTGGCAGGGTCAGGACAAGGTCCACCTTGCAGGCTGGGGCCGTGGGGGCAGTAAGTTCAGTCTCTGTGTTGCATAACCAATCACCACCCATGTGGTGGCTTCCAACACCATCCACTTAGTACATCACAGTTTTGGGGGATCAGGAGTCTGGGAACAGCCAAGCCAAGGCCTCTGCTCAGGGTCCCCCTAGGGCTGCAGTCTGGGTGTTGGACGGGGCTGTGTCTCATCCGAGGCTCGGCTGGGGAAGGTTCCTCATTCAGCATTCCCTCAAGCTGCTGGGACCATTTGCCTCCCTGTGGTTGTAGGACCGGGGTCCCTGTTTCCTTGCTGGCTGTTGCCTGGGGGACACTCCCAGCTCCTAGGGGCCATGCTTGGGTCCTAGCTATGAGGCCCTTCTTGGCCTTCTCGCAATGCACTGCTCACTTCTTCATACCAGGAACCAGCAGGGGAGTGTCTTCCCATGACTCTGCTAAGCTAGAGTCTTCTGGCTGGGTGTGGTGGCTCACGCCTGTAATCCTAGCACTTTGGGAGTCTGAGGCAGGAGAATTGCTTGAAGCCAGAGGCAGAGGTTGCAGTGAGCCGAGATCATACCACTGCACTCCAGCCTGGGCGACACAGCGAGGGAATAAATCTAAAAAGAAAACACAGAACACCCCTATATAAAATGTTATGGCATTATGGCATGGTCACAGCTCATTGCAGCCTCGACCTCCCAGGCTCCAGATCCTCCCACCTCAGCCTGTCAAGTAGCTGGGGCCACAGGTACGCACCACCACGCCCGGCAAATTCTTTTATTTTTTTTGTAGAGACGGTGGTCTCCTTGTTGCCCAGGCTGGTCTTGAACTCTTGGGCTCAAGCAATCCTCCCACCTCGGCCTCCCAAAGTGCTGAGATTACAGCCGTGAGCCACCACGCCCGGCCTCACGCTTGTCTTATTCAGCATTAGGACATCATAGAGGGTGCTGATTCTTACAGGTTTTGAGGGTCTGAGGGTTTTGAGGCTCAGAGATTTGCTGAGACTCAGGTAGACGTAGGCAGAACTGGGACCAATTCCCCGTTAGAGCCGGGGACCCTCAGAGAACCCAATACGGGACCCAGGGGACCGAGGGCAGCCTAGTGCTGACTCCTTACTTGCCCTGCTCACTACTCTATTTTAGGAAGTGATTTGCATTTTTCTATTTGATTGAATCTCTTCCTGAATGCTGGCTCCGATTCTTTGTGGAATGAGGCAGAATATAAATAAATCAACAGAAAACGGTGCTCCAGCCATGAGTGGGAGACTGCCCGTCCTGCAGGGCCGAAGGAATGCACGAGCAACGTCCGCTCAGGGTTAGGCTCAACGGCCGGTAGCCCCAGGTTTCATGGCTAACCAGGCCGGAGAAGCTGGGCAGAAAAGCACCTGTTTGCAGCTCCTGTTCAGTGGGGTTTCTCCCCCTCAGCCCTGTGGACATTGGGGCTGGATCCTTCTCTCTGGGGTGGGGCCGTCCTGGACACCGCAGGGTGCTGAGCAGCGTCTCTGGCCTCCACCGACTCCCTGCCAGGAACCCCTCAACACCCCGAGACCAAGAATCATCAGCTTCCAAACGTTAACATGCCCAAGTAGGGAAACCATGCTAAAGGAATTTAGCTAAGGTCACAGAGCTGGGAAGGGGTGGATCGGGGCCTCAAACCCCTGGCTCCTGGCCCCCTAGGGGCCGAGCTGTGGGGATTTGGATCCCAGACTGACCCCCGGCATGGAAAACCACCAGCGTGGAGCGGCGCCAGACCTGCTTGTCTGTCGCTTGTCTGCGAGAGGCCAGGAAATGGCTGGGAGAGGGAGAGACGGTTAAACGAAAAAACATCCCAAGAATGCACACTGCTCGTCTCCGGCCCTGGCAGCCCGCCCCGCCGGTGCCTGCAGCAGAGGGTCCCATGATTTTGGGCTCCGCCTCAGCATCTGCGGGATGGGTGCCACTGGGCGGGCAGGTCCAGACCTCGCCAAGGTCTGCACAGGGGTCACCCAGACACACCTGACTCAGACCATGTGGCTCAGTTTGTTTTGAAATTTCACTGCCCAGCGTAACAGGGCCGAGGCCACTCCCAGCGCGGCTGGCTCCGGTCCGGGTCTCTGTGTCCTGCAGCTCAGGGTGGCCGGGGCGGGCGGGAGGACAGGCACCTGGCACCCACCCAGACTGCACCCTGGCCATCAGGCTGTCCCGGGAAGCCAGGCGGCCGGGAAGATAAATGGCAGAGTCAACAGGGCAGGTGCAGGAAAGGACGCTCCCTGTGTGTGCTTCTGAAGCCCTGAGCACACAGCCCTGTCGGCTGGGAATCTGGAGTGTTTTCCTCTGAGGTCTGCAAGTGTTTATGGTAACGAGGAGGGAGGAGGGCACAGGGACGGCAGCCGCTGGGCAGCAGCTCCACCTGCTGGTCACCTTCCTCGGTGACACACAAGGACAAGCTGCCGATCGAAGGGGCTTTGGCAGAAATACAGGGAGCAGGGGACGCACCCCCACGGACAGGGGCTTTTCTGGTTGCCAGACGTGCAGATGACGGGTCTGACATCCCCATTTCCCAGGAACTCTGTGGATGGGTGTCCTGGGGCTGCCGTAAGCAAGTGCCACAAATGGGGGGTTAAAACCACAGATACGGATCCTCTCCCAGTTCTGGAGGCCAGAAGTCCCACATCACGGAGTCTGCAAGCCTGTGCTCCCTCCAGAGGCTCCAGGGGACCCTTCCTGCCTCCTCCAGCTCTGGGCGTGCAGGTATCTCTCGGCTTGTGTCCTCCTCCCTGGACACCCAGCCAGACTCCACTGGAAATTTTAAAAAAACCGTTGCACCCTCCTCAGTGCCCATCCCAGAGCACCCACTCAATAAATGCTGGAGGAACTCCGGGGCAGGGGAATGCAGGTGTGTCCAGGGGTCAGGGCCTAAACACACAGCTAAGTGAGTCCTGCCGACCCCACCAGCCCCAGTCCTGGCCCCTGATATTGGTCCCGGCCTGGCCTGCTCACCCCTTCATACCTTTCTGTCTAAGAAGCAGGGATAGGATGCGGCCCTGCTGCTCTCTGCCTGGTTTTTTTTTTTTTTTTTTTTTTTTTTTTGAGACTGAGTCTCACTCTGTTGCCCAGGCTGGAGTGCAGTGGTGCCATCTCCACTCACTGCAACCTCCACCTCTTGAGTTCAAGAGAGTCTCCTGCCTCAGCCTCCCAAGTAGCTGGGACTACAGGTGCACTCCACCATGCCCGGCTAATTTTTGTATTTTTAGTAGAGACAAGGTTTTGCCATGTTAGCCAGGCTTGTCTCGAACTCCTAACCTCAGGGGATCTGCCCACCTCAACCTCCCAAAGTGCTGGGATTGCAGACGTGAACCACCATGCCCAGCTCTCTGCCTGTTCTGTTTTATTTTATTTTAGAGACAAGGTCTTGCTGTTACCCAGGCTGGACTGCAGTGGTGCAATCACAGCTCACTGCAGCCTTGAACTCTTGGCCTCAAGGGATCCTCCCCTCTCAGCCTCCCAAGTAGCTGGGACTATAGGTGCCATCAAGCCCAGTTAATTTTTACTTTTTTTTTTTTTTGAAACAGAGTCTCAGTCTGTCTCCCAGGCTGGAGTGCAGTGGCGCAATCTTGGCTCACTGCAACCTCTGCCTCCTGGGTTCAAGCGATTCTCCTGCCTCAGCCTCCCGAGTAGCTAGGATTACAGGTGCGTGCCACCATGCCTGGCTAATTTTTGTATTTTTAGTAGAGATGGGGTTTCACCATGTTGGCCAGGATGGTCTTGAACTCCTGATCCCAGACAACCCATCCGCCTTGGCCTCCCAGAGTGCTGGGATTACAGGCATGAGCCACTGCGCCCGGCAATTTTTACATTTTTTAAGAGACAGAGTCTCACTATGTTGCCCAGGCTGGTCTTGAACTCCTGGGCTCAAGTGATCTTCCCCACCTCAGCCTCCCAAAGTGCTGGGATTACAAGCGTGGGTCACCGTGCCTGGCCTCTGCCTGGTTGTTGAGGCAGAGACTGGTGTCTTCTTCCCTCGTCTTCCCCCCGTATCAGGCCTCAAGAAAGACTTACATGAACCCTGTGGGAACATGCACTAGGACGTCCCTCACCAGAAGTGCCTTCACTGCAGGCCCAGCCTGAAAGTGATTAATCTCTGCTTCCACCTCTCCCTTCCCCCAACAGTTTGTCTAAAAGTGCCTAGTGGCCTGGGTGACAGACTGACAAGGTGTCTCTCGGGTGGCCTGGAGCACCAGCTGTCAATTCCTTCACTTGCAAATTACCCAGGAGGGGTTAGCAGAGATACTGAGTTCCCAAACCACAGGGGGGTGAGAACAGGTCTGAGGCTGTGGGGTGGGACATGGGGGCCCCTCCCTGGTCCCTGGTGTTGTTCACTAAACACAGCAGCAAAGCTGTGTCTGCAGCCAGGACACCTGCAGCCAAGCTCCTGGCTGCACTCCCAATGCCCACTTCTGCAGGGGTTTGCCCCCCACCCTGCAGGGATGGGACACCTCCCCTTCTCCTCGAGGGTGGGGACACTGTGACATGATCCTCAACAAGATGCCTGGTCAGGCCCCATTCACTGTGCATCACCCAACAGGTGTCAGAACAATGCATGAACCATTATATGGTCTAAGATGTGGGCTCTGCTCAAGGTAGGCACAACTGTGTGGAATAAAATATCAAGGTTTCACAAGGTGACAAGTGGCCAGTTGCTCGAGTTGTGTTAGAGAAACAGAGAATGTCTGGGACGGGACGGGGAGGCGAGAACAGTTTGTGGAGGGTATGGCATGCAGCCTGTGCCCTATAACCCTCGCTTTTTTTTTTTTTTTTTTGAGGCGGTGTCTCGCTCTGTCGCCCGGACTGGAGTGCAGTGGCCAGATCTCAGCTCACTGCAAGCTCCGCCTCCCGGGTTCACGCCATTCTCCTGCCTCAGCCTCCCGAGCAGCTGGGACTACAGGCGCCCGCCACCTCGCCCAGCTAGTTTTTTGTATTTTTAGTAGAGACGGGGTTTCACCGTGTTAGCCAGGATGGTCTCGATCTCCTGACCTCGTGATCCGCCCGTCTCGGCCTCCCAAAGTGCTGGGATTACAGGCTTGAGCCACCGCGCCCGGCACCCTCGCTTTAAGCCAGGATGCCAGCATCATCCTATGTCACCTACCACCCATCTCTTGAAGTCATTGCCAAAGTGAAAAAGCAAAATGGAAATACTTTGCCAAAGGGACGAGAGACAAAAAGTTGAGGTCCTTAATATATAAAGATCTCCAACAAATCAATAAAGGTGAACAAACCAGCTTAATAAATGTGGGATCCTGGATCAGGTCATGGAACACAAAAGCACAGGGAAATGGAAAAAAGGATGAAATTTGAATCAGCCCTGTACTTAATATTGTAGCAAGGTTGATTTTTTTAGTGGTGATAAATGTTCTGTAGTTATGGAAGATGTCAGCCAATGGGAAGCCAATGGTGTAAGGGAACACTGTACTATTTTTGCACCTCTACTGTAATTCACAAATTATCTCAAAATTTAACAAATAAATTGTTAAAAGTGAACATAATCCACAAAAAGCATTATAAATGTTCATTATGAAAAAGTCAAGCTCTCCAGTAATAAAAAAGATTATAGATCATACAATCAGATGTTACTTTTAGCCTTTAAATGACAATTTTTTTTTTTTGAGACAGGGTCTAGCTCTGTTGCCCAGGCTGAAGTGCAGTGGTGCAATCATGCCTTACTGTAGCCTTGACTTCCTGGGGTCAAGGGATCCCCCTACCTCCACCTTCCAAGTAGCTGGGACTACAGGTGCATGCCACCATGGCTGGCTAATTGTTAATTTATTTTATTTTATTTTATTTATTATATATATTTTTTTGAGACAGAGTCTCGCTCTGCCGCCCAGGCTGGAGTGCAGTGGCGCAATCTCGGCTCACTGCAAGCTCCGCCTCCTGGGTTCACGCCATTGTCCTGCCTCAGCCTCCTGTGTAGCTGGGACTATAGGCGCCCGCCACCGCACCTGGCTAATTTTTTGTATTTTTAGTAGAGACGGGGTTTCACGGTATTAGCCAGGATGGTCTCGATCTCCTGACCTCGTGATCTGCCTGTCTTGGCCTCCCAAAGTGCTGGGATTACAGGCGTGAGCCACCGCGCCCGGCCATTTTTTTTTTTTTTTGAGACAGAGTCTTGCTCTGTCACCCAGGCTGGGGTACGGTGACGTAATCTTGGCTCACTGCAACCCCCATCTGCCAAGTTCAAGTGATTATCCTGCCTCAGCTTCCCGAGTAGCTAGGACTGCAGGTGCAAGCCACCACGCCCAGCTATTTTTTGTAGTTTTAGTAGAGATGGGGTTTCACCATGTTGGCCAGGATGGTCTCGATCTCTTGACCTCAGGTGATCTGCCCACCTCGGTCTCCCAAAGTGCTGGAATTATAGGCATGAGCCACCGTGCCCAGCCAAATTGTTAAATGTTTTTGTAGAGATGGGGTCTTGCTATGTCACCCAGTTTGGTCTCAAACTCCTGGGCTCAAGCAATCCTCCTGCCTCAGCCTCCCAAAGTGCTGAGAATATAGGCATGAACCACTACACCTGGTCCAACTGGCAAGTATTTTTTTAAAATAGATAATATCCAGGGATGGTCAAGGTGTGATAAATCATGGACTAGCACACAGTGGGTGGAGGACACTGGAATTGTAAGCAAGCCTTCCTCTGGAAAACTGTCCTAAGGATATGCTCATAGGATTGTGCAGAGGTGCACACACAAGCACTTTCCTGAAGCATTATTATGGATAAAGGTAAACAAATAATAAACAACTTAGATGCCTTGCTTGAGCCCAGGAGTTCCAGGCTGCAGTGAGCCCTGATGGCGGTACTGTACTCCTATTTAATTTAGGAGATTAGTTCAGTAATCTATGGTACAACCATAAGATAAAACACTTAACATTCACTAAAAAGGATGTTGCAAATCTGTATTTGAAAATGTGGAAAGAGTCCCATAATATATTGCAAAATTAAAAAAAACCCAACAAATTAAAGAAGAGTATCAATAGTATGAGTCTATGATTATTCGGAAAAGTCCATACATGTGTGGGTGTAGTGCATATTTTTTAACACTACATGTTTGGAAGAACTAAAAGTCATCAGGACAGGTTGGAGAAGTTGGCTCCAGGATTGGGATAGAAAAAATATTATATCTCTGGAGCATATTTTTTGTGCCAGAAAGTAAGGAAACTCAAAGAATTATGGCAATGTATCAGAAGGACACAGAGCCAGCGTGGCTGGGTGCCAGTGGTTCATGCTTATAATCCTACCGCTTTGGGAGGCTGAAGTGGGAGGATGGTTTAAGGTCAGGAGCTCAAGACCAGCCTGGGCAACATAGGGAGACCCCCATTTCTGAAAAGAATTTAAAAAAATAGCAGTGGCACGTGACTGTAGTTCCAGCTACTTGGGAGGCTGAGGTGAGAGGATTGCTAGAGACCAGAAGTTTGAGGCTGCAGTAAGCTGTGATTGCATCACTGTACTCCAGCCTAGGTGACAGGCAAGAGACCTTGTCTCCAAAAAAAAAAAAAAAAAATTAGCCAGGCATGGTGGTGTGTCCAGCTACTTGGGAGGCGGAGGAGGGAGGATCACTTGAGCCCAGGAGGTTGAGGCTGCAGTGAGGCATGATTGCACCACTGCATTCCAGCCTGGGTAATAGGGCAGACCCTGCCTCAAATAAAGAATAAGAGAGAGGGATGGAAGGAAAGGGGAAAGAAGGAAGGAAGGGAGGGAAGGGCGGGCCTTGTTCTTAGAAAAAGTCCACCAAGATCTTTAGGGTTAACGGGGCATGATGTCTCCAGCTTGATTTCAAATGACTGGAAATAAATTAATATGCATACATGTATAAGTACATGCATATAATTCTGTGTATATATAACTGCATAATGATATATCTAGTATATATGCCATATAAGTAACTATCTTTCTGTGTATATATAGATATACACACACATATCCACCTGCAATTTATACATAAATACATAGACACACATACATGTGTATACACACACACGGTGAACGATGGAATGAGAGAACGATAAAATAAAAAATAGGGCAAGTGTAAACAGTTGGCATATTTGAGTAGAAAGAGTATATGAAGTGACTGCATCTATTCTTGCAACTTCTCAGTAAGTTCGAAACGATATTGAAAACAGCCAGTTAGAAATAGGCAGCCTGGAAGAGACTTTAATAGTCTTCATCCCCAGACTGGGATTACCAGGGGAACTTTTCCTTTTAAAAACAAAATGGAGACATCATTCATATACCATAAAATTCACCCTCATAAAGTGTAAAATTCAGTTTTCAAAAAATTTTATTATTATTTTTTGAGACAGAGTCTTGCCCTGTCGCCCAGACTGGAGCGTAATGGTGCGATCTCGGCTCACGGCAACCTCTGCCTCCTGGGTTCAAGTGATTCTCCTGCCTCAGCCTCCTGAGTAGCTGGGATTACAGGCGCCCGCCACCACGCCCAGCTATTTTTTGTATTTTTAGTAGAGACGGGGTTTCACCATGTTGGCCAGGCTGGTCTCGAACTCCTGACCTCATGATCCACCCACTTTGGCCTCCCAAAGTGCTGGGATTACAGGCGTGAACCACTGCACCCAGCCAAAATTCGTTGATTTTTCAGTATCCCTTTTTCTTTAAACCTTTGTGTGTTTTCTGAAAAAATTTTTTAGCAACGAGCCAGTGTTACTTTTGTAAACGTAAAGTTGTACTGTTTAGATGATGAAAAACGAACCTCTCACCCGCTCTGTAGACTGTGGAACCAGGGCTAGCTCAGCACGGCCTTGCAGCCGTCATGATGGGGTGAGATCGGGGAGGACTAAGAGCTCCCACCTTCCACTGTCCCACCCTCCAGCTTTGCCCACTCCAGCCCAAGCTGTGTGGCAAGACCCCTTGTTGGTGCAGGTGCTGGGGGCTGGCGGCTGCTGGCATTCCCACCTTCTAGAGTGACTTTCACACTCCCTGATGAGTTTCCCATTCTGCTCAGCAGGCCCATAAATTCAAAGCAAGGGCCGCAAATGGGGAACCTGGGATGGCACGTCTGGCTCGGGGAGCTGGGAGCCAGTGGGGCCAGACAAGCTGCTGGTGACCTCGGTGTCCCAAGAGCTCAGCTGAGGCTGAAAAGGAAGGATAGGGAGGGAAGGACACTCGCAGACTCTGGAAATGAGTGCAAATCCCAGCCCTGACATTTGACAGGCAAGGGCTCAAGTGAAAAAGGAGGTAGAATGTACACATACACGCACACAGGCATCCCTCAATGGGAACTCAGAGTGAATATCATGTGTAGATCCAGTAGAATGTCACCTTGGGCCAGGCATGGTGGCTCACACCTGTAATCCCAGCACTTTGGGAGGCCGAGGCGGGCAGATCACTTGAGGTCAGGAGTTCGAGACCAACCTGGCCAAGATGGCAAAACCCCGACTCTACTAAAAATACAAAAAATTAGCCAGGCATGGTGGCAGGTGCCTGTAGTCCCAGCTACTCAGGAGGCTGAGGCAGGAGAATCGCTTGAGCCTAGGAGGCAGAGGTTGCAGTAAGCAGAGATCGTGCCACTGTACTCCAGCCTCCAGCCTGGGTGACAGAGCGAGACTCCATCTCAAAAAAAAAAAAAAGTCACCTTGAAATCATAATGAAAGTGGAGAATCCTGACATCCACTACCACGCCAGGTGATCAAACTCTTCAGCAGTAAGTCATGCGGCTACCGTGTGCCCTTGATAGGATGTGATGAGAAGGCCCTCGCATCTGAGGTTTTTCTCCCCAAAACTCAACACTCCAGTCTGACCATGAGAAAAACACTGGACGAATCCAATAGAGGGACAACCTACAAAACACCTGACCAGACCTCCTCAAGACTGTTCAGGGCATCAGAAACAAGAACGCCGGAGAAACTGTCTCAGCCCTGAGGAGCCAGAGAAACAGAATGACTTCTTAGGATGGCTGGATGGGTGGGTAGGTGGACAGACGGATGGGTGGGTAGGTGGACAGACGGATGGGTGGGTGGATGGATGGGTAGATGAGCCTATGGGTGGATGGGTGAATGGGTGGATGGATAGGTGGATGGGTGGGTGGAAGGATGGATGAGTGGATGTATGGCTGGCTGACTGGCTGGCTGGCTGGATGGATAGATGGATGGATGGGTAGGTGGGTGGATGGATGGATAGATGGATGGATGACTAGGTGGGTTGGTGGTTCGGTGGATGGATGGATAGATGGATGGATGGATGGATGGATGGATGGATGGATGGATGGATAGGTGGATGGATAGATGGATAGGTGGATGGATGGATGGATGGATGGATAGGTAGATGGATGGATGGATGGATAGGTGGGTGGATGGATGGATAAATGAATGTCTGGGTAGATGGTTGGGTGAATGGACAAATAGACGATGGATGGATAGATGGATGGGTAATTGATGGGTGAGTGAATGTATGGATGGTGGATGGCTGGGTGGTTGGATGATCGCATGGAAGGCTGGATGAATGGTGGATGCATAGATGCATGGATGGATGGTGAATGGACGGACGGATGGATGGATGGATGGATAAGTGGATGGATGCCTGGGTGGATGGCTGAATGAATGGATGGATGGATGGATGGTGGGTGGGTGGTTAGGTAGATAGATGGATGGATGGGTGGATAAGAGGATGGATGCCTGGGTGAATGGCTGGATGAATGCTGGATAGACGGATGGATGGAGGATGGGTGGCTACAGACAGACAAGTTAGAAAGGTAGATGTCAGATGAAATAGTTACAGATACACACACTCACCTTTATGCATACATGCATGTACACACATATATTCCCACACATATCTTCCACACAAATGCAGATATTTTCACGCATGTATGTCCTAGGACTTTCCTGAATTTAAGTTTTCTGAGACATCCCAATCTGAGCTTCTTCCTGCTTCCTCCCTCGCCCCTTCCTCTCTGTCCACAGACGTCCAGTCACAAAATTCTGCCAATCTGGCTTCCACAAGGGCGGCCAGTTATTGACTTCTCTTTACCACCCTCACCTCCGACAGGCATTGTCTTGCCGGCATCCTTAGGTGTCAGGAGGGGCTCTCCTGTTTTGGATCTGGCCCTTCCATGTCCTCACCACATGGCTGCCATCTTTCTGATGCATAAGCCTAACCCCCTAAGTCCATGACATAATCCTGGCTTTCCCCGCTGGGCTGTGTGGACCCAGGGGCTGATGGTTCTCTGGGGTGGGGCTGTCCTGGGCACGGCAGGGTGCTGAGCAGCGTCCCTGGCCTCCCCAGACTTCATAACAGGAGTACTCCCCTCCAAGTTGTGACAACCACAGATGTCCCCAGACATCACCCAGTGTCCCCCAGGGGCCAGGGTCAGCCCCAGGTGAGGACCCCGGGTTGGAGGTTTCCCCACGGAGAGTTGCGGCGGCAAGAAGACACCAGGAGGATGTGACCTGCACGGAATCACCAGATCCTCCCTGAACATTTGGCTCCAGGGTCTCTGCCTGGACAGAACCATTCCCAGATGCAGACCCAGGGGCCTCTCCTGCCCCTCCGACCTCACCTGCGTGCCCTGTGTTGCTTCCTGTGCCGGGGAAGCTCACCCACGCTCTCAGGTCCTGGCCGGAAGGACAGAGGGCTCCCCGGGCACAACGTCTTCTGATGAGAATCACAGCTGCTGAGAGGCAGCTGCAGGGGGCTGGGAAAGTTCCGGGGACCCAAGGGAGCTGTGAGATCTAGCGCCTGGGATGGCAGAGGCTCCGGCCAGTGAGGACAACAGTGTGGGGGTCGGTACGCAGGCGGTCACCTTGTAACGGCCACAGACGGGCTGCAAATGGGAGGCAGGCCTGGGCTGCTGAGTCACCCGGGCCTCATGCAGTTTGCAAAAAGCTGTAACTCGAGGCAACATCACACCGACCGTGGAAGTGTGGAAGGGAGGCGGACGCTGTCTCAGCCTCCAGGAGCTCTGGGTGGGCATCTGATTAGCGTTCATGACCCCGGGATGCCAAACACATGGAGTAGCCTCTGTGACTGCCACGTAACCCACGGACGCTTTCTCAGGAGAGGCCCTGTGGACGCCGGGGCCAACCTTTCTCCCGGGTGGGGCCGTCCTGGGCACTGCTGGGCACTGCTGGGAGAACAGCAATCCTGGTCTCCACCCTCTCCATGCCAGGGGCACCCCCAGTCATGACAACCACAGATGTCCCAGACGTCGCCCAGCGTACCCTGAGGACAGAATCTGTCCCCCGGTGAGACCCCCTGGGTTAGGGGATTCCTGGGACCCCCGAGAGACTCCGCGTCCCATGATCTTCTGCTCCACTGAGGTCCCAGGAGGCTGCACACATTGAAATCCACAACCTGAGTTGGGAGGGAGAGAGGAGGAGAGTCCCAGGAGCTGGGGGTCCCCCTGGTTTACACGTTCTGCCCCATCGGGAACTTATTCTGTTGTCGAGTGTGAGCAGGGAGCAGATTCAACATTTTTCCCATAATAAACACAGGTCTCTCCCTCTCTGCACTCTGGACACTGAGGCTGGATGGTCCTCTGGGGTGGGGCTGCTGTGGGCACTGCAGGGTGCTGGGCAGTGTCCCCGGCCTCCACTCACTCCACACCAGGGGCACCACCCAGTCATGACAACTACAAATGTCCCCAGACATCGCCCAGCGTCCCGTGGGGCAGGATCACCTGACTGAGAACCACTGCTAGGTGACCGTTACCCTCACCATGTTCTGTGAAAAGGGTCGCTGCCAGGGTTAGACACAGCAGGAGCTGAGGCTGCGGGAGGCTGGTGACCCCTGGGCAGAGGGAGGGAGGGAGGGAGGGAGGGCTGATGCCTGGCTCTGGGCTCAGGCAGATACAAGATGATTAGTCAGTAAAGCACCAGGGAGCAGGGGTGATCTGACCAGGCTCCGGCTGCCTCCTCTCTGGGGTGAGCACTTTTCTTCCCAGAGAATTCAGAGATGCTTAGATGTTGAGGAAGGTTTATTTTGTTTTTTGTTTGTTTTGGAGTCAGGGTCTCACTCTGTCACCCAGGCTGCAATGCAGTGGTGCGATCTTGGTTCACTGCAGCCTTGACCTCCCAGGCTCAAGCCTCCTCCCATCTCAGCCTCCCGAGGAGCTGAGACGACAGGCATGTATCAGCATGCTCGGTTAATTTTTGTACTTTTAGTAGAGCTGGGGTCTCTCTGTGTGGTCCAGGCTTGAACTCTAGGGCTCAAGCGATCCTCCCGCCTCAGCCTCCCAAAGTGCTGGGATTACACGTGTGAGCCCCTGTGCCCAGCCCTGGCTGGAGGATTTGAATTCCTCCAGGTGGAGGAATTAGAAACCATTTAAAGGGAAAATACAGAAAGTCTTGATTTAGCCTGGAGAGGACCAAGAAGTGGCTTTAGAATGGAGAAGGAGGTTTAGATGGTGTAGAAGTTGACGAAGTGAGTTGGGATATAATTAACGCAGAACTTATTTTCACTTTTTTTTTTTTTTTTTTTGAAGACAAGATCTCACTCTATTACCCAGGCTAGAGTGCAGTGATACGATCATAGCTCACTGCAGCCTTAACCTCCTGGGCTCAATTGATCCTCCTGCTTCAGCCTCCTGAGTAGCTGGGACTACAGGCACGTGCCACCACATCCGGCTAATTTTTGTGTTTTGTATTTTTTTGTAGAGACAGGGAGTTGGGATTACAGATGGGAGCCACCACGCTCAGCCCACATGATCATCTTAATAGATGCAGACAAAATTCAACACCCTTCATGACAAAAACACTCAACAAATTCGGAACACAAGAATATTCCCTCTACCCAATTAGAGGCATGCACAAAACACCCACAGCTACCATGATACTCAAAGGTGAGAAACTGAGTGCTTTTCCCCTAAGCCAAGAACAAGGCAAGGAGCCATGGCTCACGCCTGTAGTCCCAGTGCTTTGGGAGGCCAAGGAGGGAGGATGGCTTGAGCCCAGGAGTTCAAGATCAGCCTGGGCAAGATGGTGAGCCTCCATCTGTACAAAAAAAAAAAAATTAGCCGGGCATGGTGGTGCTCACCTGTAGTCCCAGCTCCTCAGGAGGCTGAGGCAGGAGGATAGCTGGAGCCTGGGAGTTTGAGGTTGTAGTGAGCCATGATCACACCACTGCACTCCAGTTGTCCAGTCTGGGCAAAAGAGCAAGATCCTGCCTCAAAAAATTAAAAATAAGTCAGGGCCAGGCTCGGTGGCTCATGCCTGTCATCCCAGCACTTTGGGAGCCCAAGGCAGGAGGATTGCTTGAGTCTAAGAGTTCAAAATCCTATCTCTGCAAAAGGTTAAAAAATTAGCCAGGCATAGTGGTACATGCCTGTAGTCCCAGCTGCTTGGGAGGCTGAGGTGGAAGGATCACTTGAGCCTAGGAGTTTGAGGCTGCAGTGAGCTGTGATTGTGCCACTGCACTCCAGCCTGAGTGACAGAGTGAGAGCCTGTCTGTTAAAAAAAAAAAAAAAATTTAAGGCTGGGTGCTGTGGCTCAAGCCTGTAATCTCAGCACTTTGGGAGGCTGAGGTGGATGGATCACTTGAGGTCAGGAGTTCGAGACCAGCCTGGCCAACGTGGTGAAACCCCATCTCTACTCAATATACAAAAATCAGTCGGGCATGGTGGCAGACGCCTGTAATTACAGCTACTCGGGAGGCTGAGGCAGGAGAATCACTTGAACCTGGGAGGCAGAGGTTGCAGTGAGCTGAGATCATGCCACTGCACTCCAGTCTGGGTGACACAGCAAGACTCTCATCTCAAGAAAAGAAGAAAGAAAAGAAAAGAAGGAAGGAGAAAGAGAAAGAGAAAAGAAAGAAAGAAAGAGAGAGAGAGAAAGAAAGAAAAGAAAGGAAGGAAGGAAGGAAGGAAGAGAAAGAAAAAGAAAGAAGAAAGAAGGAACGAAGAAAGGAGAAAGAAAGAGAAAGAAAGAAAGAAAGAGAAAGAAAGAAAGAGGGAAGGAAAGGAAGAAGGAAGGAGAAAGAAAGAAAAAGAAGGAAGGAAGGAGAAAGAAAGAAGAAAGAAAGAAAGAAAAAAGAAAGAAAGAAAAAGAAGGAAGGAAGGAAGGAAGGAAGGAAGGAAGGAAAGAGGAATAAGACAAGGTGGCCATGCTCACTCTTTCTATTCAGTATCATTACTGCAAATTCAAGCCAGGGCAGCTGGGCATGAAAAGGAAAGAAAAAGCATCCAGATTGGAGATGAAAAACCATCTCTCTATCTGCAAACAGCCTGCTCTGGTGTAAAAGGTCCCCGGGTACAATTTGTGCAGCAGAAATACGGCACTTCACAGGCTGCTTAGAAACCTAGCAAGTCTCTTGAGCACAAACTATTTTCCTAAGCTCGGTGGGGGCGTGAGAGGGTGGCCGGAGACTGGTGACAATGTTGTTTGTGCACTCGGAGAGTCCAGCTGAATCGCAACTGGCCTTTACATCCTAATCAGCTCCCTGGGGACAATCTGAAAGTCATCGGATTAAAAAGTCACACTGAGATAAACCATCACGACGCGTCTCTCTGCAAAGCGACAGGTAGTAAACAGACCTTAACGCACGTCATGAGGTTTGTTTTTCTTTTAAAAGTCAACAGCTGGTGAATCGCACAGGGCCGGGCAGGGCGGTCAAAGGGCCCGTTTCCCCGGCTGGGAAAAAAGCAGGAGCCCAGGGCGGCGGCAGCTGGACGCCGGCCCCGCGGAACTTTCTCCCGTCAGTCAGGGGCCATATTTCTTAGCCATCCTCCTCTGACCTTCATTTCAAACCGCCTGCTGACGCATCTAACCTTGGCCAGTTCCGTGGGAACTCCAGACTCAGGGTGACCAACCTGACCTGGGTTGCCTGGGGTTGCCCTGGTGGGAGGGCTCCAAGGCCTTGGACCCAGCAAACCCGGGCTTGCTGATCACACCGCAGACCCGTCAGGTGGCCATCCTTCTGGCTTCCTTTCCTCCCCGACTCCCTTGCTTTGTCTTGGTGGTGGCACCTGTCTTCCCAGATACTCAGGGATGACATCAGCCGTCCCTTGCTGGCCCTGGTGCTAGTTGACTCCCAGGTCTTGAGTCTCCCTCTGTGGCCCAGGCTGGAGTGCAGTGGCGTAATCTCGGCTCACCACAACCTCCCACTTCCAGGTTCAAGCAATTCTCCTGCCTCAGTCTCCCGAGTAGCTGGGACTACAGGCATGTGCCACCAGGCCCGGCTAATTTTGTATTTTTAGTAGAGATGGGGTTTCTCCATGTTGGTCAGGCTGGTCTCGAACTCCTGACCTCAGGTGATCCGCCCACCTCGGCCTCTCAAGGTGCTGGGATTCCAGCCATGAGCCACCACACCCGGCCGTCTCTTTTCTTTCTTCTAAGATGGAGTCTCCCTCTGTGGCCCAGGCTGGAGTGCAGTGGTGCGATCTCAGCTCACTGCAACCTCTACTTCCTGGGTTCAAGCGATTCTCCTGCCTCAGCCTCCTGAGTAGCTGGGATTACAGGTGCACAACACCACGCCCAGCATTTTTTTTTTTTTTTAGCAGAGACAGTGTTTCACCATGTTGAACAGGCTGGTCTTGAACTCCTGACCTCAAGTGATCTGCCCGCCTCGGCCTCCCTAAGTGCTGGGATCACAGGCATGAGCCACGTGCCTGGCCTCCCAGGTCTCATTTCTTGCAGATCTCAGAGTCTTTCACGTGTCTCGGGATCTTCCTGTGTCGCTCCCACCTCTGCTGTTTGACTTTGGTCCCCTCCTCCCATGTCAGATGATGGGAGCAGTAAGGAAATAATGCCTTGATTTAGCTCATTTAGGCCCTGCGCATAGGGGGCTGTACTAAATCTAGGAGCATTTAAAACCTCACTGCATACACACTACAACATGGATGAACCCCCAAAAATCACACTCAGTGAGAGAAGCCAGACAAAACGCCACACAGTGTGTGATCCCATTGACATGAAATGTTCAGAACAGGCCAGTCTCACTCTGTCGCCCAGCCTGGAGTACAGCGATATGATCTTGGCTCACTGCAACCTCCACCTCTCGGGTTCAAGCGATTCTCCCTCCTCAGCCTCCTGAGTAGCCTGAATTATAGACGTGCACCGCCACACTTGGCTACTTTTTGTATATGTAGTAGAGACAGGGTTTCACCATGTTGGCCAGGCTGGTCTCAAGTGATCCACCTGCCTTGGCCTCCCAAAGGGATTAGAGGTGTGTGAGCCACCATGCCCGGCCTTTATAGCATATAATTTTATCTCAATAAAGCTGTTAGGAAATAAACTATAGGTAACAGCATTACCAACAGGTTGGGCCTTTTATCCAGGTGGATTTTTCGAATGAACCAGTTTTAAAAGTACCATTAAAAAACAAAATTATGGCCGGGTGCAGTGGCTCATGCCTGTAATCCCAGCATTTTGGGAGGCCGAGAGGGGCGGATCACGAGGTCAGGAGATTGAGACCATCCTGGGGAACATGGTGAAACCCCGTCTCTACTAAAAATACAAAAATTAGCCGGGTGTGGTGGCGGGCGCCTGTAGTCCCAGCTACATGGGAGGCTGAGGCAGGAGAATGGTGTGAACCCGGGAGGCGGAGCTTGCAGTGAGTGGAGATCGTGCCACTGCACTCCAGCCTGGGTGACAGAGCGAGACTCCGTCTCAAAAAAAAAAAAAAAACTTCTAAGAGGTAAGGAAAAAAATAGAACAGGTAAAGAAAATGGGTCAGTCTTTTTTCTCTATCAGGCACATAACAATTTTCCATATTTTATAGATAAAACTGAGGCTTAGAAATGGTAGAATTGTGTGAATTCTATCTTGATAAAGCTATCGTGTATATCTATGTCTCTACATCTATTTATCCATCTACCCATCCATTCACTCATCCATCCATACATCCACTCGTCTGTCCATCCATTCATCCATCCATCCATCCGCTCATTCATCCATCCACCCATCCATTCACCCATCCATCCATCCATCCATCCACTCATCCATCCATACATCCACCCATCTGTCCATCCATCCATCCATCCATCCATCTGCTCATTCATCCATCCACCCATCCATTCACTCATCCATACATACATCCACCCTTCCATCCATCCATCCATCCATCATCCATCCATCCATCCACTCATCCATCCATACATCCACCCATCTGTCCATCCATCCATCCATCCATCCATCCGCTCATTCATCCATCCAACCATCCATTCATTCATCCATCCATACATCCACCCGTCTGTCCATCCACCCATCCATCCATCCTCCATCCACCCATCCATCCACTCATTCATCCATCCACCCATCCATCCACCCACCCAACCAACCATCCATCCATCTGCCCACCCATCCATTCACCCATTCATTCATCCATCCATCCACCCACTCACCCATCCATTCACCATTATCCATCCATCCATCCATCTACCCACCATCCATCCATTCACCATTCATTCATCCATCCATCCATCCACCCATCCACCCACCCACCCAACCAACCATCTATCCATCCACCCACCAACCATCCATCCATCTGCCCACCCATCCATTCACCCATTCATTCATCCATCCATCCACCCACTCACCCATCCATTCACCCATTATCCATCCATCCATCCATCTACCCACCCATCCATCCATTCACCCATTCATTCATCCATCCATCCACCCATCCACCCACCCACCCAACCAACCATCTATCCATCCACCCAACCAACCATCCATCCATCTGCCCACCCAACCAATTATCCATCCATCCACCCACTCATCCATTCACCCATCCATCCATCCATCCACCCATCCATCCACTTATCCATCCAACCATCTATTTACTCATCCATCCATCCATCCATCCATCCATCATCATCCATCCATCCATCCACATACATACATACTAGAAATGGTAGAATTGCAACTAGAGTTCAAGACTTGCAAATCCTGGTGCAATAAATATTATTCTTTCTCGTTTTTAAATGTTAATATCTATTTTGTTTTTCAAAGTTGAGCACGATATAAGTATGTTGTTCCTTGGATTCCTGATGCTCTCAGTAACCTAGCAACTCAGCACCTCACAGAGAACAAGAAGAACCTCTCGCGCAGAAGGTTCGGCTTGCAAACAAGCCATTCCACACTGGAAGGCTGTGTGAACCGATGATGTGGAAGAATAATCATCCCTCCTTATGAGATTTGTAAGGCATACTCCCACTTGCCAATACTATTTGCCAACATACTACTCCGCCTCCTCTCTGTTTCCTCTCTTGTAAGATGGCAACAACGCATGCAGGATTATTTCCGTCCCTTTCTTTAAAACTTCTGGTATTTTAAAGATTTTCTAGTATATCATTGTTTTTGTAATTTGAAAATAAAAGGTTATTTTTTTTAAAGGGAGAGATTATAGGGGACTGAGTGTGTGGCCTTGAGTTTGTCTGTTTCCAAACTCCCTGTTGAGGCTGTTCAACCAAAGAACCAATGTTGGGGGAAAGTCTATCCCAAGGCTCCAGCCCAAAGGAAGCTCTCTTTTACACTGGGTGTGTTAGGATGGAGGAGAGCCACAAAGCCAATAAAAAGGCACACAACAAACTGGAAGAAAATAGTAATATGTAGCATATGTAGCATAGTGCTTGTCATATGTAAAGAGCACCTACAAATCAATAAGAAAATAGTCATATGTAGCATATGTAACAAAGTGTTAGTGCTTGTCATATGTAAAGAGCACCTACAAATCAATAAGAAAAAACTCAATAGCCAAATAGAAGATATACAGAGGTACTTAGTGCAAAGATACTAACAATCAGGAAAGAAAGGAATAGGTGACTGATTTCACTGAGGGCCAAAAAATTGAATATTATAACATCAAAGAGACACTAATTTCACATAACTGGCTGGCAAAACTTTTAATTTTAGTTGATAATCATTATGGCAAGGTTGTGGGGGAACTGGCATTTTCACTCACTGTTGACAGGAGTTCAAGTTGCTATAAACTTTGTGGAAGGTTATTTGTCAATGATTAACAGAATTGTAAATGCCAATATCTTCTAAAGCTGCATTTCTGCTTTTAGGAATTTACCTCCTGAGATATTTAGACAAGGTCAAAAGCTATGTATACCATGATGTTTCTGCTGCAACATTATTTGGACGTAAAAAAAAAAAAACTGTAAAGATCAGTAGTGTGTTCTTCAAGTCACTCTGGCATATCCATACACAAGAATGCGCTAACTAAAAAAGAATGAAGCTGACTAACCACACTGATGAAAAATGGCAATCAAAAACAACTCTTAACATTTTTAAAAGGCTGAAAAGTAGAGTTGCTACATTTAAAAAAAAAATGCTCCTTCTATCAGAGCATTTTGATTTCTAGCAATGCGGCAGAAAACATCACTTCAAATCTCTCCTCCTATAAAACCCAGGCAAGACTGGATGAAAGAAATGAACAAAGACCAGGAGCAGTGGCTCATGCCTGTAATCCCAGCATTTTGGGAGACTGAGGCAGGAAGATCGCTTGAGCCCAGGAGTTCATGACCAGCCTGGGCAACAAAGCAAGATCCCATCTCTACAAAAAATTTTTTAAAAGTATCCAGGTGTGCTGGTATGTGCCCATAGTCCCGGCTACTGAGGAGGCTGAGGCAGAAGGATTGCTTGAGCCCAGAGGTCAAGGCTGCAGTGAGCTATGATCACATCACTTCACTCCAGCCTGGGTGACAGAGTAACAAGGAGAGGGGAGGGGAAGAGTGGGGAGGGGAGGGGAGTAAAGGGGAGGAGAGGAGAGGGGAGGGGAAAGAAGGAAGAAAGAAAAAGAAAGGAAGGAAGGAGGGAGGGAGGGAAGGAAGGAAGGAAGGAAGGAAGGAAGGAAGGAAGGGGCGGGCGCGGTGGCTCATGCCTGTAATCCCAGCGCTTTGGGAGGCCGAGATGGGCGGATCACGAGGTCAGGAGATCGAGACCATCCTGGCTAACACGGTGAAACCCCGTCTCTACTAAAAAAAAAAAAAAAAATACAAAAACAATTAGCCGGGCGAGGTGGCGGGCGCCTGTAGTCCCAGCTACTCTGGAGGCTGAGGCAGGAGAATGGCGTGAACCCGGGAGGCGGAGCTGGCAGTGAGCTGAGATCCGGCCACTGCACTCCAGCCCGGGCGACAGAGCGAGACTCCGTCTCAAAAAAAAAAAAAGAAAGAAAGAAAGAAAGAAAGAGAAATATAGGAAGAAAGAAAGGAAGGAAGGAAAGAAAGAAGGAGGAAGGGAGGGAGGGAGGGAGGGAGGAAGGAAGGAAGGAAGGAAGGAAGGAAAGAAGGACGGGAGAGAGAAAAAAGGACAGAAGAAAAGGAAGGAAAAAAGGAAGGAAGGAAGGAAGAAAAAAAAAGAAAAAAAGAAAATGAATACCCTTTCTAACCCACAGCTGAGGTCACAAAAAAGTAAGAAAATCCAGCACAGACTAAAACCTTCAAAGAGGACAGAGCCCTGGGTGGAGAGAAAGTGGCCTGTGGCCACCCACGTTGAGGGTAGGGGCTTCTGGTCTTGGTCACTAACGGCCTGATTTTGTTCTTAATCTCTGCCTCTCTTAAAAATTTATAGTGGAAAATTCCTTTTTTTTTTTTTTTTTAAACTTGCAATGTTTGTCTTCATTTTGTGCTTTATATTTTCAAACTGAAAAGAAATAGTATTGAGACAATTGAAACAATTTCTTTTTGTTTTTTAAAATATTCGTTCTATGTATTTAGAAGCCTTCAAGCTGCTCTAAAGATTTCAAAAGTATTGAGGGTAGGACCGGGCATGGCGACTCACTCCTGTCATCCCAGTACTTTGGGAGGCTGAGGTGGGTGGATCACCTGAGGTCAGAAGTTCGAGACCAGCCTGGCCAACACGGTGAAACCCTGTCTCCACTAAAAATACAAAAATTAGCCAGGCGTGGTGGCAGCTGTCTCTAATCCCAGCTACTAAGGGTGCTGAGGCAGGAGAATCGCTTGAACCTGGGAGACGGAGGTTGCAGTGAGCCGAGATCGCGCCACCGCACTCCAGCCTGGGGGACAGAGCAAGACTCCATCTAAAAAAAAAAATAGCATTGCGAGTACTTTTCCTGGGGTAGCACTTTCTTTTTCTTTTCTTTTTTTTTTTGTAAACAATCCTTGGAGTTCCGTGGTCCATGACATTTCCTTCTGTTTCAATGTTATGTATGTTTTGATTACTACTGTGATGTTTTAAGTTTTCTGAAGCAAGCTGAAAGGCAGGCAGAAAGATTTGATGCAAAATAAAAACAAAAACAAAAAAGTTTCTTACCTTATTCACCCCAAACTTCTCAAATCTGGACTAAATACTATACTTTAAAACAAACATGTGGTACATCTGAAGGCAGGACAGTTTATTTCTCTGCTTTTCTATTACGCAAGTTGTTTACAGAAACTGCAAATTAAGGTCGGGCACAGCGGCTCACGCCTGTAATCCCAGCACTTTGGGAGGCCAAGACAGGCAGATCACCTGAGCTCAGGAGTTCAGGACCAGCCTGGCCAACACGGAGAAACCCCATCTCTACTTAAAATACAAAACACGTAGCTGAGCGTGGTGGTAGACGCCTGTAGTCCCAGCTACTAGGGAGGCTGAGGCAGGAGAATTGCTTGAACCTGGGAGGCAGAGGTTGCAGTGAGCCCAGATCGCACCATTGCCCTCCAACCTAGACAAGAGAATGAGACTCCCTTTCAAAAAAAAAAAAAAAAAAAAGACGCGGGCGTGGTGGCTCAAGCCTGTAATCCCAGCACTTTGGGAGGCCGAGATGGGTGGATCACGAGGTCAGGAGATCGAGACCATCCTGGCTAACATGGTGAAACCCCGTCTCTACTAAAAAACACAAAAAACTAGCCGGGCGAGGTGGCGGGCGCCTGTAGTCCCAGCTACTCGGGAGGCTGAGGCAGGAGAATGGCGTCAAACCGGGAGGCGGAGCTTGCAGTGAGCTGAGATCCGGCCACTGCACTCCAGCCTGGGCAACAGAGCGAGACTCCGTCTCACAAAAAAGAAAGAAAGAAGAGAGAGAGAGAGAGAGAGAGAGAGAGAGAGAGAGGGAGGGAGGGAAGGAAGGACTGCAAATTAAAAAATTACATATAGTGGAAAATTTCAAACACAGCCGGAAGTACCCAGACCAGGACGAGGTCTCTCTGAGCACCAACGCCTCCTGCAACGGGAATTAACATTCTGCCCTTCTTCTGTTCTCACTTCCTCTCTCCAGCTTTGCACGGGTATTTCACACAAATTCAAGACATCATATGACTTTCCCTGTAGACCCTTCAGAACGTTCTCTAATCACGGAAGCCTTCTCATTTCCCAACACAGAACCATCCAATCAAATTAACAATGTGTTGTTATCATCTTGCTACATGATTATCACCAATAATTTCCTGTTACCAATAACCAGGCTGTGACCCGTTGTCTGTGACCATCTCACAAATGTCCTTTTATGGCCCGGTGTGGTGGCTCATGTTTGTCATCCCAGCCCTTTGGGAGGTTGAGGTGAGCTGACTGCTTCAGGACAGGAGTTTGAGGTCAGCCTGGGCGACATACCAAGACCTCACCTCTACCAAAAAAAAATACAAAAAAATTAGCTGGGCATGGTGGCACATGCCTGTAGTCCCAGTTATTTGAGAGGATGAGGTGTGAGGATCGCTTGGGCCCAGGTGATCAAGGTTGCAGTGAACCACGATGGCACCACTCGCCCAGGCTGGAGTGCAGTGGTGCGATCTCGGCTCACTGCAAGCTCTGCCATCCGGGTTCAAGCGATTCTACTGCCTTAGCCTCCTGAGTAGCTGGGACTACAGGCGCCTGTCACCATGCCTGGCTAATTTTTGTATTTTTAGTAGAGAGGGGGTTTCACCACGTTGGTCAGGCTGGTCTTGAACTCCTGACCTCAGGTGATTGATCCACACACCTCAGCCTCCCAAAGTGCTGGGATTATAGGTGTGAGCCACTGCGCCCAGCTGAAAAGAAATTAAATTTAAGGGCCGAGTGCGGCGGCTGATGCCTGTAATCCTAGCAGTTTGGAAGGCCGAGGCGGGTGGATTGCCTGAGCTCAGGAGTTTGAGACCAGCCTGGGCAGCAAAGCAAAATTCCATCTCTAGTAAAAATATAAAAAATTAGCCAGGCATGGTGGTGGGCGCCTGTAGTCCCAGCTACTAGGGAGACTGAGGGAGGAGAATGGCGTGAACCCGGGAGGCGGAGGTTGCAGTGAGCCGAGATCGCACCACTGCACTCCAGCCTGGGCGACAGAGTGAGACTCTGTCTCAAAAAATAAATAAATAAATAAATTTAATGTAAAAAGGTAAAAACCAGCTCGGGACCCCCAATTTACAATGCACTCCGTATTGCTGTACGTATCTATGTGAGTGTGCATGCACAGGAAATGTCTAGAAAGAAAGTTTCCGTGGTTAGACGGGAATGACCATGACAACTGTCTAAGCAGCACCTGTGTGGTACTTAGTCATCTCAGGCCCTCCACGCGGCTCTGTCCATCAACGACCGGATCCCGTGCTCACGGCGACTCTACAGTACATGGTTGTTACTCCACTACAAAGGAGAGAGTAACACTTACGAAAACCAAGGAACTTGCTCAAGAACTCACAATCAAAACTAGTGAGCGGCCGGGCGCAGTGGCTCCTGTCTGTAATCCCAGTACTTTGGGAGGCCGAGGCGGGCGGATACCTGAGTTCAGGAGTTTGAGACCAGCCTGACCAGGAGTTTGAGACGAACCTGACCAACATGGAGAAACTCCATCTCTACTAAAAATACAAAAATTAGCCGGGTGCGGTGGCACATGCCTGTAATCCCAGCTACTCAGGAGGCTGAGGCAGGAGAATCGCTTGACCCCAGGAGGCGGAGGTTGCACTGAGCTGAGATCATGCCACTGCACTCCAGCCTGGGCGACAGAGTGAGAGTCTGTCTCAAAAAATAAAAAAATAGTGGGCAGGCCCAGCGCAGGGCTCACACCTGCAATCCCAGCACTTTCGGAGGCAGAGGTGGGAAGATCACTTGAGGTCAGGAGTTTCAGACCAGCCTGGGCAACATAGTGAGACCCCATCTCTACTAAAATTAAACAAAAACTAGGCAAGTGTGGTGGTATCCACCTGTAGTCCCAGCTATGCAGGAGGCTGAGGTGGGAGGATGGCTTGAGTACAGGAGGTTGAGGCTGTAGTGAGCCACGATTATGCCCCTGCACTCCAGCCTGGGTGACAAAGTGAGACCCTGTCTCAAAAAAAAAGAAAAAAAAAGAAGTGGCCAAATATCCACCCCAGTTGTTCTCCTTTCACGTTCTGCACTGATGGTCGGTTCCCACCCACCCCACACTGTTAAGAGTGGTTAATTCTGGGGAATGAGATTTGTGATGAAGATTTCTCCATTCTCACTCCTGTGGTACGAGACTTCTTTATAAACACATTCTCAACAAGGCGAAAATCAATTCTTGGGGAGGTGAAAACAAATTTTACTTTTTTATGCATTAAGCCCAGAAAAGAGAACATAAACAGATACACAGTATATCCATGATATTGAAATTTCACGGGTATAGGCCGGGCTCAGTAGCTCACACCTGTAATCCCAGCACTTTCAGAGGCAGAGGTGGGAAGATCACTTGAGGTCAGGAGTGCAAGATCAGCCTGGACAACATAGCAAGACCCAATCTCTAGAAAGAATAAAAATTTAAAAATTATCCAGGCATGGTGGCGTGCACCTGTAGTCCCAGCTTTGGTGGCTGAGGCAGGAGGATTGCTTGGGCCTGGGAGTTGGAAGCTGCAGGGAGCTGCGATGGCTACTGAACTCCAGCTTGAGTGACAGAGCAAGAAGATCCTGTCTCTAAGATAAAAACAAACAAAAACTCCATCATATAATAATGCTACTTGGTGCTGGGCGCAGTGGCTCACGCCTGTCATCCCAACACTGTGGGAGGCCAAGGTGGGCGGATTGCCTGAGGTCAGGAGTTCGAGACCAGCCTGACCAACATGGTGAAACCCCGTCTCTACTAAAAGTACACAAATTAGCCGGGCACGGTGGTGTGCACCTGTAATCCCAGCTACTCAGGACGCTGAGGCAGGAGAATCACTTGAACCCGGGAGGTGGAGGTTGCAGTGAGCTGAGATCACGCCACTGCACTCCAGCCTGGGGGACAAGAGCAAAACTCCGCCTCAATAATAACAATAATAATAATAATAATAATGCTAATTTGGCATCTTTGGTCAAAAGAATCAGACATCGGATGCATCTAAAAATCTCTTGCCACCGTTATCCTTTCTAAGGAGCCATTAGGTAAAGGATGTCTAAAAATAAGGTGCTCACGGAAAACGAAAGCTTACGAAACACCGACTTCTGTAATCACGTTTTCAGGTGAAAGAAATGGAAACTGATCTAACTTCCAGCTGACCTCAAGCTGGAAAGAAGGCTAGTTTCTAGAAGCATCTCCAAAAATGGCAAGTGAAGTTTCTAGCACACAGTTCCACCGAGAGCCGGTGATGAAGAGGGAGAGAGGCGGGCAGGAGGGGAAGCGGGTGCCCCAGGCTCCGCTGGAAAAAGCCAGTGTCACCAGGCTCTGCTATGTGCTTGCGGGAGGGACGCCCGGGGTGGGGGCGGAAGGGGGGGGTGTGCTGTTGGTGGCTGGCTGCAGACACCACGTGGTGCTTTGTGAGCTGATCAGAGCCCCAGCCTGCCTGCTTTGCTGTCCTGGGCTGACCTCCGAGAACACTGCACTTTCCCCTCGCTGACTTGGTGAATGTCTGTCTACTCGAACATCTCGAAGATCTGAGGTTTCCATTCCAGCAGAATAACTACTATGAGGGCCCACCCCTTCCTCCTCCCAGCTCAGGCTGGATGAATCCAAATAAACCCAGCCGGTGGGGAAGAGCATTTCCAGGACTTCGGAGGGAGGAAGCGCCGCCCACCTGGGTGGTTTTCCAGGAGGTGGAGGTGCGGACCCCGGGGGCCCTGGGGCAGCCCTGCCGTGCAGCCGTGTCACCCCTCCTGCCTGATGTCACAGGAGCTGGGGCATTTCATGAAGCTGTCAAGTTATTGTGGTAGCCCAGCTGTGGTTTGTGACACCAGAGTTCAGACACAGCCTAAAGGCAACATCAAAGACGGTGCATGAAAACCAGGGGTTAAGCAGGCCTATAATCCCAGCACTTTGGGAGGCCAAGGCAGGCGGATCACCTGAGGTCAGGAGTTCAAGAGCAGCCTGGGCAACACGCGAAACCCTGTCTCTACTAAAAATATAAAAATTAGCCGGGCGTAGTGGTGCGGCCTGTCATCCCAGCTACTCAGGAGGCTGAGGCAGGAGAATTGCTTGAGCCCTGGAGGCGGAAGTTGCAGTGAGCCGAGATGGCACCACTGCACTCCAGCCTAGGAGACAAAGCAAGACTTCGTCTCAAAAAAAAAAAAAAATTAGATCGTGGTAACAGTTACACAACTCTAGATATTCTAAAAACCACTGAATTGTGCATTTAAAAAAGTGAATACTAAATGGCATGTAAAAATCTTAATAAAGCTGTCATACAAAATAAATATATATAAATACGATGCCAAATATATACATAAACATGGTGGTAAAAAATTAAGGTCCTTAGACAGCTGTGTTTATGTAGATTTTAGCTATACTCCTGTTAAAGGTTAACATAATCCCATTAAATTTTTTTTTTTTTTTTGAGACGGAGTCCCATTCTGTCACCCAGACTGAAGTGCAGTGGCCGGATCTCAGCTCACTGCAAGCTTTGCCTGCCGGGTTCACACCATTCTCCTGCCTCAGCCTCCGGAGTAGCTGGGACTACAGGCGCCGCCACCTCGCCCGGCTAGTTTTTTTTTTTTTTGTATTTTTTAGTAGAGACAGGGTTTCACCGTGTTAGCCAGGATGGTCTCGATCTCCTGACCTTGTGATCCGCCCGTCTCGGCCTCCCAAAGCGCTGGGATTACAGGCTTGAGCCACCGTGCCCGGCCCCATTAAATATTTTTTACACCATATATTTTATGCTAGGAGGACAACATGTTTAAGTGAAAAGTAACTATTTTTCAAAAAAAAAAAAAAAAAAAAAAACACTGAGGGGGAATAGTGGCATCGTTTTTACATTTTTGCAAATTTCTTTCATGTCTGGCTTAATAGAAGACAGCTGGATTCTCATATAAGCCGCTGCATTCAATCCACTGTGATATCAAACGTCGTGCAACCTCTGAAAATTCCACCATCGGTGTGGGAGAGACTGAGAGGAAGAAGACGCAGAGTATCTTGGCATTCTTTTTTTTTTTTGAGATGGAGTCTCTCTCTGTCACCCAGGCTGGAGTGCAGTGGCGCAATCTCACTACAACCTCCGCCTCCCGGGTTCAAGTGATTCTCCTGCCTCAGCCTCCCGAGTAGCTGGGATTACAAGCACCCGCCACCACGCTTGGCTAATTTTTTTTTTTATTTTTAGTAGAGACGGGGTTCCCCATGTTGGCCAGGCTGGTCTCGAACTCCTGAGCTCAGGTGATCCGCCCACCTTGACCTCCCAAAGTGCTGGGATGACAGGTGTGCACTACCGTGCCCGGCTGCTATCTTAGCAGTTTTGACTTGGTGGTCTCCCACCAAAAGGGTCTCAGAGACCAACCCCTGGATGTCCCTGAACCACACTTTGAGAATCCCACTACACATGTATTCCCTCCACTTTAGAGAAGAGAAAATGAGATCCAAGATGGTAATAAACCTGCCCAAGTCCTCGAGGCTGAAAAGTACAGCTGAAGGAGAATAAAAAAGCGAAACATAAACCAGGTGTGGTGGTGTGCGCCTGTGGTCCTGGCTACTCGGGAGGCTGAGGCGGGAGGATCACTTGAGCCCAGGAGTTTGAGGCTACAGTGAGCTAGGATTGGGCCACTGCACTCCAGCCTGGGTGACAAGGAGAGAACCCCCCACCATCTCCAAAAGCAAACAATTCCTTATTTAAACAATAGAACCGGGGAAGGTTTGCTTGACTCCAAAGCTGTGTTCTTTTCATCCATTCTAGTTCTATCCAGATGGTCTGGGGTACAGCTGGGATGCCTGTTGTCCCTAAAAACCATGGGGCACAAGTAGGTAAATTCCAGGGTAGGTAACTCCTCAATTCACTATCTGACTGGTCTCAAGTTACCAGGCCGTGAGTTTCCCTAGCCGTGTGGACTCGGTCCTGCCACGGCACGGCTCATGCCTATCGCAGATACATGTGCATGCTTGCAATACATGTGTCTGTCTCCCCCGCTCTACAGCGGCCTTCCTGGGAATAAGGACTGGGCACTATTTTGGCTCCCTGTCTCCGTTGTTTGGCAGCAGGAAAAGAGAGGTGCCTGCAGAAAGGGTAACAGAGCAATGCAATCCCCCAATGTCAGATTTTTACTGAGGAAAAGAAAAGCAGTGAAGGCCGGGCCTGGTGGCTCACGTCTGTAATCCCAAGCATGTTGGGAGGCCGTGGCAGGAGGATCCCTTGAGCCCAGGAGTTTGAGACCAGCCCGAGCAACATGGCGAGACCCTGTCTCTACAAAAAAAATTTTAAAAATTAGCCAGGAGTGGTGGTGTGAGCCTGTAGTCCCGGCTACTCGGGAGGCTGGAGCAGGAGGCTCACTTAAGGAGGCTGAGGTTGCAGTGAGTTATGATTTCATCACTGCACCCCAGCCTAGGCCACAGAGAAAGACCCTGTCTCAAAAAGAAGAAAAGGACAGGGGAGGGGAGGGAAGGAGAGGAGAGGGGAAGAGAGGAGATGGAGAGGGGCGGAGAGGAGAGGAGAGCAGTGGAATCCCAGATGATCTTTCCAGAATCTGGAAGCAGCACTTTGGAGGCATCCTGGGGAAGAAAGCCTGCTAGGATCTGGAGAAGAAGCACTAGAAGCCGGGCGCAGTGGCTCACGCCTGTAATCCCAGGAGTTTGGGAGGCCGAGATGGGCGGATCACCTGAGGTGGGGAGTTCAAGACCAGCCTGACCAACATGGTGAAACCCCATCTCTACTAAAAATGCAAAAATTAGCCAGGCGTGGTGGTGGAGGCCTGTAATCCCAGCTACTCCGGAGGCCGAGACAGAAGAATCGCTTGAACCCAGGAGGCAGAGGTTGCAGCGAGCGGAGATCGTGCCACTGCACTCCAGCCTGGGCGACACAGCGAGACTCCGTCTCAAAACAACAACAAAAAAAGCAGCACTCGGGACTGCGCGGCAGGCTGCGTCCTCTGCAGGCCCTGGCTCCCCTGTACCCACCCCATCCTGCACGCTTTCAAACAGATACAGCACTTCCTTCAGGGCGGTGGGGAGGAGCTGCCAGCAGACAGGCATGGGCTGCGCAGGAGCAGCGGGTTCTGCAGGACCCCCCGCCACCCCGAGCCTGCAGGGAAATGCAAGCATATCTTCAGCCTCCCTCGCACAGGCGGACAGACGGGCAGCAGGGATCCCCGGCTGGGCCCCGGAGCACGAGTCACTACACAGTCATCACAGCCTGTGCTACCTTCCGTGGTGTTGTGGGAATCTAAATCAATCCCATACGCTGGACGGCAAGCCAGAAGCAGAAGCCAATCTCAGGCTGGGCAGAGGGCCACCCGGCCTCCCCTCACCACCACCCGGCCTCCCCGCACCACCACCCCTCCCTTTTCCTTCAGTCAGAATTGCCTTTTATAGGCAGGTTGATAGTTAACAGCTGGAAGGGGGTCAAAGGCGTAGAGGAAGAAGCACCAGAAATGCAGGGTGCAGGAGGTGAGGCTAGATGAAAGCTGGGCTCAGAACTCCGGACTCTGGGGCAGGTGCTCAGGTCAGGAAAGCCGAGAGAGGGGGCCAGGCCCAGGGGCCTGCAAGGGTGGAAGGGTGGGCCCGGGTCGGACATTGTGGAAAACCCTTCCTTACGTAGATGCATCTGAGGCTCACTGCTCTGTGAGGGATGGTGCACTGCCCACCCCTTTCTCTCTCTTTCTCTTTCCCTCCCTCCCTCCCTCCCTTCTCTTTCTTTCTTCTGTTTTTTTTTTTTTTTTTTTTGAGACGGAGTCTCGCTCAGTCACCCAGGCTGGAGTGCAGTAGCGTGATCTCGGCTCACTGCAAGCTCTGCCTCCCAGGTTCACGCCATTCTCCTGCCTCAGCCTCCCGAGTAGCTGGGACTACAGGCGCCGCCACCACGCTCGGCTCATTTTTTGTATTTTTAGTAGAGACGGGGTTTCACCATGTTAGCCAGGATGGTCTCGATCTCCTGACCTCATGATCTGCCTGCCTCGGCCTCCCAAAGTGCTGGCATTACAGGCATGAGCCACCGCGCCCGGCCTCTTTCTTTCTTCTTTCCTTCCTTTTTTTCTCTTTCTTTCCTTCCTTTCTTCTTCTTTCTTTCTTTCTCTCTCTTTCTCCACCCGCCCCCATCTTTCTTTCTTTTATTATTATTATTTTTTGTAGACAGAGTTTTGCTCTTGTTGCCCAGGCCGGAGCACAATGGCTTAGCCTCACCTCACTGGAACCTCCGCCTCCCAGGTTCAAGCAATTCTCCTGCCTCAGCCTCCCGAGGAGCTGGGATTACAGGTGCACACCACCACGTCTGGCTAATTTTTGTATTTTTAGTAGAGACAGGGTTTCACCACCTTGGCCAGGTTGGTCTCTAATGCCTGACCTCAAGTGATCCAGCTGCCTAGGCCTCCCAATGTGCTGGGATTACAGGTGTAAGCCACTGCACCTGGCCTCTTTCTTTCTTTTAGGAGGCAAGGTCTTGCTCTGTTGCCCAGGTTGAAGTGCAGTGGTGCCATCATAGCTCACTTCAGCCTTGAACTCTTGGGCTCATGCCATCCTCCTACCTCTGCCTCCCAAGCAGCTGGGACAACAGATACTAAGCCTGACACTAAGGCCGGCCATACTTTTTTTTTTAATTTTTGTAGAGAGGGGGTCTTGCTGTGTTGCCCAGGTTGGTCTCAACCTCTTGGGCTCAAGCAGTCCTCCCATCTTGGCCTCCCAAAGTGTTGGGATTACAGACGTGAGCCACTATGCTGGGCTGCCCAACCTTTTCTTCTTCTTAATTATTATTATTATTTTGGGACAGGATCTGGCTCTGTCACCTAGGCTGGAGTGCAGTGACGCAATCACAGATCACTGCAGCCTCCAATTCCTGGGCTCAAGGGATCCACCTGCCTCAGCCTCCCGAGTACCTGGGACCATAGACATGCACCACCACGCCGGGCTAATTTTTTTTTTTTTTTTAATCTGTAGAGGCAAAGTCTTGCCACGTTGCCCCCAGGCTGGTCTTGAACTCCTGGGCTCAAGTGATCCTCCCTCCTTGGCCTCCCAAAGTGCTGAGATCACAGGCCTGAGCCACTGCACCCAGCTGTCTGCCTTTTTCTTATTTTTAAAGAGTGGTGGTTAAATGCTTCACCCGGTGTCGTGTGGCACACAGCAGTGCTGGGGTCCAGCAGTGAGTCTCCTGGCTCTAAAGCTGTGTTCTTTCTGTTCCACCGGCTGCAGAGAGGGAGCTGATGCCAGAAGGAGGGGGAACCCCCAGAGCTTCTGGCATGGGGTGGGACCTGCATCTGGTGGGACCGCCGTGGCTCTCTGGGGCTGAAAATTCCAGGCAGAGCAGCCCAAGGAATCCAGCCATCCCCGAGGGTTCAGAAATGCAAATCAGGGCTGTGTATTCACAGCCTGGACTGGAGACCGACCAAAAATACGCAGGGCTCACCCTTGCGGGGCGGCGGCTAAATTTAGGAAACCAGCCATCTGGAGAATGCAGGCGTCAGGAGAAGCCCCTGCAGCTAGGAGGATCATCTCGGTTCGTTTTTATTCACTGTTCATATATCTCCCAGTTTTTCCTAGCGTGTTCAAGCTGGAAAGGATTTCAGAGTTTGTGTCACCTAGATTTATTTTACAGAAGGAGGAACTAAGCCTTTAAGGGAGAAGTGCCTGTTTTGACACACTGAAAAGTGTTCTTAGCCAGGTGCAGCCTAATACGACTGTCTCCCAGCACTTTGGGAGGCCAAGGCAGGAGGATGGCTTGAGGCCAGGAGTTTGAGACCAGCCTGGGCAACATAGCAAGACCCCATCACTACAAAAAAATAAAAATAAATTAGCCAGACGTGGCAGCATGTGCCTGCAGTCCCAGCTACTCTGGAGGCTGAAGCAGGAGGATTGCTTGAGCCAGGAATTCAAGGCTGCAGTGAGCTATGATTGCACCATTGCACTCCAGCCTGGGCAATAGAGCAAGACCCTGCTTCAAAAAAAAAAAAAATAGAATGAATGGAAGAAAGGGAGGGAGGGAGGGAGGAAAGGAGGGAGGGAGGGAGGAAATGAGGGAGGGGGGGAGGGGAAAAGATAAAGTTTTCTGCCCTAGGGTGTGATTTTCACACCACCCCAAGTTTAAGAACAAAGTATGGTTTGTTTGAATGCTTTTCCCAGACAGAGAAGCAGGCAGTGGTGCGAAGGACAAAATCTAGGGGTGGCTTCCCCTCTCTTAGAAGTATTAGGCCCAAGAAACCAACTGAAATCCTGGGATGAACTAGATTCCGTCATCGGAGGCCAAGTCCTTCTGGCCGTCAGTATGAGTGGCTTGAAGCTGCTGTAACAAGTCACACGGATCTGATGGCTTAAAACAATGGAAATGGATTCTCTATGGCTCTGGAGGTCAGAAATCAGGACGTGGGCAGAGCCGTGCTCCCTCTGGAGGCTCCAGGGAGGATCCTTCCTGCCTCCTCCAGCTTCTGGGGCCTCCAGGCATCCTCTGGCTTGAGCCCACGTGGCTCCAGTCTCTGCCTCTGTCTCCCCATGCCCTTCCTCATGTGTTAAATCTTGCTCTTGTTTTCAATTGTTTGCTTTTTGTTTGTTTTTTTGAGACAGGGTCTCTCTCTGTCACCCAAGTTGGAGTGCAGTGACGCCATCTGGGCTCACTGCAACCTCCACCTCCTGGGTTCAAGTGATTCTCCTGCCTCAGTCTCCTGGGTAGCTGGGACTACAGGCACCTGCTACCACGCCCAGAACATTTTTGTATTATTAGTCGAGACGGTTTCACTATGTCAGCCAGGCTGGTCTCAAACTCATGGCCTCAAGCAATCCTCCTGCCTCAGCCTCCCAAAGTGCTGGGATTACAGGTGTGAGCCAAATCTCACGGCAACCTCCGCCTGCCGGGTTCAAGTGATTCTCCTGCCCCAGCCTCCCAAGTAGCTGGGATTACAGGCACATGCTACCACGCCCAGCTAATTTTTGTAGAGATGGGGTTTCACCATGTTCACCATGTTGGCCAGGATGGTCTCAATCTCCGAACCTCATGATCCGCCCGCCTCGGCCTCCCAAAGTGCTGGGATTACAGGTTTGAGCCACCGCGCCCGGCCAAAATCTCACTCTTATAAGGACATCTGTGATTGTTTAGGGTCCACCTGGAGAACCCAGGATAATCTGCCATCTCAAGATCCTTCATGTAATCACTTCTGCAACCTCTTTGCCACACAAGGGAAAATTCGCAGGTTCCAGGGATTTAGGAGCCAATATCTTTGGGGGCATTACTCACACTACATACAAAGTCTCTTTTCAGGGCAAACGTAGATGCTCACAGGAAATGCCTCCATGCTCCACAGCCGGACAAGCTTCCAAGCAAGCAAGCCGCTTTTAAGAGTCAGGAAGAGGCTGGGTGGCTCACGCCTGTAATCCCAGCACTGTGGGAGGCCGCGTAAAAGGAAAAGTGGGTGGATTGCTTGAGCCCAGGAGTTTGAGACCAGCCTGGGCAACACAGTGAGACCCCGTCTCTACAAAAAACACAAAAATTAGCTGGGCACGGTGGTGGGCGCCTGTAATCCCAGCTCCTTGGGGGACCGAGGTAGGAGGATCACTTGAGCCCAGGAGTTGGAGGCTACAGTGAGCTGAGATTGCACCATTGCACTCCAACCTGCGTGACAAAGTTAGATCCTGTCGCTGGCCGGGTGCAGTGGCTCATGCCTGTAATCCCAGCACTTTGGGAGGCTGAGGCAGGAGAATCGCTTGAGGCCAGGAGTGTAAGACCAGCCTGGGCAACACAGGGAACCCTGTCTCTACAAAAAAATGCAAAAAATAGCCAGGTGTGTTGGTGAGTGCCTGTAGTCCCAGCTACTTGGGAGGCCGCGGAAGGAGGGTGGCTTGAGCCCAGCGGGTGGTGATCGCACCACTGCACTCCATCCTGAGCGACAGAGAAAGTCGCTATGTGGGGGGGAAAAAAAAAAAGGCTGGGCGCAGTGGTTCACGCCTGTAATCCCAGCACTTTGGGATGCCAAGGCGGGTGGATCACCTGAGGTCCGGAGTTCGAGACCAGCCTGACCAACATGTAGAAACCCCATCTCTACTAAAAACACAAAAATTAGCTGGGTGTGGTGGCGCATGCCTGTAATCCCAGCACTTTGGGAGGCCGAGGCAGGCGGATCACCTGAGGTCAGGAGTTCGAGACCAGCCTGACCAACATGGAGAAACCCCGTCTCTCCTAAAAATACAAAAATTAGCTGGGTGTGGTGGTGCGCACTTGTAATCCCAGCTACTCGGGAGACTGAGGCAGGAGAATTGCTTGAACCCAGGATGTGGAAGTTGCGGTGAGCCGACATGGTGCCATTGCACTCCAGCCTGGGCAACAAGAGTGAAACTCCGTCTCAAAAAATAATAATAATAACAATTAATTTAAAAAAAAGTTAGACTCTGTCTCAAAAATAAAAAGTCAGGAGCAGGGAAAGCAGTCAAGGCAAGGAAGACCAACGACATGCTCGGATGGTGCAGTCTCTTTGGAAGACACTCCAAAACTAAACTGGGAAGGTTCCCATTCTCGGCAGTGACAAATTTCTGGAACTAGATAGTGCTGGTGTTTGCACGCGGTGTACACGTAATTAACGCCACAGAGTTGCAAACTTTTTAATAGTAAACAAGGGCTGGGCACCGTGGCTCACGCCTGTAATCCCAGCACCTCAGGAGGCCGAGGCAGGAGGACCATTTGAGCCCAGGATTTTGAGACCAGCCTGGACAACAGAGTGAGACCCTGTCTCTACAAAAAATTTAAAAAGTACCTGGGCGTGGTGGTGTGTGTCTGTAGTCCCAGCTACTCAAGAGGCTGAGGTGGGAGGATCACTTGAGCCCAGGAGGTTGAGGCTGCAGTGAGCTATGATTGCACCACCGCACTCCCACCTAGGCGACAGAGCAAGACCCTGTGTTAAAAAAAAAAAAAAGAAGAAGAAGAAGGCTGGGTGTGGTGGCTCACACCTGTAATCCCAGCACTTTGGGAGGCCGAGGTGGGCGGATCATCTGAGGTCAGGAGTTCAAGACCAGCCTGGCCAACATGGAGAAACCCTAACATTTTTAGTCTCTACTAAAAATTCAAAAAATTAGCCAGGCATGATGGCCGGCGCCTGTTATCCCAGCTACTTGGGAGGCTGAGGCAGGAGAATCGCTCGAACCTGGGAGGCGGAGGTTGCAGTGAGCCGAGATCGCACCACTGCACTCCAGCCTGAGCAACAAGAGTGAAACTCCATCTCAAAAAAAAAAAAGAAAGAAAGAAAGAAATACATATTAGGATGGGGCAAGCTAAACTACATTGTTACGTATTTTAACAACATAGAAAATCCACTTGGGGCCAGCCTGCGAGTCCCTCCCATGTAGGCTCAGCCTGGCACTGGAACCCGGCGCCCTCCGCCCCCGCCCCTCCCAGTGGGGTCTCTGCTTCTCACTTCAGAGGCAGAGCTGTCATAGTCGGCACTGGGAAGTGGCCTGCGGTGTCAGCACGGACCGGCACTCACCCCCCACACGGCACAGAGGATTTCTAGGGAGCAGTCCCCCCAGGACAGCAATAATTTCAGGTGACAGCGACACAGGGCAGCAACACTGGTTCCCTCCTGGCAGGCAGCCAGATGCACACACGCACACAGACCACGCCATCCAGAAAGTTCACCTGCGACCTGAGACACAGCTCTTTGAGGGAGATCAGAAGATCAGATGGTATTTGAGAAAAAAGAAAAAAGGTTAAGCCAAGTGAGTGCGAAGGTGGAGGAAAAAAATAAATAAAGGTTAGGCTGAGGTGGCGGCCCTGCCACCCATGACACAGAGCGGGCCACATCGGTTTCAGACCTAAAAGTCAGAACGATTTGCAGGTGGCGAAGAGTGGGTGGAGGAAAGGAGGGGGGAGTTCTGAGGGGCAGAGGGACCGAAACGCAAGAGTAATATCTGATGTGGAGAGGTTCCGCCCACATGGGATCTGCCCCTGGGAAAATAAAAAAAATCCCTGAAGCCCCTGCAAGGCAAGGCCTGCGGGCTGGAGGGACGGACTTTTCACACACACAGGATGAGAGATCGTCTCTGGAGGTGGGTGACCCAGCAGGCACGCCAACGACCTCGGTGCCGCTCCCCTGCACCCCCAGGTCAGTAACCCAGGGACGGGGAGCAGGCTCATGTGTCCCCAGATGCAGGCACACCTGCACCCCTTGAGGCATCTGCAGAGTCCAAGACCAGCAACCTGGAGGAGCTCCCCTGGATGCCACCAGACACCCCAGGGCAAGGTGCCAGGTGCCTCCTGGGCAACTCCCCGTCTGCAGCAGTGGATGCAGCTGGCAAAGGCTCAAAGGCCTTCCCTGCGTGGGGCACACACGGAGGACACCCTCCCGGGGCCTGCACTGAGGCTGTCAGAGGGCCTGCCGGGATCCCCCGTCTGGTTTTCAGGTAACCCCGTCTGCTGGCACTGAGGGCCTCATCAGGCCCCTGCAGGCCTGCGACCACAGCTGAAATCGGCGTGCCTTCTCCAAAGCCACCTTCTGACCCACTTTTTAAAGAAATTGAGGTAAGGTTTGCATAATGTAAAATTAAGCATTTTAAAATGAACAATTCAGTGATATTCAATACATTCGCAACCTTGTACAAGCATCACTCCTACCTAGTTCTTGTACATTCTCTTTTTTTTTTTTTTTTTTTGAGAGAGGGTCTCACTCTGTCTCCCAGACTGTAGTGCAGTGGTGTGATCTCAGCTCACTTCAACCTCCGCCTCTCAAGTTCAAGCAATCCTCCTGCCTTAGCCTCCCAAGTAGCTGGGATTACAGGCCTGTACCACCATGCCCAGCTAATTTTTGTATTTTTAGTAGAGATGGGGTTTTGCCATGTTGGCCAGGCTTGTCTCAAACTCCTGACCTCAAGTGATCCACCCGCTTCGGCCTCCCAAAGTTCTGGGATTACAGGCGTGAGCCACTGCGCCCGGCCAATTTCTTGCAAATTCTCACCTTAGAAAGAAACCTCATCCCCATCAGCTGTCACTCGCCCTCCCCTCCCCCGGCTCCTGGCACCCACGCATCCCCTTCACGTCCCTGCGGATGGGCCTGTCCCGGATATTTCATAGAAATGGGATCACATGCTGTGTGGCCTTTTGTGTCTGGCATCTCTCGCTCAGTATGATGTCCTCAAGGTGCATACGTGCTGTGGCCTGTGTCAGAGCCTCTCTCCTTTTCGGGGCTGAGTCGTGTTCCACTGTCAGGATGAACCATGTGTGGATCCATCTATCCTCTGATAGACACTTGGATTCTTGCAGTAACCTTCTGTCTGCTGTGAAAACCGTGCTGCTGTGAACATTCGCGTGCGTGTATTTGTTGGACGACTTGTTTCCATTCTTTTGGGTCCATGCCCCGGGGCGGAATTGCTAGGTTACCCCTGAAATGGCCCAGGCCAGGCCTCTCCATTGCACCTCTGCCACTGACTTTTGGGAAGTGTTACTATTCAGAATGGGCAGGTGCACATTTATCTGACAGGTGTCCACACAGCCAGGGATTAAGGGGAATGGGAGAAGGTTGGTCTTGCAGGACTGGGACCAGGATCAGGTGGGCAAAACACTCACAAAATGTAAGGGGAGGCCAAAAAAGTCAGCATCCATATAAATAATATTTTAATCCACCATTATAAAAATTCAAAGTGAATCTGTAAAATCTGTGATGATCAAACTATCAGAATCAAGGCGGGATCATTAACAGTGCTGTGAGAGGCACATTGATGAAGCAAAAGGAAAAATCAGAATTACTGACCCCATTTTGATTTAAAATTTCGATTCTGGCTTCATTGTGGATTTCTGCATTTATTTATTTATTTTTTTTCCGAGACAGAGTCTCGCTCTGTTGCCCAGGCTGGAGTGCATTGACACGATCTCTACTCACAGCAACCTCCGCCTCCCGGGTTCAAGCAATTCTCCCACCTCAGCCTCCCAAGTAGCTGGGATTACAGGTGCCCGCCACCACGCCCGGTTAATTTTTTTTGTATTTTTAGTAGAGACAGGGTTTCACCATGTTGGCCAGGATGGTCTTGATCTCTTGACCTCATGATCCACCTGTCTCGGCCTCCCAAAGTGCTGGGATTACAGGCATGAGCCACAACACCTGGCCAGAATTTTTTTTTTTTTAGAGATGGGGTCTTGCTATGTTGCCCAGGCATGTCTGGAACTCCTGGCCTCAAGTGATCCCACCTCAACCTCCTGAGTAGCTGGGACTGCAGGCACGCACCACCACACCCGGCTAATTTTTGTTTTACACTAAAGTATGATTTCATCTTGGTCACTGAGGTTTCTCCACGCCGCCTTCAATTTTGTGCCCAGTGTGAGTTCGTTGCTTGCCTGACCCTGGTCCTGTCCTGGGATTTGGGACCTGACAGGTCCGGGTAACAACTGCAGTTGATCCGTCCACTTGCCGGAGGACCTCAGGCTCTCTCCTGTGAGCCTCATTTTGGCCATTTCTGGAATCCCGTTGTGCAGGACAGCTGGGTGGACTGCAGTGATGTTTGTGCACCAAGTCCCCAATGCCAGAGCAGACGGGGTCCCACCTGTTACCTTCTCGGACTTCCAGCCTCCAGAACCGAGAGGGAGAAGAAATCTCTGTTGCTGAAGCCCTCCAGTCTGTGGCTTGAGGTTACAGAGCCCCAGCAAACCATCACACTGGATTAAGGGAACTGGTCCCCAGAGCTCACAGCTGCAGACAGGCCAGCGTAGGACAACCCAGTGGGACCTGGGGGTGCCTCTGGCCTATTGGGGGACCCTCGGTGAGCCAGTGAACTCAGTGCACTTCTGGAGCTCCTCGACCACAAGTGAGGAAATTGAACGGTACAGGAAAAGCAGGTGAGCGTGCATATTAAACAGCCAAGGTCCGTCACCACTACCAAGCACCTGCCAGGCTCCCCACCCAGTGCTCCCAAAAGCGGAGGGCCCCCTCCCTCCCCTAAACTCTCAGAAGTTAATATTATCGGGTCAAGATGATAACAGCACGGGGAAACCTCTGGTAAGGGCCTTGCCCCAGGGGACAGCTCAGGTGGCCTCAGGTAACATGACAAAGACCTTCTTTATTCTTTATTATTATTATCATTGAGACAGGGTCTCGCTCACTCTGTTGCCCAGACTGGAGTGCAGTGGCGCAATCGTGGCTCACTGCAGCCTCAGCCTCCTGGACTCAAGCAGTCCTCTTGCCTCAGCCTCCTGAGCAGCTTGGACTATAGGTGTGCACTGCCACACCTGGCTATTTTTTTAAATTTTTATTTATTATTATTTTTTGAGACAGAGTCTTGCTCTGTCGCCCAGGCTGGAGTGTACTGGTGTGATCCTGGCTCATGGCAACCTCCGCCTCCTGGGTTCAAGTGATTCTCCTGCCTCAGCCTCCTGAGTAGCTGGGATTACAGGCAACTGCCACCAGGCTCAGCTAATTTTTGTATTTTCAGTAGAGACAGGGTTTCAACAGGTTGACCAGGCTGATCTCAAACTCCTGACCTCAGGTGATCAGCCTGCCTCCCAAAATGGTGGAATTACAGGCATGAGCTACCATGCCCAGCCACTGATTTTTTTTTTATTTTTTACTAGAGACAGGGTCTTGCTATCTTGTCCAGGCTGGACTCAAACTTCCGGGCTCAAGCGATCTTCCTGCCTCAGCCTCCCAAAGTGCTGGGATTACAGGCACAAGAGACCCTCTTGTATTGCTGCAAGATGCTGACAGGTTTCAGAAAAGGTTTGAAGCAAACGGGCCCCAGGGACCCAGGTGGGCCCCTGGGATCCGCTTCTCCCAGGCCAGGTTTGGTTTCAGTCAGCCTGAGCGTGCAGACACCTGTGTCCTGGGCACCAAACTTGACACTCTCGGTTCCTATCAGGCAGTGGGGGCGGGGAGGTGGGGGTTGGGGGGAGGGACCAGGCTCACGTGCCAGGCTCAGGGGAAGCGTCCTAAACGTTCTCAGAAATGACCACGCCCAGCACCGGCCTTGGGTGGCTTCCCGGGATCTGCTTTCTGGGAAGTGGGCCCCTGCAGCCCAGGGTTCCTTCCCCGCCACTCCGACCCTTCCTAAGCTGCTCAGCCCGGGGATCCAGGGCCCTGGCGAGACAGCCTGGGAGACGCAGAGTGGGAAGTGATGACTGGGAGCTGGTATCGCGAATGTCTACACGCAGACTGACTTCAGGGGCGAGGAATTCCGCCTGGCGAGCGTCTAGACTGCGGTGTTTCTGGGACGCTGGGAGCTGGAGCCAGGACAGGTCTCCCGGGAGCTGGGCTGTGCTGCCACCTGCTGGTCATCCCCCCCGACAGGCGGCCTCGCTGTCACTACTGCGTGAGCTCGAGGTGCCCCGTCCCAGGACCGTGGCAGGAGGGGGTCCCGTCCTGCGTGGGGCTTGAGGGCAGGTGGGCAAGACGGTGCATAGCCTGAATCTATTTAATGATTTATTTGATAATACCATTTAAAAATCTCCCTTAGGCCAGGTGCAATTGCTCACGCCTGTCATCCCAGCACTTAGGGAGACCAAGGTGGGAGGATCGCTTGGGCTCAGAAGGTCGAGATCAGCCTGGCCAACAGAGCAACATCAGGTCTCTACAAAAGAGTAAAGATTAGCCAGGCGTGCTGGTGGGCACCTGTAATCCCAGCTACTCAGGAGACCGAGGCAGGAGAATTGCTCAAACCCAGGAGGTGGAGGCTGCACTGAGCCTTGATCGTGCCACTGCACTCCAGCCTGTGCGACAGAGTGAGATTCTGTCTCTAAAACAATAAAAAGTAAAAGTAAAAATAAATAAAAATCTCTCTCTCTCTTTTTTTTTAGACGGAGTCTCACTCTGTCGCCAGGCTGGAGTGCAGTGGTGCGATCTCAGCTCACTGCAACCTTTGCCTTCTGGATTCAAGTGATTCTCTTGCCTTAGCCTCCTGAGTAGCTGGAACTACAGGCACCTGCCACCACGCCCAGCTAATTTTTCTATTTTTAGTAGAGGGGTTTCACCATGTTGGCCAGGATGGTCTCAATCTCTCGACCTTGTGATCTGCCTGCCTCGGCCTCCCAAAGTGCTGGGACTACAGGTGTGAGCCAGCACACCTAGCCAAATCTTTCTTTCTTTTAAATAATTGGATTGACTTTGGTCTACGGTCTCCCCTAGGGCCCCATCCTTCTCTGGGTTGGGGCTGTCCTGGGCACTGCAGGGTGCTGAGCAGCGTCCCTGGCCTCTGCCCACTCCATGCCAGGAGCACCCCCAGTTGTGATAACCACACATGTCCCCAGACATCGCCCAGTGCCCCCTAGGGACAGCATCACCCCCACTTAAAAACAGTTCCAGGGCAGCCCAGGCTGCAAAGAAGGTGCATCTGGGAGCTGCGCATTTCACATCGGGGTGACCCAACCTGGGCAAAGGGAGGGCGCCTCCGTGAGAATACTCAAGCCAGGACCCCCCAGGCAGGATCCGGGCTGCCACGGCACAAAAGCCCCAAGTCCAGGGCTCCTGGAGATGTTTTAAAATCCAGTCGATGAAAGATAAATAAAATACTTGTGAGTGTATAATCATGAATCCAGCCTGGGTTCTGTTTGTCTTTATGCTGAGACAATTGTAAAATACAGGTTTGGAATTTTTTTTTTTTTTTGAGAGAGAGAGTCTCGCTGTGTCGCCCAGGCTGGAGTGCCATGCGCGATCTCGGCTCACTGCAACTTCCGCCTCCCAGTTCAAGCGATTCTCCTGCCTCAGCCTCCTGAGTAGCTGGGACTACAGGTAACCACCACTACGCTCGGCTAATTTTGTGTTTTTAGTAGAGATGGGAGTTCACCATGTTGGCCAGGATGGTCTCGAACTCCTGACCTCAGGTGATCCATCCGCCTTGGCATCCCAAAGTGCTGAGATTACAGATGTGAACCACCATGCCTGGCCAACTTTAGACGTTTTTTGAGCGGAGGTGGCCCAGGAGGGCAAATGTGCCCCAGGCCCTGAGCATCCCAACATGGCCCTGCAGGCAGGTAGAACCAGCCAGGGAAAGGGATGGTGTTTAAGAGACGTGAAAAAGGAATTCAGACGAAGAATTTCTGACGTGAGGTTAACCCAGCTGGTGGCTGCAGCCTACTTTCCTGCCACAGGCCACATGCTGTCTCCTGCTGAATTAGCGCCTACATTGGATTAGGTGATTTCGCTTGAATTACGTTGAATTAGGTGTTGAATTGACACTGGAGGACTTTGGGCTCTCAGCCCCTCACCTAAGGTCCATTGTCTCAAGCCACTGCCTCATTGGAAGAGCAGGTGTCTACACTGCCTGGAGAGGGGGAGATCCTGCGTTCATTGTTTGGGGAAAATGCAATCTGTCCCCTGCTCACATTGGACACCAGAATAAACTCCCAATGGGGCAGACAGCATAAACCAAGGGGACCCCCAGCTCCTGGGATTCACCTCCTCTCTGCCTCCCCACTCAAGGTGTGGATTTCAATGTGTGCAGCCTCCTGGGACCTCAGCAGGAGAGATGGTCGTGGAATGCAGAGACTCTTGGGGGTCCGTGGATTCCCTTAACCTGGGGGAGGGGGGTCTCAATCGGGGTGATTCTGCCCCCAGGGGACACCGGGCAATGTCTGGGGACATCTGTGGTTGTCATGCCTGGAGGTGCTCCCGGCATGGAGTGGGTGGAGGCCAGCGACGCCACTCAGGACCCTGCAGTGCCCAGGATGGCCAGACCTCAGAGGAGCTAGCCCCAAATGTCCACAGTACCTAGCAGAAGAGATTCTGATTTAATTACTTGGGGAAAAAAAGAAGAAAAAAAAAAAGATCAAGGGACCCTGGCTATGCCAATACACTCAGACTGCGGCAGCGTGTGAATCCTGAATGAAAAAGGTGCAAATGAGAAACTCGCAGCCTAAGACCAGCGAAGGTCACAGTCACAGCGACATCTAAAGGCCGACAAGTGTAATGCAGAATCCACCCAGGGAACTGGGGCCCCGTGCCCACCCCCAGGGTAAAGAGGGCCGGCCTCGCACAGGGTCCCTTGCAGGTGTCTGTTGCGAGACCACATCCTCAACACCCGGTGAATGGCGCTGGGAGCAGACTCAAGGCTCGAGAGGCCCCAGGAGGGCGGGAAGAGAGTTCCCCCAGCTGCAGCCTGAGCATGGTCGCCAGAAAGCAGGTGCGGCGACTTTCCCTAGCACTCTCTCCCTGCTTTCCATGTACCCGCAGAGGGGCCCTGCACGTCGGGTCTCAGGCACATGTGCGGTGACATGTACACAACATAAAACTCCCTTTGGCCAGGCATGGTGGCTCAAGCCTGTAATCCCAGCACTTTGGGAGGCCGAGATGGGCGGATCACGAGGTCAGGAGATCGAGACCATCCTGGCTAACATGGTGAAACCTCGTCTCTACTAAAAATACAAAAACTAGCCGGGCGAGGTGGCGGGCGCCTGTAGTCCCAGCTACTCGGGAGGCTGAGGCAAGAGAATGGCGTAATCCGGGAGGCAGAGCTTGCAGTGAGCTGAGATCTGGCCACTGCACTCCAGCCCTGGCGACAGAGCGAGACTCCGCCTCAAATAAATAATAAATAAATAAATAAATAAATAAATAAATAAAACTCCCTTTGCAGACATTCAGTGGCATTCGGGCAGCCATCATCTCTATCTAGTTCTAGAACATTCTCGGCCCCCCAAAAAGATACCCCATCCCCATCAGCTGTCACTTCCCATCCCCCTCCCCGACCCCTGGCACCCACACATCCCCTTCCTGCCTCCCTAGACTGGCCTGTCCTGAACTTTTCATAGAAATAGGATCACACACTGTGGCCTTTTGGATCTGGCATCTCTCACTGAGTGTGATATCCTCGAGGTGCATCCACACTGCACGTGGCCTGGGTCAGAGTCTCGTTCACAGCTGAGTCTCATTCCAGGGTGTGGAAGGCCACGCTGTGGAAGGCCACGCTCTATTCACCCACTAATGGACACTTGGGTCCTTTCCACCTTTTAGCCATCGTGAATTGTACCATATGAACATTTGTGGCAAGGTTCTATTTGAACACCTGCTTCCAATTCCTCTGGGCACATAACTAGGAGTGGAATTGCTGGGTCAGGTGGTGACTCCGCGTTCAGCCTTTTGAGGAACTGCCAGACTGGTTTCCACGGTGGCTGCCCCATCTTGCATCACACATCAATTCTCAACGCCAAGGCATTCCTCAGCTTTTAAACAAGGCACTGAGGCAGGAGGCAGGAGATGATGGTTCGAGGCCACCCTGGAGCCGTTGGCAGAGCCAAAACTTGCAGCTGATTTGTGCTGTGGCTCCAGCCCAAGCCCTCCTTCTCTGGCTTCAGTGCCAGGCTGGGCAAAGTGTGTGGAACAGCCCAGCTTTCTAGGCCACTTTCAGAGTATTTGGCAGCCACTGTCTGCTCTCAACATGGCATCTGTGAGATTCTAAAGAGCCACTGCTGAGCAATTGGGTTGCCCTGCAGTGGGAAATTGTCTTTGCAAGGAAGCAGCGAGGCGGAGGAGGCTGGAGGGTTCCCTAAGATCATGCACCCACGGCAGCCAGCAATGTGCCCAGCAGAGTGAAGGGCCTTGGCAAAGGGGCACCTCCTGTCCCCTCCAAATCCTTACAGGCCACCCCAGGACCTGGTGACCTGGGACAGACTCCTGTATGGGCCTTTTTCCCCTGGTGCCAGCAGGGAACAGGGCAGGATGGAAAAAACACCCAGTAGCCAGTGGCCTGCTGATGTCACCAAGCTGCAGGGCTGCCTGGCATTGATTAAACACAGCTGGTGTGGGCCAGGCACAGCGCCTCACACCTGTGATCCCAGTGCTTTGGGAGGCTGAGGTGGGAGGATCTGTTGAGCTCAGGAGTTCAAAATCAGCCTGGGCAACATAGTGAGACCCTATCTCTAATTTATTATTATTGTTTTGAGCCGGAGTCTCGCTCTGTTGCGCAGGCTGGAGTGCAGTGGCACGATCTCGGCTCACTGCAACCTCTGCCTCCTCCCGTGTTCCAGCAATTCTCCTGCCTCAGGAGATGAGGTTTTGTCATGTTAGCCGGGCTAGAGACTCCATCTGTATTTAAAAACAAAGAAAGAAAGGCTGGGTGCGGTGGCTCACACCTATAATCCCAGCACTTTGGAGGCCAAAGCGAGTGGATCACCTGAGTTTGGGAGTTAGAGACCAGTCTGACCAATATGGAGAAACCCCGTCTCTACTAAAAATACAAAATTAGACGGGCGTGGTGGCACATGCCTGTAATCCCAGCTACTCCGGAGGCTGAGGCAGGAGAATCACTTGAACCCAGGAGGCAGAGGTTGCAGGTTGCAGTGAGCCGAGATCGTGCCATTGCACTCCAGCCTGAGCGAAACACCGTCTCAAAACAAACAAACAAAAACAAAACAAAACAAAAAACAGACAACACATAGCTGGTAGGTTCTTGGGCAAGGCTGGCGACCAGGGCTCTAGGGAAGGATGTTTCCAGGAGCTGCTAAGAGCAGTGGGGCTTGGGTTATGCCCGCCTCTTCCTGTGACTGTTTCCTCATCTGGGGTCACGAGATAGTGCAGCCCTGCCTCCCTGGTCATGCAGGGGACTGTGAGTGAAAGCGTCTTGGAATCAGAAGGTTCTGGCACCAAAGCTTTGCATCAGCCTTCCACCAGTGTGCTGCCCAGCGCGTGACTATCGGAAAAACTTTAGCTTATTTCAGCCTAATTACATTCCGTTAGCCCAAAGACTCCGACGGTCGGGGCTGGATCGTTCTCTGAGATGGGGCTGTCCTGGGCACTGCAGGGTGCTGAGCGGCGTCCCTGACCCCCACCCACTCCATGCCAGGAGCATCTCCAGTTGTGACAACCACAGACGTCCCCAGACATCACCCAGAGTCCTCTGGAGGCAGACCTGTCCCACTTGAGAACCACTGGCCTGGACCAGAAACTGGATCTTTCAGGGAGGCAGAGCTCAGCAGTTGTCCAGGCACTGAGCCCGGCCCAGCCCTGCAGCTCTGACCCTGCCCTGGGCTGTGAGCTCTGAGGACCCCGTCAATCTGATCAAGAAGCCACACTAGGTCACCTCAGACCAAGGACATTCTGCAATGATGCTTCACGACGGTCCTCTCCACCTCCAGCCCTCAAAGACCTGGCCTGGGCCCCCCTCCCGTGGCTCCCAGACCTCTGTCTCCAGGGAGCCTTCCGGAATGCCCTTCCTCCTGCCTTCAGTGCTCCTCCCCATCCTGCAAGGGTCGGCAAGGATGTCCCCTCCCTAGAGACCTTCCTGGACACCATGTGACACAGACTTTCTCCTCTTGGTGCCACCTCATCCTATTTTCTTTGTCTTTCCTTTTTTTTTTTTTTTTTGAGATAAGGTCTTGCTCTGCTGCCCAGGCTGGAGTGCAGTGGTGCAATCACAGTTCACTGCAACCTCAGCCTCCTGGGCTCAAGTGATCCTCCTGCCTCAGCCTCCCGAGTAGCTGGAACTACAAGTGTGCACCACCATGCCCGATTTTTTTTTTTTTAATTTTGTAGAGATGGGATCTTGCTATGTTGCCTGGGCTGGTCTCAAACTCCTGGCCTCAAGTGATTCTTCCGCCTCAGCCTTCCAAAGTGCTGGAATTACAGGCGTGACCATTTCCTTATCTTCTAAGACACTCTGTTTGGTTTGCCTGTGTGTCTGGGCGTGTGCTGTCTGTGTGTGACAGATGCTCCCTGAGAACAGGACTTGATTCCACCTGTATCAGGCTGGGCCCCCAGCACCTAGGCTGTCCCTGGCACACAGCGAGTATCGAGTCAATGTTTGCTGACTGACCGACAGACTGGCCTCCCATCCACTCTTCCACTCACCAGCTTCTCCATCTTGCCCAAATCCCTGCCAACCCCAGGGCACTGAGGGTACAGATTGCTCCTCACCTGTGCCCCTTGCAAAGCTCTCAGACACATTTTTTTCTGTTCTGTGTGTGTGCGTGTGTGTCTCTGTTGCCCAGGCTGGAGTGCAGTGGTGTAACCTCAGCTCACTGTAACCTGCACCCGCTCTGTTCAAGCGATTCTCCTGCCTCAGCTTCCTGAGTAGCTGGGATTGCAGGCACCTGCCATCACACCCACCTAATTTTTGTATTTTTAGTAGAGAGGGGGTTTCGCCATGTTGGCCAGGCTGGTCTTGAACCCCTGACCTCAAATGATCTGCCCGCCTCGGCCTCCCAAAGTGCTGGGATTACAGACGTGAGCCACCATGCCCGGCCTGTTCTATTTTTTTTTTTTAATAAACAATTTTATTTGGAGTAATTTTAGATTTACAGGAAAGCTGCAAAGAGAGAGTCCCCGCCCACGCCTCACCAGCTTCCTCTTCAGGGGCCGCCCTCTGTAACCACAGGGCATTGCTCACAGCTGGGGAACGCTGGCACCTTCCTATTAACCAAATGCCACACTCAATTCAGCTTCCCTCAGTTTTCCCCTCACAGCCTTTCCTGCCCCGTCATGACCCCATCCAGGAGCGCACGTGGCATTTGACTGTCCCATCTCCCCGGGTTCCTCTGGGCTCTGTCGGTTTCTTGGTCTTTCTTTGGTATTTCTATGAATCTTTTTGTTTGTCTCTTTAGGAAAACGGTTACTATCCATGAAAAACAAAAAATGCGCGGTGGCTCACGCTTGTAATCCCAGCACTTTGGGAGGCTGAGGCAGGCGGATCACGAGGTCAGGAGATCGAGACCATCCTGACTAACATGGTGAAACCCCATCTCTACTAAAAATGCAAAAAACTAGCCGGGCGAGGTGGCGGGCGCCTGTAGTCCCAGCTACTCGGGAGGCTGAGGCAGGAGAATGGCGTGAACCCAGGAGGCGGAGCTTGCAGTGAGCCGAGATCGTGCCACTGCACTCCAGCCTGGGTGACAGAGCGAGATTAGGTCTCAAAAAAAAAAAAAAAGAAAAACAAAAAATGTCATTCTGGCTACCCTGAGAGCTTATTATTGCTATTTTAAAATGAATGAATACCTGTTTGACATGTTCTCAGTTTTGATTTCAAATTCAACCAATATCAATAAGTAGAAGGCATATAAACAAAAGCTCTTTGGAATAATCATCAGGACCACAGAGTTTGAGAACCTTTGTCCTAAGCCAGGGGTTAGCAAACGACGGCCCCTGGACCACATCTAGCTGACTGTGTGTTTTTGTAAATAAAGTTTTATTGGCACGCGGCCACACCCATTTGTTTACATATTGCTTGTGGTGGTTTTCCCGCTACAACGGCAGGCAGAGACTGTCCGGCCCTGCAAAGGCTAAAACGTTTGCTGTCTGGATCTCTGCAGAAAAGTTTGCTACCCCAGACCTCACACATAGCAAGTTCATAGCAAGCATTTGCTTAAAATTAGGCTGAGCCCTGATCAGGGTGAAGGGCATGGTCAGACATCAGGGGATCATTGAAATGTCCATTCTGTCCCACCTTGTACAGCAAACGCCACCATGGAGCAGGACTCAGCCGTGAAAAGGAACGAGGCTCTGACACTGGCCACAGTGTGGATGGACCTTGAGGACATCAGGCTCCATGAAAGGAGCCAGACACAGAAGGCCACGCAGTGTGTGATCCCATTTCTACGAAATGGCCAGGACAGGCCCATCCACAGGGACAGGGAGGGGATGCGTGTGTGGCAGGGCTGCCAGGGGGAGATGGGATGTGACTGCTCATGGGGGACAGGGCTTCTTATGGGGGTGACACCATGTTCCAGAATTAGATAAAGGAGATGGTTGCACAACTCTGTGAATGTAAAAACTGCTGAGCTGCACATTTTTAAAGGGTGAATTTTATGGTGCGTGAATTATATCTCAATAAAGCTAATCCCAGCACTTTTGGAGGCCGGGGGGCAGGGGGTGGATCACCTGAGGTCGGGAGTTCAAGACCAGCCTGACCAACATAAAGAAACCCTGTCTCTACTAAAAATACACAATTAGCTGGGCGTGGTGGCAGGTGCCCGTAATCCCAATTACTCGGGAGGCTGAGGCAGGAGAATCGCTTGAACCCAGGAGGCAGAGGTTGCAGTGAGCCGAGATCACGCCACTGCACTCCAGCCTGGGCAACGAGCAAAACTCGGTCTCATAAAACAAAGAAAAGAAAAGAGAAAAGAAGAGGAGAGGAGAGGAGAAGAGAAAAGACACAAAAACCTGTAGAATGAAAGGCAGGCAGGCCCCCCTGCACTCTGGCTACAAGACGTCGTCCCGCCCCCTCTCTCTGCAGGCAGGTCACTGCCCCCCTTACAAATCTCTGCCCCGATCCCCCAACCCCACCCCAGAGCTGCGCCCTTGAGCCAGAAAACCTGCCACCCCAGGGACCACTCCAGCCTCAGACCAACAGGATATTAAAAAAGGCGAAACCTCATAATCGTTTCCTATCGAAACCAATTAGAAAGCTCCTGGGTAGAAGTCCAAGGTTTTCAAGCAATTTAAGGCAAAACAGAAGATTTTCAACGAAACATCCCAGCTGGGGGTGGGTTTCTTAGGGTCCCGTCGTTGGCCACCATGGAGGGACCTGGGGGTGAGCTCGTGACGCCAGCACCCCCAGCCGATGTGGGTCGGCCAGTTAGCTGGGTGTGGTGGCTCACACCTGTAATCCCGGCTAATCGGGAGACTGAGGCAGGAGAATTGCTCGAACCCAGGAGTTGGAGGTTGCAGTGAGCTGAAATCGTGCCACTGCACTCCAGCTCTGGGCGACAGAGCAAGACAGCTCTGTGCAGAAAACAGACTCCTGGGACAGAAATGCTGGCTCCCTTTGAGGCTGAGTTTTGTGACCTTGGGTTTCCTAGTCTGAGCTTCTAGTTTCATTTATAAAAGGGGTGACGTGGCCTTCGTCCCGCAGGCGCTCTGAAGGTCGCAGATTACACAGAGGTGGTGCGACTCATACAGGTTTCTGCCAACAGTGGCTCCACCAACGGTCACCTTTCCTTAGCACAGTGCCTTCCTCCTGGGGTGACGTCTCCCCCTCCTGCACTCCCCCCTGGCTTACTGAGACCTGAGTGAAGCTCACTTCCCTTGAAAGGGGTTTAGTGGTGGCCCCCTCAAAATTCTTGTCTACCGGGTGCCTCAGAAAATGACTGTTACACACTAATTGCATTTGCTTAAAACTTAGGTTGAAGCTGGATGTGGTGGTCCACACCTGTGGTCCCAGGTACTCGGGAGGCTGAGGCGGGAGGATCGCTTGAGCCCTAGGATTTCAAGGCTGCAGTGAGCTATGATGGTGCACTCCAGCCTGGGCAACAGAGTAGCCAGACTCCGGATACCAAAAATTAATAATAAAAAAAGAATTCCTGGCTGGACACGGTGGCTCACGCCTATAATCCCAGCACTTTGGGAGGCCAAGGTGGGTGGATCACCTGAGGTCAGGAGTTTGAGACCAGCCTGACCAACATGGTGAAATCTCAACTCTACTAAAAATACAAAGTTAGCCAGGTGTGGTAGCACACGCCGTTAATCCCGGCTACTTGGGAGGCTGAGGCAGGAGAATCGCTTGAACCTGGGAGGCAGAGGTTGCAATGAGCTGAGACTGCACCACTGCACTCCAGCCTGGGTAACAGAGCAAGACTCCAGATACAAAAAATTAATTAAAGAAAAATGACTGGGCGCGGTGGCTCACACCTGTAATCCCAGCACTTTGGGAGGCCGAGGTGAGTGGATCACCTGAGGTCAGGAGTTCGAGACCAGCCTGGCCAACGTGGTGAAACCCCGTCTCTACTAAAAATACAAAATTATCTGAATGTGGTAGTGCACACCTGTAATCCCAGCTACTCGGGAGGCTGAGGCAGGAGAATCGCTTGAACCTGGGAGGTAGAGATTGCCGTGAGCTGAGATCTCGCCACTGCACTCCAGCCTGGGTGACAGAGCGAGACCCCCATCTCAAAAAAAAACAAAAAACAAACAAAAAAAAAAACAAAGAAGGAGACACAGAGAGACAGAGAGCAGAAAACAGCAGCAGAGACTGGAGCAATTCGACAATAAGCAAAAGTCAAGGTTTGCCAGAGCCCCCAGAAGCCAGAGGACACCGAAGGATCCTCTCCTGGAGCCCTCAGGGGAGCACAGCCCTACAGACACCTTGGTGTGGTTCTTCTGCCCTCCAGAACCACGACAGGACACATATCTGCGGACTGATGCTTCCAGGTCTGCGGTCACCTGTTACGGCAGCCACAAGAGGCTTGTCTGCCCATCTCCTCTCCCCTTCCTTCATGCTGATCACCATGGAGGAGTGAGTTCAATTCCCTCTGCCTGCCCAAAACCCCCAACAACTTTTTTTTTATGTGAGATGGAGTCTCGCTGTCGTCCAGGCTGGAGTGCAATGGCACCATCTCGGTTCACGGCAAGCTCCGCCTCCTGGGTTCAAGCGATTCTCCTGCCTCACCGTCCCGAGTAGCTGGGATTATAGGCGTGCGCCCTCATGTCCAGCTAATTTTTGTATTTTTAGTGGAGACGGGGTTTCACCATGTTGGCCAGGCTGGTCTTGATCTCTTGACCCCCTGATCCGCCCAACTCAACCTCCCAAAGTGCTAGGATTAGAGGCGTGAGCCACTGCGCCCAGTCATTTTTTTTTTTTTTTTTACTTTTTAAAAAATTATTATTATTATCATTATTATTATTATTATTTTGAGAGAGTCTCGCTGTGTCACCCAGGCTGGAGTGCAGTGGCATGATCTCGGCTCACTACAACCTCCACCTCCCGGGTACAAGCGATTCTCCTACCTCAGCTTCCTGAGTAACTGGGATTACAGGTGCCCGCCACCACGCCCAGCTAATTTTTGTATTTGTAGTAGTGATGGGGTTTCACCATGTTGGCCAGGCTGGTCTCGAACTCCTGATCTCGTGATCCACCCGCCTCAGCCTCCCAAAGTGCTGGGATTACAAGCGTGAGCCACTGCGCCCGGCTCCTGGTGGTTTTTAAGCTTGCAACGGGTGCAGGATAAGCCCTGCAGAAGTCAATGGTCAGTAATGAGGGCTGCGGATTCAGCCCATCTCCAGGGAGAGCCCCCGAAACTGGCAACACCAGCTACTTCTGGGAAGGCGAACGCAATGAGAGTAACGCGGCAGAGACGGGGGCTTTGTTTTCACTTTCACCATGTGCCATTTATACCCCTAGAGCTCTGGACACCCCGGGCACGGCCACTGATGCAAAACGTTGGTCCTTCTTCCTGAGGGGGTGTGGCCAAGTGAGGGTAGGTGAGGGAGAAGCCACTTCCGGGCTAAGGTCCTCAATACCCAGGCTCAGTCTGGGTTCTTCTGTGTCCCAGGAGGCAAAAAAGGTGACCACAAGTTGGGCTGTGGTATCAAAACCAGAACAAACGGGGTGTCCCAAGCCTGGGCAACATAGCAAGACCCCATCTCTACAAAACATAATTAGCCAGGCGTGGTGGTGCACCTGTAGTCCCAGCTACTTGGAGGCTGAGATGGGAGGGTCGCTTGAGCCCTGGCGTTTGAGGCTGCAATAAGCTGTGATCGTGCCACTGCACTCCAGCCTGGGCAACGGAGCAAGACTAGGTCTCAAGAAAACAAACAAACAAGGTGTTCCTTACCCAAAGGAATTGCAAGCAGGGGCTCGGACAGATACTTGTACTGTTCACTCATGTTCACAGAAGCCAAAAGGTGGAAGCAGGCCAAGTGTCCATCAACAGAAGGACGGATAAACACAGTACGGTGCAGCTGTATGATGGAATATTACTCAGCCATGAAAAGGAAGGGAATCTCAACACAGGCTGCAACATGGATGCACCTTGAGGACATCACGCTCAGTGACAGAAGTCAGACAGAAAAGAACAAATCAGACAGGTGTGATGGCTCACGCTTTTAAACCCAGCACTTTGGGAGGCCAAGGCAGGTAGATCCCTTGAGGTCAGGAGTTCGAGACCAGCCTGGCCAACATGGCGAAACTCCACCTCTACTAAAAATACAAAATCAGCCGGGTGTTGTGGCAGGCACCTGTAGTCCCAGCTACTCAGGAGGCTGAAGCGGAAGCATTGCTTGAACTCGGAAGGCGGAGGTTGCAGTGAGCTGAGATCGCACCACTGCACCCCAGCCTGGGCGACAGAGCGAGGCTGCATCTCGAAAAAAAAAAAAAAAAAAAAAGGACAAATCTTGTGTGATTGCACGCCTAGGAGGTCCCTAGAGTCGTCAGATTCAGAGACAGTCCATCTGTTGATGGACGCTTGGATGGCTTCCACCTTTTGGCTGCTGTGAACAAGAGCGAACAGTACAAGGGAAGCAGGTTGGGGGGGTGCCAGGGGCTGGGGAGGGGATGGGAGCGAGTGTGCCACGGGGACAAAGATTCCATTTGGGAAGATGGAAAGTTCTGGAGATGACAGTGGTGACGGCTGCACCGCCGTACAAATGTGCTGAATGCCAGTGAACTGAGCACTTAGAAATGGCTAAAATGGTCACTATTATGTTTCATGTATCTTACCACAGTTCAGAAAAGTAAGAAAGGAGCTCCGGTGGCTCTCAGGCCGAGCTCCACCTCTGTCTGGTTGCTGGTGATACCACAGTATAGCAGGCCTCTCCTCTCCGGAGCGGTGACCATGACCTGTTGCCAGCCCCGACCTGTGGGAGGCTGAGCCCAGCGGCGCCTTCTGGGAAGAAGCGAAGGAGGGAGCCTTTCTGATAATTACCCCGAGGCAGAAGGCAGGCGGGCACAGGGGCCCAAGCCCCTCCAACCCATCCCACAGGCCCCAGGGTGTTTACTGAGCTTGGAGAATTCCATGCTGTGGGCTGGGCCACTCCTGCCCTGAGACAGGAAGACAAGGTCGGCTCAGGGCACAGAAGCCACCGCCCGGCTGTCACCTTTCCTTGTGGGTGCAGAGCCAGGACCCCGGGCAGGGGTGGACGCCTGTGGTTTACCTCCCTGGGGGCTCGGGCTCTGTGCCGAGGGTGCATGCACCGGGGTCCCTAGACCTCTTCCTTCCTTTCTTCTTTCTTTCTTTTGAGACAAGATCTCGCTCTGTTGCCAGGCTGGAGTGCAGTGGCGCGATCTCGGCTCACTGCAACCTCGGCCTCCTGGGTTCAAGTGGACTTCCTGCTTCAGCCTCCCGAGTAGCTGGGACCACAGGTGCACACCACTGTACCCAGTTAATTTTTAAAATTTTTTTGTGGACATAGGGGTCTCACTCTTTTACCGAGGCTGGTTCTGGACTCCTGGCCTCAAGCAGTTCTCCCACTTCAGCACCCCAAAGCACTGGGATTATAGGTGTGAGCCACTGTGCCCAGCCAGGGTTTTTATTTTTTTCCTTTGCAGAGATGGGGGTTCTCTGTGGCCCAGGCTAGTCTCAAATTCCCGGCCTCAAGCGATCTTCCCATGTCGGCCTCTGAAGGTGCTGGGATTACAGGCGTGAGCCACTGCGCCCGGATTAGCCAGACTTCTTTCTCCTCCTCGGTCACGGGGATCAGGAAGCAGAGAATCAAGGTTCAGCCACCAACTTGTAGAAGGGCCGTGGGTCACCCATGCCCCTCCCAGTGTTTCCATGGTTACCAGGGAAGCCAGTGAAGGGCAGAGTCTTTGGGGGAGGAAGCTGGGCCAGAGAGGACATGAGGGTGTGAGAAGGCCCAGCCCACTCTGAGGAAGGATGCCTCTTGGTACAGACCAGAGCAGCAGTGCCCTCACCGTGCTGGACACAAGACAAGGACTTCGGAGCTGATTATTTCATTTTGGGGGTTTTTTGTTTGTTTTTTTGAGGCAGAGTCTCACTCTGTCACCCAGGCTGGACTGCTCACTGCTGCTCACTGCAACCTCCACTTCCCGGGTTCAAGCGAGTCTCCTGCCTCAGCCTCTCAAGTAGCTGGGATTACAGGCACCTGCCACCACGCCCGGCTAATTTTTGTATTTTTAGTAGAGACGGGGTTTCACTATGTTGGCCAGGATGGTCTCGAACTCCTGACCTCAGGTGATCCGCCCGCCTCGGCCTCCCAAAGTGCTGGGATGAGAGGTATGAGCTACTGCGCCTGGCCTGATTATTTCATTTACTCCCTGCAGCAGCCCTGGGCAGCAGGGGTGGTGATCACCCCCCATCTTACCAAACAGAAGCAGAGAGTAACCACAGGTGCCCATCTGACCCCGCGTCTCCAGCGGGAACGTGAAGCTGATGCCGCTCCCGCCCCAGGCCTGAAGCCAGCCCCTGCCCCAAACCAGCCTGACCGGCAGCACCGTGGAAACCCATGGGGACCTCTGCCCCCCACAGGAGGCTGGGGCATCTCTCACCCTCTCTGTGCCTCAGTTTCCTAATCTGTCACACAGGGAGGTTGGACCCAAACCAATTGATTGTCATGGGTGGAGCCGGAACCCGCTGTGGCTCCCTCTGGTCCTCAGAATAAAATGCAGCCTTGCCGTGCGGCCTCCTCACTCCCTCTCCCTCCCCTTTTCAAGGTCCTGGAACCGTCTCTGCACCTGTATCTCCCACCCCACCTGTCACCTTCAGGGCACTAGCAACACTCAACTCATGTCACTTCCTCCAGGAAGCCCTCCCTGAATTCCTGAACAAAGCTCCTGGTGTGGGCACCTGCTTTCACTCTTGGGCGGTGCTGTCTTCCTCGGTTCACTCAATCAGGGTCTCAACTGGGGTAATTCTGTCCTCTCAAGGGACACTGGGTGGTGTCTGGGGACATCTGTAATTGTCATGATGGAGGGGTGCTCCTGGTGTGGAGTGGATGGAGGCCAGGGACACTGCTCAGCACCCTGCATTGCCCAGGACGGCCTCACCCCAGAGAACAGTCCAGTGTCAGCGTCCACAGTGCCCGGGGGCAGAGACCTGCTTTAATTATTTGGGAATAAACCGAGTCTCCTCCCTGCTCACCCCAGACACTGGAATAAACTCCAGATGGGGCCGACGGCATAAACCAGGGGGCCCCAGCTCCTGGGGACTCACCTCCTCTCTCCCTTCCCACTCAGGGTGTGGATTTCAATGTGCGCAGCCTCCTGGGACCTCCGCAGGGCAGAGGATCATGGGACGCAAAATCTCTTGGGGGTCTGCGGAATCTTCTATCCCAGAGGGTCTCGACCAAGGTGATTCTGTCCCAGGGAAAGCTGGGTGGTGTCTGGGGATATCTGTGGTTGTCACGACCGGGGGTGCTCCTGGCATGGAGTGGGTGGAGGCCAGGGACACTGTCAGCACCCTGCAGTGCCCAGGACGACCCACCCCAGAGAAAAATCGGCCTCATATGTTCACGGCGGTAAGGGGATGAGCCCACCCCCTACATGGCTCCAGGGGCACCCAGAGTGGGGCCCCAGCCCCATGGCCACCTCTCCTCCCACTTCCTCTGGGCGCCTGTCCTCTGCACCTGCGTCCTCCGGCTCTGGCTCCCTTCAAAGCTGGTCACAGCTGGCAGCCCGCATGCCGTAAACACCCACCCAGACGTGCCAGCCAGACCTGGCTTTCTGTCACTCCCGGCTGATTCTGAATTCCCAGTCTCACATGGGCCAGAGGGTGACTGGCTCGAGACTTGCCTCTCATTACGAGCAAAGCTCTGATTCAGCCGGAATATTAGTCAGGGAACAGCATGTCACATTCCAGGAGGCTGATCAGCTCCAACTTCAGTGCCAGCAGCTGACTCAGCCCGGAGAGCTGCATGTGCTAACTACTCCTTCTGAGCCTCACAGCTATGTTCTCGAGATTTCGCTCAGTGTCACATGGTGTCACTGGTCCTGGTCGCAGACACAGACTCACCTGTGTGCCGGGAGTCAGGTGAGGACCGGTCCCAGCACCTTCATTCTTTGTTTCTTTCACTCACTCAGTAAACATCTGGCCAAGGCTTGGACCAGATCCCTGATCTTAATGAAGGAGGTGATGGTCTGGCCCGGGTGACAGGCACAGTTGATGTGACGATCACAACACAGTTGCCATGTGGCCCTGGGCACGTTAGCCCCTCTCCGCTTCTGTTTACTGTTTTCTCCTCTGTGAAATGGAGATAATGATCTCAACTTCAACACAGCAAGTGTATGAGTCAGCTACTGCTGCGTAACAAACAACAGCAACAACAAAAACACCATTTGCCATCTCATAATTTCTGTGTGTCAAGAGTCTGGTTTAACTGGGTCCTCTGCTCCAGACTGTTATAAGCCTGAAATCAAGGTATGGGCTGGGCTGAGTTATCATTTGGAACTTGGGGTCCTCTCCCGAGTTTGTTTGGTTATTGGCAGAATCCATTTCCTTGCAGCACTAGGAATGAAGTCGCTGTTTTCCTACCAGCTTTTGGATGGGGGTGCTCTGAGCCCCAAGGGGCTACTCTCAGGTCTCTGCCACATGGACCCTCTAGTGGCAGCTCATGACATGGCTGTTTGCTTTCTTTAAAGCAAGCACCCCATTCCCTTTCTCTCTTTCTTCCAAATGTGGTTTATATATACATATATATAACATAAGACTCATCATCTTAACCATGTTTACGTGTACGATTCAGTGATGTTAAGTATATTCACACTGCTGTGCAATGGCTCTCCAGAACCTTCCATCTTGTACAACCGAGACATTGTATGCACTCAACAACAGCTCCCCTCTTCCCTCCCCCAGCCCCTAGCACCCACCATTCTCCTTTCTGTCTCTATGAATTTGACAACTCGGGATGTGCTTCTGCTCTCGTTTATGGGCTCACCTGATGAGGCCAGGCCCACCCAGGATGTCTCCTTTTTGATGAGCTCAAGTCAACCGACTAGGAGTCTTCATCGCATTTCCAAAATCCCTTTACTGAACACACAACCTATCTGCATTAACCTCACCACTGGAGTGACATCCCATCATACTCGCAGGTCCAACCTATCCTCAAGTGCAGGGGATTAGACGAGACGTGGGCACTAGTGGGTGGGGATCTTGGGCGCCATCTTGGAATTCTGCCTACAACTGTAGCTGTAAAAGACACGGTGGCCATTGCTATTTAGGTGCCGTCAGTAGGAAACACACACAAAGTGGCCCCCAAGGAGCACATGCCATGCATCAGGCTCTGCACAAGGCACAGAGAAAACAGCAAAGAACTTTGGGGAAAGTTGAAGACTTGAGGTGAACAACTGGATATCTTACTAGGTCTTTCCGGATATCCTAGTAGGTTGAGCAAATGGATAGGGGATATTGGGGGATGGGTCATCTCCCTTGGAAAGAACTCCAAATGTCGCTTTCAATAACTTTCCACCCTCCCAGTCATCTCTTCCTTCCAGAAATTCTCAGGAGGCAGCGCTTGGTGGCTCTTCTGCAGATGCCAGGATGGTGACGATGACAGCGGGCCATGCTCTTGTGTTTAGAATAGGACGTCCCCAAGGACATGGAGTCACAGACGGGTCAGGTAAGTTGCCTGGACACCCACACGAATAGGAGGCGCTTCTGGATTTGAACCGAGTCTTCTAGTGCTAGGAGCCCCAGAACAAACCTACTGCCACCCCTTCCCCACGACAAAGCCCACCAGAAGGGCTGGCTGCTTGAGAGGTAGTGGATAAGACCTCACAGACTCACAGACTAGTGGGAGAAGACAGAAGAGCGTGGCCCTGAACACAGCGTGGGGGCACACAGTGATTGGAACCTGGCACCCACACCAACGGTCAAAGTCTAGATGGTTTTGTTTGGTTGTACTCCCGCCTCCCTCTGACCCCATGCACACGAGTAAGAGGAGCTCCATCCACGTTTATGGACACTTAATGTTCCTGCACAAGCATAAATAAGGTGAAGCCGAGTCTGCGTGTGTGCAAAAGGCACAGAGCTTTGCACATACATGGTGCCAGGGTCCATTTCCTGGTTTTGTACTACAGTTACGTAAGATGTCACCACTGGGGGAAACTGTGAAGGTACATGTGATGTTTTTTGCTCTGTGTGATTTTTGCAACTTCCTCTGAATCTGATGATTTCAAAATAAAGGTTTTGTTTTTTTTTTTTGAGACAGAGTCTTGCTCTGTCACCCAGGCTGAAGTGCAGTGGCACAATCTTGGCTCACTGCAAGCTCTGCCTTCTGTGTTCACCCCATTCTCCTGCCTCAGCCTCCCAAGTAGCTGGGACTACAGGCACCCACCATCACGCCTGGCTAATTTTTTGCATTTTTAGTAGAGATGGGGTTTCACCGTGTTAGCCAGGATGGTCTCGATATCCTGGCCTCGTGATCTGCCCACCTCGGCCTCCCAAAGTGTTGGGATTACAGGCGTGAGCCACCGCACCCGGCCAAGGTTTAAAAAAAAAAAAAATTAAGTGGAGACACGTTTAGTTGTAACTGGGTCACAGCCTGCCACCTACTCTCCAAATGCCTCCTTTGTCCCAATAACCCCAACCCTCTCCCCAAAGTCCTGGCAATACTCCTGTGAGAGGAAGGGATGGACACCAGAAAAACGGAGCGAAGGTCCTGCTTATTCCGTCCTGGTTGAGGCCGAACGCCGGCCCCCCTTCCCCTTTGCCACCAAGAGGATTCTAAGATCACCAAGATCCCCACTCCCTGGAGAGCATGTCTCGTAGAATCCCTTCCCCCTGAGTGTGGGCAGGGCCTGTGGACGTGACGAGATACCACTCCCCTGATTAGGTTACTTTGCAGGAAAGAAGGGATTTTGAAGAGGTGAATAAGGTCCTAAATTAGTTGACCTTGAGTTCGTTGAAAGGGCGATTATCCTAGGTGGGCCTGGCCTAATCGAGTGACCCTTTAAAAGGGATTGGGCCCTTCCTGAAGTGAGTGCCTGGAAGTGTGAGGGGCCTATGGAGGAGGCCATGTGGCCTAAGAGTGGCCTCAAAGAGCTGAGAGTTGCCCCTTCTTGACAGCTAACAAGATAACAGAAACAGTTTGTCAAAGACAAGGAACTGAATTCTGAATGAGCTTGAAATGAGCTTAGAAGTGGATTCATCACCACACAAACCTTCAGATGAGAATGCAGCCCTGGCTCACATCTCTGAGGTCAGAAGTTTGGACATAGCGTGGCTGGGTCCTCTGTGCAGGGTCTTACCCAGCCATACTACGTCCAAACTTCTGACCTATGGAACCACGAGCTAATAAATGGGTGTCACTCTAAGCTACTGCATTCATGGTAGTTGTTACACAGCCATAGCTAGCCAATACACTCTTTATGTACTGCAGACCAGAGCCCTCTGGGATTTTATGGTCAGCTTTCATACTTATCCATACACAAGGGCTTGGACATGCTGTCCCTCCACAATGAGCCAAGCAACTCAGCAGTTTCCTCCTGAGTATGTCTGAATATATCATCAAAAAGGTCTAATGACCATGACATTATCTGATTGTCTTAACAACACTGTGTGGGGGTGAGGAGGCACAGTAGGCATGAAGAACAGCGGAAGACTGGTGCATTTAGTATTAGACAGCTTGACATGCATTAACCCCTTGAGAGACAGGCACTGCCTATTCTCCCCCATTTCACAAACAAAGGCATTGAGGTTCAGAAAAGCACAGAGATGTCCCAGTGCCACAGAGCCAGTAGGTGGCACAGTTGGGAGCCCAAGCCCTAAACTGCTGGTTATGTCACCTCATGAAACCACTTAACCTCGCTGGGTCTCAGCATCCTTATCTGTCCAGTGAATCCTCACGAGTGGTTATGAGATGAAATCAGACAATTCAGGGCCTCTAGGCTGAGGATCAGCAAACCTTTTCTGCAAAGGGCCACTGAGCTCTGTCCTTGTAGTATGAAAGCAGTCACTGATGACAGGTAAATGAATGTCTGTGGCCATGTGCCAATAAAACTTTATTTATAAAAACAGGAAGTGGAAGGGAGGACTTGGCCCAGGGAGCTGCACTATGTCTGTGGCTGTGTGTCAATAAAACTTTATTTATACAAACAGGAAGTGGAGGGGGAATTTGGCCCAGGGAGCTGCAGTATGTCTGTGGCTGTGTGCCAATAAAACTTCATTTATAAAAACAGGAAGTGGAGGGCCAGACGGGGCCTGGGGTGGGGAGGGGGGCACAGTATGTCTGTGGCTGTATGCCAATAAAACTTTATTTATAAAAACAGGAAACAGAGGGAGGACTTGGCCTGGGGGGCCACAGTTTTCAACCCCAGGTTTAGCAGGTTTTTCCTTCCTTTTCTAACTTCTAAAATGAAGCCAACTGACCCTAGAAGTGCCATTTCTGAAAGAGGAAGCGAGAAAAGGGGTGAAAGGATGTTGAACTAGCCAAGGCAGACTGCCGCATTTTCAGGGCTTCTCCCTGAGATCTCCAATAAAGACAACTAGCACCGACTAGGCTAATCCCACGATGGCTTGTTCTGCAGCGACATCATCACCCTAGTGCTGCCCTCTCCCCCATTCTCTAGAGGAAGGAGCCCCAAAGAGAACAGATAAACTCTGCCTCCTAGAAAGGTAAGACACCTGGCCTGGCACCGTGTGAGATCACACCTGTAATCCCAGCACTTTGGGAGGCCGAGGCAGGTGGATCACTTGAGGTCAGGAGTTCAAGACCAGCCTGACCAACATGGTGAAATCTGTCTCTACTAAAAATACAAAAATTAGCCAGGCATGGTGTCAGGCGCCTGTAATCCCAGCTACTTGGGAGGCTGAGGCAGGGGAACTGCTTGAGCCCGGGAGGTGGAGGTTGCAGTGAGCTGAGACTACGCTATTTCATTTTAGCCTGGGAGACAAGAGTGAAACTCCGTCTCAAAAAGAAAAACAAAACAAAACAAAAAAAAACCAACCTGCTATAAACAAAACTAAAAGAAACACACACACACACGCAAAGAACAGACTGGGAATTGTAAAAACAGCTGACAAACACAGACCTTCTACTCTCCCCTCAGCACTGTGGACATCGGGACTGGATCCATCTCTGGGGTGAGGCCGTCCTGGGCACTGCAGGGTGCTGAGCAGAGTCCCTGGCCTCCACCCACTCCCTGCCAGGAGCACCCCTTAGTTACACTGAGCTATGATCACACCACAGCACTCCCACCTGGGCAACAGAGTGAGACTCTGACTCTAAAATAATAATAATAATAATAACAAGAATATAATAATAATAATTTGGATCCATGTCTGGTAAAAATAATAAGTAAAGCTGAGGCTCTAAAATAATAAATTAAAAGAATAAATAGGCCGGGCGCGGTGGCTCATGCCTGTAATTCCAGCACTTTGGGAGGCCGAGACAGGCAGATCACGAGGTCGGGAGATCGAGACCATCCTAGCTAACACGGTGAAATCCCATCTCTACTAAAAATACAAAAATTAGCTGGGCGCAGTGGCGGCCGCCTGTAGTCCCGGCTACTCGGGAGGCTGAGGCAGGAGAATGGTGTGAACCCGGGAGGCGGAGCTTGCAGTGAGTGGAGATTGCACCACTGCACTCCAGCCTGGGCGACAGAGCCAGACTCTGTCTCAAAAAAAAAAAAAAAAAGAATAAATAAAATAAAATAATAAATAAGTAAAGCTGAGGCTCTCACATTACGTTTTTGCGAGGCTGTCATTACAAGGCTCATCCAGCCACAGCGGGCTCTGCACTGGGGCACCTGCCTGGGCCTCTGCCTGGCCTCCATCAGCTTAGGAGCCCTCAGCCCCTTGAACCCTGCTGGTGGGACAAGGGGCCCCTCTACCAGGCCCTTAACTTCTGAGTAGACCCCACCTGGGGCCTCCCAGGCTGCACCTTAACCATCTAGGACACGCATCCCCAGGCGGCACTGGGAGTGTCTGCGCACAGACCCGAGGGTGTTAGCCTGGCAGGGGCCCTGCACGTGGGTGCTGGTTCACTAAAACGATGAAGCGGACAGGAGGAAAATGAGCATCCAACGGGCCACATCATTGCTGTCCTGGCCAACGGACTCTGACCCCTGCTATAGGGGGTCATAGACGGTCTAGATCAAGCCACAGATTGGCAGAACTATCCTCTCTGGCCTCCGCTCGGCTTCCCCATGTCCCCTGCCCCCTGGCATCTCATCATACGCGACCATCACTGCTGTGTGTGTTTTGAGTCAAAGGTGGCCAAGGCTTGATGAATCTGCCGATGACCGAGTTGGTGCCTCATCCCTCACTCTGTGGGAGGCTGACTGTGCAAGCGGTTGCTTAGCAACGGACACACACACACGAGCGTGAGAGGTGGCTGTGGGCTGCACACTGGGCTGGGGTGTTCAGATTCCCACGCCCCCCCCACGGATCCCCAGGCTGGGTGGTCGTGGACATGAGCCCTCTGGGTATGGAGTCTCAATCAGCAGAGTCAGGAAGTCACAATAACAGCTCTGAAACGGGGGTTCATTGAGAGGACATTGGTGGGCTTGAAGACGGGGGTCTGTCTACCGGGACTTGAGTGGGAGCCATGGTGATTCTGTCAGGAAGAGAAGAGAAGCCTGTTCTCAACCCCGCCGGAGGCAGGTTCTTCTGCACCGGGCCTTCTCCCCCGGGCGCTGTGGGCATTTGGGGCGGAATCATTCTTGGTGGTGGGACGGCCCCGGGCACGGCAGTGGCACCCCTGACCTCCACCCCATGGCATCCACCAATCGAGCCAGTCACAGATGTCTCCTGGGTGCAAAATTGCCCCCAGGTGAGACCCCCTGGGCTAGGGGATTCCACGGACCCCAAGAGACTCTGCGTCCCATGATCCTCTGCCCTGCTGAGGTCCCAGGAGGCTGTGCACATTGAAATCCACACCCTGCGTGGGGAGGGAGAGAGGAGGAGAATCCCAGGAGCTGGGGGTCCCCCTGATTTACACCGTCTGCCCCATTGGGAGTTTATTCTGGTGCCTATTGTGAGCAGAAAAATGACTTGATTTTTTGTTCCCCAACATAATGAACCCAGAGTTTCTCCCACTCAGCACTGTGGATATTTGAGGCCCGATTGTTCTCTGGGGTGGGGCCATCCTGGGCACTGCGGGGTGCTAAGCAGCATCCCTGGTCTCCACCCACTCCATGCCAGGAGCACCCCCAAGTCACAAAAATGACAGGTGTCCCAGAAATTGCTCAATGTCCCTGGGGTTGGGGGGCGGCATCACCCAGGTGACCCCTGCTACAGAGGGTCACGTCCAAGCTCGCCGACAGCCAGGAGGCACCACCTTGTCCTGGGCTATAGACATGGAGGCTGCGGGTACAGGGAGATGTTTCTGAGCCCTGGGGGCTGTGGCAGAGCCCCTGATTTCGGCACAGCGCCCTGTAATTACTTGCAGGCTGCACACGTTTTCTCGGGAGAGGGTAGCAGCAGCGAGCTGTGACCTTCCGGGGGCAGAACGGCGTTTTCAGGTCCTGGCTGGATATCTTGGCAATTCTTTCAGGGGAACAACTTGTCCGCAAAAAGAACTGACAATAACGTGAATTTCAACACGACGAGGACACGCTGAAATCTGGTGACCGACCGGGGGAAGTAAACCCGCTCTGACTGGCCGCGGGGACTGGAGTTTGCTCACCACACAAGAGCCCTTCTCAAGATAAAAGGCTCCGGCAAAGCTCTCAGCAGAAATGTTACAAAAAAAAAAAAAAAAAAAAAAAAAAAAACTCCCTGGGAGAACAAGGAGCTATCAGAAAAACATACTCTGTGATCTGGAGGTCACAGAGTTCTTCTTACTCAGTGAGGCAAGAAGCAAAAAGGCTAAAGAAATGCTTATCCTGGAACAGGGGTTTCCACCCGGGCACTGTGGACATTGGCGCCGGATTGTTCTCTGGGGTGGGGCCGTCCTGGGCACTGCAGGGTGCTGAGCAGCGTCCCTGGCCTCCACCCACTCCATGCCAGGAGCGCGTCCCCGTCGTGTAACCACAAATGTCCCCAGACATTGCCCCAGATGAGTAAGGACGGAGGTGCAGGTGGGCACAGGTGGGTGCAGGTGCCCTGTGAACCCATCTCCACCTGCACCCTCTGCATCTCCAACCTACCCCCAGCCCCAGTGTCTCCTAAGGGGTAGAAAGTCCACAATGCTGAACGTGAGAGACCCTGCCTTAATTTGAGAAAAAAAAGGAATCAAGTCTGTCCCCTCCTCACATCAGACGCCATGATAAACTCCCAACGGGGCAGATGGTGTCAGTCAGGGGGACCCTAGCTCCTGGGATTTGCCTCCTCTCTCCCTCCTCACTCAGAGTGTGGATTTCAGTGTGTGCAGCCTCCTGGAACGATGTGGCCCCGATGTCCACAGGGGCCAGTGGGGGAAACCCTGTTTGGAAAAAAACAGAGTCTGCTTCCTGCTCACACCAGACACCAGAATAAACTCCCAATGCGGCAGACAGCATAAACCAGGGGGACCCCAGCTCCTGGGATTCACCTCCTCTCTCTCTCCCATTCAGGGGGTGGATGGAATTCTCCTCTGGCCAAACTGAACAAGCTCTCGCCTGCCGCCACCCAGGGCAGGGGTGCCTGAGTCTCTAACTCACAGGCGAGGATCCAGGCCCTCTGCCCGCCAGGACAATGACCCCTCCCAAAGCTAGGGAGTGGCAGCCCCAGGTCCGCAGCCAGCTCTTACCCTGAAAAGCGTGACATCCGGGAAGGGGAATGGCAGGTACCCCAGGGCCTGATGGTGGGGACAAGCCAGGGTCTGATTCCCATAGCAGGATGACCTGCACTCCCCCAGGGCCACCCACCCCTCCAGGGACGCTTTATGCCTTCCATTCTCTGGTCCAAGCTCTGCTCTGGCAACACCTCCGTGCCTGAGTGTGGGGTGCGTTCCCTGACTACCTTAAGGCCACTCCTGGGAGCAGAGCCAGTGCCTCCCGTCTCCTGCCACGCACAACACCCAGGGACTGCCTCTGGTTTTGGCAGAGAGGCTCCGAGTGTGCACACAGGGGCCCCCAGGGCAGGGGCCAATCACCTGGGTTTGCCTGGGACCTAGGGCTCAGTGTTGAACCAAGAAGGTATCAAGCAAACTGCAGTGGGGGTAGTGACAGAGCTCAAAGACGGGCTCGGGACTGACTGAAGACATCTGGGATGCAGTCAGTATGCACTGCCTGCACCTTCGTCCCCACCTGCACCACCTGCACCCACCTGCACCTCCGTCCCCACCTGCACCATCTACACCCACCTGCACCTCCGTCCTCACCTGCACCCACCTGCACCTCCGTCCCCACCTGCACCCACCTGCACCTCCGTCCTCACCTGCACCCACCTGCACCTCCATCCCCACCTGCACCCACCTGCACCTCCATCCCCACCTGCACCATCTACACCCACCTGCACCTCCGTCCCCACCTGCACCTCCATCCTCACCTGCACCCACCTGCACCTCCATCCCCACCTGCACCATCTACACCCACCTGCACCTCCGTCCCCACCTGCACCCACCTGCACCTCCATCCTCACCTGCACCCACCTGCACCTCCATCCCCACCTGCACCTCCATCCCCACCTGCACCCACCTGCACCTCCATCCCCACCTGCACCATCTACACCCACCTGCACCTCCGTCTCCACCTGCACCCACCTGCACCTCCGTCCTCACCTGCACCCACCTGCACCTCCATCCCCACCTGCACCCACCTGCACCTCCGTCCCCACCTGCACCATCTACACCCACCTGCACCTCCGTCCCCACCTGCACCCACCTGCACCTCCGTCCTCACCTGCACCCACCTGCACCTCCGTCCCCACCTGCACCATCTACACCCACCTGCACCTCCGTCCCCACCTGCACCATCTACACCCACCTGCACCTCTGTCCCCACCTGCACCATCTACACCCACCTGCACCTCCGTCCCCACCTGCACCCCCGTCCCCACCTGCACCACCTGCACCACCTGCACCCACCTGCACCTCCGTCCCCACCTGCACCATCTGTACCCACCTGCACCTCCGTCCCCACCTGCGCCCACCTGCACCTCTGTGTCCCCACTTGCACCTCTGTTCCCACCTGCACTTCTGTGTCCCCACCTGCACCTCCGTCCCCACCTGCACCCCCATCCCCCCTTGTGCTCATCTGCACCCACCCGTACCCACCTGCACCCCGTCCTGAACTGCACCTCCATCCCCACCTGCGCCCACCTGCACCTCTGTCCCCACCTGCACCTCCATTCCCACTTGTCCTCATCTGCACCCACCTGCACCCCCCGCATCTCCAGCCCCCTCTCGGCTCCAGGCCCGGGCCCAGGAGACTCCATGGGCCTCCTCTGCCCCCTGGTGGCCGCCAGTGGTAACAACAGCCCTCTGCAAACCGAGCTTCCCAGGCCCGAGGAACAGGCTCCCTGAGCCCCGGCCAGCCGTCTTTGCTGCTTGGGGCCTACAGAAGATAGGAGCAGGGCATCACGGTGCTGGTTTTGTCACCAGGACAGGCAGCCACGGCCCTCACTTGGCGGCGCACCTGCTCTCCTGCAGAGGCTGCCACCCAGAGGTCAGAGACCCCGGCAGGCTCCTGCACCCTTCACAGCCTCGCTCTCGTCCTCGTCCATTGTCGTAGGGAGGTGAGTTTTAAGCTTCCCACCCTGTGCCCCCAGGAACCAAAGCCGCACTCGCCCAGCCCAGCCCAGCGCCCAGCAAACAGGAGGTGCTCAATGAATGAATATCAACATTATTAAAAGATCAGGAAGAACCCACATCCCACGCCATCCTTTGTAACAAAGGACCCCTTCAAGGTCAGCCGGCACCACGCCTGCTCACCACTAATTCCGTCCCCTCTACTGGGGCCTCCCCTTGGGTGCTGTGGACATCAGAGCCTGATGGTTCTCCGGGGTGGGGCCGTCCTGGGAACCATAAGGTGGCTGAGCAGCGTCCCTGGCCTCCATCCACTCCATGCCAGGAGCACCCCTCCATCAAGACAGTTACAGATGTCCCCTGGGGGCAGAATCACCCCTGGTTGAGAGTCCCCGGGTTAGGGGATTCCACGGACTCCCAAGAAACTCTGCATCCCAAGATCTTCTGCCCTGCTGAGGTCCCAGGAGGCTGCACACATTGAAATCCACACCCTGAGTGGGGAGGGAGAAAGGAGGTGAATCCCAGGAGCTGGGGGTCCCCTGGTTTACACCGTCTACCCCATCGGGAGTTTATTCTGGTGTCCAGATAAACTCTAGGGACTGAAGTCAGTTTTGAAATAATGAATGGGGTGGGCGTGGTGGGTCACACCTGTCACCCCAGCACTTGGGGAGGCTGAGGCAGGTGGATCACAAGGTCAGGAGTTCAAGACCAGCCTGGCCAACATGGTAAAACCCCGTCTCTACTAAATATACAAAAATTAGCTGGGCATGGTGGCATGCACCTGTAATCCCATCTACTCGGGAGGCTGAGGCAGAGAATTACTTGAACGCAGGAGGCGGAGGTTGCAGTGAGCTGAGATCGTGCCACTGCACTCCAGCCTGGGTGACAGAACGAGACTCTGTCAGAGAGAAAAGAAAAGAAAAAAAAAACAAAAGAGAAGAGAAGAGAAAAGAAGGGAAAGGAAAGGAAAAGAAAGAAAGTCTCTCCTTCCTGGGCACTGTAGACATTGGGGCTGGATTATGCTCTGGGATGGGGCCGTGTTGAGCAGTGTCCCTGACCTCCACCCACTCCATGCCAGGAGCACCCCCCAGTCATGACAACCAGAGACATCCCTAGACATCTCCCAGCATCCCCTGGGGAGAGGAAGTGAGGGTTGGGTCAGAATCACCCCTGCTCCCTCCGTGAGACCCACTAGCATAGTTAAATTTCAAATAGTTCAGAATTTAAGTGTGAAACATGCAATCAGAACGAAATACAGGTGATATTTTTTATAATCTTAAAATTTTGAAGAAACCCATAAAAAAACAAAGGAGACACTCATGTGTAACAAACATTGTAAAATCCTGGCCAGGTGCAGTGGCTCATGCCTGTAATCCCAGCATTTTGGGAGGCTAAGGCAGGAGGATCACTTGAGGTCAGGGGTTCAAGACCAGCCTGGCCAACATGGTGAAACCCCGTCTCTAAAAATACAAAACTTAGCCAGGCGTGGTGGTGCACACCTGTAATCCCAGCTACTCGAGAGGCTGAGGTGGGAGAATCTCTTGAACCCGGAGGAGGAGGTGGCAGTGGGCCGAGATCGTGCCACTGCACTGCAGCCTGGGCAACAGAGTGAGACTCTGTCCAAAAAAAAAAAAAAAATTCTCTATGGCAAAACCCACCATAAGCAAAGTCAAAACACACGCTCAGGAAAATATTTCCAGAGTTCAAACCAACGTTTATAAACTATTCAAACAAATCAATGCGCCTGAAACGTCGGAACAGAAAGGTCAGCAAAGAGCCCAGCCTGACAGTCCACAGAAGGAACGCCCAGAGAACGGTCGGATTCACCGGCCACTGAGGACACCCAAACAAAACAAAGATGTGCGCCCCTACTTGCCAGCTTGGCCAAGATCTCATCGCTGCAGCTGGGAGGGTGGGGAACGAGCACTTCAGGAAGGAATGGGGCGTTACTGGAGGTCCTTGTGGCTGGATGTCAAATGTAGATCACATGCACAGAACTCAGCAGCAAATCCACTCGCAAGAATTTAACTGAAACCTCAACCATCCAAGGGGAAGGATTCAGGAAGGAAGGAGAGAGGGAGGGAGGGAGGCGGGGAAGGAGGGAGTGGGGGAGGGATGGAAGGAAGGAAGGAGGGAGGGAGTGGGGGAAGGAGGGGGGAGGGAGGGAAGGAGGGAGTGAGGGAGGGAAGGAAGGAAGGAGGGAGGGAGGGACGGAAGGAGGGAGGGAAGGAGAGGGGGAAGGAAGGAAGAAGAGAGGGAGGGAAGGAAGGAAGGAAAGAAGGAGGGAAGGAGGGAGGGAAGAAAGGAAGGAAGGAGGGAGGGAAGGAAGGAGGGAGAGAGGGAAGGAAGGAGGAAGGGGAGGAGGGAGGGAGGAGGAAGGGAAGGAAGCAGCGGAGAGAGGGAGATAGTGATAGGAAGGAAGGAGAAAGGGGGGACAGGAAGGAAGGCGAAAGATAGAGAGAGGGGGAAGGAAAGAAAGAAAGAGACAGAGAGGAACAAAGGAAAGAGAGAGAGAGGAAGAGAGAAAGACAGGTAAAGAAAAAGAGAGACACCCAAAAGCCCAGCTGGGGGACGAGTTAAACACATTACAAAATTATTTTTAAAGTGGGAAGTCACCACCCCCTATCACAGGGAGTTCCTTAACGAGCATCAGGAATGAGGGTGGACGCCAAGGTTTCTCGACGAGGAAGGACGCCCAGTGATGGGAATGAGGACATGAGAGAACAGAACCCTCCTTGTGTGAAATCTACAGGCGAACGTAATTCACAAAAATCCCAGGACAGGCTTGTCAAGATGCCGACACCCATTGGTGCCGGGCTGGGGGAACTTAGGGGCTTCGCCTTCTTTGTATTTTTCTTCATTTTACCTTTTTAGTTGTTGTTTATTTTTTGGAGACAGGGTCTTGCCCTGTTGCCCAGGCTGGAGTGCAGTGGTGCGATCATAGCTCACTGCAGCCTTGACCTCCTGGGCTCAAGTGATCCTCCTGCCTTGGCCTCCAGTGTAGCTGGGACTACAGGTACACACCATAACACCTGGCTAATTTTGAAATTCTTTTGTAGAGATGGGGTCTTGCTATGCTGCCCAGGCTGGTCTCAAACTCCTGGGCTCAAGTGATCCTCCCACCTTGGCCTCCCAAAGTGCTGGGATGACTGGTGTAAGCCACCGCATCCAGCAACTCACCAAGTTCTGGCCTCAATCAGGGATCAAAGGGCTTCAGGCCAAATTGCCATCCCTAAAATGACCTGCTAGAGAAACTTAAGTCTATGAAATGAAGGGGAGGCACCCCAGAAACTGGCAGGTGGTCCCCGGAAGTGGTACAAGAAGAAGGGACTCGGGTCCCGCAGTTGACCCCCAGTGGCTCTCAGCCTCGAGAACCCAGCCCGGCAATGGCCAGAGTCGCACCCGGCGGACCCCTGCAGGGAGCCTCTTCCTCTCTCCTTGAGGTCATGGGGGCGCGAGTGACCGGCGAGGGAGGAAGTTGGCTCCGTTCACCCCTCCAGCTGCTTCCCCATTTCAGCAGAGGGAACAGCAGGCTCCCAGCGATAGCCCCATCCTAACCCCAGAACCCATGGACAGGTCAGCTCCACATCAAAAGGGACTGCAGACGGGATGAAGTTAAGGATGGCGAGACAGGAAAGCATCCGGGGTGATCTGGGGGCCCCGGTGTCCTCATAGGGTCCTCAGGAGAGGAGGCAGGAGGGTGAGAGTCAGAGACTGGAAGAGGTTTCACTGTGGCTGTGCACAGGGAGGAGGGGGCCCCGAGCCAAGGGATGTGGGTGCCTCTAGACGCTAGGAAATGTGGGAACCAGATTCTGGCCTGGAGCCCCAAGAAGGGATGGGCCCTGCCCACACCTTGATTTTCCTTGATTTTCGCCCAGTGAGGACTATGTGAGGCTTTTTTTTTTTTTTTTTTTTTTTGAGATGGAGTCTCACTCTGTCGCCCAGGCTGGAGTGCAGTGGTGCGATCTCGGCTCTGCAACCTCTGCCTCCCAGGCTCAAGCGAGTCTCCTGCCTCAGCCTCCTGAGTGTCTGGGATTACAGACGCACACCACCACACCTGGCTAGTTTTTTTGTATTTTTAATAGAGATGGGGTTTCACCATGTTAGCCAGGCTGGTCTCAAACTCCTGACCTCAGGTGATCCACCTGCCTCGACTTCCCAAAGTGCTGGGATTACAGGTGTGAGCCACCGCGCCTGGCCCTATGTTAGACTTCCGAGCTGCAGAGCTGTCAGATAATAACTGTGTGTGTGAGAAGCCGTTCTACACCAGTGGTCACTTACGTCCGCTGCAGGAGGTGCCTACATCCACCAGTGCCCAACAAGAGGATCTAGCTGCTCCCACCCAGGCCCTGGGGGCTTAGTGGGCAGCCCCACCAGCCTACAGCCTGCCTGCCAGAGAGCTGTTCTCACAGACCCCCATCATGGGACACGTGTCGCTGGGACAGGTCACGGAAAATGATGACCCCATCACAGGCAGTCTTTCCAAAGGGGCCCACGGGAGACCAGAAATTGCAATGTTTCTTGCTGAGAACTGCCATATCCTAGCTTGCAAACAGTTAGTTCTGCAGCTGCTAGCATTTCCCTGTTGAAATGAATAGGGTTATTTGTTTCTGTTTTTTTAGAGACAGGGTCTCTCTCTGTTGCCCAGGTTGGAGTGCAGTGGTGCAATCATAGCCCACTGCAGCCTCAACCCCCCGGGCTCAAGCGATCCTCCCACCTCAGCCTCTTAAGTAGCTGGGATTTCAGGTGTGCACCACAACACCTGGCTAATTTCTATATTTCTTGTAGAGATGGGGTTTCATCATGTTGCCCAGGCTGGTCTCAAACTCTTGGGCTCAAACGATCCTCCCCACTTCAGCCTCCCACGTAGCAGGGACTACAGGTGCGTGCCACCATACCTGGCTAATTTTCTGTAGAGATGAGGATATTGCTCTGTTGCCCAGGCTGATCTCAAACTCCTGGGCTCAAGCCATCCTCCGGCCTTGGCCTCCCAGAGTGCTGGGATTACAGGTGTGAGCCATGGCGCCCAGCCAGAACTGAATGTTTGAAGAAGTCCAACACCAAACCGGTGGTGGTCGCAGCCAGCTCCAGGAATGCAAAGTCTGAGCCCTCTCCGGGCTCTGCACACCTTCCTGCCCTTGCCCTGCGCGTCGGCACCGGAAATGCAAAGTCTGAGCCTCTCCCGGCTCTGAACACCTTCCCACTCTGCACCATGTGCACCGGAAATGCAAAGTCCAAGACCTCTCCGGGCTTTGCACACCTTCCGGCCCTGCACTATGTGCACCGGAAATGCAAACTCTGACACCTCTCCGGGCTCTGCACACCTTCTGGCCCTGCACCATGTGCACCGGAAATGCAAAGTTGGAGACCTCTCTGGGCTCTACACACCTTCCGGCCCTGCGCCTTCGGCACCGGAAATGCAAAGTCTGAGCCTCTCCAGGCTCTGCACACTTTCCCGCCCTGTACCATGTGCACCAGAAATGCAAAGTCCGAGACCTCTCCGGGCTCTGCACACCTTCCCACCCTGCGCCTCCTTTTTCAGGCTGAGCTTTTCTGTTGGTGTCACAGTTTCACTGGGGTGTGAGTTACACACCCTGAGATGCACACAGGACACGCTTATCTTTAAGCACACATGGTTCGAAAGGTTGCCATTCATTTCTACAGCTGTGCAACTATCAGGATAATCTCAATGGGACGCTGTCATCGGCCCCCAGAGCTGCCCCGATCCTACCCCCCAGCCTCCAGGCCACCTCTGATCTCTGTCACCTTTTCTAGAATTTTCCTGTAAGTGGAATTGTACAATATGAAATCTTTTACATTTTTATGTTTGGCTTCATAAACAAATAAATATTATACATATATTTTATATCTATACTTTTTGTATCTACATTTTATTTTATTTTGTTATTTCTGAGATGGAGTCTCGCTCTCTCGCCCAGGCTGCAGTGCAGTGGCACATTCTCAGCTCACTGCAACCTCCCTCTCCTGGGTTCAAGCAATCCTCCCACTTCAGCCCCCCAAGTAGCTGGGATTACAGGTGCCTGACACCATGCCCGGCTAATTTTTGTATTTTTAGTAGAGAAGGGGTTTTGCCAAGTTGGCCAGGTTGGTCTCAAACTCCTGATCTCGGGTGATCCACCCGCCTTGGCCTCCCAAAGTGCTGGGATTACAGGCGTGAGCCAATGCACCTATTTATATAAAATAGCTCTATCTATACATGCATCATGTTATTGAGATATAATTCATATGACAGTGCACCCATTAAAAATGCATAATTCTTTCTGGGTATTCTCTGCGGGACCAAAAATAAGAAAAAAATCATAAAATAAAAAGAAAATGCACAATTCAGTGGCATTTAGTACATTCACAGAGTCCTGCAACCATCACCGCTATCTAATTCCAGAACATTCTAATTATGCCAAGAAAAAATACATCAACCATCACTTCCCATGCCTCTCCCAGGCTCGGCATCCACGCGTCCCCTCCCTGCCTTTGTGGATTGGCCTGCCCTGAACATTTCGTAGAAATGGCATCACATGTTGTGTGGCCTTTTGTGTCTGGCATCTCTTACTGAGTGTGACGTCCTCAAGGCACATCCACACTGTGGCCTGTGTCAAAGCCTCATTCCTTTTCATGGCTGAGTAATACTCCATGGTGTGGATGGAGGATGTTCTGCTGATCCACTCACCCATTGATGGACATTTGGAGTCTTTGCCTTATTGCTACATTTGAACATATTCTTTACTTTTGAGTACATCTGTTTTTGAATTACCTCTCATGACCATTGTCTACTAAGGACAAGACCAAAAGGATTTATCCTGGGCTTGTCTAAAATATGCATTTTTAAGGAGCACATTACATGCCATAAAATTCAAGTGAAGTGTACTGCTCAAAGATACTTCAGGGCCAGGTTCAGTGGCTCACACCTGTAATCCTGGCACCTTGGGAGGCCAAAGTAGGAGGATCACTTAAGCCAAGGAGTTCAAGACCAGTCTGGGCAACAAAGCAAACCCTAACTCCTTTCTGGTTTTTTGTTTGTTTGTTTGTTTTTTGCTTTCTTTCTTTTCTTTTTCTCTTTTTTCTCTCTCTCTTTTTTTTTTTTTTTAGAAAGAGTTTCGCTCTGTCGCCCAGGCTGGAATGCAGTGGCATGATCTTGGCTCCCTGCAACCACCGCCTCCCAGGCTCAAGTGATTCTCATGCCTCAGCCTCCCAAGTAGCTTGAATTACAGGCCTGCGCCACCACGCCTGGCTAATTTTCCTATTTTTAGTAGAGATGGGGTTTCACCATGTTGGTCAGGCTGGTCTGGAACTCCTGACCTCAGGTGATCCACCCGCCTCAGCCTCCCAAAGTGCTGGGATTATAGGCAACAGCCACCATCCCTGGCCAAGACCCTAACTCTTAAAAAAAAAAAATTAAAACTTTTTTAAAAGATTTTTTAGTAAGTTCACCAGGTTTGCAGCCACTACCACCCGACCACTGGGTCCATGTATATGTCCCTGGCAAGTCCCTGGCGCACATGCACGTCCCCAGCCTCCGGCCACCACAAGTCCCTTTCTGTCCCTACGGCTTTGCCTTTTCTGGACATTTCTGCCTGCCTTTCTACTTAGTTTTAAATGATTTCCTCTTCCTACATTTTAAAAGTCACTCATGATTCTTTAGGGAGAAAAACGAGCAGCAAACCAACAGAGAGAGCTAAAGGGCCAGCGACGGGTTATTCTCCAGGTGCACGGGAGATGGGGTGAAGGCTGAGGCACCCTCCTTCAAACTCCCTACCACGGCGCAAAGACACCGGAAAGGCAGGCAGCACCGCCGAGGGCTTCCCACCCTGACCCCGTCCAGGGGCTCAGGCACCAGTAGGACCAGTGAGTGCCACGTTCCCGGCCTCATGGGTGGGAAACTCTGCCAGGGGCTAGCAGCTGTTCCCCCGCACCCGCTCCCCATTACTCACACTTGGTGGATACAAAAAGCCCACAGACCCAGGCCAAGGCCAAGACAACCACCTTGACGGCAACCCCATGTCTTCGATTCAGGGTGCAAAACAGCCAACCGAGCCTCAAATCAGAGCAAAGAAATGAGTCACAGCACCGACCTGTGCAGGAGGTCTCGCCGTCTGCAGCACCGAGATCCCGAAACCAAGCTCCGCTCCCTGGAAAAAACATATAAGAATTAGTTTGGCATGGCTGGAGGTGCCATGCACGTGTTGATGGGGTCAGCACTGGAGAATGGCCTTGCGCTCATGATTGGACAAGGACAGAAATCATTTTGGCAACCAGGTGCGGTGGCTCAGGCCTGTGATCCCAGCACTTTGGGAGGCCAAGGCGGGAGGGTCTTGAGGTCAGGAGTTCGAGACCAGACTGGCCAACATGGCAAAACTCCATCTCTACTAAAATTACAAAAATTAGCCAATGAGGTGGCAGCACCTGTAGTGCCAGCTACTCAGGAGGGTGAGGCAGGAGAATCACTTGAACCTGGGAGGCGGAGGGTGCAGTGAGCTGAGATCAAGCCACTGCACTCCAGTCTGGGCAACAGTGTGAGACTCTGCCAAAAAAAAAAAAAAAAAAAAAGAAAAGAAAGAAAGAAAGAAAGAAAGAGAGAGAGAGAGAGAGAGAGAGAGAGAGAGAGAAAGAAAGAAAGAGAAAAGAAAAAAGAAAAAAAAGAAAAAGAAAGCAGCAGAAGGCAATTTACTGAAAATATTTACTATTAGAGATTTATGACATTATTCCTAATACATTTTCCACGTGTTTGAAGACTGAACTGAGTGCAAGGATTGATGTTTTTATGGCTCTTCACAATTTATCACAAACAACTCTGTACATCTTCCAAGCCTCGTGATCCCCCTGGGAGGAAGAAGAAGAGGCTGAGTTAGTCCCATGGTGCCCAGAAGGCACCCAACGTATCCAGGTCTGCCCAGGACTTTTCCAGAGTTAGCCTGATAGTCCTGCATCCTGGGAAATCCCTCAGCCCCAGCTCAGCTGGGACGGGCAGTCTCTGAGCAGAACCAAGCTGGCACCACATGCCTGAGGCTGCGACCAGGGACTCCCCATCTCAGGGGCCTCGGGGGAGCCCGCCACCATCACTGACAGGACGAGCTCCAGGGCCAAAGCTGTTCCTGCGAACACCGTGGTTTATATGAGACCCTTGCCTCCCTCTGGAGTCTGGAATCCCGGCACGGGTCAGGCAGCAGGGGCCGCAGACCTAGCCCCCATAGGAACGCGGGCGCAGGGGCCGCAGACCTAGCCCCCATTGGAACGCGGGCGCTGGGTCTCTGGGAGGCTCGCTGGTGACGGTGCTTCGGGCTATTGCCCCAGCTTGCTGCTGGGGATGAGGCGTGTCTCGCGTGACGCATGGGGAGAGGGCTGGAAGCTGGACCTGGAAGCCAGGCCTGGCCTCCCCACCCCACCCCACGAGCTTTTCCCTTTGTGAACTCTGCTCCATGCTCCATGTCCTCTTGCTGGGAGAAACCACAGCTGCAAGGAGGCCTTGTGTGGAGTCCGGGGTCCCCCCAGCAAGTCACCACATCTCTACAAAATTACCCCATCTTTACAAAAAAAATTTAAAAATTAGGAGGGTGTAGTGATGCCCGCCTGTGACCCCAGCTACGCAAGAGGCTGAGATGGGAGGATCGCTTGATTCTGGGAGATCAAGGTTGCAGTGAGCTAGGATTGCACTACTGCACTCCAGCCTGGGCAAGAGAGTGCAATGCTGTCTGAGAAAAAATAAAAATAAATGCCACGTGGGGCCAGGCGCGGTGGCTCACACCTGTAATCCCAGCACTTTGGGAGGCCAAGGCAGGCAGACCACTTGAGGTCAGGAGTTTGAGACCAGCCTGGTCAACAGGTTGAAATCCTGTCTCTCCTAAAAATATAAAAATTAGCCAGGCATGGTGGTGGATGCCTGTAATCCCAGCTACTTGGGAGACTGAGGCACGAGAATCGTTCAAACCCGGGAGGCGGAGGTTGCAGTGAGCTGAGATCATGCCACTGAACTCTAGCCTGGGTGACAGAAGGAGTCCCAGTCTGAAAAAAAAAAAAAAAAAAAGCCACTTGGGATCCAGGATAGGATCCTAAAACAGAAAAGGGACCTTAGAAGAAAAAATTGTGAAACTGGGATAAATAGTGAAATTTAACTCATAGAAATGTACCCACATGAGCTTCCTGGTGGTCATAAGTACATGGTCCAGCCTGGGCAACACAGCAAGACCCCATCTCTACAAAAACAATGTAAAAATTAGCTGGGCATGGTGGTGCAAACCTGTTGTCCCAGTTACTTGGGAGGCTGAGGCAGGAGGATCGCTTCAGCCCAGGAAGTCGAGGCTGCAGTGATCTGTGATTGTGCCACTGCACTCTAGCCTGGGCAACAGAGCAAGGCACTGTCTCAAAAACAAACCAAACCCAAATGCCTGGTAACTTCATAAGATGCTAACATAAGGGAAAACTGGTGAGAGATAGACACGAGATCTCTGGATTTCTTTGCAACTCTTCTGAAAATCTAAAATTAAAAGTTCATTTTAAAAAAAAACCACAGGCCGGGCGCGGTGGCTCAAGCCTGTAATCCCAGCACTTTGGGAGGCCGAGATGGGCGGATCACGAGGTCGAGATCATCCTGGCTAACATGGTGAAACCCCATCTCTACTAAAAATACAAAAAAAAAAAAAAAACTAGCCAGGCAAGGTGGCGGGCGCCTGTAGTCCCAGCTACTCAGGAGGCTGAGGCAGGAGAATGGCGTAAAACCTGGGAGGCGGAGCTTGCAGTGAACTGAGATCCGGCCACTGCACTCCAGCCTGGGTGACAGAGCAAGACTCTGTCTCAAAAAAAAAAAAAAAAAAAACCCACAAACTTTAAAATGCTAGTTTCCGTTCTATGAGCCCAGGGTAATTTACCATCAACAAAAGGTGGGAATAGGGAGCTGAAATCCCTGCTGTCACCTGCAGGTGGTGCCCTTGCCACAGGAACGCCCTGGCACCCTTGGGCTCTGGGAGCAGCTGGAATCTTGCAGGATCCGCTACACCAGGGCTTGCCACTCAGAACAGCAGCAGCTCAGGGCAGCAGGCATGAGCGATGAAAGGGCTAGAGCGGCATGCCCACGGGGCGGCAGGAGGCCCAGACTCCTGCCCTGCACCTTGCAGGGCAGCTATGCACATAACCCTTCAACTTTGAATCATATATTTTTCTTTTTCTTTTTTTTTTTTTTTTTTGAGACAGGGTCTCACTCTGTCGCCCAGGCTGGAGTGCAATGATGCAATCACAGCTCACTGCAGCCTCCACCTCCTGGGCTCAAGCGATCCTCCTTCCTCAGCCTCCTGAGGAGCTGGGCCGACAGGTGAGAATCACTGTTGTAGTTTTTACGGACTGGGAAGGCGAAGGAATGTCCTTAGTTTGTGGGCTAATTTTTAAAGTTTTTAAAATAGAGACAGGGTATTGCTATGTTATCCAGCCTGGTCTTGAACTCCTGGGCTCAAGTGATCCTCCCACCACCTTGTCTTCTGAAAGGGATGGGATTCAGGTGCAGCCGTTTCACCTGGACAACCTGAAATTACTGAATGAATTCCAAGTGGTGGTCCTGTGCACCCTTTAACCCACTACCCTGCCAGTGACTCCATACACAGCTAGGGCACATCTTATCAAAACCACCAAACTGAGAGAGGCGGATACATTCAATGTAGACATTCACCCCTAGGAATCATTATTTTCCAATAGCCTTCTTGTGAAATAATGCCCATACCATACAACTCGCCTACCTGAAGTGTATAATTCAGTGCTTTCAGTATATTTGCAAAACTGGGCAACCACCACCTTTATGTAGTTCCAGAACATTCTCCTACAAAGAAGCGCCCTCCTCATCAAGCCTCCAGTCTCCAGCCCCGGCACCCACGTGTCCCCTCCCGTCTCTGTGGATGGGCCTGTCCCGGACATTTCATAGAAATGGGGTCGCACACCATCCAGCGTCGCTCACTGATCCTCAAGGTGCATCCACGCTGTGACCTGTATCAGACTCGCTCCTTTCCATAGCTGAGTATGGAGGGACGTGTTTCTCAAATCCATTCACCCGCGGATACACCATCGGTTTGTTCCTACTTGTTGGCGATTGTGAATCTGCTGCTGTGAATATTTGTGTCACAGGAATCTTATTTTTTATTTTTTTATTTTGTTTTGAGACAGAGTCTCATTCTATCCTCCAGGCTAGAGTGCAGTGATGCAATCTCAGCTCACGGCAACCTCCACCTCCCGAGTTCAAGAGATTCTCTTGCCTCAGCCTCCCGAGTACTTGGGATTACAGGTACCCACTACCACGCCTGGCTAGCTTTTTTTGTATTCTTAGTAGAGACAGGGTTTCCCCATGTTGGCCAGGCTGGTCTCGAACTCCTGACCTAACGTGATCCGCCTGCCTAGGCCTCCCAAAGTGCTGGGATTACAGGTGTGAGCCACCACGCCCAGCCCTAGGAATCATTTTTAAGATGGGTTCTCATTCTCTGCCTTCACTGCAAACCTCCCTGTCTCCAGCCCTTTAATCCCAGCCCCTGGCTGCTGTCCTTAAGACCTTGGACTCGGCAATGAGGCAACCGCAGGGCTGAGCAGATCCCCCCACCCCCGGTCTGCGCTCAGCCCCAGAGCAGCTCGGGTCAGAGGCGCACACAGCGTGGGTGAAGCCGTGTCCCAGCCGCTCTGTCCTCGGGCCTTGAGCTGCACCAGCTGGCACCAGGCTGTCCCCCAGCGACCTTCAGCGGCTCGCTCAGCCCGACAGAAACGCTGGGTTTTCATGTTCTCTGTGTGGACGAATCACAATTGACCTGTGCGGCCAGCAGTGGAGCCAAGGAGGCAAGACCTCCCCGCGGGGGTTAAGTCCTCTCAGAAACTGCCCAGCCAGGGGCGACACGAACCGCTGGGACCTCCTGTTCATAAATTAGCATGGATTTCAAGGCGCCAATAACCCGGCTTTAAACCCTGCTTAGGGCCCTGGGCGCATATGTGCGGCTGGCCCTTCTACCCAGCAGGCAGGCAAGTCTCAGACACAGGCAAGAAACACTCCAGGTAGCAGGTGCCGAATGCCAGCAGGGAGAGATCAGTCCCCCTGGGGACACAGAGGCCACGGACGGTGGTAGTGGCCAGGGGACCTCGTGTAGGAAGGGCTGCCACTGCCTCCCAGCCCTCCCCACTGTGTCCTGTCCTGGAGGGCTTCTCCAGATCTCTGTCCGACTTCCTTCCTTCCTTCTTTCCTTCCCTCTCTCCCTCCTTCCCTCCCTCCCTCCTTCCCTCCTTTCTCCCTCCTTCCCTTCTTTCCCTCCATCCCTCCCTCCTTCCTCCCTCTCTTTTTCTCTTTCTCTCTTCCTCCTTTGTCTCTTTTCTTTTTCTTTCTTTCCTTCTTTCTTCTCTTTCTTTTCTCTCTCTCACCTTTTTTCTTTTTTTAAGACAGTCTCACTCTGTCACCCAGGCTGGAGTGCAGTGGCGCAATCTCAGCTCATTGCAACCTCCACCTCTCAGGTTCAAGTGATTCTTCTGCCTCGGCCTCCCAAGTAGCTGGGATTACAGGTGCCCATCACCACGCCCAGCTAATTTTTGTATTTTTTGTAGAGATGGTGTTATGTTATATTGGCCAGGCTGGTCTCGAATTCCTGGGCTCAGGCAATCCACCCTCCTCAGCCTCCCAAAGTGCTGGGATGACAGGCATGAGCCACCATGCCTGACCAATTTCTTTTTTAAAAAAATTAAATTAGGCCAGGTGCAGTGGCTCATGCCTGTTATCCCAGCACTTTGGGAGGCCGAGGCAGGCAGATCACCTGAGGTCAGGAATTCAAGACCAGCCTGGGCAACATGGTGAAACCCCATCTCTACTAAAATACAAAAATTAGCCAGGTGTGGTGGTGGACGCCTGTAATCCCAGCTACTCGGGAGGCTGAGATGGGAGAATCGCTTGAACCTGGGAGACAGTGGTTGCAGTGAGCCGAGATTGCACTACTGCACTCCAACCTGGACGGCTAAGCGAGACTGTCTCAAAAAAAAAAAAAAAAAAAAAGAAATTAAAATATTTATATGCCATAAAATTCCCCCTTGTAGAACCTGGAGAATATGATGCCCAGTGAAATAGGCCAGACGCTGAGAGAGAAAATGACTGCGTAATCCCACGTATTGTGGAGTCCAACAACAAAACAAAGAACCCCAAATACAGCCGGGTGCGGTGGCTCATGCCTATAATCCCAGCACTTTGGGGGGCTAAGGTGGGGAGATCACCTGTGGTCAGGAGTTCGAGATCAGCCTGGCTAACAGAGCGAAACTCTGTCTCTACTAAAAATACAAAATTAGCTGGGCGTGGTGGCACGCACCTGTGATCCCAGCTACTCGGGAGGCTGAGGCAGGAGAATCACTTGAACCCGGGAGGCGGAGGTGGCAGTGAGCTGAGATCCGGCCACTGCACTCCAGTCCAGGTGACAGAGCGAGACTCCGCCTCAAAAAAAAAAAAAAACCACACAATCAAAACCCCCCAAATACATAGAAACAAAGAACAGAAAAGTGGTTAGTGGTGGAGGGAAAGGAAGGGGGAGATGGGGGTCAGAGGATACACAGTTTCAGCTGTGCTGGAAACATTGACTGAGGGATGTCACTGCAGCCTGTGGACCATCTAAAGATATTGTACTATGGGCTGGGCATGGGGGCTCACGCCTGTAATCCCAGTACTTTAGGAGGTTGAGGCGGGAGGATTGCTTAAGGCCAGAAGTTTGGGACCAGCCTGGGCAACATAGTAAGACCCTATCTCTACAAAAAATGTAAAGATTAGCTGGGCATGGTGGTTCCTGGGATCACTTGAGCCCAGAAGGCAGAGGCTGCAGTGAACCGTGGTACCGAGATCACACCACTGCACTGCAGCCTGGGCCACAGAGCAAGACTCTGAGTCAAATAAATAAATAAAAATAAAATAAAAACCAGGCCTCACCCACAGTGTCGAAGGCATGCATCTTCCAGGGTTATTAAGGTGCTGGTTGTTATTTTTGCTCATAATTCTGAAAAGGCTGATAGATTTTATAGCCTAGTATCTCCAAGCAGTGCCCAAGGATACAAACAGCCAGACCCTCAGTTCCCAAACCTGGGGATTTGCAACAGGCAAACACAGAGCTGGGCAATTCTGTGGCAGAGCAGATGAAGGATTGATCTGAGTCCCATGATCCTCGGCCCTGCTGAGGTCCCAGGAGGCTGCACACACTGAAATCCACATCCTGAGTCGGGTGGAGGGAGGAGGAGAATCCCAGGAGCTGGGGTCCCCCTGGTTTACACCGTCTGCCCCATCGTGAGTTTATCCTGATGTCCGGAGTAAGCAGGGATCAAAGTCTATTTTGTTCCAAATGATGAATGCAGGGTCTCCCCTCCCCGTCAGCACTCTGGACATTGGGGCCGGATCATTCTCTGGGGTGGGGCTGTCCTGGGCACTGCGGGGTGCTGAGGGGGTGCTGAGCAGCATCCCTGGCCTCCACCCACCCCGTGCCGGGGGCACACCCCCTTCTAGAGCTGTTCTGTTGCCTTGAATTTCTGCCCTCTGACCTCCCCTGTCCTCATCCTGATGGGATCTTTGGATGGCGCCCTTGAGGCCCAGGGCCCGTGTCCCCTCCTCAGTCAGCCCTCCTGGCCACAGGTGACTCACAGTCCCCTTGGCACCACCTGGGCGCTGTCCCTGGCCTCGCCCATGGCTGACCTTGGCAGGCATCCCCAACAGAGGCGAGGGGACAGCTCTCGCCTGCCTCGGCGAGCCTGGGCTCTGGAAGAGGTGCCGGGCACCCTGGGCCCCCCACCGCCGGGTCTGGGACACAGATGCTCTCCCATTTCCAAACCTCCCATTCGGACCCTCACTGCGGCGGTGGCGGGGCCGTGTCTTTTGAGACTCTGCACGCAGGAGGGGGTGAGTTTGAGTGAGGCAGTCTCCATGGAGAGGAAGGTCTTTATTTAGGAAGCCAGGTGGGGGCGGGGCCGGGTGGGGAGGAGAGGGGGAGAGGAGATGAGCTTCTGCACATTTCAAACCTGTCATTTCTTTTCTGATGCACACCCTCCCCTCCCGCTTCATGACAAGCTCTGCTCCCACCTTCCCCGGGTTCCCAGAGCAGCCTCTTGGCACGATCTGAAACAGCTGGGGTCCCCCCCTCAACCCCCCAGGTACTACGGACATTAGGGCCGGGTCATTCTCTGGGGCGGGGCCATCCTGGGCACTGCAGGGTGCTGGGCAGCATCCCTGGCCTCTACCCCCTCTATGCCAGGAGCATCCCCAGTCATGACAGCCACCAATGTCCCAGACATTGCCTGATGTCCCCTGGGGAACAGAAACATCCCCAGAAAGACTTCCTCAGTTAGGGGTTCCACGGATCCCCAAGAGACTGTGTCCCATGATCCTCTGCCCTGCTGAGGTCCCAGGAGGCTGCACACATTGAAATCCACACCCTGAGTGGGGGGAGGGAGAGAGGAGGAGAATCCCAGGAACTGGAGTCCTGTGGTTTATGCTGTCTGCCCCATTGGGAGCTTATTCTGGTGTCTGTTGTGAGCAGAGAGGCAATTCAATTATTATTTTTGAAATAATGAATGCAAGCTCTTCCCCTCTGCACTGTGGACATTGGGGCTGGACCATTCTCTGGGCTGGGGCCGTCCTGGGCACTGCAGGGTGCTAAGCAGTATCCCTGGCCTCCACCCACTCCATGCCAGGAGCACCCCCCAGTTGTGACAACCACAGATGTCCCCAGACATTGCCCAGGGTCCCCTGGGAGGCAGAGGCAGGAGAATCAATTGAGCTCAGGAGTTCAAGACCAGCCTGGACCACAAAGCAAGACCCCATCTCTACAAAATATTTTAAAAACATAGCTAGGTGTGGTGGTGTGCACCTGTGATCCCAGTTACTCAGGAGGCTGAAATGGGAGGAATGCTGAGTCTGGGAGGTCGAGGCTACAGTGAGCTGAGACCACACCACTGCACTCCAGCCTGGGTGACAGAGCAAGACTCTGTCTCAGGAAAAAAAAAAAAAAAGAGAGAGAGAGACCCTGTCTCAAAAAAAAGAGGGGGTTAAATAACCTGACTAGACACCTCTCAAATAAAGACACACAGGCAGCCAACAGGATTATGAAAAAATGCTAAAGATCATTCATCATCAGGGAAAAGCAAATTAAAACCATAATGAGATACCTGTTCGAATGGCTATGATTCAAAGATAAAAGATAAGAAACACTGGTAAAGATGGCCGGGCGCGGAGGCTCACGTCTGTAATCCCAGCACTTTGGGAGGATGAGGCAGGCGGATCACGGGGTCAGGAGTTCAAGACCAGCCTGGTCAACATGGCGAAACCCTGTCTCTACTAAAAATACAAAAATTAGCCAGACTTGGTGGCAGGCACCTGTCATCCCAGCTACTTGGAGGCTGAGGCAGGAGAATCACTTGAAACCGGGAGGCAGAGGTTGCAGCGAGCCAAGATCGCAGCACTGCACTCCAACCCGGGTGACAGAGTGAGACTCTGTCTCAAAAAAAAAAAGAAAAGAAAAAGAAAACATTGGTAAGGATGTGGAGAAAAGGGAACTCTGTGTGCTGTTGGTGGGAATGTAAATGAGCACAGCCATTCTGAAGAACGGAATGGAAGTTCCTCAAAAAATTAAAGATAGAACCGCCATATGATCCAGTAATCCCACTTCTGGGTATACATCCAAAGGAAATGAAATCAGAATCTGTCAGCCTCATTCACAATAGCCAAGATAGGAAACCAGCCTACGTGTCCATCGTTGGATGAATGGATACAAAAAATGCGAGGCCGGGCGCGGTGGCTCACACATGTCACCCCAGCACTTTGGGAGGCCGAGGCAGGCGGATCACGAGGTCAGGAGTTCAAGACCAGCCTGGTCAACATGGCGAAACCCTGTCTCTACTAAAAATATAAAAATTAGCCAGGCGTGGTGGTGCACACCTGTAGTCCCAGCTACTCAGGAGGCTGAAGCAGGAGGACATCGAGCCCAGGAGCTCGAGGCTGCAGTGAGCTGAGATGGTGCCACTGCACTTCACCCTGGGTGACAAAGCGAGACCCTGTCTCAAAAAAAAAAAATCTATCTATCTACCTATCTATCTATAGATAGATAGATAGACTAATAACATTTATCCTAAAAAGAGAAGCAGTATAAAGGCACTCACAGCTGAAACTGAAAGTCCTCCACCAGTCCCTAACTCCTGACTTCTGGGTTTCACGTCTTGCTTTATAGGACTTTCTGAATTCTAACCCCAATTCTCCTTTTCAAAAATCTTTTGTTTCAGCCAGGCACAGGGGCCTGTGCCTGTAATCCCAGCTATTGGAGAGGCCAAGGCAGGAGGATCGTTTCCGGTCAGGAGCTGGAGACCAGCCTGGGCAACATAGTGAGACACCATCTTTTTTAAAAATTTCGTTCTTGTTTTGGAAAAAATTTTCGATTTACAGAAAAGTTGCAAAGCTAGTACAGCGTTCCCAGACACCCCTCACTCAGCTTCTCCTTGTGTTAGTATCTTACATCCGGTGTCTGCAAATTTTTTCTGCAAAGGGACAAAGAGTAAGTATTTTACGCTCTGCATGCTAAAGGGTCGCTGTTGCATATTCCTCTTTGTTATTTGTTTTTCTATAATCCTTTTAAAATGGAAAAGGCTTTTTAGCCCTGAGCTTTATAAAAATAAGTCAAGTATGGGTCAGGCGGGCGCGGTGGCTCACGCCTGTAATCCCAGCACTTTGGGAGGCCGAGGAGGGCGGATTACGAGGTCAGGAGATCGAGACCATCCTGTCTAAATCCCGTCTCTACTAAAAATATAAAAAATTAGCTGGGTATGGTGGCGGGTGCCTGTAGTCCCAGCTACTCGGGAGGTTGAGGCAGGAGAATGGCATGAACCTGGGAGGCGGAGCTTGCAGTGAGCCTAGATCACGCCACTGCACTCCAGCCTGGGTGACAGAGCAAGACTCCCTCTCAAAAAAAAAAAAAAGAAAAAAAAACAAGCATAAACAAAACGTGGTACATCCTCCAAAACCAAAATGTCAAAATGTACACCCGTGTTCACAGCAGCATGATTCACAGCACCCCAAAGGTAGAGACCACACAGGTGGCCACCAAGAGATGAATGGATAAGCACAATGTCGTCCATTCATGCAATGGAATATGATTCAGCCTGAAAAAGGAAAGAAATTTTGACACAGGCTAGAGCGTGAATGAACTTCGAGGGCATCGTGCCCAGTGAAATGAGCCAGATGCAAAAGGACATATCCTGTGTAACTCCATGCTTAGGAGGTCCCTAGAGCGTGAGCCACACCAAATGTCAACTGTAGCTGTTGGTCAATAATCATGTATCGATATTGGCTCATTACTGTAACAAATGTAGCACATTAATGAGAGATGGTAACAGTAGGGGGAAATGCGTACCTTTTGGGGAGAGGAGATAGGTGGGAACTCAATTCTTCTGTAAGCCCAAAACTGCTCTAAAAATAGTCTATTGAAAGGGGAACTTGAAAAGACAAATTGTGAGAGTTATATCACGAACCAAGTGTTCTGATTTTTCTTTTTCTTTTTTTTGAGACGGAGTCTCGCTCTGTCACCCAGGCTGGAGTGCAGTGGTGCGATCTCTGCTCATTGCAAGCTCCGCCTCCCGGGTTCACGCCATTCTCCTGCCTCAGCCTCCCAAGTAGCTGGAACTACAGGCGCCCACCACCTCGCCCGGCTAATTTTTTTGTTGTATTTTCAGTAGAGACGGGGTTTCACTGTGTTAGCCAGGATGGTCTCAATCTTCTGACCTTGTGATCCACCTGCCTCGGCCTCCCAAAGTGCTGGGATTACAGGTGTGAGTCACTGCGCCCGGCCTGATTTTTTTTTTTTTTAAAGTGAGACTCCATCTCAAAAAAAAAAAAGAGGAGAGGAGGGAAAGAGGGAGGGAAGGAAAGAGAGGGAGGGAGGGGTAGAAGGAGAAAGAGTGGGAGAGAGAGGAAAACAGAGTGAGAGAGAGGGACAGAAGAAGGGAAGAGGAATGAGTGTAAGTGAAGGAGGGACGGAGGAAGGAAGGAAGGAAAGAAGGAAGGGAGGGAGGGGAAGGACGGAGGGAGAAATGAGGGAAGGAAGACGAAAGGAGGAGAGGCGCCCACTTTAGACAACATGATCTCTAAGCACTGACATTTATGAGCGGATCCCTTCCACAAGCTGTTCTAAACAAGCCCCAGAGAGAAGCCTGGTCAGTCTTGGCCAAATGGATTTTCTCCTTTTCCCCGAGCCCCTGTCAGTATCACCACAATGTAATACCGTGAGGATCAAAATCTCCTGGCCACTTAAGCCTGGATTAACCCACAGCAGAGCCATCCTCCCTACTCAGGGGCCACAGCGGCCCCGTGAGAGGATCACACAGCAGTCCTAATGAAATCCGTCCCAATTAGCCTCTGTCAGATTACTCACAGAACCTGCCATTCGTGGAAGGCAGATTAGCCTACGATGCATGTGCAAATCCCATTTGGCGAACGAAAGCATATTCTGGAGATGATTAGCTTATTTCTGCAAGATGGCATCAAGCAGGAGATAACGCGTCTTCATCCCCGTTACACCCACGAGGCTCTGTGTAATTCTCCCTGAGCCTCATCCCCTTCCAATCCTGATTCCCTGTGGGAGAAACACAGTTCCTTCCATTGAAGGGTTGATGCTGTGGGTAAGACCTTTTCATCCTCCTGCTCCAAAACCACATAGAAGGAAGAAACTGGAAGTATATTTTTCATCTGTTTACCATGTTCCTGCCCTCAAAGTACAAGAGAACAAGCTAGAAAGTAGACAAGGCTGGGTGTGGTGGCTCATGCCTGTGATCCCAGCACTTTGGGAGGCTGAGATGGGAGGATCGCTTGAGCCTAGGAATTCAAGTCCAGCCTGGGAAACATAGTGAGACCGCCGCACCAACACCCCACCACCACCTGTACAAAAAATGCAAAAATTAGCCATGTGTGGTGGCATGCCCCTGTAATTATAGCTACTTGGAAGGCTGAGGCAGGAGGATCGCTGGAGCCCAGAAGTTTGAGACTATGGTAAGCCATGCTCACACCACCTCACTCTAGCCGGGGCAATGGAAGAAGACCCTGTCTCAAATAAATAAATAAAAACATAGTGACTTTTGCTTGTTCTTTCTTGGGTCACGTGTTCTGGAGGAAGCCAACTGCCATGTGGGGAAATGCAGGCAGTGCTGTGGAGAAATCCATGTGGTGCAGAAATGGGCCCTCCAGGCCGGGCACGGTGGTTCACGCCTGTAATCTCAGCAATCTGGGAGGCCGAGGTGGGGGCAGGTCATTCGAGATCAGAAGTTTGAGACCAGCCTCGCCAACACAGTGAAACCCTATCTCTACTAAAAAATATATAAAAATTAGCCAGTAATTAGCTAGTTAATGTAATTATGCCTGTAATCCCAGATACTCAGGAGGATGAGGTAGGAGAATCACATGAACCTAAGAGGCGGAGGTTGCGGTGAGCCAAGATCACGCCACTGCACTCTAGCCTGGCTGACAAAGTGAGATTCCATCAAAAAAAAAGGAAAGAAGAAAGGGAGGAAGGGAGGGAGGGAGGGAGGGAAGGAAGGATTCATTTGTTCATTTGGGCATTTTGCCCTCCTGTCAAAGCCAGTTGGAAGCTGAGGCCTCCACCAACAGCCACATGAGGGCGCCATCTTGGAAGCAGCTCCTCCAGCTCCAATCGAGCCTTCAGATGATAGAGCCCCAGCACATTCACTGCCAGAATCACCCAGTGGAGCTGCTTCCAAACTCCTGAGTGAGAGTGGAAAAAACTCAAACTCAAATTGTTTTTCCTCTCGCTCTCATATCAACAACAATCAACATGGCCAGGTGCAGTGGCTCATGCCTGTAATCCCAGCACTTTCGGAGGCCAAGGTGGGAGGATCACTTGAGGTCAGGAGTTTGAGACCAGCCTGACCAACATGGTGAAACCCTGTCTCTACCAAAAATACAAAAATGAGCCAGGCATGGTTGTGGGCACCTGTAATCCCAGCTACTAGGGAGGCTGAGGCAGGAGAATCACTTGAACCGGGGAGGTGGAGGTTGCAGTGAGCTGAGATCATGCCATTGTACTCCAGCCTGGGTGACAAGAGTGAAACTCCATCTCAAAAAAAAAAAAAAAAACACAAAATATTTCTGTGACCAAATGTGGGAGGAGTTTCCTCACACACCAGCTGGGTGTCCCCTAATCCAATTCAGTTCAATTCAATTCAGATGCTATCTACCTGGACACAGCCTTGGACCCCACAGGTTGAAGGCTAAAACCCCCACGAGACTGTCCCCAACCTCTTCAGATACCAGCAGCAAGTTTGGGCCTCCAGAACTTCCAATTGACCGGCTTCAAGTTAGGGTTGGGTTTAATTTACTAGAGCAGCTCAAAGAATTCAGGGAAACACATTTACTGATTTAATATAAAGCATATTACAAAGAATACAGACGAAAAGATGCATAGGATGAGGTATAAGGAAGAGGTGCAAAGCTTCCTTGGCATGCTACCCTCCAGGAACCTCCATGTGCTCAGCTGTCTCAAAGCTCTCCAAACCCTGTCCTTTTGAAGTTTTATGGAGGCTTCACTTCATAGGCATGATTGATTGCATCGTTAGCCACTGGTCATCACCTCAACCTTCAGCGCTTCTCTCCTCTCCAGAAGCTGGAGGGTACAGCTAAAGGTTCCAGCCCTCTCATCCTGCTTTGATCTTTCTGGTGGCCAGACCCATTCTGAAAATAACTTGGGGCTGCCAGCCATCAGTCGACTTATCATCATACAAAACGACATGACTTTGCAGATTCCAAGGATTTCAGGAGTTCTGTACCAGAAAAAAATCAGGACAAAGACCAAATAATATAATAAATGTAAGTAATATAATAGCCCACTGACCCACAGAAACTGCAGGATAGTAAATGCTTGCTGTTTAAGCTAAGTACTGGGGTAATTTGTTACACAGTGATAGATAATGGGCACATTTGCAAAGAGAAGGAAGGGCTGATCCATATGACTCCTCCAAGCAGATGTTGCTATAGCTTGAATGTGTCCTCCCAAAAAGCATGTTGTAGAAACTTTAATTCTCAATGCCACCATGTTGAGAAGTGAGAACTTTAAGAGGTGATTAGGTTATGAAGGCTCTACTCTCATTAATGCCATCTCTCTTTCTCTCTCTCTCTCTCTCTCCCCACCCTTTCTTCCCCAGTTCCCCAATCTTTCATATGTGTGCTCTTTTGCCCTTCCACCTTCTGATGCAGCAAGAAGGCCCTTGCCAGATGCCGGCACCCTGACATTGGACTTCCCAGCCCCTAGAACCGTAAGAAACAAATCTCTGTTATTTATAAATTATACAGTCTATGGCATTCCATTATAGCAGCACAAAACAGTCAAAGACAGATGTGTAGTCAACCATTACCTTTTCCTAATAGCCAGCAACTGGATCTTTCATTTTCTTGTTTTTCCAACATCTATCACCCTGATAACTGGGGGAGATGCAAGAACCCAGTTGGATAAGTGAGAGAAAATCAGAAGAATGACCAAGCCAAAAACATGATTCATTTGGGCATTCTGCAAATTATCAAGATATACTTGCCAGCACCAGTTTTTAAAACTGAACAAATCCACTGGCTTTTATCTATTTCCTACTAAAGCAAGGTGGCTTGATCTTGACACTATTAAATTGGGGCTTGATTATTCTCTGGGGTGGGGCCGCTCTGGGCACTGCACGGTGCTGAGCAGCATCCCTGGTCTCCACCCACTCCAGGCCAGGTGTACCCCCAAATCATGACACCCACAGATATCCCCAGACATCACCAGTGTCCCCCAGGGGGCAGGCTTGCCCCCAGTTGAGACCCAATGATCTAAGGCATGTCCCTCAAGGGCAGGAGAGCCAGGGACTTGACATTTGATGACAGGCCTATCCTCCACCCCCCAGGCCCGGCTGCACTTCCTCCTCTGGGAACTGAGTGGGTGGGATGGGCTGTCAGAGCCCCCTTCCCTTCCCACACTGACATTCTGCCAGCACGTGGCAGGGGCGTCTTGTCTCGTTGGAGGCTGGATATAGAAACACAGCTCTGTCCTTTGTGCCATTGCTGAAGTTGTCAACCTCAGCCTTCACTCATCACCACAGCAACCATCTAAATATGTCACCAGCAAAGTGCTGATTGCAAAGGAAGGGGGCAGAGAGGCCTGGACGGGTTCTCACCCAGGTGCAGGCGCAGGGGAGGTGCCGGGACCAGGGGAGTGACGTGGCTGCTTCAGAGCCACGAGACCGATGACGGCCAGGCCGGGTGTGCCCTGGAACAGGCCCCACTGCACCCTGGGGCACACAGAACAAAGGGGCAGGCCTGCTTTGACCCTGAGGGTTCAAGGTCTCTGGGAGCCGAGGACAAGGAGGGGGAAGGAATGATGACACAGTCAATTTTGTGTCCTGCACCCTTAGTGCTCTAGAGACCCTCCTCACCCGGTCCTCTAGGTCAGTCTGGGAGGATGGCCCCAGCTGACACTGTCTGCCCCATCGGGAATCTATTCTGGTGTCTACTGTGAGTAGGGAACGAACGCTTTTTTTTTTTTTTTTTTTTTTGCCAAACAGTTAATGCAAGGTCTCTCCCCTGGAAACCATGGACATTCAGAGCTGGGTCACTCTCTATGGTGCGGCTGTCCCGGGCACTGCAGGGTGCTGAGCAGCGTCCCTGGCCTCCACCCACTCCACGCCACGACCACCCTCAAGTTATGACAACCATAAATGTTCTCAGACAACACCCAGTGTCCCCTGGGGCAGAATCACCCTCAGTTGACACCCCCTGAGTTGGGGGATTCCACAAACCCCCAAGGGACTCTGTCCCCTGATCTTCTGTCCTGCTGAGGTCCCAGGAGGCTGCACACATTGAAATCCACACCCTGACTTGGGGGAGGGAGAGAGGAGGTGAATCCCAGGAGCTGGGGACCCCTGGTTTACACCATCTGCGCCATCAGGAGTTTATCCTGGTGAGCAGGGAGCAGACTCCATTTCTTCTCCAAATAATGAATGCTGAGTCTCTCCTCCCAGGCACTGCGGACACTGGGGCTGGACCATTCTCTGGGCTGGGGCTGTCCTGAGCACTGCAGGGTGCTAAGCGGCATCCGTGACCTCCAGCCACTCCATGCCAGGAGCACTTCTCAGTGGTGACAGCCACAAATGTCCCCAGACATGGCCCAGTGTTGCCTGGGGGCAGGATTGCCCTGCCGTGCCGGACAGTCCTCACCACACCCTACCTCTTGGAACTGGAATGTCTGGAGAGATGGGCAACAAGGATTTAGGAAGAGGGCCATGCAGGACAAAAAAATAAAGAAAATGAGAACGAACAGATTTCTATTTCCCCTCGACATGAAAACAGCTCCACTGAGTCCCAAGAAAGGATTGGGTGGGGACATTCACTCTGGTATGGCCAAGTGGTGTGCTGAACAAGGGCTACTCCATTCTGACTTCATGACTCGCTGGCTGGGAGACCTTCAGTCCCTTAACAACGTCGCTGTGCCTCAGTTTCCCACTCTGTAAAATGCACATCGAAGCAGCACGTACCCTGTGAGACTGGTTTTGGGGATTTCATAAATGAGTATCTATAAAATGTTTAAACTGGTGTCTGAGCCATGGGTCAAGGCACATACTGGCTTTATTATTTAGAATCTGGATTACCTCCTTTTATCATTTTTAAAATTTATTTTATGTATTTTATTTTTTGAGATGGAGTCTTGCTCTGTCACCCAGGCTGCAGTGCAGTGGCGCAAACTCGGCTCACTGCCTCTGCCTCTCGGGTTCAAGTGATTCTCCTGCCTCAGCCTCCCAGGTAGCTGGTATTACAGGTGCGTGCCACCATACCTGGCTAATTTTTGTATTTTTAGTAGAGACGGAGTTTCACCATGTTGGCCAGGCTGGTCTTGAACTCCTGACCTCAGGTGATCCGCCTGCTTCAGCCTCCCAAAGTGCCACTGTGCCTGGCTTATGTTTTAATTTTTATTGTATTTATTTATTTTTATTTATTTATTTATTTATTTATTTATTTTTGAGACAGAGTCTTGCTCTTGTCGCCCAGGCTGGAGTGCAGTGGCACGATCTCAGCTCACTGCAACCTCCGCCTTCCAGGTTCAAGGGATTCCCCTGCCTCAGCCTCCTGAGTAGCTGGGATTACAGGCGCCTGCCTACACGCCAGGCTAATTGTTGTATTTTTAGTAGAGATGGGGTTTCACCATGTTGGCCAGGCTGGTCTCAAACTCCTGACCTCGGGTGATCCACCTGCCTTGGCCTCCCAAAGTCTTGGGATTACAGGCGTGAGCCACCGTGCCCGCTCTTTTAATTTTTAGTTTTCATAGAGACAGGATCTTGCTATGTTGCCCCGACTGGCCTTAAACTCCTGGACTCAAGCGATCCTCCCCCATCAGCCTTCTCAAGTGCTGGGATTACAGGTGTGAGCCACCTCGCCTGGCCAGATTACCTCCTTTCTGGACTAGACCAGAGCACAGCAAAGTGTTCCTGTCTAGGGCAGGATGTAAATATTTTCAGCTATTTTCTGCCTTACAGAACATATGTTCTCTGTTGCAGCTACACAATTCTGCTGTTGTATCTTGAAAGCAGCCATAGACTATGCACAAATAAATGGGCACGGCCCATCGTGTGCCAATAAAACTTTATTTATAATAACAGGTGGCCTGGATGTGCCCCCAAGGCCACTGGTTGAGACCCCTGCTTGGAAACAGTCTAAGACAAAATAGCCCCATTTCAGCCACCGAACACTCGCATCTAGGCAGTGTTCCAATCTTTCATCCTGAAATTAGATGAGGATCCTGTCAAAAAAGATTCACCTCTGATCCTCAACATCACACGGCAGAGTTAGCACAGAGCATCCCTTCACACAAAACACACTCATCCGGGCGCGGTGGCTCATGCCTGTCATCCCAGCACTTTGGGAGGCTGAGGCGGGTGGATCACTTGAGGTCAGGAGTTCGAGACCAGCCTGGCCAACATGGTGAAACCCCGTCTCTACTAAAAATACAAAAATCAACCGGGCAAGGTGCTGCGCCTGTAGTCCCAGACACTTGGGAGGCTGAGGCAGGAGAATCGCTTGAGCCCGGGAGGTGGAGTTTGCAGTGAGCAGACATCACACCACTGCAACCCAGCGTGGGCCACAGAGCGAGAATCCCTCTCAAAAAACAAACAAACAAACAACAACAAAAATTTTCACAGCCCCAAGATTTTGTTTCTTTGAAATGCAGAAAAGGGCTGTTTCTTTTCTTACCATCTATCTTCCGTGCGTGAATACCTCACCTTTATGTGCTGGCCAGAAAACCTTGGCTGCAAAGGACATTCAGAATACCTAATTTGGAGCCAGGTGCAGTGACTGACACCTGTCATCCCAGCACTTTGGGAGGCTGAGGCAGGAGGATCACTTCAGGCCACAAGTTCAAGACCAGTTGGGCAACATAGTGAGACCCCATCTCTACAAAAATAATTTAAAAGTAGGCCAAGCGCAATGGCTCATGCCTGTCATCCCAGCACTTTGGGAGGCCAAGCAAGACAGGTAGATCAGCTGTGGTCAGGAGTTCAAGACCAGCCTGGCCAACATGGTGAAACTCTGTCTCTACTAAAAATACAAAAATTAGCTGGGCGTGGTGGCAGATGCCCGTAGTCCCAGCTACTGGGGAGGCTGAGGCAGGAGAATGGCTCGAACACAGGAGGCGAAGATTGCAGTGAGCCGAGATGGCGCTACTGCACTCCAGCCTGGGCGACAGAGCAACTCTGTCTCCCACAACAAAAAACAACAACAACAAACAAAACAAAACAAAAAGAAAATCTGAGAAACTTTTACAGGCCAGAGATGGGATCCTGCATGGGGCCATGGAGCAGGAGAGGACATTAGGGAAAACTGGGGAAATCGGAACAGAGTGCGGACGTGGGTTAATGAAGCTGTAGCAATACTGGCTTATTCTCTGTGACAAATGCACCGTGCCATTGGATGTGAATACTAAGGAAAAGTGGGTGTCGAGGAGATGAAACTGCCTGCACTGCGTTCCCAGTTTTTCTGTAAATCTGAAACTCTTCTAAAATGAAAAGTTTATCAGAAAAAAAAAAAAAAAAAACAGAGAGAAGAGAAGGATGACAGGCAATTAGCTACTTACGCTAAAAAATGCTGTAAAATGTGATTGAGGGAACATTAAGTTCCTGTGACAGCATCTAATAATGAGATGATTATGTAAAACCTAGAAAAGAAAGACGCTAAAAACGGGATATGCAAATCGGCAGGGGAAGTTGGCGCTTATGAAAAGAATGGGAGGGGTGGGGGAGCCGGTGGCTGGGCGGTTGGTCTTGTCTCCTGTTTCCCTGGCTCTGGACGGCCACCAAACACTCCAACCCCAGGGGGATGGAGGGGCTGCTGGAGGGAGCCCCCGGAACACCCAAGGCCAATTTCGGCAACATGGTGTATTCCCTACCAAGGCCGATGGCATCCAGGCGGCGCTCAATGAATGTCTGCTGAGGGTGCAGCCGCTGCCTAGGCTGGAGGAGGGCTGTTTTATGGATGGTAAGTTCTAGAAAATAAGCGTGACGCTGTGGTCTGAAGGAAGAAACGAGACAACTGATAATATGCCGTGACATCCCGATCTTTGCACAGCCAGTCAGGTACGGTCACCCACACCCGGTGCTGACATTTGGGGCCAATGACTGTCGTAGGGTGCTGTGCTGAGTACTGCAGGGTGCTGAGGAGCATCCCTGGCCTCCACCCTCTCCATGCTGGGAACACCCCTCAACCACAAATGTCCCCAGACGTTGCCAAGTGTCCCCTGGGAAGCAGGATCATCCCTGATGAGAAACCACGATCCCCCACAATATCCAGCTTAATCCATCCGACAACCCCATAAGGGATACGCATAATCCTCCTTCCACAGATGGGGAAACGCACTGAGAAGACGTAAAGCCAGCTCAAGGTCACCAACCTAGGAGGAAGCCTCAAATAAGAGGGTGGTTGTGTGTGATGACTGTCACTTTAGTAACAGAGACCCCTATGCTGGGCAATGCTGGTCTCACATGGCAAGAATCAGAAAACTACCGCTGCGGGCCGGGCGCGGTGGCTCAGGTCTGTCGTCCCAGCACTTTGGGAGGCCGAGGCGGGCGGATCACCAGGTCAGGAGTTCGAGACCAGCCTGACCAACATGGTGAAACCCCATGTCTACTAAAAATACAAAAATTAGCCGGGCATGGTGGCGGTACCTGTAATCCCAGCTACTCAGGGGGCTGAGGCAGGAGAATTGCTTGAACCCGAGAGACGGAGGTTGCGGTGAGCCGGGATCAGGATCGCGCCACTGCACTCCAGCCTGGGTGACACAGCGAGACTGTCTCAAAACAAACAAACAAACAAAAACAAAAACAAACAAACAAAAAACTACCAGTGTGGGTCAAATCCAGCCCACCACTTGTTTTCGTCAATAAGTTTTATTGAAATACAGCCACACCCATTTATGTACTGTCTAGGCCACCTTCCAACATCAACAGCAGGGCTGAGTGGCTGCAACAGAGAGCGCCTGGCTCACAGCGTCGAAAATATTTACTCTCTGGCTCTTTACAGAAAAGGTCTGTTGATGGCTGGGTGCAGTGGCTCACGCCTGTTATCCCAGCACTTTGGGAGGCTGAGGTGGGAGGATCACTTGAGGCCAGTAGTTTAAGATCAGCCTGGCCAACATGGTGAAACCCCATCTCTACTAAAAATACAAAAATTAGCCAGGTGTGATGGGGAGTACCTGTAATCCCAGCTACTCAGGAGGCTGAAGCACGAGAATCACTTGAACTCGGGAGATAGAGGTTGTAGTGAGCTGAGATTGCACCAATGCACTCCAGACTGGGCGAGAGAGTGAGACTCTGTCTCAAAAAAAAAAAAAAGAAAAGAAAAAGAAAAAGAAAAGGTGTGTGGATGCCTCACAAGACAGAGCCCCAGAGCGCTACACTGCAACTTCAAGGCCTTTGACTCTTTTCTCTTCAAACTCCCTCTCTCTGAGTGCTCTGTTAATATTCTTTCGGAGGAACAAAAACAGCAGGTCAACGGGGGGGGGGGAATGAGTTCTGCCTGGGGCAGCCTGGTTCTGGCCACGGAGACCCACCCTCCCCTCCGCCCGTCTCCAGGGGAAGGAGTGCCAGCGGGGGCAGACCCACCCCACTGTCGGGGGAGCAGAGACTGGCAGCTGGCCTGCCCGTGAGGTCCCTGCGTGGGCCGTGCTGTCACCTCGATGGAGCTGAGGCTTGCGCTCCCAGTGCCAGTGTCTGCACGCACACAGGTCACCCTGACTCCACAAAGTCAGCCCTGCAGCCTCCAGACGGTCAGACTTGCTGAGCTGGGACGGCCACTGCGTCCACGCTGCTCATTTTCCCAGACCCTGAGCTGCCTCGGGCACGGCTGTGTGGCACGTGTGGAGATTCACAGAGCACCCCGGTCTCTGAGGGTCACTTTGGTCCAGGGTCTCCTCCACTAGGCACTGCTGAGACACTGGGGCTGGAGTGTTCTCTCGGGTGGGGCTGTGCTGGGCACTGCAGGGTACTGAGCAACGTCCCAGACCTCCACCCACTCCACGCCAGCAGCCCTCGCCACCCCTCCCAGTTGTGACAACCACAAAGTCCCAACTTCACCAGGTGTCCCCTGGGGGACAGAATCACCCACCACGGACACCCCCAGGTTACGGATTCCATGCCCCACCCCCACTCCGGCAAAGGACTCTGCGTCCCAAGATCCTCTGCCCTGCTGAGGTCCCAGGAGGCTGCACACATTGAAATCCCCATCCTGAGATGGGAGGGAGAGAGGAGGTGAATCCTAGGAGCTGGGGGTGCCCCTGATTTTGGGAGTTTATTCTCGTGTCTGGTGTGAGCAGGGAGCAGACTCCATACTTTTGCAAATAATTAAAGCAGGGTCTCTCCCCCTTGGCATTCAAGGATGAATCGTTCTCTGTGGTCATCCTGGGAGCACTGCAGGGTACTGAGCAGCGTCCCTGGCCTCCACCCAGTCCATGCCAGGAGCTGCCTCTCTCTTTACTGTGACGACCACAAATCTGTGCCCATCTAGGTTTAAAACTCTCCGGCTGATCTCAGCAACCCACCTTCCACCAACTCCCAGCAGCTCAGGAGCTACAGCCCTTCTGATGACCACCCTGGCAGTTGCAGGAAGGCCGAGGAGCACCCCGGATAGCCCTGGACACCGGTGGCTCTGAGCCTCGGCCTGGCCAGCACCAGCCAATGCGTCCTTCACACCAGCCACAAGGACCAACCCCCAAATGCTGACAAACAAAGTGGACAGGCTCACGACAACGCTGGCTGGCCTGCCTTCGGCCTCACGCACTTCCCCCAGCTACAGTCACCTCCCCGAGACCCAGGAGCTGGGAAGGAGCCAGGCAGGGGAACGTTCGCCCTGGCTGAGCTCCAAGGCCCGTCCAGGGGTCATGAGTTTGAGGTCGGCCGTGAGGCAGGCAGGTGACAGGTAGCACACGGAGCCTCAGAGAGACAACACCTGGCCCATCCAAAGGGCATCAGGGTTAGAACATCTCCCAGCTCCTACCCCAGTGGGTGTGAAGCCCAATGTCAGCTCTTCCAACTACTCTAAGAGAAGCTGGGAGATGTTCTATTGTAAAATCTCCTGATTTTTAGTTTCATTTTATTTTATTCTTTTTTTTTTTTTTAAGATGGAGTCTCCCTCTGTCACCCAGTGGCGCAGTCTCAGATCACTGCAACCCCTGCCTGCCAGGTTCAAGCAATTCTCCTGCCTCAGCCTCCCGAGTAGCTGGGACCACAGGCACCTGCCACCACACCCAGCTAATTGTTGTATTTTCAGTAGAGACAGGGTTTTGCCATGTGGGCCAGGCTGACCTCAAGTGATCCTCCTGCCTCGGCCTCCCAAAGCACTGAGACTGTAGGCGTGAACTACCACTCCTGGCCTATTTTAAAATATTTTATAGAGATGGGGTCTCACTGTGTTGCCCAGGGTAGTCTAGAACTCCCAGCCTCAAGCAATCCTCCTGCTTCAGCCTCCCAAAGTGTTGGGATTACAGGTGTGACGCCCGATTTTTTTTTTTTTTTTTGAGACGGAGTCTCACTTTGTCATCCAGGCTGGAGTGCCGTGGCACGATCTTAGCTTACTGCAAACTCCACCTCCCATGTTCAAGCAATTCTCCTGCCTCAGCCTCCCAAGTAGCTGGGATTACAAGCGTGTGTCACCACACCCAGCTAATGTTTGTATTTTTAGTAGAGTCGGGGTTTCACCATGTTGGCCAGGCTGGTCTCGAACTCCTGGCCTCAAGCGATCTGCCTGCCTCAGCCTCCCAAAGTGCTTGGATTACATGCATGAGCCACCTTGCCTGGCCTGTGACCCCTGATTTTTAAATGCTGGCAATAATTCAAAGTTTAAAGCCACTGGGTTCTACCTTGGCCAGGTGACCAGTGTCACCACCACTAGTGTGGACGTTACGTGCCCCTGATTCTCCCCAGAGCCCTGAACCCCAGACTATTCAAGAGCAAACATCATGGAAATTCACATTAGGGGACATTTTACAAAACTCCTGACGAGTCCTCCTCAAAACTACCAGGTCAGCCGGGCATGGTGGTTCACGCCTGTAATCCCAGCACTCTGGGAGGCCGAGGCGGGCGGATCACGAGGTCGGGGGATGGAGACCATCCTGGCTAACATGGTGAAACCCCGTCTCCACTAAAAAATACAAGAAATTAGCCGGGCGTGGTGGCGGGCACCTGTAGTCCCAGCTACTCAGGAGGCTGAGGCAGGAGAATAGCGTGAACCCAGGAGGCGGAGCTTGCAGTGAGCCAAGATCACGCCACTGCACTCCAGCCTGGGCGACAGAGCAAGTCTCCGTCTCAAAAAAAAAAACCCACCATGTCATCAAAACCAATGAGTCTGAGAAGTGTTCCAGCAGAGTGTAAGGAGATGTGGGGAGTCAATGGCACTTGGGGTCCTAGAAAAACCAAGAAAATGGAAATAAAGCCTGGGCGCGGTGGCTCACGCCTGTAATCCCAGCACTTTGGGAGGCCGAGGCAGGTGGATCCCCTGAGGTCAGGAGTTTGAGACCGGCCTGGCCAACATGGTGAAACCCCGTCTCCACTAAAAATATAAAAACTAGCCAGGTGTAGTGGCACATGCTTGTAATCCCAGCTACTCCAGAGGCTGAGGCTCAAGAATTGTTTAAACCTGGGAGCCAGAGGTTGCAGTGAGCCGAGATCACCCCACCGCACTCTAGCCTGAGCAACAGAGCGAGACTCTGTCTCAAAAAAAATATATATATATATACACACAATTGTATGTTTGAACTATACAAAAGCAGTACAGTCCACTCGTGAAGGGAATCAGAATTGCCACACTGCTGGGAAAAGGGCAAGGTCTCCAAAAGTGACTGGTGATTTTTTTTGTTTTGTTTTCATTTTGTTTTTTTGAGACAGAGTCTCGTTCTGTTGCCCAGGCTGGAGTGCAGTGGCACGATCTCAGCTCACTGCCACCTCCGCCTCTCGGGCTCAAGCGATCCTCCTGCCTCAGCCTCCCAAGTAACTGGGATTACAGGCACCCACCACCATGCCCGGCTGATTTTTGTATTTTTAGTGCAGACGGGTTTTTACCATGTTGGCCAGGCTGGTCTCAAACTCCTGACCTCGGATGATCCACCCGCCTCAGCCTCCCAGAGAGCTGGGATGACAGGCATGAGCTACTGCACCCGGCCTGCAAGGTGACTGTTCTAAAACACAGAGGACACCTGCTCCAATGCAAAGTAAGGGAGTGTTTAAGAAAACAGAGATCTCCTTATTCGATGGTCATAACTTGCCTTTTCAGCCTCGACAGCGCCGACTCCATCGGGCGGCTTTTCTACGTCGTCAAGTTTGAAAACGGTGCCATCACACGTCACCAGAAACAGACTCGGTTAGAAAACAATGGTCTTTCGTAATGCATACCGTACTACGTTTCCTAAAACGGAACCGTCATAACGCCTCCCTCTCTGGCTGAGACTAGAATAGATAAAAATCCAGATTTTCACACACTCGGGACTGGTAATGTTTTAACACATGGAAAACGCGACAGGGTTACAGACTGCTTTAGATTCTCCAAACAAATCCGCAACGGTGCCAAGCACTCCTAACAGTTGGACGTGTTCACAAATGAACCCAAACAGATCACGTTCTCGGAGACGGAGGCACGCCAGAAATTCCCGTCGTGCCCCTGAAAGAACGAACGGGTCTCTCGCTCTCTGCAGCAGCGGACGACTAGTTAAACCCTGGAACCAGCCAGGAACAGCAGCAATGGCAAGGGATCGGGAATGGGAATCTGGCTTTATGGAACCTCCAGGCTCAAGGGAACACCGGGAAGGGACAGCTTCGTGACCAAGCCGGTGTGATCCACCAAAAATCTGCAACCACAAAGACCAGGAAATGCCGGCAGTGCCGAGCAGGAGAGGTCGCTTGGTGGTAAAGAAGCAGGGTGCGTTATTTAGCAAACCAGGCTGGTTAAAGGGTAGAGAATATCAGATGTCACAGCCCCTCTGCAGAGGACAGTTCTGAAGGACAGCGATGACCTAAATTGGCTCCTATGAGGGACGGGTGCAGCAAACATTTCCCTAGGATCCTACAAGATGCAAAGAAAAACCCATGAAAACAGAAGATATTCCTGACACCAGGGTCTCAATGGGGCGGGGGAGGGGAGGGGATTCTGCCCCCAGGGGACACTGGGTGATTTCTGGGGATATCCGTGGTTTTCACGACTGGGGGATGCTCCTGGTATGGAGTGGGTGGAGGCCAGGGACTCTGCTCAGCACCCTGCAGTGTCCAGGATGGCCCCACCCCAGAGAATGATTCAGCCTGAATGTCCACAGCACCAGGGCGAAGAGACTCAAAGTTAATTATTTGGAAGGAAATGTTGAGCCAGATGCCTCAGAATGGGACCTTATTTGGAAACAGGGTTTTTGCAGATGGACTTATCGTTAAGATGAGGTTGTGCTGGATTAAGATGAGCCCTAAATCCAATAACTGATGTCCTTATAAGACGAGGGAAATTTGGACACAGACCCACACAGGGAAGGGGGATGTGTGAGGACGGAGGCAGAGACTGGAGCAACGTCACCAGCCAAGGGGCGCCAAGAATCGCCGGCCACTTGCCAGATGCTGGAAGAGGCAGGAAGGATCCTCCTCGGGATTCTCTGGACTGGGAACGGCCCTGCCCACACCTTCATCTCAGACTTCTGGCTTCCAGAACTGCCAGAGAATCCATTTCTGTGGTTTTGAGCCATGCAGGTTGAGGTCATTTTCCATGGGAGCCCTCAAATATCCAGACTTCACCCCACAGAGACCCTCCCCTAGGCAGCCACATCCTGGCAGGTTCAGACACCCGCCTCGTAGACATGCACGGCCCCAAGGAGCCAGACAGACACTGATTATCTAGAAGAGTCCATCAAACCCTCGGCAATATACCACTGCCGCCCAGGCTACAGTGCAGTGGCACAATCTCAGCTCACTGCAACCTCCACTGCCTGGCTCAAGCGATCCTCCTACCTCAGCCTTCCGAGGAACTGGAGCCACAGGTGCATGCCATCATGCTTGGCTAATTTTTGTTTTTGTTTTCTGTGGAGATGGGGTTTCACCATGTTGCCCAAGCTGGTGTCAAACTCCTAGACTCAAGTGATCCTCCCGCCTCGGCCTCCCATAGTCCTGGGATTACAGGTGTGAGGCATCAGGCCCAGCCTCTTTGGTGATTGTCAGCAACATCTCGTTAGTTATTCTGCAGATGGGGGTTCAGGAGCTTGCACCACTTCTTAGACTTGGCTGGAGGAGTTGGGTGTAATTTTTAGCTAGGCGGTTGCAAGACTCAAAGAGACGTGGGGCAGAGGGAAGCTAGGCAGACAGCTTCCGGGGTTGCCGGGAAGAAACGAGGCACTTGCCCCGACCTGCACATTCCCTCCCTGTCTGGGGCTGATTTCCACCCAGGGAGGACTCCCGACTCCCAGAGAATCTCAAAGCAAGGCACTCTCCTGGCCGTGATCTGGCTCTCAGCTCTAAAGGGACTCCACATCTTTATTACAGACCCAAATCTGTGTCAACACCGCAGAGGAAAGACAGCCGCTTGATTACACTTGCATATGTGCTCGCAAGAAGTCTTCCAGGGAGCAGGATCTGGGAACGTCCTCTGGAGACAGGGCCTTCCAGGCGGTGCTGAGCTCGGTGTTGTTGGAACATGGGGGCTGAATCTAATCTATCAAACGGATGCCACAGGGGAGTGGAAAATTCCATGTTTGTTTGTTTGTTTTGCTTCAATCCCTTTCTACACAACCATGGTTCTCAAGCAGGGATCCTTCTGGTCCCCAGGGGATGCTGGGTGGTGTCTGGGGGCATTTGTGGCTGTTATGACTCAGGGATGCTCCTGGTGTGCACTGAGTGGAGGCCAGGGATGCTGCTCAGCACCTTGCAGTGCCCAGGACAACCTCACCCCAGAGAACGACCCAGCCCTGAATCCCAAAGAGGAGAGACTCCACCTTAATTATTTGGAAAAAGATTGAATCTGCTCCCTGTTCACACCAGACACCAGAAAAAACTCCCAATGGGGTGGACAGCAGAAACTAGGGGGACCCCCAGCTCCTGGGATTCTCCTCCTCTCCCCCTCCCCACTCAGGGTGTAGATTACTATGCGTGCAGCCTCCTGGTACCTCAGGAGGACAGAGGATCATGGGACGCAGAGTTTCTTGGAGGTCTGTGGAATCCCCCAACCCCAGGGGTCTCACTTGGGGGTGATTCTGCCCCCCATGGGGTACTGGGCAATGTCTGGGGACATCTTTGGCTGTCACAACTCGGAGTGTCCCTGGCATACAGTGGGTGGAGGCCAGGGACGCTGCTTAGCCCCCTAGTGCCCAGGACGGCCCCACCCCAGAGAACGATCTGGCCCCAAGGTCCACAGTGACAGAGAGTGATAACCACTGCCATTAGCTATAGGACTGACTGTAGCCACATGCATATTGTCCCACAAACATGCGTGTGACTGTTACTCTGACTTGAAGGACAAAGCCAGTCTCCCAAGCTTTCTAACTCTGCCACCTGTGCTGACCACCAGTGGCCTCTGTGTGGATGTTAGTTAGGGGTCAGCAGCCTTAGGAAAACAGCACACCAGGCATCCAGACCTTCCATTGTGGCCCTGAGTGGAAGAGTAGGTGGCGGTGGCCGACATCAACACTGTCACAGCAAGAAACACAGGAATGGATGTGACTGTGGCCACTCCATCTCAGGGCACATGCTACGTTGAGGAAGAAAAACCTGGGGGAGCAAGATATGTAAGAAGTGAAAGGTGACTTGTAGAATGTTCTAGAATCTTCCAGAAGCTTCTGGAAACTTCCAGAATTTTCTGAAATATCGTAAGTATTGTTGCATAGCAAGGCTTTGGATTCGGAAGCTGCTGGGCTTGGGCACGGAGTCAAAAGAGTAACAGAGGAACAGCCACGGAATGCAAACTTCCAGGGATGACATGGCTGCCACACGGTGGGCAGGTGGGTTGCAGCCACTGTACACAGGTCACACTTGGCTCTTTGAACTCAGTCACCTATTACGGGCGGAGGAACCAAATCCTGGGAAGGGGTAAAAAATGCATACGGGTTCAGTTTCCCCATCCACAACACAGGGAGGAGAATCAGATGAGGTGTCCAGTCTCGGGGGAGCAGGCAGCCCCTCCAAGACCATCATCTCCAACCTGATCCTGCCAAGCCCCAGCCTGGTAACTGCTTCTCTCAAGGGTCCCAGTTCTCAGAGCTAGGAGTGGCCTTCAAAGCCAGGTCTACACCCCATGGCAACAGAATCCCTTCCCTGACCCATGCCCCAGCCCACCCATCCTCTGTCACACAGTCTTCAACGATCGGAAACCAACAGCTTCCCATGACGGTCCCTCCTATTTCCAGACAAGCCTGATTCCTAAGCCAGCCCAGCCAAGCTACGGCTCCTATCCCATCTCCCCAAGAACAGACTTCATCATTTCCTCAATCTGGTCCATGCCCATGGTGTCCATGAGGAAAAATAACAACATAAATAACATATAGCATAGTGCTAATTTTCTGGAGACAGGATCTTGCTCTGTTGCCCAGGCTGGAATGCAATGGTGCAATCATTGCTCACTGCAGCCTCAGCTACCTAGGCTTCCAAGCAATCCTCCTGCCTCAGCCTCCCAAGCAGCTGGGACCACAGGCGTCCACCACCACATCTGGCTAGTTTTTAATAATTTTTTGTAGAGATAGAGTCTCACTACGTTGCCCAGGCTGGTTTCGAACTCCAGGGCTCAAGCAATCCTCCCACCTCAGCCTCCCAAAGTGCTGGGATTACAGGCATGAGCCACCACACCCAGCCAATACTAATATTAATACATAATATATTGAATAACATTAGCAGTGATTCCAGCAATAACAGTGATAACCAGGACCACCACCCATCCAGGTCACAGCCTCGTCCATCTCAATCTTTTCAACGACCCTAGGAAGTGATTCCTATCCTGTCTGACACACAAGGAAACAGAAAGATTCCATGTTTTGTTCAAAGTTCACACAGAAAAAAAAGTCACATGGTGGCTAAGTAGGCATTCTAAATCCAATGCCTCACCACTCCTACATTCCAGAAAACTCTAGAAGGTTCTTGGAGTTTCTAGAAGGTTGCAGAAGATTCCAGAAGCCTCCATGATTCACTGCCTTTCACTTCCTACATATCCTATTCCCTCAGGTCCCACTTCCTCAAAGCAGGACAGAATTTTCAACCCATTGCACTCCCATCTGCATCTTTACCTTCCTCGTTGTATTAACTCCAGGCACCAGGTAGCACCTTCCTAAATTACCTGGGGTTGGCAAGAACTAAATCAAAGACGTGCTCTGCTCAGCAGTCCCAGATGTGAAGGAACTCAAACCCCAGTGCCAGAGTCCCTTAAAACAGAACCAGTCAGTATCCACAGCTCTACTAGGCTTGACCCAGTGGAGAAAGATAAGAAACTCACAGAGAGAAAAACAGGACCGTCTTCACACAGTCTAAGACTGTCAGCCAGCCATGGCAGCTAACACCTGTAATCCCAGCCCAGCACCTTGGGAGGCTGAGGAGGGAGGATCGCTTAAGCCCAGGAGTTCGAGCAGTCTGGGAATCACAGTAAGACCCTGTTTCTGGTTTTTTGTTTGTTTGAGACAGAGTCTCGCTCTGTTGCCCAGGCTGGAGTGCAGTTGTGCAATCTCGGTTCACTGCAACCTCTACCTTCCGAGTTCAAGCGATTCTCCTGCCTTGGCCTCCCAAGTAGCTAGGATTACAGGCACCTGTCACCATGCCCAGCTAATTTTTGTATTTTTAGCAGAAATGTGGTTTCACCAGCTTGGCCAGGCTAGTCTCAAACTCCTGACCTCAGGTGATCCACCTGCCTCGGTCTCCCAAAGTGCTGGGATTACAGGCATGAGCCACCTTGCCCAGCCACCTGTCTCTATTTTTAAAAAATTTAAAAACGAATTAAAAGCTCTGAAAAGAGACTATATAGACCAACAGTGGGTTTTTTGGTAAAATACACTTAACATAAAATTTGCAATATATATATGTATTTTTTGAGATGGAGTTTCCTTCTTGTTGCCCAGGCTGGAATGCAATAGTGAGATCTCAGCCCACCACAACCTCTGCCTGCTAGGTTCAAGCGATTCTCCTGCCTCTGCCTCCTAAGTAGCTAGGATTACAGGCATGTGTCACCACACCTGGCTAATTTTGTATTTTGGTAGAGATGGGGTTTCTACATGTTGGTCAGGCTGGTCTTGAACTCTGGACCTCATTCGTTTCTTTTTTGAGACAAGGTCTTGCTCTGTTGCCCAGGCTGGAGTGCAGTGGTGGATCACAGCTCACTGCAACCTCCATCTCCCGAGCTCAGATGATCCTCCCGTCTAACCCTCCCGAGTAGCTGGGACTACAGGTGTGCCCCAGCAGGCCTGGCTAATTTTTATTTTTTGTAGCAACGGGGTCTCACTATGTGGCCCAGGCTGGTCTCCACCTTTTTTTTTTTTATTAATTTATTTATATTTTTGAGACAGAGTCTTGCTCTGTCACCCAGGCTGGAGTGCAGTGGTGTGATCTCGGCTCACTGCAAGCTCCACCTCCTGGGTTCACGCCATTCTCCTGCCTCAGCCTCCCAACTAGCTGGGACTATAGGTGCCCACCACCATGCCCAGCTAATTTTTTTGTATTTTTAGTAGAGACAGGGTTTCACCATCTTAGCCAGGATGGTCTCGATCTCCTGACCTCGTGATCCGCCCGTCTCGGCCTCCCAAAGTATTTTTTTTTTTTTTTTTTGAAACGGAGTCTTGCTCTGTTGCCCAGGCTGGAGTGCAGTGGCGTGATCTCAGCTCACTGCAAGCTCCACTTCCCAGGTTCAAGTGATTCTCCTGCCTCAGCCTCCCTAGTAGCTGGGACTACAGGCGCCCGCCACCACGCCCAGCTAATTTTTTGTACTTCTAGTAGAGACGGGGTTTCACCATATTAGCCAGGATGGTCTCGATCTCCTGACCTCATGATCCACCCGTCTCGGCCTCCCAAAGTGCTGGGAACACTAGCACGAGCCACCTCACTGGGCCAGATCTTTCTTGTGCAGTGTTTGTGTGGACGTAGGCTTTCCTTCCCCTCAGGTGTACACCTAGGAGTGGACTCACAGGGCCAAGTGGAAACACTGTATGTAACCCCTTCAGGAACTGCCAGGCTGTTTCCAGAGCAGCTATACCACGTTACATTCCCAGCAGCCACACACAGGGGTCCCGACGTTTCTACATCGCCAGGAGCCCTTCTGATTTTTTTTTTTTTTTTTTTTAATTCTAGCCATCCTACTGGGCATGAAGTGGTATCTCACCATGGCTTCGATTTGCATTTCCCTGATGGCTGACGTGGAGCATGTTTTCAAGTGAAACCCATAGTTTTTGTTTCTTTGTTTTTGTTTGAGATGGAGTCTTGCTCTGTCGCCCAGGCTGGAGTACAGTGGCGCCATCTTGGCTTACTGCAACCTCTGCCTCCCGGGTTCAAGGGATTCTCCTGCCTCAGCCTCCCGAGTGGCTGGGGTTACAGGCGTGCATCACCATGCCTGGCTAACTTTGTATTTTTAGCAGGGACTGGGCTTCACTATGTTGGTCAGGCTGGTCTCGAACTCCTCACCTCAGGTAATCCGCCCACCTCAGCCTCTGAAAGTGCTGGGATGACAGGCGTGAGCCACCGCGCCTGGCCTGAAGCTGATAACTTTTAACATGAGGAGGGCTGGTATAATCAACTCCACAGTCAGAAGGAAGCTCGAGTTTCACCTAGAAGCACGTGCAAGGAAATGTGGCTGGTGCCATCACAGAGATAAAAGAATTTGTGCAAAACACAGACAGAGCTGTCTCATAAAAGAGCTACAGGGCGAGCCGGGCGCAGTGGCTCACGCCTGCCATCTCAGCACTTTGGGAGGCCGAGGCGGGCAGATCGCGAGGTCCTGGCCAACATAGTGAAACCCCATCTCTACTAGAAATACAAAACTTGGCCAGGCATGGCGGCGCTCACCTGTTGTCCCAGCTACTCAGGAGGCTGAGGCAGGAGAATCACTTGAACCCAGGAGGCGGAGGTTGCAGTGAGCCGAGATCATACCACTGCACTCCAGCCTGGGCGACAGAGGGAGAGTCAATCTCAAAAAAAAAAAAAAAGCCAGGCACAGTGGCTCAAGCATGTAATCCCAGAACTTTGGGCGGCCGGGGCGGGCGGATCACAAGGTCAGGAGATCAAGACCATCCTGGCTAACACGGTGAAACCCCATCTCTACTAAAAACACACACACAAAAAAATTAGCCGGGCGCGTGGTGGGCGCCTGTAGTCCCAGCTACTCGGGAGGCTGAGGCAGGAGAATGGCGTGAACCCGGGAGGCGGAGCTTGCAGTGAGCCGAGATTGTGCCCCTGCACACCAGCCTGGGCGACAGAGCGAGACTTCGTCTCAAAAAAAAAAAATAAAGAGTTACAGGGAGGCAGGGGTCGTCCCTGCCCCACTCCCACTCCATCTGGTGAAGTCTCCCACTCCGTGCCATGAGCCTCGGTTTCCTCATCTGAAGACAGAGCCTCAGGGGCTCTGCCAGGGGTTGCTCTGGGGGTAATTGTGGCCCTGAGGTGAGGGGCGATGGGATATCTGCAGCTGCAACTGTGGGAGTGAGGGAGGCATTCAAATGACAGTCCACTGCATTCTAGAAGATTCCATCCTGGGCTCAGCGAATAAGGACTCCTGACCAGGTGCAGAGGCACATGCCTGTAATCCCAGCATTTGGGGAGGCCTAGGTGGGTGGATCACCTGAGGCGAGGAGTTCAAGACCAGCCTGCCCAACGTGGTGAAACCCTGTCTCTACTAAAAATACAAAAATTAGCTGGCCATGGTGGTGCGTGCCTGTAGTCCTAGTTACTCGGGAGACTGAGGCAGGAGAATCGCTTGAACCCGGGAGGCGGAGGTTGCAGTGAGCCGAGATCATGCCCCCGCACTCTAGCCTGGGTGACAGAGCAAGACTCCGCCTCAAAATAATAATAATAATAATAATAGAGATGGTTTCTCACTATGTTGTCCCAGGCCAGCCTGGGTGGGAGGCCAGGCTGGTCTCGAACTCCTGACCTCAGGTGATGCACCTGCCTCGGCCTCCCAAAGTGCTGGGATTACAGGCGTGGGCCACCTTGCCCAGCCAAGACTCCCATCTCTAATTTTTTTAAATAGACCTTTTCCCCCGGAATAGCTGCTAGATACTCTCCACGCCTTTTGTGTGGTCTTCTTACCTGCTCTTGAGGTAGAAGCCTCTTCTACAGATAAAGCAAAAAAAAAAAGATGAAGAAGGTGCCGGCTCCCATAAAGACTAGCAGAGGGGAGGCAGGTGGGAGTTCGGAAACTTCAAGATGTCACTGAAGCACAAGGTGACATCAGACAGGGAGAAGAAATGGGAGAGCCGGAGCAGGCGGAGATGGTGAAAGCCTGAACCGAGGGCATTCCAGGTGAGGAGGAAAACAAGAGAGAGACCCTGGAGGAGAAGGGAGGGGAATGAACTGAGCTGTGAGAAAACAGCCTGGGGCTGACCGGCTCTACGCAGGGACAGGCCAGCTCGGGCAGGGATGGGCTTGCTGCTGGGAGGTGCCCGTGCAGAAACAAGAAAGGAGCTCCTGCAGGGGCTGGCCAGGGAGCTGGTGGGCAGCATCGGCCAGAGGAGTTCAAATCCTCCCTCAGCCCCAAGGGGCCGAGCTGCAAAAGTGGTGTCAAATGGACAAAGCCCCACCGGGCACAGAAGCACAACCAGCAAGTCTATGGGTTTAAAAATAAATGGTGGGGCCGGGCGCGGTGGCTCACGCCTGTAATCCCAGCACTTTGAGGGGCCGAAGCCAGGCGGATCACTTGAGGTCAGGAGTTCGAGACCAGCCTGACCTTTTTTTTTTTTTTTTTGAGAAGGAGTCTCGCTCTCTCTCCCAGGCTGGAGTGCAGTGATGCGATCTCAGCTCACTGCAACCTCCACCTCCTGGGTCCAAGCGATTCTCCTGCCTCAGCCTCGTGAGTACCTGGGATTACAGGCTCCCGCCATCACGCTCGGCTGATTTTTGTATTTTTACTAGAGACGGGGTTTCACCATGTTGGCCAGGCTGGTCTCGAACTCCTGACCTCAGGTGATCCGCCCGCCTCGGCCTCCCAAAGTGCTGGGATGACAGGCGTGACCCACTGCACCCGGCCCGCACCAGTGCTGTTGATGGCGAACGTTGACACACTGCTATTAATGGAGACCCCAAAGTGGCAGCAACACAAGTGGCCCTGGACAGAAGCGTGGATCAACATAGCGTGGTCCACACACACCCTGGAGTACGATCCAGCCTTCAACAACAGGATATCCTGACACAGGCCTCAGCGCAGATGCACTTTGAGGACCTCAGTCTCAGTGAGAGAAGCCAGGGCACAGAAGAACACATCCTATGCAATCCACTCCTAAGAGGTCCCTAGAGTCCTCAGGTTCACAGAGACGGAAAGCAGGATGGGGGCCGGGCGCGGCAGCTCGCCGAGGCGGGCGGATCACTGGAGGTCAGGAGTTCAAGACCAGCCCGGCCCACATGGAGAAACCTCGTCTCTACTAAAAATACAAAAATTGGACGGGTGTGGTGGCGCACACCTGTAATCCCAGCTACTCGGGAGGCTGAGGCAGGAGAATCGCTTGAACCCCGGAGGCAGAAGTTGCAGTGAGCCGAGACTGCACCACTGCACTCCAGCCTGGGTGACAAGAGTGAGACTTTGTCTCAAAAAAAAAAAAAAAAGGAAGTAGGATGGGGGTGCCAGAGGCTGGGGAGGGGGCTGGGCAGTGAGTGCTTCCTGCAGACAGAGTTTCAGTTTGGGAAGATGAGAAAGTTCTGGAGGGGACAGTGGTTGGTTAAATGTACCCCAAAAATGGTTAAACGGGGAAATTTTATGTTACATGTAATTTACCACAGTGAAAAACGAACAGAAGGCTGGGTGCAGTGGGTCACGCCTGTAATCCCAGCACTTTGGGAGGCCGAGGCTGCAGGACAGCTTGAGCCCAGGAGTTGGAGACCAGCCTGGGCAACATAGCAAGACCCCATCTCTACAAAAAAAATTTTAAAATCAGCTGGGCGTGGTGGCATGCACCTGTGGTCCCAGCTACTTGGGAGGCTGAGACAGGAGGATGGCTGGAACCCAGGAGGCGTAGGCTGCATTGAGCTGTGATCGCACCACTGAACTCCAGCCTGGGTGACAGAGGGACACCCTGTCTCAAAGTGAAACAAGGGAGGCAACACAAAACAAAGTGGGCGAGAGTCAGAGACGGGGGACAGGGTGGGAAGTAATGAGGTCCCATGCAGCGTGTGCCAAACGTCAGATCCTCAGTAACGTCCGTGACCGCCCGGTCTCCTCCTCCCGAGACCAGGGCCTGGTGGGCAGGGGGCGGCCTTGAACACCCAGCGACACCCTGCCGTTGTTTGCCCGGTGAAAAGAGGCCACTAAGAAACGGGCCTTGGCCACACAAAGGGCCCTATTCACTGTCCCCGAGAGAGGAGGGCCTGAGCTCTTTCTCTCCAGAGCCCTTCTGTCCCGGCCCAGTTTCGCTTCCCAAGGACACTCCAACCCCACCTCAGCCCCCACTGATATCCTGCTTTCCAGCAATCCTCTGCTTTTACCAGACACTTTATCAGCGCGAGAACATGGACCCAGGGGTGTCACCGCAGTCCCAGAGGTCGGGGGCGGAAAGTGCCGGCGGTCAGGCAGTTTCCCAGCCGTGTGTGGTCTCTGTCTCAGCCTTTTTTTTTTTTTTTTTGAGACAGAGTCTTGCTCTGTCGCCCAGGCTGGAGTGCAATGGTGCGATCTCGGCTCACTGCAAGCTCCGCCTCCCGCGTTCAAGCGATTCTCCTGCCTCAGCCTCCCGAGTAGTTGGGATTACAGGCACCTGCCACCACGCCCAGCTAATTCTTGTATTTTTTAGCAGAGATGGGGTTTCACCACATTCGCCAGGCTGTTCTTGAACTCCTGGCCTCAAGTGATCCACCCACCTCGGCCTCCCAAAGTGCTGGGGTTACAGGCATGAACCACCACGCCCGGCCTCCCCGCTCCTTTTTAAAAATGTCGCATCTCAGGCAAAGCTATGCTCAACACCCCGGCCCGGCGCCTGCTTGCTTCAGTCTCCAGCACCGGGATCCCGGCCAATCCCCCCAACACATTCGGGACCGGCAGGACACATATGTCTCCAGTCAGAAGGGAGATGTCTCTCCCGAGCTCTCTTCAGTGTTTGCTGCCAAGATGGGAAAGATGACGCGTTTCCAACACCCTGAAACGATCCCAAGGAGAGGAGCCTTTGTGAGGTGGGGTCAAAAGAGAAGTTTACTTTTTTTTTTTTTTGAGACAAGGTCTGGCTCTGTCACCCACACTGGAGTATAGGGGCATGATCTTGGCTCACTGCAGCCTCAACTTCCTGGGCTCAAGCAATCCTCCTGCCTCGGCCTCCTGAGTAGCTGGGATGACAGGCATGTGCCACTACACTCAGCTAAGTTTTTCCTCTTTTTTGTAGAGATAGGGTCTTCCTATGTTGCCCAGGCTGGTCTCAAGCTCCTGGGCTCAAGCAGTCCTCTCATCTTAGCCTTCCAAAGCGCTGGGGTTAGGCCAGGCGCGGTGGCTCATGCCTGTCATCCCAGCACTTTGGGAGGCCGAGGCAGGTGGATCACCTGAGGTCAGGAGTTCAAGACCAGCCTGACCAACATGGAGAAACCCCGTCTCTACTAAAAATACAAAATTGGGCGTGGTGGCACATGCCTGTCATCCCAGCTACTCGGGAGGCTGAGGCAGGAGAATCGCTTGAGCCTGGGAAGTGGAGGTTGCGGTGAGCTGAGATCGCATCATTGCACTCCAGCCTGGGCAACAAGAATGAAACTCTGTCTCAAAAAAAAAAGAAAGAAAGAAAGGAAGGGAGGGAGGGAGGGAGGGAGGGAGGGAGGGGAGGAGGGGAGGAGGAGGGAGGGAGGGGAGGAGGAGGAGGAGGAAGGAAGGAAGGAGGAGGAGGAGAAGGAGAAGAAAAGAAGAAGAAGAAAGAAGAAGAAGAAGAGCTGGAATGACAAGAGTGAGCCACTAGCCCGGCCAAGAAGCTTAAATCATGATGCGAAGATGAAAAGCAAAGTTTGCAAGACGAAGGATGGAGTTGGTGTCAGTGTTCTGGGGAGGTGAGGAGTTCCCTCAGCAAGAATGAACTCAGAGTAGCTGGCAGGTGGGCTAAGGCCACCTGGGCTGGGAGAACCAGGTTAACAGCACCAGTAGGAAGTCACCAGGGTCTCAAGGACCCCCAAGAGGGAGAGAGCAACAGGTCATCTCACTGTCCCAAAACCCGTAACCCCGGTCTGATCACGAGAGAAATATCTGACAAACCTAGATCAGAAGTAAGTCTGCACACTACCCAGCCAGTCCTCCTAAGACCGTCCGGGTCATGAGAGGCAAGGAATGTCTAAGACATGATCCCAACCCGGATAAAGTCCCGGAGACGAGCCAGCTACATGTCAGGTGGGATCCTTGATGGGGTCCTTGGGCAGGAAAGGACATTAGGGGAAGTTTAATGACATTTGAATAAAGTATGGAGTTTAGTTAATAGAAACGAACCCACTGTTAGCCGGGCGCAGTGGCTCACGCCTGTCCTCCTAACATTTTGGGGGTCTGGGGTGGGAGGATCGCTTGAGTTCAGGAGTTCGAGACCAGCCTGGGCAAAATAGTGAGACCTCATCTCTACAAAACAAAAATTATCCAGCCGTGGTATTGCGCGCCTTTGGTCCCAGCTACTCAGGAGCCTGAGGTGGGAGGCTCGCTTGAGCCCGGGAGTTGGAGGCTGCAGTGAGCCATGATCATGCAGCTGCACTTAGCCTGGGCGACAGAGTAAGACTCTGTCTCGAAAAAAAATTAAATTTAAATTTTAAAAAACATGTTTTAATGGCAAACACCACATTTACATTTGCACCAACCTAATAAATACATAAAATAAATAAATAGATGAGAAAAAATAAACAAAAATAAAAATAATGCAGAAACACAAAATGCCCATCATACTATACATGGCACCAGGCTATGGGGAAAAAAATAATTATATAGAATTGTTCCCAAATCATTAAGCCCTCCTCGTCATGGAGGCTATAGGAATAAAAGCTCCCAACAAGACCATATTTGGGCCAGGCTTGGTGGGCCTCCCAAAACTTTGGGAGGCCGAGGCAGGTGGATCACCTGAGGTCAGGAGTTCGAGACCAGCCTGGCCATCATGGTGAAACCCCCGTCTCTACTAAAAATACAAAAATTAGCTCGGTGTGGTGGTGGACGCCTGTAATCCCAGCGACTCAGGAGGCTGAGGCAGGAGGATCACTTGAACCTGGGAGGCAGAGGTTGCAGTGAGCCGAGATGGCGCCATTGCACTCCAGCCTGGGCTACGGAGTGAGACTCCAACTCAAAAAAAAAAATACGTATATATATCTTTTAAAAATATTTTTAAAATATTTTTTAAAATATTTAAATATATAAAAAATATATAAATATATACAAAAATATGAAAATATATTAAAAATATAAATATATATATCAATATTTTAATTTTTAAAAAAATTAAAATTATATATATATATATATATATATATACTCGATGCAATTCTCTGAAGTTAACTGTTAGAGCTCTGACAACACAGAGGCTGAAATGACACGAGAAATGCTAAAGTACAAAGTTCCAAGATCAAGTCCCAGCATGACCACTAACTCGTGAAACCGCCAGGCCTCAGTTTTGCCAACTGTAAAGCACACGAGATGAACTCAAGGGCCAACATGCTTCTTCGATAAGAGTCCAGATACCCAGTGTTTTCAGCCTTGCAGTGGAGCCACCCTCTACGGCAGTGACTTAACTACACCACGGTAGCAGAATGCACAGAGCTGTGTGCCAGTAAAACATTATTTCTGGAAGCTAAAATCGGAATGCCATATAATTGTCATGTGTCATGGCCTTTTCTTTCGACTTTTGTTTTTTGCTTTTTTTGGTGGCGGATAGAAGGGAGGCTGCCTTTGACTTTTTTTTCCCTAATCATTTAAAAATGGAGGCCGAGCGCGGTGGCTCACATCTGTAATCCCAGCACTTTGGGAGGCTGAGGCAGGAGGATCACTTGAGGTCGAGAGTCTGAGACCAGCCTGGCCAACATGGCGAAACCCCGTCTCTACTAAAAATACAATAATTAGCTGGATGTGGCGTCGGGCGCTTGTAATCCCAGTTACTCGGGAGGCTGAGGCAGGAGAATGGCTTGAACCAGGAGGCAGAGTTTGCAGTGAGCCAAGATCACGCCACCGCACTCCAACCTAGGCAACAGAATGAGATTCTGTCTCAGAAAAGTAAAATAAAATAAAAATAAAAATGAGATCATCATTCTTAGTCCATGGGCCATATATAAAACCAGGCTGTGGGCCAGAGGTGGCCCAAGGGCAGTGGTTACTGACTCCTGGACTGGACGTGCTCCAAGCCCCTTCCTCAGCTGCCTTTTTAAGATTCTCTGATTCCAAATCCACCTGAGGTTTTCAGTTTCAACCTGTTGGCTCAGTTCTTTTTTTTTTCAAGACAAGGTCTTGCTCTGTCACCTGGGCTGGAGTGCAGAGTGGCACAATCTCGGCTCACTGCAGCCTCCAGCTCCCAGACTCAAGCAATCCTCCCACCTCAGCCTCCCGAGTAGCTGGAGTTACAGGCACGCACCACCACGCCCAGCTAAGCTTTGTGTTGTTAATAAAGACGGGTTTTCACCATGTTGGCCAGGCTGGTCTCAAACTCCTGACCTCAAGCGATCCTCCCACCTCAGCCTCCCGAGTAGCTGGGGTTACAGGCACGCACCACCACGCCCAGTTAAGCTTTGTATTGTTAATAAAGATAGGGTTTCACCATGTTGGCCAGGCCAGTCTCGAACTCCTGACCTCAAGCGATCCTCCCACCTCAGACTCCCAAAGTGCTGGGATTACAGGTGTGAGCCACCGTGCCCGGCCAGGGCAGTGAAACTATAGGATACCACAATGGTGGACACACTTCCTCACACCCTTCTCCAAACCCGTAGAATCTTCAAGAGTGAACCCAATGGAACCTGGGGACTCTGGGTGACAATGATCTGTCAACGTGGGTTCATCCATTGTGATGATAACAAATGCACCACTCTGGTACGGGGTGCTGGTGGTAGGGGAGGCTGTGTGTGTGGGTTGTGGGGGGGGTGTATGGGAACTTTCTGTTCTTACCGCTCAATTTTGCTGTAAACCTAAAACAGCTCTAAAAAAATAAAGTCTATTTAAAAACCCAAACGTATCTTTGTACTTTAATGCAATCATAGAATCATAAAATCTTATTAGAAATGGTTTAGGCTGGGCTCAGTGGCGCATGTCCATAATCCCAGCACTTTGGGAGGACGGGACTAGAGGATTGCTTGAGCTCAGCAGTTTGAGACCAACCTGGGCAACATGGCGAGACCCCATCTCTACTAAAAATGGAAAACTTGGCCGGGCGCGGTGGCTCAAGCCTGTAATCCCAGCACTTTGGGAGGCCGAGACAGGCGGATCACGAGGTCAGGAGATCGAGACCATCCTGGCTAACACAGTGAAACCCCGTCTCTACTAAAAAATACAAAAAACTAGCCGGGCATGGTGGCGGGCGCCTGTAGTCCCAGCTACTCGGGAGGCTGAGGCAGGAGAATGGCGTAAACCCGGGAGGCAGAGCTGGCAGTGAGCTGAGATCCGGCCACTGCACTCCAGCCTGGGCGACAGAGCGAGACTCCGTCTCAAAAAAAAAAAAAAAAAAAAAAAAAGAAAACTTAGCCAGTCGTGGTGTTACATGCTTATAGTCCCAGCTACTCAGGAGGCTGAGGTGGAAGGATCACTTGAGCCCGGGAGGCAGAGGTTGCAGTGAACCAAGATTGCACCACTACACTCCAGCCTGGGCAACAGAGCAAGACTCTTTCTCAAAAAAAATAAAAATTTAAAAAAATAATAAAAGGAAAAGAGTCGGGCGCAGTGGCTCATGCCCGTAATCCCAGCACGTTGGGAGGCCAAGGTGGAAGGATCACTTGAGGTCAGGAGTTTGAGACCAGCCTGGCCAACATGGTGAAACCTCTTCTCTACTAAAAATACAAAAATTAGCCAGGCATGGTGGTGCACACCTGTAGTCCCAGCTACTCAGGAGTATGAGGCAGGCGGATTCCTTGAACCCGGGAGGTGAAGGTTGCAGTGAGCCAAGATCGCACCACTGCATTCCAGCCTGGACGATAGAGCGAGACTCTGTCTCAAAAAAATTAAGATAAAACAGTCCGGGCGTGGTGGCTCACGCCTGTAATCCCAGCACTTTGGGAGGCCAAGGCGGGCGGATCACGAAGTCAGGAGATCAAGACCATTCTGGCTAACACGGTGAAACCCCTTCTCTACTAAAAATACCAAAAAAAAAAAAAAAAAAAATTAGCCGGGCATTGTGGCAGGCGCCTGTAGTCCCAGCTACTCAGGAGACTGAGGCAGGAGAATGACGTGAACTAGGGAGGCGGAGCTTGCAGTGAGCTGAGATCGCGCCACTGCACTCCAGCCTGGGAGAGAGAGGGAGACTCCGTCTCAAAATAAAATAAAATAAAATAAAATAAAAAATAAAAAAATTAAGATAAATCAAAATAAAAGAAAAAGAAATTATTTAGACCAGTGATTCTCAACTAGGGACATCTCTGCCTTCGGGGAGCCCTGGGCAATATGACGGGGGAGCTCCTGGCATGGAGTGGGTGGAGTCCAGAGACACTGCTCAGCATCCAGCAATGCCCAAGATGGCCCCACCCCAGAGAAGGATCCAGCCCCAATGCCCACAGTGCCCAGGGGCGAAATCCTACTTTATCCAGGCCTCACCACTTGAGTAACAATACACTTAACATTTACAAAGTGCTTTACAATTCCCAGTGCATCCCTGCTGTACATGGCCAGGGCCAGGCGTTCCCACCGTTTTATAGACCAGGAGTGGTCGGGGCACTTCTCAGGGGGCTGCGTGGTCACCTGTGGCCTCCCTGCTCCCGGGGTGCTTCTGGGAGGGACACGAACTCAAAATTCCCACTTCGTTCTGCAGCCTCCTGCGCTCCCAGGGGCCCCTGCAGGCACAGAGTTCTCCACTGGTTGTGGGATGGTGCACGTGTAATTTTTCTGTAGTTGGGAAAAGGTAGGAGGGAGGAGGGGGAAGCAGGAAGGGATTTAGCACCTGGGATCACACAGCCCGGGAAAAGCCTGACTCTCACCGCACGCAGGGGACGAAGGCGTTGGGGGTTACACTGTGAACCCCTCCAAAGGAACGGTCCGTGACCCAACCCCACACACCTGGGACTGGGAGCTTATTTAGGATCAAAGTCTTTGCAGATGTCATGAATTTAGATGCAGTCACACTGGATTAGAATGAACCCTAAATCCAACGACCAATGGCCTCTTTTTTTTTTTTTTTTTGAGACAGGCTTTTGCTCTGTCACCCAAGCTGGAGTGCAGTGGCACAATCACGGCCCACTGCAGCCTCGACTTCCCAGACTCCAGCGATCCTCCCACCTCAGCCTCCTGAGTGGCTGGGACCACAGACGCATGCCAACACGCCCGGCTCATTTATGTCTTTTTGGTAGCGATGGGATTGTTTCCTGTTGCCCAGGTTGGTCTCAAACTCCTGGGCTCAAGCGATCTACCTGCCTTGGCCTCCTAAAGTGCTGACCCAGACTGACCTTACAAGAGGAGGGAAATTTCAGCCAGGTGCAGTGGCTCACACCTGTAATCCCAGCGCTTTCCGAGGCCAAGGCAGGAGGATCACCTGAGGTCAGCCCGGCCAACATGGTGAAACCCCGTCTCGACTAAAAACACCAAATTAGCTGGGTGTGGTGGCACACGCCTGTAATTCCAGCTACTTGGGAGGTAGAAGAATTGCTTGAACCTGGGAGGTGGAGGTTGCAGTAAGCTGAGATCACGCCACTGCACTCCAGCCTGGGCAGCAGAGCAAGATTCCATCTCACAAAAAAAAAAAAAAAAAAAAAAGAGGAGGGAAATTTCCACAGACACCCAGGGAGAAGGCCTTTTGTGATGACAGAGGCAGAAATTGGAATAAGCCATAAGCCAAGGACTCCTGGAGCCCCTGGAGAGTGGGAGAGGTGGGGAGACTCCTTCCGTGGAGCCTCTAGAAGGAGTGCAGCCCTGCTGACACTGTGATTTCAGATTCCTGGTCTCCAGAACCATGAGACAATACTCTTCTGTTATTTCAGCCACCCGGTCTGTGGTCATTCATGACAGTGGCGGTCCCAGGCTCCTCCTACAACTGGGCACTGGCAAGGCCAGCAAAGTCCAGGCCTTACTTTCCAACCACTCTGAAGCCACAGCCGTCTCTGTGCCAGCAGACTCTGCCAGGACATCCGCACTTGAACTTGGCTGCAGTCACCTCTTTTCTTTGATTCCTCCTGGCTTTGTTGTCCATCAAGTTAGGGAAGTTTTTTTAAGAAGGCCAGAGGCAGCGGTCTTGGCCTTGTCAACAAAGGTCAAATGAACAATGAAAACCAGCGTTGTGGCTCACACCTGTAATTCTAGAACTTGGGCTGGCTGAGGTGGGCAAATTGCTCGAGCCCAGGAGTTCAAGACCAGCCTGGACAACACAGCAAGACCCCATCTTTACAAAAGATACAACAATTAGCCAGGTGTGGCGGTACATGCTTGTGGTCTCAGCTATCTGGGAGGCTGAGGCAGGAGGATCGCTTGAGCCCAGGAGTTCAAGACCAGCCTGGACAACATAGCAAGACCCCATCTCTACAAAAGATACAACAATTAGCCAGGTGTGGTGATACATGCTTGTGGTCACAGCTATCTGGGAGGCTGAGGCAGGAGGATCACTTGAGCCCAGGAGTTTAAGGCTGCAATAAGCTGTGAATTGTGCCCTGCACTCCAGCATGGGTAACAGAGTAAGCCCCTATCTCATTAAAAAGAAAAGCAGACATTTAGCCAGGCACAGTGGTTCACGTTTGAAATCCCTATACTTTGGGAGTCCAAAGCGGGTGGATCACTTGAGCTTAGGAGTTCAAGACCAGCCTGGGCAACGTAGTGAGACTGCATCTCTACAAAAAATTAGCCGGATGCAGTGACATGCGCCTGTAGTCTCAGCTACTCCGGAGGCTGAGGCGGGAGGATCACTTGAGCCCAGGAGTTTGAGACCAGTCTGGGCAACATAGCAGTACCCCATCTCTACAAAAATTTTTAAAAAAGAAAATTAGCTGGGCATACTGATGTGTGCCTGTAGTCCCAGCTACTCCGGAAATTGAGGTGGGAGAATTGCTTGAGCCAGGGAGGCAGAGGTTGCAGTGAGCCAATATTGCACCACTGCATTCCAGGCTGGGTGACAGAGCAAGACCCTGCCTCAAAAAACAAAAAAAAAAAAAAGAAAAAAGAAGAAAAAGAAAAGCAGATTTTCTTTACCTTTTTTTTTTTTTTTTTTTTTTTTTTTTTTTTTTGAGATGGAGTCTCTCCTTCTGTTGTTCAGGCTGGAGTGCAGTGGTGCAATATTGGCTCACTCCAAGCTCCAAGCTCCGCCTCCTGGGTTTACGCCATTCTCCTGCCTCAGCTTCCCGAGTAGCTGGGACTACAGGCGCCCGCCACCATGCCCGGCTCATTTTTTGTACTTTTAGTAGAGACGGGGTTTCACTGTGTTAGCCAGGATGGTCTTGATCTCCTAACCTCGTGATCCACCTGCCTCGGCCTCCCAAAGTGCTGGGATGACAGGCGTGAGCCACCAAGCCCGGCCAAGAAAAGCAGACTTTCAACTAACTAATGTACATCAAAGGTAATCTTTTTCTACTTTACCATCCTCCAAAGAGTAACTGTACAGAAATTCCAAAAAGGTAGCCATTTCTGCAAACCAGGGTCTCTTCCCTCGGCACTGTGGACATTGGGGCTCTGGACCATTCTCTGGGGTGCGGCCATCCTGGGCACTGCAGGGCGCTCAGCAGTGTCCCTGGCATCCACCCACTCCATGTCAGGTGCAGCCCCAGTCGTGACAGCCACAAATGTCCCCAGAGATCACTCAGTGTCTCCTGAAGGCCAGAATCGCCCCCAGGGACAAGCTCTGATTTAGGGCATGGCCAGACATGAGACAGAGACAGCACCAGATAAATGTGTCAAGGGTTAAAGAATGAATGCTCACATTCTACCCACTCCCCCACAAGTCTCTAATCAAATGCCACCTCCTCTTGGAGGCTCTCAGAGGTCAAGAGGTCCCTGTCTTCATTTTGTAACCCCAGCACCCAACACAATATCAGACACTTAATGTTGTATTGTGAACGTTCATAAATGTCTGTAAAATAAATGACTCTGACCTTGAAATGTCTCTATGCCTAAGAAATCTTGGTTGTTTGAGGATAAAATTCTCTTCCTTCTCTCTCTTGGGTTGGGCTACATTTGAGATTGTAAGGTGGGGTCAGCATAGGGGACTTGGGTCAGAAATGTCAAGGCTATTTGGAATGGGTGACACCATTTTTACAGGAATCTACATTTTGGGGAGTTTTTTCTTGTTGTTGCTTTTTTTTTTTTTTGGCAGGGAATCGCACTGAACTAGTTCAACTATAGTTTTTAGGGGGAAAAAACAAAAACAAAAACCAGTTTTAGTTTAAAGAATCTGTTCTACCAGAGCCTGATACAGAGCAGTGGTTCTCAACCCCAGATGACTGTGGATAATGTCTGGGGACATCTGTGGCTGTCACAACTCAGGGGTGCTCCTGGCGTGGAGTGGGTGGAGGCCAGGGATGCTGCTCAGCACCCTGCAGTGTGCAGGACGGCCCCACCCCAGAGAACAATCCGGTCCCCCCATCTGCAGTGCCAAGAGGGAGCTCCTACATTATTTGGGAAAAGATCAAGTCTGCTTCCTGATCACATTGAACACCAGAATAAACTCCCGATGGGGCAGACGGTGTAAACCAGGGGGACCCCCAGCTCCTGGGATTCACCTCCTCTCTCCCTCCCCACTCAGGGTGTGGATTTCAATGTGTGCAGCCTCCTGGGACCTCAGCAGGGCAGAGGATCATGGGACACAGCGTCTCTTGGGGTCCATGGAACCCCCCTAGCCCAGATGTGATCTGCTCCCTGAGGGACACGGGGCTGTGTCTGGGGACATCTGTAGTGGTCACAACTGGAGGTGCTCCTGGCAAGGAGTGGGTGGAGGCCTGGGACGCTGCTCAGCACCCTGCAGTGCCCAGGACGGCCCCACCCCACAGAATGATCCTACTCAGGCCATCACAGAGTAGGGTTGAACTCGAGCTCAGGAGTTCAAGATCAGCCTAGGCAATACAGGGGGACCTCCATGTTTACAAAAAATTTTTAATTAGCTGGGCATGGTGGCGTGCATCTGCAGTCCCAGCTACTCTGGGAGGCTGAGGTGGGAGGATTGCTTGAGCCCAGAGTTTGAGGCTGCAGTGAGCCAGGCTGAGAAAATGTGTGGGGAGTGGCATAGGGAGACCTAATGCCCTCTATGTACCCACCAAGATGGGCCAGTCTCCACCAATCCATTCCCTGGCAAACTAGTATTCTACTCAAAGCTTCCCCGTGGCCTCCCGTCTGGACCTTCCTCAGCCCCTTTTCTACCCCCCTGGACGACTTCTTATCACCCCTGCACCTACACAGCTCCCAGAACACGCAGGCCTGAGGCCCCCACCTCTGTGCCACCCTGGGCTCAGGCCCCTCTGACCCAGGCTGCCACCTCCACGGCCCCGACACCAGCACACAGATGCCTCATTCACGTGGCGCTCCCAGGGCCTGGCACCAGTTCTGAGGCTTAAAATAGGCACACAACGGGCCTTTGTCGGATACAGGAAGGAAGGAAGGAGCGTTTCAGACAAAGGAGACAGCAACGGCAGCGTCCAGGAAACCCAGGGACACTGGGGAGGTGGATGGAACCAAGTGGGGGGCACTTGAAGGGTCAGAGCGCAGGGCCGGGCCATGCAGGACCGTGAAGACCCCATGAGGAACTGCGGTGCCATCGTGCAGGTGCTCACTTGGTAGGGGGCAGGGAAGTTACCGTCTGATCAGTGCCCAGGAAGCTTACTAGGAAGGTCTTGCTGGAGTCAGAGAAACCAGAGGCCAATGTGTCACCTCAGAGGCTCCTGCCAGAGATGATGAGGCTCTCAGCTCAAGAGGGAGCACTAGGATGGGAAAGAAAGGAGACAGAAGACGCTGGGCATGGGGGCTCATGCCTGTAATCCTAGCACTTCGGGAGGCCGAGGCAGGCGGATCACCTGAGGTCAGGGGTTCGAGACCAGCCTGGGCAACATGGTGAAGCCCTGTCTCTACTAAAAATACAAAAATTATCCGGGTGTGGTGGTGGGCACCTGTAATCCCAGCTACTCGGGAGGCTGAGGCAGGAGAATCACTGGAACCCGGGAGGCAGAAGTTGCAGTGAGCCGAGATTGCACCACCGCATGCCAGCCAGAGCAAAAGAGTGATACTCCATTAAAAAAAAGAAAGAAAGAAAGAAAGGAGAGAGAGAGGGAAGGAAGGAAAGAGGGAGGGAGGGAAGGAAAGAAAGAGAAAGAGAGAAAGAAAGAGAGAGAGAGAGAGAAAGAAAGGAAAGAAAGCAAGCACGTACCCGTAAACAAACATCCCAAGCTTCAGCACAGTGAGCTGCCTGCGCCCAGGAAAAAGCCATTTACATCCTAGCACCTCGCCCCATCGCCCCAAAGCAGAAGCAGCCAGGCGTGTGTTGCTGGATGGGTGGATGAGCACAGCGCTGCCTGTCCACACACTGGAACACAACTCAGCCCTGAAAAGGAACGAGGCTCTGACGCAGGCCACAGCATGGATGCACCTTGAGGATGTCACATGCAGTGAGAGACACCAGACACAAAAGGCCACACAGTGTGTGACCCATTTCTTTGAAATGTCTAGGACACGCTGGTCCAGAGACAGGAGGGAGAGGCGTGGGTGCCGGGGATGGGGTGGAGAGTCCCCCTCTTGGGGACAAGGGATTTTACTGGGTGATGGATTTTTTTTTTGTTTGGTTGGTTTTTGAGCCAGAGTCTTGCTCTGTTGTCCAGGCTGGAGTGCAGTGGTGTGATCTTGGCTCACTGCAACCTCCACCTCCCGGGTTCCAGCGATTCTCCTGCCTCAGCCTCCTGAGTAGCTGGGATTACAGGCACTCGCCACCACAGCCAGCTAATTTTTGTATTTTTAGTAGAGATGGGGTTTCGCCATGTTGGCCAGGCTGGTCTCGAACTCCTGACCTCAAGTGATTCTCCCCCTTCAGCCTCCCAGAGTGCTGGGATCACAGGAATGTTCTGAAAGGGGCTTATAGGGATGTTTGCACAGCTCATAAACTTATTTAAAAGATGGAATTGTATCCTTAAAAGGACTGAATGTTATGAAGTGTAAATTATACCTCGATTTTTGTCATAAAAAGCAATAAGACTTTTCCTTTTACGAGGTTCAAGTAACTGTTCGTGGAAGAGTCTCAGAGCTGCCCATAAACTCCCCTTGCCCACCCGTGTCAGGAGCGGATGTGGGGGAGGAACCACACAGACAGAGTGCAGCCCACTCACGCCACAGGACGGGGGAGGAGGAGGAGGACAGGAGTGACCCCTCGGGGGCTGCTGTGTGACTAAGGAGAGGTCAACCCATCTCCTCAGCTCTCACACTCATCTGTAAGGTCTCCTGGGTGACGTCAACCATGAACACTTTTCTCTAACTCTTAAGAGACAGAGGCCAGGCCAAAGAGGGCATGTGTAAAAAGCAGTGACAAGTGAAGTCAAGAAATGTCACTGCGAGGCGGGGAGGCGCCCGACATCACCAAGGACGCCGAATTGCAGAAATCAGTTGTGAAAGGACACAATGGCCGGGCGCAGTGGCTCACGCCTGTCATCCCATCTTTGGGAGGCTGAGATGGGTGGATGACCTAAGGTCAGGAGTTCGAAGCCAGCCTAGTCAACATGGTGAGATGCCTCCAATCTACTAAAAATACAAAAATTAGCCGGGCGTAGTGGTGCATGCCTGTAATGCAAGCTACTCGGGAGGCTGGGGCAGGAGAATTGCCCGAACCTAGGAGGAGGAGGTTGCAGTGAGCCGAGATTGCACCACTGCACTCCAGCCTGGGCAATGGAACGAGACCGCATCTCAAAAAAAAAAGGACAGGCCAGGCGTGGTGGCTCACGCTTATAACCACAGCACTTTGGGAGGCCGAGGCGGGCGGATCACCAGAGGTCAGGGGTTCCAGACCAGCCTGGCCAAAATGGTGAAACTCCATCTGTACTAAAAATATAAAAATTAGCTGGGTGTGGTGGTGTGCACCTGTAGTCCCAGCTACTCAAGAGGCTGAGGCAGGAGAATTGCTTGAGCCCTGGAGGCGGAGGTTGCAGTGAGCCAAGACTGCACCATCACATTCCATCCTGGGTGACAGAGAAAGACTGCATCTCAAAAAAAAGAAGGAAAGAAGGAAGGAAGGAAGGAAGGAAGGAAGGAAGGAAGGAAGGAAGGAAGGCAGGAAGGCAGGCAGGCAGGCAGGCAGGCACCAGCTCCCAAGCCCCTAGAGACCAGGCACGACCTTCTAGTAAGAAACCATGAAGCATCTTCAAAAATGCAAATGACTCAGTGGTATGATTTTAAAGACCATTGCTGCTTCCAGATGCAACTGAAAAAATCTAAATAACACCTTGAATGAAGAAAGGAGTGTTTTCCACTACTACTCGGTGAACAAGAAAAATGCCTCCATTCAGTCAACATGAAGCTAAATTATCTACACGTGAGGGTAATTTGTGTTTAGTTCTCTTTGCTGTCAAGCAGTGGGGCCCCAGGGTTTATTAAGCATGAAACAAGAACAGAAAATAACAGCCTCAGTCAAAGGATGCTTTCTAAATAAAGCTCTGTGAGATCAAGATGCACCTGCAGAATTCAAGCTACGTTGGAAGCTTCACATTGCAGGTTAAAACCAAGAAAGCACATTGTAAACACCGTCATCTTCCAATACCTGTAACTGACAACTTCATCCCATCTTCTAAATCAGTATTAAGTGTTCAAAAGCCACCTAAAAGACCCACCTAGAAATGAGTAGCCTTTTTTCTTCTTCTTCTTCTTTGAGACAGAGTCTCACTCTGTTGCCTAGGCTGGAGTGCAGTGGCGCAATCTCAGCTCACTGCAACCTCTGCCTCCTGGGTTCAAGTGATTCTCCTGCCTCAGCCCCCCAAGTAGCTGGGACTACAGGTGCACGCTACCACACCCGGCAAGTTTTTGTATTTTTAGTAGAGACGGGGTTTCACCATGTTGGTCAGACTGGTTTCAAACTCCTGACCTTAAGTGATCCACCCACTTCGGTCTCCTAAAGTGTTGGGATTACAGGTGTGAGCCACCGTGCCCGACTGTAAGTAGGCATTTCTAGTGTTTTCTAAAAGCAGTGCGACCTTACTTCTCCCCTCTCAAAACGATAGCACTAAATGACTTAAAAACAATCCCCACTTCTGAATAGCCCCACTTCATGCCCATCAAAGGGGAGATGAGGTCGTTAAAGGAGAAAATAAATCAGTTTTGTCTGTAACAAGGGTTCCACACTGGGGTGTCTCTGTCCCTACAGGACACTGGGTGATGTCTGCAGACATCTGTGGTTGTCACGATGCAGGGAGCTCCTGGTGTGGAGTGGGTGGAGGCCAGAGACGCTGCTCAGCACCCTGCAGTGCCCAGAAGGCCTCACCCCAGAGAACGATCAGACCCCAAATGTCCACAGCGCTGGGATGGAGAGACCAAACGCACCCCATACCCTGAAGTTGTAAACTCAACATTTCGAGTGTATAATCACAGCTCGATGTGGTTGCTTACCGGGCACCCTTAAATCAGAATGACCCAGGCAGCCTTCTCTTAAACAGGTGCATTTGTTACTTAACGAGCCTTGAGTAGCTCCTGCCAGCAGGTGTGGACAAAGTCTTCTTTCTTTTCAGTTTTTTACTCACTTTTAATAATATGGAGACAGGCTCCATATTTGAGACTCCATCTCAAAATAATAGTAATAAATAATAAGACATATTTTTGTTGCTGTTAGAGATTTTTTTTTTTTTTTTTTTTTTGAGACAGAGTCTCTCTCGGTTGCCCAGGCTGGAGTGCAGTGGCGCAATCTCGGCTCACTGCAACCTCCACCTTCTGGGTTCAAGCCATTCTCCTGCTTCAGCCTCCCAAGTAGCTGGGATTACAGGCAAACACCACCATGCCCAGCTAATTTTTCTATTTTTAGTAGAGACAGGTTTTCACTATATTGGCCAGGCTGGTCTCGAACTCCTGACCTCAGGTTATCCACCCACCTCAGCCTCCCAAAGCGTGGGGATTACAGGTATGTGACACCACAACCAGCCATGCAGATTATTTTTGAAAGCTTCTGGGGGTGACCCTGATGTATGCCCCTAAGGTTTCAGGACTAGAGTCAAGTTCCAGTCACTCCCTTTCCTCTCCTCTGTGACAACTCAGGCATCCCACTCCTCTACCTCCAAACGCACCCAAGAAAAAAACTGGATTGAGTACATTATTCTCCATGCTTCAGGTACCCTGGCTACATGCTAGGAAATATTCCACGCATACATCCCGTAATTCGACCCTGAGAGGCACATGCTACCGTTTTTATTATTCCCGCTTTGCAGGGGAGTCAACACCACCTCCAAAAGATGATACAGCCCACCAGCGAGAGGCCGGGTGGGAACACACAGGCGCACCTCCCAGAGGCCCCTGACTCTCCCTCAGGGCAAGATCGCAGCATCCCACGATGGGAACAAGTTTGTGAACTTGGCATTTGCCTCGCTGACACCTAGCAACCGTGTGAAGACGCTTAGCTGGGGATGCGCTGCCTCTGTTCATCAAGCCTGTCTTCCACCGCCCACCTCCCAGCCCCTAGCAACCCCCGCTCCCCAGGAAAAATAAAGTACCACCCACGTCGCTCAATATCACCGTCCCAAAAACTCCCACTTTAGTTCCTGAAAAATTCAGTCACCGACAGGAGCCTTTCTCCTTCCTGAAGCGTTCTCCTTGGCACCCTATATCCTAGAAATAAACCTCAAAAAGTATTCCAAACTCCTGTCTCCTTCAGCTCACTGTTCCCAGGGGGGTTCTGCTCCGTGCCCGGTTCTAGAGCAAACAATTAACATCTCCCCCAAAAGTAGAGGGGTGAGTCCTCTCCAAATTCCTTTTAACTGGATCCTACCTGAGATACCTCCCCACACCCTGTTTTCCTCCTAATTAGTTAATGTCTAGCAAAACACCTGCCCCCAGGTTATCTCCAGCCTGGGACCTTACCCCCACCTCCCTTCTCACTACCTCACCCTAACTTCCTTCTCCCTGAACCCCCCTCCACCCCACGCACTCACAAGCTCCCCATTTCCCCTGAAAGCCCCCAGACCCCTTCTGGAACAAGCCTGGCCCCCACCTGTATGCTCCAGCCACTCTCTGGCTCACCCCAACTTTGTTCTTCTGCTCCTTTTCAGCTAAGCCTAACCCCTGGGCCGTCAATCACCGCCCTCCATCTTCACCAACCCCATTCCTCAGTCCTCTCCCTAGACAACCTCAACCTCTAATTCCCTCTGCCGCCCCCTCTCCAATGAACCCCACTTCAAACTTCATCCCCAGCCCCCTCCCCAGCTCCCTGCAAACCTCAACCGCACTCCCAACTCCCTCTTCAAATAAGCTGACCCTTGACTCAACCCCTGTTCCCCTCTCCAGCTAATCTCAACCCCCAGCCACCTCCCCAGCGCCCTCCCCAACTAACTCAGATTTCCAATTCCACCTCCAGCCCCTCCCCAGCTAACCTCGACCTACAATTCCAGCCCCCTCCCCAGCTAACTTGGACCTCCAATCCCACTCCAAGCCCCCTCCGCGGCTAACCTCGACCTGTGAGTCTAGCCTCCTCCCCAGCAAACTCAAGACCTCCAATTCCACCCCAGCTCCCTCCCCAGCAAACTCAAGACCTCCAATTCCACCACCAGCCCCTTCCTAGCTAACCTGGACCTGCAACTCCAGACCCCTCCCCAGCTAACTCAGACCTCCAATCCCACTCCAAGCCCCCTCCCCAGCTAACCTGGACCTGCAACTCCAAACTCCTCCCCAGCTAACTCAGACCTCCAATCCTACTCCAAGCCCCATCCCCAGCTAACCTTGACCTGCGACTCCAGCGGCCCCCTCCCCAGCTAACCCCGAACTGCAACTCCAGCTCCCTCCCCAGATAACTCAAATGTCCAGTCTCACCCCCAGCCCCCTCCTCAGCTAACTCAGACCTCCAATTTCACTTACAGCCTCCTCTCCAGCTAAGCGGGACCTGCAACTCCGGCTCTCTCCCCAGCTAACTCAGACCCCCATCTCACGCTCAGCCCCCTCCCCAGCTAATTTAGACCTCCAATCCCACCTCCAGCACCCTCCCCAGCGAACCTGAACCTGCAACTCCAGCCTCCTCTCCAGCTCGCCCTGAGCCCCAGTGGAGTCCCAGTGCCCAGATCCAACCCTTCCCCAGCTAACCTCCATCTGCACCTCCTGCCCCGTCCCCAGTTAACCTCGACCTGCAACTCCCGCCCCCTCCCCAGCTAGCCCTGAGCCCCAAGTGCAGTCCCAATCTCCAGCCCCAGGCCCTCCCCAGCTAACTCCGACCCCCAAGCGCAGCCCATCCCCAATTCCAATCTCAGCCGCCAATTGCAGCCCAGGTCCCCAGCCCCAGCCCCCTCCTCAGCCAACTCCGACCCCCAACTCGGTCCGCAGTCATTTCGGAGCCGTCCCAGTCCCCTCGCCGGGACGCCGGCCGCACCCTCACTTCCCCTGGCCCGAAACGCGGGCGCCCTTACCTGCGCTCGGGCCCCGCGGCCGCCTCAGCCCCTCCGCGCAGCCGAACCCGCCGCCCCGGCCCGCGAGCGCTCGCTCCCCTCTGCGGGGGCGGGGCCGACACTCGGGGGGCGGGCCCTGGCGTCCCGGCACGACCAATGGCGAGCCCCGGCGGCGGGAGGCCGGAGCGGGGGCGGGGCGCGGGGCAGGCAGCGGGGTAGGCTGCGCCCAGGAGAGCGGGGCGGGGCTCCGGGCGCGGGCGGGGCCGGGGGCGGGGCGAGGAGCGGCTTTCCAGGGGTGACTTCGTGACGTCAGGAAGGCGCGAGGCGTTTCGCGAGTTCGAATCCCGCGCTAGGAGAGCGGGTTCGAATCCTGCATGCCAGCTCCAGGAGCTCATTTGAGGAGGAAGAATGTCAGTGATCGTAACTGCTGCGCCACTTTCTTGAACACTTTATAGGCTCCCTTTCTTGGAACCCGCTGCAGAAGGCCAGAAGGCGAGACTACTATCTGCATTTTACAGAAGAGGAAACTGGGTCTCAGAGAGGTGAAACCTAAGGTCACTTGCCCCCTAAGATCACTTGCCCAAGCCTGTCTCATCATTTCCAAGGTTTCTCAGTTTCCTAACACATGGCCCTGGATCTACGAATTCCTGGGCCCCAACCCAGATGGAATGAACCAGAATCCTGTAGGAAACTGGACCCTGCAATCTGTCTTTTGTTTTGTTTTCATTTTGTTTTTGAGACAGGGTCCCACTCAATTGCCCTGGCTGGAATGCAGTGGTGCAGTCATAGCTCACTGTAGCTTTGAAGTCCTGGGCTCAAGTGGTCCTTCCACCTCAGCCTCCCGGGTAGCTGGGGCCACAGGCAGGCACCACCACACTCGGCTTTTTTTTTTTTTTTTTTGAGATGGAGTCTTGCTTTGTTGCCCAGGCTAGAGTGCAGTGGCATGATCTCGGCTCACTGCAACCGCCATCTCTCAGGTTCAAGTGATTCTTCTGTCTCAGCTTCCCGAGTAGCTGGGACTACAGGCGCCCACCACCACGCCCGGCTAATTTTTGTATTATTAGTAGAGATGGAGTTTCACCATTTTGGCCAGGCTGGTCTTGAACTCCTGACCTCAGGTGATCCAGCTGCCTTGGCCTCCCAAAGTGCTTGGATTACAGGCATGAGCCACTGTGCCTGGTCCTGGCTAACGTTTTTGTTAGAGATGGGTTCTTGCTATGTTGCCCAAGCTGGTCTTGAACTCCAGCGTTCAAGTGATTCTCCTGCCTCTGCCTCCCAAAATGCTGGAATTACAGGCCTGGAATCTTCATTTTTCACAAGCTCCCTTGGGGATATTGGGAAACACTATGTTATTCTCCAAAAGCAGCACACAGTCCTGGAAGGAAGATGGAGCCACCATATGCTGTGACCTCAGGGACTTCGTCCAGCGCTGACACTGTGTCCTTACTGCCCCACCTGACCCTAACCCTGACCCTGACCCTGACCCTAACCCTAACCCTAACCCCTAACCCTAACCCTAACCCTAACCCTATGATTGTGATTGGAGCTGCTGGCCAAAATCCAAGATAAACTTCCCCAGTGTTCCAGTCATCCCTGCAGGAACCTCCCTGCTCATCCTCTGGGCTCCAGTGGCCTGCCCTGCAGGACACAGAGAAACCTCCATCTCCCTGCGTGCCCTCCTCCAGACTCTCCCCACTGGCATTCCCCAAGAGGAATGACTGTTTAAATAAAGGAGCTTGAGCAGGGCACAGTAGCTCACGACTGTATTCCTAGCACTTTGGGAGGCTGAAGCGGGAAGATCGCTTGAGCCCAGGAGTTCAAGACCAGCCTGTCAACATAGTGAGACCCCAACTCTACAAAAAAAATATTAGCCGGGGCTGGCTGGCGCACACCCGTAGTCCCAGCTACTTCGGAGGCCAAAGCAGGAGGATCGCTTGAGCCTGGGAGGTTGAGGCTGCAGTGAGCTATGATCATGCCACTGCACTCCAGCCTGGGCAACAGAGTGAGACCCTGTCTTTAAAAAAAAGAAGAATAAGAAAGAAAGAAAGTGTTACATACACAATGGAATATGATTTGGCCATACCAAAGAATAAAACGTCATTTGCAGCAAAATGGCGGGGACCAGAGGTCATTATATTAAGTGAAAAAGTGAAATAAACCAGACACAGAAAGACAAATACTGCATGTTGTCACTGATATGTGGGAGCCAGAGAGTTGGTCTCATGGAGGTAGAGAGTAGAATGATCAATATCAGAGGCTGGAAGGTTGTGTAGGTTGAGTGAGGAGAAATGAAAAGAGGTAAGTTAATGAGTACAAACTTTCAGTTAGACAGAAGGAATACATTCTAATGTTTGATAGCAGGATAGGGTGACTGTAATTAGCAACAATGTATTGTATATTTCAAAATATAGGCCGGGCGCGGTGGCTCAAGCCTGTAATCCCAGCACTTTGGGAGGCCGAGACAGGCGGATCACGAGGTCAGGAGATCGAGACCATCCTGGCTAATACGGTGAAACCCCGTCTCTACTAAAAAAAAAAACAAAAACAAAAAACTAGCCAGGCGAGGTGGCAGGCACCTGTAGTCCCAGCTACTCGGGAGGCTGAGGCAGGAGAATGGCGTAAACCCGGGAGGCGGAGCTTGCAGTGAGCTGAGATCCGGCCACTGCACTCCAGCCTGGGCGATAGAGCGAGACTCTGTCTCAAAAAATCAAAATCAAAATCAAAATATAATCCCAGCACTTTGGGAAGCCAAGGCAGGAGAATCCGTTGAGGGCAGGAGTTCAAGACCAACCTGGGCAACATAGCGAGGCTTCATCTTTATTTAATAAAATTTATGTGTATGTGTGTGTGTGTGAGAGAGAGAGAGACAGATGGAGTTTCACTCTTGTTGCCCAGGCTGGCGTGCAATGAAATGACCTCAGCTCACCACAACCTCCGCCTCCCGGGTTCAAGCGATTCTCCTGCCTCAGCCTCCTGAGGAGCTGGGACTACAGGCACGTCCCACCACACTCAGCTAATTTTTTGTATTTTTTAGTACAGACGGGGTTTCACCATGTTAGCCAGGATGATCTCAATCTCCGGACCTCATGATCCACCCATCTCGGCCTCCCAAAGTACTGGGATGATAGGCACCCACCCAGACGCGGTGGCTCACACCTGTAATTGCAACACTTTTGGAGGCCGAGGCGGGCGGATCACCTGAGGTCAGGAGTTTGAGACCAGCTTGACCAACATGGAGAAACCCTGTCTCTACTAAAAATACAAAATTAGCTGGGCATGGTGGTGCACACCTGTAATCCCAGCTACTCGGGAGGCTGAGGCAGGAGAATCACTTGAACCCAGGAGGCGGAGGCTGAGGTGAGCCGAGATCGCGCCACTGCACTCCAGCCTGGACAACAGGAGCGAAACTCCGTCTCAAAAAATCAGCTAGAAGAGAGACCTTGCTTGAATTGTTCCCAACATATAGAAATGAGAAATAGTCTAAGTTGTGAACACCCCAAATACCTAAATATGATCATTATATATTCCATGCATATAACAAATACCACATGTACCCCATACATAGATACAAGTATTTGTAACAATTTTGAAAAAGTGTCATGTGAAACCATGTTGGAGCCTAAGACAAATGGAAAAGGCAGCATATCCCAAAATAGACATATTTTCACATATCTTTTCTCATCAATTTCCTTTGGTTTTTTTGTTTGTTTTATTTGTTGTTTATGTGTTTGTTTTTTGTTTGTTTTGAGACGGAGTCTCACTCTTGTCACCCAGGCTGCAGTGCAGTGATGTGATCTCGGCTCCCTGCAAACTCCACGTCCCAGGTTCAAGCTGTTCTCCTGCCTCAGCCTCCAGAGTAGCTGGGCTTACAGGCGCCCACCACCGTGCCCGGCTAACTTTTGTATTTTTAATTGAGATGGAGTTTCACCATGTTGGCCAGCCTGGTCTCAAACTCCTGACCTCAGGTGCTCCACCCGCCTCAGCCTCCCAAAGTGCTGGGATTACAGGAGTGAGCCACTGTGCTCAGCACCCCCCGCCCACCTTTTTTTTTCTTTTTGAGACAGAGTCTCGCTGTGTCGCCCAGGCTGGAGTGCAGTGGCCGGATCTCAGCTCACTGCAAGCTCCGCCTCCTGGGTTTACGCCATTCTCCTGCCTCAGCCTCCCGAGTAGCTGGGACTACAGGCGCCTGCCACCTCGCCCGGCTAGTTTTCTGTATTTTTTTAGTAGAGACGGGGTTTCACCATGTTAGCCAGGATGGTCTCGATCTCCCGACCTAGTGATCTGCCCGTCTCGGCCTCCCAAAGTGCTGGGATTACAGGCTTGAGCCACCGTGCCCGGCTTTTTTTTTTTTTTTTTTTTTTTTTGAGACAAGGTCTTGCTCTGTCTCCCAGGCTTGGGTGCATTGGCACATTCATAGCTCACTTGCAGCCTAAAAATCCTGGGCTCAAGCCATCCTCCTGCCTCAGCCTCCCAAGTAGCTGGGACTATAGGTGTGCACCACCATGCCTGGCTAGTTATTTTGTATTTTTATTTTATTTTAAGTTCCGGGATAAATGTGCAGGATGTGCAGGCTTGTTACATAGGTAAACGTGTGCCATGGTGGTTTGCTGCACCTATCTACCCATCACCTACGTTGTCTTGTTTTGATTTGATTTGTTTAAGACAGAATCTCACTCTGTTGCTCAGGCTGGAGTACAGTGGCATGATCTCGGCTCACTGCAACACCTCACAGGTTCCAGCGATTTTCCTGCCTCAGCATCCTGAGTAGCTGGGATTACAGGCACCTGCCACCACGTCTGACTAATTTTTGTCTTTAGTAGAGGCAGGGTTTCGCCATGTTGCCCAGGCTGGTCTCGAACTCCTGACCTCAGGTGATCTGCTGGCCTTGGCCTCCCAAAGTGCTGGGATTACAGGTGTGAGCCACCTCATCTGACCAACTTTTTTCACTTTTTATAATGATCTGATTCATCTAGGTGGTTGCTTTTCTTACTATTTTGTTCCTTTTGATTGCTGAGTAATATTCCACAATGAGGATGGGGCACAATTTGTTCAACCATCTGCCCACTGAAGACCAGTGTTTGGCTCTTACTAATAAAGCTGCCATTAACATTCCTGTAAGGGTTTGTGTATCCACATAAATCATTTCTCTGAGATATATGACCAGGACCACAGTTGCTATGTCATATGGTAGCTGCATGCTTTGTTCTTTAAGAAACTGCCAAATATTCTTCCAGACAGTTACGAATTTTTTAATGTTTTCTTTTGAGATGGGGTCTTACCAGGTTGCCCAGGCTGATTTTGAACTCCTGAGCTCAAGTGATCCTCCTCCCTCAGCCTGCCAAAGTACTGGGATTACAGGCATGAGCCTGTATTTTTTAATTTTTTTCCGGAACATTAAAGCAGTTGAAAGTATTCAAGGATTGAAAAGATGTTGTATTCAAACTCACAATGGCATGTATCTTTTTATAATGTTATTATTAAGTTTCTTTATGTCCAAATAGACTTTATTATAATTTTACTGTCCTAGTTTTAGTAGAAGCAAATTCTACTAAATCATCAGTCATATTTTCAAAATCTACTTCTGGAAAAAAAATCAACCACTAAAAATGCATAAAGATATATAAAGGTGCTGGGCCAGGCACGGTGGCTCATGCCTGTAATCTCAGCACTTTGAGAGGCCGAGGCAGGTGGATCATGAGGTCAAGAGATTGAGACCATCCTGGCCAACATGGTGAAACCCCGTCTCCACTAAAAATGCAAAAATTAGCTGGGCGTGGTGACGCACACCTGTAGTCCCAGGTACTCAGGAGGCTGAGGTAGGAGAATCGCTTGAACCCGGGAGACAGAGGTTGCAATGAGCCGAGATCACAACACTGCACTGCAGCCTGGCAACAGAGCAAGACTCCATCTCAAAAAAAAAAAAAAAAAAAGAAAGAAAGAAAGAAAGAAAGAAAGAAAAAAAGAAAAAGAAAAGAAAATTAGGTGGGCACAGTGGCACACACCTGTAGTCCCAGCTACTCAGGAGGCTGAGGCAGGAGAATCGCTTGAACTGGAAGGAGGAGGTTGCAGTGAACCAAGATTGCACCACTGCACTCCAGCCTGGGCAACAAATTGAGACTCTGTCTCAAAAAAATAAAAAGATATATAAAGATGCTTAAATATTTGGTGTATGTACACATGCACACATTTTTCCTTTTGCCTGAGGCTCTCAGGGGAATGTTGGATGCTGCCTTTATTTGGGATTTTATTTTATTTTATTTTATTTTATTTTATTTATTATTTTTTTTTTTTGAGACGGAGTCTTGCTCTGCCACCCAGGCTGGAGTGCAGTGGCCGGATCTCAGCTCACTGCAAGCTCCGCCTCCCGGGTTTACGCCATTCTCCTGCCTCAGCCTCCCGAGTAGCTGGGACTACAGGCGCCCGCCTCGTCGCCCGGCTAGTTTTTTGTATTTTTAAGTAGAGACAGGGTTTCACCGTATTAGCCAGGATGGTCTCGATCTCCTGACCTCGTGATCCGCCCGTCTCGGCCTCCCAAAGTGCTGGGATTACAGGCTTGAGCCACCGCGCCCGGCCAATTTGGGATTTTAATATTTTGTTCAATGCAGATTTTTTGTGTTTGTATCAATTTTTAAAAAATATTGCATTAGGACCAGGTGCAGTGGCTCATGCCTGTAATCCCAGCACTTTGAAAGACCAAGATGGGTGGATTGCTTGAGGCCAGGAGTTCAAGACCAGAGTGGCCAACATAGTGAGACCCCGTCTCCACTAATAACACAAAAAATAAAAATTAGCTGGGCCGTGGTGGCACATGCCTATAATCCCGGCTACTTGGGAGGCTGAGGCAGGAGAATCGCTTCAATCTGGGAGGTGGAGGTTGCAGTGAGCAGAGATCATGCCACTGCACTCCAGTCTGGGCGACAGAGCAAGACTCTCAAATACATACATATTGCATTAGTGAGGCTGGGTAATGTGACTAGGAGGGCTGTCACGAGGGAGTCTTCCATGTCACTTAAGCATCTTGTTTGTGCGGTGACTCACACCTGTCATCCCAGCACTTTGGGGAGGCCAAAGCAGGAGGATCCCTTTAGCCCAGGAGTTCGAGACCATTCTGGGCAACATAGCAAGACACCCCCCGTATCTACAAATACATATATAAGAAAATTAGACGGGCGCGGTGGCTCATGCCTGTAATCCCAGCACTTTGGGAGGCCGAGGCGGGTGGATCACGAGGTCAGGAGATCGAGACCATCCTGGCTAATACGGTGAAACCCGTCTCTACTAAAACTACAAAAAATTAGCCAGGCATGGTGGCGGGCGCCTGTAGTCCCAGCTACTCGGGAGGCTGAGGCAGGAGAATGGCGTGACCCCAGGAGGCAGAGTTTGCAGTGAGCCGAGATGGCACCACTGCACTCCAGCCTGGGCAACAGAGTGAGACTCCGTCTCAAAAAAAAAAAAAGAAAGAAAATTAGCCGCGTGTGGTGATGTGCATGTATCTGTGGTCCCAGCTACTCGGGAGGCTGAGGTGGGAGGGTCACTCGAGCCCGAGATTGACGCTTCAGTGAGCTGTGTTTGCACTACTGCACCACTCCAGCCTGGACGATGGAGCAAGACCCTGTCCAAAAAAAAAAAAAAAAGTAGTATCTTGTGACAGTGTTTAGAGGAAGTTATGCATGTGATAAAACTGTATAAACCACATACACAGACGCGCTCAGATGAGTGCATGTAAAACCAGTGAGACCTGTGTCCTTCCACTGTGCTGGTTCTGAGGTTGCACTGCAGTTATGCGAGATGTAAACACAGCTGGGGGCTAGGTGAAGGGTGCATTGGACCTCCTTGTACCTTCCTGTGAATCAATAATTATTAATAAATAAAACGTTTTAAAAATCGCAATGAGGCCGGGCGCGGTGGCTCAAGCCTGTAATCCCAGCACTTTGGGAGGCCGAGACGGGTGGATCGCGAGGTCAGGAGATCGAGACCATCCTGGCTAACACGGCGAAACCCCGTCTCTACTAAAAAATAGAAAAAACTAGCCGGGCGAGTTGGCGGGCGCCTGTAGTCCCAGCTACTCGGGAGGCTGAGGCAGGAGAATGGCGTAAACCCGGGAGGCGGAGCTTGCAGTGAGCTGAGATCCGGCCACTGCACTCCAGCCTGGGCGACTGCGAGACTCCGTCTCAAAAAAAAAAAAAAAAAAAAATCGCAATGAAGGCCGGGCACGGTGGCTCACGCCTGTAATCCCAGCACTTTAGGAGGCCAAGGCAGGTGGATCACCTGGGGTCAGAAGTTCGAGACCAGCCTGGCCAACATGGTGAAACCCCATCTCTATTAAAACTACAAAAATTAGTCGGGCGTGGTCGTGGGCACCTGTAATCCCAGCTCTCAGGAGGCTGGGGCAGGAGAATTGTTTAAAGCTGAGATTTCACCACTGCGCTCCAGCCTGGGCGACAGAGCAGGACTCCGCCTCAAAAGAAAAATAAAAGTAATTTTTAAAAGAGGGTGTCTCAAAACCCATGGTCACCTGGATAAATAGAGGAGGGGGTCCCAGGCAGGTGCTATGCTGCCTGCAGCTAGAGCTGGGATTCCACCATCTTCACATTTGACCAGGAGGATATAGCACTAACCACGGCCCTCTCCCGCCTCCTGGGATCCTGGCAAGCCAGATTTCACATTACACAGATAGGGAGAGTGAGGTCCTGTGGGTTCCTCCCTTTGTAAAATAGGGCTCTTAGTGCCTGTCCAACCTCCTCAGCCAGCTGCAGTAACTACACGGTGCAGCAAGGCCCTCGGGGTCTCTTGAGGGAAGTGTTGAAATGTTCCCATAATGCCCTGGCGTCCTTCTCGTGAAAGTCCAGACTCTTCCCACAGCCCACCAGGCACTGTTTGACCGCTGGTGACCTTCAACTTCACTGGCCACCCTCCTTCTCCTCCCTCCACTCCTGCCAGCCAGGCTTCACCTGTTCCTGCTTCAACGTCTTTGCTGGTCCCCCTGCCCAGTGCTCCGTCCCAGGTCCCCTTGGAGCTGGCCTCTCCCCCGCTTCCCACGTCAGCAAACACGTTGGCTTCTGAGTCAGACCCCAGAGGTCTGGGACTCCCAGCCACGTCACTTTTGTGATGCAGGTTTATCTCCTGCGTAGGGAACACGTGTCTGCAATGATTTGATCCACTTCTTCATAGACAATCATCGTCCCCGGTGGGTTATGAGTTCTGAGCGGGCAGGGACTCTGGGGCTTGTGTCTGTCACTGTGTCCCCAGCATCAGGGTAGGGCCAGGCATACAGTGATGCCTCTTGCATACTGGATGAATGAATAAATGAGCCAATGAAAACATGAATGAATGGTGTCTCAGTTCTTCCTTTCAGTCTGTGCCTGAACAAGGCCTTACCTCTTTAGCTCAGACCCCTGCCCCAGCCTCCTCTGGGTTGGGGGTGGGGGGGGTGGGGGCTGGGGTGGCAGATGGGACAAGCAGGGAAGGTCCCCTGACGTGGCTTGGCTCTGTGTCCCCACCCAAATCTCATGTTGAACTGTAGTCCCGTGTTGGAGGTAGTGCCTGGGGGGAGGCGACTGGATCACGATGGTATATCCTCATGAATGGTTTAGCACCACCTCCTCAGTCCTGTCTCATAACAGAGTTCTCACAAGATCCTGTGGTTTAAAAGTGTGTGGCACCTCCTCCCCTGTGCTCCTGCTCCGGCCACGTGACCTGCCTGCTCCCTTCTGCCTTCCGCCATGACTGTAAGTTTCCTGAGGCCTCCCAGAAGCAGCAGCTGCCTGCTTCCTGTACAGGCTGTGGAACCATGAGCCAATGAAACCTCTTTTCTCTATCAATTACCTGTATCAGACATTACATTTTTTGGGGGGGTGGGGGTCGGGGGTGGAACAGAGTTTCACTCTTGTTGCCCAGGCTGGAGCACAATGGCATGATCTCAGCTCATTGCAACCTCCGCCTCCCAGGTTCAAGTGATCCTCCTGCCTCAGCCTCCCGAGTAGTTGGGATTACAGACTCCCGCCACCACGCCCAGATAACTTGTTGTTGTTTGGTTTTTCTTTTTGTTTTTTGAGACAGAGTCTCGCTCTGTCGCCCAGGCTGGAGTGCAATGGTGCAATCTTGTCTCACTGCAAGCTCCACCCCGGGGTTCACGCCATTCTCCTGCCTCAGCCTTCTGAGTAACTGGGACTACAGGAGCCTGCCATCACTCCCAGCTAATTTTTTGTATTTTTAGTAGAGACTGGGTAATTTTTGTATTTTTAGTAGAGACAGGGTTTTCCATGTTAGCCAGGCTGGTCTCAAACTTCTGGCCTCAGGTGATCTGCCCTCCTCGGCCTCCCAAAGTGCTGGGATTACAGGCGTGAGCCACTGCATCCGGCCCAGCCTGGGTATTTGTTTATGGCATTGCAAGAATGGACTAATACAGTCCCCTCTGCCCCAACACCACTGGGCCTGCAAGGAAATTGCCCAAGTTCACAGGAAGTCCAGCTGGGAGAATGTCCGCAGGTAATGTGCACAGAGCGAATCTGGAAACTGAGGCCCTAGAAAAAAGCCACATGGAGACATCTCCAAGCAGAGTCCCAGACCGGTCCTGCCTTGCCTCCCCTGTTGGGTGTCCTCACCCCACTCCCTCCACCTCCCCACCACCATTCCATTCCTCATTTCCTACACAGGTCCCCTCCTCCACCCTTCACCCCATCCCTCACTTCCTACACCCATCACCTCCTCCACCCTTCATCCCATCCCTCACTTTCTACACCCATCACCTCCTCCACCCTTCATCCCATCCCTCACTTTCTACACTCATCACCTCCTCCACCCTTCATCCCATCCCTCACTTTCTACACCCATCACCTCCTCCACCCTTCATCCCATCCCTCACTTCCTACACTCTTCACCTCCTCCACCCTTCATCCCATCCCTCACTTTCTACACCCATCACCTCCTCCATCCTTCATCCCATCCCTCACTTCCTACACTCTTCACCTCCTCCACCCTTCATCCCATCCCTCACTTTCTACACCCATCACCTCCTCCACCATTCATCCCATCCCTCACTTTCTACACCCATCACCTCCTCCACCCTTCATCCCATCCCTCACTTTCTACACTCATCACCTCCTCCACCCTTCATCCCATCCCTCACTTTCTACACTCATCACCTCCTCCACCCTTCATCCCATCCCTCACTTTCTACACCATCACCTCCTCCACCCTTCATCCCATCCCTCATTTCTACACCATCACCTCCTCACCCTTCATCCCTCCCTCACTTTCTACACTCATCACCTCCTCACCCTTCATCCCATCCCTCACTTTCTACACCCATCACCTCCTCCCCCTTCATCCCATCCTCACTTCCTACACTCTTCACCTCCTCCACCCTTCATCCATCCCTCACTTCTACACCCATCACCTCCTCCATCCTTCATCCCATCCCTCACTTCCTACACTCTTCACCTCCTCCACCCTTCATCCCATCCCTCACTTTCTACACCCATCACCTCCTCCACCATTCATCCCATCCCTCACTTTCTACAACCATCACCTCCTCCACCCTTCATCCCATCCCTCACTTTCTACACTCATCACCTCCTCCACCCTTCATCCCATCCCTCACTTTCTACACTCATCACCTCCTCCACCCTTCATCCCATCCCTCACTTTCTACACCCATCACCTCCTCCACCCTTCATCCCATCCCTCACTTCCTACACTCTTCACCTCCTCCATCCTTCATCCCATCCTGCACCTCCCCACCTTTCCTGATTCTTTGCAGGTGGTGAGCTGACACCCCACCCCCACCACAGAGACAGGCACCATGCTGGTGGGGAATGCAGGATCCACTTTTTTATTGCAGGAAGACTATGTCTAGAGCGAAGGCTACACAGACCCCACGATGGGGGAGTGGGGGCACCCACATGCGGGGGGAGGGGTGGGGGCGGAGTCACAGCAAGCATGGCCTGGCACAGTCCCCATCACCAGGGATGCCCAGGCAGTATGAGCCAGCAGCCAGGGCAGGCTCAGGCCCCCTCCTATTGCAGATCCCCTCTCTCCCCAGGGTCTGGGCAGGGTCTGGGATGGGAGAGGCCTGGAGGTGGGCAGGGCCCCAGGGAGATTGTGCTATCAGGGTGTGTCCCTGAGAAAGGGCCGCAGACCCCTGCCCAGCCTCACTCTCTCCGGCACCTTCAGATCCCAGAAGCTACTGCCAGGACAGGAGAGGAGGCAATGTCAGCTGCTGGTGGGGCCTGGGCCAGCCCAAGTTTTGGGGGGACCCAGCTCTGCTCAGACACAATGCCAGCTCTTCTGGGAGCCCAGTCCACGTGCTGGATAGCAACACACACACACACACACGTATGCACACTCCCTCTCTCTGAGTGTGTCCAGTAAACATTTGTTGAGTAAACACTCACATGAACACAGAGGAAAACAAACATGCTTGTACCAAATCAGACACGAGCAACATGTTATCTACATAGTCCCACGTACCAAATCAGACGTGAGCAACATGTTATCTACATAGTCCCACGTACCAAATCAGACACGAGCAACATGTTATCTACATAGTCCCACGTACCAAATCAGACGTGAGCAACATGTTATCTACATAGTCCCACGTACCAAATCAGACACGAGCAACATGTTATCTACATAGTCCCATGTACCAAATCAGACATGAGCAATCTGTTATCTACATAGTCCCACCTGGCCACATGACTACAGAGACACATGCGTGCGATCTCTCTCTCTCTCTCTCTCTCAGTGTACAAAAGCGTGTGCACACACACACACACATGTTCCTTCCTCACACTCAATAGGACCAACACCTCCATTTCACCTTCCCTCACTGACTTAGCTGCCGTGCTCCAAGCCCCACTATGGAGAGACCCACATGGCACAGAACAAAGAGCAGCTTCCAGCCAACAGCCAGCGAGGAACTGAGGCCCTCAGTCTTTCAACAGCAAGGGACTGAATGCTGCAACAACCACATGAGCTTAGAAGAAGCAAATCCTTCCCCAATCAGGCCTTCAGATGAGACGTCTGCCTGGCCAATGCTTTGCTTGCAGCCTCCTGAGATCCTCAATAGAGGACCCAGCGAACCTGCACACAGGCTCTGACCTGTAGAATCTGTGAGATAATAAACGTGTGTTGTTTCTGGTTGCTCCGTTTGTGGTCATTGGTTACACAGCAATATCCAACTGATACAGATTTGGGACCAAAAGTCACATGGCTAGAGAGTCATGTTGCTACCGAGTGGGACAGAGATCGTGTCCCTCAATCAAGACAAACATATTTACAGATAAATGCTCTCAGATAAACCATATCACCCACTCCCCAAAATAGAGTCATGCTCATACAGGCACAAAGATTCACACAGACACATCACAAATACCCAGTCTTGTTGACAACCACACACAGGTATCTACAACTACCCGCCTCTCTATAGACCCTACACCACTATTACACACACAGACTGCCACGAAAACATACCATCCCCGACAGACACACACAGGTATACACGCAGATGCACGTAGATACAAGTCGCCCATCCACGCACCCCAGGTTGCACAAATACACCGAATACACTGTTCCATAGTCACTTCTGTGTATGTTGGACACAACCCTGTGGGGTCACATGAGTGTGGCATCACTCAGACTCTCTCACAAAAACACCCAGAACCTCATGGCTGCAGATACACCTGACTCCAGGACGCCACCTTCCCGGGTGGGTCCTGCTCTCTGGGGCACAGGTGGTGGGGAGGAAGTGGGCGGGGCAGACCTCTGCCTGGAGGCCCCTCAGATCCTGCTGGTGCTGGGTCCTATCGGCTGTCCCTCTACGGGGGTGTCATTGATGTCTCTCTGGCCAGGGCCCCGGGCACCCCCTCCTGAGCACCCCAGGTCCCCACCCACCATGCGTTGCTAACGTCTCTGTCTTGGTGGAAGAGACGGGTCCCCGGGTGGACGGTGCCTGGGAAGCCCCTCCACATTCATGGTGCCTCTCCGAACGGGCAGTTGTGCTGTGGATGTGGCCGGTCCCGGGGGTGGGACTTGGGGCTGGCAGGGGCACTGCTGCAGGCCCTGTGGTTATTGCCTGGTGGCCTGAGGCCCATCCCGCGGGCCCCACACCCCGGTGTGAAGACAGAGGAGAGAGGGGCGTTCTGGGACCGGAGGAGGGGCACAGATCAGAGGTCGTGAGGGGCCGGGTGGGTTTGGGTGTATGTTAACACCAAACAGGAGAAAAAAGAAAAAAATATCTGAGGCTGATGTGCATTTTCAACTCCCCCCTCCCCCGGAAGGTCACAGTGATCAAATGTGAGGGACAGGACGCGCAGGTCTGGCTGGGGACACCCCAGGGAAAGAGATGGAGATGGGGAAACGCAGCCTCCTCTGATCCCGGTGGGAACAAGCAGCTCCTCTTGCCAGCTCCCCGTCCTGTTTTCCCATCTGCAGGACAGGGGGGCCACCTCCAGCTCTTGGTTTTAGGGGGCTGGTACAGACAGAACAGGAGGGTGGAAAGAGAGCAGGGGAGGAAGAAGAGCCCCAGCCCTGCCTCAGGATGGGCAGGGGCAGCGGAGAGGGGGTGGCCTCGGTTTCCCCAGCCGAGGTGTCGGAGGAAGGATGAGAGAAGAGGAGGAGGCCAAGAAGGGTGTCAGTGTTGGGGGAGGCAGCGGGGGCTGGGGCCAGTGGGGGTGGGCGGCGGGCAGGCAGGCGTTCCGGGCTCACATGAGGGTGCATTTGCCCTTGACGCGGTCTGTCCTCTTCTGCTTCCCGGAGCGCTTGCCGTCGATGTTGAGGCTCATGTTCCGGCGGGTCTCCAGTGTCAGCAGCTCCTGGAAGAGCTCCTTGACGTTGTAGTTCATCTTGGCCGAGGTCTCCATGAAGGCGCACTTCCACTCCTGGGCCACCGCCTGCGCCTCGCGCGTGTCCACCTCCCGCTGCGTCTCGTCGCACTTGTTGCCCACGAGCATCACGGGGATGTCCTCCACGCTGCCCTTGATCTGCACGATGAGCTTGTAGATGGGCCCCAGCTCCTCCAGCGACTGCTTGCTGGTGACGGAGAACACCAGGATGAAGGCATGGCCCTTGGAGATGGACAAGCGCTGCATGGCCGGGAACTGGTGGCTGCCGGTGGTGTCTGTGATCTGCAGCGTGCACACGCTCTTGTCGCAGCTGATCACCTGCCGGTAGGTGTCCTCGATGGTGGGGATGTACGTGTCACGGAACGTGCCCTTCACGAAGCGCAGCACCAGCGAGCTCTTGCCCACGCCGCCCGCCCCGAACACCACCACGCGGTAGTCATTACTCTGTTCGGGCATCTTCCCCGCGGCGGGTGGGGGGCCGGGGCTGGGAGGGTCTGGTGCCGGCTGCAAGAACCCCAGACCGAGCCTGTGCGGAGAGGAGGGTCAGACGTCAAAGGCCACCCAGGCTGGAGGAGACAGCTCCACGCCCTAGGGAAAGAGGCAGACAGGGCGGCTTCTCAGAGGAGGTGGCTGCTGTGCCTCCTGCCTCCGGAAAAGGCCCATCTGCTTGCCGTGGCTGACTTTGCAGTTCTGTCCCGCAAGCGGGCGCACAGCCAACACCCTTTGCTTACTTCTCCCTAACCAAATCTGGGGCCTGAGTTTCCCCGGGGGGCGCTGAGCTAGGAGAGGCGTGAGAGATGCTGGGATGCCCACAAAACTCCTTCCCCTGGTGCGGGTGTGCCTTCCAGGCTGTGCGGCTTCCTCCTCTCTTCCCAGCGCGGCAGGGGACCCTGAAAGCTAGCAGGTCTGGCTTCCACCTCTCGCTCCACACCTTTCTGACTCTGAGGCCTTGCTGAGCCATTGTGCCACCCTGAGCCTGTTTGGTGGATCAAACGGTGCCCGTCTCCAACAACCATGGGTCCCCTGCTCTTCCCCCATCCCAGAGATGGCTAATCCTCGTGGAAAACGCACATGGTGCAGTGTTTAAGATGCATGGGTCAGGGCTGCAGCCCTAGGCATGATGAGTCAGTCGGCCAGGGCAACAGCCCTGGGAACTTGTATTTTATTTTATTCTTCTTATTTATTTATTTATTTATTTATTTATTTTTAGACAGAGTTTCGCTCTTGATGCCCAGGCTGGAGTGCAGTGGTGCAATCTCGGCTCACCGCAACTTCCGCCTCTCGGGTTCAAGCTATTCTCCTGCCTCAGCTTCCCAAGCAGCTGGGACTACAGGCATGCGCCACCACGCCCGGCTAATTTTATATTTTTAGTAGAGACGGGGTTTCTCCATGTTGGTCAGGCAGGTCTCGAACTCCTGACCTCAGGTGATCTGCCCACCTCGGCCTCCCAAAGTGCTGGGGTTACAGGCATGAGCTACCGCACCTGGCCTTCTTATTTTTTTTAAGACCAAGTCTTGTTCTGTTGCCCAGGCTGGAGTTCAGCGGTGCAATCTCAGCTCACTGCAACCTCTGCCTCCTCGGTTCAAGCAATTCTCCTGCCTCAGCCTCCAGAGTAACTGGGACTACAGGCACGCACCACCACACCCGGCTAATTTTTGTATTTTTAGTAGAGACGGGGTTTCGCCATGTTGGCCAGGCTGGTCTTGAACTCCTGACCTCAGGTGATCCTCCCCCCTCAGGCTCCCAAAGTGCTGGGATTCCAGGCGTGAGCCACCGCGTCCAGCTGGAACTTGTATTTTAAGGCTGCTCTCCTCACCTCCCATAAATGGGATCCTGAGGTTGGGAGTCTGAGAACCACAATTTGCAAATCAGGGCACCAATTTCCAATAGCCACACCGGGAGGCAGGGTCTTGCAGCCCAAGTGGGACACAAAAATACAAAACCAGAAGCTGAATGGGAAAATCCCCGCTCCCTAAATTATAAAATCAAACTATGGCCTGGCACGCCCTAGGCCTTCCCATTCAGCTCTGATGGATCCTTAGGAATAGTGCTTCCTGGGAGGGGGTCCTTTTAGCCCCTCTCTTCTCTCTTGGGCTCAGAGAGGTCCAGCAGCCTGAGGAGGTCACACAGCACAGCGGATCCTGAAATGATGGAGGTGGGGAGACAACCCTGGGGGAAAGGCAGGTGGCTTATCTCCAGAATTTATGTCCTCCCCTCCCCTTCCTCCTTCCAGTCTCTGGGATGGGGGTGGGGAGTCCCCCAGCAAGGGGGTCTACAGTGGGAGAGAAGGAGGCACCAGTTTCTACCTGCTGGGGAGGATCCAGAGGTTCCCTGGGAGCCAGTGGTTTGAACCTAAACAGGCAAATTCAAGTCCCCAAGCCTCCGTTTTCTCTTGTGTGAAATGCAAGCCACTGTTGGGACAAGTAGGGTGACAAGGTGGAGAAAGGTCCCAGGCAGTGCCCCGTACAGCAGAGACTCCGATCACAACAGTGATCACAATCTCAAGGGCTCGGGGCCGGTAGGCAGAGCACTTGGCTGTGCCAGTTGGTTGCAAAGGCACCTTCTGGATTATCAAGGGTAACAGATTTGCCAGAAAAAGAAAACAGGATGATGAAAGCGCCAGCTGACACAGTCCCCAGTTGTGATGAGCCAGGCAAACTTCTGGGCGCCTCGGCAATGCCAACTCATGTGATTGGCTGCCGGGTGTGTGGACTACATGCATAGTAATTCTCGGCATTCGGAGGAGGCTGGGGGTGCTGGTGGTTGGGGGGAGGCAGCCTGCGCTGCAGACCCTGCCCTTTCCTGGGTGGGCGCCCTGAGAGGCAGGCACGCTGCTGTGCAGAAAGATGCCACCAAGATGGGCCTGGGGTCCTAACGGCCATGGGTTCTGTGGACCCAGACCCAGCCTTTGCCTTGCTGTGGGCGCTGACGCTCCAGCCCCCATCATCAGCACTGTCCTCCCCGGGTCGCCCCGCTGGGTCTGGAATCCCTGACTGGGAAGGCGCTTGCACTCAAGAGCCCTGAAGCCCGCGAAGGCCACGGGGCTTCCCACCTCCACCTCCTGGGGGATGGGGGTGGAGGGAGGCGGTCGTGGGCACTGAGGCCGGAGCAGGAGGGGCTGGCTCAAGGTCACAGAGCAGGGGGGTGGAGGCGCATAGCTGGGCTGGAAGCCCACCCTGCTTGGCTACACTGCCAGGGTTTCCCGCCTGTGCCGGGCAGCCCACCTCCAGACACCTAGGCAGGGCCAATGTACCCCGGCCCTGGGTCCCTGAAACCCGGCTCCTGGCCGGACACGGAATGGTTGGTGGGGGCGGGGGTGTCAAAGCAAGCTCAGGGTCAGGAAAGCAGAGAGAGCCGCGACCCAGGGGTCTAGCAGGGGTCACGCCTGACCAAGGGTGGAGCGGGGGTCTGACCCAGGGCCGCCTGACCGGTGAGGGGTCTGATGGAGAGAGGGCCCGCTCTAGGGGGCCGAGGGCGCAGAGGCACAGTGCGGGGCCAGCCCAGGGGCGCCCCTTGACTCAGGAGGACCTCAGTGGTGGAGAGGAGGAGCCCACCCCGGGAAGGGGCGCGGAGGGAGGGGCTTGGCTGGGCAGCGGGGTGGAGGGCGAAGTGGGCAGCTTCAGGAGGGAGGAGGCCCTGCCCGAGGGGACCAATGCGGAGAGGGGCGGCGGGGTGGGCCTCGGGGGGGGCTCGGCGGCGGGCGGGGTGGGGGGCGCCCTCCGGGTGGGGGAGGGGAGGCGGCCGGGAGCTGTCCAAGGTGAGCCGCGGAGGGGCCGGCCGGGCTGGCGGGATGGGACCGGGGGCGCCCGGCCAGGGGCCCTGGAGTCAGGCGGGGAAGGGCCCGGCCCCGAGGCCCGGGAGGGTGGGGCCGGGACAAAGGAGGGACGAGCGGCGGGGAGGACGGCCGGCGGGGGGCTGCGCAGGGACCCCCGCCCCGCCCCGGGCCGCCTACCTGGGCCCGCTGCTCCCTGCGGCGCCGCGGCCGCTGCTCCTGCCCGCTCCGGTGTCCGCTGGCGCCGCCGCCCCCCGCCCGCCCGAGCCGCCGCAGTCGCGCCCGCGCCGTCCCCGCCGCCGGGCCCCGCGCTCCGCCCGCCCCGCCCCGCCCCGGGGACCCCGCCCACGGGGCCCGCGCGCCGCCTGGCCAAGGTCACCGCCGGCCCACGGGGAACCCCGGACCGCCACCCCCACGGCACGCCTGCCCGCGCCCGGGGTGGGGGAGGTCGCCAGGATCCGGGACCCCCGCCTTGCCACGTGGCCACCTGCGCGCGCCCTCCCTCGGGATGGGAGCGTGGGGCCGCTTCCCGGGAAACCCCGAGTGGGGGCCAGGAGCCCGGCTCGGGAGGAGCAGAGTCCAGCCAGGGGTGGGGGGCTTTGGCAGAAATGGGGATAAAAGGGGTGCAGAATGGGACCCCTGAGGCCGGCTGGGGCCCGGTCACACGCAGGGCGGGGAGCCAGAGGGGTGCGCTGTGAAATGAGTAGGTCGATAATCAACACTCAATGAACAGATTTAGAAGCGGGCAGAGGAGGGAGGGTTCAGGTCAGTGGGGTGCACCTGGAGGCCCACCCATCCCAAGGGCCCGGGCAGGGGCGGGATGGGGGTAGAAGTGGACTTAGCACTCAGTAGGGCTGGTTTTGTGGATTGGGAGGCAGCCCACGGCAGCCAGGCCTAGGGAGGTGGGGGATGAGTAAAGGGGGCTGGTGCTGCTCTGCAGAGAATGGGTTTGCGGTTTTGGGTTAGGAAAATGTCTGTGTTCCCCCAACAGGAGGCGTCTTAGGGGAGCATTGACTTTCCTGACGGCATCTGTGTATCCACAAGAGACCGTGGCTCCTCCTCCATTTTGGAGACCCGGAGGCTGAGGTTCCTTTTGGCCTCATCAGGCAGATCCCAGAGGAGACTGGACTTTGGGGTCCAGTGACCAGGTCAGAAGGTGCACTTAGGGGTGAGTGCAGGACAGTCCCAGGCCGCAAGGCTGTTGGAGGAAGACGACCAGCCTTGGTGGAGAGGCCAACTCTCGGACCCACAGGGGACTCTCCCGAGTCAGAGTGGTCAGTGGGTGACAGGCTGGTCTGGAAGGTGGTGAGCTCCCCGTCACCAGGCCTGTGAGCAGGTGCTGCAGCCCGGGGAAGCCCTCGGGCCCTCAGCTCCTGGATTCTCCATGACCACCATTTCCATGGCCCTGGATGAGGTGGGCTCTTCTGCCTCTGCAGAGACTTGGCACTGCCCCCAAGACCACTCAGTCCCCTCTCCTGTTGCCACTGAGGCCGGGGCACTGAGGTTCATATGGCTTTGGTACTCTGTCTCTCCCTGACTTGACCCCACTCTCCCTCCTGGCCTCTAGACCCCCGCTCTGCAGCCCTCCTACTCTGCCACTCAATGCTCCAACTGGGACATGGGCCTCCCCTGCTCTAACGCCACCCATGGCTCCCTTCTCCCAGGTCAAGGTCCAGCTTCTCAGCCTGGCATCCATGGCCTGGCCTGAGTGCTCCTGGTATGCACCTCCCTCCTGCCCTGACCCCAGCCCTGTGGGAGCATCTCAGCGCATGGTCCGGCCCCTGATCCTCATCTGGGGGTGCCCTCAGCAAGAGATGGAGAGAGCCCCGAGGCAGACAAATCCCAGCTTCTGCTCTACATGGCTGCCTGCAGGGAAGTGCGTTCTTCAAGCCTCGGTTCCCCCATCTGTCAGTGACGCCACTGTTGCCCGCCTGTAGAGTTGCTGGGAACACATGGGCAGGGTGCCCACCTACACGGGGCTGCTGGGCACCCAAGCACTCAGACGGCAGCCCTGCCCCTTCCCAGTCTGCCTGCCTGCCTTTGTCTCCTGAGTGACCCACCAGCGTGGGGCAGGGCGTCGGGCCGGCTCCCTGGCTCCTCCGGGCACCAGCTCAGGCCCGGGCAGGCTGACTCATAGGTAGGAGAGTGGGCAGGGCAGTAACTCCATGCTGCGGCTGCTATTTATAGCTCCCAGGCCAGGCTGTGGGCCGAGTGAGCTGGCGAGGCCAGGCCCTGTTCCCCTCCTCACTGTCCCTGGGGAACAGAGGCTCCACCCCTGACCCGAGCACACAAACTAGGACAGCAGGAGCCTCTCCCCCATGGCGGGCCAGGAAGCAGAGGGTTCGTCCTGGCCTTTGTGAGTGGGGGTGGGTGGGCGCCCCAGCTCTGCCTCTCCTTGGAAAGGTCCATGATCCAAATCTCAGGGGCCAGGGCACTTGCACACTGGGGCGCTGAGCAAGCCGGGGCTGGCACTGGAGTTTCCTGGGTTCCCTGCTGCCTCTCCTACCCGAGTCCCTGTTTGGAGAGTCCCTGGGTGTCCTGAGAGGCACAGAGGTGGGCGAGGAGGACTGAGGCCAGCTGCATCTTTGCCAAGGAGAAGAAGACCCATCAACCTCTCCAGCTCCCGAGCTGGGCGGGATCCACAGGCATCTACACTGAGTCCCCAGGGTGAAACTGGGGGAGCCTGCATGGATCCCGCAAACACAGAGTGCCAGTGTAGTGGGTGCTGGGCCCTCAGCCGTCTGTACGAGGCCACTGTCCCTGCCCCCGCCCCCGTCTGGAAACTGCTGCTCAGAGAACGGAAGCGACTCGCCCATGGTGGCCCAGTGGGGAAGAGGCCCGTCCAGATCCATCAGGCTCTGAAGCCACAGCCCAGCCTTCTTGGGATGGACGGCCACCCCCTTGTGATCCTCTTGCCCTGTCCCTGCCTATCTGGAGTCCTGTCCTGGGGACAGTCGGCCTATCCTGTCTTACAGATCTCCTTTCAACAGAACAGCAAGGGACGGCATTCATCTGCAACATCCAGCTCCTCAGCCGGCCCTGCAGCTCCACGGCCCCTCTCCTTACCCTGCTGCCGTGGCCAGGGCCATGCGGGCCTCACTGAGCTCCAGCTAGCCTTTGGAGAGGAGGGCAGTAGCGTCCAGTCCTCGGCTCTCTTCAGTGGTCTCTGGACCATGTGGGCAAAGGCGAGTTTGCACATCCCGGCCTCAGGGGGAAGAGTCACCCTGGAGGCTCAACCACACAGTTGCTTTTCAAGTTTAGCATCTGTCAATCAATCAATCAATCTATCACCTATCTATCATCTATGAATCATCGATCTGTCATCTATCAATTATCTATCATCTAACAATAATCTACCAGTCATCTATCACCTATCAATAATCAATCATCTACCTTTCTATCTATTAATCATTTACCTATTGTCTATCAATCATCTGTCATCTGTTAATCATTATCTATCAATTATCTATCTATCTATCTATCTATCTATCTATCTATCTACATCTATCGAGACAGGGTCTCACTCTGTTACCCAGGCTGGAGTGCAGTGGTGAGGTCACAGCTCACCACAGCCTTGACCTTCTGGGCTCAAGCAATCCTTCCTCCTCAGCCTCCTGAGTAGCTGGGACTACAGGCACGCATCACCAGGCCCAGCTAATTTTTAAAAATGTTTCTGGGCTGGGCACGATGGCTCATGCCTGTAATCCCTGCACTTTGGGAGGCTGAAGTGGGCAGATCACTTGAGGTCAGGAGTTCAAGACCAGCCTGGCCAACATGGCAAAACCCCTTCTCTACTAAAAACATAAAATGTTAGCCAAATATGGTAGCATCCACCTGTAATCCCAGCTACTCGGGAGGCTGAGGCAGGAGAATCACTTGAACCTGGGAGGCGAAGGTTGCAGTGAGCTGAGATCACACCACTGTACTCCAGCCTGGACAACAGAGCAAGACTCTATCTTAAAAGAAAAAAAAAAGAAAGAAAAAAAGTTCTGGGCTGGACGCAGTGGCTCATGCCTATAATCCCAGCACTTTGAGAGGCTGAGGTGGGCTGATCACGAGGTCAGGAGTTCGAGACCAGCCTGACCAACATGGTGAAACTCCATCTCTACTAAAAATACAAAAATTAGGCCGGGCGTGGTGGCTCAAGCCTGTAATCCCAGCACCCTGGGAGGCCAAGAAGGGCGGATCACGAGGTCAGGAGATCGAGACCATCCTAACACGGTGAAACCCCATCTCTACTAAAAAATACAAAAAATGAGCCGGGCGAGGTGGCGGGTGCCTGTAGTCCCAGCTACTCGGGAGGCTGAGGCAGAAGAATGGCGTAAACCTGGGAGGCAGAGCTTGCAGTGAGCTGAGATCCAGCCACTGCACTCCAGCCCAGGCGACAGAACGAGACTCCATCTCAAAAAAAAAAACAAAATACAAAAATTAGCCAGGCGTGGTGGTAGGCACCTGTAAACCCAGCTATTCAGGAGGCTGAGGCAGGAGAATCGCTTGAACCTGGGAGGCAGAGGTTGCAGTGAACTGAGACCATGCCATTGTACTCCAGCCTGGGTGACAGAGCAAGATTAAAAAAAAATCTGTAGAGATAGGGTCTTACTATATTGTCGAGGCTGGTGGCATCAATATTTTAAGATACAACAAAGACTATTTGTCAAAAACCAGTTTGCCTTCAAAGATGAACGGGCTGGCATCCCCAAGTCCCAAGTCCCCCCACCCCCTTTTTTTTTTCCCCCATCGGCATCTGCAGAGCTGCTCACCGCTGCTCCCCCAGCCCCCACGCCACGCCTCACCCTGCCTGGCCCCTAGAATCAGCACTGGGTTCCTCTCTAACATCAGAGTGCTATGGTTTTTTGTTTGTTTTTGTTTTTTAGACAGAATCTCACTCTGTCACCCAGACTGGAGTGCAGTAGTGTGATCTCAGCTCACTGCAACCTCCACCTCCTGGGTTCAAGCAACTCCCCTACCTCAGCCTCCCTAGTAGCTGGGATTACAGGTGCCCACCGCCACACCCGGCTAATTTTTATACTTTTAGTAGAGATGGGGTTTCACCATGTTGCCCAGGCTGGTCTGGAACTCCTGACCTCAGGTGATCCATCCGCCTCAGCCTCCCAAAGAGCTGGGATTACAGGTGTGAGCCACGGTGCCTGGCTGGGGTGCCGTCTCATCACCACCTCTGAGAAGTGGGGTTACTGAGTCTTTAGCATTGGCAGGATAAGCTCCGGTAACACCTGGGTCTTCTTAGAGAGAAGCCACTTTGGTCATCAGAGAAAAAAGGCTGAGAACTACAGAGGGGCCCCAGGGCCTTGGCACATGCTGCTCCCTCAGCCAGACCATCTCTCTCTCCCCCATCTCCTCCTCACTCACTTCCTCCAGTCCTCTGCATGTCACCCCAGAGACTGCTCCTAACCACGGAGCTAAAATCATCTCCTTTTGCCGTCTCTCACCATGTCCTGATTCTTTTCAGGGCATTTATTGCTACCTGGTACCACGTGACATGCTGGCATCGGCTCCCTCTCCAGAATGTGAGCCACCTTAGTTCTGGGGCACTGGTTCCCACCCAGGGGGTGGTTCGGTCCCAAGGGGAGACTGGGCACTAGATGGGAACATCTGTGGTTCTCACAACTGCAGGTGCTCCTGGCATGGAGTGGTTGGAGGCCAGGGATGCTGCTCAGCACCCTGCAGTGCCCAGGACAACCCCATCCCAGAGAACCATCTGGCCCCTGGGTCCACAGTGCCCAGGGGGAGAGACCCTGGAGGGGTCGATGGGTCTCAAACTTTGCCCCCCCCAGCATGGCCAGCATTGCCCGGGAACTTGGTGGAATGCAAATTCTCAGGCCCCAGGCCAAAGCCCAGCTGCAGCTCAGCTTCCCACAAGGCCCAGGATGGCCCCAGATGTCCACAAAGCCGAGGCACAGAAGCCTGTCCTGGGGGCCAGCTCATCTAGCCTGAGTCTGGCTGAACCTCCGCTAGCTCAGACGGAAGCCCAGCCAGCCCGCTCACCTCTTCATGGAGAAGCCCAACACAGCGCTGGCCACTCCCTCCGCTCTGTGTGCAGCTCCCAGGCTCTGAAGCACTCACCTGTCTAACCCGATTCTCACCCTACAAGACCGCAACCCGCCATCACTTCCACCCTCAGCCAGGACACGGAGGCCAGCTGTGTCACTGCCCCGAGGGGCTGCAGGTGCATGGCCGCAGAGGCCTGAGGAGTGGCAGGGACAGAGGTGGGGGCATCTTCCCACTCCAGCCCCGTCTGGCCTCAGCACCCGACAGCCGGGAGAGGAGTTCTGGGGTCTTCCAGACAAGCCCCCACGTCCTGCAGCAGCCCCTCCCTCGAAAGGCAGATGTCTCCTCTACTTTCGGGAGCCTCCGCCTCCTTCCCACCTGCAGGTGGACCCTGGAAAGGCTGGGGCAGCCTCCGAGCATTGAGGTGAAGGCCGGGGAGTCTTTATTGGTGACAGGCTGCTCACTGGCTCTGTCCCAAAAGCAGACACAGCTCAAGGCACCAGCTGGGTGCAGGCTGGCAGCTGGAACAGGTGGGATACAGCCCCCTCTCTTCCCAGTGGGGCAGAGGGTCCGGAGCTGCTGGCCAGGACAGTCTGATGGTGCCATGGGCTGGGAGACACCATCCCATCCACCGCCGACCTCCCCGTCCCGCCCTGAGCTAATAACTTGTGTAACAGAAATGCAAACAACAGACACCATGGGGCTGACAGGCTGTTATTACGGCCGACTCAACCCCGCAGGCCTGGGCGCCGTCTCGTCATTTTCTCCTTTTGTCTCCAGATCCAGGTGGGGGAATCCAGCGATGCCATCCAGCTGTCTGTGCTGAGAACCCCGTAAGGTGCTTCCTTCCCACTGGAGCCCGTCCCTGCGCCCAGCTGGGACCCCGAGCCCAAGTCCCAAGTCAATTCTCCAGCTTGCAGAGCTGAGTGACGCCCCCACCCCTGCCCACCCTCTCTGTCCCAACAGAAAAACCTGGACCCACCTGGGGTCTAGGCAAGGCTGCTGGGTCTGTGTCCGGCAGGACAGTGGCTGGGCCTGACGTGGGTCCCTCCCATCTGTGACCTGCCTGGTCATAGACAAGAAAAGCCCCTAGCCAGGCATGGGCCTAAGGGTGGCCATGGCCCAGCCAGGAGCGTTGCATTCGGGCAAAGGTGGCACTGGGTGCTCTGCGCTTGGAGTTCTGGTTTTTTGTGTATTTTTGAGACCGAGTCTTGCTCTTGTTGCCCAGGCTGGAGTGCAGTAGGGCAATCTCGGCTCACTGCAACCTCTGCCTCCCGGGTTCAAGCGATTCTCCTGCCTCAGCCTCCCAAGTTGCTGGGATTACAGGAGCCCGTCACAACACCCAGCTAATTTTTGTATTTTTAGTAGAGATGGGGTTTCGCCATGTTGGTCAGGCTGGTCTCCAACTCGTGGGCTCAACTCATCTGCCCACCTCAGCCTCCCAAAGTGCTGGGATTATAGGAGTGAGCCACTGCACCCGGCCGGAGTTTCGTTTTTTAAACAGGAAGCTGTCTGTGTTATCCAGGAACGATCTGTCCAAGCTATTCCTGGTCTCTCACAGCACATGAAACAGTTGGCAGGTGTCCCCTGTCCTCCCAGCGTCTCTCTTGTGAATGGGTGGTCTACAAGGCCCACCATCACCTGCCCTGGGTCTTCCTATGAGTTGGGCTGGGTGTCTCCCCCTGTGGACATTGGGACCAAACTGTTCTCTGGGGTGGGGCCATCCTGGGCACTGCAGGGTGCTGAACAGCATCCCTGGCCTCCACCCACTCCATGCCAGGAGCGCCCCCAGTCAAGACAACCACAGACGTCCCCAGACAAGGCCCGGTGTCTCCTGGAGGCAGAAGGACTCCCGGCTGGGAGTCACAGTCAGTAAAAGAGACCCGCAAAGAGGAGGACCCTTGGCTTCTGCAGGTCACATCACACTTCTGTGACTCAAAGTTGTGTAGAGATGGAGGCGGCCGTGTGCAGCCAGAGCTGGCCTGCTCTGCAGTGCTGTGACGTCGGTTTGAGGCAGGAGTGGTCTGCGGCTGCAGGCGGTGACAAACCCAGGCTTCCTCAAGCAGTGGCTCCTAGCACTGGATGACAGTGTGTCTGTGGGCAGAGCCAGAGGAGACAGAGTCGCTGGGCTGCCTCACAGGAGCCCGGACCCGGCCGCTGTCAGCCAAGGGACCTTGGGAATGAGCCCTGCGCCTCTGGACTCTGTAGGATGGACGAGATGACCACTCCACGTCTTTACCCCAATATGGACATATGCTGGGTTCCTCCTCAAAAGTGGGTAAAGCCGCCAGGCGTGGTGGCTCACGCCTGTAATCCCAGCACTGTGGGAGGCCGAGGCAGGTGGATCACCTGAGCTCAGGAGTTCAAGACCAGCCTGACCAACATGGTGAAACCCCATCTCTACTAAAAATACAAAAATTAGCTGGGCGTGGTGCCGGATACCTATGGTCCCTGCTACTCTGGAGGCTGAGGCAGGAGAATCACTTGAACCCAGGAGGCGGAGGTTGCAGTGAGCCGAGATCGTGCCACTGCACTCCAGCCTGGGCGACAGAGTAAAACTCTGTCTCAAAAAAAAAAAAAAAAGTGGGCTGGGCGTGGTGGCTCACACCTGTAATCCCAGCACTTTGGGATGCCGAGGTGGGCGGATCACGAGGTCAGGAGTTCGAGACAAGCCTGGCCACCATGGTGAAACCCTGTCTCTACTAAAAATACAAAAATTAGCTGGCCATGGTGGCGGGCACGTGTAATCCCAGCTACTTGGGAGGCTGAGGCAGGAGAATCGTTTGAACCTGGGAGGTGGAGGTTGCAGTGAGCCGAGATCACGCCATTGCACTCCAGCCTGGGTGACAGGGCAAGGCTCTATCTCAAAAACAAACAAACAAACAAACAAAGTGGTGAAAGCTGACCAAAAGTGGCTCAAGAGATACCCTCCTGCCTTAGGGTTCTGCCGGCCCCAGGAAAGCTCCTTTCGTGCCCCCTGAGACTCTGGGACGGAGAGGTCTGGAGGCCACAGCCTGCTCACCCTTGCCCTGCCTGCGTCCTGCTTTCTGGCTGCTGCCTCTGGTCTGCTGCAGTTAGAGGAGCAGAGCCAGCCCTGAGCTCCCACCCCCGGGAGGACAGATGTGGCTGACGGCACAGCGCTGGTGCGGAACAATGGGGTCTCAGAGGCTCCTCTGGAGGGAAAGGGAAGAAGCTGCTTGGGACCCTTTGTGGGAGGCGGTGGCTGGGCCTGCAGGGGTCGACAGCTGGGGTCCCTCAGGCCACCCTGGGGAGCTGATGGCTGGTGAAGGGCAGGGCCCCACTTTGTGCTTCCAGCTGTGATGGGTGAAGGTCGATGGGGACCCACGGAGCAGGCGGTGCTCTGCCCCATGTGGGTTCCTGCTGGATTTGGGGGACAGGGACCCTGCACCTTCCTATGTGGGGGGCCTGGATGTCCCTATCCCCTGGCAGTCATGAAACTCAAGCCACATTCCCCACCAGTGCAGGGACCCAGCGGCTTCACAACCCACCCACCCGCAGTAAAGGACAAACGGCCCAGGCGGGGTGAAGTGGGGGAGGGAGGGGCAGAACCACACTGCGTTCAGGACACGGCGAAACTCCTCCACCCCGGAGCCAGGGCCAGGCTGCACGGGGTTCAGAGATGGGTCCCCGGTAAGACGTTCTGACTTCCAACAGCAGAGGGGTAGGGAGCCCCTGGAGTGGAAGTTGGCGGGGAAGGTCTCAGGAGCGGAGGGTAAACCTCAGGTTACTTACAGACCCCATGGAGTGGAAGTTACTTGCAGGGGCCGTGCGACTTTCCTGGCTTCCCAGGGCCCCTGTGACAATAATCCTGGCAGCCACCGCCCTCTCGAGGTCGTCCCTACCTGTGACTGGCCCCTGGGAGCTGCAGCAGGGCCATCGGCCGGCACGCCCCTCAGAGAAGTCACTGGCTGGCCCTGGAGCTCCCCATCTGACTAGAGAGATGGACTGATAGACAGGAGACCCGCCAGGCCCAAGCCCACAGGCCAGATGGGGGCCTCTCCATGTAGCGCCCCCACAGTCAGTCTTGTGGGCTGGTGTAGGGAGACGTGGCTGCGAGGCAGAGTATGGGATGGGAGAAGGTTCCCTGGGGCCTGGCACCCAAAGCTGAGCGACAAGGGAGGAGGTGAAGACAGCCAGAGGCCCTCACAGCCCTGATGGGGCCGGAAGACGCCAAGGCCCAGAGACGGGGGCCGGGGCTCCAGGTCGGAGCGAGGAGGTGGTGAAGCCGGTGGAAAAACCCAGCCAGGGCGGGCAGGCCAGGCCCTCTTCCACGGCGCCACAGCAGCTTCGAGCCAGGCAGAGCAAAATCCCCGAGGAAAGGAGTCCTTCCCCAGCGCTCACTTCCCCAGACCCGGCAGGGTTGCCTGGACAACGGCTCAGGCCTTCCGGAGGTTGCCACGGAGCCGGGAGCCCAGGGCTGCCCCAGCCCGCGCTCGGCTGCTCGTCCCCCGCGCTCCTGCCCTCTCGGGAGCGGTGTCCGGGGGAGGGAATCGCACCACGGGGCCCCTGCTCCACCGCCGGTGGGATCCATCTTCCTCTGGAGACCCCAGTGTGTGCGGCGGAGCTGAGGACTGATCCTCAAGCTGCTTCCTGACCCTGCTTGTGTCTCTCAGGAAACTGCGACGCTCACCCAGCCCAGGGGTCCCTGCTCCAGGGGCCACAGCAACAGGGGAGAGGAGGAGAGGGCACTCCTGAGGGAGCACGGCCCACTTGCGGGGGCGCAGCCTGTGTGGCAGAAGGGACGGAGCCTGGCTGTCCCACCACAGCAACTCCAACCTCTTATAAGCCTCAAGACACTCTCGGGACTCGGGTGGCGAGATCTTGGCAACAGAGCAGGGCAGAGGACGGGCCTTCAGGACTCCCAGCTGGTTCCGGAGGCACAGGCGGTGCAGCCCCCACTCTGGCGACAGCAGCCTAATGCTCCCGTCCTTCTCCACAGGCTGGGGGTGTGCAGCAGGGAGAGGAGGGTCCTGACTGTTCTCACCTGGACCCAGGCCCCGGCCCTCCCGCCCGCGGGTTGCCACACCCCTCAGCCCAAGGTTGACATGGCCACACAGCTTTGGTAAAGACTTTTAAGAGAAAGAAGTATTTTAAAAAGTAGCAGTGCTCTGAGACTCGGGGTGTAGGATCAGGGGGCACAGCCTGGTTCCGGGAGGCCCCTTGTGCACAGACGGTGGCCCGGGGCCACAGTGCTTGCTCTCAGGGGAGGCGGGGCCAGGGGACGCGGCCTGTGTCCGGCCCAGGGCTCCCGGCGGGCTCCGGCGGAGGGGACAATGGCGAGGCTGCTCACCACTTCAGGAAGACCATCCCGGCCAGGACGGCATAGCCCAGCACCAGGAAGAGGACCTTGAGCAGACGGTCACTCTTCTCCTCCAGCTCCTTGGCCAGGATCTCCAGGAAGGTGATAAAGAGGAAGGTGCCGCCCGCCAGGCCCTGCAGCAGCACGGAGGCCACGCTGCCCGGCACGCCCTGGGCGCTCTCGATGCCCAGGCCCAGGCCGATGCCCAGGGGGATCATGGCGCTCACAGTGACTGCCAGCTTGGCTGCGTCCCGCAGGGGCATGGCACTCCGGGCCATGCTGATGCCCAGGGCCACGGCCACCAGCGTCTCGTGGACAGCCACCCCCACGAACAAGCTCACCACTTTCTCCCCCTCCTCCTGCAGGCCCAGGGCCAGGCCCTCGAAGACCGAGTGGGCCGACAGCGCGAAGGCCAGGCTGAGCAGGCGCACAGGGCTGGCACGCGAGAGGCCCTGCACGCTCAGGCTGGGGCCGTGGCCGTGGGGCTCCACGTAGAGCGCATGGCCCCGCGCGCCCCCCATGAAGGGGCTCTCGTACTCCGAGTCGCTGCCCACGTCCGAGCCGGCGTTGAAGGTCTCCAGGTCGATGAAGGACGGCTTCTCCTTGCGGAAGGTCAGGATCAGCTGCTCCAGGAAGACGGTCATGAAGAAGCCCAGTAGGAGGATGGTCTCGGCCAGCGGGTAGTCGGTGCTGATGTGGCCGAGGCTCAGGACCTTCTGGAGCTGCAGCCAGGGACACCCGAGAGAGAGAGAGAGAGACCCACACTCAGGGGTGGAGGCGACAGGACCGGCCAGATGTCACCGTTCAAAACGAAGTCCAGAAATCCCCGATTCACACAGAGGTTAAAACAAGTGGGAGAGGAAGGGCTTATCTGTGATTGATTAACAACAAACAAACGAGCTGGGGGCGGTGGCTCACGCCCGTGATCCCAGCACTTTGGGAGGCCAAGGCGGGCGGATCGCTGGAGCCCAGGAGTTCGAGACCGGCCTGGCCAACATGGGGAAAGGAAACCCATCTCTACTAAAAATACAAAAATTAGCCGGGTGTGGTGGCGGGCGCCTGTCATCCCAGCTACTCGGGAGGCTGAGGCAGGAGAATGGCTTGAACCCAGGAGGTGGAGGCTGCAGTGAGCTGAGATCGCGCCACTGCACTCCAGCCAGGCTGACAGAGCGAGACTCCAGCTCAAAATAAATGATAAAGAGCTGTACTGGCCTTGGGTGTTCTGCTGCGGGGCCTCCTCTGTGCTTCCCTGACACGCCCAGCCCCGACTCTCCTCCCGGTCAGGGCTCTCCTAGCGAGGGGAGACTTTGGTGGGAAAAAACTAGATGCAGGTCAGACAGGAGCCGCAGGGCGTCTGCAAGAGGTACACGCTCCTAAGGGAGGGACAACCACTCATGGGGCGGACACGCAGGCATTGGGCTATGCGCCAGGATGAAGTGTCCCGTGAAGGCAGGCTGTAAACACCCACAACAGCTCCCTGGAGCCCTGTCAGGACAGGGCCAGGGTTCACAGCCACCCTCCAGAAAGACCTCGAGACCAAAGCAGGAGAAAATCAGAACATGCCCGACACTCACAACACCTGCTTCCCTGCTTCCTTCCCAGCAGGCTGCATTACAACCTGCGCGCGCGCGCACACACGCACAAACGCACACACACAGACGCACATGCGCACGCACACACACAGGTGCACACACAAGCGCACACACACGTACACGGTAGTTCTCAACCACGGCGATTCTGCCCGTGTGCACACCTGGCAATGTCCGGAAACATTTTTTATTTTCACAACTTGGGTAGGGGAGAGGTGTTGACATTTGGGGCTGGATTGTTCTCTGGGATGGGGCCGTCCTGGGCACTGCAGGGTGCTGCTGAGCAGTGTCTCTGGCCTCCACCCACTCCAGGCCAGAAGCATCCCCAATCCCGACAACCACAACGTCCCCAGATATCACTCAGTGTTTCCTCGGGGCAGATCACGCTGGGTGAGCCTCTGCTGCAGCAGAAGGCTGTGTTTCCACGGAGAAGCCACTTAACTCCCTCACTGACCACCGGCTGGTGCATGCCTCGCTTGGGGACAAGCTCACAAGGAACTCTAGTTACTCCCAACAGACGGACATTGATCAGGAGAGATGAGGCAGACGCACAGGAGCTGTGAACCAGGCACCATTTTCCAGGGGTGACTGAGAGCCTGGCCCTGCAGTGGGTGACGCTGGGGGCTCAGGAGGAGGGACCTCACCCGCCTGGCGAGCCCGAGGGCAGGGGAACGGCAGGGGAAGGTTTAGGTGCTGTGAGAAGGCCACTGTGATGAGGGGGAGGGAAAAGCGAGCTCCCTGCAGTCGCCCAGGCCTGCAGTCAGAGGGTGACAGGGGTGACGCCATGACTCTGGGGGAAAAGGGGGCTGGCAGTGGCCTCTGGGATGCAGGAGACATCAGAGACGACCAAGATCTCCATCCTCGCAGCACTGATGTCAGTCTTCACACGCTGCGTAACAAATGAACGCAGACTCAGCCACGCAGAACAGCAGGAAGGGGGTGTCTCGGCTCTGAATGGCAGGAATCCAGGTGTGGCCTAGCTGGGCTCTATGCTCCAGGTCTCGCGGGGCTGGAACCAGGGTGTCATCAGGGCTGAGATCTCACTGACGCCCAGGGTCCTCTTCCAAGCTCGCTGGAGGCTGGGAGAGTCAACCTCCTCGTGGCTGTGGACTGAGGCCCCTGTGTCCTGGCTGGCTGTTGGCGGGGACAGCTCCCGGCACCGAGAGGCTGCCCTTGGATCCTCACTTCATGCCCCTCTCCTGGCACACCCTGGCTTTTTGCTTCTCCAAGGCCAGCAGGAGGGGGAGCAGCTCACCTGATTAGGCCAGGCCCACCCCCTCCCTTCCGATGAACCGTGTTAACTGATATGGGTCGGTCATCACAGCTGCAAAAAAATCCCCTCTGCTGGGATTCTGACATAATGGCAGGAGTGACACCCACGGCAGTCCCAGCCCCACTCACACTCGAGGGCAGGAAACAGCACAGGGTGTGTGGAGCAGGGGCTGGAAGCTCGGGGGCCACCCTGGAACTCCACCCTGCCACACTAACAGGCTCAGAGGATTTAATCCCAGACAACAGCCCCTCTCCTCCTTTCTGGACACCAGGCACGAGGAAAAGCAGGGCCAGGGCGGGGTGGTTAGTTTAGGGCTTCTGTGCTTTCACTGGGAGGAAGAATAGGGGGTCCTCACATCTCCACCAAGCAAGTAACCAACCCAAACTCAACCGTCACATCCGGCCCAGAGAGGAAGCCCCTTACTCACCCAGTGTCCCCCAGCAAGCATGGCCAGGGCTGGTCAGTGTGGCCCGACAGGGGACCCATACTCTGGGCTGCTGATGTAGGAGAGCTCAAGGAACAGGTTACCAGAGGACGATGCCATCAGGAGTCAGGGTGGACAGACTCCAAGATGGCGCCAGAAGCCCCTGCCTCCTGACAGACATACCCTGTGAGGTCCTGGCCACTTGAGTGTGGGAGGAAGTTGAACTTGCTTCTAACGGAAGGACACTGGGGCAGAGGGGAAGGGATACGCCGCCATCTCTGTATGACACTGGACTGTGCCCTCTGTCTTACATGGAGGCATGGCCATCTTCTCCATTTGCTGATGAAGGAACTGGCCATGCCGGGGAGGCCCACATGGCCAGGCTCTGAGGGCTGCCCCCGGCCAACAGACACTGACTGACAGACATCTTCAGTCTGACAATTGATGAGGAACTGAACCTGGCTTACAACCACATGAGTTTAGAGGCTGACCCATCCCCGGTTGAACGTTGAGATGAGACCACAGCCCAGGAGACATTTTGACTGCTGCCTTGTGACATCCTGAAGCAGTGCCCAGATAGATCCCTGCCTCACAGAAACTGTGAGATGATAAACGTGGGTAGTCTTAAGATGCTAAGTTTGCTGTAATTTGTTACGTAGCAGTAGCTGACTGATACAGGAACTGAAGAGAGGCCATGTTTTCCAGCTTCAGGACAGAGTGTGTGCTACCTGGGTGGGTGGTCTGGTCTGATTATCAGGTGACAACCGACAAGTCCACCTGTTGGGAATCCCAGGTCTGGTCCAAGCCCCTTGTTTAGCTGGGAGAGCACAGAGACAGAAAGCAACCAGTTCACAATCACACAGCAAATTCACTTCCTACTTTCCGTCACCCTCACAGCATCAAGGCCTCCACCGAACTTGGTATCAGTGCTGAAAATGCATCAGAGTCCCTTGGCCATAAGGTGCCAAGGGCTGCTGCGAGCACCCAGGGAGCCCTTACCTTTTCCCTCACAGCAGGCAGCAGAGCATTGAAGCACGTGGCCAGGAACACCCCTCCTCCAAAGGTGTTGCAGAGAGACAGGATCTTTTTGGAGCGATGGGCCTTCTCAAAATCTGTCTCGATGATCTTCACGGGGAGCAGGGAGCCAAGCAGCATGAAGAAGAACACGCCCACCATGCAAAGAATTTTGGCCACTAGCAATTTCACCATGGTGGCGGCTTGGGTTGCTCTGGTCACCGCAGGGCCAAACCCCACGATGTGCTACCGAGCCCAGCCACGCAGTTGGAGGCTCATGGCTTAGTCCGGCAACTGTGAACAGCAGGGGCATTGCATTAGCCTTCTTTTTTTTTTTTTGAGACGGAGACTCACTCTGTCACCCAGGCTGCAGTGCAGTGGCGCGATCTCAGCTCACTGCAACCACCACCTTTCGGGTTCAAGCGATTCTCTCGCCTCGGCCTCCCAAGTAGCTGGGATTATAGGCGACTGCCACCACACCCGACTGATTTTTGTATTTTTAGTAGAGACAGGGTTTCGCCATGTTGGCCAGGCTGGTCTCAAACTCCTGACCTCAGGTGATCTGCCTGCCTTGGCCTTCCAAAGTGCTGGGATTACAGGCGTGAGCCACCGCGTCCGGCCTTTTTTTTTTTTTTTTTTTTTTTTTTTTGAGACGGAGTCTCGCTCTGCCGCCCAGGCTGGAGTGCAGTGGCCGGGTCTCAGCTCACTGCAAGCTCCGCCTCCTGGGTTTACGCCATTCTCCTGCCTCAGCCTCCAAGCAGCTGGGACTACAGGCGCCCGCCATGTCGCCCGGCTAGTTTTTTGTATTTTTTAGTAGAGACGGGGTTTCACCATGTTAGCCAGGATGGTCTCGATCTCCTGACCTCGTGATCCGCCCGTCTCGGCCTCCCAAAGTGCTGGGATTACAGGCTTGAGCCACCGCGCCGGCCTTTTTTTTTTTTTTTTTTTTGAGACAGAGTCTCACTCTGTTGCCCAGGTTGGATGGAGTGCCGTGGCCGGATCTCAGCTGCAAGCTCCGCCTCCTGGGTTTACACCATTCTCCTGCCTCAGCCTCCCGAGTAGCTGGCACTACAGGCGCCCGCCACCTCGCCTGGCTAGTTTTTTGTATTTTTTAGTAGAGACGGGGTTTCACCGGGTTAGCCAGGATGGTCTCCATCTCCTGACCTCGTGATCCGCCCGTCTCGGCCTCCCAAAGTGCTGGGATTACAGGCTTGAGTCACCGCGCCCAGCCAGCTTTTTTTTCAGACAGAGTCTCGCTCTGTTGCCAGGCTGGAGTACAATGGCACAATCTCTGCTCACTGCAACCTCCGCCTCCTGGGTTCAAGAGATTCTCCTGCCTCAGCCTCCCTAGTAACTGGGATTACAGACATGCGCCACCACTCCCAGCTAATTTTTTTTGTATTTTTAGTAGAGACGAGGTTTCATCATGTTGGCCAGGCTAGTCTCGAACTCCTGACCTCGTGATCTGCGTGCCCTGGCCTCCCAAAGTGTTAGGATTATAGGTGCTAGCCACCGCACCAGGCCAGTTCTTCAGTTTTAGAACTCGTACTGGTTTTCTTCGCTTCTCAATCTACAGACAACTGTGGGATCTTGTAAGCATGTAAGTTAATACTTAATAAATTCTCATTTATATATATAACTATTCCATTAGTTGTGTCCCTCTAGAGAACCCTGACTAATACACTGTCTCAAAAAAAAAAATAAAAAAGTTCATCAAAACTAAAAAAAATCCAGGCGGGGTGCGGTGGCCCACTAAACACCCCACCTCATATCAAACCAGAGTGATACTTCCTATTTGCGTACGCAATCCTACGATCCGTCCCTAATAAGCTAGGAGGTGTACTGGCCCTCCTTCTATCCATTCTCATCTTAGCAATTATACCTATACTCCACAAATCTAAACAACAAAGCATAGCATTCCGCCCACTTAGCCAATTCCTACTATGACTTCTAGTTACAACCCTATTAACCCTTACCTGCAATCCCAGCACTTTGGGAGGCTGAGGCGGGTGGATCACCTGAGGTCAGGAGTTCAAGACCACCCTGACCAACATGGTGAAACCCCATTTCTACTGAAAATACAAAAATTAGCCGGATATGGTGGCTGACGCCTGTAATCCCAGCTACTCGGGAGGCTGAAGCAAGAGAATCGCTTGAACTCAGGAGGCGGAGTTTGCAGTGAGCCAAGATGGCATCACTGCACTCCAGCTTGGGTGACAAGAGCAAAACTCCGTCTCAAAAAAATAAATAAATAAACAAACTAAATAAACTGTAAAATTCCACTCCTCAGTCTCCCTGGCCACATTCAAAGTGCTCAGTAGTCACACAAGCCTACTTGACTTCTGTGGTTATCATATTTGACAGCAAAGGGAACACTCTTGTCACTGTAGAACGTTCTATTGGATGGTGGTGGTTCATGGCTTCCCCATGCCCCAAAATAAAGTCTAAACTCTGTACCCTGAGGCTGAGGCTCTGCACGACAAGCTGCTGCCTCGCCTTGGCCCACACTGGTCCTTTCTGTGCCAAGCTCACTCATGCCTCAGGACCTCTGGTTCTCTTCTCTCCACCTGGAACACTGCTCTCTCCTGACTTTCCAGTGATGCCTCCTTCTTCTCTCTTGCTTCACTGCATCCAGGACCCCTTAAAAGGGCCTCCCTCAGCCAGGCGTGGTGGCTCATGCCTGTAATCCCAGCACTTTGGGAGGCTGAAGTGGGCAGATCACCTGAGGTCAAGAGTTCAAGACCAGCCTGTCCAACACAGTGAAACACTGTCTCTACTAAAAATACAAAAATTAGCTGTGTGTGGTGGTGGGCACTTGTAATCCCAGCTACTCGGGAGGCTTAGGCAGGAGAATCACTTGAACCCAGGAGGTGGAGGTTGCAGTGAGCCAAGATCACGCCATTGCACTCCAGCCTAGGTGACAGAGTAAGACTCTGTCTCAAAAAAAAAAAAAAAAATTAGCTGGGCATGCTGGTACGCGCCTGTAATCCCAGTTACTCGGGAGGCTGAGGCAGGAGAATCACTTCAACCCAGGAGGCGGAGGTTACAGTGAGCCGAGATCGTGCCATTGCACTCCAGCCCAGGCTGCAGAGTGAGACTCCCTCTCAAAAAAAAGAAAAAAAAAAAGGAGCCTCCTTCTCTGACCGTGGCTGACTTCCGCCCTAAACCATATCCCTGAACCCGCCGGAAGGCCTGGTGCACAACAGACACTAAAAAACCGCTGGCTGAACACAGGGAGGAGCGGAAGCCTGTGGGCACTGATAAGGGCCGCATTACCTGATGCAATGGCCCAAAATGGAGTCGGTTTCACCCTGGACCCCAAAATGTCACCATTCTTTGGAGGAATCTCAGCTCCTCCCCTGGTCCTTGAGTTTTCCCCAACTGGGATTTCTCCCCCATTATCAGCGCCAAGCGTCTCATGGCCCCGCTACCTCCCTGCATTCAGGTCTTCGGGTCACTGCTCAGATGTCTCCACTCACAGCCTTCCCCGCCCCCTTCCCTGGTGTTATTTTCTTTTATGTTGTGCTGCAGAGGGAACTAGGAATTACATTATTTTAAGTCGATTAAAGTCGTCCTGCCCCCCCCCCACCCCCACCCCAGGCGGTGAGTTAGGCGGGACCAGGCTGTCTGTCTTGCTCTGGGCCAGCTGCACCCAGCGCAGAGCCACCCAGGCACACAGTAGGCGCCCAATAAAGACCTGTCCGGCATCTGGATGCCTCAGGCTGCACAGTGAAGGTGAGGGTGGCCTGCACGCTCTCAAACTGTAGGCTGCTCGGGCCGGGATGCGGAGGGCGCGGGCTCATTCATTCAATCAGCACTTATTGAGCGCCTTCTGTGTGCCTCGCGCTGCCAGATAACGGAGTCGGGCCTCGGCTAACGTGCGGGTAAAATCCACCAGACCACTGGCCGCCCAGCGCCGCCCCGCCCCGCCGCCCCGGGTCCTCTCTCAGCCCGCACCTACCTCCCGGGGAACCTTCGTCCCCCGACAGGCGCCGCTCCCCGCCCAACCGCCGCGTAGTCTCGACCCCACAGACGCGGCCTGGAGAGGCCCCGCTCAGCGCTGCTGGCCCACGCCCCGCCCACGCCCCTGCCCATTGGCCTCCCTGAGAGCTGCTGGCAGAACTTTCCATACTATTGGCTGCGGAACCTGCCACTCATATGCTACTCCACCTCTTCTACCGGCACAGGAAAGGGGTTTCCTCCCGCTGAGCGGCGGGCGCAGCCACCAAGCGGCCCGGACGGGAAACTCGGATCGGCGAGGAACGGTTCCGGCAGGATTGGGTTTCCAGAGCTGTCCAGGGGCATCTGGTGCTGAATCCCGCTTGGAAGGAGCTTGGAGGTGTGGACGGGAAGTGATTTCCAACGCAAGCGGCTCCTCTCTCAGCGTCCTCGCTGCTGATCCCCTTACGGACGGCTGAAGAAGCAGCTTCATCCCTTCAACAAATCTCTGTTGATAGGCAGGAGGAATAAGTCCAACAGATCGACAGTACATCACAGTGGCTACAGCTCGTGACAATGTATTGCAAACTGCAAAATTGCTGAGAAAGTAGATGTTACATGTTCAAACCATGAAAAAATAAGTATATGAGGTAACGCATAAGTTAAAAACCAAATCTTGGCAGGGCGCAGTGGCTCACACTTGTAATCCCAGCACTTTAAGAGACCGAGGCGGGAGGATCGCTTGAGTCCAGGAGTTCAAGGCCAGCCTGGGCAGCATAGTGAGACCCTATCTCTAAAAAAAAAAAAAATTTTTTTTTTTTTTAGACAGAGTCCTGCTTTTGTCACTCAGGCTGGAGTGCAGTGGCGCGATCTTGGCTCACTGCAACGTCCAACTCCCGTGTTCAAGCGATTCTCCTGCCTCATCCTCTCGAGTAGACGCAATTATAGTCGCATGCCACCACTCCAGCTAATTTTTGTGTTTTTAGTAGAGACGGGGTTTCACCATGTTGGCCAAGCTGGTCTCAAACTCCTGACCTCAGGTGATCCTCTTGCTTTGCGCTCCCAAAGTGCTGGGATGACAGGCATGAGCCACTGCACTTGGCCTGATGACTTGATTCCAACAAATAGAAAATGGCAAACGAATAGGATGTCGTTCTGCGATTAGGCTCTGAGAGACTGTGACTTCTGTTTTCCTAGCAGAGCCTGTCTCTCACCTTCTCAGCCTACACGCCTTGACAAAGCAAGCTAAGATGCTGGAGAGATCCACAGGGAAAGGAACTGAGAGTGTCCTCCAGCCAACGGTCAGCAAGGCAATGAGACCCTCAGCACAACAGCCCATAAGGAACCAAACGCTGCCTACAGTCATGACTATTATCATGGAAGAGGGTCCTGCTCCAGGTGAGCTTTTGATTGACGGCTTCACTTCAATTGCAACCTTTGAAAGACCCTAAAACAGGGCTGTATACAGCGGCTCACACCTGTAATCCCAGCACTTTGGAAGGCCGAGGTGGGCAAGTCAGTTAAAGTCAGGAGTTTGAGACCAGCCTGGCCAAGATGGCGAAACCCCATCTCTACTAAAAATACCAAAATTAGCTGGGCATGGTGGCGGGCACCTGTAGTCCCAGCTATTCAGGAGGCTGTGGCATCAGAATCATTTGGACCTAGGAGGCAGAGGTGACAGTGAGCTGAAATCATACCATTACACTCCAGCCTGGGCAACAGAGTGAGACCCTGTCTCAAAGAAAAGGAAGAGGCCAGGCGCAGTGGCTCAAGCCTGTAATCCCAGCACTTTGGGAGGCCGAGACGGGTGGATCACAAGGTCAGGAGATCAAGACCATCCTGGCTAACATGGTGAAAACTCGTCTCTACTAAAAATACCAAAAAAAAACTAGCCGGGCAAGGTGGCAGGCGCCTGTAGTCCCAGCTACACGGGAGGCTGAGGCAGGAGAATGGCGTAAACCCGGGAGGCGGAGCTTGCAGTGAGCTGAGATCCGGCCACTGCACTCCAGCCCAGGCAACACAGCGAGACTCCATCTCAAAAATAAAAAAGGAAGAAAGAAAGAGAGAGAGAGAGAGAGAGAGAGAAAGATAGGAAAGAAAGAATGAAAGAGGGAGATTGAAAGAAGAAAAGAAAGAAGGACAAAGACCCTGAAAACAGAAGACCCATATGAACTGCACCTGAATTCCTGATCCAGAGAAACTGAGATAATAAGTGCTGTTTCAAGCCACTTATTTTTGTGTTTGCTTGTATTTTGAGAGAGGGTCCTGCCCCATCACCCAGGCTGGAGTGCAATGGTGCAATCATAGTTCATTGTAGCCATGACCTCCAGGGCTCAAGCAGTCCTCCCATCTTAGCCTCCCGAGTACCTGGGAGCATGTGCCACCATGCCTAGCTAATTTTTTACCTAATGTCACACAAGCCAGTCTTGAATGCCTGGATTCAGGAAATCCTCCCACCTCAGCCTCCCAAAGTGCTGAGATTACAGGCATGAGCCACCATGCCTGGTGGCACTAAGTTTGGGGGGAATATTGTCATATGGCAATAGATAACTAATACACCTACATACCAGAAAAACTATAGGTCATACTAAGTTCTGTGAAGAAAGAAAGAGAGAGACTTCTGTGCAGGAATTAGCCAAGTCAAATATACTAAGAAGGCTGGGTGCAGTGGCTCGCACCTGTAATCCCAGCACTTTGGGAGGCTGAGGTGGGCAGACCACTTGAGGTCAGGAGTTCAAGACTAGCCTGGCCAACATGGTGAAACCCCGTCTCTACCAAAAATATAAAAAATTAGCAGGGCATGGCCAAGCACGGTGGCTCATGCCTGTAATCCCAGCACTTTGGGAGGCTGAGGCGGGCAGATCATGAGGTCAGGAGATCGAGACCATCTTGGCTAATACAGTGAAACCCCATCTCTACTAAAAAATACAAAAAAAATTAGCCAGGTGTGGTGGCGGGCACCTGTAGTCCCGGCTACTCGGGAGGCTGAGGCAGGAGAATTGCATGAACCCAGGAGGTGGAGCTTACAGTGAGCTGAGATCACACCACTGCACTACAGCCTGGGTGACAAAGCGAGACTCTGTCTCAAAAAAAAAAAAAAATTAGCAGGGCATGGAGGTGGGCACCTGTAATTCCAGCTACTCGGGAAGCTGAGGTAGGAGAATCGCTTGAACTTGTGAGGTGGAGGTTGCAGTGAGCCAAGATCATGCCACTGCACTCCAGTCTGGGCAGCAGAACAAGGCTCCATCTCAAAAAAAAAAAAAAAAAAGTACTGAGAAGTAGGGAGAGGAGACAGGATAGTTGACAAAAAGATGGAGAAGGGTTTGCTGCATTTGAGGAGTTGGAAAGCCAGCCTGGCTAAATGTCCGTGAACAGTGGGGAGATGGGAGATTAGGGACAGTCCCGTAGCCCGTGCTGTGGAACTTGGATGTTACCGTAAGTGCTGTGTGATTCACTGAAGGATGTTAAGTAGGTGAGGGTTGTCATCTAATTTTATGTCTTAAGATTATTTCGACTCGTGTGTAAAGAAAGCCTGAATTATAGAGAAGCAAGAATGGAAGCACGGAGACTACTTCAGAGTCCTCGGGGCAAGAGTTGGGCTGGGGGCCGGGCGCGGTGGCTCCAGCCTGTCATCCCAGCACTTTGGGAGGCCGAGACGGGCGGATCACGAGGTCAGGAGATCGAGACCATCCTGGCTAATACGGTGAAACCCCGTCTCTACTAAAAAATACAAAAAACTAGCCGGGCGACGAGACGGGCGCCTGTAGTCCCAGCTACTCGGGAGGCTGAGACAGGAGAATGGCGTGAACCCGGGAGGCGGAGCTTGCAGTGAGCTGAGATCCGGCCACTGCACTCCAGCCTGGGCGGCAGAGCAAGACTCCGTCTCAAAAAAAAAAAAAAAAAAAAAGAGTTGGGCTGGGTGCCTTGGCACACGCCTGCAATCCTAGCACATGGGGAAGCCAAGGAAGGAAGATCGCTTGAGCCCAGGAGTTCGAGACCAGCCTGGGCAACATAGTGAGACTATCTCTATTTCTAAGACTTGATGGTAGTTTAGCTGAGGGCATTGACAGGAGAAAGGACAGTGAGTGAGTTTGAGAAATATTTTGGAGGGTGAATTGACAGGACTTGGCACTGGTTTGTCTGTGTGGGTTGCAGGAGAAGGAGGTGTTGGGGATGACTTCTGGTTTTCTGCTCTGCGCCATCGGATGGATTCTGGTGCTCACTAAAATAGGAAAGACCGGAGGAGGCACAGAGATTGAAGGCGTCAAAAGACAGAGTTCAGTTTTGCAGAGGCTATAAATGAGACATCTACAAGTTCTTAGCATTTAATGCCATTTTCTGCCTGCGTGGAGCTGACATCGTCTTGTGGAACACGCAGTTTGTGGTAGCTATTTTTATTATCAGATGCAGAGTGATCCGACTCTGTTTCTGTTTTCCATAACTCATGACAAGAAAAAGATGGCTTGTAACACGAGCACACCAGGTAGACGCCACAGGACGACTACTTCCTAAGGGGAATTCACAGCATGCGATATTTATTCATGATTGTTTGGCGAATCAGGCTGCTCAGAGAAGGAGCTACATAAGCTTTGAGCTTTGATTCATTCAGCATGTGTTTTTGAAAACCTCCTGGCCGGGCGCGGTGGCTCAAGCCTGTAATCCCAGCACTTTGGGAGGCCGAGACGGGCGGATCACGAGGTCAGGAGATCCAGACCATCCTGGCTAACACAGTGAAACCCCATCTCTACTAAAAAATACAAAAAACTAGCCGGGCGAGGTGGTGGGCACCTCTAGTCCCAGCCACTCCGGAGGCTGAGGCAGGAGAATGGCGTGAACCCGGGAGGCGGAGCTTGCAGTGAGCTGAGATCCGGCCACTGCACTCCAGCCTGGGTGGCAGAGCAAGACTCCGTCTCAAACAAAAAAAAAAAAAAAAAGAAAAAGAAAAAGAAAAAAGAAAACCTCCTATGCTCCAGAAGCTATGTAGGAGCAGGTGTCTTCAGAGTGCAATAGAAAAAAACACTAAACAATAAAATAAAATAAAAGCAGCACAGTGACACGTGCCTATCATCCCAGCACTCTGGGAGGCTGAGGTAGGAGGATCTCTTAAGCCCAGGAGTTGGGAGACAAGCCTGAGCAAGATGATGAAACCCTATCTCTCTCTCAAAAAAAAAAAAAAAAAAACTGACACATTTGACTGCATTGAGTATTTCAAAAATCTTCCATAGTAAAAAAACACCATGAATGGGTTTAATAGACAAGAAACAGGCTGGGAGAAAAATGTTGATATTATAGGAGACAGAGCCCTTGATAGAAAATAAACATCCTCAAATAAAAATGGGAAGGAAGATGAATGAGCAGTTCACAGGAGAACCAATATAAGAGGTGAATAAATATAAGAAAAGAGTCTCAATCCAGGAAGATAATCACAAAAATACAAAATAAAACAAGACGCCGGGCACGGTGGCTCATGCCTTATAATCCCAGCACTTTGGGAAGCTGAGGCAGGAAGATCGTTTGAGCCCTGGAGTTCAAGACCAGCCTAAGCAACATAGTGAGACCCTATCTCTACAAAAAAAAAAAAAAATTAATTTCCCAGGTGTGGTAACGCACACCTGTCACCCCAGCTACTTGGAGGAGAGAGGATTGCTTGAGCCCAGGAGTTCAAGGCTACAGTGAACTATGATTCTGCCACTGACCTCCAGCCTGGACAACAGAGAAAGACCCTGTCTCAAAAACCGAAACAAACAAACAAACAAACAAGCAACAACAAAAAGTGCCAGGCACGGTGGCTCACGCTTGTAATCCCAGCACAGTGGGAGGCCAAGGCAGGTGGATCACTTGAGATCAGTTTGAGACCAGGCTGGCCAACATGGTGAAACCCTGTCTGTATTAAAAATACAAAAATTAGCTGGACCTGTAATACCAGCTAGGTGGGAGAATCACTTGAACCCAGGGGGCGGAGGTTGCAGTGAGCTGAGATTTGTCCACTGCACTCCAGCCTGGGCGACAAGAGCAAAATTCCATCTCAAAAACAAAAACAAAAAAAACAAACAAACAACGGACAAAATTTGAATATAGACTGTATATTAAATAATCATGTTATGCCAATATTCAGTATTGTTTAATTTCCTGAATTTAACAATTATGCTGTATTTATGTAACAGAATGTCCTTGTTCTTAGGAGATATACAATACAAGATGTCTGGAACTTTCATCTGAATTGTTCGGCAAAAAAAAATAATGATTATTATACACAGATACACACACATAAGAAGAAAAAAAGAAAATTTGGCAAAATGTTAAGAACAAGTGAATCTAGGTGAAGAGCATAAGAAAATTCATTGAAAGCCGGGCACGATGGCTCAGGCCTGTAATCCCAGCACTTTGGGAGTCTGAGGCTGGTGGATCACCTGAGGTCAGGAGTTCAAGACCAGCCTGACCAACATGGAGAAACCCCGCCTCTATTAAAAATACAAAATTAGCCAAGCGTGGTGGCGCATGTCCGTAATCCCAGCTACTCGGGAGGCTGAGGCGGGAGAATCACTTGAATCCAGGAGGCGGAGGTTGCAGTGAGCTGAGATGGCGCCATTGCACTCTAGCCTGGGCAACAAAAGTGAAACTCCATCTCAAAAAGAAAAAGAAAATTCACTGAAATATAAACGTGGTGTTTTCGTTTGTTTGTTTGTTTTTGGTTTTGGGTTTTTTTTTTTTTTTTTTTTTTTTGGAGACGGAGTCTCACTCTTGTCGCCCAGGCTGGAGTGCAGTGGTGCAATCTCAGCTCATCGCAACCTCCATCCAAGTTCAAGTGATTCTCGTGCCTCCATCTCCCAAGTATCTGGGACTACAGGTGCCCACCACCATGCTCTGCTAATTTTTTGTATTTTTAGTAGAAACGGGGTTTCTCCATGTTGGCCAGGCTGGTCTTAAACTCCTGACCTCAAGTGATCCTCCTGCCTCAGCCTCCCACAGTGCTGGGATGACAGGCGTGAGCCACCACGCCCCGCCGCACATGACATTTACCCATCACATCTTCTTAGACCCCTCTTGCTGTGACAGTTTCTCAGACATTCCTTGTATTTCATGACCTGGACAGTTTTGAGGACGACGGGTCAGATATGTTGTGGAATATTTCTTTTTTTTTTTTTTTTTTTTTTTGAGATGGAGTCTTGCTCTGTCACCCAGCCTGGAGTGCAGTGGTGTGATCTTGGCTCACTGCAAGCTCTGCCTCCCGGGTTCACGCCATTCTCCTGCCTCAGCCTCCCGAGTAGCTGGGACTACAGGCGTCCGCCACCACGCCCGGCTAATTTTTTTGTATTTTTAGTAGAGACGGGGTTTCCCTATGTTAGCCAGGATGGTCTCGATCTCCTGACCTCATGATCCGCCCGCCTCGGCCTCCCAAAGTGCTGGGATGACAGGCGTGAGCCACCGTGCCCGGCCTGGAATATTTCTTGATTGGAGGTTTCCTGATAGTTTTCTCACCGTTGGACTGGAGTTGTGTTTCTGTTGTTTGTTTTTGAGGAAGACTGCAGAAGTGAGGCTCCATCCTCCTCACATCATGTCAACATCCATGCAGTCAACAACTTACCACTATTGACACTGACTGGGTCACCTGGCTGACATATGTCAGGTTTTTCAACTGTAAAGATCCTTTTTTTTTTTTTTTTTTTTTTTGTGAGATGGGGTCTCCCTCTGTAGCCCAGGCTGGAGTTCAATGGCGTGATCTCAGCTCATTGCAACCCCCATCTCCCGGGTTCAAGCGATTCTCCTGCCTCACTCTCCCAAGTAGATGGCATTAGAGGCGCCCGCCACCATGCCTGGCTACTTTTTGTATTTTTAGTAGAGATGGGGTTTCACCATATTGGCCAGGCTGGAGTCTTACTATGTCACTTAAGCTGGTGTTGAACTCCTGGTCTCAAGTGATCGTCCTGACTCAGCCTCCGAAAGTGCTGAGATTACAGGCGTGAGCCACCAAGCCCAGCCTATTATTTCGTGTGTGTAGAGACAAAGTCTTCCCATGTTGCTCAGGCTGGTCTTGAACTCCTGGATTCAGGCAATCCATCCGCCTCAGCCTCCCGAATAGCTGGGACTATAGGTGTGTGTCACCACACCTGGCTAGCACTTGTTTTCCAGGTCCTTCAACTTGAGCTATTCTGGCATAGTTGTTTGCTATTATGGTTTTGTTTTGTTTGTTTTGAGATGGAGTCTTCCTCTGTTGCCCAGGCTGGAGTGCAGTGGCGCCATCTCAGCTCACTGCAACCTCCGCCTCCCGGGTTCACGCCATTCTCCTGCCTCAACCTCCCGAGTAGCTGGGACTACAGGTGCCCGCCGCCATGCCCAGCTAATTTTTTGTATTTTTAATAGAGACGGGGTTTCACAGTATTAGCCAGGATGGTCTCGATCGCCTGACCTCGTGATCCACCCGCCTCAGCCTTCCACAGTGCTGGGATTACAGGCGTGAGCCACTGCACCTGGCCGAAATGTCTTTCTAAGTGTTTTGCTCGTTAAGAGAATTGGGTCATCTCAACTATAAAAAAAACTTTATAGTTCGTGCTTTTTGCTTTCTCTCTAAGAAAATTTTGCCTACCCCAAAATAGACCCTATATTTTCTTCTGAAACACTTGTGTACCTTTTGCAGATTGTACTTGTATAACTCTCAAAAACAGGCACCACCCATCCATGGCATCAAACGCTAGCTCAGTGTCACCCTTCGGTAGGCAGTGAGTAGCAGGAGTGTGGGGGACTGCTTAGGTCTGGTTTCTCGGTGTAGGTGCCAATGATATGGGCGTGTTCCCCGCGCGAAAATAAATTCATCATGATGTTTACTTCTTTTGAGATGGAGTCTCGCTCTTGTTGCCCAGGCTGGAGTGCAGTGGCGCGATCTCGGCTCACTGCAACCTCCACTTCCTGGGTTCAAGCGATTCTCCTGCCTCAGTCTCCCGAGTAGCTGGGATTACAGATGCCCACCACCACACCCGGCTAATGTTGGTATTTTTTAGTAGAAATGGGGTTTCGCCATGTTAGCCAGGCTGGTCTCGAACTCCTGACCTCAGGTGATCCACCCGCCTCGGCCTCCCAAAGTGCTGGGATTACAGGTGTCAGCCACCACGCCCTGCCCGTGATGTTTGCTTATAATTTGAGCACTTTGGTGTAGGTATGTTTCACTTCCATTAAAAGCTTTAAAATGCCTGTAGTCCCAGCTACTCAGGAGGCTGAAGTAAGGGGATCACTTGAGCCCAGGAGCTCAAGGCTGCCGTGAGCTACGATGGTGCCACTGCACTCCAGCCTGGGGAACCTATCTCTTAAAAAAAAAAAAAAAAAAGAAGAAGAAGAAGAAAAAGAAGAAGACTGGCACAGTGGCACCCACCTGTAACTTTGGGAGACCAAGGTGGGAGGACTGCTTAAGGCCAAGAGTCTGAAACCAGCCTAGGCCACACCACAAGATCCCATCTCTAAAAAAAAAAAAAAAAAAAAAAAATTATCCAGGCATGATGGCTCTACTAGAAATACACAGCCAGACGTGGTGGTGTGTGACTATACTCCCAGCTACTCTGGAGGCTGAGACATGAGAATCACTTGCACCCAGGAGGCGGAGGTTGCAGTGAGCCGAGATCATGGCACTGCGCTCTAGCCTGGGGGACGGAGCAAGACTCTATCTCAAAAAAAAAAAAAAATTAAAATTAAAATTAAAAAATAATAAATAAGTAAATAAAAATTTATACAGGTTGAAAAGGCACAGTTAACAAAAGAGAGGGAGACAGAGGAACAGGGCTCCCCAAGTCTACCTGGGCTTGGCAAGAATTCAGGACCATCCTGAGCTGATGAGAATTTCTGGTTTCTGGTGGGCTTCGCTCGTCCTCGCGCGCCCAGGTTACCGCGTCTCATGTCGTTGACCCTGCATCCCACAGCTATGCAGGGCCAGCCTGGCTCCCTGCTCCACTGCGTGCATCCTCTTGGCTCCATCAAAGCACGAGCACCCGGTAGGGCATCCCTGCTTCGGGGGACGTTTTCTCCGTGTCATTCTGAAAGGAGACCCGCTTCTAAGAGCAAATCACTAGGAGCCGGGCGGTCCCTAGGCTCTGGCCCGGGCGGCTGCAGGAGGAGCCACGCCTTGTCGATGGCAGCCCCGGCAGCTGCGGACACACGTGGGTGTCCGCGGCTACCGCGCCCCCTGGCGGCTCCGTACGGAATCGCCCCGGCTCCCCATTTCCGAGTCCACATCCCAGGTGTTTGGTCTCCAACCCAATATTAATTTATTTATATTAATTAATTAATGTATTTATTTAGAGTCGGAGTCTCGCTCTGTTGCCCAGGCTGAAGACCGGGTGTTTGGTCTCCAACTCAATGTTAATTTTTTTATTATTTATTTATTTATTTATTTAGAGGCGGACTCTCGCTCTGTTGCCCAGGCTGAAGACGGGGTGTTTGGTCTCCAACTCAATGTTAATTTTTTAATTAATTATTTATTTATTTAGAGGCGGACTCTCGCTCTGTTGCCCAGGCTGAAGACCCGGTATTTGGTCTCCAACCTAATGTTAAATTTTTTTTTATTATTTATTTATTTAGAGGCGGAGTCTCGCTCTGTCGCCCAGGCTGAAGTGCAGTGGCACAATGTCGGCTCACTGCAACCTCCAACTCCCGGGTTTAAGCGATCCTCCTGTCTCAGCCTCCCGAGTAGCTGGGATTACAGGCGTGCACCACCACACCCAGCTAATTTCGTATTTTTAGTAGAGATGGGGTTTCTCCATGTTGGTGAGACTGGTCTCGAACTCCTGGTCTCAGTTGATCCTCCCGCCTCGGGCCTACCTAAGTGCTGGGATGACAGGCATGAGACACTGTGCCTGGCCTTTTTATTTTATTATTTTTTATTATTTTATTTGAGACAGTCTCGCTTTGTTGTCCAGGCTGAAGTGCAGTGGCGTGATCTCGGCTCACTGCAACCTCTGCCTCCCAGTTCAAGCGATTCTCCTGCCTCAGCCTCCCGAGGAACTGGGATTACAGGTGCCTGCCACCATGCCCAGCTAATTTTTGTATTTTTAGTAGAGATGGAGTTTCACCATGTTGGCCAGGTTCATCTCGATACCATAGTAAGGCAGGAGGAAGGAAGGGAAGAAGTGAGGAAAGGGAGGGAGGGAGGAAGGAAAAGAGGGAAGGAGGGCACATGTACCCCTGAATCTAAAATTTAAAAATAGGCTGGGTGCGGTAGCTCATCCCTGTAATCCCAGCAATTTGGGAGGCCGAGGCGGGTGGATCACTTGAGATGAGTTGGAGACCAAATTGGCCAACAAGGCAAAACCCCATCTCTACTAAAAACACAAAAATATTAGCCAGGCATGGTGGCGCACGCCTGTAATCCCAGCTACTGTTGAGGCTGAGGCAGGAGAATTGCTTGAACCCAGGAGGTTGAGGCTTGCAGTGAGCTGAGATCGCGCCACTGCACTCCAGCGTCGGTGACAGAGTGTGACTCTGTCTCAAAAAATAAATAAAATTTGAAAGTAATAAATAAAATTAGCTGGGCGTGGTAATCTATGCCTGTAGTCCCAGCTACTTGAAAAGCTGAGGTGGGAGGATCATTTGAGTCCAGGAGGTTGAGGCTACAGTGAGCTATGGTCATGCTGCTGCACTCCAGCCTGGGCAACAGAGCCAGACCCTGTCTCTAAAAAGAATAATTTGAAATAAGATATTTTTGCCGGGCGCGGTGGCTCAAGCCTGTAATCCCAGCACTTTGGGAGGCCGAGATGGGTGGATCACGAGGTCAGGAGATCGAGACCATCCTGGCTAACACGGTAAAACCCCGTCTCTACTAAAAATACAAAAAACTAGCCGGGCGAGGTGGCGGGCGCCTGTAGTCCCAGCTACTCCGGAGGCTGAGACAGGAGAATGGTGTAAACCCGGGAGGCGGAGCTTGCAGTGAGCTGAGATCTGGCCACTGCACTCCAGCCTGGGCGACAGAGCGAGACTCCGTCTCAAAAAACAAAAAAAAGAAGTAAGATATTTTTGAAAGATGGAGAACAGGATGGGGAAGGTCACTTCATTTGAGTTTTTTTTGTTTTTTTTTTTTTCTTTTGAGACGGAGTCTCGCTCTGTCGCCCAGGCTGGAGTGCAGTGGCGTGATCTCAGCTCACTGCAAGCTCCACCTCCCGGGTTTAGGCCATTCTCCTGCCTCAGCCTCCCGAGTAGCTGGAACTACAGGTGCCCACCACTGCGCCCAGAGAATTTTTTGTATTTTTAGTGGAGACGGGGTTTCACCGTGTTAGCTAGGATGGTCTCGATCTCCTGACCTCGTGATCCGCCCGCCTTGGGCTCCCAAAGTGCTGGGATTACAGGCGTGAGCCACCGCACCCGACTTATTTTAGGTTTTCATGTTACTCAGTTTGGGGTGAAATCTTTTCCTTCAAAGATACCGGCACATTCCAGAGCCAGTGACAAATTGTTTTCCCTAATGCCAAAACGGTTTGGGACATGGATTTATTTGACACATTTATCTAGAGAGTATTATGTGGCTGGGCTTCTCCTCCTCTGTGCTATGGACATTTGGGGCTGAATTATTCTCTGGAGTGGGGGCATCTGGGGCACTGCAGCGTGCTGAGCAGCGTCCCTGGCCTCCACCCACTCCATGCCAGGCGTACTCCCCAGTCGTGACAACCACAGATGTCCCCAGACATCACCCTGTGTCCCGGGGAGGACAACTGCCCCCATTGAGAAGCACCAATTCTGCAAAAGAGAAAACCACTATTTGTTTCCTCCGCATTGCTTCCTGGGACTTACTCTGGAGGGATTTGCCACATAGCCCCTGCAGGGTCAGGTTTTGTAGGAACCGCACCCCAAGGGTGCAGAGAAGTAGAGGGCAGAGCCTTCCTAATTCCATGATTACACTTAGAGGTTCAACCTACTCCTGGAGCCCCGAGTCACGACTTACACAAAACCCAAGTTTAATTACCATTTCTTTGCTCCGTGCATCTCTGACAGGAATATTCAGAAATACCCTATTTCTAACTTGTGTGGGATCGAGCAGCCATTATCTATGACATGCTTCTCACCAAGTCGCACAGAGAAGCTGCTGGTTCTGGGATGACAGCTCCCTCTCACCGCCCCTCCTCTTCTCCACCCTGTGGTGATTCCAAAACAGAAACTTTCTGGAGTCTCTCAAAGGCTTGGGCTGGGTTTGGGGTCAACCGGGAAGAGGCTGTCCAGGCTTTCCGGGTGATGGACACGAGATGGGAGGAAATAAGCCGAGGTTGTCTACGAAGACTGAAGGGCGTGTCAGCTGCGGCTGGGCTACATGCCTCCTGCGACAGTGTCCGCAGGTGTTTCCCGTAGTGGGATTCTCCAAACAGGGGCATCGCCATCACCTGGGCTGTTTGACTTACACTGCGGATCCAGCCGGGTACAGTGGCTCACACCTGTCATCCCAGCACTCTGGGAGGCCGAGATGGGTGGATCACCTGAGGTCAGGAGTTCAAGACCGGCCTGGCCAAGGTGGTGAAACCCCGTCTCTATCCAAAATACAAAAATTAACTGGGCGTGGTGGCGGGTGCCTGTAGTCCCAGCTACTCGGGGAGGTTGAGGCAGGAGAATCGCTTGAACCTGGGAGGTGGAGATTGCAGTGAGCCAAGATCGCGCCATTGAACTCCAGCCTGGGCAGCAATAGCGAAACTCCATCTCAAAAAAAATAAATAAGATGCAGATCCGATGGGAGTGGAGGGGCTGGCTAAATACAAGAAGCAGGACACAGAGGGACCATTGGGTCTTCAATTTGGTGGGCATCAGAGTCACCCAGAGGGTTTGATGAACATACCACTGCGGCCCACACACATATCTAATTTTTTTTTTTTTCTTTTGAGACAGAGTCTCACTTCCTCTGCCGCCCAGGCTGGAGTGCAGTGGACCGCCCACCTTGGCCTCCCAAAGAGTTGGGATTACAGGCATGAGCCACCGCGCCTGGCCTATTTTTTATTTTTTGTTTTTGTTTTTTTTTTTTTTTTGAGACGGAGTCTCGCTCTGTCGCCCAGCCTGGAGTACAGTGGCCGGATCTCAGCTCACGGCAAGCTCCGCCTCCCGGGTTTTACACCACTCTCCTGCCTCAGCCTCCCGAGTAGCTGGGACTACAGGCGCCCGCCACCTCGCCCGGCTAGTTTTTTGTATTTTTTAATAGAGATGGGGTTTCACGGTGTTAGCCAGGATAGTCTCGATCTCCTGACCTCGTGATCCACCCATCTCGGCCTCCCAAAGTGCTGGGATTACAGGCTTGAGCCACCGCACCCAGCCCTATTTTTTATTTTTTGAGACAAGGTCTTGCTCTTTTGCCCAGGCTGGAGTGCAGCGGTGTGATAATGACTCACTATAACCTCAAACTCCCAGGCTCCAGTGATCCTCCTGCCTCAGCCTCCTGAGGAGCAGGGATTATAAATGAGCACCATCATGTCTGGCTAATTTTTTTTTTTTTTTTTTTTTTTTTGGTACAGAAGGAGGCTCACCATCGTATTTTTTGTTTTTGAGATGGAGTCTCGCTCTGTTGCCCAGGCTGGAGTGCAGTGGTACGATCTCGGCTCACTGCAACCTCTGCCTCCCAGGTTCAAGCGATTCTCCTACCTCAGCCTTCCAAGTAGCTGGGATTACAGGCGCCCACCACCACGCCAGGCTCATTTTTGTATTTTTAGTACATGGTTTCACCATGTTGGCCAGGCTAATCTCGAACTCCTGACCTCAGGTGATCTGCCCGCCTTGGCCTCCCAAAGTGCTGGGATTACAGGTGTGAGCCACTGAGCCCAGCTGAGGGTCACCATCTTGCCCAGGCTGATCTTGAACTCCTGGGCTCAAGCCATTCCCCTTCCCCAGCTTCTCAAAGTGCTGGGATTGCAGGTGTGAGCCACTGCGCCTGCCTGGAGTGTCTGATTTAGGCCTGGGGTGGGGCCCAAGACTTAAGAGTTTCTACCGCGCCTCCAGGACACGCTGCTGCTGCTGAGCTGAGGACAGTCTAAAAAGCATCGCTCATCCAGGGTTCCCCTTCCATCGCCCAGGCTCTGTGGACGCTGGGGCCAGATCATTCTCTGGGGTGGGGCTGTCCTGGGCCCTGCAGGGGGCTGAGCAGCATCCCTGGCCTCTACTCCCACCATTAAAGCAACCACTCATGTCACCAGATAGTGCCCAGCTAAGCGTGCCCTGGGGAAAGAGCCACCCAGGTGAGAAGCTCTGCCGGAGACCTGAAGTGCCCATCTGTCTCCCACAGCCAGGCCTCTTCAGCACTAGACCCGGCAACTCCGGGTTAGCTGTTCTTTTCATTTGGTGACTTTTTGGTGTGTGATTTTTGGGAGCTGACAGAGGTCGCGGCTGAACCTGAAACTCCACCCCTGCAGATCTCAGTTCTTCCTGCGATTGCAGGGGTGGAGAAGAGGGGTGCTGGAGGCAGGGTCCTGAGCCAGAGGCCCCGCCAGGTTCAGACGCTCACAGGTGGGGTGACCTTGGGCCTGACAGCCAGGCGTCGGTTTCTCTGTCTCTAGCATGAGGGTGCCGGTGCCCAACCTTGGCTTGTGGGAAACAGGAATTCACAGTCCACCAAAGTTTAGGTGACCTTCAGGGAGCTGTTCTTTCATTTTTATGTTTTTGAGACGTAGTCTCACTCTGTTCCCCAGGCTGGAGGGTAATGGTGTTATCCCAGCTCACTGCAACCTCCATCTGCCGGGGTCCAGCGATTCTCATGCCTCTGCCTCCTGAGTAGCTGGGATTACTGCCACCATGCCCAATTTTTTTTTTTTGTATTTTTAGTAGAGATGGGGTTTCATCATGTTGGCCAGGCTGGTCTTGAACTCCTCACCTCAAGTGATCCACCTGCCTCAGCCTCCCAAAGTCCTGGGATGACAGGCGTGAGCCACCACACCTGGCCCAGGGAGCAGCTTCTATGTTCACGACAAAACCCTGTGCAGCATCCTAGGGTTGGGGCCGAGAGAGGCCCGAACGCTTTCTGGGTTCCTTCCTGCCTGGGACCATTCTCTCAACTGGAGCCGATGCGAAAGGGAGGTGCCTTTGGTTACAGAATACAGAATTTACAGAGTTACGATATGCTAGAAAAGCAACAGGCAAGGCCAGGCGTGGTGGCTCACCCCTGTAATCCCTGTACTTTGGAAAGCCGAGGCGGGCAAATCACCTGAGGTTGGGAGTTCGAGACCAGCCTGACCAACACGGAGAAAACCCGTCTCTACTAAAAATACAAAAAGTTAGCTGGGCGTGGTGGTCCATGCCTGTAATCCCAGCTACTCGGGAGGCTGGGGCAGTAGAATCACTTGAACCCGGGAGGTGGAGGTTGTGGTGAGCCAAGGTCGCGCCACTGCACTCCAGCCTGGGCATCTAGGGCAAAACTCGTCTCAAAAAAAAAAAAAAAAAAGAAAGAAAGAAAAGAAAAGCAACAGACCATACGATCACTCTCTGCTGAGGACCGAGGCATCTCACCCCACCCTGGGATGACCCTCTGCACCAGGACGCAGCTGGGGGTGGAGGCAGAGGGAAGGGAGACAGCAGAGGGTAGAGGCTGAGTGTCCGGAACCTCCCACGACCCGTGACCCAGGAAGTGCGGCTCCAGGTGTCGCCGGGACTTCCTCACAAGCAGCGCAGGTGCCGTGCCAACTCCGTGGCAGGGGTTTTCTTGAGGTCTGGGGTTGGGGGTATCGGTGGCGCCAAGGGCAACACGCAGACAGACAGAGGTCACAATGCCTATTTATTCCTCACACGTCACGCCCTGCACCCCGGGTGGGCTCGGCACACACCTCACCACCGTGAGGGGCCGCAGGGCGGCGGCTCCCGTTCCTACTGTTACCTACGACACACGGTACTGCGCCTACCTCACAGACGGCCAAGAGCCAGGCAGCCCCAGGACGCTCTGACTGACAACCCTGCGGCCGGGACCACGGCGCATGGGCTCACCTGCCACCCCCAGGCCTCAGGAACTGAGAAAGGGCCCCTGCTGTCCGGCTATCTGGCTGCTTTCCTGGTGGCTGTTTTAGGGCCAAGGTGGGTGGCACCTGAGGTGCCCCGTGGCCTCCACCCAGAACAGGAGGGGTAAGCTTCCTGGGGGGTCCCTGGGTCCATGAAACACCCAGGACAGAAGGACAGCAGCACGGGACAGACAGAAACGGCCCAGCTGCCTTCCCTGTGCCCGGGGCTAAGGCGGCCGGGACAGAAGGTCATGATGTCGCCCTGGTTCTCAGTCACGAGGACCAGAAAATGAGGCTGGGAGGAGGGAAACGCGTCTGTCAACACGCCCAACTGGAGAAAAGTCACAGAAACTGGTCCTATGCACCCAGGACAGCTCCTGGGCTGCAGAGGCCGGGGATGACCACAGCCGTCTCTGAGGTGTCTGCCACTAAAGAGTTCCTCATGCAAACACACATGGCCCATGGCGCGCAGGCCGCGGCTGGCAGTGAGCTCTTCTGAGCAGGCGCGGGGCCAGGGTGGCCGGGAGGTCGACTCGGAAAGCGGCTTCTCACGGACGGGAGAGTTCTTGCAGACAGACCACGGGATGGGGGGCGGGGGCTGTAAAAGGCTTTGGAAGCCACACGGCTGAACGTGAAACCGGTCGCTTCTCCGAGAGCGGCCCGGGAGTCCCCCAGGATTCTAGAAAACACTCAGGTGACTGAGCTTTCTTGGGGCTGGAAGGGAGGTCGCTGCTGGTCTGCGCTCAGCTTGCTGGCTCTCAGTTCAAGAAGGGTTTGGGGGCTGTCAGGGAGTTACAAAAAGGGAGTGGAGGAGGACAGAGATAAAAGGGGAAAATCCATCTTGACATGCAGGTCCGAGGTCTCTCTCTTCCCCTCTCTCGGGCAGTCCAACAGGAGGAAATGGCAGACAACCAGAAGGCTTCCAGTCAGCCGGGGAAGGACGCGATCGCACCGGGAGCGGCTGGAGGGGGACAGACGTGAAGGCAGTCAGAGCGCGGGCGGGGACCGAGGCTGGACTGTGGGCTCCAGGCAGCAGGAGAGGCCCAGAGGGGACGGTCCTTACTGCCAGCAGCCGGGGCCACAGCGGCTATCTCAGTGAACGTCAGCGCCACAGCCACGCCAGAAGCGTTCCAGACACTCGGGGCCATGTGTGGCTGGTGGCACAGGGGACATCGTCATGACCTAGAAGGGTCTACAGTGTGGTGGTACTTTGTGTATGAGGTTACCTTGGTAAAAAATCCACCTCAACTATTAAAAAAAAAAAAGGAAAAATAAAAGCTTATTTAAAAAAAAAAAAAAAGGAAAGACTGGAAGAAAAGGCGGCCGAAATATTCATGTTGGTTGCTCTGGGTGAAAAGATTAAGGCTGGGCTGAATGCAGGGCTCACACTTGTAATCTCAGCACTCTGGGAGGCTGAGGCGGGAGGATCGCTTGAGCCCAGGAGTTGAGGCCACTGGGCAACATAGTGAGATCCTATCTCTAAAGAAAATACAAAAATCAGCCAGGCGCAGCAGCATGCGCCTGGAGTTCCAGCTACTTGGGAGGCTGAGGTGGGACACTTGAGCCCACGAGGTTGAGGCTGCAGTGAGATGTGACTGTACCACTGCCCTCCAGCCGGGGTGACAGAGCAGGATGTTCTCAAAAAAAAAAAAAGATTAAGATTGTTCTTGCTGCTTTTGAACATCTTTGTCCTTCAAATTTGTCTACAGTAATTACGGTTTAAAAATGAAAGAGTGTGTGTATGAGGAGGGGACGATGACAAAATCAAGAGGCCACGTCAGAGCAGAATGAAAACACCTCCTGGGAGGCCCGGAGCCTCCCGCCCCCAGGGAGCCGGTGTCTGCTGGAGACGGGCAGGACTGAACTCAGGGGCCCTGGGGAAGGAAACCAAGCCAGCCCAGACACCAGCCCCTCCCCTAATCCCCACCCAGACCCCAGACGCCAGCCCTTCTGGGAAGCCGTGGCTTCCCCCTCATCTCCACCCAGCCCTGATCCACAGATGGGAAACAGGAGTGGGGAGCAGGACTTGGTGGCCACCTGGAAAGGGGCCCAATGCCCAGAGATGCCCCCGCCTGCCTCGGTGGTTCAGGGCGATCTTCTGAGCTGGATGCACCCAGGACTCACTGTCCAGTGTCCAGACAGGCTCTGCAGCTGGCTGCCCTCACCGCTGGGCACTCATGCGGCGTCACTCCTGCTGACCGCCCCCCCAGCCCCCGGGCGCTCACGCGGCGTCACTCCTGCTAGTAGCAGCGTCACTCCTGCTGGTCGCCCTCCCAGCCCCCCGGCCCCGGGCACTCACACGGCGTCACTCCTGCTGGTCGTCGTTGCTGGCGCTGGGCGTCCGACTCCGGATCTGGCTCCTGAGCTGCTCTATCAAATCTGGGTTCTGCTGCTGCATCTGCTGGGCAAACTGCTGACCCCTGCGGGGAGGGTGCACGGCGCTCAGTCGGGGCCAGGAACCTGCCTGCTGCCTCCGTCCATCCCCAGCTGACCCCTCAGGCCCTCCGCCCCGAAGACAGGTCTGACCCCTCGCCAGAGGATGCCAGACCCTTCGGAGCAGGGAATGCAACACTTCCGCTCTCCTCCTTCCCTTCCACCTGCGAGCCCCGCCCGCCACCCATGTCCTTCTCGAGGCAGGTCCACTCACGCCTGGATGAGGCTGGCCAGGTCGCTCTGCGAGGGGCTGGTGCCGGGAGTTCCCAAGGGGTTGTTGCCACCCGAAATCATGCCGGACATGCTGCAGGACAGAGCGCGTGACTCGCCGCCGGGACAGCCCGACCGCCATCCCCACCGCAGCCCCTCGCAGTGGCCCGGGAGAGAATCCCTCTCAGCCCTTCACCTTCCCCCGCGGGAGAGGATTCTCTCTCACCACCCGGCGGGCCTCCTGGGCCCAAACCCACCCTGTGAGTCTCACCCGCTTTCCCGGACACCCTTCCTTCTTTGGCCTAAAGACCATGGTGCTCAGCCAGGGGGTGATCCTGCCCCCAGAGGACCCCTGCAGTGGCAGCCAACATTTTCAACAGCCATGATCGGGTTATGCCAAGACGGGGCGGGAGGGGGCTCCTGACATGGACTGGGTGGAGGCTAGAGACGCTGCTAGGACCCTGCAGTGCCCAGGACGGCCCCGCTCCAGAAACTGGTCCAGCCCAAATGGCCACGGTGCTGTGGCTGGGAAACTATGCTTTTAGATTTGACCATGGGCCAGCCACAGTGGCTCACACCTGTCATCCCTGTACTTTGGGAGGCCGAGGTGGATGGATCACCTGAGGTCAGGAGTTCAAGACCAGCCTGGCCAACATGGTGAAACCCCCATCTCTACTAAAAATGCAAAAATTAGCCAGGCGTGGTGGCGGGCGCCTGTAATTCCAGCTACTCGGGAAACTGAGACAGGAGACCCACTTGATCCCGGGAGGCAGAGGTTGCAATGAGCCAAGATGGTGCCACTGCACTCAAGCCTGGGTGACAGAGTGAGACTCCGTTTCAAAAAAAAAAAAAAAGATTTCACCATGAAAACAGGTGAGCAGTTCCCCAGTAAGCACAGAGTTCACTGGGGAGTTACCACATGAGCCAGCAACTGCACTCAGAGGTTTACACACAAGAGAAAAGAACAGGATTCACACAGATGCTTGCACACCCATGCTCAAGCAGCACCGCCCACAACAGACAAAAGGTAAAAACAGCCCAAATGTCCACGGATAGATGTGTGGATCAGCACAGCGTGGTCCATCTACAATGGAATATTACTTGGCCACGAAAAGGAGCGAGGCCCTGACCCAGGCCCCCGCGCAGATGCACCTGGAGGACGTCACGCTCAGTGAGAGACGTCAGACACAAAAGACCACGCAGTGTGTCATCCTGTTTCTGTGAAATGTCCAGGACAGGCCCAGCCACAGAGACAGGAAGGGGGTGCGGGGCCGTCAGGGGAGGGACGGGAGAGGGTTGGGGAGTGACAGGTGATGGGAAGGGGCTTCTTTCGGGGGTGAGGAAGATGGGCTGGCGCTCAGTGGTGGTGACAGCTGCATGACAGTGTGAATGTACGTAACGCCATTAAGTTGTGTGCTTTAAAGTGGCTAGTTTTATGTCAGGTGAATTTTCCCACAGCAGAAGGAAACGTAACCACAACACGACGCGGAGGAGCCCGGCTGTCACTTACAGCTGCTGAATCTGGGGGTTGTTCATTAGGTTTGAAGCCTGAAGAACAGAACAAATTTGTCAGGAAGAGAAAGGTCCAGGCACATCACCCTCCTTCATCAGACACTTTCCATCTTCACCAGCCTCGACCCCTGGCGCCAGCACGCCAGCGAACAGTAAGAGCCGGGCATCTGGTCTTTCATACCCTTTTCCCTACATTCTCGTCCCCCCACCCACGAGCTGTGACCTCCACATTCTGACTTAAATCCTGTTTTGGGTTCCTGCTTTAGCAGCGTTCTCTCACTGGCTGCACGGTTTCGCCGTGTGGATGTGTTTCGTTCTTTTAGCTGCTGTGTCTACTTCAGCAGATTTGGTTCCAGTTTTGTTCTATCAATCAACAGCACTGTGGCCGGGCGTGGGGGCTCACGTCTGGAATCCCAGCACTTTGGGAGGCTGAGGCAGGCAGATCGCTTGAGGTCAGGAGTTCGAGACCAGCCTAACCAACATGGTGAAACCCCATCTCTACTAAAAATATGAAATTAGCCGGGTGTGGTGGTGCGCACCTGTAATCCCGGCTACTCGGTGGGCTGAGGCAGGAAAATTGCCTGAATCTGGGAGGCGGAGCTTGCAGTGAGCCGAGATCGTACCACTGCACTCCAGCCTGGGTGACAGAGCAAGACTCCGTCTCAAAAAAGAAGTAAAAAGAAAAAAAAAAAGAAAGAAAGAAATAGCACTGTACTGGGCACTTTCTCATGTTCACTTTCCACTTGGGATTATTCCTTTGGACCTGTTGAAAACAGGTGGCTCAGAGGTGTGGCAAACTCTGTGTAAAGGGCCAGTGTGTAAATACTCTCAGCCTTTCCAGACTTGGGGTGCCTGATCCCACTACTCAGCTCTGCCGCTGTATCATAAAAGCCACCACTGACACTAGAAGTATGAATGGGCATGGCTGTGTGTCAATAAAACTTTATTGGTCAGGCACAGTGGCTCACACCTGTAATCCCAGCACTTTGGGGAGCCGAGGTGGGCAGATCACAAGGTCAGGAGTTCGAGACCAGCCTGGCTAACATGGTGAAACCCCATTTCTACTAAAAAATACCAAAATTAGTTGGGTGTGGTGGTGGACACCTGTAATCCCAGCTACTACTCAGGAGGCTGAGGCAGGAGAATCGCTCGAACCTGGGAGACGCAAGAGAGCGAGACTCCATCTCAAAAAAAAAAAAACTTTATTAACAGAACCCAGTGGTGGGCCTTATTCTGCCAACCTCAGATGTCTAAAGGGAAAAGGAGTCTGTGCCATGGCCAGGCTGAGAGGCCCCGTGGAGGGCTGGGGCCCGCTCACCCTCCGTCCATGGTGAGGGAGCACACATCCCCTGGCGGCCTGGCCAGCGGCCGAGGGTAACAGTAAGAGGTGTGGCCTCTGCGAATGGCACGGCCCAGGCAGGGCTCCTGGCGCAGCTGGGTCATTTTTCTGACGGCCAGTGAGGCTGAGGGCTTTTCTCCCCCTAACAGCCTTAGGCAAGTCCCTGCACCCTGAGGCCATGGAGCCTGCAGAGTGGTCCCAGGGCACACAGACCTCCCAGGAAATAAACATGCGTGTGTGGGTGGGTGGCTCTCTAAGGATCCCAGTCAAGGGATCCCTGCCAAAGACCCTGCCAAAGACCATCCCTGCCAAAGACCATCCCTCTGGAAGAATGAGTGCCCGGGCATTGGGAGGTCCACCTGTGCCCAGGGCGCCCGGCGCTCTGCTTCCCTTGCCTGAACCATATCTGCTTCCCTTGCAGGCAGACATGGCTATATTGTGATCAGTGTCTCTGCACTGCGAGGAGGCGCCCACGCCGGGTGGGGTAGGGGTGTGACCTCCCCAGGCTATTCCGCCAGGAGAGCCAGGATGCAGTTTTCAGTGCTCACTACTGATGCGTCTTGCTTGGGACATCAACATCGGGGACACCTTTGATCGTCAAAGCTGAGGGTGGGGGTGCTTCTGACATGGGGTGGGTGAGGCCAGGGATGCTGCCAGTGCCCCGCGGTGCCCGGGATGGCCCCACAGACAAGAACCATCTGGTCCCAGACGCCAGCAGTGCCGAGGCAAGGAAGCCCTGGCCAGCAGCGGTGACACAGAAGATGCAGGCCTGGGGCGTGGCACAGATACCATGGACAGGGAGGAGGGGCGAGCCCTTACCATGCTCATGAAGCCAGGGTTGTTCAGCAGGCCGGCGATGTCGAAGCTGCCCACGCCTCCCGTCTGAGGATGAGAACAGCCCTGGTTAGTGCGGCCTGGACCAGAGGCCACGATGAATAAGCTCCCTGGAACCCAGAAACAACGGCCCCCCACGGGCTCAGACATTCAATCAACCCTGCGGCCAGAGGGTGCTTTGAGGCAGGCAGCACGAAGCACAGCCCCACCGCCCGGGGTGGAACATTCTATCCCGTGTTTATCTCCCGCACAGCCCAACCGCCCGGGGACACAGTCTCTCATCCCGTGTTTATCCCTCGCACAGCCGACCGCCGGGGGACACGGTCTCTCATCCCGTGTTTATCCCTCGCACAGCCGACCGCCGGGGGACACAGTCTCTCACCCCGTGTTTATCCCTCGCACAGCCTGACCGCCGGGGGACACAGTCTCTCATTTCGTGTTTATCCCTCGCACAGCCGACCGCCGGGGGACACGGTCTCTCACCCCGTGTTTATCCCTCGCACAGCCCGACCGCCGGGGGACACGGTCTCTCACCCCGTGTTTATCCCTCGCACAGCCCGACCGCCGGGGGACACGGTCTCTCACCCCGTGTTTATCCCTCGCACAGCCCGACCGCCGGGGGACACGGTCTCTCACCCCGTGTTTATCCCTCGCACAGCCCGCCGCCGGGGGACACGGTCTCTCATCCCGTGTTTATCCCTCGCACAGCCCGACCGCCGGGGGAAACGGTCTCTCATCCCGTGTTTATCTCCCGCACAACTCCACAGGCCGGGGATGGCACAGTCTATTATCCTGTGTTTATTTCCTGTATTCTGCCACTTTGATACCTTGGGGCCTTGCTGGCCTGGCAGAGCCGCCCCCTCCTAGAGTAGCCAATTCCCAGAGACAGCAAATGACTCACCTAGAAATGCACCTTTGAAATACAAACCAACCCAGAACCCACACCCTCAGCACCTCCCCCATCACCCAGGGCCACAATGCACCTGCCCCACTCACCCCCAGGCCAGGAACCAGGCAACCAGTGGCAGCCCTCAGGCCTGGGTCTAATGAGAGGGCTCCAACCCGCCAACCCTAAGCCTCCTCACCTGGCCCCGCCGCAAAACCCACATCGAGCGTCCTGTCTGTGCCCCTCCCTCCGCCTCCCCTCGCAGGCCTGCAGCCGGCCTACTGGTTCCAGGGGTCTGGGGCATGAACCTCCTCCTCACGACAGTCACTTCTACGCCTGTGCATCTCACCACCGACCAAAACAGACCCCGGACCTTCACGACACCCAGGTTAGGCCAAGCGCCGCTGGTGCGCCCGAGGCCCTGTCCCCCACCTGCACAGTCAGCCCCACTCCACGTTCTGGAGCCACTCGCCCCGCTGCACTCACGGGGCTGGGGGCCTCCCGCAGCTTCAGCTCCGCTATCTTGAGGTTGGACTTGTACGTCTCGTTGTCAGGGTCCAGCTCCAGGGCCTTCTTGTAGTAGGCCACAGCCTCCACGTGCTTGTTCAGGCTGGAGAGCGCCAGGCTGGAGGACAGCACCAGGCACGGCCTGTTCCCGTCTGCCCAGCTCCAGGAGGCCCTGCCCAAGCCCTCGTCCCCAGTGGTCCCAGCAATCCCCAAACCGCCTCGGATGGTGGCACCCCCTGCCCACTGTCAGCTGGGTGGAGACAAACCTGGCTTTCTAGGGGCCCAGGGGCGGGACCAAGGGAGACAGACATGAGAACACCACTGCCGCACAAGAACTGGCGTCCCCATGGGGCCGCACACGAGGCCTCAAAGCCCAGAGCAGGCTGAGAGGAGGGAGCCGGCCGGCTCAGGGTCACAGGAAATGCGTGGATGTGGTCTTGGCCCCGCTTTCTGGCACAGGGCATCGAGGACCCTTGGAACTCAGTGACAGAGATGTCTCCTGTCGTCCACAAGCAGCCCCTGACCCCCACCTGAGTCTTCACTACTGAGGTGACTTGGGGCCCCTAGAGAGCCCAGGAGGAGGCGGGGCCTGGGGAGACCAGGCAGGTGAACAGGCCCCTCCGCAGAGGAGGCGGGGCCTGGGGAGACCGGGCAGGTGAACATGCCCCTCCCCAGAGGAGGCGGGGCCTGGGGAGACCGGGCAGGTGAACAGGCCCCTCCGCAGCCTCCCCGGGGAGACTCGATCCCACCAACTTTGAGCAAGGGCGTTCAGAGAAGCCGGCGAATGAACTCTCGTGCTGGGAGGGTGGCACCAGCTGACAGGGCACAGGCTTCTGCCCCGGGGACCCTCCTGGCCTCGCCCTCAGACCCCTCCTGTGTCCTTCATCACAAACCAGGTGCTTCCCTGAGCTCTGTGAGCCGCCCCAGCAATAACGGAGCCTGAGTAGGGGCCACGGGAACCTCAGTGGACAGCCAGTCGGGACAAGCAAGGGGCCCGGGGATCTCCGAGTGGCACGTGATGCAGGGCGTCTGTGGGGCTGAGCCTGTGACCTGTAGGGGCTATGTTGGCTCCGAATGGCTAGTGTCAGAGCTGAACTGAACCGCGGTGGGAGAATCGGTTGTGGGTGGGGGAAAAGCCACACAAGAAAGGAAGCAGGAGCAGGAGAGGAGGAGCCCCGAGAGACTGGAAAGATGTGGCTGCAGACAGGTACTCACCCCATCCTGCCGTAGGCCTTGCTGTAGGCGGGGTCGATGCAGATGGCCCGCTCACAGTCCTGCACCGCGCCTGTATAGTTGCCGAGTTTGCTATAGGCCGCGGCTCTGTGGAAGAAAGGCAGGGCAGGTCCCTCACTGGCGGCTCTGAGCCCAGTGGGCAGCCCTGGAGGGGAGCCTGAGAGCTGCGTTCCTCTTCAGCTTCCTGCAGGAATGGCCTCAGTTTCCCCCCTCTGTTAAAATAGGGCTGGCCGGGCGCGGTGGCTCAAGCCTGTAATCTCAGCACTTTGGGAGGCCGAGACGGGTGGATCACGAGGTCAGGAGATCCAGACCATCCTGGCTAACACGGTGAAACCCCGTCTCTACTAAAAAATACAAAAAACTAGCCGGGCGAGGTGGCGGGCGCTTGTAGTCCCAGCTACTCGGGAGGCTGAGGCAGGAGAATGGCGTAAAACCTGGGAGGCGGAGCTTGCAGTGAGCCGAGATCGCGCCACTGCACTCCAGCCTGGGCGACAGAGCGAGACTCCGTCTCAAAAAAAAAGAAAAAAAAAAAATAGGGCTGACGGGGAAAGCTGAGAGGTGTAGCCACTGAGATGCTCTTAGACAGATGCATGCTCAAAGCACCAATAGCCACTCGGGACTGCGACTCTGAATTTTATTTGCAAAAACTGTTCCAATCCATGGCTGCACAAGAGCAATGAGTGTGGGAACTTTTACACCCAAGTTTCGTGGACAAATTAGTTACATATCAGCAAAAAAAGAACTCAGACCAATGTCAAAGCTCAAAGCTCTTGGCTTACAGCATCTGAATTGTCTTCACCATTTTCGTGTTTAGTGTTTCTCTTTACGACTTTTTCAAAGTACGGAGAAGCTTAAGTGGAGAATAAACTACCCCGTGACAAGCGGCCAGGGACTCTGCACTCCCTCTGCAACTGTTCTGCAAGCCTAAAGCATATCCCAGACCACACGTTCAAAAAAAACTCAACCCTCGGCCGGGCGCGGTGGCTCAAGCCTGTAATCCCAGCACTTTGGGAGGCCGAGACGGGCGGATCACGAGGTCAGGAGTTCGAGACCATCCTGGCTAACACGGTGAAACCCCGTCTCTACTAAAAAAATACAAAAAGCTAGCCGGGCGAGGTGGCTGGCCCCAGCTACTCGGGAGGCTGAGGCAGGAGAATGGCGTAAACCCGGGAGGCGGAGCTTGCAGTGAGCTGAGATCCGGCCACTGCACTCCAGTCCAGGTGACAGAGCGAGACTCCGTCTCAAAAAAAAAAAAAAAACTCAACACTCCACATGCTGGATTATTTTCTTGGCTTGACATCCACGTGGAACGCCGTGACACCTGATTTTGCATGTATGTATGCGTGTACTTTTTTATGTATGCATGTACGTATGTACGTGTGTGTGTACATATGTGTGTGTGTATGTACGTACGTATGTACTTATTTTTGAAACAGGGTTTTGCTCTGCTGCCCAGGCTGGAGTGCAGTGACATGATCTCAGCTCACTGCAAGCTCCGCCTCCCGGGTTCAAGTGATTCTCCTGCCTCAGTCAGTTGGGATTACAGGCATGCGCCACCACGTCCAGCTAATTTTTTTGGGGGGTGGTTTTTTTGGAGACAGTCTCCAGGATGGAGCGCAGTGGCGCGATCTTGGCTCACTGCAACCTCTGCCTCCTAGGTTCAAGTCATTCTCATACCTCAGCCTCTCAAGTAGCTGGGATTACAGGCACATATCACCACGCCCGGCTAATTTTGTATTTTGAGTAAAGACATGGTTTCACCATGTTGGACAGGCTGGTCTCAAACTCTCGATCTCAAGTAATCCACCCGCCTTGGCCTCCCAAAGTGCTGGAATTACAGGCGTAAGCCACCACGCCTGGCCCCCAGACTCATTTTTACGTTTTCTGTAGAGACAGGGATCTTGATATGTTGCCCAGGCTGGCCCCCAACTCCCAGCCTCAAGTGATCTTCCCCCCGTGGCCTCCCAGAGTGCTGGCCAAGCCACCTGATTTTAACGTCAGCATCAACGCTCCCTGACCCCCTTGCTGGCCGCCTGATGCTTGCTCCTGGTCTGGGACCGCCAGTGAATGGATCCCTTATCTAGAGCGCAGAGGCCTCTCTCATCTCAGGTCCCTGCCACGTATCCCGGAGGACGCCCCCACACACGGCCGCCCCTGCCCTGGGCAGGCCCCGAGCTGGTACCTGTTGCAGAAATAGACGGCGTTGGCTGGGTTGAGCTCGATGGCTTTTCCGTAGAAATGCACGGCAGCTTCAAAGTTCTCCACTTTCATCTGCTCGTTTCCTACAGGGAGAAGGGGAGACACTGGCCCGGGCGTCCGAACAGACCCGAGGGGGCTCTCGGCGCCACACTGGGCTCTTCTGAGCATCTAGGGCTCAACACAGCCGCGGGCTCAGGAGGCGTCTGCCTCTGTGGGGGGTTCGCTAATCGCAAACGGTCATCTCTACACCCACTAAGGGGGATGGAGGTGGGGGCGGCAGGGCCTGGCCTGGCGATGGTGGCTATCGCTGCCCGGATGGTGACCCCTGGGAACAGAACTGTTAATACAGCTCATCGGCCCAGGGATCGAAACTGTCCCTTTCGCTATTTCTTTTGGAAAGAGCCCAAGCGGAGGCCTGTATTTTAGAAAACTCCCGTGATACCTTCTAATGTCATAGGCAATGTGGCTTCCATCTAAGGCATGGGTCCCAGCTGGCAGGACAGTAAAAAGCCCGGCTGCTGTCCTAGAACCAACTGAGAGCTCTGAAGACAGAAACCCGCTCCCGCCCCTGAGATCCCAACTCAGGAGGGTGCTGGGGGAAGACGGGCTCCAGCATGTTTCCTTAAACAGTTTTACTGAGATATCATTTACAGGCCACAAAGCTGACGCTTTAAAAATAGAGGGCCAGGCGCGGTGGCTCAAGCCTGTAATCCCAGCACTTTGGGAGGCCAAGGCAGGTGGATCGCAAGATCAGGAGATCGAGACCATCCTGGCCAACATGGTGAAACCCGTCTCTACTAAAAACAGAAAAATTAGCCAGGCTTGGTGGCAGGCGTCTGTAGTCCCAGCTACTCGGGAGGCTGAGGCAGGAGAATCACTTGAACCAGAGAGTCAGAGGTTGTGGTGAGCCGAGATCGTACCATTGCACTCCAGCCTGGGCAACAGAGAGACACTCGGTCTCAAAAAGAAAGAAAGAAAGAAATGGGATCACACGCTGTGTGTCCTTTTGTGTCTGGCGTCTCTCCCTGAGCGTGATGTCCTCATGGTGCCTCTGCGCTGGGGCCTGGGTCAGAGCTTCACCCGTCCACATTCCACCGTGTGGACAGGCCACACTGTGCTGACCATTTGTTGTGGACAGGCGGACAGGCATTTGAGCTGGTTTTGTTTCTTTTTATTTTTTTTTTAGTATTTCTTTTTTTTTTTTTTTTTTGAGACGGAGTTTCACTCTTGTCACCCAGGCTGGAGTGCAATGGCGCCATCTGGACTCACTGCAACCTCCGCCTCCCAGGTTCAAGCAACTCTCCTGCCTCAGCCTCCTAAGTAGTTGGGATTCCAGGTGCCCGCCACTGCGCCTGGCTAATGTTTTTGCATCTTTAGTAGAGACAGGGTTTCACCATGTTGGCCAGGCTAGTCTTGAACTCCTGACCTCGTGATCCACCCGCCTCGGCCTCCCAAAGTGCTGGGATTCCAGGCATGAGCCACCACGCCTGGCTTTTTTTGTTCTTGCTTTTTGACTCTTGTGAATACAGCTGCTGTGAACATTTATGTCTGGGTTTTTGGTGGACATGTGGCCAACTCTCTTGGGCACATATTTAGTATCTGGGGTGGAACCGCCAGGCCTCATGGAGGCTGTGTAACTTTTGGGGGCCACCAGCCAGTCTTCCGCAGGGGCCGCGCCCCCGACATCCCCACCAGCCGTGCCATGCCTGAAGGTCAAGTTCCTTTGCACCTGTGCCCTCGCCAGTCCCCCTTCTGTCCCCGTCCCCACAAGCCAGCGTGCTGGTCATCAGGGCACTTCCTTCAGCTCCCTGGGCTCCCGGGACCAGCCAGCCTCTGTGAGGGTCCCACAGCCCTGGAGTCCAGGTGGGGCAAGGCGTCTGTGGGGGGTGGAGGGTCCTCTCTTACCTTCGGTTTTGAGGCGCTCTGCCTCTGCTGAGTCCTCCTCAGAAGGTGGGGTTCGTGCAGGGCTCCTCAGGTCCTGCGGCACCTCCTGGACCCGAAAGCAAAGGTGGTTCGCTGTCTTCTCCTCCCAAGCCGGCACCCTCCAGCCTCAGCTTCCTTCGGGACCCCAGAGAGGGCCGCCAAGCCCCAAGGGACTCGGGGGCTCTGCAGGGGGTTCCTGGCCCCCCATCATGTGGCCCTGGGCAAGTGACCGCAGCACTATGCGTCTCAGGACCCGCCAATGGGGGAGGAGGGCCGAGTGCTCCTGCAGCCACGTCCCCTGTCCAGGAGAGGATGTGGGCAGAGTGCCTGGGGGACGATGCAAGCTGGGCTCCCGGGGTCGCCAGCGCTGCCTGCTGCTGCTGTTCTTATTTTGGGGGCGGTGGCTGGGGAACCCTTGAGGCTCACCTTGCCCGTGGCAGCCGCTTCAAATATCTCTGGCAGAGTCTGAGGGAGCGCGAGGTCGCTGTCTTCCACCGTCACGCCAAATGCGGTCTCCAGGCACTGGATGGCGACTGGAGTGGGGACAGAGGTGGTCCCACGTGCTGCACGCAGCCCCGAGCTTACGTTTCCGGGTCTAGAGGGTGGGGGTGGTGCCCACAACTCCCCAAGTGTGTTCGTTCCCAAGGACCCTGGAACACGGGGGCCGCCGCCTGTGCCCTGGGCTGGGACAGCGGACCCTCCTCCTTCCCAAAAAGAAAAGCCGGACAGAGACACCCTGTGCGCCTGAGAGCAGGGGAGGCCATGGCAGAGTGGGGCCCAGGTGGTGACCTCAGGCCTCTGTGGGGTCCCAATGCTGGGGCTGCCCAGCTGCGGCGTCGTGGGGGCTCAGCCCCACCAGCAGGGCCACGTCGGGTGGGGAGGTGCCCTGGATGCTGCTGCACCTCCAAGGGCGCCTGGCCTGAGTCAGGCGCTTGAAGCCAGCCACCAGTCAAGTCCTGTGTGACTGGGTTTGTACCAGGGCAGGACCACTGATAGCAGGACTGGAAACAGCCACAGGGCCCGTCTCTCCGCTGGCCCACCCAACAGACTCAGCACCCAGGGGGCCCTCCCACCAAGCCAGACAACACTAGCCCTGGCCTCCTCCTCGTGTGGACCCAGGGTCCTAACCCAGGTCAGAAGTAGGGGTCGGCCACTTCCTGCCCAGCACTGTGTCCAGGATCCCAGGCACATCCCTACAGCTGTCAGTGGGCGTCCATGCTCCAAAGGCCTGGCAGGCCTGGGGACACAGGTGAGCAAGGCACAGGTGGGGAAGGAGGACCTAGAGCAGAACCTGCCGGCCACACGAGGGTGCCTCCCCGAGCCCTCCTTTCCCCCCGAGCCTCGGATCCAGGTGTCGCAGAAGTGCGAGCAAGACCAGACAGGAGACCGTGGCGCCTGGGGCCTGGACAGGCCATGTAGGACGCCAACGGGTCTGCAACTCTGGGGTGGGGCCGGCACTAGGAGAGCTGTTTTCCCGTGACCGATGGCGACACACTGGGTGCTGAGAACATTCTGGAACCACACCTTGGTGGAAGACGGGGAGATGGAAAAAAGCCACCGGAAGACAGCTCAGCCTGAAGGCAGCAAGCGGCGGTGGCACTATGCAGTGGCAGGCGGGGGCTCAGCTCGCGGCGGTGGCACTATGCAGTGGCAGGCGGGGGCTCAGCTCGGCCCTGGCTCCCGTGGGTGGGGGCTGTGTGGCCCTGGGCAGGCCCCAGCCCTCTCTGGGCTCAGCTTCCTCCCCCAAGAAGCCAGGTGGGGGACCAGCCGTCTACACACCAGGTGTCTACACTAGGCGACTGTGCCGGCCACCGCCCAGGGAAGGAGAGGGGAGGTGGCGGGCACCCACCTACCTTCCAAGCTCTCCTGAGCGTCTGGCGAGAGGCCCCCGTGCCGGAGCTGATCGTGCAGGAACTGGATGATGGCGTAGGCCAGGCGCTTCTTGTTGTCCATCTTGAGCCCAGAAGAGGTAATACCTGGGGGTGCAGGAAAACCTCCATCAGGACCCCTCACACTCCCCACTCCAGGTGCCCAGGCCTGCCCCTAACTCGCTGGGCCTCACTTTAAGGGTGCTGGCTGATCTCAGCTCCAGGGCGGCCAAGGTAGAAGGCCTTCATACGCGCACTTCACAGATGATGGCCTGAGGCCCGGACCCCACCAATCCGGCCATGCGCACAGCCAGAAAGTGTGAGGCCAGCAAGCAAGCAGGGGCTGCCCTAGAGAACACGCCTGCTCCCAGGGCCTCCTGAGTGCTCCGAGGCTGCTTCTGAGGCCCCACGGAGGTCCCCTCCGCCGCGGCTTCTGGCATGAGGTGGGTGGGGGCCAGGGATGCTGCCCAGCACCCTGCAGTGCTCAGGACAGCTCCACTCCAGAGAACGACCCAGCCCCAATGTCCACGGTGCTGAGAGGGAGAAACCTTGTCCTGAGCCAGAGCCACTGCCCCTTTCCTCAATTTACCTCTTTTGTGGCACGTCAGCAAGCATTTCTTAGCCACCCAACGGGGCCAGGTGGGCCTGCCCTGGCCTCACTGTTTCACAGGACTTGCACGACTCCCCCCAGGGACTTCCTGGGGACCCGTCTCATTCCTCCTCGGAGGCCTGCCACCTTGTTCCACCTCAGACCCCCGTCTGGTTCCCCAGGAAACCCATCTCGTTTCCCCCCCGACACCCACCTGGTCCCCCCTCGGACACCCACCTGGTCCCCCCTCGGACACCCACCTGGTCCCCCCTCGGACACCCTCCTGGTCCCCTCTCGGACACCCGCCTGGTCCCCCCTCGGACAACCGCCTGGTCCCCCCTCGGACACCCGCCTGGTCCCCCCCGACACCCGCCTGGTCCCCCCCGGACACCCGCCTGGTCCCCCCCGACACCCGCCTGGTCCCCCCCGACACCCGCCTGGTCCCCCCTCGGACACCCGCCTGGTCCCCCCCTCAGACACCCGCTTGGTCCCCCCTCGGACACCCTGTCTTGTTCCTCACTCCCAGGACTTGACAGCTGCTTCTGCTCATGTCTGTGGTCCCTGCAGTTTCCTGCCAAAGTTCTAAAGGGCGCCAGATGGTGACATCGGGGGAGGCTGTTCTGGAATCTGGAGCTGTAGTCTACGGACACGTCTTTTTTTAGTACAAGACCTTTCACGCAGGTTTCCTGGGTGGCTGGGCCAACTTGGAGGGGCCTCAGCTGCAGTGACCTTCACGGCGCTGAGCAGGAAGTCCCGCCACGAGCTGCGTGAGCTTCCCCCAGGGCAGGCTGGCCGGCTGCCTTGTGCCACCACCTCGGGCAGGCTCGGCCTCACCGTGCCTCCATTTACCCTGCAGGCCGGCCACGGTGACTCTAAACATTTGGATGGAACAAGCTGCGCGGAGAAGCAGCAGCCGCCGCCGGAGCAGCCAAGTTCTGGGCTGAACAGTGTTCCCCTAGTCACGTCCTCCTGGGACCGAGCTCGGGACCTTGTTTGTGTCTTTGTAGATGGAAGCAAGTGGAGATGAGGTCGCTGTGGTGGCCCTAATGCAGGGACTAAACACGGCCACACGGAGACAGCCACATGCAGATAGAGCAGAGGCTGAGGCGACGTGGTTACGTGAAGAAAGGCAGGGCTCGCCAGGCCCCAGCAGCTGGAAGAGGCAGGACGGAGCCTCCCTCGGGACCTTCAGAGGGAACGTGGCCCGGCCCGCACCTTCATCTCAGACTTCTGGCCTCCAGAGCTGCGAGGGAAATCAATCTTGGTTGTTATAAGCCAGCTGGGTTGTGAGGGAGAGGCCAGGCGGTTTGGGTCCCGGACCGTGGCCTGCAAAGCCTGTGAGCTCGGACGGGTTGTTCAGCCTGAGCCTCCACCTCCATGTCTGTAAAATGGGGAGCCCCACTGTGGCTGCTGTCAGGGGTCAGGGCAAAAAATAACCTGGAAGCTGTCAGCCCAGCGCTTGGCGCCCTGTGGTGTCTGTTGTTAATAACATGCTTCTGCCGGGCGCGGTGGCTCACGCCTGTGATCCCAGCACTTTGGGAGGCCGAGGTGGGTGGATCACGAGGTCAGGAGATCGAGACCATCCTGGCTTACATGGTAAAACCCCACCTCTACTAAAAATACAAAAATTAGCTGGGCATGGTGGCACATGCCTGTAATCCCAGCTACTCGGGAGGCTGAGGCAGGAGAATCACTTGAATCAGGGAGTTGGAGGTTGCAGGGAGCCGAGATCGTGCCACTGCACTGCAGCCTGGCAACATAGTGAGACTCCATCTAAAAAAAAAAAAAAAAAAAAAAATCACGATTCCTCGGGGTGAGTCTCGCGGCACAGACCTCGGTTGGCTGTTTTTGGTGGTGACCTACGGGAAGCGACTTAACTCTGCTGAGCCTCAGTTTCCTCCTCTGTCCCCCATGGATGGCGACAGCACCTCCTCATCACGGGCGCATGTGGGGATCAGGGGTGCATGTGGGGAGGGGTACGAGACCAGGCGTGCACAATGCTGAGTGAACACCCCGACACAGGCAGGCAGGTGGACGGGTGCCCGTGCCCCCGCTGTGTCCAGATCAACACAGGCTGAGGCTATTCCAGAAATGCTGCCCGGCTGCACAGTTTCACTGGGAGCTTCACTGGGAGCATTTGGAGAACCTGCTCTGAGGCCGGAGACAGGCATGGAGAGGGGCTGCTCTGGTGCTGGTGCGTGTAGGGGCAGCCCTCGGGGAGGCCCTGGGCATGGGATAGGACCCCCATCCTCTGCACTCCCGCTGCGGGAAGGGACTCCCATCCTCTGTTCTGGCGATGAGGTTCCCTTAGCCGGGCCTCCCTCCTCCACCGGCTCCTTCCAGGCTGGGCTGGGCGGCCGCCTTCCCTGGAATCCACTCCCTGTGAGGGCCTCTGGTGTCTCCAAGCGGCTGGGTCTTCCCTGTCTGTGTCCCTCGCCGGCCAACACACAGGGTGGCGGGGCTGTGTGCCACCGGCCTTCCTCCTGGGGCCTGGCCCAGCCTGTGCGTAGTGGACCATATTTTTAGCTGTGCTCTGTGTGCCAAGACGCATGAGGCAAGGGAGAGGCAGGCCTGAGGCCTCCGGAGCAGGGGAACCGCCGTGAGGAGAAGCACAGGTTTGAGATCAGACACTGGGATTCAGGTTGGGTCAGACAGAGCCTGGCCGAGAGGCCACCAGCCTCGGGATGGACAAGGAAGCGCTAGGCCTGACGGAATCCTGCACGGTGACGGCTGCCTCTGGATAATTTCTTATTCTTCTCTGCTCTCCGAAAAGTGACTAAAGCCACAAACGCCTACAAGGAAACTCTGACCCAGCACCCAGGAGGCCGCAGCTCCTCCTTCTGAGCCAGCACAGCACGAGAACAGCACAGCCGGGGTCTGCCTCCAAGTCCCACTCCCCAGCCAGGCCCCAGGGACCCTCTGCGCACAGCTGCGCTGACAAGTGGCTCCAGGGGCTGAATACTGTCATGCGCTGAACCGTGTCCCCCAGATCCATACACTGAAGTCCTAACTGCCAGAACCTCGGAATGTGACCTCACCTGGAAGTAAGATCTTGGCAGATAGAATTCGGTAAGATGACGTCATATCAGAGTACGGCAGGTCCCTAGGGCAATAACTAATGTCCTTATAAAAAGGGGGCATTTGGATGCAGACACACACACACAGGGGGAACACCGTGTGGACGTGAAGGCAGAGATGGGGTGACGCGGCCACACGCCAGGGACACAGAGGGCAGAGGGCGATACACAGCAGAGACTCCAAGGGCAGAGATGCGGTGACACGGCCACACGGCAGGGACACCAGATCGCCCTCACATCCTCACAAGGAACGAGCCCCGTCGGCACCCTGATCATGGACTTCTGGCCTCCAGGACCGAGAGACGATGAACTCTGTTTCAGCTGCCTGGTCTATAGCACTCTGTCACGGCGGCCCCAGCAAACTGACACGATCGCCCAATGTCCACAGTTCCCAGTGGGAGAGACACTGGACTAGAAGAGGAGGACGTGAAGAGCCTGTGGGTGCACCCTCTCACAACCTCGGCGCGGTGACCTATGCGGCAGGACTGGGGATGGAGGTGTTCACTCGAGGCCACTGGAGCCACAGGCACAGCAGGATCCATGCCCGGCAGGCACCTGACCTGACCCCACACTCAAGATCAGAGGTGTTCAGTGTCTTGGTTCCGCTAAAATACCTCTACATGAGTTAAACAGCCACTACCCCAGAAGACGAGGTGTGGGCCGCCTGACCGCATAACCCACCACGCGCCAGAGACAAGCAAAGCATTGGCCCACCGGGCTTTACACAGTGGCTGGCGTCAGACTCGGACGACGCCGGCGACGTGGACGTCCATGCCGCTGCACACGCGCAGTCCCCGGTGTGCCCAGTTTTGTTTCCCTTTCAGGGAAAGCAACATCCATCAGCAATCGTTTAAAAAAAAAACCAGAGAGCAAAAGAAGCCAGACACAAAGCACACACAGGGTGTGACTCCCTGACTCCATTTCAATAACATGTCCAGGACAGGCCCATCCAGAGACAGGAAGGAGATGTGTGGGTGCCGGGGCTTGGGGAGGGGAAGGCAAGTGACAGCTGGTGGGGACGGAGCTTCCTTGCTTCCTTTTGGGGCGATGAGACAGGTCTGGAACCAGAGAGCGGTGATGGCTACGCAACCCCGCGAAGGCACCAAAAGCCACTGAATTTCGTGGTGTGGTAGTCGCAGCTCAATGTTTTAAAGGAGGAGAAATCTGCAAGAGCTATGTTTTGTGTTGGGGAGTTGCGGTCTTCCGGAAAGCTCCTGGGGGACGGTAATGAGTTTTCCACCCCCATCTCAGGACACAGGGGAGAGCCCGAAACTCTGAGGTCTGAGATCAGGACGGTCTAGAGCCTGGCGGGCAGCCAGTCCCGGAATCCGAAGATCTCATGTGCGACACATCAAGGCCCACGGAGGTCAACCACCACCAGTAAGTGAAACCACAAGAGCTGACGTCATCCGCCCTGGCCGACAGGGCTCAGAGAGCAAACCAGTCAGGTCTCCTGACCCCCGAACCCAAGGAAAACAAGACACATGCCACCCAAAAGGTTAAGATTTTTGGTTTACGGAATTTTTTTTGTTTTTTTTTACCGCATGTTTTGACAGCAGCATTACAACAGCCAAAAGCAGACAGCCCAAGTGTCCATGGACAGGTGAGTGGATCAACACGATGTGGTCTATCCACACGACGGAATACTCTGCAGCCACAAAAAGGAAATCCGGACCAGGCTACGAGGGCGGACCCTGAGGATGTCAGGCTCAGTGAAATAAGCCAGAGAGCGACAAATCCCGTGCGACTCCCCTCCTAGGCGGTCCCAGAGTCACTGGACTCACAGAGACCAAAAGTAGAATTGGGGGTGCCAGGGGCTGGGGAGGGCATGGGGAGTGAATGTTTCGTGGGGACAGTTTCAGCCTGGGGAGATGAGAAACTCCTAGAGGTGATGGTGGCGATGGCTGCACAGCCGTGTGGATGTGCTTAAAGCCACTGAACTGTGCATTTATAACTGATTAAGATGGGAATTCTTGGCCAGGCACGGTGGCTCACGTCTGTAATTCCAGCACTTTTGGAGGCTGAGGCAGGTGGATCACCTGAGGTCAGGAGTTCGAGACCAACGTGGTGAAACCCCGTCTCTACTAAAAATACAAACAAAATTAGCCAATCATGGTGGCACACACCTGTAATCCCAGCTACTCAGGAGGCTGAGGCGGGAGAATCGCTTGAACCCGGGAGGTGGAGGCTGCAGTGAGCTGAGATAGAGCCACTGCACTCCAGCCTGGGTGACAGAGCAAAATTCCGTCTCAAAAAAAAAAGAAAGACTGGTTGGGCACGGTGGCTCACACTTGTAATCCCAGCACTTTGGGAGGCCAAGGCGAGCGGATCACCTGAGGTCAGGAGTTCGAGACCAGCCTGGCCAACGTGGTGAAACCCAGTCTCCAAAAAATAGCCAGTCGTAGTGGCACATGCCTGTAATCCCAGCTACTTGGGAGGGTGAGGCAGGAGAATCGCTTGAACCTGGGAGGTGGAGGTTGCAGTGCGCCGAAATCTCGCCATTGCACTCCAGTCTGGGCAATAAGAGCGAAACTCAATCTCAAAAAAAAAAAACAAACAGAAAGACCAGGCACAGCGGCTCACACCTGTGATCCCAGCAGCACTTTGGGAGGCCAAAGTGGGAGGATCACTTGAGCACAGGAATTCAAGAGCAGCCTGGGCAACACAGGGAGAACCCAGCTCTGCAAAACATTAAAAAATTAGCTGGGTGTGGTGGCACACATCTCTAGCCCTAGCTGCTTGAGGGGCTGAGGCAGGAGGATCGCTTGAGCCCAGGAGGTCCGTGCTGCAGTGAGCACCCCTGCACTCCAGCCTGGGAAAGACAGCAAGACCCTGCCTGAAAAAAAAATAACAGTTTCTTTTCAAAGTCTGGGGTCTTTGAGACGACGGTGCCACCCAGCCAGTTGTCTTTAGCTAAGAATGGTGGCAACACCTTTTCAGAGGTTTCACTGGAAAGGATTCTGTAACAGGCGGCCTCAGGTCAGGATCCCCACGCAAACACACCTCACTTGGTGACTTCAGATTTGAAAGAGGCAACAGCAAGCAGCAGAAACAAGACTTGAGGCAGGCGCGGTGGCTCAGGCCTATAATCCCAGCACTTTGGGAGGCTGAGACGGTCAGGAGTTCGTGACCAGACTGGCTTCTACTAAAAATACAAAAATTAGCTGGGCGTGGTGGCGGGTGCCTGTAATCCCAGTTACTTGGGAGGCTGGGGCAGGAGAGTCATTTGAACATGGGGGGTGGAGATCGTAGTGAGCTGAGATCGCACCACTGCACTCCAGCCTGGGAGACAGAGCGAGATATCATCTCAAAAAAAAAAAAAAAAAAAAATAGAAGCCAGACCTAGCTGAGTACCCCCATAAACCTAGAAGGCGGGGGTCACAGTCCCCTCTTACAGAAGGGGTGACAGGCCCAGACAGGTGGCACACGCCAGATCATACCAGTGACAGCTGGAACGCGGCTTAGCATTCCAGGCATGCAGGGCCTAGCACGATCCACGCTGGGGGTGTGTGTGTAGGGGGAAGTACGCTCCTTCACCGGCGACTAACACAGAATAAACCAAGAAATCTCATCTCTGGTGTACCTGTTTCCTTCTCTCTTAGACTGAGGTGTGAGGACTGGACGGGGTGGCGGGTGGCTAGGGATCCACTGAGGGTTCAGAGGGTGGAAAAAGTGATCCTCAGTGAGTCACACTCCTCTCTCCCGGTCCCGCCACGGCCTCTGTACCCCAGGGCCTTTGCACGTGCTGTTTCCCCTCCTGGAACACCCTCCATGCCCCAGAGAACCTCTTATCCTCGTGGTCTCCACCCTGCCCCCTCCCTGTTAGCCTGGGGCACAGCTGAGCAGAAGTGCCCCAGCTCAGACTCCCTGGGCTAGGGGATGCCACTGATCGCCAGGAGACTCTGCGTCCCATGATCATTTGCTCTACCAAGGTCCCAGGAGGCTGCACCCATTGAAATGCACAAACTGTGGAGGGTTGCTTGAGCCCAGGAGTTCGAGAGCAACTTGGGCAACAAAGTGAGACCCTGTCTCTAACAAAACAAAACACAACAAAAGATAAATCTACACGCTAAATGGACAGGGAGCGAGGCGGCGAACCCGAGGACCTGGGGACCCCGATTCCCACCCTCTGCCCCGTCGGAAGTTTCTTCTGGTGTCTAGTGTGAGCAGGGAGCAGGCTCAATTTTTTTCCCGAATAATAAACGCAGGTGTCTGTCCCGTGGCACCGTGGGCATCTTGGGTGGATGATTCTGTCCTGCGCACGGCAGGGGGCTGAGCGGCACCCCTGGCTCCCCCCACCGCACGCCTGAAACACTCTCCAGGTGAGACGACCACACACATCCCCAGACACTGCCAAACCGCCCCCAGCTGTAAACCACGGCGGCCACTAAGTGGGAAGAAGAAAGGCTGGAAGTCAGCACAGGTCCGCTTTTTCTGGCCAGATGACTTTGCTGTGAACTTTCTGAAACCTTCTGTGTGCAGGGTATTCTGAGTTTCAGAACCGCGGGTCCGTGGTGGAGGACAGCTCACCTAAGGTAAGCACGGGCCCCGCCCTGCACGTGACACAGGCCGGTGGTGCTAGGACCTGTGGCTTCTCTGCCATCCCCAAGGTGGCGGACATCATCAAACGGTTCTCAAACCTGCTTCAGCAGCCAGGCTTTCCCGTCAGAAAGCTTTCTGCTCTTTGGAGGGAGGTCCAGCAAGCATGAGGACGGCATTTTCCTCAACTGCCATTTGGCACTCGCTGTCTCTGGAACAACCACAGCTTGGAGGGTTTGGCTGCGGACAGCATTCTCAGAGAAGGCCTGCTGTGTCTCCCAACAGCGAGGGCTTTATGGGTGCTCAGGAGCCACGGCCGAGGCCTGGTCTCAAGGCAGAGGCCGCACAAGTGAGGGTGGGGGGAGTGCTGGCCCGTGGGGGTGGCGCCAGCTCCAGTGTTGGGGGCTTCAGTGCTTCAGTGTCCCTTTCGGCTCTGAGCCAAGGACTCCACATCCCACCTTTTCATTTCATCACTAAAATGAAAACAACATCAAAACACAGACCCCTCGGTCAGGGGCAGGGGCTCACGCCTGTAATCCCAGCACTTGGGAGGCTGAGGCGAGAGAATTGCTCGAGTCCAGGTGTTCGAGACCAGTTTGGGCTATTATACAGGGTATAGTGAGACCCTACAAAAGAGACTCCACCAAAAAAAAAAAAAAAAAAAATTAGCCTGACGTGGCGGCACACATCAGTAGTCCCAGCTACTTGAGAGGCTGAGGCGAGAGGATCGTTTTGAGCCCAGGAGCTGGAGGCTGCAGTGAGCTGTGACTGGGCTCTGCACTCCAGACCGGGTGACAAAGTGAGACCTTGTCTCTAAAACCAAACAAAAAACTCACAACCACCTCTCTTCCTTATTTCCCTGCCCAGAATGGATCATTCAATGGAAAAAAATAGAACATCCTCGTAAACTGAGGTCGTCTTACCTCCTTACACCCCAGTAGGAAGCGCCCGCTCTTGCCCACCGCCTTCTGTGAACACTCTGCCCACCTCCATCCCAAATCCACACTGCTTCTCACCAACGGCAGGGCAGGAAAGCCAGGTGCCCTGCTCCTCACTCCCCCTCAGGACACCCGAGTTCTAGCTCAGTCCCCTCCCCACTCCCCACATCGAAGTCCACTTTCTTCTAAAATGCCACCAGGAGGTCACTGTACACATAAAAGCCCTCAACTGCTCCCTGGAACCCCAGGAGTGTGCATAGGAGGCCCCCTCACCAGCTGGGGGTCACCTGTGGGGCCTACACCAAACGCTGTATGTGCCACTCAAACTCAAGTGCTCACCTCTCCTGCCCAACTCTAGGAGAGAATCTAGTATTCCTGCAAACTCCATCTCTGGCCCAGCATCTCTTACGAGGCTTTCTACCTCTTGACAGACTCATCTTCCCTTTGAACGCCAGCATCTGGCAGCGTCTAAACCCTATGGACTCAGGAAAGCCTTCGATGGTTGAAATATTCACAGACACGTGGTCAAGTTCCTCGGGGAGGCCATTTCTCTCTGGGTCTCTGTTTCCACCTCAGTAAAAGAGAAGGCGGGTCAGATGCAGTGAGGCGCGCCTGTAATCACAGAACTCTGGAGGCTCAGGTGGAGGATCGCTCGAACCCAGGAGTTTGAGACCAGCCTGGGCAACACGGTGAAATCTTATCTCTAAAACAACAAAATACAAAAATTAGCCGGGTGTGGTAGTGCATACGTGTAGTCCCAGCTACTCAAGAGGCTGAAGTAGGAGGGCCTGAGCCCAGGAGGTTGAGGCTGCAGTGAGCGGAGATTGCGTCACTACACTCCAGCCTGGGCGACAGAGCAAGACTCTATCTCAAACCACCCCTTTTATACCTTCAGCCTGTACCGAGCACTTCCTACCAGGGCCACTGTTGGGTCTTGGCAAAAAAAAAAACCAATAGAATTGAGTAAGACTACAGCTCTCAAGGATCCTCCAATCTGGGGCAGAGCTCACCCCCATTTGGAATCATTCACCCTTCTAGGAAGATTTAATTATAAACCTCAGCTCAAATCCTTGGCACGCTTACAGCTTTCCAGGCACCCAGCTAAGTGCTGTACATGCGATAGCTTATTTTAGGGGTCAGCAAAGGTTTTTCTGAAAAGGGCCAGATTGTCTTCAGCTCGGCAGGCGTTAAGTTCCCTATGGCAACTGTTCAACTGTGCCCTCTTAGCTCGAAATCAACCACAGGTAACGTGTAAACCAAGGAGTGTGGCTGTGTTCCCACAAACCTTCATTCCCAAAAACAGGCCAGAGGTGGATTTGGCCTTCTGGTCAGTTAGCTGATACTTTGCCCGGTGGAATCCTCACACACCTGAGGTGGTTACTTTTATAATCCCCATTCCACAGAAGAAAAACTGAGGCTTGGAAAGATGGGGACCACCCAAGACCACCCAGCTATGAGGATGAAAATGAGGCGTTCTGAACCCAGGCAGTCTCACTTGAGAAGCTAAACTCCAAAGTACCCACTTCTCGCCGCACAAAATTGGGTGCACACACAAAACTTTGTATACCATTTCCCCGGCCCACACACTCCCAGCTGCCCATGCTGGTGAAGACTCACTGATCTAGGGTAGGTTTTGTTTTTTTTTTTTTTTGACAGGGTCTCGCTCTGTCACCCAGGCTGGAGCACAGTGGCATGATCTTGGGTCTCTGCAACCTCTGCCTCCTGGGTTCAAGGGATTCTTCTGCCTCAGCCTCCTGAGTAGCTGGGATTACAGGTGCACGCCACCATGCCCGGCTAATTTTTGTATTTTCAGGAGAGACGGGGTTTCACCACGTTGGGTCAGGCTGGTCTCGAACTCCTGACCTCAGGTGATCCACCCGTACGGTAGGGTTTTTAAAGCGTTATTGACATTCAAAGCTGGATCATTTTCTGGGGTGGGGCCGTCCTGGGCACTGCAGGGCACTGTTGGAGTCAGCAACCCTGGCCTCCGCTGACTCCAAACCAGGGGGTCCACCGAATCATGAAAAGCACAAATGTCACCAAGAATCTCTGGGGCACAGAATTGTTCCTGGTTGAGAACCACTGGTCAAGGGAGGGAAAAGGCAGAGAGAACGAATAATCAGAGACAGAAACAAAAGTAAATGGGACAATGATCCAACCTCTGAGAGGCGCACTGCACTGCAATTTTCTGGCACCTAATAACAAAAGCAGCCGTTCTCAAGCCAGCTCTCTCTTATCAAGTTCCAGGCCACCTGATCAAATAATTGAATGTGGGTTTATCCTCATAATGACCCTCCGAGACATCTGCTTTTACAACTCGTTTACGAAAGAAGGTTTGCTCAGAGAGAGAAGGCGACTCATCCAGGTTTACACAGCGGGTGGGTGGTGGTGGTGGGCTGGTTCTGAATCCCAGATTTCCCCCACCTCTAGCACGATATGCAGCAGAAGACTCTAAACATGAAATAAGATGAACGGCTGCTAATTCTTTCGAGTTCTTAGATTCCGCTGGACCCTGCGGCTCTCATTCTCCCAGGCAGGGACTTCTGACAACGCCCGTTTTACAGAGGGGAAAACTGAGGCTCCGAGAAGCCAAGAGGCTGGGCAAGCTCACCCAGGTAGGGACTGGCGGCGCTGGGACCAGAGCCCCGACTTCAGTCCCCACAAACGGGGGTCCCCGAGTCACAGGGACGACGTTTCCAGGCAGTTAATAAGAGCGGAACTGCAGCGAACACCCAGCGAGCGCTCACTACATGCGGGGAGCCTTCCCCTCCCGCCGTCCTCGCCACCAGCCCGCGGACCAGCATTTCCAGGACCTGGGGCCCGGGGAAGGGAGATCAGGGCTCGAAGGGCCTGCCCGATGCCGCCCGGCCTCAGTTTCCCCTCCGCTCCGCCTACTCACAGGACCCCGCGCGTCGCGCTGACCCTGGCCTCACGATCCCCAACCTCTTACGGGCTCTGGGGCCCCGTGAGCCCCGAGTCGCAGACCCCACACCCGCCAGGCTCAGTACAGTGCCCCTCACTCACCTCTCAGGCGACCGATCCCCGACCCACCGACGGTTGCGCTTGCGCACGGCGGAGCCGCCCGGCCCCGGCCCCCGGGCGCAACGCCTGCGCAGAAAAAGGGCGCCCCCGGTCGCTTCCCTTCTGCACAGGCGCGTTAATGATCGAGGTGGGCGTGGAAGGAAGTGACGCAACGTAGAGGCGGGAACCAGCTGGTCGTTAGGGCAACTGACCTCTACGACTTAATGGAGGCCGGAAGTCGGGGCTAGTTTGCCCTCTACAGCGGGAATGAAGCGGTGCACGGTGGAACAGTGGCTGACTCCAGCCGGTTCCCCGAGCCGACCACGTGGTGCTGGGCCGGCCACGTGGTGCAGCCGCGTTTGGCCACCTGGACTCCAGAGCGTCACAGCCGCGCAATGAATGGGAGTCAGTGTTGTCCGCTCGCTATCTTTGTTCATTTATTCACCCACCCATCTACTCACCCACAAATGCATTCTTTCATGCAGTCAGTTTATGAGACGCTTGTGAGAATAGAGACATTAGTAGGCAGCAGGTGCCTAATATTCAATATTTATTGCAAACCAGTCATAAAAACCAGCAAAGTGTCTACTGTCATTATTTTGCATTGGGGTAGACGAACTATAAAATAATAAACTAGTACTTAAATAGATAAACAAGAAATTTCACAGCTAACACTACGAAAAAAAAAGAAGGTGGTGTGATTGTCACTGGGAGCTAAGTTGCATGGGATGGGTAGGAAAGATCATCCTTTAGATTAGGATTTCAAGGATAGGAAAAAGTCCAAACGGACCCCAGGCACAGGGAACAGCGAAAATGAAGGCCGATGTAAAATTAAGCTTGGTGTGCTCAAGACATATGGAAAGAAAAAAATAGAGATGAGAGATGAGAAATTTCCAAGGACGACAGAAAACTGATCACCATCTCAGTTATAGTTGCCAGAAATGTTCTCCCAATTCATTTTTGTCCTACTCGAAATACATGCACGATTAATGGCGTGGATTATTTTAATTTCTTTTGCAGAGATAAAGGAGGTGAGACCAGGCGCGGTGGCTCACGCCTGTAATCCCAGCACTTTGGGAGGCCAGGGGGCAGATCACTTGAGGTCAGAAGTTCGAGACCAGCCTGGCCAACATGCTGAAACGCTGTCTCTACTAAAAATACAAAAACTAGCCGGGCGTGGTGCGGGCATCTGTAGTCCCAGCTACTCGGACGGTTGAGGCAGGAGAATCGCTTGAACCCAAGAGGCAAAGGTTGCAGTGAGCCGAGATCGCGCCATGGCACTCCAGCCTGGGCGACAGAGTGAGACTCCGTCCAGTTCCTCCAAAACAAAACGAAACAAAAACAAAAAAGGAAAGAAAGGAGGTCGGTTGTTTCTTTTTTGCCAGTTTAATTGTAGTACATTGTTTTTTCTGGGTGCCGTAACAGTTCAAGACAAACGGTTCAAGATGTTTTTTGTTTTAACCCACAACACTGGATGTAGGTCAGGTTACTGCACTGTTCCAAAACACCTGTTATTTGACATGAATCAGTTTACTTGCTTATGTTTCTGACAAAAAAAAAAAAACTTGGCCGGGCGCGGTGGCTCACACCTGTAATCAATTCCAGCACTTTGGGCAGCCGAGGCGGGCGGATCACAAGGTCAAGAGATTAAGACCATCCTGGCCAACATGGTGAAACCCCGTCTCTACGAAAAATACGAAAATTAGCCGGGTGTGGCGGCTCGCGCCTGTAGTCCCAGCTACTCGAGTTGCTGAAGCAGGAGAACTGCTTGAACCCGGGAGGCGGAGGTTGCAGTGAGCCGAGATTGCTGCCACTGCACTCCAGCCTGGGCGACAGAGGGAGACTCCGTCTCAAAAACAACCAAACACCAAAACTTCTGGTTAATTTAATTGATTCATCTGATTCAGATGCTGGAAAGTGGGCCTGGGATGCAGTAAGCGATCGATAATAACACTGGCCCAACACACAGCTATAAGAAAGGAGGCAAGCACACAATAACACGGTAGCCTGAAGCCCAGGCGAAGTTTCAGCGGAATGAGCCGCGCAGACAGAGGCTGAGAGGCGTCAGCGGCGTGCGGATTCCAAGGAAACCGTCCTTCCTAGCCACCCCAGCGGCTCTGGAGGGGTACAGCAAGAGGCTCCGCCGACGAAACCCCGAGACCAATGACGGACTGGAGGTTGTAGCGCATGCGCAGAGGGCTCCAGCCTCTCGGCCCGCCTCCTCTAAGTGTGGGCGGGGCTTGGGCGCGCGTGCGTCCTGCCCTCCCTGTGCACGCGCCGCCCCAGCATGCCCAGGGTGCGCAGGCGGCGGGTCCCTTGGTCTTCAGGCGGCCGTGGCGGCGGTGGCGGCCGTTGGGGCGAGAGAGGCGGCCTCAGTGGCCGAGGTGGCTGGACGCGTAGCAGGTGGAAGGAGGGAGGGAGCCGCAGGCGCAGACCCACCCGCCATGAAGCCCCCCGCAGGTACCGACTACCCCGCTCGCCGGACCCGGGCTCCCCTGCACCCTCGCTCCTCCCGGGGTCGCGACTTGGGCCTAAGGCTGGAGCGGAGTGGTCCCCGAGCCACCCTCGGCCGGGCTGGAGGGGCAGCGGGGGAGGTGGGCGACCCTGCTCTCTGGTTTGCCGAATGAACGAACCAGCTTTTCCAGCGCTTCATTCATTCTGCAAAGTTGATGGCGCTTCCCTTCCGGATGGGTCGGGTCCCCTGGCGAACCCTCGGGAGGCCGTGATTTGAGGACTCCGGTCCCCGTTTTCCCGGAAATCTAGAGCCAGAGACAGACATTCAACAAGTAAATAAGCAAGAGAGGATCGAAGATAGGGAGGGATCGGTGCTCTGGAGCAAATAAACACGAATGGGGCAGTCCCAGGGAGCAAATAAACACGAACGGGGCATTCCCAAGGAGAGAGTGGTCCTGGGGGGCTTTTCTGAAGAGGTGAGCCTTGACTTGCTTGATTGGGAGAAGCAGGTGTCCTGCCAGGACCGGGGAAGGAGGCGTCCCGGGAGGAGGGAACGTGTTTGGAGAGCAGAGAGTCAGTTTGGCTGAAACGTAAAGAGGGGACCTGTTTATTTTGTTATTTATTTACTTTGTCGCCCAGGCTGGAGTGCAGTGGTGCGATCACGACTCCCTGCAGCCTGGAGCTCCTGGGCTCAAGCAATCCTCCCGCCTCAGCCTCCTGAGTAGCTGGGACTACAGACCTGCACCACCACGCTTGGTTAATTTTTGTAGAGACGAGGTTTCGCCGTGTTGCCCAGGCTGGTCTTGAAGTCCTGGGTTCAAGCAATCTACTTGCCTCGGCCTCCCAGAGTACTGGGATTACAGACATGAGCCACTGTAGCCTGCCAAGACCCTTTTAATTTAAAGGCAAAGGGGGTGATGTGAAGTGTTTTTTATTTGTTTGTTTGTTTATTTTTTGAGACAGTCTCTGTCTGTCTCCCAGGCCGGAGTGTAGTGGTACGATCTCCGCCCACAGAGGCTCACTGCAACCTCCGCCTCCCGGGTTCAAGCGATTCTCCTGCTTCAGCCTCCCAAGTAGTTGGGATTTCAGGCGCGCACCACCACACCCGGCTAATTTTTGTATTATTGGTAGAGACGGGGGTTTCACCATCTTGACCAGACTGGTCTTGAACTTCTGACCTCAAGTGATCCATCTGCTTCGGCCTCCGAAAGTGCTGAGATTGCAGGTGTGAGCCACTGTACCCGATTTTAGAAAGTCACTCTGGTTGTTGTTGAGGCAAATCCTTGCCCGTATCCTTGCCTTTTCTCTTGCCCAGCCACATTCCCCCAGCTCTTTGTCCAGCCCATTGCGATGAGGGTGATAATTGTAATAATGATAATCAGGGATATTCAGGCCTTGGGAAGGCAGGAATGTTGTCTGCCTTGTTTGCTACTGGATCCTTGGCACAATCAATAAATATTTACAGGATGAACTGACGTCCACAAGTTTTTCAAATCCTAACTTCTCCAGGAGAATTTTCTGACAATTCCAGTTCCCATTGATCTCCGTCCTTTCAGAGCCCCTGAAGCTCTTCTTTACCCCCACGGTTTAATGTAGATCCACGGTCCCTTTTTTGCAGTTCTAAAATCCTAAATACTCTGTAAACTGAAAGGTTTGCCGTAAGTTTACAGCAAAGTCATTTGGCCAGAAAGTGACCGCGACTGACCGACCGACTGAGAGCCTTTCTTTTTCCCACTTAGCGAATATCACTGATTCTCAGCTGGGGTGATTGTGCTTCCTCAGGGGACACTGGGCCATGTCTGGGGACATTTGTGGTTGTCACAGTTGGGGGGCGCTCTTGGTATGGAGTGGATGGAGGCCACGGATGCTCAGCACCCTGCAGCGCCCAGGCCAGCTCCACCCCAGAGAACGATCCGGCCCCGATGGCCACAGTGCAGACAGCGAGAGACCCTGGTGGTATTCCTGCTTCTCGCTGCAGGAAGAGTAATTTGATTTCAGAGTGCTGCCCCAGCCGCCCTAGTGATTTGGAATACATGGCACTTGGACTCTGTTACTTTTCTCCAAGGGGGGAATTCTGAATGGTAAAACGTCCCCGGCCCCAAGAGAACATGGACAGCAGAACATGGTCTGTAATGACAGCTACCTCTTGAAAACTTTCTGGTGGTATTCAGGATACAAGATGTTTTGCCTTCATTCCTCACTGAATTCTTAGATGGTTCTTGTTCTCTGCACCCTGAATTGTTCCCATTTTGCAGGTGGGAAGCCTGGGAGTTAACGTTTCTTGCCAGAATCCCAAAGTTAGCAAGTAACAGAGGTGGGGTCCGCACCCGGACCCTCTGACTTCAGCTTCTGCATTCTGAGCTAGCTTGTTGTACCTGCCCCAGCCTTTGTAAAAATGCACATCCGATTGTTAGTGCCACCGTCCCGTCCCCTTCCTGTCCCTTTCCAGGGCTCCACCTTGCACTCAGGATCGAAGTTCAAAGCCTTCATTGTCATCTACACCAGAAGTTGGCAAACTCTGGCCTGCCTAGTTTTTTTGAGATGGAGTTTCACTCTTGTTGCCCAGGCTGGAGTGCAGTGGCACGATCTCAGCTCACCGCAGCCTCCGCCTCCCAGGTTCAAGCGATTCTCCTGCCTCAGTCTCCCGAGCAGCTGGGATTACAGGTGCTGCCACCACGCCCGGCTAATTTTTATGTTTTTAGTAGAGATGGGGTTTCTCCATGCTGGTCACGCTGGTCTTGAACGCCTAACCTCAGGTGATCCACCCACCTTGGCCTTCCAAAGTGTTGGGATTACAGGCACGACCCACCGTGCCCGACCAAGATGGACTCTTGCTCTGTCACCTGGACTAGAGTGCAGTGGTGCAATCTCAGTTCACTGCAACCTCTGGCTCCTGGGTTCAAGCGATTCTCCTATCTCAGCCTCCAGAGTAGCTGGGATTACAAGCCTGCACCACCACACCCGGCTAATTTTTGTATTTTTAGTAGAGACAGGGTTTCGCCATGTTGTCCAGGCTGGTCTCGAACTCCTGACCTCAAGTGATCTGCCGGCCTCAGCCTCCCAAAGTACTGGGATTACAGGCGTGAGCCACCACACCTGGCCAGGCCTGCCTATTTTTGTACACCTCTGGAACTGAAGATGATTTTTGGACGAGACAGAAAATATATGTGGCCCACAAAGATGAAAATCCTTGGCCCTCTGCAGAACTGTTTGCTGGTCCCCTGGGCCCTCTGCAGAACTGTTTGCTGGCCCCCTCGGTCCTCTGCAGAACTGTTTGCTGGCCCCTGGGACCTCTGCAGAACTGTTTGCTGCCCCCTGGGCCCTCTGCAGAACTGTTTGCTGCCCCCTCGGTCCTCTGCAGAACTGTTTGCTGGCCCCTGGGTCCTCTGCAGAACTGTTTGCTGGCCCCTGGGTCCTCTGCAGAACTGTTTGCTGGCCCGTGGGTCCTCTGCAGAACTGTTTGCTGGCCCCTGGGTTCTCTGCAGAACTGTTTGCTGGCCCCTGGGTTCTGTACCGTTAGGTGTTTCCAGGTGGTCTTGCCGCCTTCTCTGTGCTGAGCCGCACTGACTTTCTTCACGTAGCCACCCTTCCTGCGGCTGCCCGAGCCCCCGCCTGCCATTCTTGTTTTCGGGCTCCGTTTACCCGTTTCTCAGAGAGGCCCTGCAGTGAGTGGCCAGGCCACATATGACTTGCCCGTAGCACCTGTGGGTCTGGCACGGCTACACGCCAGCCTGACTTTCTTGATGAGTTCATGAATGGAGGCCTGCGTGTTCCCCTCACTGGGTGTGGGGTGTGGAAGAAGCAGGTGGAAGAAGGGACTCTTCCCGTAACCCCCCCCATACCTCACCTTTCCCCTCTGGCATGGCAGGAATTGAGCAGTGCGTGGGTGGTCCTGGGCCTCCCCTTTTGTGAACACCCAGGGGTTTGTACAGGCTGATCTGTGCGTGGTGTCTCCACTGTAGGGCGGGAGTTTTGTTGTTTTTTTTATTTTTTTGAGATGAGAGTCTCACTCTGTCACCCAGGTTGCAGTGCAAGGGTACTATCTAGGCTCACTGCAACCTCCACCTCCCGGGTTCAAACAATTCTGCCTCAGCCTCCTGAGTAGCTGGAATTGCAGGCGTGCGCCACCATGCCCGGCTAATTTTTGTATTTTTGGTAGAGATGGGGTTTCACCATACTGATCAGGCTAGTATCAACCTCCTGACCTTGTGATCTGCCCATCTTGGCCCCTCAAAGTGCTGGGATTACAGGCTTGAGCCACTGCGCCCAGCCTTTTTTTTTTTTTTTTTTTTTGAGACGGAATCTCTCTCTGTCACCCAGGCTGGAGTGCAGTGGCGCGATCTCGGCTCACTGCACACTCCGCCTCCCAGCTGCACGCCATTCTCCTGCCTCAGCCTTCCGAGTAGCCAGGACTACAGGCTCCCGCCACCACACCTGGCTAGTTTTTTGTGTTTTTAGTAGAGACGGGGTTTCACCATGTTAGCCAGGATGATGTCAGTCTCCTGACCTCGTGATCCACCTGCCTCGGCCTCCCGAAGTGCTGGGATTACATGCATGAGCCACCGCACCCGGCCAGGGAATTTTTAACAGCGGCATTATCTCTATTCCGGGCTGGATTGTTCTCTGCTGGGGCCGTCCTGGTCACTGCCGGGTACTAAGCAGGATCCCTGGCCTCCAACCACTCCACACCAGGAGCATCTGCAGCTGTGACAGCCACAGGTGTCCTAGATATCACCCAGGGTCCCCTGGAGGGGACTGATGGCAGAGTTGCCCCCTGCTCTAGAGACTGGTCAGTCTGTTCATCCCTACAAGAGCCCTGGACCTCACTCTTCTGGATGAGAAGCGGGTGATCCCTCCTTTCCCTCTGCCCTCCTCACTTGGACCCTAACTGAACCAAAAGCAGGCCTGCCCGGCACTGGGTTTTGTTTCTGCGCAGCCTGTGCAGGAGACGTGGTGGACGCGGCGTCTCCGTGCTCTGTGGCGAACGACCTGCGATGGGACTTGAGCGCCCAGCAGATAGAGGAGCGCACCAGGGAGCTCATCGAGCAGACCAAGCGCGTGTACGACCAGGTGGGCGCCCAGGAGTTCGAGGACGTGTCCTATGAGAGCACGCTCAAGGCGCTGGCTGACGTGGAGGTCACCTACACAGGTAAGTCACAGGCAGAGTCTGAGCGTGGGCCACAGGTGCTGAGGGAGGTGGCACCACAGGCAGGAGCAGCCCAGCCCATGGAGCAGGTTCAGAACCTGGGTGGAGGCGTCTGGCAGGTGCTGGTCACTGGAGGTGTGGGAGAGAGGCGGTTCCGCCCGTGCTCTGCTGCGCTTCACAGCCTCGTCCGTTCAGAGGACCCCTTGGTTGTGTGATCTGAGAGCCGGAGATGAGAAAACGTGTCTAAACAGCACGCCTCTCCAGCCTCTCCCAGAGCCAGCAGCCTTGAAACCTGACCCCGTCTGACCTCTTTCCCTGGCCTGGGAAGGCGAGTATTTGTTTTCTCTCTGAATGACTGAACTTGGCCCTTTGGCTTCTGCCTCCTCGCCCTGCGACGGGGGTGACCTCATGACCTTGGGCGTCCTCCTCGCCCTCAGCCCGAGCCTCCTCCTCTCCTTGGGGTCCCTGTGCTCACGGTGAGGAGTGAGGTGCCTGGTGACATGGGTTAGGGACACTGCTTCCCGAGCTCTGCCTAAGGCTGACAGTGTATCTGCCTGACCGAGAGGCCCAGAGAGTCTCCACAGGGAGCTCTGAGTGACGCAACTCCCCGCCCTTCCATCTAGCGGAAGGCCTTTTTGCTGGGAACCATCAAGAATCCTTGAGTTCAGCCCAGGGCTTCTCTTGTGTTCCCAAGGCTTCCCCTGAAAGGGTTGGCCTCCGTGGCCCGTGCCCTGCGGCCTCCAGAGGGTTTGCTGTCTGGGCGGGGGACTGGAGAGGGCTGAGGCTCCACAAGCACCCTGAGCCTGCAGAGCCTGCAGCCTCCGCTTGGGATCCTGACCCTCTTCCCACTCCCTCTGGCTTCCGACAAGTGGCTTAGAGCCCAGCAGGACCTTGGTTTCCCCTCCTCGGCCACGCGGTGGCCCCTGGTCTCTCCCTCAGGAGTCTCCTGAGGCTCAGGTGATACCAGTTCCCTCTTAGGGCGCCCAGCGGTGCCAGGCATCATTTTCCCCGCCCGTGCCCCGCTTTCCCTCCTGCAGCCTTTCTTCTCCTCCTTCACATGGTGGCGAGAAGCAGTGTTAAAGGAAACTGAAATCAGCCCTGCTGCTCCCCTCGGCACCTTTCCACTGGCCTCAGGGTGATGCCCAGCATCCTCGGTGTGGACTTCAGCGCCCTGCACTGTCTGTGCCTGGACACGCAGTCTCCTCGTGCCTGGCACCCTCCCCCAGCCAGGGCCTCCCCAGCCAGCCCCTCCCGCCCCTCGCGCCCCTTGCCCTGTGCTCTGCTGAATGCCCAGCTTCTCTCTGATCACAGATTAAGTCCATTTAGCCCAGGAGCCCTTCCTGTGCCTCCTGTCCTCATGGCAGCCGCCTGGATTAGTCCCTGCACGGCACTGACACTGTCGTCCAGGCAGTTGCTTGTCTAATCAGTCGCCCATAAATCCCGAGAGGACAGAGCCTGTTTTTTTTCTCTCTTCAGCCCCAGCATCAGGCCTGGCCCAGAGCCCCCACTACGAGCTTTTTTGTTGATTTTTTGAGACAGGGTCTTGCTCTGTCGCCCGGGCTGCTGTAGTGCAGTGGTGTGATCATGGTTCACGGCAGACCCCATCTCCCAGGCTCAAGCCATCTTCCCACCTCAGCCTCCCAAGTAGCTTGGATGATAGGTGCGCTCCACCACGCCTGGCTGATTTTTTTTTTTTAATTTTTAGTTGAGATGAGGTCTTGCTGTGTTGCCCAGGCGGGTCTAGAACTCCTGAGCTCAAGCTTCCTGCCTGCCTTGGCCTCCAAAAGTGCGGGGATTACAGGCATGAGCCGCTGTGCCTAGCCCATCCCCCCCTCCAAACACACAGAGCCTCCTCCAAGCATACCGAGGCCTGGGGACGTTTCTGTTGGCCCAGAATCGAGGTAGTGACCGGACTGCAATTTGAATTTAGGTCTTTCTTCTGCAAAGTATATGCTTTTTTAAAAAAATTTTTAGACCGGGCGCGGTGGCTCAAGCCTGTAATCCCAGCACTTTGGGAGGCCGAGACGGGCGGATCACAAGGTCAGGAGATCGAGACCATCCTGGCGAACACGGTGAAACCCCGTCTCTATTAAAAATATAAAAAACTAGCCGGGCAAGGTGGCGGCGCCTGTAGTCCCAGCTACTCGGGAGGCTGAGGCAGGAGAATGGGGTGAACCCGGGAGGCGGAGCTTGCAGTGAGCTGAGATCCGGCCACTGCACTCCAGCCTGGGTGACAGAGCGAGACTCCGTCTCAAAAAAAAAAAAAAAAATTTTATTATTATTAGTTTTGTTTTATTGTTTAGAATGAGTCTCGCTCTGTCACCCAGGTTGGAGTGCATGGCGCTGTCATGGCTCACTGCAGCCTTAACCTCCCAGGCTCAAGCGGTCCTCCTACCTCAGCCTTCTGAGTAGCTGGGAGCACAGGTGCGTGCCACCGTGCCTGGCTGATTTGTTTTTTTAAACTGCTCCATTGAGATACGGTTTGCATCACATACAGTTCACCCATTTAAACCACAAACTTCAGGCCGGCAGCGGCTCACACCTGTCATCCCAACACTCTGGGAGGCCGAGGTGGGCGGATCTCTTGAAGTCAGGAGTTCGAGACCAGCCTGACCAACATGGAGAAACCCCGTCTCTACTAAAAATACAAAATTAGCCAGGCGTGGTGGCTCATGCCTATAATTTCAACTACTTGGGAGGCTAAGGGAGGAGAATCACTTGAACCCGGGAGGCGGAGGTTGCAGTGAGCTGGGATCATGCCATTGCATTGCAGCCTGGGCAAGAGCAGTGCAACTCTGTCTCAAAAGAACAAAACAAAACAACAAAAACCCACACCCTTCAGTGGTTTTTAATAAATTTGCAGTGTTGCCCAGCTGTCACCATTCTTTCCTTTTAGAGCATTTTCATAACCCCCGAGAGAAACTTTATACCTTTCAGTGGTCACGCTCCATCTCCTCTGCCCCCAGCCCCAGCACCCACGCGTCCCCTCCTGTCTCTGTGGATGGAGCTGTGGATAGCCATCCTCTGTGGATGGATATTTCATAGAACTGGCATCACACAGGCGGGTGCGGTGGCTCACGCGTATAATCTCCTCATTTTGGGAGGCAGCGGCGGGTGCATTGTGAGGTCAGGAGTTCAAGACCAGCCTGGCCAACATAGTGAAACCCCGTCTCTACTAAAAATAAAAAAATTAGCCAGGCATGTGCCTGTAATCCCAGGTATTCGGGAGACTGAGGCAGGAGAATCACTTGAACCCAGGAGCTGAAGGTTGCCATGAGCCGAGATCATGCCACTCTACTCCAGCTTGGGCAACAGAGTGATACTTCATCTCAAAAAAAAAAAAATGACATCACACACCATGTGGCCTTTTGTGTCTGGCTTCTTTCTCTGCATGTGACGTCCTTGGGTTGCATCCACACCGCAGCCTGTTCCAGAGCCTCGTTCCTTTTCATGGCTGAGTCATGTTCCATTTGGCAGAGGCCACATCTTGTCAGTCCGTTCACTCGTGGATGGGCCTTTTGGCAATTGCGAATCGTGCTGCCGTGAGTGCATGCGTGCAGATTCCGGTGTGGATGTGTGTTTGTGTCTCCCGGCTGGATGCCTGCAGTGGAGTCTTGGGGGTTGTGGGATGACTCCATTTTAAAGCTTTTTTTTTTTTTCTTTTTTGAGATGGAGCCTCACTCTTGTCACCCAGGCTGGAGTACAGTAGTGCCATTTCAACTCACTGCAACCTCCACCTCCCAGGTTCAAGCGATTCTTCTGCCTCAGCCTCCCAAGTAGCTGGGATTACAGGCGTGCGCCACCACGCCTGGCTAATTTTTGTATTTTTAGTAGAGACGGGGTTTCACCTTGTTGGCCAGGCTGGTCTCGAACGCCTGACCTCAGGTGATCTGCCTGCCTCGGCCTCCCAAAGGGCTGGCATTCCAGGCTTGACCACCGCACCCGGCCTAAAGCCTGTGCTTTTCTAGCCACTGACATTTCCTCTGCTCAACCTAAAGTGCAGATGTGCTCAGGAGAGTGTGAGTCGTTCATGCATTTAAATGTGCCTGTCGCCAGCTGCAGCTCTCTCTGGAATGGAACTCCGCCAGCCTCTCTGTTTCATCACACCCAGCTCTGTGGGGGTTCTTCTTGCCTTGGAGGGCTTTGAGTTGAATCCATGTTTTTCTTTGGTCTGTAAGATCCCCGAGGACACAGGCAACAGCACCTCCTTTCTCCATCCCAGGGCCCAGCCTGAAGGGGATGGTGGCGTGTGCCTGTAGTCCCAGCTACTTGGGAGGCTGAGGCAGGAGAGAGCTCGTGGGGGGATTCAGCAGACGGGCCTGGGAGAGGGGTCTGAGCAGCACCTGCCAGTTGCACCAGGGCCCGTTCTCACACCTGTCTCCCTGGTCTCCCTGTTTTAGTTCAGAGGAATATCCTTGACTTCCCCCAGCATGTTTCTCCCTCCAAGGACATCCGGACGGCCAGCACGGAGGCCGACAAGAAGCTCTCCGAGTTCGACGTGGAGATGAGCATGAGGGAGGACGTGTACCAGAGGATTGTGTGGCTCCAGGTGAGGGGGAGCGTGAACAGCCTCCCAAGTAGCTGGGATTACAAGCGCATGCCATCACGCCCGGCTAATTTTTGTATTTTCAGTAGAGACGGGGTTTCACCGTGTGGGTCAGGCTGGTCTCGAACTCCTGACCTCAAGTGATCCGCCCACCTTGGCCTCCCACAGTGCTGGGATGACAGGTGTGAGCCACTGTGCCTTGCCCATTTTTTTTATTTTTAGTAGAGACGGGGTTTCATCATGTTGGTCAGGCTGGTCTCCAACTCCTGACCTCAGGTGACCCGCCCGCCTCCGCCTCCCACAGTGCTGGGATCACAGCATGTGCACTTGCTTTTCCTTTCCTGGCCATCCTAGGTGTGACCCAGACACCCCATCCCCACGTGGCGTGAGCTGACAGGGCCTGGCGGCGTGGCTGCGTGGGCTTCTGCTCCCCCGATGCTCCTCCCAGCATGCAGTGGGGCTTTGCTGTTGGTGTCACGTGATCAGGAGAGACCCAGAGACCCTCCTGCTGCTGCTCATCCTCTTAGGCGAGGACCCCCGGGAAGGTGCTGATGTGTCCCCCAGTAGCAGGAACGTGCAGCCCTGGTGCTTTGGTAAATACAGATCAGGGTGGCCCGTGATAGCAGTGGATTATTATTATTTTATTTATTTATTTATTTATTTATTTATTTTTGAGACAGAGTCTCACTCTGTCGCCCAGGCTGGAGTACAGTGGCACGATCTTGGCTCACTGCAAGCTGCGCCTCCCGGGTTCATGCCATTGTCCTGCCTCAGCCTCCCGAGTAACTGGCACTACAGGCGCCCACCACCTCGCCCAGCTAATTTTTTTTTTTTTTTTTTGTATTCTTGTATTCTAGCTGGGACTTTTGTATTCTTATTTTGTATTCTTAGTGAGCCACCGCACCCGGCCTTTTTTTTTTTTTAAATACAGACAGGGTCTCACAATGTTGCGTACGCTTGTCTCAAACTCCTGGGCCCAAGCAATCCTCCCACCTCCACCTCCCAGAGTTTCTGCTGAAACAATGGACAATCAGCAATCTTGTTCCCATTCAGCCACCGCCCTGGTGAAGGAGCCCTGGGCTCATGTTAGTGCTGGGCTCTTCGAAGCAAAGCGAACGTTTGCTCGGGTTTTGTGTAGACGCAGGTCGTCATTTCTCTGAGGTAAATGCCCAGCAGTGCAGTTGCCAAGTCACATGGGGGCCAGATGATCAGATTTTTAAGGAACTGCCAAACTGTTCTTTGGAGCAGCTGCACTGGCCCACGTCCTACATGCTTTGATGTTTTTACTCCAGGAGAAAGTTGAGAAGGACTCACTGAGGCCCGAGGCTGCACGGTACCTGGAGCGGCTGATCAAGCTGGGCCGGAGAAATGGGCTTCACCTCCCCAGAGAAACTCAGGAAGTGAGTGCTGGGTGTGGGGAGTGCTGGGTGTGGGCAGTGTTCAATCCCGGGGAGTGCTGGGCACCGGGAGTACTCAGTCCCAGGGAGTGCTGGGTACAGGAAGTACATGGCAGGGGGAGTGCTGGGTGCGGGGAGTGCTGGGTTCAGGGAGTGCTGGATCCCAGGGCATGCTGGGTCCTGGGGAGTGCTGGGTTCAAGGAGTGCTTGGGCACAGGGAGTGCTAGGTGCTGGAAGTGCTGGGTGTGAGGAGTGCTCGGTCCCGGGGAGTACTGGGCACGGGGAGTACTGAGCTCAGGGAGTGCTCAGGCAGGGGGAGTGCTGGGTGTGGGGAGTACTCCATCCTGGGGAGTACTGGGCATGGGGAGTGCTCCGTCCCAGGGAGTGCTGGGTGTGGGGAGTGCTGGGCGTGGGGAGTGCTGGGCGTGGGGAGTACTCCATCCTGAGGAGTACTGGGCATGGGGAGTGCTCCGTCCCAGGGAGTGCTGGGTGTGGGGAGTGCTGGGTGTGGGGAGTGCTGGGCGTGGGGAGTACTCCATCCTGAGGAGTACTGGGCATGGGGAGTGCTCCGTCCCAGGGAGTGCTGGGTGTGGGGAGTGCTCCCTCAGCCCTTGGTGGGAGTGCTCCCAGGACTCTGCATCTTCCTGCGGTGCCCGCCCCGGTCTCTCCTTCCTCTCACGTCTTGTCTTTGTCTCCAGAAAATCAAAAGCATCAAGAAGAAACTGAGCCTCCTGTGCATCGACTTCAACAAGAACCTGAACGAGGACACGACCTTCTTGCCCTTCACGCTCGAGGAGCTAGGTAGGGGCTGGGCAGTGGGGAATGGGTTGCCATCGGTCCTGGGACTCACTGCAGGCCTGCCAGGCCCTCGGGGGCCGCCGCGTCCTCCTGTGGGCTTCTATGCTGACGGGCGGCGGGAGGCCGAGGTCCATGGACCTGACTGCCTGGGCCGAGGGCTTTCCTCACTAGGAGCACTCCAGGGCCGTTTACAGCCAAAAGCTCTGACCCCTCCTTGGGGAGGGCCGTGCTCTGTCCCACCAGGATGCCGCCCTGATAGAAAATGTCCCTGGCAGTGGCGGGAGCCCAGGCTGGACTGGGCGGCCAAGGGTGCCAGTCTCAGCCGTGGCCCTGAGGTAACCACAGTTTTCCCTTGAGACCCCACTTCCTGCCTGCCTTTATTTTTATTTTATTTAATTAATTAATTTATTTATTTATTTTGAGATGGAGTCTTGCTCTACTGTCCAGGCTGGAGTGCAGTGGTGCGATCTCCACTCACTGCAGCCTCCGCCCCCTGGGTTCAAGTGAGTCTCCTGTCTCAGCCTCCTGAGTAGCTGGGACTACAGATGTATGCCATCACACCTGGCCAATTTTTTTATTTTTAGTAGCGATGGTTTCGCTGTGTTGGTCAGGCTGGTCTCAGACTCCTAGGCTCAGGCTATCTGCCCACCTCAGCCTCCCAAAGTTTTGGGATTACAGGCATGAGCCATCGCACCTAGCTGGGCCAGAATATTCTGATGGGTGCTACAGAATATAACCTCCACTTCTAGACTCTGAATGTGGTTGCCACTGAGGTGACAGGTGGGGACAAGGCCCTCATGGCCCAAGGCCTCCACGGGTGGCTTGATGTGTGGTCAGCTGGGCGCATGTCCCTGAGGGAGCACTCGCACGTCAGGCATCGCCAAGCTTGGCTGCCAGCCCCTCGCCTGGCCCTTCTGTGTCTCGGGCAGCGCATCCTACCCCTCAGCTCCTGGCAACTCAGGAGAGACAGCGGGCTACGATCTGCCGTAAAGCACGTTTCCCAGCCCCGGGAACCCAGCCTGCCACTCCGTGGGCGCACTGATGACCCACATCATTCCCGTGGCCACCCACACCGTCCCTGCAGCCACCCGCGCCGTCCCCGCGGCCACCCACACTGTCCCCGCCACCCGCGCTGTCCCCGTGGGGCTGCCTCCCCACCTGCCCATGTTAGCAAGCAGAAGGGCTCGGTGCCCGATGCGCTGGAAGCCAGTGCCATGGCACCAAGGTTTTGAGGAAACAGAAGCTTTTCAGTTGCAAGTGACTCCCAAGGAGACCGGGCGTCCAGCTCAAATCTGCCTCCTGTGCCGGCGTTCAGGCAGTACTTTCATTCGAGAAGTTGTAGAGGTGGGTTCTGGGGTTAGCAGGTGATTGGTGGAAGGAACAGGGAAGGTCTGGAAGATCCTCGGGCACAGTTATCTGTCCATGCCAGTGCACGGGTCCTGGTGCGAATCCTGGGGACATCGGTGTGAAGCGTGGTGGAAGTTCAGTTGGCGTCCGCGAGCTGGTTCCACACAGACTCTGCTGGCTCATGTGGGTTCCAGCCAGTTTCAGCCAGTTTTGTTCTTGTCCGTGTTTTCTCTGCCTGTTTGTTTTCATGTTTGCCATCCTGCAAACTTAAGAGTGTTTGTCGATTTTGGTGTATAACTCTTGGGAGTGCTGTTTCATTTGTCCGGCCTGCAGGGCCTCCCATGCAGGTGGCTTGAGTCCCATGTGGCCGGGTGACACCATCATGCGGGTGGCTAGTGCGTTGGATGACGGTTCTCCAGGGCTCTCCGCTGTCCCGGGACCTGTTTCCCGGGGTGTTGTGGTCCGTCATGTGTCAGGAGACACTCTGCCTTAGTCCCTTTTCTTCTGCTTACAACAGAAGACCTAAAGCCATGTAGTTTATAAGAAAAGGAATGAACTTGTCACGGCTCTGGAGACTGAGAACTCCCAGGTCGAGGGGCTGTATCTGACGAGGGCCTTCTTCCGGGTAGGGACTCTGGAGCCCTGAGGTGGCCAGGGTGTCACCTGGCAAGGGGAGGGGGCTGAGCGAACTGGCTCCACCCAGGTCCCTCCTCCTCACAAAGCCCCAGTCCCACTGCCACATTAACCCGTCAATACCTTCATTCCTGACGGTGGACCCCACATGACCTGGCTGCCTGTTGAAGGCCCCAGTACCCAATCCTGCCATCTCCCAACACCAGCATCTCCAACACCGCCATCTCCCGAGAGCCACATCTCCCGACACCCCACCTCCTGACACCCCACCTCCCGACACCCCATCTCCCAATACCCCCATCTCCCGACACCCCACCTCCTGACACCCCACCTCCAGACACCCCACCTCCTGACACCCCACCTCCCAACACCCCCACCTCCCAATACCCCCATCTCCCGACACCCCACCTCCCAATACCCCCATCTCCTGTTACCACCATCTCTGGCATTAAGTTCCTCGTGCATTTTGGAGCAGTCACACCCAACCAGAGCAGAGACCTGTCAGTGTCCGTCACTCCCACGTTGTCATGCACTAGTTGCCACGTCCATGGACGACTTCTGCCGCCGTCACTCTCTGGGAATCAGCTGTCCTGCCGTGACTCCGAACCTTCCCTCCTCACCTGTCTTCTTACTGATTTGTTTCTGTCCATGTGCATGAGGCTTCTGGCTTATTCCCGGGTTATCATTCATTGTCATTTATCCCAGTGCTCAAATCGTCCCCCATGGACCTTCAGGAGTCCCGTCAGACAGTCCCCATGTCCCTGTAATGCACCTACTGGCCTCTGAGCCCGCTCTCACTGGTGGACACTTGGTGTCGCAGGCTCGTCCCGTGCTCTCCCTGCCCAGCCCTCAGATGCGCCATTCCTTGGTGGAGTCCTGGTGCCTTTGAGTGGATGGTGATTTAGGCACCAGGTCTGTTCACCGCTGCCAGGGAACGGCGTCCCTGGACACGCACACTCTTCCCTTCTGTGTCTGTGTGTGAAACCCACAAGTGCAGTGGGGCATGCCAGCGCACCTCTGAGGTCCCAGCCTCTCAACCCGGGAAGCTGAGGCAGGGTGATTGCTTGAGTCTGGGAGTTCAGAGCCACAGTGAACGTGAACTGTGCATTCGTGAACTATCCATTGCAGCCTGGGCAACAGAGAAAGACCCTGTTTCTAAAAAAATAAACTTTCATGAGTCCACTTTCCAGCTTCTTTTCCAGTCCAGCGCTGCTGGGCCCCCTAGCCGTCTCCCTTGCTGTCCTTTAACTCCCGTCTCCGACCACCAGTGTTGGGTGACAACACTGTCGAGATGGAGAGCTGCTATCTGAAGGCCCGTGGTCCTTGGAAAGGACGTCATGAGGTCCTGGGAGGCCTCCCCCTCATGCTGCAGTCACTCGGCAAACAATTGCCAGACCCACACGAGTGCTGGGGCACAAATGGGAAGGAGGGGGCTCTGCAGACCACGGGACTCTCAGCTCCCTCGTCACCACCCACACCCACGGGCTGGCCTCCCGAAACGTCCCCCATCTGCCTCTGGCCCCCATCCCGGTCATTCTTTCCACTCTGACCGCCCTGGGGTTGGGGTGAGCCAGTCTTTGCATCGAAGCTGCAAGCCTGAGCCACGGTGGCCTGGTGGCCCTGGCATCTCCCGAGCTGTGAGGTGGGAACCCCGGAGCCTTTCAGTCTGGGATGCTGCCGCCCCCACCTCTCTTGGGGCTGTCGGGCAGGGGGCCAGGTGGGAGGGTGTGGCTGCCGAGCAGCGGGGTGAGCTCTGTCCTGCCAGGGGTTTTGTGGGTGGAGAAAGGAGAGCGGGGCTCCAGTGAGAAGATCTGAGAGCGGGAGTTGGGTCTCTCTGGAGTTGGGTCTCTCTGGAGGGGCACACTTGAAAGTGGCCAAGCCGTGGGGCTGCGTGCTGAGATCTCAGCTCTGAGCGGGAGGCTCTGCCTGGGGGTCATCCTTCAGGAAAAGCAAAGCGGGACCCCCTCTCCACCCGGGACCCCCTCTCCGCCCAGGGCCCAGCGTGCTTGGCGCTCCTGCTGTCTTCGTTTCTGATGGGAGGCACTGCCTCTAACGCTGGTGTCCTTGTGCAATGGCCGGGCCGCCCTTCCCGCCGCCCTCCTCCCTTCGCGCATGGGGTGGTGGCGGCGCCCTGGAAGCCCACGCTATCCGGGGTTGAGCTGGATTTAGCTTTAACTTCTCTGGGGCAGGAGGGTGCGGGGGGGTTTCCTGGCGGGGTTAGAGGGAGGAAGTGAGAATCGTGACAGGTGGTGGCCAAGCTGTGGGGGAGCCAGGGGGTTTCTTGATGGGGTTCGATGGGGGACGTGAGAATTGCAGCAGAGGGTGGCCAGGCTGTGGCTGCTCGCTGAGGGCCCCCTTGTAGCTTTCCAGGCAGAGGGGAAGCCCACCCTTCCCGCGCACACACTGTGTGGGCTGTGGGTGCCTCAGCCCTGTCAAAGCCAGCCTGGTTCTGTCCCCATAGGAGGGCTCCCCGAGGACTTTGTGAACTCCCTGGAGAAGACGGAGGACGGCAAATTGAAGGTCACCCTCAAGTACCCCCATTACTTCCCCCTCCTGAAGAAATGCCACGTGCCCGAGACCCGGAGGAAAGTGGAGGAGGCCTTCAACTGCCGCTGCAAGGAGGTGAGGAGGCACAGCCGGGGGCCCCAGGACAGCGGGTCTGGAGCTGGTGGGGCCCGTCTCCTGCACGCCTGTGAGGTGCCTCCAGGCTTCACACTTGGATGGCCTCTGGATCTCCCCGGCCAGGCCCAGTGGCGGGCAGAGACCTCCCTGTGGGGCTCCGCCACCCCCTGGAGGTGTCTGTGCTGGGCTCCGCCCAGACCCTGGGGCCACAGCTCAGGGCCCAGTTCATCCTTCCCAAGCTGAGCCTCCTGCTGCTGCTCTGAGCATCTGGCCACGGCACGTCTCGTCCTTCCCTGGTCTGGAGCCGCCCCTCAGGTGTGTCAGCCCAGATCATTCCTTTTGTCTTAAATGATGGTGCCCGGACCTGAGCCTGGGTCCACAGGTGGGTTGTGACCAGGCCTCCTCGCTGTTACCGGTGTCAGACGGCCCTTCCCACAGGGACGTGTGTAACTGTCCCTGACGCCATGGCGTGGTCAGTCAGGTGGCCTCTGCACATCTCCCGTGCGCCGTCTGGAACAGGCAGGAGCTCTAATGGGCCTCCGTGGTCCCCTGACGACACCGTGTTGGTGCCCATGTGTCTGGCAAAAGGGGGATATGCACCGATCTCTGCAAAGGGATGGGCAGGCACCGATCACTGCAGGGGGTGGGGGACGGGCAGGTGCCCATCACTATGGGGGACGGGCAGGCACCAATGGGGGGATGGGTGGGCACCGATCGCTGCAGAGGGGGACTCTCCATTGTTTGGGGACTGGGAGCTCAGTGGGCTCAGATGGGATGTGGCTGCCCTCTGCAGGCTGGCTGTGAATTCACGTTGCTGTAAGCCTGAGTAGGCAGACCTGTGGGCTGGGAACACCTTGACTTTCCCAGTGCACCTCGGAAGGTCAACTGGGCAATCCCATCCTGGTCCCCAGGCTTGGGTCCTAGTGGCAGAGTGAGGGCCAGGCCAAGAGGGAGCACACGGGCGGGCTGCGTTCCCGGTCCCAGGGGATGTGCTGCCTCAGAGACCTTGCTGCTGGCGGTTGGCCTGGCCCCCATTTGACTGGCTGCTCTGCACGCACCTGCCTGGTTACAGGTGGGTTTCCTGTGGACCCAGCACATGTGCTGGTGGGCACATCTGTCCCAAACAGGCCTCTGTTTCTCCTTGTAAACGCGTCACATGGGTTTTATGCATTGTCCTTCCGCCCCCACCGGCTTGGTTGGCAGTGCCAGTCCTCAGAAGTGAGGCCGTGTGCATGTCGTGTGCCGATGGCGATGGGCAGAGCCCCTGAGACTGGGAACCAGGGCCTAGACATGATGGGGTCCCCACATGCAGCAGTGATGCCCTAGAGGCTCCTCGGACAGCCCCTCATCCCCACACCATGTTCCATGTGAGGCCTGAGAGTCATTTGCACCCCTTCTGGTTCTGCCAGGGGTTCTGCCAGTGGCGTGACCAGAAGAGTTGTGTAGTAACACAGGCAGAGAGGGGCAGGGGCTGGAGATCAGGCGGAGCTGGATACGAGCCCCTGGCCCCGGGACAGGGCGTGCTGGCCCTGGAGGCGGAGGGAGTAGCGCCCCCGGGCGACAGTGTGGTGGTGTCGGTTACAGGAGAACTGCGCCATCCTCAAGGAGCTGGTGACGCTGCGGGCCCAGAAGTCCCGCCTGCTGGGGTTCTGCACGCACGCCGACTATGTCCTGGAGATGAACATGGCCAAGACCAGCCAGACCGTGGCCACCTTCCTAGGTAGCCCTTCCTTCCTCCTCCACCGGGCTCCCCGGGGGAAGGTTCTCAGGGTCACCCCAGGGGGCAGTCGGGGCTACCCCTAGATCCCTATCCTTTCCCTCCATGAAGAGGGACTTCTGACGCCTGCCCTGGCTCCCTCACTCCCCTGGAGGGGACCCTCACAGAACAGAGAAGTGCCCGGGCCCTGGAGTCAGTTCCATGCCTGCACCCGGCTCCGCCGCCCCTCACCCTGAGCGCGAGGATACTGGGCTCCTTGAGGGGTTGCTAGGAGCTGCGGGCCCTCCCTTCTGAACGGGGAGGCTGACGAAGTTGCGGCCACAGGCGGGCAAGCCCAGGGCCACGAAGGAGCCCGCAGGGTGAGAGGCCCACCTTTCTGCCCTCCCCACAGATGAGCTGGCGCAGAAGCTGCAGCCCCTGGGGGAGCAGGAGCGGGCGGTGATTCTGGAGCTGAAGCGTGCGGAGTGTGAGCGCCGGGGCCTGACCTTCGACGGCCACATCCATGCCTGGGACATGCGCTACTACATGAACCAGGTGGAGGAGACGCGCTACCGCGTGGACCAGAACCTGCTCAAGGAGTACTTCCCCGTGCAGGTGGTCACGCAGGGGCTGCTGGGCATCTACCAGGAGCTCCTGGGGCTGGCCTTCCACCACGAGGAGGGCGCCAGCGCCTGGCACGAGGACGTGCGGCTCTACACCGCCAGGGACGCAGCCTCGGGGGAGGTGGTCGGCAAGTTCTACCTGGACCTGTACCCGCGGTGGGTGAGGGCAGTGGGGGTGGGGGGTGCACCCAGGCCCTGGGTCTCCTCAGAGCCCGGCGTTCCTGTCTGAGATGGGAAGGAAGTCACTGCCTGCTCCTCGGGGCCTCGGGGATGAACCCCGAGACGTAGCACCCGTGGGCACACCACAGGGGCCGAACACGCGGCTGTCCCCGTTTCCACTCGCACTCAGCCACCCAGACAGGGCGCGGCTCTGCCCAGGCCAGAGTCTTTTAGGGGAGGAATGGCAGCCGGGGCCTGGCCGTGGTTTTCATGCTGCCCTGTGCCAAGTCGCCTCTGCTGAGAGGGAAGTTTAGAACCTCAGAGGTACCCGGTATTCTCGGTTATCAGTCAGGTGGGCTGAGGGATGTGGAGTCAGGGAGCTTGTGGTGTCTCTAGTCCCCACGGGGCCTGACACCGCCTCCCTCTACAGGGAAGGAAAGTATGGGCACGCGGCCTGCTTCGGCCTGCAGCCCGGCTGCCTGCGGCAGGACGGGAGCCGCCAGATCGCCATCGCAGCCATGGTGGCCAACTTCACCAAGCCCACAGCCGACACGCCCTCGCTGCTGCAGCATGACGAGGTGGAGACCTACTTCCATGAGTTTGGCCATGTGATGCACCAGCTCTGCTCCCAGGTGGGTGCAGGGCCTGGGCAGGGGCAGAGGCAGGGGCTGTCTGTGGTCAGCGGGGTCCAAGCCCGAGGCTTCGGCCTCCGGCTCTCTCTGCGCCCGCCCAGTGGCTCCTTCATCCAGTGCCACCCAAAGATGGTGTGACTCCTCCTCTTGCCCGTGTCCTGGGGCTGCCCCAGCACAACACCACAGACCAGGGCTTACACAAAGGGCGTGTATTTCCTCATGGTCCTGGAGACTGGAGTCGGAGGTCACGGTGCCAGCAGGGTTGGCTCCCTCCAGGTCCCTCCCTGGCCTGCAGACACCACCGCCTCTCTGCATCCTCATGCGGGCGTCCTGTGTGGGTCCTCATCTCCTTACAGGGACCCCAGTCACACTGGATCGGGGCCCACCCAGCAACCTCAGTGTCCTCCTTAGACATCCTGTCTCTAAGTCGTCACATTCTGGCAGGGTGTGGTGGCCCACGCCTGTAATCCTGGCACTTAGGGAGGCCGAGGTGGGCAGATCACCTGAGGTCAGGAGCTCAAGACCAGCCTGGCCAACATGGTGCCAACTTGTTGCAAGCATCTTTCCTGGCACACAGTCAGCTGTCACTCCTCAGAAAGGCTCTGTCCTGTGAAGTCGCTGAGAATGCTGAGAAGTGCATGCAGAGCCGTCCCTCCGGCCAGGGCTGGATTCCCAGGAGCCTCTGGTCACGTGTTCGCCAACTGATCATTCCAGAACCTTACCGTGTGTGTTTTGGGTTCAAGACGCCTTACTGCTGTGCAGCGCTGACGGGTTCACGTTGAACACATGGCCGGCAGCTCTGTCACCCACGCCTGGCCGCAGCTTGCACACACAGGGTGTCCCCCTGAGGCGCATCATGGCATCCTGGTGCTGAGGGACACGAGACAGTGCTCTGCACGACTTTTGGGACTTTTTAAACCCAAAATGCAAACACCATGCCCCCACTAGACTGAGAAAAGGACGCTTGCTCACAAAATAAGCTGAAGCGAGAAGACAGAGCGCGGCCCTGTCTGAGTACTGTCTGAGGGGCTTCTGAGGAATGCCACAGTGCTGGCCTCTGGTGTTTCCGTGGGTCTTGGTAGGCGAGTTCAAAAACACAGAGTCCAGGAATGAGGATCGACCGTGTGTCCGCCTTTCCTGACTCCCCGCCACAGTGTTTGCACAGCACTCGTAGCCAGCACACGCGTGTGCGTATCCACACAGGTGCCTGCACAGGTGCCCACGCACATGCCTGCAAGCCCGCTTTGCATGCTACTTCCTGCGTGTGCCTGGCGCCTGGCATGGCGAGTTCCTTGGTGCAGTCCGTTGGGACGAGGAGCGTGGCTGTGTGGTCCTTGGAACGGAAAAGCCTCGGTGTTGCAGAGAGGACCTTGAGGATCACCCAGGGGTTCCCTGGCCCTCGGCTGCCAGCCATGGTTCCAGCAGGACTTGGTCAAGGGCTGTGCCTTTAGGGAGGGTTCCACACACACACAAGCAGGGAGATGCAGCACGCCTCACAACGTCCTGACCTAGACCTGGCCATCCCCAAGTCCCAACCCCTCTGGGGTGCAGAGCTTTCAGGGAGCAGCGGCTCTGTGGATGGGGGGAAGTGTGGGTGGCCTCCAGGAACAAGGTCATGTGGCCGACATGTTCAGGTGTGTCCTGCTGGCACAGGCAGCCAGCAGCAGCCCAGGGGCCTCGGGGTCCCGGTCGTTTTCCAGGTTTGGGGTGGGAGGGCCAGGCCCAGCACGTCACCTGTGCACCTGCCCTGTTTGCACTGTGGCAGCTGACACGGGCCACGCTGGCAGGAAAGGGCCAGGCAGGGCCTGGGCATTCTGAGGCTCTGCCCCACCCCTGCAGGCGGAGTTCGCCATGTTCAGCGGGACCCACGTGGAGCGGGACTTCGTGGAGGCGCCTTCGCAGATGCTGGAGAACTGGGTGTGGGAGAAGGAGCCGCTGCTGCGGATGTCTCGGCACTACCGCACCGGCAGCGCGGTGCCCCAGGAGCTCCTGGAGAAGCTCATTGAGTCCCGGCAGGCCAACACAGGTGCACCCGCCCGTCTGGGGAAGTGCGCTAACTTCAGGGGTGGCGGCACACAGCTGGGGCCTGGCATGTGCCCGGGGAGGCGGTCAGAGCTCTGGGCAGAGTGGGCTGCGGCAGGTGCAGAGGCCAGCTCCTTCCTCCCCTCCCGCCCAGGCCTCTTCAACCTGCGGCAGATCGTCCTCGCCAAGGTGGACCAGGCCCTGCACACGCAGACGGACGCAGACCCCGCCGAGGAGTACGCGCGACTCTGCCAGGAGATCCTCGGGGTCCCGGCCACGCCAGGTAGCCACCTTGAGCGGGGCACACCCTGGAATTTGGGACCTCAGCTGGTTCCCTGGGAAGGTGGAGGGAGTTGGTCCCCATGCTTCACTTAAGTGCAGGAGTCCCTGCTGGGGAGCTGCGGAGCACGTCCCAGGCTCCTCGGGGGACAGACCCAGCTGAGATGCAGCTGCAGGCCCAGGGTGGGGGGTGGGTGTGCGGCCCCAGCCCGCGGGGGGGTGTGTTCCCTGGAGCCTTTGCTTCGAATGAAGCTGGCGTTTTCTTGATTCAAATGTATGACACATGCTTTGTAAGAAGCCTGGAGAAGTACAGGAAGGCCTAGGAGTTTACAATGCTGCTGCTGCTGATAAGTGGGCCCTGTTTCCATCACACCTGTTGTCCTGTGTGCATGTGTGTTCCCACACGCTTGCAAGGATCCAGAACTTGGAAATACAGCATGATTTTAACATGGGTGGTATTTTGCTGGCTTAATGCTCCATAGACTTTAAAAAATCTCTTCAAAAGTGTTTTCAGCAGCGTGGCCTGTGCTGTTGCATGGGCGTGCCTTGCTTTATTGACGCAATCTCATAATGGGGACGTTTGCTTTGTGGCAGCTGACAGCCCCATTAAATGAGCTCCTGTCCTTCCAGGAGAGGGGCAGAGACTTGTGGCCCTCGCTTTGTGGCTGGCTCTGGTTCTAGAAGTATCCGGCTGGTTCCTGCCCTCGCTGTGATCCTCCAGCTTCTCCCCATTCCGGGCGAGGGTCTCAGGAGTCTGGCTGGACATCTTCTCCTGGAGGAGGAGCGTGGGGTGGGGGCTGCAGCGTGAACCCGCCATGTGTCTGTCCTAGGAACCAACATGCCTGCAACCTTCGGCCACTTGGCGGGTGGCTACGATGCCCAGTACTACGGGTACCTGTGGAGCGAGGTGTATTCCATGGACATGTTCCACACGCGCTTCAAGCAGGAGGGCGTCCTCAACAGCAAGGTACGTGGGGACCAGGGACAGGGAGGGCGTCCTGAACAGCAGAGTACGTGGGGACTGGGGAGCGGGAAGGGCACCCTGAACGGCAGGGTGAGAAGGAGACAGGGACTGGGAGGGCGTCCTGAGCGGCAGGGTGAGGGGAGGCTGGGATGGGGAGGGCGTCCTGAGCGGCAGGGTGAGGGGGACCGGAAGCGGGGAGGGCGTCCTGAGCGGCAGGGTGAGGGGGACGGGGAAACGGGGAGGGCGTCCTGAGCGGCAGGTGAGGGGGACCGGGAAGCGGGGAGGGCGTCCTGAGCGGCAGGGTGAGGGGGACGGGGAAACGGGGAGGGCGTCCTGAGCGGCAGGGTGAGGGGGACCGGGAAGCGGGGAGGGCGTCGTGAGCGCAGGGTGAGGGGGACGGGGAAACGGGGAGGGCGTCCTGAGCGGCAGGGTGAGGGGGACGGGGAAACGGGGAGGGCGTCCTGAGCGGCAGGGTGAGGGGGAGGGGAAACGGGGAGGGCGTCCTGAGCGGCAGGGTGAGGGGCACCGGGAAACGGGGAGGGCGTCCTGAGTGGCAGGGAGAGGGGCACCGGGAAACGGGGAGGGCGTCCTGAGCGGCAGGGTGAGGGGCACCGGGAAACGGGGAGGGCGTCCTGAGTGGCAGGGTGAGGGGAGGCTGGGATGGGGAGGGCGTCCTGAGCGGCAGGGTGGGCCTGGACCCGGGGTGCCGGATGAGCCATCCCAGTGGGGGCACCCTCTGATCTTGGTGCGGTGCTGCCCACAGCTCCCCACTGGGCCCTGCAGGAGGCCCTACACTGTCCCCTCAGGCCTGGGGCTGTGAGTGCTGGGAGCTCCGTGTCTTCCCACACGAGTCCTTCCAGGATCTGCGTGGTCGGCTTCCGAGCCGTGGACTGAGACAGACCCGTCTCTGGGGAAGGCTGGCTTGGCGCTTGCCATGTGTTTGCTTCTCCAACCTCCAGTTTCCTCACTGTGAAGTGAGGCCTTTACACCGTGTGAGCCTGTGCCTCCCGCTGACTTGGTGCGACCCAGGCTCAGGGCAGCCGCCAGAGTCCCTCACAAGGAACCAGGTGGCTACCGGCTTTGAGGGCCGGCCCTGCCCAGTCTAGGTGCAACGTTGCACTGGGCAGCCTGCAGGTACCTCGGGGCCAGCAAACCCAGGCGCTCAGCTGCTCCCTTTACAGAGGTGCAGAGGCCAGGACCCGGGGGAGCAATGGTCCGACAAGTCCCTGTCTTCACAGCCCAGCAGGGACCTGTCCCCGTCCTGAGGCAGCTTCCAGGAGCTCCCCCTGCTGCTGAGGTGGGGGGTCCCGCCTCTGAGGACCGGCCAGGGGCTGGAGAGGTGGAGTCCCCCGGGCTGGGAGCTAGGACTGTGGCTGCCTGGCTCTGCAGCCTGCAGCCCGCGCAGGCTCCTGCAGGGCTCTGGGGCATTGGGGTCTCCTTGGTGGCCGGCTCCGGCCGCCTCGCGGTCCCCTCCTTGCCTCACCTGCCCATAGTCCCGCCGTCACAGGGATAGGCTCGAACCCAGGCCTTTAGGGTGGCCCAGAGCGCGAGCAGCTCCCACCTTGTCTAGCCAGAGGCTCAGCCACTTCTGTTCATGGGCTCAGCCTGGGATTTCAGTGGGGGCTGATGGGGGGAGCCACCTCGGGAGTTTGGGGAGTTCGGGGCTCTGCTGGCCCCTCCGTACGCAGCCCCGCTCTGAGATTCTGATGAAAGGCGCCTGCGCTCCCCGAGCCGTGCTGATGCAGGCGGCCTGCAGGCCTCCCCGGGAGCCTGGACGGGGTTGCTCCGAGGCCCCTGGGCAAAGGTGTACAGACTCCCGGGGTCCTTGGCCTTCCTCCTGGGTTTCCACCTGGCCACAGTGCCGTCTCCTTGGCAGGTTGGCATGGATTACAGAAGCTGCATCCTGAGACCCGGCGGCTCCGAGGATGCTAGCGCCATGCTGAAGCGTTTCCTGGGCCGTGACCCCAAGCAGGACGCCTTCCTCCTGAGCAAGGGGCTGCCGGTCGGGGACTGCGAGCCGCAGGTCTGCTGAGGCCCGGCACTGCGACTGCCCAGACTGGCCCGCGCTCCCGCCGCCCTGGTGCCTTAGCCCCTGGCCCAGGATGGGGCAGGCTCTGGCATAGCACCTGGGACTGGCAGAGTGGCTGAGCGGCTGTCTCTTGTCTCTTGCCTCTTGCCTCTTGTCATTGTCTGTCCCTGCCTGGTGGCCTACCCGGCTAGAGACGGCGTCCTCAGGACATCTGGAGGGCTCTCGTGGCCGCCAGGGCCTTGTCTTTGTTGCACTAACACGCCCCCTCCCTGGGAAACGTCCCTGGTCAGGAGATGGCTCTTCTTTGAAATGAGATCATTAAAAGGAAACAGAAAAGGAGAGAGGCTGCCTGGCCTGGTCGCTGGCTCCTGCGCTTTTTTGTCCAGGGACGACTGGATGCCGGGTCAGGGTCCGGCCCTCGGGCTGTTGCCACACCAGGCCCTGGATTGGGACTCAGGTCCTTGTTGGGGGCGGGGAATGAAGGCCCGGTGGCTGGGAACCCGTTCTGCCAGCCAGGCCAGCCTGGGGGGTCTCAGAGACTCCTGCTTCCTGGGAGACTTCTGCCTTGTCGTTCTGGAACATTCCCTCCCCTCCCTGCTCAGCTCTGGCCATCAAGGACCAGGCTCCGCTGGTCAGACAGTCTGGAAAGCCAGGGCAGCCCCTGTGTGCACAGGCAGCCGGGGCGGGGCTGGGGTCAGCCGCTGCCCACCCTCTCACCCACAGGGGAAGGCCCGGCTCACTCCGGCTTCGCAGGCAGAGTCTCTGGGGGTTCCCGTTGGACACGAGCGAACCAGGTGAACCAGGGCAGCTGCTGGAAGCTCAGCCACAGCCCTCGTCTCTCGTGCCCGTGGGGACTGCCCGTGCCTGCCCTCCCTGCGGCCCCAGTCCCCTGCTGTGGGCAAAGTCTTGATCGGGGGTGCAGGGTCGAGGGGGCGCTTCCTGGACCCTCCCACAGTGCTCAGAGATGCCTCAGGGATAGCTGTGGGCTGTGTCCCCACCTCCCGAGCAGGACAGGCGGGTGCTCCCGCCTCTTCAGTCCCAGCACTCTGATGTTTTCTCCCGTGACTGCATTTCTCGGGAGCTCCCCTCGTGCCCTGGAGCATTCCTCCCCAGTCTTAGTCCTCCACAGAGGAGGCTGGTCAGCAGAACCTGTGACCCTGTTTCCCGAGGCCTGCGGGTGGCCAGACGTCTGTCTCGTCCTCACCTCCGTTTGGACAGGACTCCGAGGGCTGTGCCGTCTGCTCCAGCCCCTCCTGTCCCATTCCCACCCAACCCCGGACCAATGTGGCTGTGGCCGCGGCCGTGGGGCCTGCTTTGCACCTTACACACACCTGGCTCCACTCTGTGCACCTACTTCTGTGTCTTTCCAACTCTGGGGGCTAAGGGGTGAGTCTTGTCTTCGCAGAGCTGGACGGCACAGCCTGTGGCCAGCAGGGTTATGCCAGCAAGGCAGGAATTGATAAGTGGGAACACCACAATGGTCATGTTTCAGATACAGCTCAGAGCGGGTCCCATAGCTTGCATCTGAAGCCCCAGCTACTCAGGAGGCTAAGGCGGAAGGATTGCTTGAGCCCGGGAGGTCGAGGCCAGCCTGGGCAATGTAGCAAAACCCCAGCTCTATAAAAAATAAGTTCGTTGGGTGTGGGGCCAGTGCCTGTGGTCTCAGTTTTTTGGCAGGCTGAGGCAGGAAGATTGCTGGAGCCTAGGAGGACGAGGCTGCAGTGAGCCATGATCCCACCACTGCACTGCAGCCTGGGCCTCAGAGCAAGACCGTCTCTAAAAGTAACGGTAGTAATAAAATACCTGGGATTCAGAAAAGAGAAGCTGCAAGGCAAAGCCGACCACGCTGGGCAGAGGTGGAGATGGCGAGTTTGGGGGCTCCCTAATCTTCCCCAGCATCGAGCTCTCAGGTGGCCTCCACCTGGTCCCCAGCCAAGACCCAGTTGTGCAGGAGCACCCCAGCTGGGCCCTGGGCCGTCACAGCCTGGCCTGTCACAGCAGAGGCTTGGGCTGCTGGGCCATGGGCAAATGGCCCGGACCATCCACAGCCCGCTCCCCTGGAAGTCACCGACCCACCGTGCTTAGATGTCAGTTGCTGGATGCCCCAGGCAGACCCCCGCGGTGCTTCGCAAGCTGGGCCGCCTCCCCTAGCATGTCCCCTGCTCTGTGGACACCCGGGGACGTGGAGGCAGCAGCACCGAGTCTCAGTCCGGGCCCCGTTGCCCAGGGAGCTGGGTGTCCTCAGAGCCTTCCCAAAATGCCCACACCGAGGGCACCCGATTGCCCCAAACAGTCCAGGACAGAGCAGGAGCTTTGATCACAGGGGCCCAGCCCCACGCCAGGAGCAGGGAGGGGCCACAGAGCTGCTGTGTCTCTCGGCTCCTCTGCGCCATGCTCCCCACTCGGGGCTCCAGCAGCGGGCTCAGAGGACAGTGTGGCATTGGCATCCCCTGCCCGTCCAGGCTGTCACTCTCCTTGGCCCCTCGCTGCTTCCCAATGGATAAAAAAGGGGAAAATAAAGAATTGTTAAAACAAACAAACAAACAAACAAAATATATATATATAGGAACCTGTGTGTTTTGTGATCTTTGCAACGTTTCTCTGTAAACCCGTTCTTTGGGTTTTTGACAAAACCTGAACGCAAAAGGGGTCTCCTCCCTGGTCACCTATCCAGCCCCCGTGGGCCGTCCCCAGATGTCCCTGGCTCCTCGTCCCCACAGTCCTGTCCCTGCCCGTGCTGCCTCCGACACACACGCCCCAGGCTTTGTGCCCATGGCTCCCTTCTGGTCCTTCACGAAGTATTTCTCCAACCAAGAAGCTGCTGGGGGCCGGGCGCGGTGGCTCAAGCCTGTAATCCCAGCACTTTGGGAGGCCGAGACGGGCGAATCACGAGGTCAGGAGATCAAGACCATCTGGCTAACATGGTGAAACCCCGTCTCTACTAAAAAATACAAAAAACTAGCCGGCGAGGTGGCGGGCGCCTGTAGTCCAGCTACTCGGGAGGCTGAGGCAGGAGAATGGCGGGAACCCGGGGGCGGAGCTTGCAGAGAGCTGAGATCCGGCCACTGCACTCCAGCCCGGGCGACAGAGCGAGACTTGTCTCAAAAAAAAAAAAAAAAAAAAAAAAGAAGCTGCTGGGATCTCTGTGGTTGGTGGCCCCGAGCGGCCCCACTCCTCTCGAGGATGATACCAGTGTAGCCGCTGTAAGCAGGCTCCGTGCTGCGTGGTAGGCAGGCTCTATCGTCCCCATCCTCCTCCCCACGGGACTTGTGTTACTGTCCCCATGTCCCAAACGGGGTGTCTCAGGAGCAGAGCCAGCGTCCTCCCTCCTCTCCCCAATCAGCAACACCGGCTGAAGGCCACAGCCTTGAAAGGGACAACCCACGTGGGGCCTCACTCTCCAGGGCTGTCCCTACTTCAAGGGACAAAATGGTTTGTGAAATTCAGTTCGATTCTGAGACTGATGGCCAGCTTGCAGAAGGCAGGAGGTCTGGGTTCAAGTCTCAAGGTAGACGGGGCCCGGGGGTGAGTTCCAGCGTGGGCTGGGGGCCAGGGAGCTGCCCACGTGGCTCCCTGGGGAGCTGAGGTCCCCTTGGCCATGCACTGAGCTTTTGGGCTTTTCCAGGCTGCACCAGGCCAGTGCGATGCTCTGCTTTTCAGACCCCAAACTACCCTTGGGTATTCTCTCTTGCCCCATCCTCAGCCCAGGAGGCCAGGAAGACGGAGCTCTGTCCCCGAGGCCATCCTGTGCTCCTGGCGACCTCTCATCGATGGTTTATGGATGGGCTAGTGACCTATTTTGGAGCACCTACATCAGTGCAGCCCTCCAGTCTCACTTGGTTTGAACTATTAGAGAACTTTATTTTTCCCTGAAATTGGGAGGAGGGAATGCTGTCGGCACATGGAGGTGCTTGGAGTGGGGCCTGCCAACCCGAGGGCGCTAGGGCTGTGACGAAGGCTATCCCACTACGTCATCCAAGCACCTCCATCCCAGTTTACGTCGGGGTCCGGTCCTGCCCCTGAACTTGGCAGTTAGGTGAGCCAATAAATTCCTAGTTAGTCTTTATTTTTTTATTGGCTGGGCACAGTGGCTCACACCTGTAATCCCAGCACTTTGGGACGCCGAGGCAGGCAGATCACTTGAGGCCAGGAGTTCAAGACCAGCCTGGCCAACATGACAAAACCCCGTCTCTACCAAAAGTACAAAAATGTAGTCAGACGTGGCGGCCCATGCCTTAGTCAGTGTGAGAACTGACTAACGCAGTTACTGAGACTGTATTATAAACCTTCATAGTGTTAGAAATAAATTTTCGGTGCCACAAAAGAAACAGCCCTCGAACATTAATTTTCTCAGCACAGCAATTTTACTTTTTTTTTTTTTTTTGAGATGGAGTCTCGCTCTGTCGCCCAGGCTGGAGTGCAGTGGCGCCATCTCGGCTCACTGCAAGCTCCGCCTCCCGGGTTCACGCCATTCTCCTGCCTCAGCCTCCTGAGTAGCTGGGACTACAGGCGCCCACCACCGCACCCGGCTAATTTTTTGTATTTTTAGTAGAGACGGGGTTTCACCATGGTCTCGATCTCCTGACCTTGTGATCCGCCCGTCTCGGCCTCCCAAAGTGCTGGGATTACAGGCGTGAGCCACCGCGCCCGGCCGGCAATTTTACTTCTATAGAAGGGTGCGTCTCGCAGATGGAGCGTGCTGAGAGCACATCTGAACAAGGGAGGGGAAGGGGTTCTTATCCCTGACGCAGGTACCCCTACTGCTGTGTCGTTCTCCTATTGGCTAGGGTTGGACCGCACAGTCTAAGCTAATTCCGACTGGCTATTTTAAAGAGAGCAGGGTATGAGCCGGAGTGGAGGGGGGAGTAGTTTGGCAGGAAGGACAGCTAGAGAACAGGTGATTCAGGATGATTAAGAACAAAGCAGGTGACCAACGATAACTAAGGTCAGAGCAGGTGATACGGGCTAGGAGGGAGTTGTTTACTGAAACTAGGGGCAAGGAGACGAAAAGAACAAGGAAGTTAAAGTTTAAAATGCAGAACGAAGAACAGGGGAGCTGAACCTACGGAAACATTGGTTCTTTGGAGAGGAGCTCAGAACTGATTGTACTTAACAATTTACAGGCTAAAACCTTTGAAGAGGAATTTGTTATACCCTACAACACTATATTAATTATAGTAGTTTTACTATTTTAATTTCTGATAACAATTAGTAGAATATTAAATAAACAATAATTTAATTTGGCTGGGCACGGTGGCTCACGCCTGTAATCCCAGAACTTTGGGAGGCCGAGGCGGGTAGATAACTGGAAGGCAGGAGTTCGAGACCAGCCTGGCCAACATGGTGAAACCGCGTCGCTACCAAAAATATAAAAAATCAGGGTGTGGTTGCACACGCCTGTAATCCCAGCTACTTGGGAGGCTGAGGCAGGAGAATCGATTGAACCCGGGAGGCAGAGGTTGCAGTGACCTGAGATCACGCCATTGCACTCCAGCCTGGACGACAAGAGTGAAACTCAGTCTCAAAAACAAACAACAATTACTTAAGCAATCATTTTAATATGTAATGCATTATACGTTTATATAACTTGCTTAATAAATAATAATAGTTATTAATATCCAATGGCAAGCCGCCGGGAAACGATGGAGCTTGGATTTGAGGATTGGGTCCGCGAACCCCAGAACGCCCGGGGACTCCACCGAGCCACACGAGGTGGATCCGACAGCCTCAGGGGCATCGCGGTCCTGAGGAGACGCCGCCCGCCCGGAGGCGGCGCTGTGACCCAGGTTGGAGCGCCGGGAGCCCAGAGCCGCGCTGCGAAGCTTGCTGGGACTTGTAGTTCGCAGGCTCGGGGTGCGCAGGCGCAGTGCCGAGTTTGCCTTTGAGCTCGTCGGGAGTTGGCGGCGGCGGCTGAGGCGAGTTCCAGAGGGGTGCCTGTTGGGGGCGTCCGCTCCGAGCGCCGAGGTGCCCAGCGGAGGAGGCGTCCCCGGGACACGCAGGGGAGGCCGTCCAGCCTGCACGGGGCGCTCCCGCCTCGGGGGCTCTGCGTGGCGCCTGAGCGCGCGCCCCAATGGTCACCTGCGCCCACCTGGGCCGGCGCGCGCGGCTCCCGGCAGCTCAGCTGTAAGTGCCGCCGCCTCCCGCGCCGCGACCTCCGTGCCGGGCCTGCCGGGGCTCTCGTGGGGCTGGGTCTGGCGGGGCCGGGTGGCCGGGGCATGACCCTGTCCCGTTAGGGTCCCCACGGGAGGGTCGGGGGCCGGCAGCTCGCCCAGGGCCCCAGCGCCCAGGATGGCACGGTCTGTCCTTGCCCTGTGAAGACGCCCCTGGATGAGAGACGCTTAAGCTCCTGGGGCCCAGCCTGCAAGGAGAGGGAGAAGACGCATTGACTGTACCCTAAAGGCAGAGAGCGGCTGCCACCCTCGCACTTCAGTGAGGCCACATCTGAGAGTCTCAGCGAGGGGCGGTCCTGCCCTCCAGGGGACACCGGGCGATGTCTGGGGACGTCTGTGGTCGTCACAACTGGCATGGAGTAGGTGGAGGCCAGGGATGCAGCTCAGCACCCTGCCCCAGCCCAGCGAATGACCCAGGCCCCAGTGTCCACAGTGCCCTGTGGGAGGGACCTCACTTATACGTTAGCATCGCGGTCGTGGTGATAAGATAGCAAGGGTCCTTTTTTTTTTTTTTTTGAGACAGAGGCTGGCGTGCAATGGCACGATCTCGGTCCACTGCAACCTCCGCCTCCGCCTCCCGGTTTAAGCGATTCTCCTGCTTCAGCCACCCGAGTAGCTGGGATTACAGGCACGCCACCATGCCCAGCTCAGTCTTTCATTTTAGTACAGACGGGGTTTCACCATGTTGGCCAGGCTGGTTTCGAACTCCCGACGTCAGGTGATCCCGCCTCTGCCTCCCAAAGTTCTGGGATTACAGGCGTGAGCCACAGTGCCCGCCTTCAAGGGTCCATTCTGTTTATACCCACCACCCCTGTTGAGGAACGAGGAGGCAGCTGACCTTTCTGCTGGTCTAGCAACCCCAACCTCCCTGAACTCTCCCCTACCCAAACACGTTGGTTTCTTTTTCTTCTTTATCTTTTTCTTGAGACAGAGTCTCACCCTATCGCCCAGGCTGGAGTACAGTTGTATGATCTCGGCTCACTGCACCCTCTGCGGTTCAGCCTCAGCCTCCCAAGTAGCTGGAATTACAGGCACACTCCACCATGCCCAGCTAATTTTTATGTTTTTAGTAGAGACAGAGTTTCTCCATGTTGGCCAGGCTGGTGTCGAACTCCTGACCTCAGGTGATCCACCCACCTCGGCCTCCCAAAGTGCTGGGATTACAGGCGTGAGCCACTGTGCCGGGCTGTGTGGATTTCATTTTTGTTTGCAAGGCAGCCTCATGAGGCCTTTCTTTTGGAGCAAGGATGAGTTTTGGGAGTTGGACATTGGAAGGGATGTTCCTGACCTAGGCACATAGGTGTAGGTCAGTGAGGGCGTTGACAGGGTCATTAACATCAACCATGAGAGAGGAGGGTCCTGTGAGCCACTTGAGGGTGGAAGAGGGAAGACGCAGGAGCTGAGGCGTGGGAGGTCCTGTCCTCATTGCCATGAGCTGTAATGTAAAGTTTCAAGAGTGGGCTGGGTGCGGCGGCTCACACCTGTAATCCCAACAATTTGGAGATCAAGGCGGGCAGATTACAGCCCAGGAGTTAGAGACCAGCCTGGCCAACATGGTGAAACCCCGTCTCTACTAAAAATACAGAAATTAGCCAGGCGTGGTGGCGGGTGCCTGTAATCCCAGCTACTCGGGAGGCTGAGGCACGAGAATCGTTGGCACCCGGGAGGTGAAAGTTGCAGTGAGCCAATATCGCGCCATTGCACTCCAGCCTGGGTGACAAGAGCGAAACTCTGTGTCAAAAAAATAAAAATAAAAAAGTCCCAAGAGCCAAGGGAGCCGTGCGCCATGTTGGGGGCAGAGGGAAGCCTGGCAGGGTGTAAATCCTCGACGACACCTGCAAAGAATCCCCTGCGTGAAGCCCCTCAAAGCAAGGAGACTGTGTCTGTGTTTGCCTTTGGTTTTTTTGTTTGTTTTTTGAGATGGAGTCTCGCTCTGTCGCCCAGGCTGGTGTGCAGTGGTGTGATCTCGGCTCACTGCAAGCTCCGCCTCCCGGGTTTACGCCATTCTCCTGCCTCAGCCTCCCGAGTAGCTGGGACTACAGGCGCCCGCCACCTCGCCCGGCTAATTTTTTGTATTTTTAGTAGAGACGGGGTTTCACTGTGTTAGCCAGGATGGTCTCGATCTCCTGACCTTGTGATCCGCCCACCTTAGCCTCCCAAAGTGCTGGGATTATAGGTATGAGCCACCACGCCCAGTGCCTTTGGTTCTTATATGAGCTTCCTGGAGCTGCTGTGACAATGCACCACAAACTGGGGAGCAGGGGGAGGCTTGAAATTTATTCTCTCACAAGTCTGGAGGCCAGGAGCCCGACATGAAGATGCAGAGGGGCCGTGGTGCTTCTGAAGGCTCTGGCGGGAGGATCTCTGTCTCTTCCAGCTTCTGGGGATGTCCTGCTGTAGTTGGTGTCCCTTGGCTTGAGGCCATATCACTCCAGGTTCTGCCTGCATCATCACATGGCCTTCTTCCCTGTCTCTTTTTTTTTTTTTTCTGAGACAGAATCTCAGTCTGTAACGAGGCTGGAGTGCAGTGGTGTGATCTCAGCTCACCGTAACCTCCACCCCACCAGGTTCAAGCAGTTCTGCCTAAGCTCCCAAGTAGCTGGGATTACAGACGCCTGCCACCTCACTCAGCTAATGTTTGTATTTTTAGTAGAGACGGGGTTCACCACGTTGGCCAGGCTGGTCTCGAACTCCTGACCTCGTGATCTGCCCGCCTCGGTGTTTCAAAATGCTGGGATTACAGGTGAGAGCCACCACGTCCAGGCATCTCTTTCTCTTATAAGGACACTAGTCATGCCCCCAGTAGCTGGAAGAGGCAGGAAGGATTTTTCTTGAGAGCTTTTGTTTCTTTTTTTTCCTTATCTTTTCTTTTTGAGACAGAGTCTTGCTCTATTGCCCAGGCTGGAGTGCAGTGGCACAGTCTTGGCTCACTGAACCTCTGTCTCCCAGGTTCAAATAATTCTCATGCCTCAGCCTTCTGAGTAGCTGGGATTACAGGGATGCACCACCACACCTGGCTATTTTTTTCTGTATTTTTAGTAGATGAGGTTTCACCATGTTGGCCAGGCTAGTCTTGAACTCCTGGGCTCAAGTGATCCTCCTGCCTCAGCCTCCCAAAGTGCTGGGATTACAGGTATGAGCCACCACAACTGAGCTTTTCCCTAGCACGTTCAGAGGGAGCACAGCCCTGCCCACACCTTGATCTCAGACTTGCGGCTTCCAGAACTGGTAAAGGATATATTCCTGTTATTTCAAGCCCCCCGGGTTACTGGCGCCTTGTGAAAACAGTCTCAGGAAACACATATGGAGTGAGTGCTTCACCTCCTCATGGAGACTGAGTGTTTCGTAAACTTGTTTGCTTCCAAGGGCCTCAGGACCTTCATCCATACAATGGGGCCTTTAAGACTCCTGGCCATGATGGGTGTGGCATCTCACACCTTTAATCCCAGAATTTAGGGAGGCCGAGGAAGGTGGATCCCTTGAGCCCAGGAGCTGTAGACCTGGGACAACATAGCAAGGCCCCGTCTCTACAGAAAATACAGAAAAGTAGCCGGGCATGGTGGTGCCGGTAGTTCCAGCCACGGGCTGAGGTAGGAGGATCGCTTGAGCCCAGGAGGGTGAGGCTGCCCTGAGATGAGCTATGATCGCACCACTGCACTTCAGCCTGGGCAACGGAAGGAGACTCTATCTCTTAAAAAACAAAACCCTGATGGCCGGGCGCGGTGGCTCAAGCCTGTAATCCCAGCACTTTGGGAGGCCGAGACGGGCGGATCACGAGGTCAGGAGATCGAGACCATCCTGGCGAACACGGTGAAACCCCGTCTCTACTAAAAAATACAAAAAACTAGCTGGGCGAGGTGGCGGGCGCCTGTAGTCCCAGCTACTCGGGAGGCTGAGGCAGGAGAATGGCGTAAACCCGGGAGGCGGAGCTTGCAGTGAGCCGAGATCCGGCCACTGCACTCCAGCCTGGGTGACAGAGCAAGACTCCGTCTCAAAAAAAAAAAACAAAACAAAAAAACCCTGGCCTCAGTCCTGGGTCCCGGCTTCAGTTTACCTCCCTCTGTGTATAGAGGCCCCTTCAAGCAAATAGAGGGTCTCCAGGCCAAGGGCTCTGGGATCTGGGGACTGGCCTGGGTCTGGTATTCACAGCACCTTTCTCCTCCCCACAGCTCTGACTGCCCAGGAACCTGCTTTTCCCAAGAGGAGAGAATGGCTGCTGGGTACCTGCCCGGCCGGTCCCAGGTGAGATGTCCTCATTCTCCCAGAAGGTGCCCAGTATTTCCGGAGGGAACAATCCTGCCAGAAACCCAGTCCTCAATAGAGAAGGAGACCCCTTGCTATGTGAACGTTCAGGAGAGTTCCCCAGGAGTGGTGTGTGGGATGAGGTACTTACTCATGCCGCTTCCAAGTGTGAAGAATGACCCTCAGTATTGGGACTGAGCACAGCCCCTCCCTAGGAGACAGTCTTACAGGATCTCTGGGGTGTCCGTTTTTCTGGCTAGAAACGTCTGTGGCCTTCGTGCCTTTGCCCAAGTTCTTGTCCTGCATCCAGGAAGAATGAGGTATGCAGACAAGTGAAGGGTGAGGGAGAGTTGTCTTTACGGTGAGAGCAGCTCAGAGGAGTGGGCAGCTGCTGCCTGTAGGCAGGTTGTCTGGCCGAGTGCTCAGCTCTCAGCTGGGAGGAGGCCCTGGAGAGGGTGGCTTCTCTCTGCAGGCAAGTCATGGACGTCTCTGCAGGTCTCCGAGGCTCTCAGCAGAGACAGTAGCTCCTCTCTGCCGACAGATCATCTCTGCAGCTTTCAGTGGAGAGGGTACTCCTCTCTGCAGCTGGTCGTCCCATCCCATCCTCTCATCTCTCTGCCTTCTTTGTCCTCTGGCCGTCCTCTGCCCTGCTGAGGCTGAGCCCAGGGTTTTTATGGACCTCAGAGGGAGGAAGTGTGTGCTGACTGGTCCATGGGCGGCCATGGGTGGGTGGAAAGAGGCACCATAAGTCCCCACTCTGGTCTGTAGAACTGGCAGCCTGGCCCCGAGTCTTCAGGCCCTCCCTGGCCTGAAGACGGGGCCTTACTGGCGACCCGTCCCCTTCCGCCCAGGAATTAATCTGCCTCCCGCTGCCATTCATGGCCCCGGGCTTGGCCCCAACCCCCACTCTAAGAGAGGCCAGGCAGTGGGAGCAGATAGCCCCTGAACCTGCAAGGACTGGGAGGTCCTTCCTGAGACACCTGAGGGTGCAGGCTGCACAGATGCCTGGGTCCGGCGCCTGGGAGGGCAGCCACGGCTGCACCGGGAAGTCCTGCTTCACCAACTTGGAAGAGGCAGGGGTCTCACTTGTCTCCAGCTCCTGCCTGCTTCCTGGAGTGGGAGGCCCAGGTCTGCAGCTGCGGGTCTGGCAGCTGCAGCTGCACCCAGGTGGTCAGATCCCACCTCTTCTCAGGTCCCCCAAGAGCACAGGAAGGCACAGGAGGGCGGGGCTCCCACCAGCTCCATGGAGTGTGCAACCCCAGGGGCACCTCCCTGCTGCTGCTGCTAACAAGATGGCATCATCCACTGCCATGAACAGGTGGGATCCAGCACCTTCCCCTGGAGAGCGGACAGTGCTGCCCAGGAAGGCATCCTCCTCTTTATTTGAAAGAATATTTTTGTAATTGCGATAAAACATATGAAATAACTGTGAACTTCACCATCTTAACCATTTTGAAGTGCACAGCTCAGTAGCATTAAACACATTCACGCGGTTTTACAACCATCACCACCATCCTCTCTAGAACTCTCTCCTCTTCCCAAACTAAAACTCTGTCCCCATGAGACACTCACTCCCCGTCCCCCTTCCCAGCCTCTGGCACCTGCCATCCTACTTTCTGTCTCTGTGAATCTGATGACTCTAGGGACCTCCTAGGAGTGGAACCACACAGGCTTTGTCCTTCTGTGTCTGGCTTCTCTCACTGAGCATAACGTGATTGCCGTTTTGTTTTGTTTTATTTTATTTTATTATTTTATTTATTTATTTTTTGAGACGGAGTCTCTCTCTGTCGCCCAGGCTGGAGTGCAGTGGCGCCATCTCTGCTCACTGCAAGCTCCGCCTCCCGGGTTCACACCATTCTCCTGCCTCAGCCTCCCAAGTAGCTGGGACTACAGGCGCCCGCCACCTCGCCCGGCTAGTCTTTTGTATTTTTAGTAGAGACGGAGTTTCACCATGTTAGCCAGGATGGTCTCGATCTCCTGACCTCGTGATCTGCCCGCCTCGGTCTCCCAAAGTGCTGGGACTACAGATGTGAGCCACCATGCCCGGCCTGCGGTTTTATTTTTTTGAACAGGGTCTTGCTCTGTTGCCCAGGTTAGAGTGCAGTGGTGCGATCTTGGCTCACTGCAACCTCCACCTCCCAAGCTCAAGCTGTTCTTGTGCCTCAGCCTCCCAAGTAGCTGGGATTACAGGCATGTGCCACCATACCCAGCCAATTTTTGTATTATTAGTAGAGATGGAGTTTCACCATGTTGGCCCAGGCTGGCCGTGAACTCCTGGATTCAGGTGATCCACCCACCTTGGCCTCCCAAAGTGCTGGGATTACAGATGTGAGCCACCACTACCCCCCTCTGCAGTTTTATTTATTTATTCATTTTTGAGATGGAGTTTCGCTCTGTTGCCCAAGCTGAAGTGAGATCCTGCCTCCTGGGTTCAAGTGATTCTCCTGCCTCAGCCTCTCAAGTAGCTGAGATTACGGTACTCACCACCATGCCCGGCTAATTTTTGTATTTTTAGTAGAGACAGGGTTTCACCATGTTGGCCAGGCTGGTCTTTTTTTTTGTTTTTGAGACAGAGTCTTGCTCTGTTGCCCAGGCTGGAGTGCAGTGGTGCGATCTCAGCTCACTGTAACCTCTGCCTCCCGGGTTTACGCCATTCTCCTGCCTCCGCCTCCCGAGTAGCTAGGATTATAGGCGCCTGCTGCCACCGTGCCCAGCTAATTTTTTGTATTTTTAGTAAAGACGGGGTTTCACCATGTTAGCCAGGATGGTCTCGATCTCCTGGCCTTGTGATCCACCCGCCTCGGCCTCCCTAAGTGTTGGGATTACAGGCATGAGCCACTGCACCCAGCCCAAGCTGGTCTTGAACTCCTGGCCTCAAAGGCCAAAGTGCTGGGATTACAGGCACATCCTGGAGTGGGATTTTTAAAAATTTTTTAAATTTTTTTTGTAGAAACTGGGAGTCACTATGTTGCCCAGTCTGGTGTCAAACTCCTGGGCTCAAGCAGTCTTCCCAGCTTGGCCTCCCAAAGTGCTGGGATTACCAGTGTGAGCAAAGTCGGAAGGGTTTTTTTTTTTCCCAGGATGCAACTGAAGAGGGAGAGGTGAAGGCATAAGATGGGTGTGGACTGAAGCGAGTCCGTACAGGGCCCTTAAGGCTGGGGTCAAACGATCGGGGTGCCTCCTCTATGCATATGGTTCACATGCTAGAAGTGGTTTTACATCCTTTCTTTTCTTTTCCTTTTTTTTTTTTTTTGATGGAGTTTCACTCTTGTTGCCCAGGCTGGAGTGCAGTGGTGCAATCTCAGCTCACTGCAACCTCCGCCTCCTGGGTTCAAGGATTCTCCTGCCTCAGCCTCCTGAGTAGCTGGGATTACAGGCACCCACCACCACTCTTGACTGATTTTGTATTTTTTTTTTTTTTTTTTTTGAGATGGAGTCTCGCTCTGTCACCCAGGCTGGAGTGCAGTGGCATGATCTCGGCTCACTGCAAGCTCTGCCTCCCGGGTTCATGCCATTCTCCTGCCTCAGCCTCCGAGTAGCTGGGACTACAGGCGCGCACCACCACGCCCGGCTAATTTTTTGTATTTTTAGTAGAGACAGGGTTTCACCGTGTTAGCCAGGATGGTCTCGATCTCCTGACCCCGTGATCTGCCCACCTCGGCCTCCCAAAGTGCTGGGATTATAGGCGTGAGCCACCGTGCCCGACCTGATTTTGTATTTTTAGTAGAGATGGGGTTTCTCTGTATTGGTCAGGCTGTTCTCGAACTCCTGACCTCAGGTGATCCACCTGCCTCAACCTCCCAAAGTGCTGGGATTACAGGTGCAAGCCATGGTATCCGACTGGTAACTTTTTTTTTTCTTTTGAGATGGAGTCTCGTTCTGTTACCCAGGCTGGAGTGCAGTGACACAATCTCGGCTGACTGCAACCTCTGCCTACCGGTTCAAGAGCTTCTCCTGCCTCAGCCTCTGAGTAGCTGGGATTACAGGTGCCCGCCACCACACCCAGCTAATTTTTGTATTTTTAGTAGAGACAGGGTTTCACCATGTTGGTCAGGCTAGTCTCGAACTCCTGATCTCATGATCTGCCTGCCTCAGCCTCCCAAAGTGCTAGGATTACAGGCATGAGTCACAGTGCCCAGCCAACTTTTACATCTTACAGCAGATACCAGCTTGGGTGCCGTTTTATACCATGGATTACCTGGATAGCCATTCAGGCCCTAGACACTCAGACCCTTCATGTGCTGAAACAACAAAGCTTTCGCCAGATTTCAGTGGGTCAGGGTTGTTGTAGCAGAGTCCTCTTCTTACATTGTCCGTGCCTTGTAACGTGTAACTATGAGTCACGGAAGCAAAGAAAACTAATCTCTAATAATTGTGAGTTTTGAGGAAGGTCCCATTCCATCCTGCGTATCGTTGGGTATTGTGTCTAGGTCTTCTGACTATAGCAATAGCAAATGCCGTGACTGCTATTAACTAGTTAGTCCTCACGACAACACGCTTTGGATAAAATGCTTCTTTCCATTGAACGGATGAGGAGGCTGTGTCCCGGATAGGTCAGATACATACCTGCAGTCCCGTAACCCACAGGTGGCGTGACCCTGACATCCATGCGTTTTCAGAACCAGTAGGGGGAGATTCTCACGTGGGAATGTCAGACTCAGAGATCCAGAGGTTAGAATCACCAGTTCAGTAAGAAATGGGCAAAGTGTTTCATCCAGACCTGTGTCCTGGTCATCACTGCTGTGTTGATGGTGGGCCTAAGGTCTGTATATCCCTCTGACTCGAAGCCAAGGACAAGCACCCACAAGGCAGCTAGTAGATACTGACTCTGGACTTTGCACCTTGACCTTTCTCAACTTCCCCGGTGCCACCAACCTCACCCCTCCTCCCATGAACGTGGGTGGCGGTGGACCCATCTTGAGCAGAACCGCTGTGATATTCCAGGAATTAGTAACCTTTGAGGATGTGTCCGTGGACTTCTCCCAGGAGGAATGGGAGTTGCTGGAGCCTGCTCAGAAGAACCTGTACAGAGAGGTGATGCTGGAGAACTATAGCAACGTGGTCTCCCTGGGTAAGGCAAGCATCATTAATTCCTGTGTTCATTGATTCACATGTATCTGGTGTATTAGTCTGTTCTCACACTGCTAATAAAGACATACCCAAGACTGGGTAATTTGTAAAGGAAAGGGGGTTTAATGGACTCAGTTCCACATGGCCGGGGAGGGCTCACAATCATGGTGGAAGGCGAATGAGGAGCAAAGTCACGTCTGACATGGCAGTAGGCAAGAGAGCTTGTGCAGGGAAACTCCCATTTGTAAAACCGTTAGATCTTGTGAGACGTATTCACTACCACGAGAACAGTATGGGGAAAGCCACCCCTGCCATGATTCAGTTATCTCCCCCTGGCTCCGCCCCTGACGTGGGGATTCTTACAATTCAAGGTAAGATTTGGATGGCGACACAGCCAAACCATCTCATCTAGTGTCTACTGTGTGTCGGGCACCATGCTGGGAATGGGGGATTCATGGGTAAATAAGACAGACGTGGGTCCTGGTTTTGTGGCTTTCGTGGTCTGGTTTCTCTGAGAACAGATGACCTTCCTTGTTCAGTACATGATAGCTGGAGCTGCAGTGGAATTGCATGTCTCAGCTCAGGCCGAGATAACTTCTCTGATTCCCCTTGGGAACAAAGTCAGAGTGTCTTAGTCCGTTTCACACTGCTGTAAAGAATACCACACCCTCGGCTGGGCGTGGTGGCTCACGCCTGTCATCCCAGCACTTAGAGATCACAAGGGTGGATCACTTGAGGTCAGGAGTTCAAGACCAGCCTGGCCAACGTGGTGAAACCCTGTCTCTATTAAAAATAGAAAAAAAATCAGCCGGGCATGGTGTTGGGCACCAGTAACCCTGGCGACTCAGGAAGCTGAGGCAGGAGACTTGCTTGAACATGGGAGGCAGAGGTTGCAGTGAGCCGAGATGGCACAACCGCATTCCAGCCTGGGTGACAGAGCGAGACTCCGTCTCAAAAAAAAAAAAAAAAAGAAAAGGAAAAGAGGTTTAATGGAGTCACAGTTCCCCATGGCTTGGGAGGCCTCAGGAAACTTACAGTCGTGGCAGAAGGGGAAGCAGGCACCTTCTTGAAAAAGCAGCAAGAGAGAGAAGAGAGCAGGGGAAACCTTATAAAACCATCCGATCTCATGAGAATTCACTATCACGAGAACAGCATGGCGGAATCGACCCCATGATCTCATCACCTCCCGTCAGGTACCTCCCTTGACATGTGGGGATTACAATTTGAGATGAGATTTGGGTTGGGAGACAGCCCAGCCATATCACAGAGCATTTGTACTCTTAATTTTTAAAAAAATGTTTTTACTATAATAAAAAATACAGACTGGGCGTAGTGGTTCACGTCTGTAATCCCAGCACTTTGGGAGGCTGAGGTGGTTCGATCACTTGAGGCCAGGAGTTTGAGACCAGCCTGACAAACATGGCAAAACCTCATCTCTACTAAAAACACAAAAATTAGCCGGGCATGGTGGCGGGCGCCTGTAATCCCAGCTACTTGGGAGGCTGAGGCATGAGAATCACTTGAACCCAAGAGGCAGAGGTTGCAGTGAGCCAAGATTGTACCACTGGACTCTAGCCTGGGCAACAGAGCGAGACTCTGTCTCAAAAAACATATATACAGCGGTGGCTCACACCTGTAATCCCAGCACTCTGGGAGGCCAAGGCAGGTGGATAACCTGAGAGACCAGCTTGACCAACATGGAGAAACCCTGTCTCTATTAAAAATACAAAATTCGGCCGGGCGCGGTGGCTCAAGCCTGTAATCCCAGCACTTTGGGAGGCCGAGACGGGTGGATCACGAGGTCAGGAGATCGAGACCATCCTGGCCTACACGGTGAAACCCCGTCTCTACTAAAAAATACAAAAAACTAGCCGGGCGAGGTGGCGGGCGCCTGTAGTCCCAGCTACACAGGAGGCTGAGGCAGGAGAATGGCGTAAACCCGGGAGGTGGAGCTTGCAGTGAGCCGAGATCGCGCCACTGCACTCCAGCCTGGGCGACAGAGCGAGACTCCGGCTCAAAAAAAAAAAAAAATAATTAGCCGGGCGTGATGGCGCATGCCTGTAATCCCAGCTACTCAGGAGGCTGAGGCAAGAGAATCGCTTGAACCCAGGAGGTGGAGGTTACGGTGAGCTGAGATCATGCCATTGCACTCCAGCCTGGGCAACAAGAGGAAAACTCCCTATCAAAAAAAAAAAAAAAAAAAAAAATTATATATACATATATATATGTACAGACATATCTATTTATATATTTCTATATAAACATAAAGTGTGCCTTTTTCACCCTTTTCAAGTATGCAGTTCAGTGGCATTAAATGCATTCAGCATGTACTACAGCCAATACAACTGTCCATTTCCAGAACTTTTTTATCCTCAACGAAAACTCTATACGCATTAAATTCTCCCTCCCCAGCCCCTCCTTCAGTCCCTGGTAACCATGAGTCGCTCTCCAGCTCTGTGGATTTGCCTACCTTGGACATTTCCTATAAACGGAATCAGATAATATGTGGTCTTTTGTTGTCTGGCTGAGTTCACTGGGTGTGATGTTTTCAGGGTTCATTTACGTTGTAGCCTGTGTCAGTGCTTTATTCATAGATGAAGAAGATGATTCCATTGTGTGTATTCAACATGCTGTGTCCATCCATTCACCAGTTGATGGACCTCGGGTTTCCACCTTTCTACTGTTGTGAATCCTGTTGCTGTGAGCATTGGCCAACACGTATCTGTGTCAGTCACTGTTTTCAGCGCTTCGGGTCGATGCTCGGAGCAGAATTGCTGGATCATGCGGTAATTCTATGTTTAGAATTTAACTTTTTGAGGAACTGCCATACTGGCTTTTGTTTAGTTTTGTTTTGAGACAGAATCTCGCTTTGTCACCCAGGCTGGAGTGCAGTGGCACTTTCTCAGCTCACTGCAGCCTCTGCAGTTCAAGTGATTCTCATGCCTCAGCTTCTCAAGTATAGCTGGAATTACAGGTGTGCACCATCATACCTATTTTTGTATTTGTTTTTTTTTTTTTTTTTTTTTTTTTATGAGACAGAATTTCGCTCTTGTTGCCTAGGCTGGAGTGCAGTGGTGCAATCTCAGCTCACCACAACCTCTGCCTCCCAGGTTCAGGCGATTCTCCTGCCTCAGCCTCCCCAGTAGCTGAGATTACAGGCATGCACCACCACACCCAGATACTGTTTTTGTATTTTTAATAGAGATGGATTTTTGTCATATTGGCCAGGCTGGTGTTGAACTCATGACCTCAAGTGATCCACCTACCTCCACTTCCCAAAGTGCTGGGATTACAGACGAGCCACTGTGCCCAGCCCCATACTGTTTTTTGTATCAGCATGTACATTTTCCATTCCTACCAGCAGTGTAAACTGTTCTAATTTCTCCACATCCTTGGCAGTACTTATTTTTTTTTTTATTATGATGGCCTTCCTAGTATGTGTGAAGTGGTATCTCATTGCGGTTTTGGTATGCATTTCCCTAATGACCAGTGACATTGAGCATCCATTCATGTGTTTATTGACCATTTGTATATCGATTTTGGAGGGAAATGTAAGATTTTTTTTTTTTTTTTTGAGACAGGGTCTCACTCTTGTCGCCCAGCCTGGGGTGCAGTGGTATAATCATAGCTCACTACAGCCTTGACCTCCACAGGCTCAAGTGATCCTCCCACCTCAGCCTCCCAGGTAGCTGGTACTATAGACTCAGACCACCACACTTGGCTAGTTTTTTGGGTATTTTTTCTTTCTTTCTTTTTGGTAGGTACAGGGTCTCACCATGTTGCCCAGGCTGGTCTCAAACTCCCGAGCTCAAGTGATCCACCTGCCTCTGGGCCTCCCAGAGTGTTGGGATTACAGATGTGAGCTACCACGCCCAACCAGATCTATAATATTTATTATTTATTTATTTATTTATTTAATTTTATTTTTTTGAGACTGAGTCTTGTTGCCCAGGCTGGAGTGCAATGCCACGATCTCAGCTCACTGCAGCCTCTGCCTCCCGGGTTCAAGCAGTCGTCCCACCTCAGCCTCTTGAGTAACTGGGGTTACAGGCCTGCACCACCATGCCCGGCTAATTTTTGTATTTTTAGTAGAGACGGGGTTTTGCCATGTCAGCCAGGCTGGTCTCAAACTCCTGACCTCGGGTGATCCACCTGCCTTGGCCTCCCAAAGTGCTGGGATGACAGGAGTGAGCCACCGTGCCCGGCCCAGATCTGCAATTTTTTAATTAGAAAATAAAATCTTTACCTTGTGCTACCTCTCAAGTATACTCTTGTCTCTTTCAGAGGCCTTGAAGAACCAATGTACTGATGCGGGGATTAAGAAGGGTTCACTTTCCCCAGCACGAACCCCACAAGTCACAAGTCTTTCCTCATGGACGGGGTATTTACTTCTTCAACCAGCGGCTTCTTCCCACTTGGAGCAAAGAGAAGCCCTGTGGATGGAGGAGAAAGGAGCTCCTCAAGCCTCCTGTTCAGGTGAGGATCAGGGAGATGGAAACCATTGGGATGGCAGTGGCATCATGGGAAATATTGGTCAGAAGTGTCTTCACAAGGCCCTGATTCTGTAAGGAGAATGCCAAGATCCCGTTCTCAGACACCTTGAGTTCACTTTCTGGCAGCTTTCTCCTTCTCTTTACTACTTTGTATGACCTCTCTCTGGGTACAGAGAAAAGAATATCCCATTTTCTTGTTTTATTTATTTATCTTAAGACAGGGTCTCACTCTGTGGCCCAGGTTGGAGTGCAGTGGCATGATCACATCTCACTGCATCCTCGCCTTCCTGGGCTCGAGTGATTCTCCTGCCTCAGCCTTCTGAGCAGCTGGGACTATAGGCACCTGCCATCGCTCCCAGCTATTTTGTTTTTCTCAGAGATGGAGTCTCACTGTGTTTCCCAAGCTGCTCTTGAATTCTTGGCCTCAAGCGATCCTGCTTTCTCAGCCTCCCAAAGTGTTGGGAGTACAGGCATCAGCCACAACTCCTGGCCCCATTTTCTTCTATTCCCCCCCCCCCGCCCATTTTCTTCTTGAAGCCATTCTGCCTATGTTTCTAGTTGTCTCTTCCCTCTTTGCTTTCTTGATAATTCTTTCTCTCTGCTAGATATATTCTCCCAGCTTTACAGAGTAATTTTTTTTTGGACACAGAGTCTCGCTCTTTCACTCTTGTCGCCCAGGCTGGAGTGCAGTGGTGCGATCTCAGCTCACCGCAACCTCCGCCTCCCGGGTTCAAGCTATTCTTCTGCCTCAGCCTCCTGAGTACAGGCATGCGCCACCACGCCTGGCTAATTTTTGTATTTTTGGTAGAGATGGGGTTTCACCGTGTTGGGCAGGCTCGTCTCAAACTCCTGACCTCAGGTGATCCACCCGCTTCGGCCTCCCAAAGCGCTGGGATGACAGGCGTGAGCCACCGCACCTCCAGAGTAGTTTCTTTCTGCATTGATATTTCTCTGCCTTTTCCCGTCGCTGTCAGTCTTCTGCTGCTGCATCTCATCCTTAGTGGCCTTCCTTGCCACCCATCTGTCTTTTTCCCATCCTTCCCCCATGTTCAAAGCTGATATTTGAACATCAATCCACACAGACCTTGTAGATGTTGGAAGGACTTTTGTCCCACTCGTTTTCAAGCTGTTTCTTCTTCTAAAAAAAGTGTTTCTGCCTCAATTGATTCCAGATTGCATGACTGTACTAAGAAACCAAGACTCAACGTACAAGAAGGTGGCTTTGCAGGAGGAGCCAGCCAGTGGTTTAAAGATGGTAAAGCTTATCAGAGAAGATGGGCGATGGAAGCAATTCGAGGAGAGGCATGAAGACCCCCAGGGACTTTTGAGCCAAAAGGCATCCCTCCACGTAGTGGCCGTTCCTCAGGAGAAGGCTACTGCATGGCACGGATTTGGAGAAAATGGTCATCTGAGCCTAGCCCTTGTTTTATCACAGGGAAGCTCTAGAGGGAATCACTTGTGTGGCAGTGAGCTCGATATTACAAGCTTGGCATCCGATTCCATCTTAAACCCCCATCAGATGGGATATGCCGAGCGGAGACCCTGTGAAAGGAATGAGTGCGGAAATGCCATCAGCCAGAACAGTCACTTGATTCAACACGGGGGGAAAATGTTTGTGTATTTGGAAAATGGGCAGTCGTTGAACCACGGTATGGCCCTGACCGTCCACAACAAAATCAACACGGCAGAGAAACCCTTTGCGTGCCAGCAGTGCGGGAAGGTGTTCAACCGGAGGCATTCTTTGAGCGAACATCGAAGAATTCACACGGGAGAGAAACCCTACGAGTGTCAGGAGTGTGGGCGAGCCTTCACGCACAGCTCCACCCTCACGCGCCATCTGAGAACTCATACTGGAGAGAAGCCCTACGCGTGCGGCGAGTGCGGGAAAGCCTTCAACAGGATCTCATCTTTGACTCAGCATCAGAGGATTCACACTGGGGAAAAGCCCTATAAATGTGAAGACTGTGGGAAATCCTTCTGCCAGAGTTCCTACCTGATCTTGCACAGGAGGACACACACCGGAGAGAAGCCGTACGAATGCAGTGAATGTGGAAAGGCCTTTAGTGACCGCTCCTCTCTCAACCAGCATGAGCGAACTCACACGGGCGAGAATCCCTATGAATGCAAGCAGTGCGGGAGAGCCTTCAGCCAGAGGTCTTCCCTTGTGAGGCACGAGAGAACTCACACTGGAGAGAAACCCTACAGGTGTCAGGAATGTGGGAAAGCCTTCAGCCAGAGTTCGTCCCTTGTCACCCATCAGAAAACTCACAGCAGCCAGAAAACCTACAAAATCATTGACTGTGGGAAAGCGTTCTACCAGAACAGACATCTTCTTGGATGTTAGCAATTGCATGCTGCTTTGTAAACTCCTTTTTAGTACTCTGACACATACATGTGGTTGTACTTTGCCCGGGTGGGATGGATAATTTGAAAAGCAGTGGGTTTATGTCACCTTCTCACCACCTTGGAAGAAAGCTCTGAGAATGGGCCTTTTTGTGCTTTGTTGTTGCGTTTTTGAGATGGGGTCTGCCACCCAGGCTGGAGTGCAGTGGCGTGATCATACCTCACTGTAGCTTCAACTTTCTGGGCTCAAGTAATCCTCCCACCCCAGCCTTCCAAGTAGCTAGGACTACAGACATGCAACACCATGCCCAGCAAATTTTTAAATTTATTATGGAATTGGAGTCCTGCTACATTACCAAGACTGGTCTTTAATTCCCGGGGTCAAGCACTCCTCCTGTCTTGGCCTCCCAAAGTGCTGGGATTAGAAGCATGAGCCACTGTACCCAGCCTGACGGGGCCTTTTAATAGGACGAGTTGCCATTGCAATATGCTAGTGAGCTCCAGACTTTCGGAAAAGATTGGTGGATGGGAGTGCTATCGTGGATGGGATCTTGCCAAGACCCATCACATGTTTAGTTGCTTAAACAAAAGGTATTCTGTTTCTTTTTTTTTTGAGACGGAGTTTCACTCTTGTTGCCCAGACTGGAGTGCAATGGCACAATCTCGGCTCACCACAGCCTCTGCCTGCCGGGTTGAAGCAATTCTCCTGCCTCAGCCTCCCAAGTAGCTGTGATTACAGGCATATGCCACCACGCCCAGCTAATTTTGTACTTTTAGTAGTGATGGGGTTTCTCCATGTTCACCAGGCTGGTCTTGAACTCCTGACCTCAGGTGATCTGCCCAGCTCGGCCTCCCAAAGTGCTGGGATTACAGGCGTGAGCCACCACGCCTGGCCAAGATAGTCTGTTTCTTAAGTACTTCTATGTCTTTCCTTTTTATTTCATTGTCCATTGATTTTATTTCAATATTCTTTTCTCGGTTTATTTGAGACGGGTTTTCACTCTGTTGCTGAGGCTGAAGTGCTGTGGTGTGATCATAGCACCCTGCAGCCAGCCTTCATCTCCTGGACTCAAGCAGTCCTCCCACTTCAGCTTCTCAAGTAGCTGAGACTACAGATGCGCACCACTACCACACCCAGCTAAATTTTTTTTTGTATTTTGTGTAGCAGTGGGCTTTCACCAGGTGGCCCAGGCTGATATCGAACTCCTGAGCTCAAGAAGTGCACCCACCTTGGCCTCCCAAAGTGCTGGGATTACAGGTGTGAGCCTCCACGCTGGGATTACAGGTGTGAGCCACAGTGCTTGTGTTTATTTCAGCATTCTGATTCAGTGTTTACATTGGTCACTTAGCTAGATCCATCTGTCTTGTGCACTACTGTGCCGATGCAGAGTATATGCTGACAGAAAGTGCTTTGGATGTGAAGTTTAAAAGATACAAGGGATTCAAAATAGTACTAATAATTTGATCCATACACAAAAGGACAAAGGCTGGACAGAGATGTGAAGAATCATTTACATGATTATTGGGGTGTTCTGATTATGTGTGATTTTGCATCTTTTTTTTTTTTTTTTTTTTGAGACAGAGTTTCACTCTTGTTGCCCAGGCTGGAGTACAATGGCATGATCTCAGCTCACCATAACCTCTGCCTCCCGGGTTCAAGCAATTCTCCTGCCTCAGCCTCCCAAGTAGCTGGGATTACAGGCATGCACCACCACATCCGGCTTAATTTTTGTATTTTAGTAGAGATGGGGTTTCTCCACGTTGGTCAGGCTGGTCTGGAACTTCTGACCTCAGGTGATCTGCCTGCCTCAGCCTCCCAAAGTGCTGGGATTACAGGCGTGAGCCACCACTCCCTTCTAGTGATTTTGTCTTTTGCCATTTCATTTTGTATTGCTATAATCATTTTGATAATGAATAAAAACCAAATAGCACCCAAAATTGTTAAGGATACGGAACCTCATTGATGAGTCAGGGTAGACTGTGGATACCTACGTAGTAGGGACAGTATAGTAGACTTTGGGACATAGAGGGCGGAATGACTTTTGGTGGCCTGGGAAAAGTCCCACTTGTGACTTATCCCTAGCAAAATCAAGACCAAGTGTGCTGATGTGCATTATCATCATGAACATGTATTAGATGCTTACTGTATACCAAGCACCAGCCAAATACTTCCATGTGGTTCTTCATTTAGCCCTCATGACCCCATGAGATAATCACTATTCACATTCCATTTTACAGAAGACAAAATTTGCTCAAGGTCACACAATTAGAAAGTAGTGGAATTGGCTGGGCAGGATGGCTCACGCCTGTAATCCCAGCACTTTGGGAGGCTGAGACGGGTGGATCACTTGAGGTCAAGAGTTGGAGACCAGCCTGGCCAACATGGTGGAAACCCATCTCTACCAAAAGATACAAAAATTAGGGAGGCCAAGATGGACGGATCACCTGAGGTCGGGAGTTTGAGACCAGCCTGACCAACATGAAGAAACCCCGTCTCTACTAAAAATACAAAATTAGCCGGGCCTGGTGGCCCATGCCTGTAATCCCAGCTACTTGGGAGGCTGAGGCAGGAGAATCGCTTGAACCCGGGAGGCGGTGGTTGCTGTGAGCCGATATAGCACCATTGCACTGCAGCTCTGGGCAACAAGAGCAAAACTCTGTTTAAAAAAAAAAAAAATTTTAGCTGGGCGTGGTGGTGCATGCCTCTAGGCCCAGCTATTCAGGAGGCTGTGGCATGAGAATCACTTAAACCCAGGAGGTGGAGGTTGCAGTGAGCCGAGATGGCGCCATTGCACTCTAGCTTGGGTGACATGAGACTTTATCGCAAAGAGAAAAAAAAAAGTAGTGGCCTCTAGATTTGACCTTGAGCACCCTGTACAAAGCCAGCTCCTCATTTGCCAGGCCACCAAGCAGGGGAACTGTTTTCCACATTTTCTCTTGGAAAGCTGGGTGTAGTGGCTCACAGCTGTAATCCCAGTATTTTGGGTGCCTGAGGTGGGAGGATCACTTGAGCCCTGGTGTTCAAAACCAGCCCGGGCAACATACACCCTGTCTCTGTAAAAAATACAAACATTAGCCAGGCATGGTGGCTCATGCCTGTGATCCCAGCTACTCTGGGGGCTGAGGTGGGAGGACTGCTTGAGCCCAGGAGGCCGAGGCTGCAGTGAGCTGTGAGTGCACCACTGCACTGCAGCCTGACGGACAGAGCAAGACCCTGTCTCAAAACAAATGTACAAATTTCCTCTTTGGAGTCATCTAACTTTCCTGTGAATCTTCCCTTTTTCCTTGAGCTAATGAGGGAGGTTGCCCGTCAGATCTCCTTTCACCCAAATGGAACACGTTGCTTTTCCTTAGAGATCCTTGATCCACGGTTAGTCTAGACCCTGTTGGGTTGATGAGTCAGTTTCTTTAGGGGCTCTGAACAACTTCGAACTGGATGCAAAGCATGTGCTGGTGCATTGATGTGTATTTTGGGGAAAGCATCTGTAGCTTTCAGCATATTCTTTTTTTTTTTTGAGACGGAATCTCGCTCTGTCGCCCAGGCTGGAGTGCAGTGGCGCAGTCTCAGCTCATTGCAAGCTCCGCCTCCCGGGTTCACGCCATTCTCCTGCCTCAGCCTCCTGAGTAGCTGGGACTACAGACACCTGCCACCACGCCTGGCTAATTTTTAAAATATTTTTAGTAGAGACAGGGTTTCACCGTGTTAGCCAGGATGGTCTTGATCTCCTGACCTCGTGATCCGCCCGCCTCGGCCTCCCAAAGTGCTGGGATTACAGGCGTGAGCCACCACACCTGGCTCAGCATATTCTGGAGTTGACTTAGAAGCCTCCTGACTACACTGTTTCAGTCTTGCTGTCTCCCTCCAGCATGAGATGGAGTCTCACTATGTTGCCCAGGCTGGAGTGCAATGGCGCGATCTCAGCTCACTGCAACCTCCTGGGTTCAGGCAATTCTCCTGCCTCAGCCTCCCAAGTAGCTGGGATTACAGGCATGCGCCACCATGCCCAGCTAATTTTTTTTTGTATTTTTGTTAGAGACGGGGTTTCACCATGTTGGCCAGGATGGTCTCGAAGGGTCTCGAACTCCTGACCTCAGGTGATCCACCTGCCTTGGCCTCCCAAAGTGCTGGGCTTAGAGCCACTGCGCTTGGGCACACTATTTTTAACTGGAAGCTGCTTTCCTGTGTCAATCCTGAACATTAATTTTTATAAAAGTGTGTAAAACCTTTCTAGGAAAGACAAAAATGAATTTTAAAAATTCTGTTTCTAAATGAAATGTCAGTATCAGAGTTTGAACAACCACTTAAGCTATGGAGTTTCCTGAAATGAGCAGCCATTAACTGTGTTTGATTTTCAGCCTCCGTCTATTAAGTGTATTCAGTGTTTTCAGAACTATCACAATTTTTTTTTTCCTTTTTTTAAAAAAAGTTTAAGTCTGGGCACGGTAGCTCACATCTGTAATCCAAGCACTTTGCAAGTCCGAGGCTGGCGGATCACATGAGGTTGGGAGTTTGAGACCAGCCTGACCAACATGGAGCAACCCTGCCTCTACTAAAAATACAAAATTAGCTGGGCGTGATGGCACATGCCTGTAATCCCAGCTACTCGGGAGGCTGAGGCAGAAGAATCGCTTGAACCCGGGAGGCAGAGGTTGCGGTGAGCCGAGATTGCGCCACTGCACTCCAGCCTGGGCAACAAGAGCGAAACCGCATCTAAAAAAAAAAGAAAACAAATTAGCCGGGTGTGGCTGGGGGGGGGGGCCTGTAGTCCCACTTGAATCTTGGAGGTGGAGTTTGCAGTGAGCTGGGATCCTGCCATTGCACTCCAGCCTGGGCGACAGAGCGAGACTCCGTCTCAAAAAAAAAATTTTTTTGTTTTTTTGAGACAGAGTCTCGCTCTGCCGCCCACGCTGGAGTGCAGTGGCGCGATCTGGGCTCACTGCAAGCTCCGCCTCCCGGGTTCCCGCCATTCTCTCGCCTCAGCCTCCGAGTAGCTGGGACTACAGGCGCCCGCCACCTCGCCCGGCTAGTTTTTTGTATTTTTAGTAGAGACGGGGTTTCACCGTGTTAGCCAGGAGGGTCTCGATCTCCTGACCTCGTGATCCACCCGCCTCGGCCTCCCAAAGTGCTGGGATTACAGGCTTGAGCCACCGCGCCCGGCCAACAAAAATTTTTAAAAAGTCACTTCCCTCCTAAGCTCAATCAAATTCATTTAAACTTTTGCGTGTTTTTTATATCAGTTAAAATAAGGATTCAATATCCTTAGAAATAGTATTTTCTGTTTTAAATATAACATTTAAAAAATTGTAAAATACAAATAACAAAAATTTACAATCTTCTTTTTTTTTTTTTTTTTTTTTGAGACAGAGTCTCGCTCTATCGCCCAGGCTGGAGTGCAGTGGCCGGATCTCAGCTCACTGCAAGCACCGCCTCCCGGGTTTACGCCATTCTCTTGCCTCAGCCTCCCGAGTAGCTGGGACTACAGGCACCCGCCACCTCGCCCGGCTAGTTTTTTGTATTTTTTAGTAGAGACGGGGTTTCACGGTGTTAGCCAGGATGGTCTCGATCTCCTGACCTTGTGATCCACCCGTCTTGGCCTCCCAAAGTGCTGGGATTACAGGCTTGAGCCACCGCGTCCGGCACAATCTTCATTTTTAAGTCTAAAGTTCAGTGGTGTTAGATACATTCCTATTGTGCAATATCATAGACTTTTTTTTTTTTTTTTGAGACGGAGTTTTGCTCTGTCTCCCAGGCTGGAGTGCAGTGGCATGATCTCCTCTCACTGCAACCTCGGCCTCCCCAGGTTCAAGCGACTTTCTTGCCTCAGCCTCCCTAGCTGGGGTTACAGGTGCGTGCCACCACGCCCGGCTAATTTTTGTATTTGTCGGAGAGACGGGGTTTTGCCATGTTGCCCAGGCTGGTCTCGAACTCCTGACCTCAGGTGATCCGCCTGCCTCTGCCTTCCAAAGTGCTGGGATTACAGGTGTGAGCCACCGCGCCCGGCCAGCCTTTTAATCTTCCAAATTGTTTGGGGATGCACTTAAATGATCTGAAAAAATTTTCCTTACAGTTTAAAATATGAACTTGAGAATTTTTTGTTTGTTTGTTTGTTTTTAAATACAGAGTCTCACTCTGTCGCCCAGGCTAGAGTGCAGTGGGGCGATCTCGGCTCACTGCAACTTCTGCCTCTCGGGTTCAAGCAATCCTCCTGCCCCAGCTTCCCCAGTAGCTGGGATTACAGGCTCCTGGCACCACGCCCGGCTGATTTTTGTATTTTCAGTAGAGATCGGGTTTCACCATGTTGGCCACGATGGCCTCGAACTCCTGAGTTCAGATGATCCGCCCACCTCGGTCTCCCAAACTGCTGGGATTACAGGCGTGAGCGACTGCGCCGTGGCCACACTTGAGGGTTTTAATGAACATCTGGTTGATTTGAGCAAAGTTCCTGCCCCCGCCAGGCTTCGGATTCGGCCTCCCCCAGGCCGGGTCCCCGGGTCCCCAGTCCCCCAGGAGGGGCCTCCACGGCGGCCGCGCCCACGCGGGACAGCGCGATGACGTCACGGATGCGGACCCCGCCCCCACGTAGGCCTCAGCCCTACGGACCCCGCGTCAAGCCCCCGCTCGCCCTGCGAGGCCCAGGCCGGCCGCTCGTCTCCACATCCTGGCCGGACAAGGGGCTGTTCCGTGGGGAAACTGAGTCTGGAGTTCCAAAGCCCGTCCCAGGGGATGACGCGGGCGGGGCGTCCGAGCTGCGGGGAGAGGGCGGGTCCGCCTCGGGCTGGAATCAGTTCGCCCAGACGCCAGTGTCCCCGCCGGGCGGGACAGTCACGCGTGTTCGCGTCGCTCCCGTCACTCAGGCGGCAGGGGTGGGTCCTAGGGAACTAGCCAATCAGGACGAGCAGGGGCGGGGCTGAGACAACTACCCAATCAGGGACGCCCAATCGGAATCCGGGACCTTCCCAATTACAGCACAAGGGGACGGACCGGGGAGTTCTCCAATCAGAGTCGCTGACGTTGGCAGCACTGTCCAATCAGAGGTGCGGCTCCCCAAGCTCTGTCCAATCAGTCCCCTGGGACGGGACGTCTCCGGCCTCCTAGCCTTGAGTGTCCCGCCAGCCCCTAGCGGTCCCAGGCGTCCCTGTTCTTGTCTTGCTCACCTGCGCCGGTAGCGGAGAAATCGCCCCGGGACATGGTGAGTGCGGCGCGGGAGACTATCCCGGTGCGGGGCGGCAGGAAGCGGCGACCGCCCGAGACCGCGGCTAGGGGGAGCTGAGGGACGGGCGGGGCGTCCCCGGCGAGGGCGGCGCAGGACAAGCGCCTGGGCCCCGGGGGTCCCGCCTGGCCCCGCCTCCCGCGCTGAGGCCGCGGCTAGAGCGCTCCAAGCTCCGGGTTCCTGCCCGCCTCTGGCCCCGAGGCTGCAGAGCGGAGAGCGGGGAGCGGCGCCCGGAGCCCGACACCCTCCCAGTCGTCCCGGGGCTCCCGCGTCCCTGCGCTCCCGACCCCCACGCCCCGCCCGGGGCCGCGGCGCCTCTGACCTTTTGGCTGCGGCTTTGGGACGCCCGGGTCGCGGGAGGCAGAGTCGCCCGAGACCCCGCGGTGCGGTCCTTAGCTTCCCCGGGACCCGCCCTGGGGCCTACGCCGCGGGGCCTCCTACTCCGCGGAGCCTCCTCCTCCGCGGGGCCTCCTGGGGTGCGGGTCCCTGGTCGGTGCCGCCTCCGCCCGCGCTCCCGCGGCTCAGCTCCTGGGAGACCCCGCACCCCCAGCTGCGGTCTCTGGGGGACCCCGGGCTCCTCCCGGGACATCCCAGGAGCGGTGGGGACCTCCGCGGAGCCGCCGGGGGCGGGCTGGGGGCGTCTCTGGAGCCCCAACCTGCAAAGGCAGCCCCTGGGGCCTGGGGCCCGCGAGGTTTTCTCCCCTGAGTTCCGGTTTTCCTTCTTGGGGGCTTCTTGTCTCCTCTGACCCCAAGATGCCTGGGGTAGGTAAGGGGGAAAAAAACAAGGGTTCCTAGTCCCTGGGTTCTGATACACAAGGAATTAAGAGTAACTGAAGAGACTAGAGAAACAAGGGAGAGCGAGGACCCCAAAAGCAAACGCACGCAGCCCCACAGCGGGGCCGCCCGGGAGGCTGGTGCATTAGTGTCCTCGGACTGCTGTAGCAACTGACTGCAGATGAGGGGGCTAAAACCACGGAAATATATTCTTTCACGGTTCCCTGGAAACTGGATTTCAGGAAGTTTCTCAGGTCAGTTTTGAGTACTAGCAATGGGATTCCTTGCTGAGGGAACACCTGAATTGGGGGTGGGAGGGCGTCCCTCGTGGTAGCCTGGCCAGACTTGACCCCTCCCTGGGTTTGTCGCTGTGAAAAGATTTTCACTTTTTCGAGTCTCAGTTTTTAGTAAGTGAAACGTACATTTAATTAATAGAAGTTGGAAGATAAAATATTTCCAGGCCGGGCGCGGTGACTCACGCCTGTAATCCCAGCACTTTGGGAGGCCGAGGTGAGCAGATTAGTTGAGATGAGGAGTTGGGGACCAGCCTGGCCAACATGGAGAAACCCCATCTCTACTAGAAATACAAAACTAAACTGAGCGTGGTGGCGGGCGCCTGTAGTCCCAGCTACTCGGGAGGCTAGGGCAGGAGAATGGCGTGAACCCATTCTGGAGGCAGAGCTTGCAGTGAGCCAGAAACGCTCCATTGCACTCCAGCCTGGGCGGCAGAGCAAGACTCCGTCTCAAAAAATAATAATAATTCCAACGGGTGAGTTTCAGGAAAAAAATTAAAATGTTCGTCTTACATTCCGTTTGTTAAACATTCCCTGAAGTGTGTGTAGTAAATTTCTCCGATCTAGGCCGGGCGCGGTGGCTCAAGCCTGTAATCCCAGCACTTTGGGAGGCCGAGACGGGCGGATCACGAGGTCAGGAGATCGAGACCATCCTGGCTAATACGGTGAAACCCTGTCTCTACTTAAAAATACAAAAAAAAAACTAGCCGGGCGAGGTGGCGGGCGCCTGTAGTCCCAGCTACTCGGGAGGCTGAGGCAGGAGAATGGCATAAACCCGGGAGGCGGAGCTTGCAGTGAGCTGAGATCCGGCCACTGCACTCCAGCCTAGGCGACAGAGCGAGACTCCGTCTCAAAAAAAAAAAAAAAAAAAAAAAATTTCTCCGATCTGTTACTTTCTTTTTTCTTTTATTACTATTATTTTTTTGAGAGCTCTGTTGCCCATGCTGTAGTGCAGTGTTGCAATCACAGCTCACTGCAGCCTCCACCTCCTGGGCTCAAGCAGTCTTCCTGCGTCAGCCTCCTGAACACAGGGACTCCAGGTGTGTACCACCATGCCTGCCTAAGTTTTTGTATTTTTTTGTTTTTAGGGATGGGGGCTCACTTTGTTGCCCAGGCTGGTCTCGAACTCCTGAGCTCAGGTGGTTCTCCCGCCTCAACCAGCCTTGTTCTTTTCTTTTGAATGACAACAAATAGGATTCCAGGGCCTAGACTTCAAAATGTTACTGGGGAGAAGAATCTCAGAGAAATAGAGAAAATCTCCTTTTCACCATAGGTGCAGAAAAATGAATACATTGCCATGAAACATATTGCAGATAAATTATAAAAATTTACGAAAATGTCAGTTATTCTCCTTGACATGGTAGAGAATTTTTGACAGTGGATGATTCTGTTCTGCTTCCAATACTGTAGTACCCTTTCCTTAATTCTATAATACATTTTTTGTGTTCCTGAAATAGGTAGAATACAAGAGATTTTTCTTTCTTTTTTTTTTTGAGACAGAGTCTCGCTCTGTCGCCCAGGCTGGAGTGCAGTGGCCGGATCTCAGCTCACTGCAAGCTCCGCCTCCCAGGTTCAGGCCATTCTCCTGCCTCAGCCTCCCGAGTAGCTGGGACTACAGGCACCCGCCACCTCGCCCGGCTAGTTTTTTGTATTTTTTAGTAGAGACGGGGTTTCACCGTGTTAGCCAGGATGGTCTCGATCTCCTGACCTCGTGATCCACCCATCTCAGCCTCCCAAAGTGCTGGGATTACAGGCTTGAGCCACCGGGCCCGGCCAAGATTTTTCTTGTTTAGATGACGATTTGTCCCGGCTCCATATATTCAAGTGTTCATCGTCTGTAATGCCGGCCCTGGCACTGATGAGATTTCCCCAAACACAGAGGCTGCCTCAGGGCTGTGTTCCTTTACTTTGTTTTTGTTTTTGTTTTGTTTTGTTTTGTTTTGAGACAGGGTCTCACTCTATTGCCCAAGCTGTAGTGCAGTGGTGCTGTCTCAGCTCACTGCAATCTCTGCCTCCTGGGTTCAAGCGATTCTCCTGCCTCAGCCTCTCAGGTAGCTGGGGCTACAGGCACCTGCCACCAGGACTGCCTAATTTTTCTTCCTTTTCTTTTCTTTCTTTCCTTTCTCGCTCTTTCTTTCCTCTCTCTGTCTCTCTCTCTCTTTTTTTTTTTTTTAGAGGGAGTTGCGCCCTTTTCGCCCAGGCTGGAGTGCAATGGCAGGAACTTGGCTCACTGCATCCTCTGCCTCCTGGGTTCAAGCAGTTCTCCTGCCTCAGCCTCCCGAGTAGCTGGGATTATAGGCGCCTGCCACCATGCCCGGCTAATTTTTGTGTTTTTAGTAGAGACGAGGTTTCACCGTATTGGCCAGGCTGGTCTCGAACTCCTGACCTTGTGATTCGCCTACCTCAGCCTCCCAAAGTGCTGGGATTACAGGCAGGAGCCACCGCGCCTGGCCATTTTTATGTATTTCTAATAGATACAGGGTTTCGCCATGTTGGCCAGGCTGGTCTCGAACTCCTGACCTCAGGTGGTCTGCCCGCCTCAGCCTTCCAGAGTGCTGGGATTATAGGTGTGAACCACCATGCCCTCAACCACGGTGTTTTAAAATCGGCAGCTGGTCACAGAGGTACCCTGTGCCTGGCTGTGCCAAGATTTCAGACACTCAGGAGGAAAGCAGATCTTTAGGGTCAACACATTGTTGCATAAACAGTTTCAGCACAGTAAGCAACTCCTGTATCGGGGCCAACTTTGCAGGCAGGACTTTCTTTTTTTTTTTTTCTTGAGACGGAGTCTCGCTCTGTCGCCCAGGCTGGAGTGCAGTGGCCGGATCTCAGCTCACTGCAAGCTCCGCCTCCCGGGTTCCCGCCATTCTCCTGCCTCAGCCTCCAGAGTAGCTGGGACTACAGGCGCCGCCACCTCGCCCGGCTAGTTTTTTGTATTTTTTAGTGGAGACGGGGTTTCACCGTGTTAGCCAGGATGGTCTCGATCTCCTGACCTCGTGATCCGCCCGTCTCGGCCTCCCAAAGTGCTGGGATTACAGGCGTGAGCCACCGCGCCCGGCCGCAGGCAGGACTTTCTAAGGTTAGGGGCCCTCAGGTCTTTGGGTTGGCACTTCCTGCAGTCCACCCCCTAGGCCACTGGACAGGGGTCTTTTACCCCAGAATTATGGGAGGACCCTGTGAAGCAGGATGAGACCACACTGCAGTGCTGATATTTCACTTGTGCTCTTTAGGGCTCCTGGACTTAGCCAGTTAAGGTAAATTCCATTGGCTGCATTGGCTGCAATGGAATTATTATTATTATTATTATTTTTTTTTTTTTTGAGACGGAGTCTCTCTCTGTCACCCGGGCTGGAGTGCAGCGGTGCGATCTCAGCTCACTGCACTCTCTGCCTCCTGGGTTCACGCCATTCTCCTGCCTCAGCCTTCTGAGCAGCTGGGACTATAGGCGCCCGCCACCATGCCCAGCTAATTTTTTGTATTTTTAGTAGAGACGGGGTTTCACTGTGTTAGCCAGGATGGTCTCGATCTGCTGACCTCATGATCGCCCGCCTCGGCCTCCCAAAGTGCTGGGATTACAGGCGTGAGCCACCGCACCCGGCCAGAATTATTACTTTCCTAATTTCCATTTTTATTTCAGATTCAGGGGGCACATGTGCAGGTTACAAGGGAATATTGTATGATGCTGACATTTGGGCTTCCATTGAGCTTGTCACCCAGATAGTGGACATCGTAGCCATGAGGAAGTTTGTCAGCCCTTTCCCCCTTGTCCCTCCATTTGGAATTCCCAGCGTCTATTGTTTCCAGTTTTATGTCCACGTGTACCCAAGTTTGACTTCCCACTTATAAGAACGAACATCCGTATTTGGTTTTCTGTTTCTGCATCAGTTTGCTGAGGATAATGGCCTCCAGCTGCGTCCATGTTGCTGCAAAGGTCGTGATTTCATTCTTTTTTTGTGGCTGTGTCGTATTCCATGGTGTACCTGGACCACATTTTCTTCAGTCCGCTGTCTGTGGTCACCTAGGTTGACTCCATACCTTTGCTACTGTGAAACTGCTGCAGTAAACACACAAATGATGTGTTTCTTGGCGGAATGATTTCTTTTCCTTTGGGTAGACGCCCAGTAGTGGGACTGCTGGACTGTTTTTAGTTCTTTGAGAAATCTCCACACTGTTTTTCTTTTTTTTTTTTTTTTTGAGACGGAGTCTGGCTCTGTCGCCCAGGCTGGAGTGTGGTGGCCGGATCTCAGCTCACTGCAAGCTCCGCCTCCCAGGTTTACGCCTGGGAAGCACGTTGTTTGCAGTGGTTGGGACACCCCAAGCAGGACGTAACACCGGCCAGGCAGTCGGGTTAGCAGGGCCCCCAGCGTGACCTCCCACTGTGGGCCTCCTGTCCTAGGGTTCTCAGTGTAAACAGATCACTCAGTTTAGTCCTCAGTTTCAGAGGCTCTGCCCGAGGCATCGTTTTCAAGCAGTTTTGCGTGTCTGTGACACCAGTTCATTCACCTCTCCAGTATGCACGACATCCGGAGGTGTCCTTTGTGGAAAGTTCGGGAACTGGGGCCACTTGCTGCTGTCTCAGGACTGTTGTGTGTGATCGGAGGCTTAGCAGCCAACCTGAATCCAGGGCACTCACAGCCGCGTGCGACATTTCCTTCAGGAAGAGGGAACGCTTCGGTCACAGCTCCGAAAAGAGCAGCTTGATTTCAGACAGTGCCATGCAGGGTCAAGCGAGTCCTTCACTGTGGGCAGCTGCGAGTGAGCCAGACAGACCAGCGCACACCCCGATGTTTCTCGTAGTTCACTGCCTTACCCGGGAGTGTCTAGCTCTGCCGTGTTTTCTGAATTAGAGGAGTGTTCACTGAGTCTAGCCCCTGCTGTCAGGCCAGCATAGTGAAGGCTGAGGTAGCAGCGCACATAGTGAGGATGAATTAGCAGTGGGCAGTGTTAGGTTTTAGCTTAGAGTCAAGTCCAGGCCGTTGGGATCTGAGGTCAGAATTCTATAAAACACTGAAGGCTTCTCTTCTGCAGCAGTAAAGCCTAGGTATTGCTGGATTGGACAGCGGTGTTCCAAAATCAAGTTGCAAGAGTTTCCTAAGCCCTTTTGGTCTCCTGAGTCTTAAAGTCCAAATTGATTCAGTTAAAAATATGCACATCTGGCTTGAAAACCATCAACTCTTAAGGTCGTCAGAAATAGGTTTTCATAAAAGCACATTAACAAACTAAAAACTACTACTTAAGGTTCCAAAAGTACATCCCCACTTAGAGATTGCCTCTCTCTTCATTTGTTTCCCTTTTCCCTGAACCTCCAATAGGAAAAATGATAGTAAAAATCAGTTGTGGACCAGACGCGGTGGCTCACGCCTGTAATCCCAGCACTTTGGGAGGCTGAGATGGGCGGATCACGAGGTCAGGAGATGGAGACCATCTTGGGTAACATGGTGAAACCCCGTCGCTACTAAAAAATACAAAAAATTAGCCAGGCGAGGTGGTGGGCGCCTGTAGTCCCAGCTACTCGGGAGGCTGAGTCAGGACAATGGCGTGAACCCGGGAGGTGGAGCCTGCAGTGAGCCGAAATTGTGCCACTGCACTCCAGCCTGGGAGACAGAGCGAGACTACGTCTCAAAAAAAAAAAAAAAAAAAAAAATCAGTTGTGGAGACCTGATCTTATTTCTAATACTTAGAGTTTAAATTCCAGTCCATGCACTAGGGGCAAAAAGCAAGAACGTTGTGTCTGTCACTTAAAAAACAAACAAAACTGATTGAGATGATCCCTGTATTGTTTTTAAAATGACAAAAGACTTTTTTTTTTTTTTTTTTTGCCATTTTCTCTCATTTTTATCACACGCCGATGCAGTGGTATTCTTTGTCTCTTGGAGCTTCTGGTAGCCCCAGGTGTTCCTTTGCTTGTGGCACCATAATTCCAGTGTCTCCCTCCATCTTCACATGGCCACCTTCCGTGTGTGTTTCTGTTTTCATGTGGCATTTTCCTCTTAGAAAGACACTGGGGCCCATTGGATTAGATGGTGTCATTTTTTTTTTTTTTTTTTTTTGAGACGGAGTCTCGCTCTGTCGCCCAGGCTAGAGTGCTATGGCGCGATCTCGGCTCACTGCAAGCTCCGCCTCCCGGGTTTACGCCATTCTCCTGCCTCAGCCTCCCGAGTATCTGGGACTACAGGCGCCCACCACCTCGCCCGGCTAGTTTTTTGTGTGTTTTTTTTTTTTTTTTTTAGTAGAGATGGGGTTTCACCGTGTTACCCAGGATGGTCTCGATCTCCTGACCTCGTGATTCACCCATCTCAGCCTCCCAAAGTGCTGGAATTACAGGCTTGAGCCACCGCGCCCGGCCAATGGTGTCATTTTAATTGATTATCTCTGTAAGGGCCCTGTTTACAGATAAGGTTATCGTCACAGCTACCAGGAATTAGGACATGGACATACCTTTCTGGGGACCACTTCACAACAAACCGCTGGCAGTTCAGCATTTACAGGGATAGCATTGTGCTAGCAGGGAAGACCGTGGCTGGTCAGGAGGTAAACCAGGGGGAAGCAGGGAACACTCCAGCCTTTTTTTAACCAGCAGCAGGTTTTTTAAAAAGCCTGGAGTGGCCGGGCATGGTGGCTCACGCCTGTAATCCCAGCAGTTTGGGAGGCTGAGGCGGGCAGATCACGAGGTCAGGAGATGGAGACCATCCTGGCTAACACGGTGAAACCCCGTCTCTACTAAAAATACAAAAAATTAGCCGGGCATGATGGCGGGCACCTGTAGTCCCAGCCACTCGGGAAGCTGAGGCAGGAGAATGGCGTAAACCCGGGAGGTGGAGCTTGCAGTGAGCCGAGATCGCACCACTGCACTCCAGCCTGGGCAACAGAGCAAAACTCCGTCTCAGGAAAAAAAAAAAAAAAAAAGCCTGGACTGTCCCCTGCTTCCCCAGAGTTTACCTAAAATTCCGTTCCAGCCTTGGAATTGACTTAACTTTCTTTCCCTCCCAGTGCAACACGAACTTTTACCATTTTCCTCGCCCAAAGCTTACCTTTCAGAACATGGGGGCCCTTTCTCCTATCCGGAGGAGAGAACCAAAACCAAAGGCTGTTCTTTGTTTTCTTGTCTCACAGCCTGCATGGCCAAAAGCAGCCAGGACATCCAGCAGGCCCACCCTGCTGGAGCTGGGTCTGTCATTTTCTCCCTCCGTCAACCGTTAACTCTCAGAGCAGACAGCTCAGCTGCTGTCTCACCATGAATAGGCTCCATACGCCACGCAGGCACCGGAGGCTCACCATCCCTTACGCCTTCATCCGTCCTTTTCCCAAACAGTGCTTTTGCCATATTTCAGTGAGTCAGGCTCATTCTAGCAAATCCCACCTCCGATGCCAACGGTGTCAGCGTCCCCAGGACCACCCCGCACCCTGCTAGCAGGATTCACAGGGCTCCACATACAGTCATACTGATGACTATGATTTGATACAACAGAAGGACACACAGCAAAATCAGCACTGGGAAAAGGCACATGGGGAGAAGTGCAGAAGAAACCCGATGAAGCTTTTCAGAGTCCTTTCCCAGTGGATGCAGAATGCACCTCATTCCCCCAGCAATGAGTTGTGACAACACCTGTGAAATGTCCACCAAAGAAGCTCATTGGAGACTCGGTGCCCAGGAGTTTTTTTAGATGAAGTCTTACTCGGTTGCCCAGGCTGGAGTGCAGTGGCACAATCTTGGCTCACTGCAACCTCCACCTCCCTGGTTTGAGCTGTTCTCATGCCGCAACCTCCCAAATAGCTGGGATTACAGGCACGCGCCACCACGCCTGGCTAATTTTGTATTTTTAGTAGAGACGGGGTTTCACCATGTTGGCCAGGCTGGTCTCAAACTCCTGACCTCAAGTGATCCCTGCCTCAGCCTCCCAAAGTGCTGGGGTGACAAGTGGGAGCCACTGTGTCTGGCCAGTGTCCAGGATTTTAATTGCTGGCTCATCACATAAGCATCCCCTGCCTGGTGTGTACACAGATTCCATTTCCAGAAGGAAAGCAGTTGTCCAGCATTAACAGTGGTGTTTGCATTATGAGTAATCTGAATTAGGGTGGTGCGAACCTTCCCAAAACCCAGGTTCCCAGACACCAGCTAAGGGCAACGTTGCCAGAAAGCCTTCTTAAAGTCTAAGGCCCGCAATGTCAACTTCTTTCTGCATGATGGGAACTTTATTATTAAAATACACTGCAAATACACTGTACTGCAAGCAATTAAGGCTGACCCAGGGAGCTCACATTATCCTGTGCCAGTATGAGGGTCCCATAGGTACTCTGCTGCTCTGTGAATAGGGATGTTCTAGCATCAGAATTGCTGCGTGACAGTCTTTTGTCTCCTGCTGATAGATGGTAAGTAACGAGTTGATCTTTCTCAGAAAGCAGGTTTGAAGGAACTGGGCATCTTGGGGTTTCCATGCACCTGTGCCCAATATGCAATATGGAAATGAGAAATTGAGAATGCAGCCTCTAGAGTGATATGTGAGGAATCGCTTCCTCCTGGAACTTTTTATTTGTCTTTTTATTTTTTTTTCCTCCTGGAATTTTTGAGACACAGAATTTTCTAGGAAGGCATTATTGAGTCCTTTATATCTTTTATAACCATGGAAAATTTGTAATCAAATGGTTTGGACTTCAGTTAACTCCTTTGCAAAGTGGAACTCTTAACCTTATCCTTAAGGTTAGCAAGAATACTTTTTTTTTTTTCTGAGACTGAGTGCTGCTCTATCACCTAAGCTGGAGTGCAGTGGCATGATCTCAGCGCACTGCAACCTCTGCCTCCCAGGTTCAAGCAATTCTCGTGCCTCAGCCTCCCAAGTAGCTGAGGCTACAGGCATGCACCACCATGCCCCGCTAATTTTTTTTTTTTAATTTTTAGTAGAGACGGGGTTTCACCATGTTGGCCAGGCTGGTTTTGAACTCCTGACCTCAAATGATCTGCCCACCTTGGCCTCCCAAAGTACTAGGATGACAGGCGTGAGCCATCACACCCAGCCCAAGAATACTTTTTTTGGCTCTGGTGAGAAGAACTGTTTTGACGGTGTGTACACCTCACTGTGTGCATACATATTGAGTGTGCCTGTGTGTATGAGAGAGAGCGAGCATGCGAGAGAGACAGAACCCAGAATTAATTGTTGGGCTTCCGTCACTGAGGCCCCAAGTATAGGGACTGTGTGGAGGTCCTCATTCTCATGTCTTTTTCGTCTTTCCTAAGGTCTGATTTCTCAATAACTTCTAGTTTCCAAGTTAAAATTAATACTTCTCGCCGGGCGCGGTGGCTCAAGCCTGTAATCCCAGCACTTTGGGAGGCCGAGGCGGGCGGATCACGAGGTCAGGAGATCGTAGACCCTCCTGGCTAACATGGTGAAACCCCGTCTCTACTAAAAAATACAAAAAAGTAGCCAGGCGCAGTGGTGGGCGCCTGTAGTCCCAGCTACTCGGAGGCTGAGGCGGGAGAATGGCGGGAACCCGGGAGGCGGAGCTTGCAGTGAGCTGAGATCCGGCCACTGCACTCCAGCCTGGGCGACACAGCGAGACTCCGTCTCAAAAAAAAAAAAAAAATTAATACTTCTCAAAAGAATGTTTTCATTCAGCCAGTTGGACCTGGAGTTCTTTAAGACACTATGGCTACCTGGCCTTATTGCCACTTGGGTCCTGTCAGGCCCCTTGGCCTGATGTTTGGTGAAGGAAACAGAAGAGAATGTTCCCAGTCCTTCCGTGTTTTTATCCCATAAAACTTCATTCAGTTTTGACCCTGTGCTTTGTGTGGTGCAGAATGATGATGTGTGCAGCAGGGGAGGAGCTGAAACGGTTTGGGTGACAAGGGACTGATGGTCTTAAAATACAAGTATTTGTTTTATTTGTATAGCATTTGTTTGATATCTCCAATGTGGTCTGAATGCTTTTGATAGAGAGTAATGTCTTCCGTTGGTCACAGTAAAAGTATAGAGATAAATTCAGTGTGTTAATGGTCCTGTGAAATCTATGAGGAAGTGAGTATAGAGTAGACAGAAGGAAGAGGGGTGACAGCTGAGTCACAGGGTAGATGTCAGGGACCACAGAATCTTTTTTGAACTGCATACGATATAAGTACAATGCTCCTGGGCTCGCGGTCTCAACCATCCTCCCATAAATATGTTGAATGTTTTAGGACTCGGTGGTCTTTGAGGATGTGGCTGTGGACTTCACCCTGGAGGAATGGGCTTTGCTGGATTCTGCTCAGAGGGACCTGTACAGAGATGTGATGCTGGAGACCTTTCAGAACCTGGCCTCAGTAGGTAAGGATGACATCATTCCTTCCTTCACGTAGTTACTTAGAGAACAAGTATTTCTTACACATCAGACCTGTTCCAGGGCTTGGAGTGTGGAAAGGGAATACATTGGTAAATAAGACAGACATAGTCACAGCTGTCATAGAGCTAGAATGTAATGGTTTTCCATGAGAATGAGAATCGGTATTTCAGCTTTTTCTTTTTGTAAGGAAAGCTCCCTTCATGTCGTCATTATGGATATAGCTTTGAGAGGCCTCGTGAAGTTTGTTTTTGCAAGCCAGTGAAAATTTGATTTTTTTGTTTGTTTGTTGTTGTTGTTGAGATGGAGTCTCGCTCTATCGCCCAGGCTGGAGAGCAGTGGTGCAATCTCGACTCACTGCAACCTCTGCCTCCCGGGTTCAAGCAGTTATCTGCCTCAGCCACCCAAGTAGCTGGGATTACAGGCGAGCGCCACCATGCCCAGCCAATTTTTGTTTTTTTTTTTCTTTTTTTTTTTTTTTTGAGGCGGAGTCTCGCTCTGTCGCCCGGACTGGAGTGCAGTGGCCAGATCTCAGCTCACTGCAAGCTCCGCCTCCCGGGTTTACGCCATTCTCCTGCCTCAGCCTCCCGAGTAGCTGGGACTACAGGCGCCCGCCACCTCGCCCGGCTAGTTTTTTTTTTGTATTTTTAGTAGAGACGGGGTTTCACCGTGTCGGCCAGGCTGGTCTTGAACTCCTGACGTCGTGATCTACCCGCCTTGGCCTCCCAAAGTGCTGGGATTACAGGTGTGAGCCACCGCATCTGGCTGTGATTATTTTTTTAAAATAATTTTTTTTGCTTACCAATACTATGTTTATTGAGTTGCTTACCATTTTGACCATTTTGTGTTTGATGAAGTCCTGAGATAGCTAAACTCCTCAGTGTAATTTTCAGCTAACAGGTGCCTTCTTATGATTTGTTGACTTTTTGGTTTCAGATGATGAAACTCAATTTAAGGCCAGTGGATCAGTTTCTCAGCAGGATATTTATGGAGAAAAAATACCCAAGGAATCTAAAATAGCTGCATTCACCAGAAATGTTTCCTGGGCCTCTGTTTTAGGAAAAATTTGGGACAGTCTTAGCATTGAAGATCAGCCCACAAAACGGGGGAGAAATCTCAGGTGAGTTGCACTCACATGGGAACACAGTATTTCAGGAGATAATCTTAGTCTGTCATTAAACTTTAAAAAAGCAAGTCAACAGAAAACTCATATAAGCCTAGCTCCAAATTTAATACACAGAATTTTTACAAAAAATATTTGTTTAAATGTGACATAGACAGCAAGTGACATTAGAAACATAATTCAGATGGAAATCGAGAAACCCTGGGCCAGGCATGGTGGCTCACACCTATAATCCTAGCACTTTGGGAGACTGAGGTGGGCAGATCACTTGAGGCCAGGAGTTCGAGACCAGCCTGGCGAATGTGGTGAAACCCTGTCTCTACTAAATATACAAAAGTTAGCAGGGCATGGTGCTGCAGGCCTATAATCCCAGCTGCTTAGGAGGCTGAGGCAGAATTGCATGAACCCAGGAGGCAGAGGTTGCAGTGAGCTGAGACTGTGCCACTGCACTCTAGCCTGCGTAACAGAGTGAGACTCTGTCTCAAAAAAAAAAAAGAAAAGAAAAGAAAATAGCCGGGCGCGGTGGCTCAAGCCTGTAATCCCAGCACTTTGGGAGGCCGAGGCGGGCGGATCACGAAGGTCAGGAGATCGAGACCATCCTCGCTAACACGGTGAAACCCCGTCTCTACTAAAAAAATACAAAAAAAACTAGCCGGGCGAGGTGGCGGGCGCCTGTAGTCCCAGCTACTCTGGAGGCTGAGGCAGGAGAATGGCGTAAACCCGGGAGGCGGAGCTTGCAGTGAGCTGAGATCTGGCCACTGCACTCCAGCCTGGGTGGCAGAGCGAGACTCCGTCTCAAAAAAACAAACAAACAAACAAGAAAAGAAAATAAACCCTATACATAAGAAACACCACTTTAATAATGGCAGAGGTCAGACCATCTTCCAGGGCATTCAGTTTATTTCATTTTCAGACAATTCACATAGGGTGAAAAACCTATGCTTTCAGTGAAAATGGTTAAAATGCAATACTTCCTAATAAATACTAACAAATCAGTATTAAACCAATAACATGCTTCTCATTTTTAGTAGAAATCATGTGTTGGAGAGACTGTGTGAAAGTAACGATCAATGTGGAGAAGCCTTCAGCCAGATTCCACATCTTAATCTGTACAAGAAAATTCCACCTGGAGTAAAACAGTATGAATACAACACGTACGGAAAAGTCTCCATGCATCACCGCACATCCCTCAAGACTCCCATCACAGTTCACACTGGACACAAACTATATCAGTGCCAAGAATGTGGGCAGGCCTACAGTTGTCGTTCACACCTAAGAATGCATGTGAGAACCCACAATGGAGAGAGACCCTATGTGTGTAAATTATGTGGGAAAACCTTTCCTCGTACTTCCTCCCTCAATCGGCATGTAAGGATTCACACTGCTGAGAAAACCTACGAATGTAAACAATGTGGGAAAGCCTTCATTGATTTCTCAAGTCTTACTAGTCATCTCAGAAGTCACACCGGAGAGAAGCCATATAAGTGTAAGGAATGTGGGAAAGCTTTCAGTTACTCCTCAACGTTTCGAAGACACACAATAACACACACTGGCGAGAAGCCATATAAATGTCAGGAATGTGGGGAAGCCTTTAGTTATTCCTCAACTTTTCGAAGACATATGATTTCACACACTGGAGAGAAGCCACATAAATGTAAAGAATGTGGGGAAGCCTTCAGTTATTCTTCGACTTTTCGAAGACACATGATAACACACACTGGAGAGAAACCCTACGAATGCAAACAGTGTGGGAAAACCTTCATTTATCTCCAGTCCTTTCGAAGACATGAAAGGATTCACACTGGAGAGAAACCCTACGAATGCAAACAGTGTGGGAAAACCTTCATTTATCCCCAGTCCTTTCGAAGACATGAAAGGACTCATGGTGGAGAGAAACCCTATGAATGCAACCAGTGCGGGAAAGCATTCAGTCACCCCTCATCCTTTCGAGGACACATGAGAGTGCACACTGGAGAGAAACCCTATGAGTGCAAGCAATGTGGGAAAACTTTCAATTGGCCCATATCTTTACGAAAGCATATGAGGACACACGCTAGGGAGAAGCCCTATGAATGTAAGCAGTGTGGGAAAGCCTTCAGCTTGTCCGCTTGCTTTCGAGAACATGTGAGAATGCACCCTGAAGACAAAGCCTATGAATGCAAGCTATGTGGGAAAGCTTTCTATTGCCACATATCCTTACAAAAACATATGAGAAGGCATACCGCAGAGAAACTCTATGAATGCAAGCAGTGTGGGAAAGCTTTCAGCTGGCCTGAACTTTTGCAACAACATGTGAGAACACACACTGTAGAGAAGCCCTATGAATGTAAGGAATGTGGGAAGGTCTTCAAATGGCCGTCATCTTTACCAATACATATGAGACTGCACACTGGAGAGAAACCTTATCAATGTAAGCATTGCGGGAAAGCATTCAATTGTTCCTCATCCTTAAGACGACATGTGAGAATACACACTGCAGACAAACAGTATAAGTGTAATGTGGGACATCCTCCTACAAATGAATTCATGTGCAGTGCTTCAGAAAAGTCACACCAGGAGCGAGAGCTGATCAAAGTTGTCAATATGATGTTGCCTTTATGAGTTCCTTACCCTGAAAGTGGACACTTAAGGAGTGTGTCTGTAGTTCATTTGCAAGCAAACATTTAGGTGAAAAATAATTCTCCAAATACTCTTAGCTATTCTACATGAATTTTAACAGGTAGTTTCTTTTCTTACAATTCAGTAAATAAAACTTTCATCTTAGAGTGTTTTGGACTTAGGGATGAGTTGAAGTGCATTTTTAATACGCAAGTAGGTTCAAGTTTTATTTAATGTCTTAAGTTGTAACTGACCTAGTGCGGGAGGTATTGGATGTCACTTATCTATTATATTTTCCACCTTTGTTACTGGGAGTATTTTTATTGTTTGGCCAGAGGACCCTTATTCCATTTTCTTTTTTTTTTTTTTTGAGATGGAGTCTTGCTCTGTCGCCCAGGCTGAAGTGCAGTGGCCGGATCTCAGCTCACTGCAAGCTCTGCCTCTCCTGCCTCAACCTCCCGTTTAGCTGGGACTACAGGCGCCCGCCACCTCGCCCAGCTAGTTTTTTGTATTTTTTAGTAGAGACGGGGTTTCACCGTGTTCGCCAGGATGGTCTCGATCTCCTGACCTCGTGATCAGCCCGTCTCGGCCTCCCAAAGTGCTGGGATTACAGGCTTGAGCCACCGCGCCCGGCCCCTTACTCCATTTTCTAAGAAGTAGTTGGAAGAATTTTGTAATTATGCAAAGTTGTCTAAAGAGTATAGTCTCAAATGAATTGTAATTTTTAATGTTTGCCCTTTGCTGTTCGTCTTTGCTTGTGATTGTGAATTGGACAGTTCGCTTTGACTTGTGGTATGACAGAGAAATCCGGAGTTGCAGATAGTTCTTCTGCATTGTTATGTCAATGTGGGTAATGTTAGGAACTTCATTTGCTGGAATGCATTTCCTTTATGGTTCCATGTCCAAATTTACCAATAGCAATAGCTTGAATGGAATTTAGAATCAAGAAGTGAAGAAGTCATTGCTGAGCTTTTGAGGTCACATTAAATGAAAACAGATGCCTAGGGGCTTCATGAACATCAAACTTCAGCTTATTTTCCAGATTCTTGTTCCTGCCAATTAAGAATACCATCAAAAGAAACACTTAAGTGCTCGATTTCCACTGTGTCAGACGTGTAGCCTTCCACAGACATCTCCATGAACTTGGTATCAGGGCTATGCCTGTGTGGTCAGTCACCTACAGTCTGGATTTTTCTCAAAACCCTGCATGACCTCTTGACCACTAAGTCAGACTGTCTTGTTTGGCAATCTCTGAGCTTCTGATTCTCCCGTTCTGTAGATCTTAACATATTTGCATGGGGTCTAATTTATATAGTGAACACCTTGTTATCTTAATACTTCCAGTGGCTCTGTGATCCTGATTCCACCACGAAAGCCACAGTGTTGCAGCCAAAGAAGAAAAACAACACGGCCAGGCGCGGTGGCTCACGCCTATAATCCCAGCACTTTGGGAGGCCGAGATGGACAGATCACGAGGTCAGGAGATCGAGACCATTCTGGCTAACACGCAGAAACTTTGTCTCTACTAAAAATACAAAAAATTAGCCGGGCATGGTGGTGGGCACCTGTAATCCCAGCTACTCAGGAGGCTGAGGCAGAAGAATGGCATGAACCTGGGAGGTGGAGCTTGCAGTGAGCTGAGATCATGCCACTGCACTCCAGCCTGAGGCGACAGAGCAAGACTCTGTCTCAAAAAAACAAAAAACAAAAAACGAGACTTTGTACCCTATTGCATTTTTAAGTGTGCCGACCCAGTCCTATATGAGAACAAATACCTTCCTCATATATTAGATTTCAGGAGATTTCTGTTACTCGGAGCTAAATGCAGTTGCTTGATATAGATTAAATTATTAGGTTTGATTATGTGTCATTAAAAATAATGTGGATTTTGTTTCAAGGAAAACCTTCTGTAGATATTTCTTAGAAATACCCTATTTAGCTGGGCACAGCAGCTCATGCCTGTAATCCCTGCACTTTGGGAGGCTGAGGTGGACAGATCACTTGAGGTCAGGAGTTAACATGGTGAAAACCCATCTCTACTCAAAATACAAAAATTAGCCAGGCATGGTGGTGAGTGCCTGTAACCCCAGCTACTTGGGAGGCTGGGACAGAAGAATCGCTTGAACCCAGGAGGCGGAGGTTGCAGTGAGCCAAGATCGCACCACTACCCTCCAGCCTGGGAGACAGGGAAAGACTCCATCTCACAAGCAAAAAAAGAAAAAAATATCCTATTTACTGTGCTTTCAAATTAGTTGTTTAGAGACTATAGTAATTTCCCAGGGCTGCCATAACAAAGTACAGAAACTGGGTGACATAGGAAAACAAACTTTTTGTTTCTCAGTTCTGGAGCCAGAAATCCAGAAACCAGGTATTGGCAGGACCATGCTTTTTCTGAAGATGCTAGGGAAGGATCTGTTTCAGAACTCAACTAGCTTCTGGTAGTTCCTTAGCTTGTAGCAGCATAACTCTAGTTTTCACATGGCATTCTCCCTCTGTGTGTGTCTCTCCACGTGGCAATATTTTTGTACATACACACCACTCATTGGGTTAGGCTATTGGGGACTGTGCCGGGGGTGGTGGAGAATGAACAGACACCAGAGACAAAGACAAACAGAGAACATGGCGGCCGCACCTAGCGCCTCCGCCTCACTTTATTTATACTCCATAAATTCCACGTCAGCAAAAATAACACAATGCACAACAAACTTTCTGCACCCAGATATAACCTTCTGCTTAGTTCATTTTCTCTAAGTTCTTTCTTATTTTGTCTGCCTTCTTGGCGACTACTAGAGTTCATTAAAAGTTCAACTAGAGATACTGTCCTTGACTACTGGAGTTCATTGAAAGTGCAACTAGCTAGAGATACTGTCCTTGAGCCTTATCTATTCTTAGCATATTATTTTCAATGGCCCCTGCATTAGGCCGCCCACGCTACTATTCAGTATGATTTTACCTTAACTAATTACGTTGGCAACAACTCTCTTGCCACATACTGAAGTACTGTGAATTAAGATTTCAACATAAAAATTTTGGGAGGCCCAATTCAACGCATAACATTAGAAATGTTATTTTTGTTTACCGAGAGAATTACAGATTTCAAATCAACTTTATAACTTTGTTAATTTAAGCATCTTACATTTTGAATCAGTATTACCAGGTATATACAAATACAGGTATTTTTTGTCATATAAATGTTATTTTTAATTGCTGTATACTTAATATTTGTCCTTAAAATTATTTTTGTTGTTTTTTTTTTTTTTGAGACAGAGTCTCGCTCTGTCACCTAGGCTGGAGTGCAGTGGCACGACCTTGGCTCACTGCAACCTTCATCTCCCAGATTCAAGTGATTCTCCTGCCTCGCCTCCTGAGTAGTTGGGATTACAGGCCTGCACCACCACACCTAGCTAATTTTTATATTTTTAGTAGCGATGGGGTTTCACCATGTTGGCCAGGCTGGTCTCGAACTCTTGACCTCAGGTGATCTGCCTATGTCGTCCTTCCAAAGTGCTGGGATTACAGGCGTGAGCCACAATGCCTGGCCTAAAATGATTTCTTATTTGTGGTTAATAACAATTAAAAAGCGTAAATAATGATTTTGTCAATGCCCTATACCCAGAAACCACCAGGATCACACTGGTAGTCAAAGAAAATTTGCTGTGTTGAGTTGAAGTTGGAACACATGATCAAGAAAGGACTGTGGCTTGTATCAGTCACAGATTTGGCCTTGTGTTCTGTGATTTTGGTGAGTGTTCAGGGAAGCCAGGCTTTGGTCTGGATTGGATGTTCTCAGGTCATGAATACAATTCTCTAGGAACTCCCAAAGTTCTCATCTATAAAGCAGAAGTTAATTGGAGCTGAAAACTGGTCAGTAAAGCAGCATCAGCCAGTCACATTGGGGAGAAGAGGGGAATGTTTGATCATTTTTGTGGTTTGGAGGTGAGTTCCAGAACAAAAGAAGACATGTTTGACATCCTCAAACGAGAAAATTTTTCATGTGTCTTATAGGCCAAGGAGGCAGAAACTTTTGTTTTAATGAGCCAGAAAGCCCCAAAAGCCTATTTTAAGTTTTCTCAGGTATGGTTTCAGCCTCTGAACTTCCAGAATTAACTAGGGAAGAGGAAAAACACGTAACACCTTAGAGTTTCATTAAAGAGCAAGCAATATCCAATAATTTCCATTACTTTCCATGTTAACATAAGTTTTCATAGCGCTCTATAATGTGATTTGGCAGTCACTTGTATATCTTAACACCCCCTTACCCATCATTCCCTCTTAGATGAAGAAAGTTAAGCACCAGGAACACAGAGTCTTGTATATTCATGTAGCTCATGATGATGGAATCAAGTTTGAAGGCTTAACCTGTGCTTAACCTGTATTGGGCATTGTCAAAACTTAAATTTAGAACACTAGAAAGCAAGTATAATTAATTTTACAAATAGGGCATCAAATTTTACAAAAAGACTCCTAAGGCTATATGGTATTCTTTTTATAAGACATGGAAAAGGCAAAGATAAAGGAAATGAACAAATTGTTGGTTAGACATGGGGGATTTGAGTACGAATGGGCATAAGAGTGTTCTATCATGATTGTAGTGGTGAAAAGCATTTATGAAAAGTCATAAGGCTATTCTTAAAATAGCAAATTTTGCTGTATGTATACTTTAAACAATAAAAATGCTTTCAGTATGTTAAAGAACTCAAGACCAGGCGCAGTGGCTCATACCTATAATCCCAGCACTTTGGGAAGCTGAGGCGGGAGAATTGCTTGTGGCCAGGAGGTTAAGGCTGCAGTGAACTATGATCACGCACTGCACTCCACACTGGGCAACAGAGCAAGACCCTGTCTCAAAAAAAAAAAGGAATTCAAAACTTTCCTGAAACTTGATATATAAGTTCGCAATAAGACTTCCCTAGCTGGGCGTGGTGAATCATGCCTGTAATCTCAACATTTTGGGAGACTGAAGCAAGAGGATGACTTGAGGTCAGGAGTTAGAGACCAGTCTGGGCAACATAGCAAGACTTCCAACTCTACAAAAACTAAAAAGTGACCCAGGTAGGGTGGTGCATGTCTGGTCCCAGCTACTTGGCAGGCTGAAGCGGATCACTTGAGGCCTGGAGGAGCCATGATCATGGCACTGCACTCCAGCTTGGGCGACAGAGCAAGACTGTCTCAAAAAAAAAAAAAAAAAAAAAGACTTCCCCCACCATCGTGGAGTTCTCTGGAGGAAATGTAGGGCTGGATGACAAGGACTTGTGCCTTGTCAGACCCCGTTTGAAACCCAGTCTGAAGTTTTGGAACACCCACAACGGCCATACCTGACTTCATCTCACACACGTAACAGGAAAGAAAAGGGAGGTCTTCCAGAATCTGTCGTTGAGTTTACACCAGGTTCCTCCCATCAGATCTTTGGGAATGCTGTGGTTCTGAAAGATAAAACGGAGACCCTACACTTCTTCCTAGGAATACCCTGCCTGGGAGCATCCTGATCCTGTCTTCAGACAAGGGGCATCCACATCTTGTCTTCTAGGGCCTTTCTTGAGGCCCCTTCCAGCTCCAAAGTTCTCATCTCAAGCTCAGTTCTGTGTCTTCATGCTGCGAAATGTCTTTAGGGATCCCCAAACTCCTCTTGCTGTTGGGAACATGTGGCAGTCGCACATTGTGAGGTGAGATAGAAGAGGCAGTGGCAGAACCCATGCCATGGAGACACGTCCATCAGCCACAGCAGCTTCTGCTACTGCATAAATCCATAGGCACAATCACACACCTCCCATCTCCCATGGCATCATAAAGATGGCCAGCTGGGACCCACCTACAGTGATGGAGAGATGGGGTTTCACCTACAGATGGGCAAACAGGCACTCCTCCTCACTGTCCCAGTCACCTGACGTGCCTTCGCTGCACACTCAGGGCGTGACGCCCCAGGAAGTGTCCATCGCGCCCCAAGCTCCTTACCTGCTTCCTCCCACACTCCGGGACGTGCCTTACTAACGCCTCACCAGAGCGCATGCGCCCTTCTCAGGCGCAGCCCCACAGCGCACAGCGCCAGCTCATTGGCTGGTGGGAAGTGGCGTTCCGAAGAGAAGCCCCTCAGTCTCCGGAAGCCCCACCCTGCAGATTGTTCCCAGGATGCAACACGGGCTCGCGTCTAAAAGAGCTGTGCTTTGTTGGGACTATCTGGGAGTTTCCGCCTTCGACAAAGTGCGCAGGCGCACTTAGGCGTGGCGGGGCGACTGTAAGAAGCAGAGATATCAAGAGTGGTACTGGAAGTGGCAGAAGCTCTCCTCTTGCGCTATTCAGCTTCCGGTGTGGTGGGTCCCGGATGTTGCGTGTCTGTGGCGGGTAGACAGCCCAAGCTCCAGAGGCCTCCATCTTGTAATGGTGGATGTACTTGAGTGGACACGACAGACGGGGAAGGACCCTGATGGTCCGAGGTACCTTTCACAGCAAGTAGAAGGCACTGCTGTGAATATGGTGGCATCAGAGGTGACTGCAAAAAAGGACGGGGCAGCTGAGCAAGGAAGAGATACCAGTGATGTCCTAACTGAGCTCCCTGGGTCTGGTAGTGAGGAGCTCTTTCTTAGAATTTGAGTGGGGTCGGGGGCTACAGCATCATGACTCTTGTCCTGTCGTGGACTCAGGCTCCCTGTTCCCAGGTTCTTATGCAGACAGTGAGGGCTCAGGAAGGCTCCCACCACCATCACCATTACTCCACCAAAACGGTTGAAGGACCTTCTTTTAGGGTTGGGGGGCTCTCCTCCTCCCACAAGGGATGGCTGTGAAGACAACTCATTCTCTGACTTTCAGATGGATGTGGCCCTCTGATGAGATGTGTGCACACCTCACCGAATGCATATGTCTGTTGAGCCTGGACATTAAGTATCTGTTGATGTTCTTTCTGTGTGACAGATGATGTCCTAGGTGCTGCAGTGAACAGAAGAGACAAAATATCCTTGTTCCCTTGAAGCTAATGTCGTAGGGGCCAATAAAAACAAAACAAAACAAGGGATGCAAGTCAAGTGCACTTTGTATGGAAAGTGGTAATTCCTAAGAAGAAAAACAAAGATGGGGATAAAGGGTACAGAGGGCCTGTACTGTGTGTCTGTTACTACCTCTGGGACTCTATCTCTTGAGTGTGCTTGGGTATGTCCACCTGTTTTTCCTAGTGACAAAGTCTGGGTGATTCTGTGGGGACATATATTGGTGTGTCTGGGAGGTCCCATGTGTCTCAGTGGTGGTCCCTGTTTTCAGGAAGGAGTGTCTGTGAATGTCCATGTGTCTCACTGCACGGCTGTGATTTTTCTCTGTCTCTGTGTTTTCCAGTCTTTGTGTGATGAAATACAAAGGCCTAGCAGGCTCAGAGTTATTAATAAATTGTACTTAAGCATTTAGATACATATATTTATTGTACTATTAAATTCTTCCAATATATAGTTTAAAAAAAAAAAAAAGCTTCACAGTTGTTTTAGTAAGGTTGTGTGAATTTTTTCAGGGAGTGGGAGACCGAGTCTCGATCCATTGCCCAGGCTACAGTGCAATGGTGCAGTCTCAGCTCACTGCAACCTCTGTCTCCCATGTTCAAGCAATTCTCGTGTCTTAGCCTCCCAAGTAGCTGGGATTACAGGTGTGTGCCACCATGCCCAGCTAATTTTTTGTATTTTTGGTAGAGATGGAGTTTCACTGTGTTGGCCAGGCTGGTCTCAAACTCCTGATCTCAAGTGATCCTCCACCCACCTCGGCCTCCCAAAGTGCTGGGATTACAGGCATGAGTCACTGCGCCCAGCCTCAAGTTGATTTTTTAAAGTTTGGCATTCATTGTTTATTTAAAAAACAACAATTGAGCAGGGATCAGAGGCTCACACCTGTAATTCCAGCACTTTGAAATGTCGAGACAGCTGGATTCCTTGATCTCAGGAGTTCAAGACGAGGCTGGGTAACTTGGAGATACTCCATCTCTGCAAAACATATGAAAATTAGCCAGGTGTGGTGAGGCTCACCTGTAGTCCCAGCTAATCAGAAGGCTGAAGCTGGAGGATAGCTTGGACCCAGGAGGTCGAGGCTGCAATAAGCTGTGATCGTGCCACTGCACTCCAACCTGGAAATAAGAGCAAGACCCTATCTTAAGCAAACAAAAAAATCCTATCTGAAGCAGATAAAAACAGTCATATTTTATTTTAAAATATGTATGAAATGAGTAGAATTATTAACAGGAAGCCTGTTTTCTAAATGGTGAGCCTTTAAACACTGATTCTTATGGAAGTGGTCAGTACTTTTCGTAAATCATAAAACGTGAATGTTTTCTTCAGTTTGGTGTGTAAATAAATATCAGAGTTTGCATTCCATTGGTTCTTAAATAGAATATTTTCAGAAATGGAAGTATATAAAATGCATCAGGAGTTTTGACCCAATTCTCTAGTGATTGATGGAGGCCAGCCAATCCTCAGATGCACCTCAGAACCTGCCGTTAAATTTAAAATAGAAGATCAGAAACTAAACTTCTAAATTGACAGTGGTCCAACTTTCTCTGCCAGCTTCTCAGAGGACTCATCTCTACTGTCACTTTTAATTCTATTCAAGCTGTCAGGGTCTTTAGGCAACCTGTTTCGTTAACCACGTCTCAGGCCACACCAGTATCCTTCGTTTTGATTAACACTCATTATAGCTTTCTAGTTTCTGAAGCCTCACCGCTAAACTTTCTAGGTAGAGATTTGTTACATCAATTGAATGCCATCATACAATGTAATGGGAAAGGTGTTTTTATCCCCTTGACCTCAGACCAAACCTCAAACTTTCTGTTTTCTCTGATTGAGACGCGTCCTCTGAAGAGGATGCAACCTCAAGTGGTATTCCAATTACTTCCAGTTACTGACGTTCCAATTAGTCCCTGGGCCTCATATGCAAATGAAGTTGCATTGCTACAGAGCACAGAGACTGTGCATGTTGCCTGGAAAAGGAATAAGCCTTTTCAACCAATAGCTCAGTGCCCTCTTGTGTCAATATGCAGAACAAGGAATTGAATCTATACTAGACTCTGTTACAGCAGAGTGTCCATTAACTTTACCTTCTCCCACTATAACACCCCAGTCTTGCCAGTAAAAATGAGAAGGGAAGTTTGATTTTGATGAGAACCAAATTGACCAATTTTACAAAATCTAATAGCCACAATTATTGTAGTTCCTTACCACCCTACAGTTCCCAATACAAGCAGTATATTTCCCCCGGTTCCTGCTTGTGCAGCCTGGTTTGCATGAATGGACCTCTGCTCAGCTGTCTTTTCCATTCTTTGGCACCCTGATTCACAGTTCCTCGGTGCAGTTCTCTTTAGAGGACAGTGGGCATGGCCTGCATACCTCAGGAATATTGTTGCTCCCCCATCAATGTTTTCCCAAGTCCTTAAGGCTTGCTCAGACTTGTAACTTTTATCCAAGGCCCTACTCTTGTTCAGTATACTGATAATCTCTTTGTAGCCAAGCTAAGCAAGGTGGTCTTATGGATTTCCTCGTTCTCCTAGAGACACTAACTGAATTGGGCCATAAAGCCTCGCAATCTAAATTTCAGTGGGTGCAGATAGTTACTACTTAGGATGTGAGATATCTCAGGGCACCCAAAGCTCAGCCAGAATGCCTTGAATCAGTTTTATCCATTGCTGTCCCCAGAATAAAAGCAGGTATGGGCCAGGTGCAGGGGCTCATGCCTGTAATCCCAGCACTTTGGGAGGCCAAGATGGGCGGGTCATGAGGTCATGAGATCGAGACCATCCTGGCTAACACAGTGAGACCCTGTCTCCACTAAAAGTACAAAAAATTAGCCGGGCATGGGGGCAGGCACCTGTAGTCCCAGCTACTTGGGAGACAGAGGCAGGAGAATTGCTTGAACCCAGGAGGCAGAGGTTACAGTGAGCCAAGATCATGCTGTTGCACTCCAGCCTGGGCAACAGAGTGAGACTCTGTCTTAAACAAACAAACAAAAAAACAGACATATAATTCTAGGAGCAGCTGGCTATCTTCACTGAGAATTCCTAATTATGCTGCCTTTGCTAAACCTCTGTATGCCGTCTTTTCAGATCTGCCTCAGCGCCTATTATCTGCCCCTCAGAGACATCGAACTTCTTTGGTTTTTTTTGTTTTTTCGAGACAGAGTCTTGCTCTCTCGCCCAGGCTGGAGTGCAGTGGTGCGATCTCGGCTCACTGCAAGCTCCGCCTCCCAGGTTCGTGCCATTCTCCTGCCTCAGCCTCCCAAGTAGCTGGGACTACAGGCACCCGCCACCACACCTGGCTAATTTTTTTGTATTTTTAATAGAGACGGGGTTTCACCGTGTTAGCCAGGATGGTCTCGATCTCCTGACCTCGTGATCCACCCGCCTCGGCCTCCCAAAGTGCTGGGATTACAAGCGTGAGCCACCACACCTGTCCCAGACCTTTGAATTATTACAATTAGCACTGTCCACATATCTACTCTTGGCTTACCAAAATTGCCAATTTTAACGAACCTTTTCACCTCTATTGCCATGAAAATGATGGGATTGCTGCAGGTATCCCAACAATTGCTGCAGGTATCTGAGAGGCAAAAGACAGCCCTCTCAGATACATTCTATTGCATATTTCTCTTGTTAGTTAGACCTTGTGGCACCAGGCATGCCTCCATGCATGCCCCCTTGTCCGCATCTCGTAGCTGTAGCTGTGATGCAGGATGTTTTAGTGCTGCTTCACCAGCCAGAGGCCTCTGTGACCAGTGATGTCCTTGCCCGGGCCTTGCTTGGCTCCGGGATCGCAGCTGGAGATACCTCACCCCCCAGCCCAGCCGGCTGCACTTACCTTGCATTTGCCACAGGATCTGCACTCAGCCCACAGCTGGGTCGGGTGTGCAGTGACCTGCTTCTGCCTTAGGCACCAATGTCTGGATGATGGGAACATGGTGGCACCCAAAAAACTCAGGTGCCGTGACCCCGAAGTCCCAGAGGGGCTGTTGCAGTGTGCAGCAGCTCTCCTCCCTCCCACCACTTGTAGCATAGTGAGTGGCTGGGCGTGTTTCAAACCATTTGTGTTACAGCTCATTCAGTCCCGCTGCCCCACTCTGGCCTGCGACTCTGGGGCTGGGCTGGCTCCCCTACTGCTTCCTGTTGCATGGGGCAGCTGCCTGGTGCCAGCAGAGGGAAGAGGTCCACAATGTTACAGCCTTTTTTGTACCTCTGTTCAGTGGGTCGCCAGTTCTTGTCCTGTGTCCAAGAAGAATGAGGTTATGCTGACAACTGAAGGGTGAACAGGGCAGAGAGTTTTATTGAGCAACAGCTGTCAGCAGAGAGGGGAACCCGAGTTGGGCAGCCCTCTACCTGAAGTCGGGTCGTCTCCCCCATCGGAAGATGGCTAGTCCCAAAGTCTATCTGAGCCTGGGGCTTTTCTGGGCTTACAGTGGCAGAACATGTGCTAATTGGTTTGTGAGTGTGCAAAAAAGGCTAAAACAACAAATAAATAAAAGGCACCACTCAAAGATGGGCACAACGGTGCCAAAAACAAACAATTAGGGAAGGGTAGGTACACGTAATAGGTGAAGGGTGGCATCCATCACAGGAAAGCTCACAAATGGGAAGAGAGGTTCTCAATCCGGTCTGTGGATTTATCCAAGACTTGTAGCTTGGCCTTCAGGCTTTAAACTGTCTTCGGCTTGAAGGTTGGGTTTCACTGGGGAGCCGCCCCTGTCTACCTATGACTTGCCTGCCTCCTGCCACTATCAGCTGCCTCCACAATTGACAGAGTCACACTCTTAACATTAGGCTGTCTCATTCAGCTCTGTGTTCCCCATGCCATATCTGCTGTCTAACAAGCTCACAAAACACAGCGCCTCTGTCCTCCATGAGAGCCTATGAAGAAGCCTATTAACAAATCCTATCATCTCACACCTTTGTGACACTTTAAATCCATCTATGACCCCCACCCCTGATGGTGGAATGCCCCACTCTAGTCCACATGGTTACCTTGCAGAGACAGAAATGATTTCAAAGCCAGGAGAGTTCTTAGATATTCCCTTAGACAACCCAGACTTACTTCTTTTTTTTTTTTTTTTTTTTTTTTCTGAGACAGAGTCTTGCTCTGTCACCCAGGCTGGAGTGCAGTGGCCTGACCTTGGCTCACTGCAACCTGTGCCTCCCGGGTTCAAGCAATTCTGCCTCACCCTCCCGAGTAACTGGGATTACAGGTGCCCACCACCATGCCCAGCTAATTTTTGTATTTTTAGTAGAGAGGGGGTTCCATCATGTTGATCAGTCTGGTCTTGAATTCCTGACCTCAGGTGATCCGCCCGCCTCGGCCTCCCAAAGTGCAAGGATTACAGGCATGAGCCACCGTGCCCAGCCTCTCAGGTTAAATTTTAAGAGCACCCTGGCCAAGGAGAAAGTCCATTCAGATGGTTGGGGAAGGGGGTGCTTAGAATTTTATTTTTGGTTCACAGGCTTTTGCAAATGAAATTCCTGGAGAAACATAATCACTGGTTATGCCATAGGTTCCCCACAAGAAACATTTGACGCATACTCTTTATTTGCCATAAAATCAGCCCAACCTGCTGAACCCATAGCTCTTACTAGAGCTTGCACTTAGGCAAAGGGAAACTGCACAGTTCACACTGACTCCCATGGCTCTGGAGTCTGCCATGATGTTGGCACAATTTGGAAATTCATGGATTTCTCACCCTACCAGTACTGCAGCCTTTATATGTTCTGTGATGAACATCGCTTTCAACTATGCCTTCCGTCAGGCCATGTAAGTTCCCACCCGTTTCTCAGTCGCAAAGGGTTTTTATGAGGATGTACATGCTGAGTATTATCAACAGCTTTTCTTTTTTCTGTATTTGTTCAGATGATTTGACATATTTTCCCCTTAATGCAGTATTGTGATATATTAATTGATGCATAGTATTTTATTGTAAAATATAACGTATTCAGGCTGGGTGTGGTGGCTCACGCCTGTAATCTCAGCACTTTGGGAGGCCGAGGTGGGCGGATCACGAGGTCAGGAGATCGAGACCATCCTGGCTAACACAGTGAAACACCGTCTCGAATAAAAATACAAAAAAGGCCGGGCGCGGTGGCTCAAGCCTGTAATCCCAGCACTTTGGGAGGCCGAGACAGGCAGATCACGAGGTCAGGAGATCGAGACCACCCTGACTAACACGGTGAAACCCTGTCTCTACTAAAAAATATAAAAAATTAGCCGGGCAAGGTGGCGGCGCCTGTAGTCCCAGCTACTCGGGAGGCTGAGGCAGGAGAATGGCGGGAACCCAGGAGGCGGAGCTTGCAGTGAGCTGAGATCCGGCCACAGCACTCCAGCCTGGGCAACAGAGCGAGACTCCGTCTCAAAAAAAAAAAAAACAAAAAACAAAAAAAAGTAGCCGGGCGAGGTGGCGGACGCCTGTAGTCCCAGCTACTCTGGAGGCTGAGGCAGGAGAATGGCATGAACCTGGGAGGCAGAGCTTGCAGTGAGCCAAGATGGCACCACTCACTCCAGCCTGGGCGACTGAGTGAGACTCTATCTCAAAAAAAAAAAAGTGTGTGTGTGTGTGTGTATATATATATATACACATATATATATATATACACACACACACACACACACACATACATATATATATATATATATATATATAGTATTCAGAAAATGCACCAAACAACTGTACAGTCAAAATATTCTACAGTGGCCGCTGTGTAATGACACCTAGGCCAAGTCTTGGAGAAGCCGCCACACCAGACATCACACCTGAAACAATGCCCAGTGGTAAGCGCCTCTCTCCAGATGAGGACAGTGTTCTGAATTATAGGGAGGAAATTTCCTTGCTCTTCTTCATAGGTTTTTTTGTTTGTTTGTTTTGTTTGTTTGTTTGAGACAGAGTCTCAATCTGTCACCCAGGCTGGAGTGCAGTGGCACGATCTCAGCTCACTGCAACCTCCGCTCCCAGAGTTCTAGCAATTCTCCTCCCTCAGCCTCCTGAGTGGCTGGGATGACAGGCACCCACCACCATGCCTGGATAATTATTTTTTGTATTTTTAGTAGAGACGGGGTTTTACCATGTTGGCCAGGCTGGTGTCAAACTCTTGGCCTCAGGTGATCCACCCCCCTCAGCATCCCAAAGTGCTGAGATTACATGTGTGAGCCACCATGCCCAGCCTCTTCTTCATAGTTTTATTGCTCATGTATGTGTCCCTAAGTTAATATAGATTTCGTGGCCGGGTGCAGTGGCTCACACCTGTAATCCCAACACTTTGGGAGGCTGATCATGAAGCCAGGAGATCACGACCATCCTGATTAATGCGATGAAACCTCGTCTCTACTAAAAATACAAAAAGTTAGCCAGGCATGGTGGCGGGTGCCTTAGTTCCAGCTACTTGGGAGGCTGAGACAGGAGAATGGCGTGAACCCGTGAGGCGGAGCTTGCAGTGAGCCAAGATCGTGCCACTTTACTCCAGCCTGGATGAGAGAGCAAGACTCTGTTTCAAAAAATATATATATATATATGTGCGTGTATATTTATATGTATCTGTGTATATATGTATATAGTTTATGTGTGTATATATATGTGTACATATGTGTTTGTGTGTATATATATACAGTTCGCTTATTTTTTTATGCAGATGGTATATTGCGAGTACTACTGTTTATCATGAACTTCCTTTCCAGTTATAAAGATTAGCATAACAGTGGGATAGTAGTTCATTCACTTTTGTTGCCAACATAAAAACACTCCCTTGTGAGAATATGCCATTGTCATGTTTTTGTTTTTGTTTTTGTTTGTTGAGACAGAGTCTCGCTCTGTTGCCCAGGCTGGAGTGCAGTGGCACAACCTCGGCTCACCACAACCTCTGCCTCCCAGGTTCCAGTGATTCTCCTGAGTAGCTGGGATGACAGGCGCACGCCACCACACCCGGCTAATTTTTGTATTTTTAGTAGAGACGGGGTTTGACCATGCTGCCCAGGCTGATCTTGAACTCCTGACCTGAGGTGATCCACCCGCCTCAGCCTCCCAAAGTGCTAGGATTCCAGGCGTGAGCCACTGTGCCCGGCCCCCAAAGGCACTTTCTATGTGTGCCCTTCTGTTTTGTGGTTGGCCTTTGAATGGTAGTACCAGTCCCCACCCACCCAAATGGGTCTGGATTTCATGCCACACCCACCAAAAGGACAGAAAAAAATTCCTAGGCAAGAGTATTCTGTGGAGATCTGGGGAGGTGGGAGCTGGTCCAGGTGGCTTGAAGGAAGCAGAAACAGTGCATTATCGAGTTTGGTCTCTATAGCGGCTCAAGGCTGGGGCGGGGGTTTTGTGAGGCTTGACCTTCTCACCTGCTGGAACCACAGGGTGAGTGGTACCCATGGACCTTCTTTTTTTTGAGACAGAGTCTTGCTCTGTTGCCCGGACTGGAGTGCAGTGGCTCAATCTCGGCTCACTGCAAGCTCCACCTCCCGCGTTCACTGCAAGCTCCGCCTCCCGGGTTCACGCCATTCTCCTGCCTCAGCCTCCCGAGTAGCTGGGACTACAGGCGCCCGCCACCTCGCCCAGCTAGTTTTTGTATTTTTAGTAGAGATGGGGTTTCACTGTGTTGGCCAGGATGGTCTCGATCTCCTGACCTCGTGATCCACCCGCCTCGGCCTCCCAGAGTGCTGGGATTACAGGTGTGAGCCACTGCGCCTGGCCCCATGGACCTTCTTATCTGGTTGCATGATGGGTGCGCAAGGAAAGGGCTGTAGGTCTGTCAGTGGTCAAACATCAAAAATCAAAGTAGCCTCTTGACTACATTTCACCCCCTCCCCCGCCCCGGAATTTGATCAGTGACTGAAATTCACCATGTGTCATGTACTTGAATTTTAATTTGGCCAAGTACAAATTTTAAAAGCCATTTGCCCAAGCAGCATAGTATAATTTAAAAAGCAGGTCTTGGCCCAGGCACAGTGGCTCACACCTGTAACCCCAGCACTTTGGGAGGCTGAGGCAGGCAGATCACCTGAAGTCAGGAGTTCGAGACCAGCCTGGCCAATGTGGTGAAACACCGTCTCTATTAAAAATACAAAAATTACCTGGGCGTGGTCGTGGGCACCTGTAATCCCAGCTACTCGGGAGGCTGAGGCAGGAGAATCACTTGAACCCAAGAGGCAGGGGTTGCAGTGAGTCAAGATCGCACCACTGCACTCCAGCCTGGGCGACAGAGTGAGACTCTGTCTCAAAAAATAAAATAGGCAGGGTACAATAGCTCACGCCTGTAATCCTAGCATTTTGGGAGGCCAAGGCACTTGGAACACGAGTTCAGGAGATTGAGACCATCCTGGCTAACATGGTGAAACCCCATCTCTACTGAAAAATACAAAAATTAGCCAGGCGTGGCCGGGCATGGTGGCGAGTGCCTGTAGTCCCAGCTACTTGGGAGGCTGAGGCAGGAGAATGGTGTGAACCTGGGAGGCGGAGGCTGCAGTGAGCCAATATCATGCCACTGCATTCCAGCCTGGGCAACAGAGCAAGAGACTCTGTCTCAAAAAAAAAAAAAAAAAAAAATTAGCTGGGCATGGTGGCACACACCTGTAATCCCAGCTACTTGGGAGGCTGAGGCAGGAGAATCACTTGAACCCGGGAGGCAGAGGTTACAGTGAGCCGAGATTGTGCCACTGCACTCCAGCCTGGGTGACAAAGCAAGACTCCATGTCAAATAATCATAATAATAAAATAATAATAAAATAAAAAATAAAAAGTGGGTCTTGAAAGAGTATTCAGATGCAGTTGTCTCCAGGCATTGGAGTTCCATGGCATCTTTTCAAATATTTCAGTAACGTTTTAGACCATTGTAGTCCATTGTCTTATTTATTGTTGTTGGGGGAAAGGCTTATGGGGTGCCTGCGTAAACCAGCCATAAAAATATGGGACGATAAGTTGTGGAAAGTCACAAGAGGCCTCTGAGGAGGAAAGCCTTCTTATCGCCATTGTGTTCCCATGCTCAGAGCGAGACCCGCTTTCTTATCCATAAACACTATGTTCAAGGAGAAAGGCACTCCTTTGAAGCACTGGAATGTGGACAGACATGCAGGCTCCTAGTTAAGCCGCTCCCACTGGCTACTCTCCGAAGGACAGCACAAAGGAGATTCATTTAAACCACCACTGCTATAGATTACGCGTGTGACACACTGCCTCCCTTTCACCATTTTGCCCTGAACGTCTGCTTCTTAGATCTAAGTGACTGTCCTCAATAAACGGTGAGGAGACCAGAGCTTGGCACCTTTTGCAGCCTCCACTGTGCAACTGGCCCCCTGGCCCCCACTCTTTGTGACCTCTTAACCTGTCTCTTCTCATTCCTTCATCGCCACTGGACTTTGGGTACCCTACGGGTGATGTTGAGGCTGGTTTCCAACAATTATTTGTGAAACCCTTCCGGTACCCACGTACAGCCAGCAGCCCCTTTAAGGGAACATAACTCTCCCTGGCTGGCCAATAAATAGTCCCGAGCCAAGCAGTCATCAGCTGTCGCGTCTGCCAGGGAGTGTTATCCTTCACGGAAAGCATCTAAAGCATTAGCTATCCGCCGCGTGTGGTTAGAGTGTGCTGGATGTTTTCCAGTGGCTTCCTGGTTTGAGTTGACAGGATGACATCATGTGTGCCTGAGGCAGTGCCTGTCATGGCCCGAAAAGTATGTGCAATGAGCAGAAAGTTCGCACACTTGTGTCAAGAGGAGGTTTGGGAGTGAATGTGAGATGGAGCAGGGACTCCCTCCTCGGGACCTGCAGGTCTCCCAAGCATAGAAATAAAGAACAATTCTTGTGTTTCTTCAAGGTAAATTTCAGTCACCTACTTAGCCTCAGGAAGTAAATAAGCAACTTGATAAGCAAGAAGGTAATAGTAGCCTAAAACAATAGCCAAGGAAGCTAGAATTATGGGATGTGTCGTTCTCCTATAGAAACTAAAGATGGTTAGGCATGGTGACTCACGCGTGTAGGTCCAGCACTTTGGGAGGCTGAGGCAAGAGGGTTGCTTGAGGCTGGGAGTTTGAGACCAGCCTGGGCGACACGGCAAAACTCTGTCTCTGCAAAAAAAAAAAAAGAGAGAAAAATTAGCCTGGCGTGGTGGTGTGTATCTGTAATCTCAGCTACCTGGAAAGCTGATGTGGGAGGATCTCTTGAGCCCAGGAAGTGGAGGTTGCAGTGAGCTGTGATCACACCACTGCACTCCAGCCTGGGCGACAGAGCAAGACCCCATCTCAAAAAAAGAAAACTAATGTTTTTGTTGTTTTTTTTTTTTTTGAGATGGAGTCTTGCTCTGTCGCCCAGACTGGAATGCAGTGGTGTGATCTCCACTCACTGCAAGCTCCGTCTCCCGGGTTCACGCCATTCTCCTGCCTCAGCCTCCTGAGTAGCTGGAAGTACAGGTGCCACCACCACGCCCGGCTAGTTTTTTTGTATTTTTAGTAGAGATGGGGTTTCACCGTGTTAGCCAGGATGGTCTTGATCTCCTGAACTCATGATCCACCCGTCTCAGCCTCCCAAAGTGCTGGGATTACAGCGGAGCCACTGCGCCCGGCCAGATAACATCTTTTTTTTTTTTTTTTTTTTTTGAGACGGAGTCTTGCTCTGTCGCCCAGGCTGGAGTGCAGTGGCTGGATCTCAGCTCACTGCAAGCTCCGCCTCCTGGGTTCACGCTATTCTCCTGCCTCAGCTTCCGGAGTAGCTGGGACTACAGGCGCCCGCCACCTCGCCCGGCTCGTTTTTTTGTATTTTTTAGTAGAGACGGGGTTTCACCGTGTTAGCCAGGAAGGTCTCGATCTCCTGACCTCGTGATCCGCCCGTCTCGGCCTCCCAAAGTGCTGGGATTACAGGCTTGAGCCACCGCGCCCGGCCGATAACATCTTAATATATGTCTCTGAGTTGTTTTTCAGAAACCCCAACCCCCACCGAACAAATTCTCCCACGAGTAGATCACAAGTGGACAAGATAAAGGGGAACTGGGGATTGACCTATGACCTACGCTTTCTGCTCCAAATTTCTTCCTGAGGGTATTGGAGGTGGTCACACCCACGAGCCAGAGCTAACACTCGTTTCTACTGACCCTGCGTTTTTAACAAAGCTTCTCTTCACCAACTGCAAACTGGAAAATCTTTGACTCTACCTATGACCGGTAAGCCCCCCACTTCAAGATATACCAGCCTTTCAGGCCAAAACCAATGTGTCACTTTTATATATTAATTTACCTTTTTCCCTATAACTTCTGCTCTTCTAACATTGACCCCTGCCTTTAACAACCCTTACCTGTGAGCCACCAAGGGTGCTGGGACTTAAGCATGAGCTGCCTGATCCTCCTTGCTGGACACCTCGCAAATACACACTTTCCTTTCTACCGCAGCAAACCTCGGTGTGGATATCTGGCCTTACTTTGCTGGGTGAATGGACTCCAGTTCAGTCCTCAAACAGGCGCCCAAGAGGAAATACTGACCCCCTGCCCCAGGTCACACAGATGACAGATGATGTTCAAAAGAAGGCCCAAGAAAGGACATAAGAGTCACGGCCGGTAGAGAACTATCTCAGTTAACAAAACCCCAGGGGAACGACCATTTTGAAATAAGCATCTGGGCCGGGCGCGGTGGCTCACGCCTGTAATCCCAGTACTTTGGGAGGCCGAGACGGGCGGATCACGAGGTCAGGAGATCGAGACCATCCTGGCTAACACAGTGAAACCCCATCTCGATTAAAAAAATATATACAAAAAACTAGCCGGGCATGGTGGCGGCCCCTGTAGTCCCAGCTACTCGGGAGGCTGAGGCAAGAGAATGGCTTGAACTCGGGAGGCAGAGGTTGCAGTGAGCCGAGATTGCGCCGCTGCACTCCAGCCTGGGAGACAGAGCGAGACTGTCTCAAAAAAAATAAAGAAAAGAAAAAGAAAGAAAGAAGCATGTGTTACTGTGTTTGTTATGCGTTGTACTCCAAGGTACCAATAAGTCTGATGATCAGGACAAAATAAGGGGCCCTAAAGGCTGGGGTTGCGCCTAAGTAAAGCTGTACACAGTGGAGAAGACCCATTTAGAAGACCATGTGTGGTCTGTAGTGTCAACAAGGTTTGTCTGAGCCATCAGTTCCACGAGGCCTCTAGCCCGAGAGTATAAGAGAGCAGAAAGTTTCTTTGAATGCCTTATTCAAGAGCCCAGTTTTGGCCGGGCGCGGTGGCTCATGCCTGTAATCCCAGCACTTTGGGAGGCTGAGGTGGGTGAATCACGAGATCAACAGATTGAGACCATCCTGACCAACATGGTGAAACCCCATCTCTACTAAAAACACTAAAATTAGCCGGGTGTGGTGGCAGGTGGCTGTAGTCCCAGCTACTGGGGATGCTGAGGCAGGAGAATCACTTGAACCCAGGTGGTAGAGGTTGCAGTGAGCTGAGATTGTGCCACGGCACTCCAGCCTGGTGACAGAGTGAGACTCCATCTCTAAATAAATAAATAAATAAATAAAAGAGCCCAGTGTTGTGTTGGAACAGGAATTAAAACAAATTACAGAATATGTAAGCAGAAACTCAGTTGTAAGTAAGAAAACCCAATTCCCGGGCCGGGCGCGGTGGCTCAAGCCTGTAATCCCAGCACTTTGGGAGGCCAAGATGGGCGGATCACGAGGTCAGGAGATTGAGACCATCCTGGCTAACACGGTGAAACCCCGTCTCTACTAAAAAAATACAAAAAAAACTAGCCGGGCGAGGTGGCGGGCGCCTGTAGTCCCAGCTACTTGGGAGGCTGAGGCAGGAGAATGGTGTAAACCCGGGAGGCGGAGCTTTCAGTGAGCTGAGATCCGGCCACTGCACTCCAGCCCGGGCGACAGAGCGAGACTCCACCTCAAAAAAAAAAAAAAAAGAAAACCCAATTCCCGACCGGGCGCAGTGGCTCACTCACGCCTGTAATCCCAGCACTTTGGGAGGCCGAGGTGGGTGGATCACGAGGTCAGGAGATCGAGACCATCCTGGCTAACACGGTGAAACCTCGTCTCTACTAAAAACACAAAAAATTAGCCAGGCGTGGTGGCGGGCGCCTGTGGTCCCAGCTACTCGGGAAGCTGAGGCAGGAGAATGGCGTGAACCCGGGATGTGGAGCTTGCAGTGAGCCCAGATCACAGCACTGCACTCCAGCCTGGGTGACAGAGCAAGACTCCGTCTCAAAAAAAAAACAAAAAAAAAAAAAAAAAACAAAAATGAAAACCCAATTCCCCCTGAGAAAAAGAAAGAGCTGGAGTCCTTTAAAAATTAACTGCCTGTTTTTCTGTGGCTAGTGAGCCTTATCTCTCCTCCTTTCCCAGGCATTGTGAAGACCCTGTTTCCCTAGCTGGGCAGCTGCAAAGTCATTAGACAGATAAACTTAAGTTGTAAAACATGTTTTTCCTTGAAAAGTAAGAAATGATGTAATGCATGTCTCAGTTAATTGAATAACTGTCTTTGTGTCTCACTTCTGTAATATCCTTCTCCCTGTACAGATCTCTCCCCGCCCCACAAAATGCTTAAAAGGTAACTTAACTCTTTGTTCAGGGCTCAGTCATTTGCATGTTACTCTGACTAGGCTGGGGCACCTAAATAGTAAATATCCTCCTGAACCCTAGTCTCTCTGATTCCTTATCGATCCCGTTTCAGTGTAGTTTGGGAAAAGAACTGAGCACCTTGGTCACTGTCAGAAACGTCTCTAACCCCAAGGGTAGGGCGTGTCTTGGTGAAACCCTGTATTGTGGCCCAGCAGGAGAATGTCTGGTGGGATTGGTAAGGAACATGCTCATTTAAGTGGCTACCATGATCAGAGTATAGGGAATAGCCTCTGCAAAGGTGAGCAGTGGGCGGGGACTCTATAAAATCTGTTTGCTCTCGGCCCTACGAAGAGGCTTCCAGGGATTATGCCCCCTTGTTTATATGTTGTTTGCCTCTAGAATATTCAAGCCATTTCATCTGCCTGCACATTAAGCACTCAGCTCTGAAGTTGGAGTTTTCATAGGTACAGAGATATTCGTGACCTGGATTTTTACTTGGGAACTGTGAGGCAAAATATCCCCAGAGTGCTTTACCTCAAAATATTTACCTAGGATAAAGAGTTGTTGCCACAGTGTTTTTTTGTTTTGTTTTGTTTTTGCTGTTTTTGTTTTTGTTTTGAGACAGAGTTTCGCTCTTGTTGCCCAGACTGGAGTGCAGTAGGGTGATCTCAGCTCACTGCAACCTCCACCTCCCAGGTTCAAGTGATTCTTCCGCCTCAGCCTCCCTAGTAGCTGGGATTACAGGCACGCACCACCACGCCCAGCTAATTTTTTTGTATTTTTAGTAGAGATGGGGTTTCATCATGTTGGCCAGGCTGGTCTCAAACACCTGACGTTAGTTGACCTGCCCACCTTAGCCTCCCAAAGTGCTGGGATTCCAGGCGTGAGCGCCCGGCCAGCACGACCATTGCTAATGGCTCAAGAGTTCAGTTCTAGCAATTGTACTGACCTTAGTTAGGGAAGGTAAACCTTTCCTTGGTCACTCACTTGACCCCATGGGCCTCCCAAGGTGTCTACTGGTCAGAAGAGAGACAAGACTTCCTCCAGCATCATGGAATCTGGCAACAGACTGAGGACAGAAGAAGCTGCTTTTTTCTTTTTCATTTCTTTCTTTTTCTCTTTCTTTTTTTTTTTTTTTTTTTTTTGAGACAGAGTTTGTTTTGTTTTGTTTTGTTTTGCTTTGAGACAGAGTCTTGCTCTGTCGCCCAGGCTGGAGTGCAGTGGCATGATCTCAGCTCACTGCAAGTTCTGCCTCCAGGGTTCACACCATTCTCCTGCCTCAGACTCCCGAGTAGCTGGGACTACAGGCGCCCACCACCTCGCCCGGCTAATTTTTTGTATCTTTAGTAGAGACGGGGTTTCATCTTATTAGCCAGGATGGTCTCGATCTCCTGACCTCGTGATCCGCCCGCCTCAGCCTCCTAAAGTGCTGGGATTACAGGCGTGAGCCAGCGTGTCTGGCCGAAGCTGCTTTGTTCTATAGGTGGATACCTGAAGGGCCCAGGTTTGCCTCTAAGCACCATTTTCATTTCAGGAAGGAGACCACTGTGGATGGAGGATGCTGCCTGCAGGACCCAAGACCTGAGAACTGACCAATCAGGCAGCTGGGGTGGGGCCTTGAGAACTGACCAATCAGGGGAGCTTAGGTGGAGCATGGAGAACTGTCAATCGGGGTGGTTGGGGCAGAGCCTCTAGACCTGTCCAATCAAGGGAGCTGAGGCAGGGCCTGGAAACTTGACCAATTAGGAAAGTCGGGGTGGGGCCTGAAGAACTGCCCAATCAGCAGAGGTCAGGGCTAGCAAGCTGACCAACCAGAAGAGCAGGGACAGAGTCTAAAGAACCGTCCAATCAGGGGATTTGGGATGTGACCGGTGAACTCTCCACTCAGAGGTGAGCAGAGAAGACAACCGTCCAATCAGCCCCAGGGGCGGGGCATTGCTGCCCTCCCTGCTGAGCACTCCCAGCCTGCCCTGAGTGACCACAGGTGTCCACGTTGTGCTCACTGGCACCGGCTGTGAGCCGCGGGGAGCTCCGCAGACAGCTCAGGTCTTGGGTCCTGCAGGACATGGTGAGTGCAGGGCAGGAGCCGAGCCTGAGCCGGAGTCCTGGGAGGGGAGGGTTGGAAACCGCCAGAACACGCTGAAACTCCCAGGGCAGCGGCCCGGGAGCCCTATGTAGCCTCTGTCCCCGTGTCACCCCCGGGTCCTGCGGGGAGTTTCCTCCCCTGCCCCAGGTCTTCATTCCCTGCAAAGTCGTAGTTGTCAGGACGCTGGGATGGAGGGGAAAGAAAAGACAGAAATGACTCCTGCCCGGTGGGGTCTCACAAAGTTAAATGGAAGAAAAACTAACCCAAAGTCCAAAAACAAAAGCAAACAAACAAACAAAAAAACAAAAAGCCCACCCCAGCGAGGCGGTGCAACAACCCCCAAAGCAGAATGCGCTTTAGAAGCAAACTTTGGGCCCAGGCCCACGTCCCTGGGCGGGGCGAGGGGTGGACAGGTGGTGCGGGCGCTCCTGACCCCAAAGGCCCGCAGGCCGGACTCCAGGCCAGCCGCCCCGGCCTGGGCCTCTCTCCTTCTAAAGACTGATTTGGTTACTTGAGCCTGAGATTTTTTCAGTCCATGGAACATACAGTAAAGAAGAGACTTTGAAAGATAAAATATTTCCAAGGAGGTGAATTTCAGAAAAAAAAAAAAAGTTATCATCTTACATTCCATTTGTTAAAAATTCTTCCGTGCCTTTTTTTTTTTTTTTTCTGTTCCTTTTTTGCACATGTGGTTAAGTTTCTCACATCTGTTGTTTTCTTTTCGGTGACGACAAATGGGATTCCAGGGCTTAGCCTTTGATGGGGCTCCCGGGAAAAAGAATCGCAGAGAAAGAGAGAATATCTCTCTCTTATTATGACACCCCCCGAAATGAATACATTCCTATAAGAAAAAATGTTTGGTGTTTAATTTGGTGTATTACAAAAACTCGCTAAAATATCAGTTATTCTCTTTTTCCAGGGTGGGGAATTTGTAACAGATAATAATTCTGTTCTTTTATTTTTTATTTTTTGAGACAGAGTCTTGCTCTGTCACCCAGGCTGGAGTGCAGTGGCACGATCTCGGCTCACCGCAACCTCCACCTCCCGGGTTCGAGGGATTCTCCGGCCACGGCCTCCCGAGTAGCTGGGATTACAGGGATGCATGGCCACACACAGCTAAGTTTTGTATTTTTAGTAGAGACGCGGGTTCCACCATGTTGGTCAGGCTGGTCTTGAACTCCTGGCCTCAGGTGCTCCACCCACCTCAGCCTCCCAAAGTGCCGGGATTATAGGCGACAGCCGCCATGCCCAGCCCCTTTAATCACTCTTTTGTATTCACTCATAAGGATATATTGTTAGTGTTTATTAGTTCCACTGCTTGCTAGTGACTATTTGGGTATTTTCAAATTTTTTCCATTATGACCAGGGCCACTAAAGACATTATTATATGTGTATCCACTTGAATGTCTTGTTCTCATCTGCTTTGCAGTATACCCTCATCCTCTTCCCCAAGAGCCTGATCCAAAATAATAAAAATTAGCCTGCCTCCCTGAGCTCCGCTGATTGGGCAGTTCTTCAGGCCCCACCCCGGCATTCCTAATTGGTCAGGTTTCCAGGCCCTGCCTCAACTCCCTTGATTGGACAGGTCTCCAGGCTCTGCCCCAACCCCCGTGATTGACAGTTCTCCATGTTCCACCTAAGCTCCCCTGATTGGTCAGTTCTCAAGGCCCCACCCCAGCTGCCTGATTGGTCAGTTCTCAGGTCACATATAATCGTCTATATCGGTCTAGCCTGTAATCCAGCACTGGGAGGCCGAGTCCGGATCACGAGGTCAGGAGATCGAGACCATCCTGGCTAACACGGTGAAACCCCGTCTCTACTAAAAAAAAAAAAATACAAAAACAGCCGGGCGATGGTGGCGGCGCTGTAGTCCCAGCTACTCGGGAGGCTGAGGCGAATGGCGTAAACCCGGGAGGCGGAGCTTGCAGTGAGCTGAGACGCCACTGCACTCCAGTCCGGCAACAGAGTGAGACTCCACCTCAAAAAATAAAAAAAAAAAAAAAAAAAAAATCGTCTATATCTCAGTTGCTGGTAACTCCGTGATGCATTTTCCTGAGTGAAATAATCAGTCTTCCTCGATTCTTCCTGTTCTGTCTTGCCCCAGCTTGAGCCCATCAGGAAATTGTATATCTCCTCTCAGGCTGGCCCTGCACACGACGGCACTGTGACCACCCAAGGTGACACGCCTGCTTCTCACCTCGTGCGGCTTTCGCCTCCTAGCAGGTGTCCTGGTGTCTGCATCTGCCCCCTATGATCTAGTCTCAACTGTCACATGAGATCACTGCTCTGTGCAAAGGCCTGGAGTCATTCTGAGCCAAAGCCAAAGTCTTTCCTGTGGCTGATGAGTTCCCCACAAAGTGATCACTTCCCGTCACTCGACCCCCTTTGGCTATCACGCCCCATCCCCCTCTGCCCAGTCACACAGGCTCTGGCTGTACCTGAAAGAGCCAAGGGCCCACTCCTTCCTTAGGGCCTAACCTCTGGCTGTTTCTCCCACCCAGAACAATTTTCTCCTTTCTGTATTTTTTCATTGTATACTATATTTGCCATGATTAAAGTGGATCACTTCTGAAAGCTTCTCTTGTTTCTAATTTCAGGGAGCAGATGGCATTTTACTATTTTGGGCTGGGCCCCCATACCTGTAATCCCAGCACTTTGGGAGGCTGAGGCAGGCGGATCAGTTGAGGTCAGGAGTTCAAGACCAGCCTGACTGACATGGTAAAACCCTGAGTCTACTAAAAATAAAAATAAGGCCGGGCGCGGTGGCTCACGCCTGTAATCCCAGCACTTTGGGAGGCTAAGAAGGGCGGATCACGAGGTCAGGAGATCGAGACCATCCTGGCTAACACGGTGAAACCCTGTCTCTACTAAAAATACAAAAAACTAGCCGGGTGCGGTGGTGGGCACCTGTAATCCCAGCTACAGAGGAGGCTGAGGCAGGAGAATGGCGTGAACCCAGGAGGCGGAGCTTGCAGTGAGCTGAGATTGCGCCACTGTACTCTAGCCTGGGCGACAGAGCGAGACTCCATCTCAAAATAAATAAATAAATAAAATTTAAATAAATAAATAAATAAAAATAAAAATTAGCCAGGTGTGGTGGCACACACCTGTAATCCAAGTTAATTGGGAAGCTGAGGTGGGAGGATGGCTTGAGCCCAGGAGTTCAAGGCTGCAGTGGGCTCTCATTGTGCCATTGCATTCCAGCCTGCGCAGCAGGGTGAGACCTTGTCTCTAAAAAATTTTCTGGGCCGGCGCGGTGGCTCACGCCTGTAATCCCAGCACTTTGGGAGGCCAAGGTGGGCGGATCACAAGATCAGGAGATCGAGACCACGGTGAAACCCCGTCTCTACTAAAAATACAAAAAATTAGCTGGGCGCAGTGGTGGGCGCCTTTAGTCCCAGCTACTAGGGAGGCTGAGGCAGAAGAATGGCGTGAACCCGGGAGACGGAGCTTGCAGTGAGCCGAGATCGCGCCACTGCACTCCAGCCCGGGCTACAGAGCGAGACTCCGTCTCATAAAAAAAAAAAAAAGAAAGAAAAAAAAGAAATGTACAAAGAGTGTAGATCTTGTTCTTACCATCAAATTTTTTTAAAAGGTAACTGGTGACAGATGTGTTAATTAATTTCATGGCAATCATTTCCCAGTGTATATGTGCATCAAATCGTCATCTTAAATGTATACCACTTTTATTTGTCAAAGACGAAAAAACCTATGACCCAGGAAGTGATAATAGATAGAGGGGAAGAGGTCTCAGGACTGAGTCTTTTTTTTTTTTTTTTTTTTTTGAGACGGAGTCTCACTCTGTCGCCCAGGCTGGAGTGCAGTGGCCGGATCTCAGCTCACTGCAAGCTCCGCCTCCCGGGTTCACACCATTCTCCTGCCTCAGCCTCCCGAGTAGCTGGGACTACAGGCGCCCGCCACGTCGCCCGCCTAGTTTTTGTATTTTTTAGTAGAGACGGGGTTTCACCGTGTTACCCAGGATGGTCTCGATCTCCTGACCTCATGATCCGCCTGTCTCGGCCTCCCAAAGTGCTGGGATTACAGGCTTGAGCCACCGCGCCCGGCCAGGACTGAGTCTTAAATCAATATTGGGAGACTGCAGGATCTTGTGTGAGTGTCCTATGAATGAAGTTCAGCTCCCCAGTGCTGTGAGTTCCACCATCCTCATGTACACGTACGTGGTTTGTTTTAGGACACGGTGGTCTTTGAAGACGTGGTTGTGGGATTCACTCTGGAGGAGTGGGCCTTGCTGAATCCTGCTCAGAAAAACCTCTACAGAGATGTGATGCTGGAGACGTTCAAGCACCTGGCCTCAGTAGGTAAGGATGGCATTATTTCTGCACTTGGTTATTAGATAATACATGTTTTGTCTGGTTGCAGTGGCTCATGCCTGTATTCCCAGTGCTTTTGGGAGGCTAAGGTAGGAGGATCACTTGAGGCTAGGAGTTGGCAACCAGCCTGGGCAACATAGTGAGACCCTGTCTCTACAGAAAAATCAAAAATGAGCCCGGTGCGGTAGCATGCTCCTGTTGTCCCAGCTACTTGGGAGGCTGAGGCAGGAGAATCGCTTGAGCCCAGGAGGCCAAGGCTACAGTGGCCCGTGGTCACACCACTGTCCTCAGCCAGGGTGGCAAATTGAGACCCTGTTTTTTTTTTGTTTTTTTTGTTTTTTTTTTTTGAGACGGAGTCTCGCTCTGTTCCGGGTTCACGCCATTCTCCTGCCTCAGCCTCCCGAGTAGCTGGGACTACAGGCGCCCGCCACGTCGCCCGGCTAGTTTTTTGTATTTTTTTAGTAGAGACGGGGTTTCACAGTGTTAGCCAGGATGGTCTCGATCTCCTGACCTCGTGATCCGCCCGTCTCGGCCTCCCAAAGTGCTGGGATTACAGGCTTGAGCCACCGCGCCCGGCCTTTTTTTTTTTTTTTGAGGCGGAGTCTCGCTCTGTCGCCCGGACTGGAGTGCAGTGGCCGGATCTCAGCTCACTGCAAGCTCCGCCTCCCGGGTTTACGCCATTCTCCTGCCTCAGCCTCCCGAGTAGCTGGGACTACAGGCGCCGCCACCTCGCCCGGCTAGTTTTTGTATTTTTAGTAGAGACGGGGTTTCACCGTATTAGCCAGGATGGTCTCGATCTCCTGACCTCGTGATCCGCCCGTCTCGGCCTCCCAAAGTGCTGGGATTACAGGCTTGAGCCACCGCGGCCGGCCGAGACCCTGTTTTAAAGAAAAAAGAAAAAAGAGCCAGGTGCAGCGGCTCGTGCCTGTCATCCCAGCACTTTGGGAGGCCAAGGTAGATGGATTGCCTGAGCTCAGGAGTTCGAGACCTCTCAAGCAACACAGTGCAATGCCGTCTATACTGAAATACAAAAACTTAGCTGGGCGTGGCTGCGTGTACCTGTCATCCCAGCTACTCAGAGGGCTGAGGCAGGAGAACCGCTTGAATCCGGGAGGCACAGGTTGCAGTGAGCCGAGATGGCACCACTGCACTCCAGCCTGGGCAACAGAGTGAGACTCCATCTCAAAAAAAAATAATAATAATAAATATTTCTTGCTCATTAAGCCTATTCTAAGATTTATAATGTAGAAGGGGAATACATTGGTTAATAAGACAGTTATAATCATTGATGTCCTGGACCTAAAATTCAGTAGCTTCTCTATGATAATAAAAATCTATCTATCAATCCATACTTTTCTTTCTGTCTTGTTGAAAAGACCCCGGGTCGGCCAGGCACAGTGGCTCACGCCTGTAATCCCAGCACTTTGGGAAGCCGAGGCGGGCTGATCACGAGGTCAGGAGATCGAGACCAGCCTGGCTAACATAGTGAAACCCTGTCTCTACTAAAAATACAAAAAATTAGCCAGGCGTGGTGGCGGGCACTTGTAATCCCAGCTACTAGGGAGGCTGAGGCAGAAGAATGGCGTGAACCTGGGAGGCGGAGCTTGCAGCGAGCCAAGATCGTGCCACTGTACTCCAGCCTGGGCGACAGAGCAAGACTCCATCTCAAAAAAAAAAAGAAAAAGAAAAAGAAAAGACTTAGGGTCCTTTTGTGTTACCAACGCGGGCATATATTGGGGGCACAGAGACGTTAATTGTTTGAGACCTTGTGATGATTTTTCTGTGCATTTGAAATTATCTACCATTTTGACTGCTTTTACTTTTTTTTTTTTTTTTCTCATTAATTGAAATCCTTGAGGAGGCAGCATCACAGGGATTCTATGTCCAATGGCCTTAGCAGGAAGACTGCTTTAGAATTTGGCATGAATCGGCCGGGCGCGGTGGCTCAAGCCTGTAATCCCAGCACTTTGGGAGGCCGAGGCGGGCGGATCACGAGGTCAGGAGATCGAGACCCTCCTGGCTAACACGGTGAAACCCCGTCTCTACTAAAAACACAAAAAACTAGCCGGGCGCGGTGGCGGGCGCCTGTAGTCCCAGCTACTCGGAGGCTGAGGCGGGAGAATGGCGGGAACCCGGGAGGCAGAGCTTGCAGTGAGCCGAGATCGCGCCACTGCACTCCAGCCTGGGCGACACAGCGAGACTCCGTCTCAAAAAAAAAAAAAAAGAATTTGGCATGAATCACGCCACGGTTTCTGTGGGCCTGAATGACCTTTCCCCAGATGCTTCTGGTTTGGTTTGGTTTGTTTTGCCACCAGGAGTCACTATGTTGTTGTTTGCTTTGTATACATAAGCATGTCTCTTACCCAAATAGAATTCAGTTTCATCTTGGGCATAAACACCTTCGATTATTATTATTATTTTATTTATTTATTTATTTTTTTGAGATGGAGTCTCGCTCTGTCGCCCAGGCTGGAGTGCAGTGGCGTGATCTTGGCTCATTGCAAGCTCCACCTCCCGGGTTCATGCCATTCTCCTGCCTCAGCCTCCCGAGTAGCTGGGAGTACAGGCGCCCGCCACCACGCCTAGCTAATTTTTTGTGTTTTTAGTGGAGACGGGGTTTCACCATGTTAGCTCAAGATGGTCTCCATCCCCTGACCTCGTGATCCGCCCGCCTCGGCCTCCCAAAGTGCTGGGATTACAGGCGTGAGCCACCGTGCCCAGCCAAACACCTTCAATTTTAAGAAGAGCTGTGTGCTCTCTTTGATTCTGGAGACCCTGCTTACAGGCAGCCAAAATGGCCTTGGACCACCACCTTCCAGACACATTTTCTTTTGGAAGTCATGTTCCCTGCAGGCCTCCACAGGCTCCAAGATGGCAGAGGGAGCTCTTGTACTTCTTCGTAATGAAGTCAGGCCGGGCACAGTGGCTCACACCTGTCATCCCAGCACTTTGGGAGGCCAAGGCAGGCGAATCACAAGGTCAGGAGATCGAGACCAGCCTGGCCAATATGGTGAAACCTCGTCTCTACTAAAAATACAAAAAATTAGCTGGGTGTAGTGGCGGGCGCCTGTAATCCTGGCTACTCGGGAGGCTGAGGCAGGAGAATGGCTTGAACCCAGGAGATGGAGGTTGCAGTGAGCCGAGATCGTGCCATTGCACTCCAGTCGGGGCGACAGAGCGAGACTTTGTCTCATAAATAAATAAATAAATAAAATAGCATAATGAAGTCATGAAACAATTAAACACCTGAATGACTTCTTTCTTGGCAGATGCCTTCCTCCTCATATTTGTTCACTTTTTTTGTTTCAGATAATGAGGCTCAACCTAAAACCAGTGGGTCCATTTCTCAGCAGGATACTTCTGGAGAAAAATTATCCCTTAAACAGAAAATAGAAAAGTTCACAAGAAAGAATACATGGGCCTCCCTTTTAGGAAAAAATTGTGAAGAACATAGTGTGAAAGCCAACCACAACACCAAGGAGAGACGTTCGAGGTGAGTTGCACTTAGAAGAAAAAGTCAGTATCGTCGGGTGCGGTGGCTCACGCCTGTAATCCCAGTACTTTGGGAGGCTGAGGCAGGTGGATCACCTGAGGTGAGGAGTCTGTGACTAGCCTGACCAATATGGTGAAACCCCGTCTCTACTAAAAATACAAAAATGGGTGTGGTGGCAGGTGCCTGTAATCCCAGCTGCTCAGGAGGCTGAGACAGGAGAAGTGCTTGAACCTGGGAGGTGGAGGTTGCAGTGAGCCAAGATCGTGCCATTGCACTCCAGCCTGGGGAACAAGAGCAAAACTCTGTCTCCAGGGAAAACAATAAATAAATTATTAAGGCATAAACCATTAATAATGTGCTGCCCATTTTTAGCAGAAATCCAAGGGTGGAGAGACCATGTAAAAGCGGTAAAGGTAATAAGCGTGGAGGCACCTTCAGAAAGACTCAAAATTGTAATCGTCATCTGCGCAAGAATCATCGTCCTGGTGTGAGACGGTATGAATGCAGTCAGTGTGGAAAACTCTTCACCCATTCTTCGTCCCTGATGAGGCACCAAAGAGCTCACTCTGGGCAAAAATTATATACATGTAAGGAATGTGGGAAAGCCTTCAGTCGTCCTTCCTACCTACAGACGCATGAGAAAACTCACAGTGGAGAGAAACCCTATGCCTGTCAATCTTGCGGGAAGACGTTTCTTCGTTCCCACTCTCTCACCGAACACATGAGGACTCACACTGGAGAGAAGCCCTATGAATGCGGGCAGTGTGGGAAAGGCTTCAGCTGTCCCAAATCCTTTCGAGCACATGTGATGATGCACACTGGAGGGAAGCCGTATGAGTGCAAGCACTGTGGGAAAGCCTTCAGGTGTCAGAAATCCTTTCGAGTCCATACGATCATGCACACCGGAGCAAAACCCTACGAGTGCAAGCAGTGTGGGAAAGCCTACTGCTGGGCAACATCCTTTCAACGACACGTGAGAATTCACAATGGAGAGAAACCTTATAAGTGTGAAACATGCGGGAAAGCATTTGGTTGGCCCTCCTCCTTACACAAACACGCAAGAATGCACGCTAAAAGGAAGCCCGTGAGTAGGGGCAGCGTAGGAAAGCCTTCAGCGAGGCCTCACCCCTCCACAAATGTCAAATTGCAAACTAGAGAGAAGGTCTATAAATGTGGAAAATGTGGAAAAACGTATGGCTGGTCCTCATCTTTACACAAACATGAGAGAAAGCACATGGGAGAGAAACCTGTCAATGCAGCCAGTGTGGGAAAGCCTTCAGGGGGGCTTTGCTCTTCCAAAAATGTAAGAATGCAGATTGGAGAGAAGCCCAGTAAGTGCGAAAAATGTGGCAGAGCTTTCAGTTGTCCCAAAGCCTTTCAAGGTCATGTGAGAAGTCACACAGGAAGGAAACCCTATGCATCTAAGTAATGGGAGAAAACCTGTGCAAATTAACTCACATATCATGGTTCAGGAAATTCACAGCAGGAGGGCTGGGCGCGGTGGCTCACACCTGTAATCCCAGCACTTTGGGAGGCTGAGGCGGGTGGATCACGAAGTCAGGAGATCAAGACCATCCTGGCTACGGTGAAACCCCGTCTCTACTAAAAATACAAAAAATTAGCTGGGCGTGGTGGCGGGCGCCTATAGTCCCAGTTACTTGGGAGGCTGAGGCAGGAGAATGGCGTGAACCCAAGAGGTGGAGCTTGCAGTGAACCGAGATCATGCCACTGCACTCCAGCCTGGGCGACAGAGCTAGACTCTGTCTCAAAAAAAAAAAAAAAAAAAAAAAGGCCAGGCGCGGTGGCTCAAGCCTGTAATCCCAGCACTTTGGGAGGCCGAGACGGGCGGATCACGAGGTCAGGAGATCAAGACCATCCTGGCTAACATGGTGAACCCCGTCTCTACTAAAAAATACAAAAAACTAGCCGGGCACGGTGGTGGGCGCCTGTAGTCCCAGCTACTCGGGAGGCTGAGGCAGGAGAATGGCGTGAACCCGGGAGGCGGAGCTTGCAGTGAGCTGAGATCCGGCCACTGCACTCCAGCCCAGGCGACAGAGCGAGACTCCGTCTCAGAAAAAAAAAAGAAAAGAAAACAGAAAACAGAAAATTCCCAGCAGGAGAAGAATCTCCTGATGTTTATAAATATGGTATTGCCTTTATGAGGACCACATCCTAAAAGTGGGTCTCTAGCAAATGAATTTGCAGTTCTCTTGCAGATAAAGTTGAGGGGAGAATTTTATAAGTCCTCTCTCATCGATAGTTCTGACATTTTCATACATCATGGTTTTTTCTTATAAATTACTAATGTTTCTCTTTTCATTTAGAAGTACATTGCACCAGGCCAGGCGCGCTGGCTCACACCTGTAATCCCAGCACTTTGGGAGGACGAGGCGGGTGGATCACAAGGTCAGGAGATTGAGACCATCCTGGCTAACATGGGGAAACTCCATTTCTACTAAAAAAAAAAAAAAAAAAAAAAAAATTAGCTGGGCGTGGTGTCGGGTGCCTGTAGTCTCAGCTACTCGGGAGGCTGAGGCAGAAGAATGGTGTGAACCCAGAAGGCGGAGCTTGCAGTTAACTGAGATTGCTCCAGTGCACTGCAGCCTGGGTGACAGAGCAAGTCTCTGTCTCAAAAAAACACAAAAAACAGAAAACAAAAATATATTGCACCCATGGGTGGTTTGAAATTTATTTTAATATGCATTAACTTTTTAATATAATTTTTTGTTACTCTGTGTGAAGCCATGAGATCAGTGAAATATTGGTGTTTGTTGGCATTTTCTGACTGGCCCTGTGTGTTCTGAGCTGGATATTACTTACAGGTTACTTTTATTCCACCTTTCCATTTTACAGGGAAAAAGTATTTTTAATGTTAATACTTTCTACTTATAGAGGCAAGTAATTCAGCAGCTTTATACTGTTGGTCAGAGAATCCTTATTCATTTTGCTTACGGGCTAATAGGTAGTTGGTAGAAATATGTATGTATGTAAAGTCTTGGAGGAGTGTTATCTGGTAGAAACTATGATTTTCTTTTTTTTTTTTTTTTGAGACGGAGTCTCGCTCTGTTGCCCAGGCTGGAGTGCAGTGGCCGGATCTCAGCTCACTGCAAGCTCCGCCTCCCGAGTTCTCGCCATTCTCCTGCCTCAGCCTCCCGAGTAGCTGGGACTACAGGCGCCCGCCACCTCGCCCAGCTAGTTTTTTTGTATTTTTAGTAGAGACGGGGTTTCACCGTGTTAGCCAGGATGGTCTCGATCTCCTGACCTCGTGATCCGCCCGTCTCGGCCTCCAAAGTGCTGGGATTACAGGCTTGAGCCCCCGCGCCTGGCGGAAACTATTATTTTCATCTGTTGCTGTTTGCTCTTTGACTTGGCTTCTGGCTTGGAATCGGAAAATAGGTTTGGTTTTCTTTTCCTTCTTTGTTTTTTTTGAGACAGAGTCTTGTTCTGTTGCCCAAGCTGGAGTGCAGTGGCATGACCTCGGCTCACTGCAACCTCTACCTCCCGGGTTCAGGCAATTCTACTGCCTCAGCCTCCCAAGTAGCTGGGACTACAGGCACCCGCCATCACGCCCGGCTAATTTTTGCATTTTTGGTAGAGACGGGGTTTCACCATATTGGCCAGGGTGGTCTCGAACTCCTGACCTCAGGTGATCCACCCGCCTCGGCCTCCCGAAGTGCTGGGATGACAGGCGTGAGCCACCACGCCCGGCCGTATTATCATTATCTTCATACCTCATTCTCTCAGTATTTCTTGTGCTTCTATTTTCCTGCTTCCATGACAGATACAATGGTACAACCATAAAAGCACAGGCGACTGTGTCCCTCCTGCATCACTGAAAACTACCATGACCTAGTTTTCTTCATGAGATAAATCCTACTTTCATGAGAAAAAGAAAGACAATACTGGCTTATCAGGTACACTATGGGAATTTCCTGTCACACACAGCTGAATACAGTATCTCAGTATGTGTTCAGTTATTATGTTTGATTATGTATTTTTTTATTCTTTTTTTTTTTTTTTTTGAGAAAGAGTCTCGCTGTCTCTCCCAGCCTGGAGTGCAGTGGCACAATCTCAGCTCACTGCAATTTCCGCCTCCTGGGTTCACACCATTCTCCTGCCTCAGCCTCCCGAGTAGCTGGGACTAAAGGCGCCCGCCACCTCGCCCGGCTAATTTTTTGTATTTTTTTAGTAGAGACGGGGTTTCACCGTGTTTGCCAGGATGGTCTCCTGACCTTGTGATCTGCCTGCCTCATCCTCCCAAAGTGCTGGAATTACAGGCGTGAGCCACAGCGCCTGGCTGATTATGTATTATTAAAACAAATGTTTCTGTTTCTGAGAAATCTCTATTTACTGTGTTTTAACTGTGTTTTCAAAGAAGTTGGATTCTAAACAAATAGATAAAATGTTTCTGAGAAATAGCCTATTTAACTGAGTTTTTCAAATAAGTTGTATACTAACAAATGTCAATCTCTATTTTTTATTTACTGGAAGACTGTATTAAAATATTGAAACTGAATTGCCAAATCAACTTGGTGACTTTAAAAATTATAGTTCTGGGCCAGGTGCGGTGGCTCACTCCTGTAATCCCAGCACTTTGGGAGGTCGAGGCGGGCAGATCACGAGGTCTGGAGATTGAGACCAGCCTGGCCAACATAGCAAAACCCTGTCTTTACTAAAAATACAAAACTTAGCTGGGCATGGTGGCGGGCGCCTGTAATCCCAGTTACTCTAGAGGCTGAGGCAGGAGAATCACTTGAACCTGGGAGGCAGAGGTTGTAGTGAGCCGAGATTCTGTCATTGCACGCCAGCCTGGGTGACAAGAGCAAGACTCTGTCTCAAAAAAATAAAACAAAAAGGTATACTTATGGTTCAGCCTCATGTCTGCAAATATTAAAAATTTTAGGGCATGTCATATATATGTATATATAGTGTGTGTGTGACAGAGTTTTGCTCTGTCACCTGGGCTGGAGTGCAGTGGTGTGATCTCAGCTCACTGCAGCCTCCACCTCCCGGGTTCAAGCGATTATCCTGCCTCAGCCTCCCAAGTGACTGGGAATACAGGTGTGCGCCACCATGCCCAGCTAATTTTTCATATTTTTAGTAGAGGTGGGGTTTCACCTTGTTGGCCAGTATGGTCTCGATATCTTGACCTCATGATCCGCCCACCTTGGCCTCCCAAAGTGCTGGGCTTACAGGCGTGAGCCACCACACCAGGCCCATGTCATATGTTTTTATGAGTTTGGACATTGGCATCTCAGACCAGGTACTTCATATGGATTTGAACCACAAAATGTTTGGGTGTTTTTGTTGTTGTTGTTGTTTGTTTTGTTTTGTTTTGCTTTGTTTTTTTGAGACGGAGTCTCCCTCTCGTGCCCAGGCTGGAGTGCAGTGGCACAATCTTGGCTCACTGCAAGCTCCGCCTCCTGGGTTCATGCCATTCTCCTGCCTCAGCCTCCCAAGTAGCTGGGACTATAGGCACCCGCCGCCATGCCCAGCTAATTTTTTGTATTTTTAGTAGAGACGGGGCTTTATCATGTTAGCCAGGATGGTCTCGATCTCCTGACCTCGTGATCCGCCCACCTCAGCCTCCCAAAGTGCTGGGATTACAGGCGTGACCCACTGCGCCCGGCCAATGTGGGTGTTTGTTTTTAATATCTTTGTGAAATAATTTTAAATTGTCTTATATATTTGGCATTGTCATTTTGCTGCCCCTGCACACTGATGGAAAAATTGTGTTCTGCAGAAAGCTAGCGTTCCTCACAGGGTGGGGAAGAGCTATGGTCATCTGCACACTTCTAGCCCGTTCTGAGTCTTTTCCCATGTGCACGGTGATATCCAGGCAAGTCCGCCGTGACTTCCTGGTGAGGATAAAATCTATGGATGGTGACAGAACTAGTCAAGGAATAACTGAAGTGAGCTGCAGACAGGATTATCATTTTGAGTAACATCCCAATTTATTAGTCATCCTTTTTTATTTTTTTAATTAAACAATAATTTTTAAGTGTAAACTTTTAATGATCCACAAAGCCCAAAATTCCCATTTGATTTTCATAGGTATTGTTTCCATATACTTAGACTTCTAGCAGCTATTAGAAGAGAAAAATATGTACCAGCTTTGTGTTTAATTAAAGGCAAATGAAATCCAGTCTGTGTCCATTTTCAATGTTAATAGTCTTGATAGCGGGCGGGCACTGGGGCTCACACCTGTAATCCCAGCACTTTGGGAGGCTGAGGCGGGTGGATCACCTGAGGTCAGAAGTTTGAGACCAGCCTGACCAACATGGAGAAACCTCGTCTCTACTAAAAATACAAAAATTAGCCAGGCGTAGTGGCACATGCCTGTAATCCCAGCTACTCGGGAGGCTGAGGCAGGAGAATGGCATGAACCGGGAGGGGGAGCTTGCAGTAAGCTGAGATCGTGCCACTGCACTCCAGCCTGGGCAACAGAGCGAGACTCCATCTCAAAAAAAAAAAAAGAAAGAAATCTCACATTCTCACATTTGAATGAAGAATCATGAATCATAATGGGACAATAGAGTGCCCAACATGTTCATATATTTATAAAGGAGTGGGACTTATTCCAGGAATTTAAATGTTTCCATATTGGAAAATCCAAATATCTTCATATAATTCACCAAGGAGATGAGAAATATCTTCAGGTAGGTAAGGGTGTATTTGTACATAAGTAAATGTCTGTTTCTGCTTAAAAATACTTGTTTAGATCGCTTCTCGGCCTTTTGGGTAAAATCAAGTGTAAAAATACTTGTTTAGGAAAATAATTCCTTAAAGTGATTAAAAATACAACTATCTCAAAATTAGAGCCTAATTCAAATACTTCATACATTAGTAGAGTCACCTGGCATGGATGGAAGGATGTGTCATATAATGCCAGTGTTCTGACTCTCTACGGCTGCATAATGCCACCCCAAAAATTATGTATTTTTATTTTTTTTTATTTTTTGAGACGGAGGTTTGCTCTTATTGTCCAGGCTGGAGTGCAATGGTGTGATCTCGGCTCACCGCAACCTCTGCCTCCTGGGTTGAAGCGATTCTCCTGCCTCAGTCTCCTGAGTAGCTGGGATTACAGATATGAGCCACCACGCCCAGCTAATTTTGTATTTTTAGTAGAGACGGGGTTTCTCCATGTTGGTCAGGCTGGTCTCGAACTCCTGCCCTCAGGTGATCCGCCCGTCTCGGCCTCCCAAAGTGCTGGGATTACAGGTGTGAGACACTGCGCCTGCCCCCCGTCCCCCCGAAATTTAGTTTACAACAACCACATTTATTTTGCTGAGGTACCTGATATTTATCCAGGACTGGGCAGACGCAGCTCATCCTTGCCGTTCTCCAGTTCCACACCTGCACAAATTGGGGTGGTTTTTTCCGCATTCGTTTTTATAGGGCCTTTTACTATGTCTTTTTATCTTGGGAGCCATGGGAAAGTTTACAGCAAGTAACAATGTTAGCACATAATACAGTACGGTATCATTTTTCTCTTTTTGTGTACACAAGTGTCCATTTTTACTACACCACCAGCACGTCTAGATTTAATCCAATGTGAAAGAAAGTGAAACCCGTCCCAAAAGAGCAAGGTGATTCTGGCTTGAGCTCTAAAACGTACAAGTCATTGTCGTCTACAGTCTTGTAATTAGCCTGTCATCAGTTGTTTTAAGGTTTTAAGTAGTCTGCGTTTTCTTTTTTTTTTTTTTTTTTTTTGAGACGGAGTCTCGCTCTGTCGCCCAGGCTGGAGTGCAGTGGCCGGATCTCAGCTCACTGCAAGCTCCGCCTCCCGGGTTTACGCCATTCTCTCGCCTCAGCCTCCCGAGTAGCTGGGACTACAGGCGCCCGCCACCTCGCCCGGCTAGTTTTTTGTATTTTTTTAGTAGAGACGGGGTTTCACCGTGTTAGCCAGGATGGTCTCGATCTCCTGACCTTCGTGATCCGCCCGTCTCGGCCTCCCAAAGTGCTGGGATTACAGGCTTGAGCCACCGCGCCCGGCCTAGTCTGCGTTTTCATTGGTTGTCACTAGATGGTAGCAGAGAGCATCTGTCAGAATTAATTAACAGGGTTAAACCAGCTCAAGCAAGCGAAGCCAATGGCTGTAGTCTTTAGGATGCTGCTCAGACCAAGGCTATGGCTGAAGCAGCCCACCCCCTCTACACACACGTGGGGCCCAGGAACCTCTGCAAGGTCCTCTACGGTTGGACCTTGTGTCCTGCCAAGTGGCTGTCAGTGTAGGCTGGCATTTAGTGCTGTGTGGCCTTATTGATGGTCACAACCATTTTTTCCACTTTGGTACCACCCGCCATCCACTGGAACGCTTGGATGCATCTCCACGTGGATCTGAGTTGAGCTTCCCCTCCTTTCTCTGAGAGCATTTCCAGCTAATATGTGTCTGCTTGGTCATGTCCTTGCCTCTGCCCCTTAGCCAGGAACTTTACAGAAACCCAAAATGTATCTAGACCTCTACATCATGCCATAAATGTAAATTATTTCCAGATTTATCACTGAAAATAAATGTGAAAACAAGAGATCATGAATTGGAATAGGCAAACATTTGTGAAAACAAAAACACCACAAAATAGAATGAACAGATATTAGAGGCTACAAAACAAAAGGCACCATCGGAGAGTGAAAAGAGAGTCTATAGAATGGAAGAAGAAACGTGCGATACATAGATCTGGCAAACGGCTTGCACACAGAGTATAAACGCTCCTATAAATTACTAAGAAGGCAGGCAGCACAACAGAGAAGTAAAATTACAGATTTGATTAATCATTCACAAAGGAAGCTTGTCCAAGAGACTAATATTTAAATGATAGTTCAATTTTTTCGTAAGGGAAATGCAAATTAGAGCGAAAATGACATACTACTACTCCCTACCATCCTGGCTGCAAGCCCAAAATATCCAGGAAAATGCTATTGCAGAATATGTGCCACAGAAATGCTAAGTTGTGGCTGGCACAGTGGCTCACGCCTGTAGTCCCAGCACTTTGGGAGGCTGAGGTGGGAGGATCACTTGCGCCCAGGAGTTCAAGACCAGCCTGGGCAACATAGCGAGACCCCATCTCTAAAAAGAAAAAATTAAATAAAAATAAAAAAAGAAATGCTAAGTTGCTACAACGTCTTTGGAAAACTATGTGACTCGATATGTTTAGATACACAAATCCTTATTGTGGTGGAGCCCCTTCCTTCCGAGCTTTCCAGAAAATCAGCCACACAGCTCCCCCAACAGGAAGCACGACCTGCTTGCACCTGTGCACTATGCCCGGCGGAAGCTCCCAGCTGCCTCCAGGGCACAGCGGCTTTGGAGGCGGGGCCACGTTGCATGCTGGGAGCAATCTGAGGGGCGGGACCCTAGCGGTTAAGGGCTGTCCTTTTTTGAACAACATTTCCCAAAGAACTTGGGTTCCCCGAGTGGTGCCCCAAGCAGTGGACGAGCAAGGTGCCTGAGAAGGAGGGGACTATAGACACCGGCTGATGTCCACGGACTACCAGGAAGCCATGGGGCGGTGGCCTCCGTGTGGACTGTGCATGTGCATCCCGAGCCTCAGGCTAGTGTTCCGGACTAGACTGGGGCGTCGCAGCCGCCTGTTAACACCTGTGGGCAGCGCGGCCTCTCCCGGATGTGACGTAACATGACGCCTGCAGGACAGTTGCTGTGATGACGAGGTGGCAGCGCTGGTTCCTGTAGCTGAGGGGTGTGAGTTCGAGGTCTGATTGTCCTCGTTTTCTACTTCCGGTCACCTCACTGCCACATGGTAGGCCTCCAGGGAAATACTCTTAAGATGGGAGACCTGCGCATCTCTTTTTTTCCTTTCTTTCTTTTTTTTTTTTTGGAGACGGAGTCTCGCACTGTCGCCCAGGCTGGAGTGCAGTGGCCGGATCTCAGCTCACTGCAAGCTCCGCCTCCCGGGTTTACGCCATTCTCCTGCCTCAGCCTCCCGAGTAGCTGGGACTACAGGCGCCCGCCATCTCGCCCGGCTAATTTTTCTTGTATTTTTAGTAGAGACGGGGTTTCACCGTGTTAGCTAGGATGGCCTCGATCTCCTGACCTCGTGATCCTCCCGCCTCGGCCTCCCAAAGTGCTGGGATTACAGGCGTGAGCCACCGTACCTGGCCTCTTTTTTTCCCCTTTTGAGACAAAGTTTTGCTCTGTCGCCCAGGCTGGAGTGCAGTGGAGTGATCTTGGCTCCCTGCAACCTCCGCCTCCCAGGTTCAAGCCATTCTCCTGCCTCAGCCTGCCGAGTAGCTGGGACTCCAGACGGGCACCACCACGCCTGTCTAATTATTGTATTTTTAGTAGAGACGGAATTTCACCATTTTGGCCAGGTTGGTCTCGAACTCATGACCTCAGGTGATCCACCCACCTCGGCCTGCCAAAGTGCTGGGATTACAGGCGTGAGCCACCGCGCCCGACCACACCTTTGCCTCTCTAGCCAAGATTCGCAGTCAGAAAACACAGAACCAGACTTGGAATTCCTGATTTAGGGTTGAAATGGCCTCAAGCCTGGGAATACATGCAGATACCTAAGGATAAGAATTCCGCCCAGAAAGATCCTCAAAGGGAACTTCACATTTCAGACCTACAGTATGTGCAGAGCTCAGGCCCCCCCCCCAGGAACCTGGGAACAGAGGTGCCTTCTCGCTTCCCTCCGATCTGTGTCTGAGGAGAGAGAGGTGTGGCTCTGGCAGCCTTTGTTCATTTCAGGTTGGGCTGCAAGAAAGCAATGACGATTCGCGATTTCTTCTTTCTCACATATGCCAGTCTCTGTCCGGTTGCCAAGGAAGTGGGAAAAATGAGTTTTGCTTATCTAAAAAGGCTCAAGTGAGTTTATTATTTATTTGTATGTATTTATTTTTTGAGATGGAGCCTCATTCTGTCGCCCAGGCTGGAGTGCAGTGGCGCAATCTCACTTCACTGCAACCTCTGCCTCCCGGGTTCAATTTATTCTCCTGCTTCAGCCTCCTGAGTAGCTGGACTTACAGGCATTCGCCACCACACCCAGCTAATTTTTGCATTTTTAGTAGAGATGGGGTTTCACCATGTTGACCAGGCTGGTCTTGAACTCCTGACCTCATGTGATCCACCCGTCTCTGCCTCTTAAAGTGCTGGGATTATAGACGTGAGCCACCGCGCCCGGCCCACTTGCTGTTTAATTAAGCAAAAAGGTGTTACATTTCTGCTTTGCTGTAACATGTACTGGAAAATTGAGCATATGGAAATAATGAATGTGAACAGCAGTGTGTGCTCCTGTTTGGGCATTATGCATCATTAGATAAAAAATCTGCCATCTCTGGAGGTTGCAGTGAGCTGAGGTTGTGCCACTGCACTTCAGCCTGGGTGACAGAATGAGACTCTATCTCAAAAACAAAACAAAACAAAACAAAAACTACCATCTCCTATAAAAGGGCATTACATCTTTTTCCAAAATTTGGGATTTTGAACACCGTCCCAATTGAGTATCAAAGTATATTTGAGAATGCTAAATATACTTTGACTAAATTGGGACGGTGTTCAAAATGACACAATGTCCGCAGCTCACCTTCATTATTCCTAGAATCTCTCTTACCATCCACAGCTCTTTTTGCATCTCCCAGATCACCAAGAACTTGCACAGCTATCGTTCTGCTTGTAGGAACGGGCACATGCTGGAATGAAACTGTGCAGATGACCATATCCTTTTACAAACCAGGGGCAACTCTGTGGCTTTCTAGGCTACAAATTCTTTCAGACTAGACTAGCAGCAAATTGAGAAGGCTACCTCTTTAACACAATTTACAATTCATTCAAAAGGACTCTAAAAACAGCCACATTTGATGGCCCAAGTAACTGGTGAGACTCTGGTGACCTTTTCATAGGTACATATCATATGACCTAAAGCTTTTGAGCATTGCAAAAATGATGGACCGGCCGGGCACGGTGGCTCACACCTGTAATCCCAGCACTTTGGGAGGCCGAGACGGGTGGATCACGAGGTCAGAAGATCGAGACTATCCTGGCTAACATGGATAGTCTCTCCTAAAAATACAAAAAATTAGCCGGGCATGGTGGCACGTGCCTGTAATCCCAGCTACTCGGGAGGCTGAGGCAGGAGAATCACTTGAACCTGGGAGGTGGAGGTTGCAGTGAGCCCAGATTGCTCTACTGCACTCTAACCTGGGTGATAGAGCAAGACTCTGTCTCAATAAATAAATACATAAATAAAGATGGACATGAGAGTTTTATTTTGTAGGGAATTATTACGCTGTTAACTCCATGAATGCAGGACTGGGTATCACCCCACACTATTTACAAACATCCTGAGCAGTCCCTGTAATAGTGTTTACTTAAGACATACTGAGTGATGGAAATATAAATTAATAAATACATCCTCATTCTCCAGTGCCTCACCCTCCATAGAAAAAATGCAAAATATGTCCCTCTGTTTCCCCGATTATCTCCCTTGTGGATCCCTCTCCCTCTTCCGAGACCCTTTTTTTTTTTTTTTTTCAGATGAAATCTCGCTCTGTCACCAGGCTGGAGTACAGTGGCACGATCTCGGCTCATTGCAACCTCCACTTCCCGGGTTCAAGCGATTCTCCTGCCTTAGCCTCCCTAGTAGCTGGGATTACAGGCGCCCGTCACCACACCTGACTAATTTTTGTATTTTTAGTAGAGGCACTGTTTCACCACGTTGGCCAGGCTGGTCTCGATCTCTTGACCTCGTGATCCGCCTTCCCTAAGCCCCCCAGAGTGCTGGGATTACAGGTGTGAGCTACCGCACCTGGTCCCCAAGACCCACATTTTTTATATCAAGTCTCTACTTTTTACGTTAAAATCTTTACTTTTTTTTTTTAATCTCGTTTCCCAGAAAAATACATGCACTCAAACTGCAAGCACTTATTCTATATTGAGAGGCTACTATGCCTTGATTACTTTTCAGCCTAATTTTTTGTTTTGAGCTTGCAATGCCTGGTATATAAGAAAGGCTCAAAAATTAGGATCAGGTAAAAATCATGGTCTTTGGTCTAGAAGGAATTTTTTTTTTCTTGTGAGACAGAGTCTTTCTCTCTTGCCCAGGCTGGAGTGCAGTAGTGCAAACTCGGCTCACTGCAACCTCTACCTCCCGGGCTCAAGTGATTTTCCTGCCTCAGCCTCCCAAGTAGATGGAACTATAGGCACATGTCACTGCACGTGGCTAATTTTTGTATTTTCTGGAGAGGTGGGGTTTCTCCATGTTACCCAGGCTGGTCTTGAGCTGCTGAGCTCAAGTGATCTGCCCACTTCAGCCTCCCAAAGTGCTGGGACTATAGGCGTGAGGTACTGCACCCAGCCTAGAAAGACTTGTTCTGAATTCTGATCCTACCTTATAACTTGCTAGCTTTGTAATCTGTAAGTCTGTTACCCACAAAAGGAGACAATAAATATATCTACATTATAGTTTTGGAGGATTAAGTGAATTTATGTATGTTCATTGAATTCATTTATGGGAAACAAAACAGTGCCAGATATATGGTAAGCAATATTCAACTCTTTACACGGAAAGAAAAATCAGCCCTTGAGAACTGGGACCCGGCCTGGCATTCACCCCACGCCACATGATTCTGTTGAACAGAAATGATTTTACACAACCCCAACATCAGATGGGGCCACGGGCTGATCATGAATGAGCAAGGCAAAAGCAAGAGTTCAGGGAAGGTCTCCAGGTGGCCTGAGACTGACCCAATTCTCCCCGCTGTTGACCGTAGCTCTCAAGAATAACTAGAATGGGCTGGGCCTGGTGGCTCACGTCTGTAATCCCAGCACTTTGGGAGGCCAACGCGGGTGGATCATGAGGTCAGGAGATTGAGACCATCCTGGCTAACACAGTGAAACCCTGTTTCTACTAAAAATACAAAAAATCAGCCGGGCGTGGTGGTGGGTGCCTGTAGTCCCAGCTACTCAGAAGGCTGAGGCGAGAGAATGGCGTGAACCCGGGAGATGAAGCTTGCAGTGAGCCAAGATTGCACCACTGTACTCCAGCCTGGGCGACGGAGCGAGACTCTGTCTCAAAAAAAAAAAAGAAGTTACAATTTTTTATAGAGATGGGCTCTCCCTATGTTGCCCTGGCTGATCTCGAACTCCTGGACTGAAGCGATCCTCCTGCCTCGGCCTCCCAAAGTGCTGGGCATACAAGTGTGAGCAACCACATCTGGCCCAATTGCATAAAATCTACTAAGTAGGCGGCCACATTGTTTTCAATTACTTTCCATTGCTAAAATTTCTCTGGTCAATTTCAGACACAATGACTGACAGGCCAGCCTGCTACTCATAGGAGGTCTGACTGCAGAACATGAGAAGAACAGATGCCAGCGGGCTTCTAAGTGAAAGGAATACCATTTTCACTTCAATTATGTATCCCTGGTTGAATGTATAACACCGTCAAAAATCACCATGATCGATAAAAAGAATGTAACGGTAGAAGCAAATCTTGTCACTGGAAGTGATAATATTGCTTTTTGGAGAAACTAAACATATTTGCAAAACTGTCAGAGCTTGATAAAATACGTGCAATATACATAATTAAATGCATTGGTGGACTAAAATTTCATTTTCTGGAGAAACTATATAAAATATTGAGGAAGAGGCTAAACAGCACCTGCGAGGTCTGTGTGAGGACAGTTTCAGGTATCTCATGAGAAGGTGACAGAGGGGTTGCCCCTGGGTATATCAACAACTTTGTGGGGTGAAGACTCCTTAGTTCAAATGCATTTGCGTTCTGTAAGCATATTAAGAGTTAAGTGGGCCAGGCACGGTGGTTCATGCCTGCCATCCCAGCATTTTGGGGGCCTGGCAGGAGGCCATGAGTTCAAGATCAACCTGGGCAGCAGAAGGAAGCCTGTCTACAAAAAATCAACAAAAGAGTTAACTGGCCCATGGGTTCTGGTTTACAGTGAGCTGTGATGTCACTGCATTCTACCCTGGACAACAGAGCTAGACCTCGTCTCAAAACAAAACAAAAACAAAAACCAAAAAATAAAAATAAAAATAAACAAGAGAGAGATACTGAGAGACAGTTAACTGGTTTATCCCAAATTTATTTATTTAATTTTATTTTTTTTTTTAATTTTATTTTTAAATTTAATTTAATTTACTTTTTTTTTTTTTTTGAGACAGAATCTCACTCTGTCACCCAGGCTAGAGTGCAGAGGTGGGATCACAGCTCACTGCATGCTCCACCTCCCAGGTTCAAGCGATTCTCCTGCCTCAGCCTCCCGAATAGCTGGGATTGCAGGCACCTGCTGCCACCAGGCCCAGCTAATTTTTGTATTTTAGTAGAGACGGGGGTTTGGCCATTTGGCCAGGCTGGTCTCGAACTTCTGACCTCAGGTGATCCACCCGCCTCAGCTTCCCAAAGTGCCGGGATTACAGGCGTGAGCCACCACGCCTGGCCCGGATTTCTTGATCAGGCTCTCCTGGGGCGGGTCCGGACAACTGTCCAATCAAGGCACGGGGCGGGCACCAGGAAGCGGATTGCGGGTCTGGTGGAGTGTCGAATCGAAGGCCCCAGGGTGGAGGGGGCGTGTCCAAAACGCTGTCCACTCAGAGCGTTGAGAGGGCGGAGACTGAGAAACTTTCCAATCAGTGGCGCCGCTGCCTGCGCTCCGAGGCCCCGAGGGCGGGACGGTTTCGTCCTCCCTGCCACGCGTGCCCCGCCTACCCGGAGCGGCCCGGGAGTCCCTGCCCCTTTCAGCTGCGCCGGCCGTGGGGCCACGGGGAGCTCGCCTTGGAGACCCCAGGAGCAGGCGGGACATGGTGAGTGCGGGGCAGGAGCCGAGCCCGGGGAGGGTCGGAGCGACGGGAACCGGCTGGAACCAGCCTCCGCCAAAGTCTGTCGCCGGGCTTGGCTGAGGGCCGCGCGGGGCCGCGCAGGACGAGCGCCTGGGCCCCGGGGACGCCATCGCAGCGACCGGGCTGGAGGGCTGGGGGCAGTTTGAGGGGACGGAAGGGGCTGCCAGGAGCTGGGGGGTAACTTGGAGGGGGGAGCTGGGCAGGAGGGGGGCTCGCGGGCAGTTTGGGAGGACGGTAGGGGCGGTCAGGGGTCAGGGACCAGTTTGGGGGGACGGCAAGGGACGGTCAGCAGGTTGGGGATGTTACGCGCGTCCGTATGAGACCACCTGAGCAGGCTTAGCCACAAGGCTGTTGACTCACTTGGGTGCAAGTGGGCTGAGTCCGAGAAAGGAGTCAGCAAAGGATGGTGGATTGATTGATTGATTTGTCGGAGTCCCGCTGTGTCGCCAGGCTGGAGTGCAGTGGCGTGATCTCGGCTCACTGCAACCTCCGCCTCTCGGGTTCAAGCGGTTCTCCTGCCTCAGCCTCCCGAGTAGCTGAGGCTACAGGGGTGTGCCACCACGCCCGGCTCATTTTTGTGTGTTTAGTAGAGACAGGGTTTCACCATGTTGGCCAGGATGGTCTCGAGCTCTTGACCTTGTGATCCACCCGCCTCGGCCTTCCAAAGTGCTGGGATGACAGGCGTGAGCCACTGCGCCCGGCAATCATTAGTTCTTACAGGTTTGGGATAGGCGGTGGAGTTAGGCGCAGTTTTTTTTGCGGACAGTGGGTGGGTGTTACAAAGTACATTCTCAAGGGCGGGGACGATGTTTCAAAGTACATTCTCAAGGGCGGGGAGGCATATTACAAAGTACCTTCACAAGGGTGTGGAGGATGGATTGTCACAAGGGCGGGGTACATTCACAAGGGCCAGGAGGATGTGTGGTACAAAGTGCATGCACAAGGGCGGGTGATGTCACCAGGTACATTATCACAAGGACGGGGGATGTCACCAGGTACATTATCACAAGGGCGGGGGGATGTCACGATGGCTTGACCGAGGTGCGGCCAGCTCAGAGGACCTTACAGGGGACAGCTTGGGGGGACAGCAAGGGACGGTCCGGGGGTCGGAGGCAGTTTGGGGGATGACCTCGGCGGTGGGAGTGACCTGCCCTGGGGGTTTTGTTGCGGGGTATCCCTAATACCCTGAAATCTTTATTCGGGCAGCTGGTTTCAGTTAAATATAGTGTCTCCTGTTTGCCTTTTGTTTTCTCCCTAGTGACAATAGGAAAATTTTCAAGTCTGTTTTCTGCCTTCTGGTCCGTCAGAATAACACCTGTTTATTCTGGGGTACAGGCTAAGAATGGCCTAAGGAACTGTCTCAGGAATATTCTCTCTCCCACAATTGTAGAGAAAGGGTGCGCAGTTCCACATCTTATAGCATGATACAGATGGATTAAAATGTTCATAAAAATAGTCGTTTTTCGGCCGGGCGTGGTGGCTCAGGCCTGTAATCCCAGCACTTTGGGAGGCTGAGGTGGGCGGATGACGAGGTCAGGAGATGGAGACCATCCTGGCTAACACGGTGAAACCCTAAAAATACAAAAATACTAAAAATACAAAAAAATAGACAGCTGAGGTGGCGGGCGCCTATAGTCCCAGCTACTGGGGAGGTTGAGGCAGAATGGTGTGAACTCAGGGGGCAGAGCCTGCAGTGAGCTGAGATCGTGCCACTGCACTCCAGCCTAGGCAACAGAGCGAGCCTCTGTCTCAAAAAAAAAAAAAAAAGGAGTTTTTCAAATGCTAAAGCAATCAGACAAAAAATAATAGTAGTTATTCTTCCATACAAGGTGCAGAGTTTGCGACAGCGTGTGATCCTGTTCCATTTGAGCTCATCTAGACATGAGATTAATGCAAATTCTGCAAAAACCTGTAAAACTGAGGCGTGTTCCATTCTGGTTAATTTCCAGTTTGTCACCAATAGTATTGCTTCACTGATCCATCATCTGTTTGCTGACTGGGAAAAGCAGTTTCTGGCCTTGTAAAGTCATAAAGACTGCCTGGGAACTCCCTTCCCCTACTTACACGTGGAGTGAAAGCAGTGATTCTGCTGCATTCTCACTCTGCGGGATGGGGGTCCTCGTGGCATTTGAAGTGTAGCACCTGGAGCAGGGAGGTGAGCCCGGAGACCCATGACTCCAGCTAAGCCCACTGTTGAGCCTGCACCGGAGGCCGCTGAGGGTGCAGCCGGGTCTGGCCGGGCAGCCTCCCCGTGCTCAGACCTCCTGCCTCGTGGAACAGCCACAGCAGGAACTGTTCATGCTGATTGAGGCTGCTGAGCATCGGAATGACGATTATCCGGGAGATGTGCTTGTGGGCGATTTAGCCTTTCTGAGGTTGCACCTGTGGTTGTCTAGGGGCAGTTTCTACGCAGCTGGTTTAATTTATGCATTAAGGGTTTTGTTTTATTTTTGAGACTGTGTCTCCCCGGCTGGAGTGCAATGGCCTGATCTCACACATTGTAACCTCCGCCTCCCCGGTTCAAGCAATTTTTCTACCCCAGCCTCCAGAGTAGCTGGGATTACAGGCACCTGCCACCATGACTGGCTAATTTTTATATTTTTAGTAGAGACAGGGTTCCACCATGTTGACCAGGCTGGTCTCAAACTCGTGACCTTAAATGATTCGCCCTCCTCCACGTCCCAAAGTGCTGGGATTTCAGGCGTGAGCCACTGCACCCGGCCTGGATTAAGTTTTCCTATAAACACCAGTGGCTTTACTGGCCACATAAATAGGCCTTCAGCATCTCTTCAACACCTGTGTGCTTCTAGCAGCACTCATCACTGTGCTGCCCCCAGGGTAACCACTGTTCTGATTGATTTTTTTCATTCTCTCTACCTTTACCATTTATTATTTATCGTCATACAGAGTTTTAATTTTGCCTCCTTTGAAAAAATTTTTTTTTTCCCCCAGGCAGGGTCTTACTCTGTCACCCAGGCTGGAGTGCAGTGGCGTGAGCACAGCTCACCACCAATGGTGCATGCATGCCACTATTCCTGGCGAATATTTTTTTGTAGACGAGGGTCTCGCTGTTGCCCCAAGCTAGTCTTGAACTGTTTGACTCAAGCGATCTGCCCTCCTCGGCCTCCCGGAGTGCTGGGATTACAAGTATGAGTCACCGCACCCGGCCTGAAATTTCAATAAGTGACTGTTATCGTAAGTGGCTGTTACCATTAGTGCACCTTGAAAGGCTTTTCTGTGGTGTTTTTCCTTTGCACACATGCTGGTGTCTGAGACAGTGCGTGACCCAGTTAGTTCAGTCATTCCAGCATTTGTCAGGCTTGGGTATGTTGGTTTACTTTATGTACTTATTTATTTTTAGAGACAAGGTCTTATTCTGTTGCCCAAGCTGGAGCGCAGTGGTATGATCATGGCTCACTGCAGTCTTTAAGTAATCCTCTTGCCTCAGCTTTCCAAGTAGCTGAGACCACAGGTGTGTACCATCACACCCAGCCAAAGTTTTTTTTGTTTGTTTTGAGACGGAGTCTTGCTCTGTTACCCAGGCTGGAGTGCAATGGCACGATCTCAGCTCACTGCAACCTCTGCCTCCCGGGTTCAAGCAATCCTCCTACCTCAGCCTCCCGGATAGCTGTGGTTACAGGCATGTGTCACCAAGCCTGGCTAATTTTTATAGTTTTAGTAGACACAGTTTCATAATGTTGGCCAGGTTGGTCTCAAACTCTTGGCCTCAAGTAATCTACTTGCCTCAGCCTCCCAAAGTGTTGGGATTACAGGCGTGAGCCACTGCACCTGGCCTTCCTTGTAGCTTACTAATGTCTGTGTGTGGGCATCTATGCACACTTGCTGTACCTGGACATTGTAAGAACACTAACTTCTGAATGGGTTCTGCGTTTGTCATTCACAGTGAAATGTGCATTATGCTGATGATTGAACTTGCAGTTGATGTGGACATTCCTTATTCTCCCATAGATAGCATCTCTCCTTGCCCAGGTGTTAAACTGTCACTCGTTTCCAGCATTGTAACAATGCTTGCGCTGTCATATATTCCTGCACCATAAACACAGCTTCCCATCTTTTTCTGTCGGTCGATTTGTCCATCCTGCCGATACCATCTTCCTAATTACTTTTTTTTTTTTGAGACGGAGTCTCACTCTGTTGCCTGGGCTGGAGTGCAATGGCGCGATCTTGGCTCACTGCAACCTCTGTCTCCTGGGTTCAAGCGATTCTTCTGCCTCAGCCTCCCGAGTAGCTGAGATTACAAGCACGTGCCACCACACCCAGTTAATTTTTAAATTTTTGGTAGAGATGGAGTTTCATCATGTTGACCAGGCTGGTCTGGAACTCTTGACTTCAGGTGATCCGCCCCCTCAGCCTCCCAAAGTATTCGCATTATAGACATGAGCCACCGCCCCGGCCCTCTCCCACTTAGGATTGTGATTTTAAGTGCCTCGATGTGTTTTAGAATTGCCCCTCTACCTTGCTCTGCAGGAAACCTGGTGGTTCTTAAGACATTTGCCTTTCATTTCAGTTCTTAGAAGTAGTTTTTCATAAATGCAAAAACAAGGAAAAACAAAAAAAAAAGAGGCTGGTTTTGGATTTAATGGAATTTTATTCAAACCCCAGATCAGTCTGAGAGATCTGTTGATGTGGCATTGTTCCTTCCTGAGTCCGTGTGCCATCTCTCATTTCACTGTCCTTTGATGTCATTCAGTAGTGTTTTATAATTGTTCCATGATGATTATTTTATATCCTTCATTAGATATAAAATCCCTCTCTTGTCCAGGCTGGAGTGCAGTGATGCAGTCATGGCTCACTGCAGCCTCAAAATCCTGTGCTCAAGCGATCCTCAACCTCTGCCTCCTGAGTAGGTGGGACTGCAGATTCATGCCACCACACCCAGCTAATTTGGCCAGGCACGGTGGCTCACGCCTGTAACCCCAGCATTTTGGGAGGCTGAGGCGGGTGAATCATGAGGTCAGGAGTTCCAGACCAGCCTGGCCAAGATGGTGAAACCCCATCTCTACTAAAAATACAAAAATTAGCCAGGCGTGGTGACGCATGCCTGTAGTCTCAGCTACTTGGGAGGCTGAGGCAGGAGAATCGCTTGAACCTGGGAGGCAGAGGTGGCAGTGAGCCAAGATCATGCCACTGCAGTCCAGCCTGGGCGACAAGAGCAAAATTCCGTCTTTTTTTTTTGAGACGGAGTCTCACTCGGTCACTGGGGCCTCCCAAAGTGCTGGGATTACAGGCTTGAGCCACCGCGCCCGGCCAAAACTCCGTCTTAAAAAAACAAACAAAAACCATTGTAGAGCTGGAGTCTTGCTATGTTGCCCAGGCTGGTCTCAAACTCCTAGGCTCAAGTGATCCTCCCGCCTCAGCCTCCTGAAGTGCTGGGATGAAAGGCATGAGCCATCGTGCCCAGCCCTGAGTGTGAAATTTAAAAGGTTAACAATGCCCACACAGTGTATCTTATTAAGGACAAGCAGGCCCCGAAAGCGCTTTGGAGCATTGAAGACAGAGCAAGAAAGGTATGCCAGTGAGGCTCAGATCAAATATTTTAGCAATGTTGATTATTCTGTTGTCACCATGGAGTTGATTGCGCAGCTTTGCCGGTCTACCCATATGCAACAAGAAGCCCCTTTGCCGAAACCGCCCCCTCCCTGGCTGGCCAGTAAACAGTCCAAAGCCACACAGTCGTCTGCTGCATGGCTACCAGGGAGTGTCGTCCTGCCTGTGAAGCTTCCAGACAGTCGCTGTCTGCTGTGTGTGGTTAGAGTGGTTTGAACATCCGTGTTGGGTGTGCACAAGACTGTCCTCAGGGGAAGGGCCAGAGGGCCCAGGTTTGCCTCGGTGCTTTAAGTATCATTTCCATTTCAGGAAGGAGGTTCTGCGGACCCGTGAATCTCACCACCGGAGGCATCAGGGCAGCTCGGGGCAGAGAGGCACAGGGCCTGTGGGAGCCTCCACATGGGAGGACAGTGTCCTGCTCCAGATCCCCATGGCCAGTTCACCGCCACCGGGACTGGTGTGAGATTCGCTGAGGCTGGAGTGGAGGCTTCGAAAGCCCCTCCAGAGAAGGCGTCCAGGCGGGGGAGGCGGAGGGCGCCATCCAGGCGGGGGGCGCAGTGGAATCCCATCATCACTGCATTTTGCACACAATCTAGACCTTGTTGTCCCACAAGTAGGCTGATTTGTGATTGCACAGATGGGTCAGAGTAAAACCTGTAAGTGAGGAACACGTTCTCTCCAAAACCCAGATAGACCTAAAAAGTGTTAGGCTTGCTCTGGTCCTGGGTGTTGACAAATGAGGTATGGTTCTTCCCTAGGCTGCTGCTTCAGATAACGACCAGAAATATGAACAAACTGGTGGGGACTTGAGTCTAATGGGATGCAGCAGCTCGCCCCACCTGGAAAGTTCTGCAGCAGGCCCACGAGCTTGTCCCCGTGCCTGGCTCTCCTGAGAGCTCAAATTAAATCTCTAAAATCTAAAACTGTCTCATCCCCAAGGCCAGCTACCCTCTTCCACTTCATAATGTCATAGGAATTATTTTTCACCTATCCTACACTTCAAAGAGCTGCGGCATTTTCATTATTTCACAGAGATATGCAATCTTTTCATTGGTTCGTTTGACGGTCCTTCTGCTAATACTGTATTGGTAAGACTGACAGCTCTAAAATCCTTGCCCTGTGTTAGGTAAGCCTTCACCCTGTTCTTCAGAAAGTTTTGGCTATTTTTAGACTTTTTTTCTCAGGTTTGGAAAGTAGTTTTGTTAAGTCCTAAAAAGTCTCATTAAGAGAGGATCTCACTCTGCTGCCCAGGCTGGAGTACAGTGGTGTGATCACAGCTCACTGCAACCTCCTGGGCTCATGTGGTCCTGCTGCGTCAGCCTCCCTAGTAGGTAGGACTGCAGGCACATGCCATCATGCCTGGCTGATTTTAAAAATAATAATAAAAAAAACTGTAGACTGTCTCATGTTGCCCAGGGTGGTCTCAAATTCCTGGCCTCAAGCAGTCTTCCTGCCTCGGCCTCCCAAAATGTGGGGATTGTGGGCATGAACCACCGTCCAGGGCCCTGAGTGAGGTTTCTTTCTCCATTGGAATCTTTCACTAGCCTTAAGTACTTATTTAACTTTAGATTTTCCCATAGTATATATCAGCTTTTAAAAATTAATTTTCCAGCCAGGCGCGGTGGCTCAAGCCTGTAATCCCAGCACTTTGGGAGGCCGAGATGGGCGGATCACGAGGTCAGGAGATCGAGACCATCCTGGCTAACACGGTGAAACCCCGTCTCTACTAAAAAATACAAAAAACTAGCCGGGCGAGGTGGCGGGCGCCTGTAGTCCCAGCTACTCGGGAGGCTGAGACAGGAGAATGGCGTGAACCCGGGAGGCAGAGCTTGCAGTGAGCTGAGATCCGGCCACTGCACTCCAGCCTGGGCAACAGAGCGAGACTCCGTCTCAAAAAAAAAAAAAAAAAATTAATTTTCCAACTATTATTAAGTAGAAACAGAATGCAATTTCTTGGAATCTTGGTCAAAATCTTTTTCTAGGATTATCTCTTTGTTCTGTTGGGGTTTTATGTGCATAATTCTTAGAAATTTGCGTAAAGACAAGTTTATGATTTATAATTCTTGTATATTTTCTGGTGGTGCTGGAACTAGTATAACGTTGACTAGAGGTGAGGTCACAGGCATCTTCATTTTGTGTATCACGTTTTTGGGAAGACAGTGAACTTCACATTCTTTACATGTTTTTTAAAAACCAGCTTTACTGACATATGTACAGTCATTTAACGTGTACATTTCTTTTTTTTTCGTTTTGAGAGGGAGTCTTGCTCTGCTGCCCAGGCTGGAGTGCAGTGGCGTGATCTCAGCTCACTGCTCACTGCAAACTCCGCCTCCCCAGTAGCTGGGACTACAGGCGCCCGCCACCACTCCCAGCTAATTTTTTGTATTTTTAGTAGAAACGGGGTTTCACCATGTTAGCCAGGATGGTCTCGATCTCCTAATCTCGTAATCCGCCCGCCTCAGCCTCCCAAAGTACTGGGATTACAGGCGTGAACCACCGCACCTGGCCTATAATTTCTTTTTTTTTTTTTTTGAGACAGAGTCTTGCTCGTCGCCCAGGCTGGAGTGCAGTGGCACAATCTCAGCTCACTGCAAGCTCTGCCTCCTGGGTTCACGCCATTCTCCTGCCTCAGCCTCCCCAGTAGCTGGGACTACAGGTGCCCACCACCACGCCCGGCTAATTTTTTGTATTTTTAGTAGAGACGGGGTTTCACCACGTTAGCCAGGATGGTCTCTATCTCCTGACCTTGTGATCCGCCCGTCTCGGTCTCCCAAAGTGCTGGGATTACAGGCATGAGCCACCGCACCCGGCTTAATTTCATTTTTTATAGCAATTTAGGCTCACAACAAAATTGAGCAGAAAGAACATAGAGTGCTTATGTATCTCCTGCCCCATCCTATGCACAGCCTCCCCCACTGTGCACACCCCACACCAGCGTGCTGCGTTTGTTACAACTGATGAGCCTCACTGGCATATCATTTCCACCCGAGTCCGTAGCTTACACTGGGGTCTGCTTTTGGTGTTGTACGTTGTATGAATGTCTACAAACATGCCAGGACATGTATCCACCACTGCCGTGTCATTCAGAGTAGTTCCACTGTCCTAAAAGGCCTCTGTGCTCTGCCTATTCATTCTTCACTCCTGTGCTAACTCTGACAACCACTGATCTTTCTACTGTCTCCATAGTTTTGCATTTTCCAAAATGTCACGTAGGTAGGAATCACACTGTAGATGCCTTTTCAGTCCGGCTTCTTTCACATAATGCTGTGCATTTTAAGATTCTCTGTCTCTTTTCATGACTTGATAGCTCATCTCTTTTAATGCTGAATAACATTCCACTATCTGGATGTACCATTTATTAATCCCCTCATCTTCTGGAGGATGTCTTGGTTATTCCATGTTTTGACAATTATGAATAAAGCTGCTGTAAATGTCTGTGTACAGGCTTCTGTGTAGTCATAAGCTCTCAGCTCCTTTGAGTAAATGTCAAGGACTGCAATTGCTAGAACAGATGGTTAAAGTACGTTTACTTTTAAGAAAACACCAGGCTGGGTGCGGTGGCTCACGCCTGTAATCCCAGCACTTTGGGAGGCCGAGGCGGGCAGATCACCTGAGGTTGGTAGTTCGAGACCAACCTGACCAACATGGAGAAACCCCGTCTCTACTAAAAAACAAAAAAAACAAAATTAGCCAGGTGTGGTGGCGCATGCCTGTAATCCCAGGTACTCCGGAGGCCGAGGCAGGAGAATCGCTTAAACCGGCGGAGGTTGTGTTGAGCCGAGATCATGCCATTGCACTCCAGCCTGGGTAATAAGAGTGAAATTCCATCTCAAAAGAGAACAACAAAAAAAGAAAACACCAAACACTTTTCCAAAATGGCTGTACAAATTTGCATTCCCACCAGCAATTAATTAGAATTCCTGTTGCTCCACATCCTGGCCGGCATTTGGTGGTGTCAGTGTTCTGGATTTTGACATTCTGATAGGTGTGTCGTAGTATCTTGGTTTATTTTTTATTTTATTTTTTTTTTGAGATGAAGTCTCACTCTGTCGCCCAGGCTGGAGTGCAGTAGCACGATCGCGGCTCACTGCAAGCTCTGCCTCCCGGGTTCACACCATTCTCCTGCCTCAGCCTCCCGAGCAGCTGGGACTACAGGCGCCCGCCACCACACCTGGCTGATTTTTTGTATTTTTAGTAGAGACGGGGTTTCACCACGTTAGCCAGGATGGTCTCTATCTCCTGACCTTGTGATCCGCCCGTCTCGGTCTCCCAAAGTGCTGGGATTACAGGCATGAGCCACCGCACCCGGCTTAATTTCATTTTTTATAGCAATTTAGGCTCACAACAAAATTGAGCAGAAAGAACATAGAGTGCTTATGTATCTCCTGCCCCATCCTATGCACAGCCTCCCCCACTGTGCACACCCCACACCAGCGTGCTGCGTTTGTTACAACTGATGAGCCTCACTGGCATATCATTTCCACCCGAGTCCGTAGCTTACACTGGGGTCTGCTTTTGGTGTTGTACGTTGTATGAATGTCTACAAACATGCCAGGACATGTATCCACCACTGCCGTGTCATTCAGAGTAGTTCCACTGTCCTAAAAGGCCTCTGTGCTCTGCCTATTCATTCTTCACTCCTGTGCTAACTCTGACAACCACTGATCTTTCTACTGTCTCCATAGTTTTGCATTTTCCAAAATGTCACGTAGGTAGGAATCACACTGTAGATGCCTTTTCAGTCCGGCTTCTTTCACATAATGCTGTGCATTTTAAGATTCTCTGTCTCTTTTCATGACTTGATAGCTCATCTCTTTTTAATGCTGAATAACATTCCACTATCTGGATGTACCATTTATTAATCCCCTCATCTTCTGGAGGATGTCTTGGTTATTTCCATGTTTTGACAATTATGAATAAAGCTGCTGTAAATGTCTGTGTACAGGCTTCTGTGTAGTCATAAGCTCTCAGCTCCTTTGAGTAATGTCAAGGACTGCAATTGCTAGAACAGATGGTTAAAGTACGTTTACTTTTAAGAAAACACCAGGCTGGGTGCGGTGGCTCACGCCTGTAATCCCAGCACTTTGGGAGGCCGAGGCGGGCAGATCACCTGAGGTTGGTAGTTCGAGACCAACCTGACCAACATGGAGAAACCCCGTCTCTACTAAAAAACAAAAAAAACAAAATTAGCCAGGTGTGGTGGCGCATGCCTGTAATCCCAGGTACTCCGGAGGCCGAGGCAGGAGAATCGCTTAAACCGGCGGAGGTTGTGTTGAGCCGAGATCATGCCATTGCACTCCAGCCTGGGTAATAAGAGTGAAATTCCATCTCAAAAGAGAACAACAAAAAAAGAAAACACCAAACACTTTTCCAAAATGGCTGTACAAATTTGCATTCCCACCAGCAATTAATTAGAATTCCTGTTTCTCCACATCCTGGCCGGCATTTGGTGGTGTCAGTGTTCTGGATTTTGACATTCTGATAGGTGTGTCGTAGTATCTTGGTTTATTTTTTATTTTATTTTTTTTTTGAGATGAAGTCTCACTCTGTCGCCCAGGCTGGAGTGCAGTAGCACGATCGCGGCTCACTGCAAGCTCTGCCTCCCGGGTTCACACCATTCTCCTGCCTCAGCCTCCCGAGCAGCTGGGACTACAGGCGCCCGCCACCACACCTGGCTGATTTTTTGTATTTTTAGTAGAGACGGGGTTTCACCATGTTAGCCAGGATGGTCTCGATCTCCTGACCTCATGATCTGCCCGCCGCGGCCTCCCAAAGTGCTGGGATTACAGGTGTGAGCCACTGCGCCCAGCCGGTATCTTGTTTTAATTTGCATTTCTGTGATGACATGGTGTGGAGCATTTTTTTATATACATATCTGCCATCTATATAGCGTCACAGATGAGTTGTCTTAAGGTCTTTAGCCTCCACACCTGGCTAATTTTTTCTTAATTTTAGAAATGGGGTCTCCCTATGTTGCCCAGGGAGGTCTGAAACTCCTGAGCTCAAGCAGTCCTCCCACCTTAGCCTCCCAATGTGCTGGAATTACAGGCATGTGCCACCACATCTGGCCCATTTGTACATTCTTTACTCTATAACTCTCCTGATGACTATGGCTCTCCAGAAAGCCTTGAAGATGAACAGTGTGAGTCCTCCAACTTTAAGCTTCCCCTTCAATACTGTGTTGGTAATTTGGGTCTTTTACCTCTCCATATCAACTTTAGAAGCAGTTTGTCAATATCCATCAAATAACTTGCTGGGATTTTGATTGGGATTGTGTTGAATCTGTAGATCAAGTTGGGAAGAACCGAAGTCTTGACAATATTGAGTCTTCTATCCACGGACAGGGAATAACTATTTACTTAGTTATTTGATTTCTTCTGCCAGAGTTTTATAATTTTCCTAAGATAGATCTTGTATACATTTTGTTAGATTTATACCTAAATATTTTATTTTAGGGCAATGCTGCTGTAATTCCACTGTTGTCTAAGAGCATATGATGTATGATATTCTTTTAAAAGTGTTAAGGTGTTTTATGCCCCAAAATACAGTCTAGGTTGAGGAATGTTCTGTGTGAGCTTGACAAGAACGTGCTTTCTGCTATTGTTGAAGTTGTCTACAGACATTCATTATTGGGGGTGCTGTTGAATTCAACTCTGTCCTTACTAATGTTCCGCCTGGTTCATCTATTTCTAATAGATGTTTAAGTCTTCAGCTATGATGGTGGATTCATCTATTTTTTCCTCACAGTTCTAGCAGTTTCTACCTCCTCTGCCTGAAATTAATATATGTGCTCCAGCTTCCTTTTGAATAGTGTTAGCATGATGTATCTTTCTCCATCCCCTTACTTTTAATCTATCTTTAAAGTGGGTTTCTTATAAATCAGGGGTCCCCAGCCCCCAGGCCATGGACCAGTACTGGGCCGCACAGGAGGAGGTGAGTGGCGGGCCAGCAAACAAAACTGAGTTCCATCTCCCGTCGGATCAGCAGCCGCATTAGACTCACATAGGAGCCTGAACCACGCTGTGAACTGCGCATGAGAGCCATCTGGGTTGCGTGCTGCGCATGAGAGCCATCTGGGTTGCGTGCTCCTTATGAGAATCTAGTGCCTGACGATCTGTCACTGTCACCCGTCACTCCCAGATGAGACTTTCCAGTCACAGGAAAACAAGCTCAGGACTCCCACGGAGTCTGCATTGGGGTGGGTATGTAATAATCAAGTGCACAATAAATGCCATGTGCTTGAGCCATCCTGAAAGCATCCAGCCCCCACCCGTCCGTCTGTGGAAAACTGCCTTCCACAGAACCAGGCCGGTGCCAGCGAGGCTGGGGCCGCTATTACAGACAACATAGAGTCGGGTCTAGTTTTTTGGTCCATGCTGACAATCTGTTTGTAATTGTAGTCCATCAACTTTTAAAGGGATTGCTGACATAGTTCAATTAATAGCTGACATATTTGTTACTGTTTTCTATTTGTTGCCCCTGCTCGTTATTCCTTGTTTTGTCTCCCACTCTTTTTCTGCCTTTTTCGGTTTTAATTGCATGTTTTTTTTGTTTTTTGTTTTGTTTTGTTTTGTTTTTGAGACGGAGTCTGGCTCTGTCGCCCAGGCTGGAGTGCAGTGGCCGGATCTCAGCTCACTGCAAGCTCCGCCTCCCGGGTTCACGCCATTCTCCTGCCTCAGCCTCCCGAGTAGCTGGGACTACAGGCGCCCACCACCTCGCCCGGCTAGTTTTTTTTTTTTTTTTTTTTTTTTTAGTAGAGACGGGGTTTCACCGTGTTAGCCAGGATGGTCTCGATCTCCTGACCTTGTGATCCACCCGTCTCGGCCTCCCAAAGTGCTGGGATTACAGGCTTGAGCCACCGCGCCCGGCCAACTCTCCTTGCTTGCATGGTTTCTGAGGAGAAATTTGATGTCATTCTTGTCTGTTGCTCTGTAGGTAGTGTTTTTTCCTCTGGCTTCTTTGGAGATATTTTATCTTTCTTTCTTTCTTTTTTTTTTTTGAGATGGAGTCTCTCTCTGTCGCCCAGGCTGGAGTGCAGTGGCACGATCTCGGCTCACTGCAAGCTCCGCCTCCCGGGTTCACACCATTCTCCTGCCTCAGCCTCTCAAGAAGCTGGGACTACAGGAGCCACCACTTCGTCCGGCTAATTTTTTGTATTTTTAGTAGAGACGGGGGTTTCACCGTGTTAGCCAGGATGGTCTTGATCTCCCAACCTGTGATCCACCCGCCTCGGCCTCCCAAAGTGCTGGGATTCCAGGCATGAGCCACTGCGCCCGGCCTATATTTTATCTTTCAAACAGTGTGAATATCCTATTCCTGGCTAAGGGTTGTAGGGGTTTTTCTGTTTGTTTCATTTATTTTACTTGGTGTTCTCTGAGGTTCCTGGATCTGTGGTCTAGTATCTGACCTGAATTTATGCTGTTATTTTTACTTCAGATATTTCTTGTGTTCTTCTCCTAGTATTCCACTATGCATGTGTTAACACCTTTTGTAATTGTTACACATTTCTTGGATAGTCTGTTTCATCATTGTTCACTCTTTTTTCTTTTCAATAGTTTTTTTTTTTTGAGATGGAGTTTCACTCTTGTTGTCCAGGCTGGAGTGCAATGGCACGATCTCGGCTCACCACAACCCTCGCCTCCTGAGTTCAAGCGATTCTCCTGCCTCAGCCTCCCGAGTAGCTGGGATGACAGGCATGCGCCACCACGCCTGGCTAATTTTGCCTTTTTAGTAGAGACAGGGTTTCTTCACGTTGGTCAGGCTGGTCTCGAACTCCTGACCTCAGGCGATCTGCCTGCCTTGGCCTCCCAAAGTGCTGGGATTCCAGACATGAACCACTGTGCCCGGCCTAGAAGATTTTATTACATGTCTTCAGGCTCAGAGTCTTTCCTCAGCCACACCCAGTCTGCTCAAGAGTCCGTTAAAGTCATTCTCCGTTTCTGTTACAGTGCTTTTCATCTCTCCCATTGCCTTTTCATTCTTAGGATTTCCACTTCTTGGCCTATATTGCCTGTTTTTGCATGTTGTCTACTTTTTCCATTAGCGCCCTTCACCTGTTGATGATACTTGTTTTAAATTCCCAGGCGGATACTTCCAACATCCCTGCCGTATCTGGGGAGCTCTGCTTTGTCCCTTCAAGCTGTGTCTTTCGCCTTTTGTGTTCCTTGTCATTTGTCTCTGGACAGCTAGACACAATGCACTGGGTGAACGGCACTGAAGTAAACAGAGCTTGAGTAGCGCCCTGGTGAGGTGCGGGCAGAGGGCACGGATCCCCTGATCCTTTGATGAGGTCTCAGTCTTTTAGTGAGCCTGTGCCCCGCGACACTGACCTTCACAAGCGCTTCTCAGTTCTTCTCCTCTCCCTTAGGCGGGACAGGATGAATAGAGGAAGCTGATGTGGGATACTTCTCTTTCCACAGGTCACTCAGACTCTGATGAAACCCTCACAGGTAAGGCTCTGGTAACATAGTTTCTCTTAAGGGAAAGGCCTGGTGAGAAACAACAGGAATATCTGGCCTATTTCAAAATCATTATTTTTCTCCTCTAGAAGACTGCCCCCACCCCCACCCCGAGATTCCTCAGACTTGTGCACGCTGTGCCCCCAGGAATTCAGCAGTTACAGCTCAGGGTTTCCCAGCTAAGTAGTGGCTCCCACAGAGGCTTCTGTTCATGGTTGCGTGTTCTGGTGAGTTGTGACTCCCTGTCTCCACCTCTCTGTTCAGTTTGAGGGGGCAGAGCTTGCCCTGTGACATCAGTTCTCTGAAGGATGGAAGAAGAGCTGTTGAGGTTTCGTTTGTTCAGCTTTTTAATTGTTACAGTGGAGTAATAACTTCCAAGCTCCTTACATGCTAGACCAAAAACTAAGTCATTTAACTTTTTTTTTTTTTTTTCTGAGACCGAGTCTCGCTCTGCCGCTCAGGCTGGAGTGCAGTGGCGCAATCTCAGCCCACTGCAAGCTCTGCCTCCTAGGTTCACACCATTCTCCTGCCTCAGCCTCCCGAGTAGAGGTGCTCGCCACCTCGCCCGGCTAATTTTTTCTTGTATTTTTAGTAGAGATGGGGTTTCACCATGTTAGCCAGGATGGTCTCGATCTCCTGACCTCATGATCCACTCGCCCTGGCCTCCCAAAGTGCTGGGATTACAGGCATGAGTCGCTGCATCCAGCCATTTAACTTTTAAAAGGAACTGCCAAACTGTTTTCTTAATTGGTGGTACCATTTTACATTCCCACCAGCAATGTGTGAAGATTCCTGTTTCTCCATATCCTTGCCAAAACTTATTTTCCTTTTTAATTTTTTATTTTACCCATCCTAATGGGAGAGAAGTGGTATTTCCTTTTGTTTTGATTTGCATTTCCTTGATGACTAGTTACAATGTTTATTTTTCTTGGAGAAATGTCTGTTCACATCCTTTCCCCACTTGTTGTTGTTGTTGTTGAGACTGAGTCTTGCTCTGTCTCCCAGGCTGGAGTGTAGTGGTGTGATCTCAGCTCACTGCAACCTCCACCTCCTGGGTTCAAGTGATTCTCCCTCCTCAGCCTCCTGAGTAGCTGGGATTACAGGCACCTGCCCCCACACCCAGGTAATTTTTGTATTTTTAGTACAGATGGGGTTTCACCATATTGGCCAGGCTGGTCTCAAACTGCTGACCTTATGATCCACCCACCTCAGCCTCCTAAAGTGCTGGGATTACAGGTTTGAGCCACCATGCCCAGCCTCTTTCTTCATATATTCTAGATCCAAGTCCTTTATGAGATGTATGTTAAACCAACTTTGCACTTCTTAGATAAATTCCAGCTAGTTGGCTGGGCGCGGTGGCTCATGCCTGTAATCCCAGTACTTTGGGAGGCCAAGGCGGGTGGATCACCTGAGGTCAGTAGTTCAAGACCAGACTGGCCAAATGACAAAACCTCATCTCTACTAAAAATATAAAAATTAGCTGGGCATGGTGGCAAGCACCTGTAATCCCAGCTACTCGGGAGGCTTGAGGCAGGGAGAATCGCTTGAACCCAGGAGGTAGAGGTTGCAGTGAGCCAACATCGTACCACTGCACTCCAGCCTGGGCAACAGAGTGAGACTCTATCTCAAAAAAAAAAAATCCAGCTAGTCATGATGTAGAATTCTTTTCTGTATTACTGAATTTGCTTTGCTAGTATTTTATTGAGGATTTTGGAATCCATAACCAAATAAATATTGGTCTGTAGTTTTATTGTGATGTTTTTATCTGGTTTTGATACCAGGATAATACTCATAAAATGCGTTGGGAATTGCTCCTTTCTTTTGCAACTTTTGTAAAATGTCTTATAAACATTTGGCATTAAATTTCCCTTAAATTTTTGGTAGAATTCAGGGGAGAGGCCCTGAATCGGGCTCAGGCTTTGCATCTTCAGTAGATTTTGATAAATAATTTAGTCTCTTCGTTTCTTTTTTTTTTTTTTGAGACGGAGTCTCGCTGTGTCGCCCAGGCTGGAGTGCAGTGGCGCGATCTCGGCTCACTGCAAGCTCCGCCTCCCGGGTTCCCGCCATTCTCCCGCCTCAGCCTCCGAGTAGCTGGGACTACAGGCGCCCGCCACCGCGCCCGGCTAGTTTTTTGTATTTTTAGTAGAGACGGGGTTTCACCGTGTTAGCCAGGAGGGTCTCGATCTCCTGACCTCGTGATCCGCCCGCCTCGGCCTCCCAAAGTGCTGGGATTACAGGCTTGAGCCACCGCGCCCGGCCTAGTCTCTTCGTTTCTAATAGGTCTATTTGGATTGTCTGTGTCTTTAGTTTCGGTAGTTAAGGTGGTTCTAAGAATGTGTTTATGTTAACTAATGTATTGATGTGTAATTGTTCATACTATTTTTTTTGTTGTTGTTGTTGAGACGGAGTCTTGCTCTGTCGCCCAGGCTGGAGTGCAGTGGCCGGATCTCAGCTCACTGCAAGCTCCGCCTCCCGGTTTACGCCACTCTCCTGCCTCAGCCTCCCGAGTAGCTGGGACTACAGGCGCCCGCCACCTCGCCCGGCTAGTTTTTTGTATTTTTAGTAGAGACGGGGTTTCACTGTGTTCGCCAGGATGGTCTCGATCTCCTGACCTCGTGATCCGCCCGTCTCGGCCTCCCAAAGTGCTGGGATTACAGGCTTGAGCCACCGCGCCCGGCCGTTCATACTATTTTTATCATCCTTTTTATTCGTTTAAGGTTGGTAGTAATTGTTCACTCATTTCTGGTTCTAATAAGTGAGTCTCTTTTTTCTTGTCAATCTAAGCTAAATCAGTTTTGCTTGATCTTTTCAAACAACTAGCTTTGGTTTCACTATTTTTCTCTATTGTTTCACTGTTCTCTATTTCATTGATTTGGCTGTGATATTTATTATTTCCTTCCTCCTAGTTGCTTAGGGTTAGTTTTATTTTGCTATTGTCTTGAGGTGGACAAGGTTAGGTTGTTGATTTGCAGTCTTTAGGATAGATATTTATAGCTATTAACTTCCTTTATATAAGTTTTGGTATGTCTTTATTTTCCATCCGTCTCAAAGTATTTCCCCTTTGATTTCTCCTTGATCCATTAGTTATGGAAGAGTGTGTAAATATCCACATATTAGTGAATTTGCCCAATTTTCTGTATAAGTTTCCAATTTCATTTGTCATTCCATGGTGGTCAGAGAACATACTTATTTCTTTTTTTTTTTTTTTGTATTTTTAGTAGAGACAGGGTTTCACCGTGTTAGCCAGGATGGTCTTGATCTCCTGACCTCGTGATCCGCCCGTCTCGGCCTCCCAAAGTGCTGGGATTACAGGCTTGAGCCACCGCGCCCGGCCGAACATACTTATTTCTCGGGTTGTTTTGTTATTTTTTTGAAAACTGACTCTTGCTCTGTCAGTGCTGTGATCAGAGCTCACTGCAACTTCTGTCTCCTGGGTTCAAGCAATTCTCATGTCTCAGCCTCCCAAGTAGCTGGGACTACATGTGTGTGCCACCATACCCAGTTAATTTTTGCATTTTTAGTCGAGACAGGGTCTCACTATGTTGCCCAGGCTGGTCTCGAACACCTGAGCTCCAGCAATCCATCTGCCTTGGTCTCCCAAAATGCTGGGATTACAGGTGTGAGTCACCAAGCCCAGCCAATACCTTGTATTTCTATTGTTTAAAATTTGTTGGCCAGGTGGGGTGGCTCACGCCTGTACTCCTAGCACTTTGGGAGGCTGAGGCAGGTGGATCACAAGGTCAGGAGATTGAGACCATCCTGGCTAACACGGTAAAACCCTGTCTCTACTGAAAATACAAAAAATTAGCCAGGCATGGTGGCGGGTGTCTGTAGTCCCAGCTACTCGGGAGGCTGAGGCAGGAGAATGATGTGAATCCGGGAGGCGGAGCTTGCAGTGAGCCGAGATCTGGCCACTGCACTCCAGCCTGGGCGACAGAGCAAGACTCCATCCCCCCAAAAAAAAAAAAAATTGTTGAGGTTTCTTCTATGGCCTAGCAAAGCGTCTCTTTTACAGCACATTCTTCCTGCACTTGAAAAGAATGCATGTTTTGCTATTGTTGGGTTGAGTGTTCTGCAGGTATCTGTTATGTCTAAATGACTTACAGTGTTCAATTATTTTATTTCCCTGTATTCCACCTAGATGTTCTATCATTAAAAAGTGGGGTAATAGATGATGCTGTGTTCAACTAAAAAAAAAAAAAAGAGTGGGGTATTTATGTTCCACCAACTGTTATGTTTAACTATCCTTTTTTTTTTTTTTTTTTGGAGACACAGTCTCACTCTCTTGCCAGGCTGGAGTGCAGTGGTGCGGTCTTGGCTCACTGAAACCTACGCTTCCCAGGTTCAAGTGATTCTCCTGTCTCAGCTTCCTGAGTAGCTGAGACTACAGGTGTGCATCACCACGCCCAGCTAATTTTTGTATTTTTAGTAGAGATGGGGTTTTACCACATTGGCCAGGATGGTCTGGATGTCTTGACGTCGTGATCTGCCGGCCTTGTCCTCCCAGAGTGCTGGGATTACAGATGTGAGCCACCGTGCCCAGCCTATTTTTGCCATTTTTTTGCATCATGTATTTTGGTGCTCTGTTTTAGGTGCACATATAATTATAACTTTACAGGGTGGGTTGAACCTTTTGTCATTATACAACTTCCTTATTTACTAACACTTTTTATTTTAATGTTATGTCTGATATTAATATAGCTATTTGCACAGTATCTTTTGCTATCTTTTTTAGACGGAGTCTTTGCTCTGACACCCAGGCTGGAGTGCACTGGCGCAATCTGGGCTCACTGCAACCTCCACCTCCTGGGTTCAAGAGATTCTCCTGCCTCAGCCTCCCGAGTAGCTGGGATTACAGGCATAAGCCACCACACCTAGCTAGTTTTTGTATTTTTAGTAGAGACAGAGTTTCACTATGTTGGCTAGACTGGTTTCAAACTCCTGACCTCCAGTGATCTGCCCACCTTGGCCTCCCAAACTGCTGGGATTATAGGCGTGAGCCACCGCACCCAGCCCCATCCTTTTCTTTCAATCTGTTTGTATCTTTGGATCAAAAGTGTGTTTTTTTTTTGTTTTTTTTTTTTTTTTTTTGAGACGGAGTCTCGCTCTGCCGCCCAGGCTGGAGTGCAGTGGCACAATCTTGGCTCACTACAAGCTCCACCTCCCAGGTTCACACCATTCTCCTGCCTCAGCCTCCCGAGTAGCTGGGACTACAGGCGCCCACCACCACGCCTGGCTAATTTTTTTGTATTTTTAGTAGAGACGGGGTTTCACCGTGTTAGCCAGGATGGTCTCGATCTCCTGACCTCGTGATCCGCCCGCCTTGACCTCCCAAAGTGCTGGGATTACAGGCGTGAGCCACCGTGCCCGGCTAGTGTGTATCTTATACAGTGTATATAGTTGGACTATGTTTGTTATCCATTCTGACAACCTCTGCCATTTAATTGGGTTCTATAATTCATTCCCATTTAGTGTTATTACTGAGTTAGACATTCTTATGTTTGCCATCTTACTTTTTGTTTTCTGTGGGTTTTATGCCTTTCTTGTTGCTATACTCCTTTACTACTTTGTTTTTTTGTTTGTTTTGTTTTGTTTTTTGGAGATGGAGTTTTACTCTGTCTCCCAGGCTGGAATGCAATGGTGCGATCTCAGCTCACTGCAACCTCCACCTCCTGGGTTCACGTGATTCTCCTGCCTCAGCCTCCTGAGTAGCTGAGATTACAGGTGCCCACCACCACACCCAGCTAATTTTGTATTTTTAGCAGAGACGGGGGTTTCTCCATGTTGGTCAGGCCAGTCTCAAACTCCGTACCTCAGGTGATCCACTCACCTCAGCCTCCCAAAGTGCTGGGATTACAGGAGTAAGTCACCATGCCCGACCACTACTTTCATTTTCATTAAGTGTTTTCTAATGAAATCTTTCAGTTGTTTAACTTTTTACTATTTGTTGGTTTCTTTAGGGGTCACTGTATTATACACGTGGGGCTTATCAGATGAGCTGCAGGTTTATATTAATTGCTTGATTCCAGTGAGATACAGAAATGCTGCACCTGTGTAGCTCTCTTCCTTCCTGCCCCCCAACTTTTATGGCATTATTAATACATACTACATCCATGAATATTATACACCAAAACAGTGCATTTTATTTTTTTTTATTTTTATTTTTTTTTTTTTGAGACGGAGTCTTGCTCTGTCGCCCGGGCTGGAGTGCAGTGGCCGGATCTCAGCTCACTGCAAGCTCCGCCTCCCGGGTTACGCCATTCTCCTGCCTCAGCCTCCCGAGTAGCTGGGACTACAGGCGCCCGCCACCTCGCCCGGCTAGTTTTTTGTATTTTTAGTAGAGACGGGGTTTCACAGTGTTAGCCAGGATGGTCTTGATCTCCTGACCTCGTGATCCGCCCGTCTCGGCTCCCAAAGTGCTGGGATTACAGGCTTGAGCCACCGCGCCCGGCCAACAGTGCATTTTAATTAGCACGTTAATCGATAGTCATGTCCCTTGCCGCCTTTGCTCCCTCTCACTCACCTCCTTTGTGCTGTTATTGGCAAATAGGTAAGTATTCTTATGTGTTATACAGTAACAGTCCTTTACAAACATTTATACAGTTGCTTTTAAAATAATTTAAGAAAATAAAGGGGAAAAAACTGATAGTGTGGCCCAGGGCTCCATGCAGACAAAAACAGGAATCCTTACCTTACATTGTTAGAAGCTCTCTGGCTGGCCTCAGGCCCGTCTATACAAAGATCCCCTTACCGGGCAGTGGATTCCAAGGACTTACAGTTTTCTCCAGTAGCCGATCGAAGGCTGATCCGAAAGACCTATGAAATGTGCATCGTTTGGACAACTGAGGCCTGCTGCGTAATGCAGCGTTTCCAATGGAAGAGTTACTTCATTTGCATAGCATCATCTCTCCAGACCCTGCTGGTAGAGGAAGATAAGAACAGTCAAAGGTAGAGATAAGTTCAGACTGATAGTGGTGCTATTAAGTTTATTAGGAAGTGATTGTGAGTAAGTAAAAGATCTAACATTCACGTCACAGAGGAGGTGTTGGGACACCACAGAATCTCGTTTGAATTTATGAATTGAGTCCAGTTCCCAGTACTTTCAGTGTCACCCATCCTCCTGCACACCTATGTGGTTTTTCTTAGGACTCGGTGGTCTTTGAGGATGTGGCTGTGGACTTCACCCTGGAGGAGTGGGCTTTGCTGGATTCTGCTCAGAGGAACCTCTACAGAGAGGTGATGCTGGAGACCTTCCGGAACCTGGCCTCAGTAGGTAAGGATGACATCATTCCTTCACTTGGTTTTTAATGAACTCATTTCTTTCTCATCAATTCTATTCCAAGATTTGAAATGTGGGAAAGGACTAAGGTACACATGTTCACAGCCACCAGGGACCTAGAATCTAATCATTATTCTCTAACAGTGAAAACGTGTGTGAAACAGATGTTATTTCTGTCTTGGTTTAAAGGACTTGAAGTTCCTTTGGTGTAATTAGTATGGGTATAGATTTCATTGGTCATTTAGGATCACAGAGTGTGGTTCCTTGTTTGATACCTGTGACTTACTGTGTTTGTGAAATACCTAACATTTTGACCCCTGATGTCTGTTACTGATGAAGTCCTCAAAATGCTAAACTTCTCAGTGTCTTCCTTTGCTTAATACATATCTCATTCCTTATGAGATTTGTTCACTTTTTTGTTTCAGATAATAAGACTCAATTTAAAGCCAATGGGTCAGTTTCTCAGCAGGATATGTACGGGGAAGAAAAATCTAAGGAACAGACAATACCAAACTTCACAAGAAACAATTCCTGTGCCTACACTTTAGAAAAAACTTGTGAAGGCTATGGCACTGAAGATCACCACAAAAATCTGAGGTGAGATGCACTCACAAGAGAAATAAGTCGTCCAGAAGAAAATCTTTGTATGCAATTAAATATATATATAAGTATTGCTCCAAATATAAGCATTCCTCCAAATTTTTTTTTTTTTTTTTTTTTTTTTGAGATGGAGTCTTGCTGTGTCTCCCAGACTGGAGTGCAGTGGCACAATCTCGGCTCACTGCAAGCACCACCTCCCAGGTTCACGCCATTCTCCTGCCTCAGCCTCCAGAGTAGCTGGGACTACAGGCGCCCGCCACCACGCCCAGCTAATTTTTTGTATTTTTAGTAGAGACGGAGTTTCACTGTGTTAGCCAGGATGGTCTCGATTTCCTGACCTCGTGATCCACCCGCCTCAGCCTCCCAAAGTGCTGGGATTACAGGTGTGAGCCACCGCGCCCAGCCTGCATTGCTCCAAATTTTAACCAAAAAAAAGTGTGTATTTGATTTAGACATTGAGAATTTTTAACTCAATTGCTAGAAATAATGACGGGGGCCGGGCGCGGTGGCTCACGCCTGTAATCCCAGCACTTTGGGAGGCCAAGGCAGGCAGATCATGAGGTGAGGAGATCAAGACCATCCTGGCTAACACGGTGAAACCCCGTCTCTACTAAAAATACTAAAAAAAATTAGCTGGGCGTGGTGGCAGGCGCCTGTAGTCCCAGCTGCTCGGGAGGCTGAGGCAGGAGAATGGCCTGAACCCGGGAGGCAGAGCTTACAGTGAGCTGAGATTGTGCCACTGCACTCCAGCCTAGGCAACAGAGCAAGACTCCGTCTCAAAAAAAAAAAGACATGGCCGGGCGCGGTGGCTCAAGCCTGTAATCCCAGCACTTTGGGAGGCCGAGACAGGCGGATCACAAGGTCAGGAGATCGAGACCATCCTGGCTAGCATGGTGAAACCCCGTCTCTACTAAAAATACAAAAAACTAGCCGGGCGAGGTGGCGGGCGCCTGTAGTCCCAGCTACTTGGGAGGCTGAGGCAGGAGAATGGCGTGAACCAGGAGGCGGAGCTTGCAGTGAGCCGAGATTGCGCCACTGCACTCCAGTCTGGGCGACAGAGCGAGACTCCGCCTCAAAAAAAAAAAAAAAAAAAAAAAAAGACATTACAGGAAAACCCCATATATCATAAATACTGCATTAATAAATATGTCTCTTCAAACAATTCAGAATAGAAAAACTTCATGTACACTGAAATGTAGTTAGAAATGTATTTCTAATACTTGTTAATACATCTCAACAAATCATTGCCAAACATACCATAAATAAAAATGTTTCCCATTTTTAACAGAAATCATATGGTGGACAGATTCTGTAACAATAATGAAGGTAATCAATATGGAGAAGCCATCCATCAAATGCCAAATCTTACCCTGTTCAAGGAAATTTCTGCTGGAGAAAAACCGTATGAATGCACCAAGTGTGGGACAGTCTTCACGCATCTTTCTTCTCTTAAAAGGCACGTCAAGTCTCAGTGTGGACGAAAAGCGCCTCCGTGTGAGGAATGTAAGCAGGTCTGCATTTGTCCCTCACACCTACATAGTCATGGAAGAACCAACACTGAGGAGAAGCCCTATAAGTGTCAAGCGTGTGGGCAAACTTTCCAACATCCCCGTTCCCTCTCTCACCACGTGAAGACTCACACAGCAGAGAAAACCTATAAGTGCGAGCAGTGTCAGATGGCATATAATGGTTTTGCAAGTTTCACTAGACATGTGAGAACTCACACAAAAGACAGGCCATATAAATGTCAGGAATGTGGGCGAGCCTTCATTTATCCCTCGACATTTCAAAGACACATGACAACACACACTGGAGAGAAGCCCTATAAATGTCAATACTGTGGGAAAGGCTTCAGTTACCCCCAGGCTTTTCAAAGACATGAGAAGATGCACACGGGAGAGAAGCCCTATGAGTGCAAGCAGTGTGGGAAAACATTCCGTTGGTCTGAAACCTTGCGAGTACACACGAGGATTCACACTGGGGAGAAACTCTATAAATGTGAAAACTGTGGGAAGGCTTTTACCTCTTCCAGATCATTCCAAGGTCATTTGAGGACGCACACGGGAGAGAAACCTTATGAGTGTAAACAATGTGGAAAAGCCTTCACTTGGTCCTCAACATTTAGAGAACATGTGAGAATTCACACACAAGAGCATCTCTATAAATGTGAACACTGTGGGAAGGCTTTTACCTCTTCCAGATCATTCCAAGGTCATTCGAGGACGCACACTGGAGAGAAGCCTTATGAGTGTAAACAATGTGGGAAAACCTTCACTTGGTCCTCAACATTTAGAGAACATGTGAGAATTCACACACAAGAGCAGCTCTACAAATGTGAACACTGTGGGAAGGCCTTTACTTCTTCCAGAGCATTCCAGGGTCATTTGAGGATGCACACTGGAGAGAAGCCTTATGAGTGTAAACAATGTGGGAAAACCTTCACTTGGTCCTCAACCTTACATAATCACGTGAGGATGCACACTGGAGAGAAACCTCACAAATGTAAACAATGTGGGATGTCCTTCAAGTGGCCCTCCTCCTTCCGAAACCATCTGAGGATGCATGCAGGACAGAAATCCCACGAATGTCAGTCATGAAGGCTCAAAAGCCTTCAGTTGTCAAGTCATTCTTTCTAAAACCAGTGAGAGTACACACTGAAGAGAAATTCTATAACTAAGTAACATGGGGTAACCTCACATTAATTCATGTATAATTCGCCACAAACTTCACACCAGGAGAGAAATCTTACAAGTATGATATTGTCTTTGTCAATACCTCATTTGTAAAACAGAACCATTAGAGAAAATAATTCTCTAAGTCCTCTTTCAGCTATAATACCTATATTTTAATAGTTAAGTGTTTTATCTCTTAGAATCCAGCTCTGTCACCCAGGCTGGAGTGCAGGGGCATGATCTCAGCTCACTGTAACCTCTGCCTCCTGGGTTCATGCCATTCTCCTGCCTCAGCCTCCCGAGTAGCTGGGACTACAGGCGCCCGCCACCTCGCCTGGCTAATTTTTTGTATTTTTAGTAGAGACGGGGTTTCACCGTGTTAGCCAGGATGGTCTCGATCTCCTGACCTTGTGATCTGCCCATCTCGGCCTCCCAAAGTGCTGGGATTACAGGCGTGAGCCACCGCACCAGGCCTCTTAAATATTTTCATTTCGAACTGTATTAGACCCGTGGTGATTTGGAGTGTACTTTGAACATGACAGAATTTTTATAGTTTCTGTATTTTTCTATATGGCATCATTACAACAATGAAACTTTGGTATTTTTTATTCTTACTGGCCTACTGCTACAGATAGTGGATATCACTTACCTATTTTAAATATTGTACCTTACCAAAATTGTTTGCAAAACCTTGTAAATATGCAAAGTTCTCTATATAGTCTCTAATCATCTTTTGCAATTTGTTTTTCCTCATTTGTCACTGGGAGTTAGACAGTAGCCTTTGAATTAGGAATGAGGACCTATACGACGAGAATCAATCTACAGATGGTTTTGTTATGGATATATGTGTAAGGCTGGGAAAGACACTTCCCTGAAGGTCTTTCCTTGATGGCACCAAGTTAAAATCTGTTCATTTTCTACTTTGCATGAGGTTTGGCAGTTAGGACTAGAGAAGTCATTACCCGCTTTGTAGAGCCGGCATACTCAGAGACATCCAGGTGGCACACAGATGCACCATACACACGGCCTTCTGGATCACTGTATTGATTCCTGCCCGTTAATGAAGAGTATCTCTGCAACAGACACCAGCTGCCTAACTTTCAGCCAGACGTCTCCATGAGCTCCCCTAAATGAATACATTTAGTTCGGATTCCTACAACACCTGCCATGTCCACCAGGCCACTGATCCTGTCGGGTGATCATCTCTGAAGCTCTGACTCCCTCCTTTAGGTCTTACCTTATTTTATTTTTATTTATTTATTTATTTTTTTGAGACAGTCTCGCTCTGTTGCCCAGGCTGGAGTGCAGTGGCGTGATCTCGGCTCACCTCTGCCTCCTGGGTTCAAGAGATTCTCCTGCCTAACCTCCCGAGTAGCTAGGATTATAGGCAAGCACCACCATGCCCGGCTACCTTTTGTATTTTTAGTAGAGACGGGGTTTCACTGCGTTGGCCAGGCTGGTCTCGAACTCCTGACCTTGGGATCTGCCCACCTCGGCCTCCCAAAGTGCTGGGATTACAGGCGTGAGCCACTGCACCCAGCCCAGGTCTTACCTTATTTTTATACTAAACATTTTGTTCTTTTGTTCTCTTAGTACTGCTTACGGTTCTGTGTGCAGACACAACCATGATAGCCAAAAATCACACACACAAACCAAAAATCACACACACAAATGTTTGATCGTGTACAGCATCGCTGAATGACTACTTAGTCCATCCACGTACGAATAGTCACCTCTCTCATATCAGGCAGACTGAGTTTCCTATTACTCAGAGCTGAGTGCAACCCTTCAGTATGTGTTCAATACTATGTTTAATAATATGTTATTAAGAACAAGACACTTTCTGTCAAATTCCTCTGTAGTTGTTTCTTAGATTCTATGAACTATGTTCAGGTACATTGTATACTAACATTTTTACTCTGAAGATATAAATATTCCATTGCAATTATGGAATATGAAATCAACTTTGTAATTTTGTCAATTTAGGCACTATTTATTAGTATTACCGGATGTGTACAGCTCATGCACTCTTCTTAAAGGTCAATTTTTTATATACTCAAAACTTTTAGGCCAGGCGCAGTGGCTCGAGCCTGTAATCCCAGCACTTTGGGAGGCCGAGATGGGCGGATCACGAGGTCAGGAGATCGAGACCATCTTGGCTAACACGGTGAAACTCCGTCTCTACTAAAAAATACAAAAAACTAGCTGGGCGAGGTGGCCTGCACTTGTAGTCCCAGCTACTTGGGAGGCTAAGGCAGGAGAATGGCATGAACCCAGGAGGTGGAGCTTGCAGTGAGCTGAGATCGGGCCACTGCACTCCAGCCTGGGCGGCAGAGCGAGACTCCATCTCAAATAAATAAATAAATAAATAAATAAAACTTTTAACATTGACTTTTTTTTTTTTTTTTTGAGATGGAGTCTCGCTCTGTTGCCCAGGCTGGAGTGCAGTGGCACGATCTCAGCTCACTGCAAGCTCCACCTCCTGGGTTCATGCCATTCTCCTGCCTCAGCCTCCCAAGTAGCTGGGACTACAGGCGCCTGCCACCACACCTGGCTCATTTTTTGTATTTTTAGTAGAGACGGGATTTCACCATGTTAGCCAGGATGGTCTCGATCTCCTGACCTCGTGATCTGCCCGCCTTGGCCTCCCAAAGTGCTGGGATTACAGGCGTGAGCCACCACACCTGGCACTCCTACCTAACAATCTTAACCGAAGAACTACTCAGGGGTATTTAAATGGTGGACAGCAATAGATACACAGCTGTGCATTTTTGGAGTTGACAGTAATTATCGGGGGAAACCCAACCCCTGATATTTAACATGGGTTCTTTTCTGTTTCCCTAAGTGTCTCAGCTGGTTTGAGAAATAAAGGGAAAGAGTATGAGAGAGAAATTTTAAAGCCGAGTGTCTGGGGGAGACATCACATGTCAGCAGGTTCCGTGAGCAAGCTTTTATTCGTGATTTTCAAAAGGGGAGGGAGTGCACGAATAGGGTGTGGATCACAGAGATCACATATTTCATAAGGTAATAAAATACCATAAAGCAAGTAGAGGCAGGGCGAGATCACAGGACCATAGGCTGGGGCGAAATTAAAGTTGCTAATGAAGTTTTGGGCATGCATTGTCATTGATAACATCATATCAGGAGACAGGGTTTGAGAGCACACAACCTGTCTGACCAAAATTTATTAGGTGGGAATTTCCTCGTCCTAATAAGCCTGGGAGTGCTACAGGAGACCAGGGCTTATTTCATCCCTTCGGCTTCGACCATAAAAGACAAGACGCCTCCAAGGGGGCCGTTCGTAGACCTACCATCATCAGGGCGCATTCTCTTTCTCAGGGATGTTCCTTGCTGAGAAAAAGAATTCAGCGATATTTCTCCTATTTGCTTTTGAAAGAAAAGAAATATGGCTCTGTTCCGTCCGGCTCACTGGCAGTCAAGAGTTTAAAGTCTTATCTCCCTTGTTCCCTGAACATTGCTGTTATCCTGTTCTTTATTCAAGGTGCTCAGATTTCATATTGTTCAAACACACATGCTCTACAAACAATTTGTGCAGTTAACGCAATCATCACAGGGTCCTGAGGTGACATACGTCCTCCTCAGTTTACGAAGATGATGGGATTAAGAGATTAAAGACAGGGCCGGGCATGGTGGCTCAAGCCTGTAATCCCAGCACTTGGGAGGCCGAGACGGCGGATCACGAGGTCAGGAGATCAAGACCATCCTGGCTAACATGGTGAAACCCCGTCTCTACTAAAAAATACAAAAAACTAGCCAGGCGAGGTGGCGGGCACCTGTAGTCCCAGCTAATGTAGTCCCAGCTACTCGGGAGGCTGAGGCAGGAGAATGGCGTAAATCCAGGAGGCGGAGCTTGCAGTGAGCTGAGATCCGGCCACAGCACTCCAGCCTGGGCGACAGAGCAAGACTCCCTCTCAAAAAACAAAAAAAAAAGATTAAAGACAGACATAGGAAATCACAAGGGTATTGATTGGGGAAGTGATAAGTGTCCCTGAAATCTTCACAATTTATGTGCAGAGATTGCAGTAAAGACAGGCATAAGAAATTATAAAAGTATTAATTTGGGGAACTAATAAATGTCCATGAAATCTTCACAATTTATGTTCTTCTGCCATGGCTTCAGCTGGTCCCTCCGTTCGGAGTCCCTGACTTCCCGCAACAGGTAATGACTCCCCGTAACAATTAACACAGGGGTATGCTTCAGCTTCATTTTTACAATGGTTGAAACTGTTAGGCCATGTGATATGTGGTCATGAATTTGAACTCGGGCATTCTGATCAGAGGGTTCCCATTTGATGTGGACCACAGAGCATCTTACCTACACGAGTTGTAAGCTGCGTGTTAGCCTAGCTCCTGCTGTAGCAGGTCCCTCTCCAGGCTCTCCTGCATTCCAACCTGGATGTTCCCTGGCAGCTATGACGTTAAAGCGACAAATCCTGAATTTAATACTAGGGGCAAATTTGCAATTATTTTAAAAGTGGGGAGGGGGTTTTCATAAAAGCCTTTGTATGGCCAGGCCCAGTGGCTGACGCCTGTAAATCCCAGCACTTTGGGAGGCCAAGGCAGGCAGATCACCTGAGGTCAGGAGTTCGAGATCAACCTAGCCAACATGGTGAAACCCCATCTTTACTTAAAAAATACAAAAATTAGTCGGGCACGGTGGCTCATGCCTGTAATCCCAGCACTTTGGGAAGCCGAGGTGGGCGTATCACAAGGTCAGGAGATTGAGACCATCCTGGCTAACACGGTGAAATCTGGTCTCTACTAAAAATATAAAAAATTAGCTGGGCGTGGCTGGGCGCCTGTAGTCCCAGCTACTCGGGAGGCTGAGGCAGGAGAATGGCGTGAACCGGGAGGCGGAGCTTGCAGTGAGCTGAGATCCGGCCACTGCACTCCAGCCTGGGCGACACAGCAAGACTCCGTCTCAAAAAAAAAAAAAAATACAAAAATTAGTAGGGCGCGGTGGCTTACGCCTGTAATCCCAGCACTTTGGGAAGCCGAGGTGGGCGTATCACAAGGTCAGGAGATCGAGACCATCCTGGCTAACACGGTGAAATCCCGTCTCTACTAAAAATACAAAAAATTAGCTGGGCGTGGCTGGGCGCCTGTAGTCCCAGCTACTCGAGACTACAGTAGCTCCTGAGGCAGGAGAATGGCGTGAACCCAGGAGGCGGAGCTTGCAGTGAGCCGAGATCATGCCACTGCACTCCAGCCTGAGCAACAAAGCCAGACTCCATCTCAAAAAAGAAAAAACATAAAAGCCTTTGTAATACGTGGCTCTTGCATGTGAATATTAAAAATTGACAAAACATTAGAGTTTGGCAAGGGCATAACCCAGGCACTGTGACCTCTCCACCCATTCCTGACACTGGGCTCTTGACCCCTCCACCTGGGGGATGTCTCACTGCTGATGGCTTGTGTTTGGCTTTCTGGATTCACCGCTGTTTGTAACCGTGGATGGACAGTTTGACCCTGCTTCCCTCATCTTCTCCTGGTACACACAGTAAGGCAGTTATCCCTCAGAAACAGGCTGATCTTTTCTGAGCTGCTCGCTGAAAAAATAATCAGGACAAAAGGGATAGGAGGTTATGTAAAGCCATCTTGAAATTTGTTTGAAAATTTCAGATTTTATCACAACCAATTTTTAAACCTGTGTCTTTGAGTAAATTGTATTAAAAGGTTTTTCTGTGGAAAAACTTTGTTCATATTCCATACAACCCTTCCAGAAGGAAGATCTGGATAACACTAAGGGATGATTTTTTAAATGTGAAATGATTGCCAAATGGGACACAGTGATTTTTAATAGGAGGAAATATCCAAAAGCATCTGAGGAGGTGGCTGGGGGAGGGCAGAGGCCAGTGTTCATCTTATTTTTCTGAATCTTTCCTGCAACCTCTTCCTTCCTCCTGAAGGAAAACCCTCTGTGCTGCTTTCCAAATTCCCATGAGTTTTCATTTTTTTTTTTTCTTTTTTGAGACGGAGTCTCACTCTGTCGCCCGGGCTGGAGTGCAGTGGCTGGATCTCAGCTCACTGCAAGCTCTGCCTCCTGGGTTTACGCCATTCTCCTGCCTCAGCCTCCGAGTAGCTGGGACTACAGGCACCTGCCACCTCGCCTGGCTAGTTTTTTGTATTTTTTAGTAGAGACGGGGTTTCACTGTGTTAACCAGGATGGTCTCGATCTCCTGACCTCGTGATCCGCCCGTCTCGGCCTCCCAAAGTGCTGGGATTACAGGCTTGAGCCACTGCGTCCGGCTGAATTCTTTTCATTTTATTTTATTTATTTTTTGAGACAGAGTTTCACTCTTGTCACCCAGGCTGGAGTGCAATGGTGTGATCTTGGCTCACTGCAACCTCCACCTCCCGGGTTCAAGCGATTCTCCTGCCTTGGCCTTCCAAGTAGCTGGGATTACGGGCGTACGCCACCATCCTCGGCTAATTTTGTATTTTCAGTACAGACGGGGTCTCACCATGTTGGTCAGGCTGGTCTCGACCTCCTGACCTCAGGTGATCCACCTGCCTCAGCTTCTCAAAGTGCTGGGATGACAGGCGTGAGCCACCGCGCCCGGCCCCCATAAATTCTTTGAATGAGCACTGCCTGCTGAGCCTAGACCACCCTGACAGGCTGTGAGGGAGCCCGGCGTGGCCCAGCTGCTATACCTGCCCTGCAGAACACCCTAAGGGCCATACTGGTGAAAGTGATGATCTGTCCTCATAGACCATGTGGAACTGACTGCCTCAGGCAGTCTCTCTGACATCAGGGACTAAACTCACTTCACTGGACAGAACTGAGAATTCTCCCTACAGGGGGAGGCTGCACTGAGTGTCTGTTAACCTTCACTGCCGACTAATGGATGTCTTGCTTGGGTTGCCCTGAAAATTGTCAACTCAGTTTCCAGCAGTACCTTGTGTGTCCTGTAGGACTGTCATCAGGTGTGGAACCTATCGGGACACTGAGCTGTGGAAGGCAGTCAGTGCAGCTTCAAATTACTGGCAAGAGTTGTGCTCTACCACACACTTGGTAACTTAGGGCAGGTAAAAAAGGATTAATACATAAGTTTAAGAAGGAAGCCAGGTGACTTTCTAAAATAGACCTTTATTTTAACTAAGTCCAAAACCCCTAAAGGGCATAGCTGGAATCATTACTGCAAGCTCATTCCCCCGTGTCCCCCGCACTGTGACAGTCCTACTGATAATTATTTTGCTGTAAAGCAGGGGCCAGTAGGCTGCGCTGCAAAAAATGTAGCAAAGCAGGCCTGAGTGCTATCCCTTGAAAGCCCTGTTTACAAGGTCAGCTGTGTCAAAATTGCACAAGCAATATGGCTTATGCAAAACATCTTTCATTCTGGGCATCTGGAATCTTCGTATTTGCCAAGCAGTGAGTGCTTCATAACCAATAACCAGCTGGCAATAAAAAAAAACCCTGGCAGAGTCTCTATTGAGCTTCTCGGGTTGGTAAACAGTCGCACGTGCTGTTAACAATTAGTTGCCCGGGCAGAAAAGGCATCTTGTACGACGCCAACCAGGGAGGACCCTTAGAAGCTTGTGCCTGGTTTCCTCAACTTCACCCCATGTGCCTCATCCCATTGCTAATATTTGGCTCTGAGTCCTTGCACTGTAATAAATCTTAGCTGTAAGGCTGACCATCCACCAGTTCCCCTCAGTACCCCTAACAAATCCCTGAGCCACTGGGGGTGGCCTTGAGGACCCCTAGCACATCTGACATCCTGAAACTGGGAAATTTTTAATGCATTTTCTTAAGAGTGGATGGAAGCTTTGTGTTTTAATGATCTGCAAAGCCCAAAAAGCCCATTTTGCTTTTCAAAGGTATGATTTTCATAAGTTTGCACTTCCACCAAATGGGATCAAAGGAAAGAGAAAAAAATGTAATAGCTTTCTGTGTGTGTGTGGTGGGGGGCGCGGTTTCTTTGTAGAGATGAGGTCTCACTATGTTGCCCAGGCTGGTCTGGAACTCTTGGACTCCAGTAATCCTCCCGCCTTACCCTCCCAAAGTGCTGGGATTAAAGTTGAGAGCCACCACCCCGGCCGATAGTTTTGCATTTTGTTAATGACGAAAGTAAATGAAATTCTGTCAATTTCTCGATGTTACGTACTGCGGAGATTATATCATTTACCATCTCATTGTACCTCCTGTTCCCAGCTTCCCTCCCATTATACAAATGAAGAAAGTGAAGCACAGGGAAAACAGAATCTGAACCTAAACTCCTGTATCTCGATGTAAACATAGTAATTTAACCTCTCAGTTTTTTTTTTTTTTTATTTTTTTTTATTTTTTTATTTTTATTTTTTTTTTGAGGCGGAGTCTCGCTCTGTGCCTGGACTGGAGTGCAGTGCCGGATCTCAGCTCACTGCAAGCCCATCTCCCAGGTTTACGCCATTCTCCTGCCTCAGCCTCCCGAGTAGCTGGGACTACAGGCGCCGCCACCTCGCCCGGCTAGTTTTTGTATTTTTAGTAGAGGCGGGGTTTCACCGTGTTAGCCAGGATGGTCTCGATCTCCTGACCTCGTGATCCGCCCGTCTCGGCCTCCCAAAGAACCTCTCAGTTTTGAAGGCCTGTTATCTGCCATCTCTTTTACTTAGCTCTGTCAAAAGCTTTTTTTGTTATTGTTTTTTTGTTTTTTGTTTTTTGGTTTTTTTTTAGACAGAGCTTCGCTCTTGTTGCCCAGGCTGGAAAGAAATGGCGCAATCTCGGCTCATGGCAACCGCAACCTCTGCCTCCCAGGTTCAAGCGATTTTCCTGCCTCAGACTTCCGAGTAGCTGGGATTACAGGCATGTGCCACCACGCCCGGCTAACTTTTTGTATTTTTAGTAGAGACGGGGTTTCTCCATACTGGTCAGGCTGGTCTCCAACTCCTGACCTCAGATGATCCGCCTGCCTTGGCCTCCCGAAATGCTGGGATGACAGGCGTGAGCCACCGTGCCCGGCCCATCAAGTTTTTAAACTGAGAACTCTACAAGACAATAATAGGCTGGGTGCCATGGCTCATGCCTGTAAACACAGCACTTCGGGAGGCCTAAGTGGGAGGATTGCTTGAGTTCAGGAGTTCGAGGCCAGTGTGGGCAACACAAGGAGACCTTGTCTCTACTAAAAATTTTTTTTTAATTAGCAAGGCATGGTGCTGCATGCCTGGAGTCCCAGCTACTGGGGAGGCTGAGGTGGGAAGATCACTTAAGCCCAGACGTCTGAGACAGCAGTGAGCTATGACTGTGCCCCTCCCACTCCAGCCTAGGTGACAGGATGTGACCCTTGTCTCTCGATCAATCAATAAATGACAAGTATAATTAGCTAATTTTACAAATATGGCATCGAATTTTACAAACAGGGTTCAAAAAGCTACATGTTTCACATAACATGACATTCTGGAAAGGCAAAGATACAGGTAGCTAAAGCAGATCCGTGGTTGGGGTGAAAGGCTGAGTACAGATGGGAAACCCAAGAGTATGTGGGGAGTGATGGAATGTTCTCTATTTTGGTGGTGTAAATGTGCATTTACGAAAACTCATAGGAATACGCTTAGTCTTACTGTGTGTATATTAAAAATAATAAAAAATAACAAACCGCTTTCGCTTCCTAGGAGAAAATGTAAACCCTCCTGAACTGTAATTGAAAATGTGCAACGTGGTCGGGCACAGTGGATCACGTCTGTAATCCCAGCACTTTGGGAGGCCGAGGCGGGCGGATCACCTGAGGTCAGGAGTTCAAGACCAGCCTGACCAACATGGGGAAACAAAAAATACAAAAAATTAGCCGGGAGTGGTGGCAGGTGCCTGTAATCCCAGCTACTCGGGAGGCTGAGGCAGGGGAATCGCTTGAACCCAAGAGACGGAGGTTGCGGCGAGCCAAGATAGCGCCACTGCACTCCAGCCTGGGCAACAACAGCAAAACTCCGTCTCAAAAAGAAAAAGAAAAGAAAACGTGCAACGTTTCTTTTACCACCTTTGGATATTTAGGAAGCACTGAAGGTCTGAGGAAGGAGGACTCATGCCCCAAACTTGCCTGTACTGACGTTAGGAAATGCCCTTGCGGGCCGCACCTGCCAAGAGCGCTTCTGTGAGAGTTGAGTTTATTCAGGTCCCCAGGGTCAGATCTTTGGAGATGCTGTGGTTTTGAAACCTAAAGGCGCACTCCAGTTCTCCCAAAGGGGACTCTACCTAGTTGGGTGGGGGGGGGGGGGCCGTCCTAATTCTCAGGCATCAGCTGAGGACTTGGCTTGAGGCCAGTTTCGACTCTCAGCTCCCGTAACAACCCAGTTCCATGGCTTCTTCTCCGCAAGCCTCATTAAAGACCCGCACCTGCACCCTCTCGGGAGCACAGTTGCAGCTGCGAGGGGAAAGCGCCGGAAAAAGAGTGGCTGGGTCCATGTTCCACGGCCACCCGCGACTACAGCCACAGGCACCCCACAGCCTTGTAGCCACCTCGGCGCCCCAGGACAACCACAACCACCAACCTCAAAGGCGCCCCACCACAGCCAGCGCAGATGCACCCACGCCCACTCTAGGTTCCCCCGACCCACTGCCTCTCTGTCCCCGACGTCTGCAGGCGCACCCACACCCACCCTCGGTCCCCCCACACCGGCAGGCGCACCCAAATGCACTGCCCCTCGGTCCCCCACACCCACAGGCGCACCCACACCCACCCTCACCAGCAGGCCCACCCACACCCACTGCCCCTCGGTCCCTCACGCCCACAGGCCCACCCGCACCCACCGCCCCTCGGTCCCTCACACCAGCAGGCCCACCCGCACCCATTGCCCCTCCGTTTCGCAGTCTCCGAGGCCGGAGGGCCTGCACCTGCACAGCCGCACCAGACCCGGAAGCTCACCGCAGCACCCGCGCAGTTCCAGCCAGACAACCGCGGCTGCGAGGCCCCTGCCCCGGGGGCTTGTGGGAAATAGCGACCTCAAACGGAGGCTGAGCAGTCGCTCAAAACCCCTTCCGTCAGGCGTCTCCCGGCATGCAGCGCGCTCTGCCGCTTAAGCCGCGTGCCGCGGGGCCCCCTGTGATTACGGAAGCCGCGGGCTAAGCTCCCACCTTCTGCGAGGGCCGCTGCTGTGGTTTTTCTAAGCGACAGAAAAGGGGACTCAGAGACAGGGCGAGGTGGGAGATTACGGACACCCTGAACCCCTGCCCCGCGTTGCAGTAGCTTGCGGTCATCTTCTGGGTCTGGGGAGTGGCATCTCTGTGGCGGGGCCCCCACCCACGATGGACGATGCTCTGGGTATGGAGGTGACAGATGGCAGAGATTGTGGAGGGACCAGGGGAGCGCTGTGGGGCTGAAGAGTGGGGGGGGCGATGATTTGTGGGTGTGTCCGTGTCTCTGGATGTGTCCATCCTTTTGTCCCCAGAACAAATGTTGTGATTTTTGTCGGCCATGGGGGCTACTCCTGCGTGTCTGGGAGGACTCGCTTGTCCGTGGCGGTCCCTGTGCCCGGAGTGCAGTGACTCCCAAGTGTCAGTGGTCTCAGTGCACAGCTGTGGTTTTCTGCATCTCTGTATTCCTAGTCTGAAATAACCAAAATAGAAAATAGGGCTGGGTGCGGTGGCTCACGCCTGTAATTCCAACACTTTGGGAGGCTGAGGCGGGCGGATCACAAGGTCAGGAGATCGAGACCATCCTGGCCAACATGGTGAAACCCCATCTCTACTAAAAATACAAAAATTAGCTGGGCATGATGGCACACACCTGTAATCTGAGCTACTCAGGAGGCTGAGGCAGGAGAATCACTTGAAGCCAGGAGGTGGAGACTGCAGTGAGCCAAGATCTCGCCACTGCACTCCAGCCTGGGTGAAGCAGCAAGACTCCATCTCTCAAAAAAAAAAAAAGAAAAAGAGAAAATAGAGGCCAAGCACGCTGGCTCATGCCTGTAATCGCAGCACTTTGGGAGGCCAAGGTGGGTGGATCCCTTTAACTCAGGAGTTCGAGACCACCCTGGGCAACATGTCTCTATTTTTTTTTTTTTTTTAATAATTGAAGACCAGACATGGTGGCTCATGCCTGTAATCCTAGCACTTTGGGAGGCCAAGCCAGGTGGATCGCTTGAGGTCAGAAGTTTGAGACCAGCCTGACCAACATGGCGAAACCCCATCTCTACTAAAAATACAAAAAAATAGCTGAGTGTGGTGGTGCACTCCTGTAATTTCAGCTACTCAGGAGGCTGAGGCAGGAGAATCGCTTGAACCCGGGAAGTGGAGGTTGCAGTGAGCCGAGATTGTGCCATTGCACTCCAGCCTGAGCAACAGAGCGAGACTTTGTCTCAAACATAAATAAATAAATAGGCCGGGTGTGGTGACTCACACCCGTAATCCCAGCACTTTGGGAGGCCGAAGTGGGCAGGTCACTTGAGGTCAGGAGTTCGAGACCAGCCTGGCCAACATGGTGAAACCCTGTCTCTACTAAAAATACAAAAATTGGCTGGGTGTGGTGGCTCATGCCTGAAGTCCCAGCTACTTGGGGGGCTGAGGCAGGAGAATGGCTTGAACTCAGGAGGCAGAGGTTGCAGTGAGCCAAAATCGCACCATTGTAGTCCAGCCTGGGTGACAGAGCAAGACACTGTCTCAAAAAAATAGATAAACACAAATACAGAAAAGCCGGGTGTGGTGGTGTGCACCTGTAGTCCCAGCTCCTCAGGAGGCTGAGGCAGGAAAATCACTTGAACCTGGGAAGCAGAGCTTGCAGTGAGCCAAGATCGTGCCATTGCATTCCAGCCTGGGCAACAGAATGAGACTCAGTATCAAAAAGGAAAAGAAAGGGTGGGTGCGGTGGCTCATGCCTGTAATCCCAGCATTTTGGAGGCCAAGGCAGGTGGATCACCTTAGGTCAGGAGCTCAAGACCAGCCTGAGCAACATGGTGAAACCCTGTCTCTACTAAAAATACAAAAAAAAATTAGCCAGGTGTGGTGGCGCACACCTGTAATCCCAGCTACTCAGGAGGCTGAGGCAGGAGAATCGCTTGAACCCAGGAGATGGAGGTTGCAGTGAGCTGAGATCGTGCCATGGCACTCTAGCCTGGGTAACAAGAGCGAAAATTGTCTCGAGAAAAAAAAGAAAAAGAAAATGGAGGCTCAGTGGTCACGCCGCCACTCAACATCAACAACGCGATGCATTCTTGGCTGCAACATTAAAACTGTCAGGGTGGAGTGAGGAAACAGGTTACGATTAAGGAACAAGATGCTTACTACAGAAATCATGTAACTATGAGAAGAGTTGGAGATAAAGGGGTTCACAGGAAGAGAGGAGATCACTAAATGCAATAGCCTGGAATGGCCTGATGAAAACCAGAGGGATGGTGAAATCCAAGGATCTCTGTGTACCTGAATCCTAAGGAGGGTCCCTGGTGGGGATGCTTGTGGAAAAGTCTGTGGAGTGTGCTAAGAGGAAACTAAAGTCCAATGTCATGTTGGCTTTGGGAGCTGTTCTAGACTAGCAGAGCCAGGTCAGAAAAAAAATGTATTATAGTTGGATGCGGTGGTTCACACCTGTAATCCCAGCACTTCGGGAGGCCAAGGCAGGCGGATCATGAGGTCAAGAGATGCAGACCATTCTGGCTAACGTGGTGAAACCCATCTCTACTAAAAAAAAAAAAAAAAAGAAAAAAAAAAAATTAGCCGGGTGTGGGTGTTGGGGGCCTGTAGTCCCAGCTACTCAGGAGGCTGAAACGGGATAACTGTTTGAACCCAAGAGGTGAGGGTTGCAGTGAGCCAAGATCGCACTGCTGCACTCCAACCTGGGTGACACAGCGAGACTCCATCTCAAAAAAAAAAAAAAAGGGTTGCAACATAGGTCCATAAGGTTGCCACGTATTTGTTTCTGGGTAGGCTATTAGAACTGAGAATAATGCCTTCTTCACTTCACTTTTCAAAACTGATGTGCCTTCACCTTCTCATGAACTTTAACTCAGAACCATAAACAGAAGGGACTCTGGGATATCTAGTTTCCAGCCTTATTAGGGCTGACAGGACAATCAAGTAGAACAAGCTATACACTAACTTTCATCTTCATGTCAAAAGGTCTTTCCTCTTGGCCGGGCGCGGTGGCTCAAGCCTGTAATCCCAGCACTTTGGGAGGCCGAGGCGGGCGGATCACGAGGTCAGGAGATCGAGACCATCCTGGCTAACACTGTGAAACCCCGTCTCTACTAAAAATACAAAAAACTAGCCGGGCGAGGTGGCGGCGCCTGTAATCCCAGCTACTCGGGAGGCTGAGGCAGGAGAATGGCGTAAACCCGGGAGGCGGAGCTTACAGTGAGCTGAGATCTGGCCACTGCACTCCAGCCTGGGTGACAGAGCGAGACTCCGTCTCAAAAAAAAAAAAAAAAAAAAAAAAAAAGGTCTTTCCTCTTAATGCAGTTTGTCCAATTTCCAACCAAGATCAAGGACAGTGAGCAAGAAAATAGGGCTGGGTGTGGTAGCTCACGCCTGTAATTCAAAATATGACCAGAAACCAGTTAAGAATGATGTCTGTCAAGAGTCTTCTGACTCTGTATCTGCGTTACACCAAGTGGTATCCACAAGGAACAAACAAATGTGGAAGACCCATCTTTAAATAATAAAGACTGAAGGACACTGGGAATGGAGACTCATGCCTGTAATCCAGCACTTTGAGAGGCCGAGGCGAGGGGACTGCTTGAGCCCAGGAGTTCGATACTAGCTTGGGCAACATAGCAAGACACTATCTCTATAAAATAAAACTTTTATAGCCGGGCGCGGTGGCTCAAGCCTGTAATCCCAGCACTTTGGGAGGCCGAGACGGGCGATCACGAGGTCAGGAGATCGAGACCATCCTGGCTAACACGGTGAAACCCCGTCTCTACTAAAATACAAAAAACTAGCCGGGCGAGGTGGCGGCGCCTGTAGTCCCAGCTACTCGGGAGGCTGAGGCAGGAGAATGGCGTGAACCGGGGGCCAGCTTGCAGTGAGCTGAGATCCGCCACTGCACTCCAGCCTGGGCGTCAGAGCGAGACTCCTCTCAAAAAAAAAAAAAAAAAAAAAAAAAAAAAAATAAAATAAAACTTTTAATTAAAAAAATATGATTGAAGGGAAAGGTAGAGTGACAGCAAATTCCAGTACCTGCAATAGTGGACTGGAAAAGAAATAACAGTCTCATGATCACACACTGGAAATATAACGGAAAGTGGAAATCAGGCCAGGCACAGTGGCTCACATCTGTAATCCCAACACTTTGGGAAGCTAAGGCAGGCAGATCACCTGATGTCAGGAGTTCGAGACCAGGCTGGCCAACATGGCAAAACCTCCATATCTACTAAAAATACAAAAATTAGCTGGACATGATGGCACGTGCTTGTAGTCCCAGCTACTTGGGAGGCTGAGGCAGGAGAATTGGTTGAACCAGGGAGGTGGAGGTTGCTGTGAGCCAAGATCATGCCTCTGCACTCCAGCCTGGGCAACACAGCAAGACTCTGTCTCAAAAAAAAAAAGAAGGAATCAAAAATGTTTCATCTAAACTCACACCAAGTTGTGCATGAAAACAAAAAAACAATCACCCCCCAGGTCCAAAAGACATTGCAATGGAAATGAGACAAATTTTATATAACTACAATTACTTAAAGTCCTAAATGACAAAATATACATAGTATAGCTGAAAGCGTACAAAACAGAGTATTAAGTTTACATCACAAACATAAACTAGAAATTATACACAAGGAATCACAATTTTTTTTTTTTTTTTTGAGACGGAGTCTCGCTCTGTCACCCAAGCTGGAGTGCAGTGGCCGGATCTCAGCTCACTGCAAGCTCCGCCTCCCGGGTTCACGCCATTCTCCTGCCTCAGCCTCCCGAGGAGCTGGGACTACAGGCGCCCGCCACCTCGCCCATCTAGTTTTTTTTTTTTTGTACTTTTAGTAGAGACGGGGTTTCACCGTGTTAGCCAGGATGGTCTCGATCTCCTGACCTTGTGATCCGCCCGCCTCGGCCTCCCAAAGTGCTGGGATTACAGGCTTGAGCCACCGCACCCGGCCAAGGAATCACTATTAAGGCTGAGGCATGTAAAGGCAATACCATATTAATCATAATTAAGAGATTTCTCTCCTACTCGGAGTTTTCAGGTACAAAATAAGCGCTATCCCAGAAGGTTTTCCTACATGCTCTACATAAATAAGGTTTCTTGCCAGTGTTTTCTCGCATTTACAACAAGGTTTTAGGGTTGAACACTCCCCCAGGTCCACTGTATTCGTGGATTCACGCTCCAGCATGTGTTCTCACGTGTGCTTGCAGCGATGCGAGATACCTGAAGGTTTTCCCACACTGCTTGCATTCATACGGTCTCTCTCCAGTGTGTGTTCTCACGTGCACACGAAGGGACGAGGAACAACTGTAGGCTTTCCCACATTCAGGACATTCGTAGGGTTTGACTCCACTGTGTGATCTCACATGCTTTTGAAAGTACTGAGCGTGGCTGAAGGCTTTCCCACACTGATTACATTCATACGGCTTCTCCCCGCTGTGGGTTCGCACATGCTCTCGAAGGGAGGAGTGACAGCTGAAGGCTTTCCCACAATGCTTACACTCAAAGGGCTTCTCTCCAGTATGCGTCCTCACGTGGATTCGAAGGGAGGAGGAAAAACTGTAGGCTTTCCCACACTCCTTACATTCATAGGGCTTCACCCCGCTGTGTGTTTTCACATGTCTTCTAAAGTAAGTGGGACATCCGAAGGCCTTCCCACACTGCTTGCACACATAGGGCTTCTCTCCGGTGTGCATTCTCACGTGTGCTCGCAGAGAGGAGGGGTACCTGAAGGCTTTGCTGCATTCCTTACATTCATAGGGTTTCTCACCACTGTGTGTTCTCCCGTGTTCTCGAAGAGATGAGTAACAAGTGAACGCTTTTCCGCAATGTTTACACTGACAGGGTTTCTCTCCAGTGTGCGTCCTCACGTGATCTCTAAAGGAGGAGTAACAGCTGAATGATTTTCCACAATGCTTACATTCATACGGTTTCTCTCCAGTGTGTGTTCTGACATGTTCTCGAAAGTATGAGGGACAGCTGAAGGCTTTCCCACACTCCTTACACTCGTAGGGTTTCTCGCCTGTGTGAGTTCTTACATGCCGTGTAAGGTAGGAATAATACATAAAGCTCTTCCCACATACTTTACAGGCATGGGTTTTCTGCCCATGGTGACTATTCACATGTCCCCTGAAAGAGGAGCGACACGTGAAAGCTTTTCCACATTTCTTACATTCATAAGACTTTTGACTGCTGAGACTTTTCATATATGTCGCGGATGGTCTCCCTGAGTCCCGGCCATTACAGGGTTTCTCTACAGTCTGCGTTTTCGTAGGAGGGCTTTGGCAGGAGAGGCAGCTACAGGCTTGCCGGCATTCCTTACACAGTCTCTCTCTGGTGTGAGATCTCTGCTGATGCTCGAAGGCTTTGCCACACTCAGTGCACTCAGAGGGCTGAGCTTCGGCAGGGCAACTCTTGTGCACAGGAAGGTTCGCCGTCTGGCTCCAGGTCTCTCCACATGGATGACCTTCATTACTTTCACAGAGGCTCCCCAGTGGACGTCTGTTCAAAACGGGAAGCACACTACTAGTCATTAATGATTATAAGTGATTAACTGATCAATGGTTTTTAGTGATTATTTTGATTACATATTTTCCAGTTTCACTGAATGGGTCTATTTTCAGCACGGTCTGCCTGGTGTCTATGGAGAACAAGCTTAATGCTCCAGCTGAAGGCTCAACTGCAGCCATAAATTTCACGGTGTTTCTTTTTTTCTTTTTTTTTTTTTTTTGAGAAAGAGTCTCGCTCTGTCGCCCAGGCTGGAGTGCAGTGGTGCCATCTTGGCTCACTGCAAGCTCCACCTCCCGGATTCATGCCATTCTCCTGCCTCAGCCTTCCGAGTAGCTGGGACTACAGGCGCCCGCCACCAGGCCCGGCTAATTTTTTTTATTTTAGTAGAGACGAGGTTTTACCATGTTAGCCAGGATGGTCTTGATCTCCTGACCTCGTGATCCGCCCACTTCAGCCTCCCAAAGTACTGGGATTACAGGCGTGAGCCACCGTGCCTGGCCTTTGTCTTTTCTTTTTTTTTGAGACGGAGTTTTGCTCTTGTTGCCCAGGCTGGAGTGCAATGGCACAATCTTGGCTCACCACAACTTCCACCTCGTCCACCTCCCGGGTTCAAGTGATACTCCTGCCTCACCCTCCCGAGTGGCTGGGATTACAGGCATGCACCACCACACCTGGCTAATTCTTTTTTGTATTTTTTTTTTTTTTTAGTAGAGATGGGGTTTCCCCATGTTGGTCAGGCTGGTCTCGAACTCCTGACCTCAGGTGATCCACCTGCCTCGGCCTCCCAAAGTGCTGGGATTACAGGCGTGAGCCACTGTGCCCCACCACGGTGTTTCTCATCGATGAGGTTTCCTGATATTGTTTCCAACTGTTTCAGACATGTGACGTCGACATCACATTTATGAAAATATTCTCTTAGGTAAAGTCTCGGCCAGGTATAGTGGATCACACCTGTAATCCAAGCACTTTGGGAGGCCGAGATGGGTGGACTGCTGAGTCCAGGAGTTTGATACCAGTCTAGGTAACATGGTGAAACTCCGTCTCTACAAAAACACAAAAATTAGCCAGGTGTGGTGGTGTGTGCCTGTGGTCCCAGCTACTGGGGAGGATGAGATGGGAGGATTGCTTGAGCCCAGGAGGCGAAGGTTGCAGTGAGCCAAGATCTGTGCCACTGCACTTCAGCCTGAGTGACAGAGTGAATCCCCACTCTGGAATAAATTAAAAAATAAAATTAAAAAAAAGTAATTATTAAAATATATTTTTAAAAAGAGAAAATAAAGAAAAAGAAAAAAGTCTCCATGAGTCTACAATTGTGTAGCTGGTTTATACTTTTTTTTTTTTTTTTTTTTGAGATGGAGCTTTGCTCTCATCGCCCAGGTGGAGTGCAGTGGCGTGATCTCGGCTTACCACAACCTCCGCTTCCCAGGTTCAGGCGATTCTCCTGCCTCAATCTCCTGAGCAGCTGGGATTACAGGCATGGGCCACCACGCCCAGCTAGTTTTGTATTTTTAGTAGAGACAGGGTTTCTCCATATTGGCCAGGCTGGTTTCGAACTATTGACCTCAGGTGATCCGGCCGCCTCAGCCTCCCAAAGTGCTGGGATTACAGGCGTGAGCTCCCCCCCCCCCGCCCGGCTGATACTTTTCGTTTAATGGCAAGTTAGTTTGACACTCTGTGGAGAGGCCCATCCCTCTGATTGTGAGCCACTCACCTCAAATGCCTCTCTGGGATTTGGTGCTGATCTCCAATGTTATCAAATCTCCAATTTTCTCCAAAAATAGACCAGTAATCACTTGTGAACTTTACAATTTCTTCATCATTGGATATTCCATTCCCCAAAACATCCCTCTGAGAACTTGATCCACTGGTTCTAACATAAATGCAACAATCTGCAACAATCAATTACACAATTTCTTAGGGGAAATATGTTGGGATAAAGGAAAGAAAATAGACCGCATATGGATTTCTTTTCATATACTAATCCAAAAATGTAACCACAGTTTATAAGGAAGAATAGACATGCTATCAAAGTGAGACTCTGATGACCTCATCTATTTGAGAATTTGGCAATAATAAAAAACAGATGAGCCGGGTGCAGTGGCTCATGCCTGTAACCCCAAAGCACTGGGGGGCCAAGGTAGGAGAATTGCTTGATCCCAGGAGTTCAAGAGGAGCCTGGGCAACGTAGGAAAATAAGGAGACCTCATCTCTGAACAACAACAAAAAATTTAAATTAGCCACGCGTGGTGTTGGTGTTGTGTGCCTATAATCCCAGCTCCTTGGGAGGCCAAGGAGGGAGGATCACTTGAGCCCAGGAAGTCAAAGCTGCAGTAGGCCATGATCGCACCACGGCACTCCAGCCTGGGTGACAGAGTGAGATCCTGTCTCAAAAAAAGAATAGTGCCGGGCGGAGGGGCTCACGCCTATAATCCCAGAACTTTGGGAGGCCAAGCCGGGTGGATCACCTGAGGTCAGGAGTTCAAAACCAGCCTGACCAACATGGTTAAACCCTGTCTCTACTAAAAATACAAAAAATTAGCCAGGCATAGTGGCACATGCCTGTAATCCCAGCTACTTGGGAGGTTGAGGCAGAAGAATCCCTTGTACCTGGGAGGTGGCGGTTGCAGTGAACCGAGATTGTGCCATTGCACTCTAGCCTGGGCAATGGGCAATAAAACTCTGTCTCCAAAAAAAAAAGAAGAGATGAACATGGCAGCCTGTTTACTAAGAAACAGAATAGTTCCAAAGAGATGGAGACTGATGTCAAGTAAAATATTATCAGAAAAGGAAAGTACAAAGGTGGTGGGCAAAATGCACATGCGCAAACGCTCCTTTTATATGAGGAAATACAGAGGCTTTCCCCTGCGAAGGAGGACGGTGCAGGAGGATGGCGGAAAAGCCGCACAGGGCAGCTGAGACAGGACACACCTCCTCCTTCTCAGAGAAGGGTTTGTGTTTCTAACCCACACTGCCAAACAGAACCTTCTTATCCAGAACCCACTCTGCCCGAGGGCTGCTTACTGCTCTCCTGGTGCTCACAGGCACAGGGCCCTTACAGGAGTCCTTCCTCTCCGCTGTGCCCGGCTGCCCTCAGGTGTGGGCGCCGCCCACTCCTTGAGAATCACATGATGAGGAAGGATTGTGAAGGGCAACAAATGTTCCCCGAGACAGGCCAACACTTTGACCTCCCAGACCACCGATGATGACTGAGAGTTTTAACTGCAGCAAAATGACCATGTCAAACATGGATTACTCACTGTGTAACTTTGATTTACTTTATCACAGTGTACTTTTTTTTTCCCAGTACAGTGACTCTGTGTGGTGAACCACAGAGCTGCCTCCGTTGCCCCAACGTGACACAGAATACTCTGCCCACACTTATAACATGTGAGCAGCCAAAACACTGGTGATCAAGAAAACCTAAATATCAATAATACACAAAACTTTGTTTTCAGGGAGAAGCATTTGGACTCCATGTTCCATGGGGGTTGGGATCATATCTCTCTCTTTTCCAACATATTTCAATTTCTGAGCTCAAATAAAAAGAAACACAAGGTATCTCTGCTCTCCAGGGACGCAGGGAGGGAATGATGCCAATCTCACCTAAGGAGGCCAGGTTCCTGCAGGTCTCCAGCATCACATCTCTGTACAGGCTCCTCTGAGCATGATCCAGCAACGCCCACTCTTCTGGGGTGAAGTTCACAGCCACTTCCTCAAAGACCAGGGAGTCCTAAAACATCCCACACATCCCACTTCAGCAAGGCACCATCCTCCCCAGTGTGCACAGGAAGGGGGTGAGGCCGACAGCCTGGGGAACTGAGCCACACAGAGCTTATGTTCTTGTGAGAGGGGACAGACAATATGAAAAAGTGCGGTACACTCAATGCTGTGAGTACCTTCCCAACAGGAAGCAAAGCGTGATGATGGCCTCTGCGGGAGACTTACAAGGAATTACTGAGAAATGGCAGATCTCAGATCTGCAGGGCAGAGGAAACACTAAAAAATGTGAAAATATCATTAAGCTAAGGCTGGTGGCTTGTGCCTGTAATCCTAGTACTTTGAGAGGCTGAGGTGGGAGGATTGCTTAGGGCCAGGAGTTGGAGACCAGCCTGGGCTACATAGTGAGATCCCGTCTCTACAAAAAAAATAAAATATGATAAATTAACCAGCCATGGTGGCACACACCTGTAGTCCCAGCTACTTAGGAGGGTGAGGAGGGACGATCGCTTGAGCCCAGGGGTTCAAGGCTGCAGTGAACTATGACTGTGCCACTGCACTCCAGCCTGGGCAACAGAGTGAGACCCAATCTCAAAAAAATAAAATAAGGCCGAGGCAGGCAGATCACGAGGTCAGGAGGTCGAGACTATCCTGGCTAACACGGTGAAACCCTGTCTCTAATAAAAATACAAAAAAAAGAAAAGAAAAGAAAAGAAAACTTAGCAGGGTGTGGTGGCAGGCGCCTATAGTCCCAGCTACTCGGGAAGCTGAGGCAGGAGAATGGTGTGAACCCAGGAGGTGGAGCCTGCAGTGAGCCCAGATCACACCACTGCACTCCAGGCTGGGCAATAGAGCGAGACTCCGTCTCAAAAAAAAAAAAAAAGAAAGAGAAGAGACTATATCCTTATAATTTAGGATACTGGCCAGGTGTGGTGGTTCACGCCTGTAGTTCCAACACTTTGGGAGGCTGAGGCAGGCAGATCACTTGAGCTCAGGAGTTCGAGACCAGCCTAGGCAACACGGTAAAACCCTGTCTCTAACAACAACAACAACAAAAACCTAAAAGAATTTAGGATATTGGCCTGAACTGGAGGGAGAAGCCTACCATTATGTATCATTTCAAATGAGATGTCAAGGCCTGTCATTACACACTGTTCACTTTAGGATGGTTCAGCTGATTCTGTAATTGTCTTACAAAACTTTTCTACATGTGTTCTATTCTACAATAAAATGCTATCAGCAGCTGGGCTTGGTGGCTCATGCCTACAATCCCAGAACTTTGGGAGACTGAGATGGGAGGACTGTTTGAGCCCAGAAGTTCGAGACCAACCTGGACAATATGGTGAAACCCTGTCTCTACAAAAAATACAAAAATTAGCCAGGCATGGTGGTGTGCACCTGGAGTCCCAGCTACTCAGGAGGCTGAGGTGGGAGGATCATTTGAGCCCAGGGGGTTGAGGCTGCAGTGAGCCAAGATGTTGCCACTGCACTCCAGCATGGGTGACACAGTGATACCCTATCTCAAAAAAAAAAAAAAAAAAAAAAGGCCGGGAAAGGTGGCTCACAACTGTAATCCCAGCACTTTGGGAGACCGAGGCCAGCAGATCACTTGAGGTCAGGAGTTCATGAGCAGCCTCGCCAACATGATGAAACCCCATCTCTACTAAAAATACAAAAATTAGCCAGGCACGGTGGCTCACGCCTGTAATCCTAGCACTTTGGGAGGCCAAGGCAGGTGAATCACCTGAGGTCAGGAGTTCAAGACCAGCCTGTCCAACATGATGAAACTCCATCTCTACTAAAAATACAAAAAAAAAGTAACCGGGCGTGGTGGCGGATGCCTGTAATCCCAGCTACCTGGGAGGCTGAGGCAAGAGAATCGCTTTAATCTGGGAGGCAGAGGCTGCAGTGAGCTGAGATTGCACCACTGCACTCCAGCCTGGGCAATGAAAGCAAAACTCCGTCTCAAAAAAAAAAAGAAAAAAAAATTAGCCAGGCATGGTGGCAGGCGCCTGTAGTTCCAGCTACTCAGGAGGCTGAGGCAGGAGAATCACTTAAACCCGGGAGGCGGAGCTTGCAGTGAGCCGAGATCGCACCACTGCACTCCAGCCTGGGCAACAGAGTGAGATTCCAGCTCAAAAAAAAGGTATGAACTCATAATTCACATTAAAGGAAAACTGCCAAGTCATCTTCATAGATGCCCCAAACAAGCGGTTTATTCTATCCACCATCCAGCCGTATCCAAAAATCTGAGAAGTATCAGGTGGGAATCTGCATTGCAAAGCCGTGTTCATCCACGGATATACGAATGGCATGAAGCACACTGGTCCCACCTCAGGTGCCACACCCGCTTCAACCAAAGTCCCTTAACCTGGGCCTGAATACAAACGCAGCTGAGGCTGGGCACGGTGGCTCATGCCTGTAACCCCAGCCCTTTAGGAGGCTGAGGCAGGTGGATCACTTGAGGTCAGGAGTTCAAGACCAGCCTGGCCAACGTGGTGAAAGCCCGTTGTTAGGGACAAACTGCCTCAAAAAAGCTTCTTGGCGCGCCCACCCCTCCCCCAGATGCTCTGCAACTCTTCTCTGTGCCCACCCTTCCCTCAAGCCTCTTTACATTTCTTTTTTTTTTTTTTTTTTTTGAGATGCAGTCTCGCTCTGTGGCCCAGGCTGGAGTGCAGTGGCCGGATCTCAACTCACTGCAAACTCCGCCTCCCGGGTTTACGCCATTCCCCTGCCTCAGCCTCCTGAGTAGCTGGGACTACAGGCGCCTGCCACCTCCTCCAGCTAATTTTTTGTATTTTTAGTAGACACGGGGTTTCACCGTGGTCTCGATCTCCTGACTTCGTGATCTGCCCGCCTCGGCCTCCCAAAGGGCTGGGATTACAGGCTTGAGCCACCGCGCCCGGCCGCCTCTTTACATTTCTAAGCCCTTATCTGGGCACCACAGTGAAGCCAGGGAAGCTTCTCACCGCAGTGATCAAGACTCCTCACTGATCAGACCTTGCTGCGATAAGCAAACCCCAATTACAAACCATCCGGACCGCACAGGGGGAGGTCATGGGAAGCATAAACAAACTTGACTTACACCCTCCCGTGATAAATGTCACAAGGTAATATGGGGCAACATTAACCAGCAAACAACCCCAGGGTCTCTCTCCCCCACAGAAACCCCTCATTTTGTAAGCTCAGGCTTGCCTCCTCTCTCTCTAGTGGAGCAGCCAGTAGGTTCAATAAACTTCCTCGCCTGACCTTGGGTCTCTCTCTCATCCTTTCTCTCGGCTAACCTTATACCCGTCTCTACTAAAAATACAAAAATTAGCCAGGCGTGGTGGCGCGCCTGTAATCTCAGCTACTCGGGAGACTGAGGCAGGAGAATCGCTTGAACCCAGGAGGCGGAGGTTGCAGTGAGCTGAGATCAAACCACTGCACTCCAGCCTGGGAGACAGAGCGAGACTGTCTCAAAAAAAAAAAGTAAGAACGCAGCCAAATCACTACTTTCAGTGTTAAAGGACAAAGGAGTGAGTGCTGGATTCTAAAAGACTAATCTAGAAGGTTTTTTTTTTTTTTTGAGGCGGAGTCTCGCTCTGTAGCCCGGACTGGAGTGCAGTGGCTGGATCTCAGCTCACTGCAAGCTCCGCCTCCCGGGTTTACGCCATTCTCCTGCCTCAGCCTCCCGAGGAGCTGGGACTACAGGCGCCCGCCACCGCGCCCGGCTAGTTTTTTGTATTTTTTAGTAGAGATGGGGGTTTCACCGTGTTAGCCAGGATGGTCTCGATCTCCTGACCTCGTGATCTGCCCGTCTCGGCCTCCCAAAGTGCTGGGATATCTAGAAGGTTTTTTATCCCACAACGGGTCCCGTGCAGAAAACAGGTATGAGTTCATGATTATCCTCATGATAAATTGTTTGTCAATCCCCTAACTGGAATTGCCGCTTCTCTGTACTGTGGGTCTCAGTACTGTGGGTCGCATTTTACAGAATGTGCATCCATCTGATGCGCAGATACTAACAGGAGACGGAGCAGGGTCACACGTTGTCACAAACTCTGCACCCTGCCTAAGTCGGTGCTAGTTTCATGAATGTTTTCAATCCACACCTTCGCCCACCTCACAATAAGGCGTGGGGCTGTGTGTGCGCCTTTCCCCTCGTCCTAATAGAAGAAGCAACGTTTTCCAAGTTTGAGAGTTTTCCACAGCAGCCTTCTCAGGCTAAGCCACAGAATAACACCAGGCAGTGGCAGAAGGCAAAGAACACATCTGAGACACTACTGACTGCCCTCACTAAGGACAAGAAAAAAAGACAAAAAGCATTTATTCTTTTTTTTTTTTTTGAGACAGGGTCTAGCTCTGTTGCCCAGGCTGGAGTGCAGTGACGCAATCTCAGCTCACTGCAACGTCCGCCTCCTGGGTTCAAGCGATTCTCCTGCCTCAGCCTCCCAAGTAGCTGGGATTACAGGCACGCAACACCACGCCCAGCTAATTTTTGTATTTTTAGTAGAGATGAGGTTTCACCATGTCGGTCAGGGTGGTCCTGAACTTCTGACCTTGTGATCTGCCCACCTCAGCCTCCCACGGTGCTGGGGTTACAGGTGTGAGCCACCGCACCCCGCTCTTTTTTTTTTTTTTTTTTTTCTGAGACAGGGTCTAGCTCTGTTGCCCAGGCTGGAGTGCAGTGGTGCAGCCTCAAACTCGTGAGCTCAAGTGATTCTGCTCCCCGAGCCTCTCAAGTGGCTGGAACCACAGGTGCGCATCCCCAGTCTCATTATTTTACATTTATTAAAACCTGGGGCTGAAATAGGAACAATACTAGTGCTGAGCTGGACACAGACGAGGCTGTTTGCAGCTGTCAGGTGACAATGTTGAACTGACTTCAGTTCTGTGCTCCTGGAAACCAGCAAAGGTGAACCCCATCCTGCTGTGCTCTGGAAATGGGCACAGCCAGAACCCTCCCTTCCCATATGACTTAGGTAAGATTAATGAAGATGACAAGGCCAGATTCAGACCCTCCGAAGTCCCATTCTTTGTCTCAGAAATGATTCGCTAGGTTAGGAGCAGTGGCTCACGCCTGTAATCCCAGCACTTTGGGAGACCGAGGCGGGTGGATCACGAGGTCAGGAGTTCGAGACCAGCCTGACCAACATGGAAAAACCCCGTCTCTACTGAAAATACAAAAATTAGCCATACGTGGTGGTCCATGCCTGTAATCCCAGCTACTCGGGAGGCTGAGGCAGGAGAATCACTTGAACCTGGGAGGCAGAGGTTGCAGTGAGCCAAGACTGGGCCATTGCACTCCAGCCTGGGCAACGAGAGTGAAGCTGTATCTCAAAAAAAAAATAAAAATGCAAAAATACAAAAATTAGCTGAGCATGGTAGCATACACCTGTAATCCCAGCTACTTGGGAGGCTGAGGAAGGAGAATCTCTTGAGCCCAGGAGGCAGAGGTTGCAATGAGCTGAGATAGCGCCACAGCACTCAGCATGGGCAATAGAGCTAGACTCCATCTCAAAAACAAAACAAAACAGAAAACTGCTTCAAGACCAGGTGCTCACGCCTGTAATCCCATCACATTCGCAGGCCGAGGGGAAAGGATCAGTGGAGCTCAGGAGTTCAAGACCAGTCTGGGCAACATATTTTTCTCTACAGGAAAAGAAAAAAATTGACGAGGTCTCACTAGATGGCCCACGCTGGTCTCAAACTTCTGGTCTCAAGCATCATCCTGGTTCGGCTTCCCAAAGTTCTGGGATGACAGGTGTGAGCCACCACACCTGGCCGTTAAAACATTTTTGTTAAGAATTAGCTGGGTGTAGTGGGGCATGCATAGTCCCAGCTACTCAGGAGGCTGAGGCAGGAGGCCTGCCTGAGTCCAGAAGGTTGAAGCTGCAGTAAGCCATGATCGCACCACTGCATTCCAGCCTGGGCAACAGACTAAGACCTGACTAAAAGAAAGAAAGAAAAGAAAAACTTTTTTTTTTTTTTTTGAGACAGAGTCTCGCTCTGTTGCCCAAACTGGAGTGCAGTGGCCGGATCTCTGCTCACTGCAAGCTCCGCCCTTCAGGTTCACACCATTCTCCTGCCTCAGCCTCCCAAGTAGCTGGGACTACAGGCGCCCGCCACCTCGCCCGGCTAGTTTTTGTAATTTTTAGTAGAGACGGGGTTTCACCAGGTTAGCCAGGATGGTCTCCATCTCCTGACCTTCTGATCCGCCCGTCTCGGCCTCCCAAAGTGCTGGGATTACAGGCTTGAGCCACCGCGCCTGGCCGAAAAGAAAAACTTTTTTTAGCAAACTCTTTCTTTTTTTTCAGATGGAGTCTCACTCTGTGGCCCAGGCTGGAGTGTAGTGGTGTGATCACCGCTCACTGCAACCTCCGCCTCCTGGATTCAAGCAATTCTCCCTGCCTCAGCCCGCCAAGCAGCTGGGATTACAGGCACACACTACCACGCCAGCTAATTTTTGTATTTTTTAGTAGAGATGGGATTTCACCATGTTGGCCAGGCTGGTCTTGAACTCCCGACCTCAGGTGACCCACCCGCTTCAGCCTCCCAAAGTGCTGGGAGTACAGGCATGAGCCACTGCGCCAGGCCTAGCCAACTCTTCAGATGCCTGCATACTTGATGGTCACAGAGCTCTCCCCCTGCAGCTGTATCCCTGTGCCTATGGCATTAGTCCCCCAACCCAATCATCAACTGTCCCCATGTCCCTGTTGCTTATACCCCCACCCCACTGCAATAGAACCCCAAGCCTCTGGCATTACTCCTCTTCCCCTAATCCAACTAACCCTTCTCCCTATTCCAACAGCCCCTTCTCCCCCTCCCCCAATACCTTGCAATAATCCTTTTTCATAAAAGTTTCCTTACTATGTTTGGGTTGACACAGGCTTAACCACAGCGTCCCGTTTCTTCCCCAAACTTTACTCAGCCTTCTGTCCTCTCCACAGGTCCCTGAACTTTGAGTGGCCGCCCTGAGTCTGAGCAAGCAATAAGTGTGGAGCCCCCCCATCACCTCCCCTGAGCGAGCTGACCACGAGGAGGTACATTTACTGTCAATCCACTTTCTGCTTGTCCCCTAAAAAGTTCCTCCAAACCCTTTCTTGTTTATGAAAGTAAAGCCTTTTCCTGGTTGATTTTGAGAGCAGGCAGGTTTCTGAGGCTGGGGCTTATCCCTATTTTTCTCTCTCCTTCTCTAGCCACGATTTTTTTTTGTTTTTGTTTTTTGAGACGGAGTCTCGCTCTGTCGCCAGGCTGGAGTGCAGTGGCCCGATCTCGGCTCACTGCAAGCTCCGCCTCCCGGGTTCACGCCATTCTCCTGCCTCAGCCTCCCAAGTAGCTGGGACTACAGGCGCTGCCACCTCGCCCGGCTAACTTTTGTATTTTTAGTACAGACGGGGTTTCGCCATGTTGGACAGGCTGGTCTGGAACTTCTGACCTCAGGTGATCCACCCGCCTCAGCCTCCCAAAGTGCTGGGATTACAGGCGTGAGCTATCGCGCCCGGCCCAGGATTTTATTTTTGTTTGACAGGCTCCAGGACAGGGCACCACCTCCTCCTTGGCAGACCTTCCCAAACTGACCGCCAAGCCCCTGACGGCCCCCGACCTCTCCTCAAACTCTCCCCGAGCACCTGACTGCCTCTACTGTCCCCCCAAACTGCCCTCAAGCCCCTGACCGCCTCTACTGACCCCCAAAGTGCCCAAGCCCCTGACCGCTTCTGCTGTCCCCTCGAGCTGCCCCCAATCTCCCGACTGCAACTATTGTCCCCCTAAACTGCCTTCGAGCCCCTGATCACCTCTGTTCCCCAAAACTGCCCCCTTCAAACACATGACGGCCTCTACTGCCCCCCCAAACTGCCCCCGACTTCCTGACCGCTGCTACTGGCCCCCTAATCTGCCCTTGAGCCTGACTCCCCTCTACTGAGCTCCCAAAGTGCCGCCGAGCCCCTGAACAAGTCTGTTCCCGCAAACTGCCCCTCCCCTCCTCCACTCTCCCAAAACTGCCCTTGAGTCCCTGGCCGCCTCTACTGTCCCCGCAAACTGCCCCAGCGCCCCTTAAACCTCTACTGTCCCCGCAAACTGCCCCAGCGCCCCTTAAACCTCTACTGTCCACTTAAACTGCTCCAAGCCCCTGACCACCTCTGCTGTCCCCACAAGCTCCCCCCAAACTCCTGACCTCTACTGTCCCCAGAAACGACCCCTCCAGTCCCTGACCACCCCTGCTGTCTCCCCAGACTGCCCCCAGCCCTACCGGTCGGCCGCTGTGATCGCGTTCCCGGGGCCCAGGCGCTCGTCCTGCGCCGCCCCGCGCGTCCCTCAGCTTCCTCCGGCCGCGAACTCGGGCGGACGCCGGTTCCTGCCGCCCCACCTCGCCCTGGGCCCGGGCTCGGCTCGCGCCCCGCACTCACCATGTCCCGCCCGCTCCTGGGCTCTCCGGGGCAAGCGCCCCGCGGTCCAGCGGCCGGCGCCGGTGAGTACCACAGGCCACCTGAGCCGCTCGGGGGTAGGCGGGGAAGTGCACAGGGCAGAGGGGAACTGGGCTTTCCGTCCCTAGGGCCTGATTGGACAGATCTCGGGAAGTCGCGACTCTGATTAGACAATACTGTCAACTCCGCACCCCTGATTGGAGAGTTCCCCAGTCCGTCCCCCTAGCGCCCTTGATTGGTCAGGGCTCCATTTTTTTGGCTTAACGTCCCTGATTGGACAGTTCCCTGGGCACCGCCCCTGCCTGTCCTGATTGGCTAGTTGTCCCGAGTGACGGGCGCGTCGAGAACACGCGTGGCTGACCCTCCAGCCGGGGACACGCGGATCTGGGCGAACTCACTCCAGTCCGGGGAGGGCGCGGCGTCCTCCTCCCTGACTGCGCGGGAACTCCAGACTCAGTTTCCCCTCGGAGCGGCCTCTCGTGGGAGGAGGAGGGGAAGGGCGAGGAGTCCCATGGGGCAGAGTCCTGCGTGGGGACGGGACCCGCGTGTGTGACGTCACCGTGCTGTCCCGCGTGGGCGCGGACGCCTGGGGTCCAGAGACCTGTAGATCCGGAGACCAGGCGCCGAGGCCCCAGGAGGCCGGACCCCACCAGGCGCGCTTTGTGTTCTTTAAAACTCCGCCGGGCGCGTTTGCTCACGCCTGTAATCCCAGCACCATGAGAGGCGGAGACAGGCGGATCACTAGAGGTCAGGAGTTCAAGACCAGCTTGACCAACATGGCGAAAACCACTTCTCTACTAAAAATACAAAAATTAGTCGGGAACCGTGGCGGGCGCCTGTAATCCCAGCTACTCGGGAGGCTGAGGCAGAAGAATCGCTTGAACCCAGGAGGCGGAGATTGCAGTGAGCCGAGATGAGGACACTGCACTCCAACCTGGGCAGCAGACTCTATCTCCAAAAAAAAGAAAAGAAAGAAAGATGGCCGGGCGCGGTGGCTCAAGCCTGTAATCCCAGCACTTTGGGAGGCTGAGACGGGCGGATCACGAGGTCAGGAGATCGAGACCATCCTGGCTAATACGGTGAAACTCTGTCTCTACTTAAAAATACAAAAAAAAAACTAGCCGGGCGACGAGGCGGGCGCCTGTAGTCCCAGCTACTCGGGAGGCTGAGGCAGGAGAATGGCATAAACCCGGGAGGCGGAGCTTGCAGTGAGCTGAGATCCGGCCACTGCACTCCAGCCTGGGTGGCAGAGCAAGACTCCGTCTCAAAAAAAAAAAAAAAAAAAGAAAGAAAGAAAGCTCTCAAGTGTACACTTGGCCTTGGGGGAGCGGACACTTTTAGGTCCGAGTTTGAGTGTGTTCCTAGATAATTTTTAGAAACGCTGTCTCTACTAAAAATATGGCCGGGCGCGGTGGCTCAAGCCTGTAATCCCAGCACTTTGGGAGGCCGAGACGGGCGGATCACGAGGTCAGGAGATCGAGACCATCCTGGCTAACACGGTGAAACCCCATCTCTACTAAAAATACAAAAACTAGCCGGGCGAAGTGGCGGGCGCCTGTAGTCCCAGCTACTCGGGAGGCTGAGGCAGGAGAATGGTGTAAACCCGGGAGGCGGAGCTTGCAGTGAGCTGAGATCCGGCCACTGCACTCCAGTCCGGGCGACAGAGCGAGACTCTGCCTCAAAAAAAAAAAATAAAAATAAAAATAAAAAAATAAAAAATTAGCCAGGTGTGATGGCACATATCTATAATCCCAGCTACTCTGGAGGCTGAGGCAGCAGAATTGCTTGAACCCAGGAGGCAGAGGCTGCGGTGAGTCAAGATCACGACATTGCACTCCAGCCTGGGCGACAAGAGCGAAACTGAGTCTCAAAAAAAAAAAAAAAAAAAAAAGCCGCCCTCCCACAAATAGAACCAGGGAAGGTCATTAAGAGAGGGTTCTCACATTTATATGCTTAATAACAAAAAAGACTCTACAAAAACCACAGACTTAAACAAAAAATACTTTTACAGAGACACTCACTGGTGTGACCCTTGTTACTGATCTTTGCAGACAAGGATAATTATTTCTGAACAATGACGTAATCCTCCCTTTTTTTTTTTTAAATTTTTTTTCCTTTATAAACCTTTGTCCCAGTCTGGGCAACATGGCAAAACCCCATATATACAAAATATACAAAAATAAGCTGGGAATAAAGGAGTGTGCGCCTATGGTCCCAGCGACTTGGTAGGTTGAAGCAGGAGGATCTCTGGAGCCCGCCGCGGTGGAGGCTGCAGTGAGCTGTGATGTCACCACTGTACTCCAGCCTGGGCAACAGAGACCCTGTCTCAAATAAACGAAAAACCAAAAACAACCTTTGTCTTCCTTTACCTCCCTGAATAAGCACATAGTTTGCTATGCCGCGCATATTCCCATTGCAATGCACTGTTACCATCGTTTTTACACAGCCTGTTATTTAGACTGACACAGTAAAAACATGAATTATGACAATTATATTCATACATAAAATGGCAAGCGATATAGAGTTGATACTCTCTCAAGCTGGAAGGTCTTTTCGGAGATGAGCAGTTGTGTTTCAGGCTTTAGGTATGGTGGCACAACTGAATAAAAGTATTCAATTTTCACATCCAGTTCAAATTATTTAAACTTCTATGATTATTTTCTCAAATGAGTTAAAATAAGAATTCAATGCCATAGGAACAGTACAGCCTTTAACTTTTTTTTTTTTTTTTTTTTTGAGGCGGAGTCTCGCTCTGTCACCCAGACTGGAGTGCAGTGGCGCAATCTCTGCTCACTGCAAGCTCCGCCTCCCAGGTTCACGCCATTCTCCTGCCTCAGCCTCCCGAGTAGCTGGGACTACAGGCGCCCGCCACCTCGCCCGGCTAGTTTTTTTTTTGTATTTTTAGTAGAGATGGGGTTTCACCGTGTTAGCCAGGATGGTCTCGATCTCCTGACCTCGTGATCCACCCGTCTCGGCCTCCCAAAGTACTGGGATTACAGGCTTGAGCCACCGCGCCCGGCCAACAGCCTTTAACTTTAAAAAATTCTCTAGGGCCACGCCCGGTGGCTCACACCTATAATCCAAGCACTTCAGGAGGCCAAGGCAGGTGGATCACCTGAGGTCAGGAGTTCGAGACCAGCCTGGCCAACATGGCAAAACCTCATCTCTACTAAAAATACAACAATTAGCCGGGCGTGTGCGCCTGTAATCCCACCTACTCGAGAGGCTGAGGCAGGAGAATCACTTGAGCCCAGGAGGCGGGGATTGCAGTGAGCCGAGATCAGGCCACTGCACTCCAGCCTGGGCGACAGAGACTGCATCTTAAAAAAAAAAAAAAAAAAAAAAAAAGCCATTTGAACAACACGTTTTGTTTCCCCCCACTTTACTACTTTTTAAAAGTACTATGGTGGCCGGGCGCGCTGGCTCATGCCTGTCATCTCAGCACTTTGGGAGGCCGAGGCGGGCGGATCACAAGGTCAGGAGATGGAGACCATCCTGGCTAACACGGTGAAACCCCGTCTCTACTAAAAGTACAAAAAATCAGCCAGGCGTGGTGGCAGGCGCCTGTAGTTCCAGCTACTCGGGAGGCTGAGGCAGGAGAATGGCGTCAATCAGGGAGGTGGAGCTCGCAGTGAGCCGAGATTGTGCCACTGCACTCCAGCCTGGGTGACAAAGCAAGACTCCGTTTCAAAAAAAAAAAAAGTACCACGGTGCACACACTGCATTACAATTGTTTTTCTGGCGCAATGAAAAAAATAAATCCTCCAGCTCTCTTCATCTTAATAGGTGACTTCCTTACTCCTTACAAATGTGTATAAGATGATAGATCATGTAAGTTGATGTAACAAGTTCTCTCTAAATAGACAGCGAGGCAGCGGACTTGTTTCCAATCTTTAGCTACTCAAAGCTTGTCTTATGTTGGGCCACCACGCCTGGCTGATTTTTGTATTTTTTGGTAGAGATGGGGTTTCACAATGTTGGCCAAGTTGGTCTCAAACTCCTGACGTCAAGTTATCTGCTTGCCTCGGCCTTCATCCGTGGGTATTAATGAAGCTTAGGATACTCACATTGTGTCGAAGATGAGAGGCAAGGAAACCACAAAGAAATTGGAAGTGATAGGAAAAGAATGGAATAAGAATAACTGTCAGAGAGGAAGTAGTGGGAACAAAAGACAGGAAAGAAAAACATGCCTATTAGCAGAGTCCCTGAAGAAGGAAACAGTAGTGCAGCCTTTCGTGTTAAATCATTAAGAAACACATAGGCCGGGCGCGGTGGCTCACGCCTGTAATCCCAGCACTTTGGGAGGCCGAGGCGGGCGGATCACAAGGTCAGGAGATCAAGACCATCCTGGCTAACACAGTGAAACCCCGTCTCTACTAAAAATACAAAAAACTAGCCGGGCGAGGTGGCGGGCGCCTGTAGTCCCAGCTACTCGGGAGGCTGAGGCAGGAGAATGGCGTGAACCGGGAGGCGGAGCTTGCAGTGAGCTGAGATCTGGCCAGTGCACTCCAGCTTGGGTGACAGAGCGAGACTCCGTCTCAAAAAAAAAAAAAAAAAAGAAACACATAAATAGGACAGGTGCGGTGGCTCACGCCTGTAATCCCAGCACTTTGGGAGGCCAAGGTGGGCAGATCACCTGAGGTCCGGAGTCGAAGAACAGCCTGACCAACATGGAGAAACTCCCATCTCCACTAAAAATACAAAAATTAGCTGGGCGTGGTGGCACATGCCTGTAACCCCAGCTACTTGGGAGGCTGAGGCAGGAGGGTCACTTGAACCTGGGAGGTGGAGGTTGTGGTGAGCTGAGATCCTGCCATTGCACTCCGGTCTGGGCAGCAAGAGTGAAACTCCATCTCAAAAAAAAAAAAAAAAAAGAAAAGAAAAGAAAAAGAAACACATAAATACTATAGTAAACGTAGCAATGTACCTTGCAGAAGATCCAAAGGTTGCTTGTGGAATTTGGCAAGGGAATCTACATTTCCAGAGTTAGTATGCAGTGGTGGAGAGTTGTCAGAAATCTAATGGCAAGTTTTAAAACACAGGAAACAGGTGTGACTTGGTGTTTGAGGTGTGTATGCACATTTTCTGTTTTCCTACCAGGCTCTCTTCAGTTATGTGCAATTTCCTCTGTTCACCTAGTTTCTTGAGGATGAAACTTAACATAAACAAATATGAAATTCGTGTTATACTCACATTACTCAACATATCAGGTATCCTGTGAAGATAGAGAGCCTATATTTCCAAATCAATTGTTCTAGCCGACTGACAGCCTGTGTGTACTCACTATCCACATAGAATTATTTCAAAGTCAATTGAGTGGCCGGGCGTGGTGGCTCACGCCTGTAATCCCAGCGCTTTGGGAGGCCAAGGCGGGCGGATCACGAGGTCAGGAAATTGAGACCATCCTGGCTAACACGGTGAAACCCATCTCTACTAAAAATACAAAAAAATTAGCCGGGCATGGTGGGCGGGTACCTGTAGTCCCAGCCACTAGGGAGGCTGAGGCAGGAGAATGGCTTGAACCCGGGAGGCGGAGCTTGCAGTGAGCGGAGATGGTGCCACTGCACTCCAGCCTGGGCGACAGAGCAAGACTCCGTCTCAAAAAAAAAAAAAAAAAAAAAAGTAAATTGAGGACACTGTAACACTCTGCTCTTAAATAGTTCCCAATGCTATTTTAGAGAAAAATCTAATTTTTATATAAAAGTCCACACTTCATATTCACACTTAACATAGTTAACAATCCTTCCTTTATACCTAGCCCATAATCATATTTCCTTCAATTATACCCAAAATGTTCTTTATAGCTGGTCCTCCGAAGATCCAACCCCAAACCAGGTATTGCATCTTCTTTTATTTTGTAGTATTAAATGGTCAAGTTGAATTCTTCCGAGGTGTATTCTACGAATTTTTGTGTATGTATAGTGTTAAGGGGTGAATCGCGTCCCCACAAATCCATAAGGTGAAGGCCTAACCCACAGTACCTCAGAAGGTATTTGGAGATAGGCCTTTAAAGAGGTAATTAAAATGAGATCATTAAGGTGGGCTCAAATCCAAAATGACTGACATTCTCCAGTGTCCCCCAGGCGTAACACTTCTCCTCCCCTCTTTGATAATCACTGCTTTAGACTCTATTTGGCCTTAGAGTCTTTTCTCCAAAGTCCATCATTTTATCCGCTGTAACCCTGCTGTCTTCACTTAAGGGGTCCAACACGTTTACAGGAGGGTGATAACGGTGATGATGCGCTGCCAATAATCATCCACACGCAGCACTCATTATTTGACAAGTGCTGGTCATGTCATGTACTTTCATTTTACAGATGTGGAAACTGAGGCACTGAGGGGCTTGGCAACTTGCCTAATATCACCCGAGAGCTCATTAAGGCTTGGGGCCACGACTGGGACCCCAGGACGAAGCCCAGCTGAGCAGAAAACCTCTGTGCACAGGATGTAGCGATCAAGATAATAAAAAATCAACTCCAGCCGGGCGCGGTGGTTCACGCCTGTAATCCCAGCACTTTGGGAGACCGAGGCGGGCGGATCACGAGGTCAGGAGATTGAAACCATCCTGGTTAACACGGTGAAACCCTGTCTCTACTAAAAAAAATACAAAAAAATTAGCCGGGCGTGGTGGCGGGCGCCTGTAGTCCCAGCTACTCCGGAGGCTGAGGCAGAAGCCGTGAACCCGGGAGGCGGAGTTTGCAGTGAGCCGAGATGGCGTCCCTGCACTCCAGCCTGGGCGACAGAGCGAGACTCCACCTCAAAAAATAAATAAATAAATAAATGAAAATAAAAATCAACTCCGACTGAGAAAGTATCTACCTACACATTCATCAGGCTGGGAAGACAGACCCAGATAATATCAGCTGGAAAATTAACAGAATAAAATATTTCTGCCAAGGACACCTTTTTCTGAGCCATCAATGTCTTCTAGCTCGCTAAATACCATGCCCATTACAATCATACACAGTGATTGACATTTTATCAGTAAGAATGAACTTCCCTTCTCTGCCCGGAGGGTCTGATTTCCTTGGACACAGAATCGGGCTGCATTTCCAACCCAGGTGCAGGGCTCTGATAAGGGGTTTCCGGGCATAACAATCTACAGCGGTCTTATCTTGTGGTTCCCAAGGAAACAGGACCCAGCTGCACTTCGCAGCCCAGACCCGAGAGTGACCCCTTTAAAGGCTTGCTCTGAGCCAAATGGAAACCACGCTCTATTTACATTACATCTAAACCCCATCCTTCTCTCCAAATCCGATGGGTCCTCAGGCCTAGCGGGTCAAAACGCCCCGCATCCCAAACCAAGACCCCCGAAGCCCAGCGGGATTCTAATGGCCTCCAGAGCCTCCTCCCCGGGGCGCGGTGCCAGGAATTCGCCATTAAACGAGCCAGCCCTCTGCCCTTTGAACTCCGCTCCCATCCTTTGACCCAAAACCCTCACGCCCCTGCACCGGAGTGCCCTCGCTTGGACTCTGCCACCAAGAAGATACAGGGCCAGGTCCGTCAGTGAAAGGAGGAGAAAAACCTCTCACGTGAGGCGCTGCGGCCAGTAAGAGAGACGGCCGCCCCGGAACCGGAAACTAAGGCATCCATCTGGGACCAGCGGCGGCCGGGAGCGGAAAAGTGGGCTAGTAGTGAGCTTGGGATTGGTGAAGCCTCAAAGGTGGGAGGGACGACCTGCGTCCTCCAATCGCTGAGCAGGAAAAGCTAGTTCCCGCCCTCTGGGTGGTGATTGGCCTTGTTGGCAGATCCGCCCCTCGAGGGAAAGTCTCCGGTCAGAATCGCGCTGTAGGAACGACTTGTACTGGATCCGCCCCGGGGCGTGGCTAAAACTAGACGGAGGTCCCGGGACGAGGCTGGGGGCGTGGTCTTTCGCGCAATCCTCCAACGCTCGATTACCCTGAACAATAAACGCTAAAATAAGTAATAAACGCTCATTTCCTCCAGCCAACACATTCCTCGTGCTAACATACTCCTGTACGAAGATATTCCCATTGTTGGGATTTTTCTTCCTTGAATGTCTCTTATTTCTTCCAGAAATAAGGTCATTTTTATGCATTTACATCTGGCTTTTCTTATTAATAAGTGTGTTGTGATGTTCCCTTCTGGCCACTAGACGGCCACGTAGCTCACATTTTCAAATTTGCGGATATTTTGTCGTGTTGCTTTGGACATAGGTGTCCAATCTTTTGGCTTTTTGGCCACATTGGAAGAATTATCTTGGGCCACACATAAAATACAGGAACACTAACTATAGCTGATGAGCTAAAACAAAACAAAAATTGAAAAATAATCTCATAATGCTTTTTTTTTTTTTTGAGACCAAGTCTCACTCTGTCGTCCAGGCTGGAGTGCAGTGGCGCGATCTCCACTCACTGCAAGCTCCGCCTCCCGGGTTCACGCCATTCTCCTGCCTCAGCCTCCCGAGTAGCTGGAACTACAGGCGCCCGCCACCTCGCCCGGCTAATTTTTTTTGCATTTTTAGTAGAGACGGAGTTTCACCGTGTTAGCCAGGATGGTCTTGATCTCCTGACCTCGTGATCCGCCCCGCCTCAGCCTCCTAAAGTGCTGGGATTACAGGCTTGAGCCACCGCGGCCGGCCAATAATCTAATAATGTTTTAAGAAAGTTTACAGTAAGCAGTCCTAAAGGATACCAGCAGACCGCCAGGTGGGTTACAAGTTCCTCTTACCCGGTACAGCCCGCGAAAGAGAACAAAAGTCCCTTATTCCTGTTGTAGCTTCCCCAATCTCCAGCCAATCAACATCAAACAGCCCAAGAAGCTATTAGCTACAAATTCCTGCGTTAAAAGGCGCCAGGGAATTCTTCCAGGTCCCACATATGCAGCTAGAGTCAAGGTTTAGCTAATAGTAACTTTTCCTCATTTTATTTTATTTTTTTGAGATGGAATCTCACCCTGTTGCCCACGCTGGAGTGCAGTAGAATAATCATGGCTCACTGCAGCCTCCACCTCCTGGGTCCAAGCGATTCTCCTGCCTCAAACTCCCAAGTAGCTGGGACTACCAGCGCCTGCCAACACACCTGGCTAATTTTTGTATTTTTAGTAGAGACGGGTTTCACCATGTTGGCCAGATTGGTCTCGAACACCTGACCTCAGGTGATCTGCCCGCCTCAGCCTCCCAAAGTGTTGGGATTACAGGCATGAGTCACCGCACCCAGTCAACCTTTTCCTCATTTTAATAGTTTAAAAAAAAACCCGAGGCTGAGGCAGGAGAATTGCTTGAGCCCAGGAGGCGGAGGTTGCAATGAGCCGAGATCGCACCACTGCACTCCAGCCTGGGTGACAGAGCAAGACTCCATCTCAAACAAAAACAAAAACAAAAACAAAACCCACCCCTAGGTGGAGATTTTGTACGCTATTGATACATGCGATGTGTGTTAGAGCATGCAGATACTGAGTCCAACTGTAGGTCCACCTTTGCACACCTGACCTCATCAGTATTTTCTGACTATGTACGTACAGCCTCCAAAAAAGCAATTTCTCTTAAGCCACTAGCTGCTGCCTCTCCCTGTGAACAGCCTGCTCTGCCTCTCAGAGAGTACTTTCTTTTTGCAATAAATTTCTTTGCTTACTCACACTTTGGACTTGCTCTCAAATTATTTGTGCAGTGAAGCCAAGAACCTGCCCAGCCCACCAGCAACAGTTGTAACTGCCCGACAGGTTCTTCCTGCTCACTGCACAAACAAAATTGATTCACAAAGACCATGGCATTGCAGTAAAGAGAGTTTAGTTGGCCTGAGGCTGGCTATGCCATGCAGGAAACAGAGTCATTACTTAAACCAAGCTCCCCCAAGGCCCTCTCGCCCAGGTTAGAGTGCAGTGGTGCAATCTCGGCTCATTGCAACCTCCGCCTCCCAAGTTCAAACAATTCTCCTGCTTCAGCTGCCTGAGTAACTGGTATTATAGGCGCCCGCCACCACGCCTGGCTAATTTTTGTATTTTTTTTTTTTTTTTTTTTTTTTGAGACGGAGTCTCGCTCTGTCGCCCAAACTGGAGTGCAGTGGCCAGATCTCAGCTCACTGCAAGCTCCGCCTCCCGGGTTTATGCCATTCTCCTGCCTCAGCCTCCCGAGTAGCTGGGACTACAGGCGCCCACCACCTCGCCCGGCTAGTTTTTTTTTTTGTATTTTTTTTAGTAGAGACGGGGTTTCACCGTGTTAGCCAGGATGGTCTTGATCTCTTGACCTCGTGACCTGCCCATCTCAGCCTCCCAAAGTGCTGGGATTACAGGCTTGAGCCACCACGCCCGGCCTAATTTTTGTACTTTTAGTAGAGATAGCGTTTTGCCACGTTGGCCAGGCTGGTCTTGAACTCCTACTTCAAAGGGATCCACCAGCCTCAGCCTCTCAAACTGCTGGGATTACAGGTGTGAGCCACTGCACCCAGGCAGGGGTTTTTCAAAGATAGTTTGGTGGCCAGGAGGCTAGGGTCTGGGTGCTGCTGGCTGGCTGGGGATATAAGCATAGCTATACGGAACAGGGCCCTCATGCCCTGAGTCCACTGCTGGGTGGAGGCCACAGGATGGGCTGGCGGGATCCATCTGGTTGTCAGAAATGCAAAAGCCTGGCCGGGTGCGGTGCCTGACGCCTGTAATCCCAGGACTTTGGGAGGCCGAGGCAGATGGATCACTTGAGGCCAGGAGTTCAAGATCAGCCTGGCCAACATGGTGAAACTCCATCTCCACTAAAAATACCAAAAAAAATTATCTGGGCATGGTGGTGCACGCCTGTAGTTTCCAGCTACTCAGGAGGCTGAGGCAGGAAAATCGCTTCAACCCAGGGGGCAGAGGTTGCAGGGAGCTGAGATCACGCCACCACACACCAGCCTGGGCAACAAAGCAAAACTCCAGCTCAAAAAAAAAAAAAAAAAAAAAAAGGCCGAGCGCGGTGGCTCAAGCCTGTAATCCCACCACTTTGGGAGGCCGAGACGGGCGGATCACAAGGTCAGGAGATCAAGACCATCCTGGCTAACCCGGTGAAACCCCGTCTCTACTAAAAAATACAAAAAAAAAAAAAAACTAGCTGGGCGAAGTGGCGGGTGCCTGTAGTCCCAGCCACTCGGGAGGCTGAGGCAGGAGAATGGTGTAAACCGGGGAGGCGGAGCTTGCAGTGAGCTGAGATCCGGTCACTGCACTCCAGCCTGGGCGACTGAGCAAGACTCCGTCTCAAAGAAAAAAAAAACCAGAGCAACTCCATCTTGAATAGGGGCTGGGTAAAAGGAGGCTGAGACCCGCTGGGCCACATTCCCAGGAGGTCAGGCATTCTTAGTCACAGGAGGAGACAGGAGGTTGGCAGGACGGTATCACAAGACACAGGGAAGACCCTGCTGTTAAAACTGGATGCGATAAAGAAGCCACCAAATCTCACCAAAACCAAGATGGTGAAGAAAGTGACCTCTGGTTGTACTCCCTGCTCATTATATGCTAATTATAATGTATTAGCATGCTAAGAGACACTCCCACCAGTGCCATGACAGTTCACAAACCCCATGGCAATGTCCGGAAGTTACCTTATATGGTCTAAAAAGGGGAGGAGGCTGAGGCGGGCGGATCACCTGAGGTTGGGAGTTCGAGACCAGCCTGACCAGCATGGAGAAATCCCGTCTCTACTAAAAATACAAAATTACCCAGGTGTGGTGGCGTATGCCTGTAGTCCCAGCTACTTGAGAGGCTGAGGCAGGAGAATCGCTTGAACCGGGGAGGCAGAGGTTGCAGTGAGCAGAGATCACGCCATTGCATTTCAGCCTGGGCAACAAGAGTGAAACTCCGCCTCTAAATAAATAAATTAACTAAATAAAAAATAAAAAGAGGAGAAACCCTCGGCTCCGGGAATTGCTGACCCCTTTCCCGGAAAACTCATGAATAATCCACCCGTTGTTTAGCATATGATCTAAAATTAACCATAACAATAGCCAGTCAGCAGTCCTGGGGGCTGCCCTGCCTATGGAGTAGCCATTATTATTATTATTTTTTTTTCTCTTTGAGACGGAGGAGTCTCACTCTGTCGCCCAGGCTGGAGTGCAGTGGCGCAATCTCAGCTCACTGCAAGCTCTGCCTCCTGGGTTCACACCATTCTCCTGCCTCACAGCCTCCCGAGTAGCTGGGACTAGAGGCACCCGCCACCACACCCGGCCAATTTTTGTATTTTTAGTACAGACAGGGTTTCACCATGTTAGCCAGGATGGTCTCGATCTCCTGGCCTCATGATCTGCCCACCACAGCCTCCCAAAGTGCTAGGATTATAAGGGTAAGCCACCATGCCTTCTTTTATTTCTTTACTTTCTTAATAAACTTGCTTTCAGCCGGGCGCGGTGGCTCAAGCCTGTAATCCTGGCACTTTGGGAGGCCAAGACGGGCGGATCATGAGGTCAGGAGATCGAGGCCATCCTGGCTAACATGGTGAAACCCCGTCTCTACTAAAAAATACAAAAAACTAGCCGGGCGAGGTGGCGGGCGCCTGTAGTCCCAGCTACTCGGGAGGCTGAGGCAGGAGAATGGCGTGAACCCGGGAGGCGGAGCTTGCAGTGAGCTGAGATCCGGCCACTGCACTCCAGCCTGGGCAACCGATCGAGACTCCGTCTCAAAAAAAAAAATAAAATAAAATAAAATAAACTTGCTTTCACTCTACGCTGTGGACGCACCCCAAATTCTTTCTTGCGTGAGATCCAAGAATCCTCTCTTGGGATCTGGATGGAGACCCCTTTCCAATAACAGTTTTACCACCTCTCTCGCCCCATCCCCAGAGACAAGCCCTGTCTGGTGATTACCTTGGATACCACCTTCCAAAGATGTTGTGTGTGGCCGGGCGCGGTGGCTCATGCCTGTAATCCCAGCACGTTGGGAGGCTGAGGTGGGCAGATCACTTGAGGTCAGGAGTTCGAGACCAGCCTGGCCAAAATGGTGAAACCCTGTCTCTACAAAAATATAAAGATTAGCCAGATGTGGTGGCACATGCCTTTAATCCCAGCTACTTGGGAGACTGAGGCATGAGAATCGCTTAAAACTGGAAGGCAGAGGTTGCGGTGAGCCGAGATTGCAGCACTGCACTCCAGCCTGGGCAACAAGAATGAAACTCTTGTCTCAAAAGAAAAAAAAAGAAAAGGAAAAAAAGACATTGTGTGTATGCATGCAAAAATGTGTGCCTATTATCTAATAAATACTCATAAAGCATCTCCTATGTCCCAGACTCTATTTTCTGCACTGGGAAACACAGCAGTAAACACCACAGATATCCTTCTCAATATCCTTTAGATTCCAGTAGAGAGGGACAGAAAGTCAACCATATTGATAAACAGCATATATAATAAAATATATCCCAGTCGGGTGTAGTGGCTCACACCTGTAATCCTAGCATTTTGGGAGGCCAAGGAGGGCAGATCACCTGAGGTCAGTTCGAGACCAGCCTGGCCAACACGGCGAAACACCGTCTCTACTAAAAAAATATAAGGCCAGGCGTGGTGGCTCACTCCTGTAATCCCAACACTTTGGGAGGCCGAGGTGGGCAGATCAACTGAGGTCAGGAGTTTGAGACCAGCCCGGCCAACAACAGTGAAACCCCGTCTCTACTAAAAATACAAAAAATTAGCCAGGCATGGTGGTGTGCACCTGTAATCCCAGCTACTTGGGAGGTTGAGGCAGAAGAATCGCTTGAACCCGGGAGGTAGAGGTTGTAGTGAGCCAAGATCGCACCACTGCACTCCAGCCCGGGAGATAGTCTGAGACTCTGTCTCAAAAAAAACAAAAACAAAAACAAAAAGAAAATGCCGGATGTGGTGGCACATGCCTGTAATCCCAGTTACTCGGGAGGCTGAAACAGGAGAATTGCTTGAACTCAGGAGGCAGAGGTTGCAGAGAGATCGCACCACTGCACTCTAGCCTGGGTGACAGAGCAGGACTCCACCCCCCAAAAATAAAAAAAGTAAAACAAATAAATAAATAATTAATTAAATTTTTAGATATATTATGTATAACTTATATATTATATATATTTTATATAATATATAAATGACATATTATATATTATTTGTAAATTACATATATTATATATATTTTTATATATTGGGGTATATATATATACACCCCAATGCAGTGGTGCATGATAAGGGGACAGTAAGCAGGTAAAAGACAGAAGAGCCGGGGGCAGTGGCTCACGCCTATAATCCCAGCACTTTGGGAGGCCGAGGCGGGCGGATCACGAGGTCAGGAGATCAAGACCATCCTGGCGAACACGGCGAACAGGAGATTGAGACCATCCTGGCTAATACGATGAAACCCCGTCTCTACTAAAAATACAAAAAAATCAGTCGGGCGAGGTGGTGGCGCCTGTAGTCCCAGCTGCTCGGGAGGCTGAAGCAGGAGAATGGCGTGAACCCGGGAGGCGGAGGTTGCAGTGAGCCGAGATCACGCCACTGCACTCCTGCCTGGGCGACAGAGCAAGACTCTGTCTCTCAAAAAAAAAGAAAAAAGAAAAAATATTTGTGAAATGTATACATGCAGTTTTTCCTCAATATCTGCAGGAGATTGCAAGATCCCTGCAGATATCAAAGTCAGTGGATGCTCAAGTCCCTGATATAAAATGGTGCAGTAACCGGCCGCGGTGGCTCAAGCCTGTAATCCCAGCACTTTGGGAGGCCGAGACGGGCGGATCACGAGGTCAGGAGATCGAGACCATCCTGGCTAACATGGTGAAACCCCGTCTCTACTAAAAAATACAAAAAGCTAGCCGGGCGAGGTGGCGGGCGCGGTGGCAGGCGCCTGTAGTCCCAGCTACTCAGGAGGCTAAGGCATGAGAATGGCGTGAATGGAGAGTGAGCTCAGATCCAGCCACTGCACCCCAGTCTGGGCGACAGAACGACTCCATCTCAAAAAAAAAAAAAAAAGGTGCAGTAACCGGGCACAGTGGCTCACACCTATATTCCCAGTTCTTTCAGAGGCCGAGGTGGGGGGATTGCTCAAGCTCAGGAGTTTGAGACCAGCTTGTCCAACAGAGTGAGACCTCATCTCTACAAAAAATACAAATATTAACTGAGTGTGGTGGCTGGGGCCTGTGGTCCCAGCTACTCCAGATGCTAATGTGAGAGGATCACTTAAGCCCAGGAGGCCGAGGCTGCAATGAGCTGAGATCACACCATTCCTTCCTACGCTGAGCAACAGAGTGAGATCTGTCTCACTCAGAGTGTCTCAAAAAAATAAAATAAAAAATGAAATAAAATAATGCAGCTGGGTGCGGTGGCTCATGTCTGTAATCCCAGCATTTTGGGAGGCTGACGTGGGTGGATTACCTGAGGTCAGGAGCTCAAGACCAGCCTGGTCAACATAGTGAAACCCCGTCTCTACTAAAAATACAAACATCAGCTGGGCGTGGTGGCGTGCACCTGTAATCCCAGCTACTCGGGAGGCTGAGGCAGGAGAATCATTTGAACCGAGGAGGCAGAGGTTGCAGTGAGCGGAAATCGTGCCATTGCATTCCAGCCTGGGCGGCAAGAGCAAGATTCCATCTTAAACAAAATTAATTAATTCACTAAAATAAAATAAAATGGTGCAGTATTTGTATATAATCTTCACACACCCTGCCACATACTGTAGATCAGCTCTAAGTTACTTATAATAACTAATGCAACATCAACGCTATGTAAACAGTTGTTATACTGTCTTTTAAATTTTGCATTATTTTTCTTGTTGTATTGTTATTTTTATTGCTTTTTTTCAAATGCTTTCTTCTTTGATTTCTCCTCTTCTTTCTTTTTTAATTTTTTATTTTCAGACACGGTCTTGCCCTGTCACCCAGGCTAGAGTGTAGTGGTGGGATGGCGGTTCACTGCAGCCTCGAATTCCTGGGCTCAAGCAATCCTCCTGCCTCAGCCTCCCGAGGAGCTGGGACCACAGGTGCAGCCACCATGCCTGGCTTCAAATATTTTTGATTCTGCTGAATCCACGGGTGCGGAACCAGCAAATACAGAACCCGAGGACAAGGAACTCGCAGACACCAAGAATCAATTATACTAATTGTATACAGAATATATAACTACTTCAATGGAAAAATTGCATGACCACCAGAGGGCGCGCCCTTTACTCCCAAAACGTCCCTCTGCTGTTTTTTTTGTTTTGTTTTGTTTTGTTTTTGTGTGTGTGGTTTTTTTTTTTTTTTTTTTTTTTTTGAGACGGAGTTTCACTCTTGTTGCCCAGGCTGGAGTGCAGTGGCGCTATCTCGGCTCACCACAACTTCCGCCTCCCAGGTTCAAGTGATTCTCCTGCCTCAGCCTCCCGAGTAGCTGGGATTACAGGCACGCACCACCACGCCCAGCTAATTTTGTTTTTTAGTAGAGATGGGGTGTCTCCATGTTGGTCAGGCTGGTCTCGAACTCCCGACCTCGGGTGATCCGCCCGCCTCGGCCTCCCAAAGTGCTGGGATTACAGGTGTGACCCACCATGCCCAGCCCACTACTTTCCTGTTCTTTGGAAATGTTCACAGAAGGCAAAGAATGCTATTTGCTCTGAGTTAAGTGGGGAAGATGCATATATTAAACACGCATGTCCATACACACAGAGAGAAGGATAAAGCAACAGAGGGCACAAAAATAGCATGGGGGAAGGACAGGGAAAGATGCATTCAGGAGTTCTTGGTACTATTCTTCCAACTTTTCTGTAAGTGTGAAGTCATATTAAAGTAAAAAGTTGGGCTGGATGCAATGGGTCACACCTGTAATCCCAGTACTTTAGGAGGCTAAGGCAGGAGGATAGCCTGAGCCCAGGAGTTTGAGATCTGCCTGGGCAACATAGCCAGACCCCATCTTTACAAAAAAAAAAAAAAGAAGAAAATTAGGCTGGGCACAGTGGCTCATGCCTGTAATCCCAGCACTTTGGGAGGCCGAGGCGGGCGGATCAGGAGGTCAGGAGATAGAGACCATCCTGGCTAACACGGTGAAACCCTGTCTCTACTAAAAATACAAAAAATTAGCCGGGCGTGGTGGCGGGCGCCTGTAGTCCCAGCTACTCGGGAGGTTGAGGCAGGAGAATGGCGTGAACCCGGGAGGCGGAGCTTGCAGTGAGCAGAGATCGCGCCACTGCACTCCAGCCTGGGCGACTGAGTAAGACTCTGTCTCAAAAAAGAAAAAAAAAGAAGAAAAGAAAATTAGCAAGAGTGGCAGCATGCATGTGCAGCCTCATAGCTCACTACAGCCTTGACCTCATGGGCTCAAGTGATCCTCCCACCTCAGCCTCCTGAGAATCTGGGACTACAGGCACACGCCATCATGCCCGGCTAATTTTTCTTTTTTTTCTTTTTTTTTGAGATGGAGTCTCCCTCTGTTTGTTGCCCAGTCTGAAGTGCAGTGGCACGATCTTGGCTCAATGTAACCTCTGCGTCCCGGGTTCAAGCAAGTCTCCTGCCTCAGCCTCCGAGTAGCTGGGATTGCAGGCACCTGCCACCACGCCCAGCTAATTTTTTTGTATTTTTCATAGAGACGGGGTTTCACCGTGTTAGCCGGGATGGCTTCAATCTCCTTGACCTCGTGATCCACCCGCCTCGGCCTCCCAAAGTGCTGGGATTACAGGCGTAAGCCACCACACCTGGCCTGGTGATGGAAATTTTCTAAAATTGGATTGTGGTTAGGGCTGTGCAATTGGACACATTTACTAAAAGTCATTGAATGATATGCTTTAAATGTATGACCTCATCTTATGTAAATTACGTCAATGAAGCGCTCATATAACGTTTGACCTGTAGAGGGTAGCAGAGACCATGAGTTCATTTCAGAACAGCCCCTCCCTTCCTTGGGGGGGTCTCACTGGGATGAAGCCATCCCTTTCACTTAGCAGTGGTGATCGGAATGAAGAATTGGCCAGCTGGGAATTTCTCCTCAACAGTCTAAAATACCTTGTTTAACTAACTGTGGCCACACTTAGTTCTAAATTTACACCAATTGGCTGGGGGGTCGAGTCTCTTGACCACGGAACCAGGATAAACCACATGCCCTCTCCAAGTCTGGAAGAGTTGGTTCTCTTCTTTTTTTTTTTTTTTTTTTTTTTTTTGAGAGACAGAGTCTCACTCCATCGCCCAGGCTGGTGTACAGTGGCGTGATCTTGGCTCACTGCAACCTCCGCCTCCTAGGTTCAAGCAGTTCCCTGTTTCAGCCTCCCAAGTGGCTGGGACTACAGGTGCCTGCTACCACGCCGGCTAATTTTTGTATTTTTAGTAGAGACAGCGTTTCAACTTGTTGGTCAGGCTGGTCTTGAACTCCTGACCTCAAGTGATCCACCCACTTCAGCCTCCCAAAGTGCTGGGATGACAGGCGTGAGCCACCACGCCTGGCCTTTTTTTTTTTTTTTTTTTTTTTTTTTGAGATGGAGTCTCTTGGCCGGGCGCGGTGGCTCAAGCCTGTAATCCCAGCACTTTGGGAGGCCGAGACGGGCGGATCACAAGGTCAGGAGATCGAGATCATCCTGGCTAACATGGTGAAACCCCGTCTTACTAAAAATACAAAAAAAAAAAACTAGCCGGGCGAGGTGGCGGGCGCCTGTAGTCCCAGCTACTCGGGAGGCTGAGGCAGGAGAATGGCGTAAACCCGGGAGGCGGAGCTTGCAGTGAGCTGAGATCTGGCCACTGCACTCCAGTCCGGGCGACAGAGCGAGACTCCGCCTCAAAAAAAAAAAAAAAAAAAAGAGATGGAGTCTCACTCTGTCACCCAGGCTGGAGTGTGGTGGTGTGATCTCGGCTCACTGCAACCTCCACCTTCCAAGTTCAATCGATTCTCCTGCCTCACCCTCCCAAGGAGCTTGGATTATAGACGTGCACCACCATGCCTGACTCACTTTTATATTTTTACTAGAGACGGGGTTTCACCATGTTGCCCAGGCTGGTCTCGAACTTCCGACCTCAGATGATTTGCACACCTCAGCCTCCCAAAGTGCTGGGATTACAGGCATGAGCCACCGCACCCGGCCTAAGGGGATGGTTCTTCCAGGGTAAAATATAAACTAGGATCCATAGCTTGATCTTCAAGACTCCAATCCTATTCTTTCCTTTTCCCTTTTATTTTCTCTTTCTTTCTTTCTTTCTTTTTCTTTCTTTCTTTTTCTTTCTCCTTCCTTCCTTTCTTCCTTTCTTTCTTCCTTTCTTTTTCTTTCTTTCCTTCCTTCCCTCCCTCCCTCTCTCTCTCTTTCTTTTTCTTTCTTTCTTCCTTAAGATAGGATCTTGCTATGTTGTCCAGGCTGCTCTCGAACTCCTAGGCTCAAGCAAGCCTCCTGCCACAACCTCCAGAGTCGCTGGGACTCAGGGTGTGAGCTACCATGCCTGGCCTTGATGGGAACTAGTGTCAAGAGGAAGTGCAGGGCCCCATGAGGCCCAGGCATGCCATAGGGGCAAAGCTAGAGTAGACCCTCCCCGCTGAGACATCTAAGGAAAGCAGACACCAAAAACCATGCATATGGGTGGGTTAAAGTGCTCCCCACTCTGGCCAGGCACGGTGGTTCACTCCTATCATCTCAGTACTTTGGGAGGCAGGTGGATCACGTGAAGTCAGGAGTTCGAGACCAGCCTGGCCAACATGACAAACCCCGTCTCTACTAAAAATACAAAAATTAGCCCAGTGTGGTGGTGTGCACCTGTAATCTCAGCTACTCAGGAGGCTGAGGCAGGAGAATTAATTGCTTGAACCTGGGAGGTGGAGACTGTAGTGAGCCGAGATCACACCACCACACTCCAGCCTGGGCAACGGAGTGAGACTCCACCTTAAAAAAAAAAAAAAAAAAGGCTGGGCGCGGTGGCTCACGCCTGTCATCCCAGCACTTTGGGAGGCCGAGGCGGGTGGATCGCAAGGTCAGGAGATCGAGAGCATCCTGGCTAACATGGTGAAACCCCATCTCTACTAAAAATACAAAAAATTAGCCAGCATAGTGGCAGTTGCCTGTAGTCCCAGCTACTCGGGAGGCTGTGGCAGGAGAATGGCGTGAACTCAGGAGGCGGAGGTTGCAGTGAACCGAGACCGTGGCCACTACACTCCAGCCTGGGTGACAGAGCGAGACTGTCTCAAACAAACAAACAAAAAAAGTACTCCCCACTCAGTCATCTCCTTCTAGCAATAATTTATGGAGCCTGCCCAAGACAGACAAGGAATATGGAAACAAACAAGAAAATATCACAGGGTGGTGGGACGATTAGGAAAACTTCGGAAAGATGGAGTGATTTAAATCAGAGAAGTGTCTGCTAGGTCCAATGGCTCACACCTCTGATCCCAGCACTTTGGGAGGCTGAGGCAGGGGGATCACCTGAGGTCAGGAGTTTGAGACTAGCCTGGCCAACATGGCAAAACCTCATCTCTACTAAAAAAAAAAAAAATAGGCCAGGCGCGGTGGCTCATGCCTGTAATCCCAGCACTTTGGGAGGCCGAGGCGGGCAGATCATGAGGTCAGGAGATTGAGACCATCCTGGCTATTTATGTCTCAAAAAACATAAATAAATAAAATAACATAACATAACAAAAATTAGCTGGGCGTGGTGATGGGCCCCTGTAATCCCAGCTACTCAAGAGGTGGAGGCAGGAGAATTGCTTGAACCTGGGAAACAGAGGTTGCAGTGAGCCAAGATCATGCCACTGCACTGCAGCCTGGGCAACAGAGCGAGACCCTGGGTCTCAAAAATATATAAATAGGCTGAGCACGGTGGCTCAAGCCTGTAATCCCAGCACTTTGGGAGGCCGAGGCGGGCGGATCACGAGGTCAGGAGATCGAGACCATCCTGACTAACATGGTGAAACCCCGTCTCTACTAAAAATACAAAAAACTAGCCGGGCGAGGTGGCGGCGCCTGTAGTCCCAGCTACTCGGGGGGCTGAGGCGGGAGAATGGCGTGAACCCGGGAGGCGGAGCTTGCAGTGAGCTGAGATCATGTCACTGCACTCCAGCCTGGGTGACACAGCGAGACTCTGTCTCAAAAAAAAAAAAAAAAACACACACATATATATATAAATAAATAAATAGCTGGGTGCAGTGGCTTAAGCCTGTAATCCCAGCACTGTGGGAGGCTGAGACGGGCGGATCACGAGGTCAGGAGATCGAGACCATCCTGGCTAACACTGTGAAACCCCATCTCTACTAAAAAAAAAAATACAAAAAACTAGCCGGGCGAGGTGGTGGGCGCCTGTAGTCCCAGCTACTCCGGAGGCTGAGGCAGGAGAATGGCGGAAACCCGGGAGGCGGAGCTTGCAGTGAGCTGAGATCGGCCACTGCACTCCAGCCTGGGCGACAGAGCGAGACTCCGTCTCAAAAATAAATAAATAAATAAATAAATAAATAAAGTAAGAAAAGCATCACTGAGAAGAGATTTGTTACTTGAATTCTGGATGACAGAGGTGTTCGACTGAAGAGCAGATAAAGAAAGGCTCAAACACCCAGGAGTTCAAGACCAGCTTGTGCAATATAGGGAGATCCTATCTCTACAAAAACAAACACAACAACAAACGATAATTACCTGGGCATGGTGGTAGGGGACTATACTTCCAGTTAGTCAGGAGGCTGAAGCCAGAGGATTGCTTCGGCCTTGGAGTTTGGAGGCTGCAGTTAGCTGTGATCACCCCACTTCACTGAGCCTGTGAGTCTGAGACCCTGTCTCAAAAAAAAAAAAAAAAAAAATAGAGGCTGGACCATGAATAATTATTCATCAGTGACCCTGTGTTGAACCAACAAAGCTGCTCCCTGATTCTGGACCATCAAAAACTGTGAGATAATAAATCTTCATTGTTTCAACAATTCATGTAAATGGCCCAGCAAGTTTAGGGGCAATTTGTTACACAGCAATAGCTAACTAATATCTCTGGATTTCTTTTGAGGGGAAAGCCAGGTGCAAGAGATTCAAAACTCCACTTTTTTGTTGTTGTTGTTTTGAGATGCAGTCTCACTCTGTCACCCAGGCTGGAGTGCAGTGGCAGGGGCTCTGCTCACTGCAACCTCTGCCTCCTGGTTAAGTGATTCTCCTGCCTCAGTCTCCTGAGTAGCTGGGATTACAGGCACGCGCCGCTACACCCAGCTAGTTTTTTCATTTTTAGTAGAGACGAGGTTTCATCATGTTGGCCAGGCTGATCTTGAAATCCTGACCTCAGGTGATCTGTGCACCTTGGCCTCCCAAAGTGCTAGGATCACAGGCATGAGCCACTGTGCCCAGTCCTCAAAACCCACTTTTGGAGTGGATGTAGATGCCCCTTTCTCCAAGCTCGGGTTCATGGAGAGGTCCAATCTAATGCCACTACCTGAGCAGATCCTAACTGGATTCTGTATGATGGTGTAAGGGTTATGGGAATATCTCCTGGAGCGAGACTGCCTGGGATAAAATCCTAAGTTTACTTAGCAACTGTGTGGTCCTACGTAGGTCACTTAACTTCTCTGGGACTCAGTTTCCTCCTATGTAAAATGGGATTTAGCAGTTGATGAAAGCACTAAGTGAGTTGTTATAGTTACTCAAGTGAAACTCGTCAGAATCAGGCCAGGCGCCGTGGCTCACACCTGTCATCCCAGCACTTTGGGAGGTCGAGGTGGGTGGAGCAGCATGAGGTCAAGAGATCGAGACCATCCTGACTAACATGGTGAAACCCCGTCTCTACTGAAAATACAAAAATTGACCCGGCACGGTGTCTCATGCCTATAATCCCAGCACTTTGGGAGCCTGAGGAGGGCGGATCACAAGGTCAGGAGATCGAGACCACCCTGGCTAACACAGTGAAACCCCATCTCTACTAAAACTACAAAAAATTAGCCGGGTGTGGTGGCGGGCGCCTGTAGTCCCAGCTACTCGGGAGGCTGAGGCAGGAGAATGGGGTGAACCCAGGAGGCGGAGCTTGCAGTGAGCCGAGATCGCGTCACTGCACTCCAGCCTGGGCGGCAGAGTGAGACTCCGTCTCAAAACAACAACAACAAAACAAAAATTAGCCAGGTGTGGTCGCGTGCACCTCTAGTCCCAGCTACTGGGAAGTTGAGGCAGGAGAATCGCTTGAACCTGGGAGGTGGAAGTTGCAGTGAGCCGCGATCGTGCCATTGCACTCCAGCCTGGGAGACAGACCGAGACTCTGTGTGAAAGAAAAAAAAAAACAGAGAGGAAGTTGTCAGATTCAGAATGGAGTGACTTGTGTTTAAAAAAAAAAAAAAAAGTGACATGAGGCGTGGTGACTCACGTCTGTAATCCTAGCACTTTGGGAGGCCCAGATGGGCGGATTGCCTGAGCTCAGGAGTTCAAGACCAGCCCGGGCAACGTGGTAAAACCCCGTCTTTACTAAAATACAAAAAAAAAAAAAAAATCAACTGGGCATGGTGGTGGGCGCCTGTAATCTCAGCTGTGCAGGAGACTGAGGGACAAGAATTGCTTGAACCCAGGAGGCGGAGGTTGCAGTGAGCTGAGACGGCACCACTGCACTCCAGCTTGGGCGACAAGGTGAAACTGTCTCAAGAAAAAAAAAAGTGATAACTAGAGTCAGGGACAGCTTTGAAGAGTGGGTTCTCATGCATCAATGCCCGATAACAAAAAACAGTCACAAAAGACTGCATGGCCGGGCACGGGGCTCACACCTATAATCCCAGCACTTTGGGAGGCCAAGACAGGAGGATCACTCTAACGTAGGAGTTTGAGGCTAACCTGAGCAACATAGCCAGACACTGCCTCTACAAAAAAAAAAAAAAAAAAAAAAGCCAGGCGTGGTGGCACATACCTGTAGTTCCAGCTACTCAGGAGGCTAAGGTGGGAGGATGACTTAAGCCTTGTAGATTGAGGCAACAGTGAGCCATGATTGTGCCACTGCACTCCAGTCTGAGCAATAACATGAGGCTTTGTCTCAAAAAAAAAAAAAAAAAAGACTGCAAACCCCACAAATTTGCATCAAACTTTCCATCACAACCTTATTCTACAGGACATCTTTACAGCAAGACCAGCTTTCTCCTTGTTTTTTTGTTTGTTTTTGTTTGTTTGAGACAGGATCTCACTCTGTCGTCCAGACTGGAGTGCAGTGGTGTGATCTCGGCTCAGTGTAACCTCCGCTTCCTGGGTTCAAGTAATTCTCCTGCCTCAGCCTCCCAAGTAGCTGGGATTACAGGCGTCCACCACCATGCCTGGTTAATTTTTGTATTTTTAGTAGAGATGGGGTTTCTCCATGTTGGCCAGGATGGTCTTGAACTCCTGGCCTCAGGTGATCCACGCACCTCAACCTCCCAAAGTACTGGGATTACACGGGTTGCCACCGTGCCTGGCCTACCCTTGTTATTGATCCTTGTAGCCAAGGATAATTATCTCAAAATAGTTATGTCATCCTCCTCAATTCTACTTTAAAAATTTTTGTATTCTGTTAGCCTCCTCAAAATGCACATAGCTAACTACTATAGCCTCTTTTTTCCACTGCAAAGCCCTATTTCCAAATAAATATCCTTTTGTTTTAGAGAGCTTCTCCTTGTTTGTTATTTAGGTTGACAGTTTCTTTTTTGAGCCTTGTAGTGGGTAGAACTTTGTCCCCCAAAAATATTTGTTGAAGTCCATAAGCCCCCTCCATGCCCTGTACCTGGGAATGTGACCTTATTTGGAAATAGGGTCATTGCAGATATGATTAGTTATGGCTGAATGCAGTGGCTCACACCTGTACTCCCAGCACTTTGGGAGGCCAAGGTGGGTGGATCACGTGAGGCCAGGAGTTTGAGACCAGACTGGGCAACACGCCAAAACTCCCCTCTACAAAAAAATACAAAAATCAGCCAGGCATGGTGGTACACACTTGTAGTCCCAGCTACTTGTGAGGCTGAGGTAAGAGGATTACTTGAGCCTGGGAGGTAGATGTTGCAGTCAGCCTAGATCGCGCTACTGCACTCCAACCTGGGTAACAGAGCTAGACCCTGTCTCAAAAAAAAAAAAAAAAAATCTGGGCAAAAGTCTGGGAGTGGTGGCTCACACCTGTAATCCCAGCACTTTAGGAGGCCAAGGCGGGCAGATCAAGAGGGCAAGATATCAAGACCATCCTGGTCAACATAGTGAAACCCCATCTCTACTAAAAATACAAAAATTAGCTGGGCGTGGTGGTGGCACGCCTGTAGTCCCAGCTACTTGGGAGGTTGAGGCAGGAGAATTGCTTGAACCTAGGAGGCGGAGGGTGCAGTGAGCCAAGATCACATGACTGCACTCCAGCCTAGTAACAGAGCAAGACTCCGAGTCAAAAAAAAAAAAAAAAGATTAGTTAAGATGAGGTCACGTTGCATTAAGGCAGCTCCTAAATCTTTTTTTTTTTGAGGCAGGGTCTCACTCCGTCACCCAAGCTGGAGTGTAGTGATGCCATCTCGGCTCACTGCAACCTTGGCCTCCCAGGTTCAAGCGATTCTTGAGGTAGCCCCTAAATCTAATGACTGGCGTTCTTTTTTTTTTTTTTTTTTTTTTTGAGACGGAGTCTCGCTCTGTCACCCAGCTGGAGTGCAGTGGCCGGATCTCAGCTCACTGCAAGCTCCGCCTCCCGGGTTCACGCCATTCTCCTGCCTCAGCCTCCCGAGTAGCTGGGACTACAGGCGCTGCCACCTCGCCCGGCTAGTGTTTTATATTTTTAGTAGAGACGGGGTTTCACCATGTTAGCCAGGATGGTCTCGATCTCCTGACCTTGTGATCCGCCCGTCTCGGCCTCCCAAAGTGCTGGGATTACAGGCTTGAGCCACCGCGCCCGGCCATGACTGGCGTTCTTATCAGGAGAGGAAATTTGGACACAGACACAGAGACAAACAGGGAAGAAAGCCATGCAGGGATGGAAGCAGAAACTGGAGTAAAGCCAAGTCACACCGAAGCCTGCTGGCCACCACCAGAAGCTGGAAGAGGCAGGGAGGACCCTCCCCTGGAGCCCTCAGAGGCAGCACACTGGCCCTGCCCACACCTCCATTCTGGCCTCCGTCATGGTGCAAAAATACATTTCTGTTGTCTGAAGCCACCTGGTTTGTGGTCATCTGTTACAGCAGTTACAGAAAACAAATATCAGCTTCTTTCTACTAGGTGGCAGGAGGCGAACCTCATCAATCCTAGCCACTTCCAGAAACGCAGTCTTCCTGCGCCAGGTGATTGGTGTGGAGCCTGAGGGTGGGGGTGAAGCTGTCCTCACAGGGTTAACAAGAATTCTGGACAGACATATAGTTATAAGTAAGCATTAGGCTGGACGCGGTGGCTCACGCCTGTAATCTTACTACTTTGGGAGGCCAAGGCAGGTGGATCACCTGAGGTCAGGAGTTCGAGACCACCCTGACCCCGTCCTTACTGAAAATACAGAAAATTAGCGGCCGGGTGCGGTGGCTCACGCCTGTAATCCCAGCACTTTGGGAGGCTAAGGCGGGCGGATCACAAGGTCAGGAGATGGAGACTCTCCTGGCTAACATGGTGAAACCCCATCTCAACTAAAAATACAAAAAATTAGGCCGGGCGCGTTGGCTCAAGCCTGTAATCCCAGCACTTTGGGAGGCCGAGACGGGTGGATCACGAGGTGAGGAGATCGAGACCATCCTGGCTAACACCGTGAAACCTCGTCTCTACTAAAAAACACAAAAAACTAGCCGGGCGAGGTGGCGGCGCCTGTAGTCCCAGCTACTCGGGAGGCTGAGGCAGGAGAATGGCGTAAACCCGGGAGGCGGAGCTTGCAATGAGCTGAGATCCGGCCACTGCACTCCAGCCCGGGCGACAGAGCGAGACTGCGTCTCAAAAAAAAAAAAACTAGCCGGGCATGGTGGCGGGCGCCTGTAGTCCCAGCTACTCGGGAGGCTGAGGCAGGAGAATGGCGCGAACCCAGGAGGCGGAGCTTGCAGTGAGCCGAGATCCGACCACTGCACTCCTGCCTGGGTGAGAGAGCGAGACTCCACCTCAATCAATCAATCAATCAATCAATCAATCAATAAGCTGAGCATGGTGGTGCACGCCTACAGTCCTAGCTACCTAGCTACTCGGAAGGCTGAGGCAGTAGAATCACTTGAACCCAGGAGGTGGAGGTTGCAGTGAGTCAAGACTGCGCCATTGCACTCCAGCCTGGGCAACAAGAGCAAAGCTCCAGCTCAAAAAAATTTAAAAAAGGCTGGGCGCGGTGGCTCAAGCCTGTAATCCCAGCACTTTGGGAGGCCGAGACGGGCGGATCACGAGGTCAGGAGATCGAGACCATCCTGGCTAATACGGTGAAACCCCGTCTCTACTAAAAAAATACAAAAAACTAGCCGGGCGCGTTGGCGGGCGCCTGTAGTCCCAGCTACTCGGAGGCTGAGGCAGGAGAATGGCGCGAACCCAGGAGGCGGAGCTTGCAGTGAGCCGAGATCCGACCACTGCACTCCTGCCTGGGTGAGAGAGCGAGACTCCACCTCAATCAATCAATCAATCAATCAATCAATCAATAAGCTGAGCATGGTGGTGCACGCCTACAGTCCTAGCTACCTAGCTACTCGGAAGGCTGAGGCAGTAGAATCACTTGAACCCAGGAGGTGGAGGTTGCAGTGAGTCAAGACTGCGCCATTGCACTCCAGCCTGGGCAACAAGAGCAAAGCTCCAGCTCAAAAAAATTTAAAAAAGGCTGGGCGCGGTGGCTCAAGCCTGTAATCCCAGCACTTTGGGAGGCCGAGACGGGCGGATCACGAGGTCAGGAGATCGAGACCATCCTGGCTAATACGGTGAAACCCCGTCTCTACTAAAAAAATACAAAAAACTAGCCGGGCGCGTTGGCGGGCGCCTGTAGTCCCAGCTACTCGGGAGGCTGAGGCAGGAGAATGGCGGGAACCCGGGAGGCGGAGCTTGCAGTGAGCTGAGATCCGGCCATACAAAAAACTAGCCGGGCGAGGTGGCGGCCGCCTGTAGTCCCAGCTACACGGGAGGCTGAGGCAGGAGAATGGCGTGAACCCAGGAGGCGGAGCTTGCAGTGAGCTGAGATCCAGCCACTGCACTCCAGCCCGGGTAACAGAGCGAGACTCCGTCTCAAAAAAAAAAAAAAATAAATAAATAAATAAAATAAATAAAATAAAATTGGCCAGGTGCAGTAGCTCACGCCTATAATCCCAGCACTTTGGGATCCACCCGAGGCGGGTGGATCACGCGGTCAGGAGATCACGACCATCCTGGCTAACACGGTGAAACCCCATCTCTACTAAAAATAAAAAACTTAGCCAAGGCTGGGCGCGGTGGCTCACGCCTGTAATCCCAGCACTCTGGGAGGCCGAGATGGGCGGATCACGAGGTCAGGAGATCGAGACCGTCCTGGCTAACATGGTGACACCACGTCTCTACTAAAAAATACAAAAAAAAAAAAAACTAGCCAGGCGAGGTGGCGGGCGCCTGTAGTCCCAGCTACTCCCGAGGCTGAGGCAGGAGAATGGCGTGAACCCGGGAGGCGGAGCTTGCAGTGAGCTGAGATCCGGCCACTGCACTCCAGCCCAGGCGACAAAGCAAGACTCCGTCTCAAAAAAAAAAAAAAAAAAAACTTAGCCAAGCATGGTGGTGGGCGCCTGTAGTCCCAGCTACTCAGAGGCTGAAGCAGGAGAAAGGCGTGAACCCAGGAGGCAGAGCATGCAGTGTCAGCTCAGATCACGCCACTGCACTCCAGCCTGGGCAACAAGAGTGAAACTCCATGTCAAAAAAATAAAAAAAAAATTTTAAATTAAAATGAAGCATTAATCTGGCTGCACTCTGACCTGCTTCCTTGTAACAGAAAAGCACATTGCACTAGACACTGACCATTTGCACCACATAGATACAATCTCTGACGTTAGAAGCAAAAGACTTCTGTTTAAGAATTGCTTAAGCAGGCCAGGCTCATTCCTGTAATGCCAACATTTTGGGAGGCCCTGGCAGGTGGATTGCTTGAACCCAAGTGTATGAGACCACTTTGGGGAACATAGCCAGACCTCATCTCTACAAAAAATTTAAAAATTAGCCAGGCATGGTGGTGGATGCCTGTAGTCCCAGCTACTCAAGAGGCTGAGACAGCAGGATTGCTTGAACCGAGGAGGTCACGGCTGCAGTGAGCTGTGATTGCACCACTGCACTCCAGCCGGAGCAACAGAGCAAGACTCTGTCTCTAAAAAAACAGTAACAGGCTGGGCGTGGTGCCCTACGGCTGTAATCCCAGCACTTTGGGAGGCCAAGGCGGGTGGATCACCTGAGGTCAGGAGTTCGAGACCAGCCTGGCCAACATGGGAAAACCCCATCTCTACTAAAAACACAAAAATTAGCCGGATATGGTGGCCGGCACCTGTAACCCCAGCTACTTGGGAGGCTGAAGCAGGAGAATCACTTGAATCTGGGAGACGAAGGTTGCACTGAGCCAAGATCACGCCACTGCACTCCAGCCTAGGTGACAGAGGGAGACTCTGTCTCAAAAAGAAAAAAAGGCCGAGGACGGTGGCTCATGCCTACAATCCTAGCACTTTGGGAGGCTGAGGCAGGCAGATCACCTGAGGTCAGGAGTTCGAGACCAGCCTGGCCAACACGGTGAGACCCTCCCCACCCCTCCTACTTACTAAAAATACAAAAATTAGTCGGGCATGGTGGCAGGTGCCTGTAATCCCAGCTACTCGGGAGGCTGAGGCAGGAAAATCGCTTCAACCCGGGAGGCGGAGGTTGCAGCGAACTGAGACTGTGCCGCTACACTCCAGCCTGGGCAACAGAATGAAACTCTGTCCCAAACAAACAAACTAACAAAAAAAGTTTTGCAGTGTGGCGCCTGTTTATGGGTTGAAGAGTGCAGGGTGAAGTCCTGGGACAGGGGAGGGGGAAGCTAGGTTCTCATGCTCATCCTGCTCCTCTGTGGGGGCCTTCAAACTAGCTGGTGTCAGCTGTTCTGCTGGAATTCAGGATCTACTCAAGCAATTCTCTTTTTATTTTCCTTCCCAGGCTGGAATGCAGTGACGCGATCTTGGCTCACTGCAACTCCGCCTCCCGGGTTCAAGAGATTCTCCGGCCTCAGCCTCCCGAGTAGTTGGCATTACAGGCATGCACCATCATGCCTGGCTAATTTTTGTGTTTTTAGTAGAGATGAGGTTTCGCCATGTTGGCCAGGCTGGTCTCAGACTCCTGACCTCAGGTGATCCACCTGCCTCGGCCTCCCAAAGTGCTGGGATTACAGGTGTGACCCACTGCCCCCGGCTGCAATTCTCTTTTTTTGGCACAGGGTCTTGCTCTGTTGCCCAGGCTGGAGTGCAGTGGTGCAGTCACGGTTCAGAGCAGGCTCCACTTCCTGGGCTCAAGTTATCCTCCCACCGCAGCCTCCCGAGCAACTGGACGACAGGTGTGTGCCACCGTGCCTGGCTAAATTTTTATTATTCATAGAAATGGGGGTCTCATTTTCTTACCCAGGCTGGTCTTGAAGTCGCAGGCTCAAGCCTCAGCCTCCCAAAGTGCTGGCATTACAGATGTGAGCCACAGCACCCAGCGAGGTAGTTTGCTCGTGTAAAACAAAAAGTCCAAAGTATTTGGAATGTAAATGCCTTTTGTCTCAAACCTTCTAGACCTTGAGTTTCCAAGTCAACCAAACAATTCGAAAGCCAAGAACAAGGAGGAAATCTTGGCTTCCTCCCTTCCTGTCTGCTGTGTCCTCCGTGTCCTCCCTGAGGGGTCAGGGGAAGTTGCTCCTTGCTGGCCAGGCGGGAGTGGCCAGGGCACAGCCACAGGGAAGAACCCAGGGTGGCCGCACTCCAAGGAATTCCCTTCAATCCCACCCACGGGGGTTTTAAAACAGGGAGAAGGCCAGGCGCGGTGGCTCAAGCCTGTAATCCCAGCACTTTGGGAGGCCGAGGCGGGCGGATCACGAGGTCAGGAGATCGAGACCATCCTGGCGAACACTGTGAAACCCCGTCTCTACTAAAAAAAAATACAAAAAACTAGCCGGGCGAGGTGGCGGGCGTCTGTAGTCCCAGCTACTCGGGAGGCTGAGGCAGGAGAATGGCGTGAACCCGGGAGGCGGAGCTTGCAGTGAGCTGAGATCCGGCCACTGCACTCCAGCCCCGGCGACAGAGCAAGACTCCGTCTCAAAAAAAAAAAAACAGGGAGAAACGGGCCATGCCCAGTGGCTCACGCCTGTACTCCCAACACTTTGGGAGGCTGAGGTGGGTGGATCACAAGGTCAGGAGTTCAAGACCAGCCTGGCCAAGATGGTGACACCCTATCTCTACTAAAAATACAAAAAAAATTGGCCAGGTGCGGTGGCTCAAGCCTGTAATCCCAGCACTTTGGGAGGCCGAGACGGGCGGATCACGAGGTCAGGAGATCGAGACCATCCTGGCTAACACAGTGAAACCCCGTCTCTACTAAACAATACAAAAAACTAGCCGGCGAGGTGGCGGACGCCTGTAGTCCCAGCTACTCGGAGGCTGAGGCAGGAGAATGGCGTGAACCCGGGAGGCGGAGCTTGCAGTGAGCTGAGATCCGGCCACTGCACTCCAGCCCCGGCGACAGAGCAAGACTCCGTCTCAAAAAAAAAAAACAGGGAGAAACGGGCCATGCCCAGTGGCTCACGCCTGTACTCCCAACACTTGGGAGGCTGAGGTGGGTGGATCACAAGGTCAGGAGTTCAAGACCAGCCTGGCCAAGATGGTGACACCCTATCTCTACTAAAAATACAAAAAAAATTGGCCAGGTGCGGTGGCTCAAGCCTGTAATCCCAGCACTTTGGGAGGCCGAGACGGGCGGATCACGAGGTCAGGAGATCGAGACCATCCTGGCTAACACAGTGAAACCCCGTCTCTACTAAACAATACAAAAAACTAGCCGGGCGAGGTGGCGGACGCCTGTAGTCCCAGCTACTCGGGAGGCTGAGGCAGGAGAATGGCGTAAACCCAGGAGGCGGAGCTTGCAGTGAGCTGAGATCCAGCCACTGCACTCCAGGCTGGGCAACAGAGCGAGACTCCGTCTCACAAAAAAAAAAAAAAAAAAAAATTACCCAGGACTGGTGGCACGCACCTGTAGTCCCAGTTACCTCAGGAGGCTGAGGCAGAATTGCTTGAACCTGGGAGGCGGAGGTTGCAGTGAGCCGAGATCACGCCACTGCACCCCAGCCTGGGCAATAGAGCAAAACTCCACCTCGGAAAAAGAAAACAAAAACGGAGAAACAGAACGGACCAGTCTCCGTGGCTCACCCCTGTAACCCCAGCACTTTAGGAGGCTGAGACGGGAGAACTGCTGGGGCCCAGGAGTTCAAAACCAGCCTGGGCAACACAGCAAGACCCTGTCTCTACAAAATACAAAAATTAGCTGGGTACAGTGGGTGGCAGGCACCTGTGGTCCCAGCTATTTGGGAGGCTGAGATGGGAGGACTCCTTGAGCCCAGGAGGTTGAGACTGCAGGGAGCCAAGATTGTGCCCCTGCACTCTAGCCTGAGCAAGAGTGAGATCCTGTCTCAAAAAAAAAGAAAAAATAAAGGCGGGCATGGTGGCTCACGCCTATAATCCCAACACTTTGGGAGAAAGAGGTGAGCAGATCACCTAAAGTCAGGAGTTCAAGACCAGCCTGGTCAACATGATGAAACCCCATCTCTACTAAAAATACAAAAATTAGCCAAGTGTGGTGGTGGGCACCTGTAATACCAGCCACTCAGGAGGCTGAGGCAGGAGAATCACTTGAACCCGGGAAGCGGAGGTTGCAGTGAGCTGAGGCTGCGCCACTGCACTCCAGCCTGGGTGACAGAGTGAGACTCCATCTCAAAAAAAAAAAAAAAGTAGAAATGGAACGACTACTGAAAATGCTTCCGATTTCTACACGGACCCTGGAGGAATTTCTGTTTCCTAGGAGCCTCCAGTCAGTGCTGTCCACTGGGACTTTCCGTGATGACAGAATGTTCTAGATCTTTGTTGTCCAGTATGGTGACGCCCAGATCCCAGTGACGACTGAGCGCCTGATGTGCGGGCAGTGTGCCTGAGGAATGGAATTTTAAATTGTATTTCATTTTAATTAATTGTAACTTAAATAGCCACTGCTTAGTGGATATCCTGTGAGACAACAGAGTTTTGGATAAAGCAACGTGCCCAGCTGAAAGTCCACAATCAGAGGAAGGGGAAAAAGCAAAGACCATATTAGGAGGCTGGACCATAAATAAAACACACTTTAATTATGGGGCCGGGCGCGGTGGCTCACACCTGTCATCCCAGCACTTTGGGAGGCCGAGGCGAGTGGATCACCTGAGGTCAGCAGTTCAAGATCAGCCTGGCCGGGCTGGACGTGGTGGCTCAAGCCTGTAATCCCAGCACTTTGGGAGGCCGAGACGGAGGGATCACGAGGTCAGGAGATCGAGACCATCCTGGCTAACACAGTGAAACCCCGTCTCTACTAAAAAATACAAAAAACTAGCCGGGCGAGGTGGCGGGCGCCTGTAGTCCCAGCTACTTGGGAGGCTGAGGCAAGAGAATGGTGTAAACCCGGGAGGCAGAGCTTGCAGTGAGCTGAGATCCAGCCACTGCACTCCAGCCTGGGCGACAGAGCAAGACTTCGTCTCAAAAAAAAAAAAAAGAAAAAAAAAAAAAGATCAGCCTGTCCAACATGGAGAAATCCCGTCTCTACTAAAAATACAAAATTAGCTGGAGGTGGTGGTGGGTGCCTGTAATCCCAGTTACTCAGGAGGCTGAGACAGAAGAATCACTTGAACCCAGGAGGTGGAGGTTGCAGTGAGCTGAGATCGTGCCGTTGCACTCCAGCCTGGGCGACAGAGCAAGACTCTGTCACACACACACACAAAATAATAGGCCGGGTGTGGTGGCTCATGCCTGTAATCCCAGCCCTTTGGGAGGCCGAGGCGGGCAGATCATGAGGTCAGGAGATTGAGACCATCCTGGCTAACATGGTGAAACTCTGTCTCTACTAAAAATACAAAAAATTAGCCGGGCGAGGTGGAGGGCTCCTGTAGTCCCAGCTACTTGGGAGGCTGAGGCAGGAGAATGGCATGAACCGGGGAGGCGGAGCTTGCAGTGAGCCGAGATCACGCCACTGCACTCCAGCCTGGGCGACAAAGCAAGACGCTGTCTCAGTAATAATAATAATAATAATAATAATAATAATAATAGCCAGGCACAGTGGCTCACACCTGTAATCCCAGCACTTTGGGAGGCCAAGGCAGGCAGATCACAAGATCAGGAGTTTGAGACCAACTTGGCCAATATGGTGAAACTCCATCTCTATTAAAAATACAAAAAATTAGCCGGGCATAGTGACAGGCGCCTGTAGTCCCAGCTACTTGGGAGGCTGAGGCAGGAGAATGGCATGAACCCGGGAGGCGGAGCATGCAGTGGGCCTAGATCGCACCTCTGCACTCCAGCCTGGGCAACAGAGCAAGACTCTGTCTCAGCCGGGCGCGGTGGCTCAAGCCTGTGATCCCAGCACTTTGGGAGGCCGAGACAGGCGGATCACGAGGTCAGGAGATCGAGACCATCCTGGCTAACACGGTGAAACCCCGTCTCTACTAAAAATACAAAAAACTAGCCCGGCGAGGTGGTTAGCGCCTGTAGTCCCAGCTACTAGGGAGGCTGAGGCAGGAGAATGGCGTAAACCCGGGAGGCGGAGCTTGCAGTGAGCTGAGATCCCGCCACTGCACTCCAGTCCCGGCGACAGAGCGAGACTCCGCCTCAAAAAAAAAAAAAAAAAGACTCTGTCTCAATAATAATAATAATAGCCAGGCACAGTAGCTCAAACCTGTAATCTCAGCACTTCAGGAGGCCAAGGCAGACAGATCACAAGATCAGGAGTTTGAGACCAACTTAGCCAATATGGTGAAACTCCATCTCTATTAAAAATACAAAAAGTTAGCCGAGCATGATGGTGGGCGCCTGTAGTCCCAGCTACTTGGGAGGCTGAGGCAGGAGACTCGCTTGAACCCAGGAGGTGGAGTTCTCAGTGAACCGAGATCGCGCCACTGCACTCCAGCCTGGGCGACAGAGCAAGACTCTGTCACAAAAAAAATAATAAATAATAAACATTTAAAAATAATAATAATTATGGGACAGTGGAGGGTTCATGGATGGGAACCTTTCCTGCAGCTCTTTCATGTCAGCACCTCCCTTTGTCCTCCATGGACCAGCTGCAAAATCCAAGTTATGTGTGCACATCACCTGACCTTTGGGGGCCACTTGTCCCAGCACTAAAACCCTCAGTTCCCCGCAGTGAGACAGCCCAGAACAGAAAACAGCGAAGTTTCTCTGGCTGGGTGTGGATCTGAAGTCAGCAGACCTATCGGGTGTTTGTGTCACGTGGGGAGGTCAGAGGACGGGAGGCGTCTCTGCAGGAGAATCCTGACAGCATTCTCTGCATTTAGAACACCCAGGGTTTAGAGCTAACGTGGGAGGCTCCCCACCACAGGAGCCACTGAGATTACAAGATTAGCTGCAATCCAAACCACATTTGGAAAAAAATAAAATAAGAAAGGGAGATACAGGCCTGGTGGCGGCACAGTGGCTCATGCCTATAATCCCTAGTACTTTGGGAGGTGGAGGTGGGAGGATCACTTGGGGTCAGGAGTTCAAGACCAGCCGGGGCAACCTACTGAGACTCCCCTCCCCCTCACCCTGTCGTTAAAAAAAAAAAAAAGGGAGATATAGGAAAGGGAAGGGAGGGTTGGGTGGTCTCTTCGATGAGATGATGATTCCTTCCTTCCTTCCTTCCTCCCTTCCTTCCTTTTTTTTGAAACAGAGTTTCACTCTTGTCACCCAGGCTGGAGTGCAACGGCACCATCCTGGCTCACTGCAACCTCTACCTCCTGGGTTCAAGCGATTCTCCTGTGTCAGCTTCCAAGTAGCTGGGATTACAGGCGTCTGCCATCACACCCAGCTGATTTTTTTTTTTTTGAGACAGAGTCTCGCTCTGTGGCCCAGGCTGGAGTACAGTGGCGTGATCTCGGCTCACTGCAAGCTCCGCCTCCCGGGTTCATGCCATTCTCCTGCCTCAGCCTCCCGAGTAGCTGGGACTACAGGCGCCCGCCACCTCGCCCAGCTAGTTTTTTGTATTTTTTAGTAGAGACAGGGGTTTCACCGTGTTAGCCAGGATGGTCTCGATCTCCTGACCTCATGATCCCTCCGTCTCGGCCTCCCAAAGTGCTGGGATTACAGGCTTGAGCCACCGCGCCCGGCCGATTTTTGTATTTTTAATAGAGACAGGGTTTTGCCATGTTGGCCACGTTGGTCACGAACTCTTTTTTTTCTTTTGGGGCAGAGTACTGTGTCGCCCAGGCTGGAGTGCAATGGCGTCATGTCGGCTCACTGCAACCTCCACCTCCCGGGTTCAAGTAGCTGGGATTACAAGTGTGTGTCACCATGCCCAGCTCATTTTTGTATTTTTAGTAGAGATAGGGTTTCAGTATGTTGGCCAGGCTGGTCTGGAACTCCTGACCTCAAGTGATCCTCCCTCCTCGGCCTCTAAAAGTGCTGGGATTACAGGCCTGAGCCACCACACCTGGCCTGATGTGGTGATTTTTTTTTTTTTTTTTTTTCTGAGACAGAGTCTCGCTGTGTCACCCTGGCTGGAGTGCAGTGGCACAATCTTGACTCACTGCAGCCTCTGCCTCCCAGATTCAAGTGATTCTTCTGCCTCAGCCTCCTGATTAGCTGGGACTACAGGTGCCTACCACCATACCCGGCTAATTTTTGTATTTTAGTAGAGCTACGGTTTCACCATGTTGGCCAGGCTGGTCTCGAACTCCTGACCTCAGGTGATCCACCCAACTCTGCCTCCCAAAGTGATGGGATTACAGGCGTGCACCACTGCGCCCGGCCTAATGTGGTGATTTCTAAGTAGGGAGCTGAGGGAGTAAGGAGCCAGCCAGTGGCTGTCTGAGGGAGACAGAACGAACCGCTAATGCCAGTACCAGGTCCTGGGTCAAGCAGAAAGAATCTTGGGCTCTCACTACATATATATACTTTATATGTATACTTTATATACGTATAACATATACTTTATATATGTATAACATATACTTTATATGTAATATATATGCTTTATATATGTATAACATATACTTTATATATTATATATACATTATATATGTATAACATATACTTTATATATTATATACACTTTATATATGTATAACATATACTTATATATAATATATACTTTATATATGTATAACATACTTTATAAATTATATATACTTTATATATGTATAACATATACTTTACATAATATATACTTTTTTTTTTTTTTGAGACGGAGTTTCGCTCTGTCGCCCAGGCTGGAGTGTAGTGGCCGGATCTCAGCTCGCTGCAAGCTCCGCCTCCCGGGTTTACGCCATTCTCCTGCCTCAGCCTCCCGAGTAGCTGGGACTACAGGCGCCCGCCACCGCGCCCGGCTAGTTTTTTGTATTTTTTAGTAGAGACGGGGTTTCACCAGGTTAGCCAGGATGGTCTCGATCTCCTGACCTCGTGATCCACCCGTCTCGGCCTCCCAAAGTGCCGGGATTACAGGCTTGAGCCACCGCGCCCGGCCGTATAATATATACTTTATGTATGTATTGTATATGTAATATGTATATTGGTTTTTTTTTTGAGGTGGGGTCTTGCTCTGTCGCTCAGACTGGAATGTGGGCTTACGCAATCCTCCTGCCTCAGCCTCCCCAGTAGCTGAGACTACAGGTGCATGACCACCACACTTGGCTAATTTTTAAATTTTTTTGTAGAGACGGGTGTCATTGTATTGCCCAGACTGGTCTCCAACTCTTGGCCTCAAGCAATCCTCCCACCTCAGCCTTCGAAAGTGCTGGGATCACAGGTGTGAGCCATGGTGCCTTGCCTTCGTATTTTGAATAGGTCAAAACAGAACTCCGGAATCCCCTTACCCCTATCCCCACCACCCCACATAGCAGGTTTCTCTCGCTCTGTAGCAACCCACTTACCTCTGTGAAATCATCCCAGGCCTGTTCGGAGTGCACGCAGCCCCGTTAGCCTGTCTTCTCCTGTAACCAGCCCAGCTCTGCCTGAGAGCTTCCACTATTCCCTCCATCTGGAATACCCAGCACTGTCTCCCACTCCGGGCTTGGATCTGGCGATACTGTACCAGCCTCAGGGCCTCTGCCGTCCGGCTTTCTGCCCTCAGAGCCTTTGTCACTGGGCAGGGAGCTCCAATATGATAAATGCACAGCCCGGGGCTAGGACCATCAAGGGAACCCAGTAAGTTGGCTCCAGAAAAAGGACTAGAAGCTTCGTTTGCATTGCGCGTTATTTAATATTGAAGAAAATATAACTAGCCCGTTTCTAAGAATTGGGGTGAGAGCGCTAAAGATTGACCCCACCCACCTCCCACTCCTCACCTCCAGCCATAAGCCACTTCCAGACAAGGCTAAAAATGCATAAAACAATGCAACTACTCGCCACCTATCCCTCCCCAAGTTCCACCCTCCGAGCCTCAAGCCCCACGCCCTCCTAAATATCCCCGCCCCTCGCTGGGACCCCAAATTGCCTAGAGCTCTGCAATTCCGCCCTTCCCGACAGCGGGACCGAAAGGGTTAAGCGGAGGCTCCCGGCTCGCTGAGTGACAGCTTGGCCGGCAGCCGGGGAGAGCTGACCAATCAGGGAGGGCGTACGCGACCCACGTGCGCAAACGGCCTTGCGATTGGCCAGTGCTGCCAGATGCCTGCCCACCCCGAGCCTGGACCCACGTGCAGCTACTGCGCCTTCATTGATCCGCTTCGCGGTCCAGGTGGCGGCTGGGTGGGGCCTGGGCGGGACGGGGAGGGGACAGGGCGGGACGAGGCGGGGCCCGATGGGTCAAATGGCCCCCGGTTGGGGGGGGAAGGAGGAGTTTCCTCTTGGCCTGAACTTGGCTGACCTCGGCAGCTTCCGCCCTGTGAGGGACGTGAGTTGCCAGGCGTTTTCCTGGGGATTGGGGGGACTCCAAGATTCCCGGGCCGGGGAAGGGGCTGCAGGGGCGTGGAAGGGCAGGACTGAGGCAAGGAAGGAGCTTGGTGCTGCAGCTGGGATGCAGGTGGAGGGAGGTCGTTTCTTCTGTCGGATGAATTCCGCCTAATGCACCTGGCTAACTCCTATTCATCCTTCAAAACCCCTTTCTAGTGATCTCCCTGCGCTTGAGGAAATTGTCTCAAAACTAAGGTTGAGCTTTGGCGACCTTCCCTGGGCTCCCCCATCCCAGACTGCCCCCAGCTGGGAGTGTATGTGCACCATCCACCCCAACCTCCTAGGGTGAGGCCTGGGAGGCAGGGCTCAGTTCTTTCTGGGTTCCCGGCCCCATGAATCTGGGCAGCTGGAGGTATTGATAAGTGAGGACGGGACCTAGGGAACGCATGGGGGAAACGCAGGACTGGGTCCCTGGAGACTTACCAAACTGGGAGGTGCAGGTGGGGTAAGGGGTGACTTCCCTCCCTGGCACTGCCTTATTTTCTGTCCTTCAAGACCTTCCGTCTCCTTGTTTTAGACTCTGGCTAAAGTCCTGGAGGCTACTGCCTGAAGATGACCTCTAGGGACCAGCCTAGCCCCGAGGGCCCCCCGAAAGGCACTTCGGTGAGGAGGGCATGGGGTGGGATCAGCCCTCAAGGGAAACCCAGGCTGGCCCAATGAGGTTCTGCCCCTTTCTCATCCTGTATCCACCTGTGACCTGGGCTGGCCCCGTCCAGGCCTCGCAGCTGAAGACAATACCAGTCACTTCTACACTCAAGACAGGTGCCAAGGAGCCGTTTTTTTTTTTTTTTTAAATTAAGTGTGGGGCCAGGCGCGGTGGCTCAAGCCTGTAATCCCAGCACTTTGGGAGGCTGAGACGGGTGGATCACGAGGTCAGGAGATCGAGACCATCCTGGTCTACACGGTGAAACCCCGTCTCTACTAAAAAATACAAAAAACTAGCCGGGCGAGGTGGCAGGCGCCTGTAGTCCCAGCTACTCGGGAGGCTGAGGCAGGAGCATGGCGTAAACCCGGGAGGCGGAGCTTGCAGTGAGCCGAGATCGCGCCACTGCACTCCAGCCCGGTGACAGAGCTAGACTCCGTCTCAAAAAAAAAAAAAAAAAAAAAATTAAGTGTAGGCTGGACACAGTGGCTCATAACTGTGATCTCAACATTTTGGGAGGCCAAGGCACGAGGATCATTTGAGCCCAAGAGTTGGAGACCAGCCTGGACAACGTAATGAGACCCCGTCTCTACAAAAAAATTAAACTAAAAGAATCAGCTGGGCCTAGTGACATGGGCCTGCCTGTAGTTGTAGCTACCCAGGAGGCTGCGGCAGAGGCTTCGCTTGAGCCCAAGGAGTTTGAGGCACTGCACTCCAGCCTTGGTGACAAAGTGAGACCCCATCTTTAAAAAAATGTAGCTTCTAATCACATACATAATAAAAAATACAGGAACACAGCACATATTTGGTTAATATTTTACAAGCAATCCCGGCTCCCTGTACTTTATGTCCCAGAGATGACCATTTGTAAATTTAGGCTCTCAGGGCTGAGCAAACTCTCTTTTTTGTAAAGGGGTCAGATGAGAGATATTTTGTTTTGAGACTTCATGACTTTATTATTTTTGAGACGGAGTCTCACACTGTCACCTCGGCTGGATTGCAATGGCCCAATCTCGGCTCACCGCAACCTCTGCCTCCTGGGTTCAAGTGATTCTCCTGCCTCACCTCCCGAGTAGCTGGGACTACAGGCACCTGCCACCATGACCACCAATTTTTTTTTTGTATTTTTAGTAGAGATGGGGTTTCACCATGTTGGCCAGGCTGGTCTCGAGCTCCTGACCTCGTGATCTGCCCGCCTCAGCCTCCCAAAGTGCTGGCATTACAGGTGTGAGCCACCGCACCTGGCCAAGAGACTTTATTTTATTGAGTCTTGCTCTTGTCGCCCAGGCTGGAGTGCAGTGGCACGATCTTGGCTCACTGCAACCTCCACCTCCCAGGTTCAAATGATTCTCCTGCCTCAACCTTCCGAGTAGCTGGGATTACAGGTGTGTGCCACCATGCCCGGCTAATTTTTGTATTTTTAGTAGAGACAGGGTTTGCTGAGTTGCCTCGACTTGTCTCAAACTCCTGACCTCAGGTGATCTGCTCACCTCGGCCTCCCAAAGTGCTGGGATTACAGGCGTGAGCCACCTTGCCTGGCCTTTTATTTTTAAAAATATTTTGTGCTTCTATTTTCTTTTTTTTTTTTTTTTTTTTTTTTTTTTTTTTTTTTTTTTTTTTTTTTTGAGGCGGAGTCTCGCTCTGTCGCCCAGGCTGGAGTGCAGTGGCCGGATCTCAGCTCACTGCAAGCTCCGCCTCCCGGGTTTACGCCATTCTCCTGCCTCAGCCTCCCGAGTAGCTGGGACTACAGGCGCCCGCCACCTCGCCCGGCTAGTTTTTTTGTATTTTTAGTAGAGACGGGGTTTCACCGTGTTAGCCAGGAGGGTCTCGATCTCCTGACCTCATGATCCGCCCGTCTCGGCCTCCCAAAGTGCTGGGATTACAGGCTTGAGCCACCGCGCCCGGCCTGTGCTTCTATTTTCATCACAAGAATGTGGTGAATATTTTAGACTTTAGGCCAAAGTGCAAAATGAAAGATGCTCTTTTAGGTACTGAAATAAGAGAGGCTGGGAGCAGTGGTTCATGCCTGTAATTCTAGCAGTTTGGGAGGCCGAGGCGGGTGGATCACGAGGTCAGGAGGTTGAGATCAGCCTGGCCAAGATGGTGAAACCCCATCTCTACTAAAAACACAAATATTAGCCAGGCATGGTGGGAGGCATCTGTAATCCCAGCTACTCAGAAGGCTGAGGCAGGAGAATCACTTGAACCTGGGAGGCAGAGGTTGCAGTGAGCTGAGATTGTGCCCCTGCACTCTAGCCTGGGTGACAGCACAACTTGGTTTAAAAAAAAAACAAACCGCAATTACTTTTGCACCAACCTAATACCTATACTCTGGTTGAGATGGAGACCTGGGGTCTTGAGTGTTTGGGGCATTGTAAGTTTTTTTTTTTTTTTTGAGATGGAGTCTTGCTGTGTGGCCCAGGCTGGAGTGCAGTGGCGCGATCTGGGCTCACTGCAAGCTCTGCCTCCCGGTTCACGCCATTCTCCTGCTTCAGCCTCCCAAGTAGCTGGGACTAGAGGAGGCACCCGCCACCTCGCCCGGCTAGTTTTTGTACTTTTTTTTTTTTTTTAAGTAGAGACGGGGTTTCACCGTGTGAGGCAGGATGGTCTCGATCTCCTGACCTCGTGATCCGCCTGTCTCGGCCTCCCAAAGTGCTGGGATTACAGGCGTGAGCCACCGCACCCGGCCAGGGCATTGTAAATTTTATGTAACCTTGCTTTGACCTTTCCAGCCCCATCCTGGGATCTCGAACTCTGAGAGCTCTCCACCACTGAGTTATCAAGGCATTCTAAATCGGCTCAAGCAGTTCCCCAGGTGAGAGCAATTCCAGGGGCGCTGGCGGTCCCACGCTGGGAAGGATTCCCACCTGGCCTCTCTCCTTGGGGTCCTAGTGAGTGGTCTAGAAACTGCTGGCCCAAGAGACAGGCTCAGGAACAGGAAGCCATGCGGATGCCCAGCATGAAGAACCCAGCAATACCCATCCCAGCTTTTGTTTAATACGTTGATTTTCCTGTGCGACATGGATTTGCTGGCATTCAATTTTGTTGTTGAAAAATACTGCAATGGCTGGGTGTGGTGGCTCGCACCTGTAATCCCAGTACTTTGGGAGGCAGAGGCAGGCAGATCACTTGAGGTCCGCAGTTCGAGATCAACCTGGCCAACGTGGTGAAACCCCGTCTCTACAAAAAATACAAAAATTAGCCAGGCGTGGTGGCAGGTGCCTGTAATCCCAGCTGAGGCAGGAGAATCACTTGAACCCAGGAGGCGGAGGATTGCAGTGAGCCGGGTTCACACCGTTGCACTCCAGCCTAGGCTACAGAGTGAGACTCCGTCTCAAAAAAAAAAAAAAAAATACTGCATGGGCTGGGTGCAGTGGTTTGCACCTGTAATCCCAGCACTTTGGGAGGCAGAGGCAGGAGGATCGCTTGAGCCCGGAGTTCAATACCAGCCTTGGCAACATAGTGAGACACCATCTCTTAAAAAATAAAAAAAATGTAGCTGAGTGTGGTGGTGCATACCTGTAGTCCCAGCTACTCAGGAGACTGAGGCAGGAGGATCATCTGAGCCCAGGAATTGGAGGCTGCAGTGAGCCATGATTGTACCACTGCACCTTAGCCCGAGCAACAGGGTGAGATTCTGTTTCAAAAAAAAAATTGAAGACAGTGGCAGGGTGGGGCGCGGTGGCTCATGCCTGTAATCCCAGCACTTTGGGAGTCCAAGGTGAGCGATCACCTGGGGTCAGGAGTTGGAGACCAGCCTGGCCACCATGGTGAAACACTTCCACCATGAAAAATAAAAAATTAGCTGGGCGTGGTGGTGGGTGCCTATGATCCCAGCTACTCAGGAGGCTGAGGTAGGAGAATCTCTTGAACCCAGGAGGCAGAAGTTGCAGTGAGCCGAGACTGTGCCACTACACTCCAGCCTGGGTAACAAGAGTGAGACTGTCTCAAAAAAAAAAAAAAAAAGGAAGAAAAAGAATATACTGCATTAAAATCTTTATTGAACTTCTTGACACTGCCTTAAATTTGGCTTCGGGAGCCAATGCCTTCCAGCTTCATTGAGACCCTCCCTAGGGGTTGAGGGTGGGGCTTACTCTGGGGAAGGGGTCCTGAAGTCACAGGTCTTCCAGCCTCTCCTCCTTCCCCCTCAGGTTTTCTCCTCTTTTTGCTGCGGAGTTGGAGAGCATTTACTACTCGGTGAGCCAGACCCAGGCAGCCCCAACCAAGGAGGGCCCCACTGGGACAAGCCAAGGCAGTGGTTTCACAGCCCTGCCTCCTGAGTGCCCCAGACAGGCTCTTTTCAGCCAGGCACTGTGCCTCATGCCTGTAATCCCAGCACTTTGGGAGGCCAAGGCGTGTGGATCACCTGAGGTCCAGAGTTCGAGACCAGCCTGGCCAACATAGTAGAGACCCTGTCTGTACTAAAAATACAAAAATTAGCCGGGCATGGTGGTGGGTGCCTGTAATACCAGCTACTCGGGAAGATGAGGCAGGAGAATCGTTTGAGCCCGGGAGGCAGAGGTTGCAGTGAACTGAGATCACACTGTACTCCAGCCCATGCGACAGAGCAAGACTCCCTCTCAGAAAAAAAAGGAGGGACCATACATCAGCATAGTATGAAAGTAAAAGAGAAAACAAAGTGAAAACAAAAATGTCTTTAAGGTGGGGGCAGGGGTGGAGTAGGGACCAGAGAGGTAGAGCAACTTGCCCAGGGTCACACAGCATTCACACCTGGACCACCTCCTGATGGGATCCCTGTTTTCCCTTTGCAGCTGCACAAGATCCAGCAGGATGTGGCAGAACATCACAAGCAGGTGGGTGACCAGGAGCTCAGGGGTGCGGCTGCCCCTCCGTGAAAGGCATGAGAAAGGACAGAGGTGGGGCCAGGCACAGTGGCTCACGCCTGTAATCCCAGCACTTTGGGAGGCTGAGAAGGGCAGATCACTTGAGGTCAGGAGTTCGAGACCAGCCTGGCCAACATGGTGAAACCCCGTCTCTACTAAAAATACAAAAATTAGCAGGGTGTGGTGGCGGGCGCCTCTAATCCCAGATACTTGGGAGGCTGAGGCAGGAGAATAGCTTGGACCCGGAAGGTGGCGATTGCAGTGAGGCGAGATTGTGGCACTGCACTCCAGCTTGGGTGACAGAGCGAGACTCTGTCTCAAAAAAGAAAAAGGGGGGCGATGGTGAAAACAGGGAGGGGACGGGGCAGGTCATGCAGAGCCTTGTGAGCCGTGGGAAAGACTTGGGCTTTGACCCCAAGGAAGGTGGGAGCCACAGAGGACTGCGGGCAGAGGAGGGACATACCCTGACTTGGAATCCCTCATGATATCAGCGGAGGCCCCGTATCTTGGGGAGCATCTCCAGTCCTGTCTGAGCTTCTTCCAAGAGAGGGTCAGTCCAGCTCCCTCCGCTCCCTGGGCCCCTGCACGACCTAGACGCCGGTCAGTTGCTTTGGATAGAGAGCGCCTGTGATGGGGCAGGCACCCGCTGTGTTCCTCTGCATGTCTGAGTGTTCAATGAGGGGCAATAGAACATGAGAGCGAGGGAAGCTCTGCATGGGGAGGAGGTGCGCATGCTCCCACCTGCCAACCCAGGGCACCTAGCCGAAGCTGAAGTACGCCTTCCAGCCCTGCCCGTCCTCCCGCCACCTGGCCTTTTCTCCCAGGCACTGGCAGGATTTTCCGCCTGTGCCAGATGTAACTGGCACTGGCCCAGGGCCGTGTCTGCAACTTAGCAGGGCCTGGGAGGAGGGGGGCAGCGGAGGGAACAGGGTGAGGGGGGCCAGGAAGCAACCAAAACATGGTTATTCATTCAACAGATATTTATCCATCACCTCCTTGCCAAATACTATTGTAGAAGCCAGGAAAATAGCAAAGAACAAGGCAGAGCTTCCCACCCTTGGGGCGAGTGGAGCCTGGTAGATGCAGTGTTAGAGGGTGAGGACTGGGCAAGGTGGCGAGTGGAAGAGAGCAGCCCCAAGGGGACTGGGGAGGCCAGGGTGGGTGAAGGTTGCAATTCAGGGTGGTTGGGGAAGGCATGCGAGAAGGTGATATCTGAGCGGATGCTTAAAGGACATCAAAGAGGAAGTGTGGCTGTCTGGGGTGGGAGGGATATTTCAGGCAGAGGGTACAGCCTGTGCGAAGGCCCTGAGGCAGGACGGCGGTGCCTGTCGTGTTGGTGCTGAAGGTACTGCGAGGGGACACGAGTGGCTGGAGCAGAGTGAGAGAAGGAGGAGGGGAGGGGAGGGAGGGGGCAGGGCAGGCCACACGGTGCCCTGTGAGCTTCAGGGAGGACTTGGACTTGAACCCCAAGGGAGGGAGGTGGGAACCCTGGAGGGCTGCAGACAGGACAGGCCCTGGCTACTGCGGAGAGGACGGAAGGGGAGGGATGAGGGCAGAAGCCCAGGAACCAGTTAGGACAGTCCAGGTGTGGAATGCTGGTTGCTTAGTGATGAGAAATAATTGAATAATTGTGGACGCGTTTTGGGAGGAACCTGACCACAACTGCGGAGCATCGGGATACGGAGGGGATGAGGGCCCCAAAGGAGCCACTTAGGATGGAGTCAGACCCAGGAGGGTCCTTGCCCAGCCCCCACTGCAGGAGGCCCCAGGATCCCAGGCAGCCCAGTCTGGCCTGTGGTCCGGGGCAACCCGCTTCCCCCACTCCCTGCTTCCAGTTCCGGGCTTTGCCAGCCTCCTTGCTGTGCTTTTAAAATCCCCATCAGCGCACAGCCCCCTCCTCCGCCAGCCCGCCTGCCACTCTCCCACGGGAGGACCTGCTAGCAGGCAGAAGGGAGCCACACTTTTCATGCTGAGCGCATTAAAGTGCTGGTAAATTGCGCATTAACGAGGCGGGGTGAATTGCAGAGGGCTCCCCTGGGCTTTGCTGCTGCTGGGCGGGCTCAGCTGGGGAATCCATCACTGGCTGCCCCAGCAGGCAGCAGCCTGGAGCGCCCCGCAGGGCTCCTATGGAGGATCTCCCCTCCCCGCCCCTCCCTCCGCCTTCCTACTAAGGAAACAGGTAGCCTGTTTGTAGAAAAAACTTATGGGATCACTCACCTTGCTTTCTTTTTTGGTTGTTGTTTTGACGGATTATGCTCTGTCTCCCAGGCTGGAGTGCAGTGGCAGGATCTCAGCTCACTGCAACCTCTGCCTCCTGGGTTCTACCCATTCTCCTGCCTTGGCCTCCCTAGTAACTGGGATCACAGACATGTGCCACCACACCTGGCTAACTTTTATATTTTTAGTAGAGACGGGGTTTTTCCATGTTGGCCAGGCTGGTCTTGAACTCCTGACCTCAGGTGATCCGCCCGCCTCAGCCTCTCAAAGTGCTGGAATTACAGGTGTGAGCCATTGCACCTGGCTAGTTTCTTTATACTTTGAACATGGCTACTAGACATTTCATATGCATGACTATATTAATATATGATTCCAATTGTACTAGATGGCATTGATCTAGATTTTATTGTTTACTGGGAAACTACATTTAAATTTGAGATTGGCAGTGGTCAGATGGCTTGATTATTGTTTGTTTTAAATAAAAAACACCAGACTGGGTGCGGTGGCTCACACCTGTAATCCAAGCACTTTGGGAGGCTGAGGTGGGCAGATCGCCTGAGATCAGGAGTTCGAGACCAGCCTAGTCAACATGGAGAAACAGTGTCTTCACTAAAAATATAAAATTAGCTGGGCATGGTGGCGGGTGCCTATAATCCCAGCTACTTGTGAGGCTGAGGCAGGAGAATTGCTTTAACCCAGGAGGCAGAGGTTACAGTGAGCAGAGATCATGCCTCTGCACTCCAGCCTGGGCAACAGAGCAAGACTGTCTCAAAAGAGAAAAAAAATTACTGACCTGTTTCTATCAATTATCCCCAGCAAGTAACCCTCATTTTCTTAGTATCTTTCCAAAGTTTAAGCAAATGCTGTTTTGCTGCTTGAAGCTTTTTTTTTTTTTTTTTTTGAGACAAAGTCTTGCTCTGTTGCCCAGACTGGAGTGCAGTGGCACGATCTTGGCTCACTGCAAGCTTTGCCTCCTGGGTTCCCGCCATTTTCCTGCCTCAGCCTCCCGAGTAGCTGGGACTACAGGCGCCAACCACTAAGCCTGGCTAAATTTTTTTTTGTATTTTTTAGTAGAGAGAGGGTTTTACCATGTTAGCCAGGATGGTCTCGATCTCCTGACATCATGATCTGCCTGCCTCAGCCTCCCGAAGTGCTGGGATTACAGGCGTGAGCCACTGTGCCTGGCCTGCTTGAAGCTATTTTAAGCAAGGGGTGGTGGTGGCCAGGTTTTCTTTTTAAAACATCCCAAAAAGGGATTATAGGTGTGGTGGCTCACAAGGCAGGAGAATCATCTGAGGTCAGGAGTTCAAGACCAGCCTAGCCAACATGGTGAAACCCTATCTCTACTTAAAAATACAAAAATCAGCTGGGCGCGGTGGCTCACACCTGTAATCCCAGCACTTTGAGAGGCCGAGGCGGGCGAATCATGAGGTCAGGAGATCGAGACCATCCTGGCTAACATGGTAAAACCCCGTCTCTACTGAAAATACAAAAAAAAATAGCCAGGCGTGGTGGCAGGCACCCGTAGTCCAGCTACTCGGGAGGCTGGGGCAGGAGAATGGCGTGAACCTGGGAGGTGGAGCTTGCAGTGAGCCGACATCACACTATTGCACTCCAGTCTGGGTGACAGAGCAAGACTCCATCTCAAAAAGAAAAAAAAAAAAAATCAGCCGGTGTGGTGGCACACACCTGTAATCCCAGCTACTTGGGAGTCTGAGGCAGGAGAATTGCTTGAACCTGGGAGGCAGAGGTTGCAGTGAGCTGAGATCACATCACTGTACTCCTGCCTGGGCAACAGAGTGAGACTCAGTCTAAAAAAAAAAAAAAAAGTCCGGGCATGGTGGCTCAAGCCTGTAACCCCAGCACTTTGGGAAGCCAAGACCATCCTGGCTAACACGGTGAAACCCCATCTCTACTAAAAAAATACAAAAAACTAGCTACACCAGGCCGGGCGCGGTGGCTCAAGCCTGTAATTCCAGCACTTTGGGAGGCCGAGACGGGCAGATCACGAGGTCAGGAGATCTAGACCATCCTGGCTAACACGGTGAAACCCCATCTCTAATAAAAAAATACAAAAAACTAGCCGGGCAAGGTGGCGGGCGCCTGTAGTCCCAGCTACTTGGGAGGCTGAGACAGGAGAATGGCGGGAACCCGGGAGGCGGAGCTTGCAGTGAGCTGAGATCCGGCCGCTGCACTCCAGCCTGGGCAACAGAGCAAGACTCCGTCTCAAAAAAAAAAAAAAAAAACTAGCTAGGCATGGTGGCGGGCGCCTGTAGTCCCAGCTACTCTGGAGGCTGAGGCAGGAGAATGGTGTAAACCCGGGAGGCGGAGCTTGCAGTGAGCTGAGATCCGGCCACTGCACTCCAGCCTGGGCGACAGTGAGACTCCATCTCAAAAAAAAATAAAAAAAAAAAAGATATATGCCAGGTGCGGTAGGCCGGGTGCGGTGGCTTACACCTGTTATCCCAGCATTTTGGGAGGCAGAGGTGGGAGGATCGCTTGACGCCAGGAATTCAAGACCAGCTCGGGCAATATAATGAGACCCCCATTTCTACAAAAATGTTTAAATTAGCTGAGCATGGTGGTGCACACCTGTAACCCCAGCTACTCAGGAGCTGAGTAGGAGGGATGGGAGGATCACTTGAGCCTGGGAGGTTGAGAGTACAGTGAGCTATCATCGCTCCACTGCACTCCAGCCTGGGTGTCAGAGTGAGATCTTAGCTCCAAAAAAAGTAGATCAAGGCCGGGGGTGGTGGCTTACACCTGTAATCCCAGCACTTAGCGAGACTGAGGTGGGCAGATCACTTGAGGTCAGGAGTTCAAGACCAGCCTGGCCAACATGGTGAAACCTATCTTTACTAAAAATACAAAAATCAGCTGGGCGTGGTGGCGGGCACCTGTAATCCCAGCTACTCAGGAGGCTGAGGCAAGAGACTCACTCGAACCTGGGAGGTGGAGGTTGCAGTGAGCCGAGATCACGCCACTGCATTCCTGCCTGGGCAACCCAGTGAGACTCGGTCTCAAAAAAAGAAAAAAGTAGATGCTATAACCTCCTTTTACAGGTGGGGATAATCATGCTGTAGGGTTGCAAACCCTTAACTGCAACAACGTTTAACTGTTTTGCTGCCAACCTTCTTCTAGATAGGAAACTTCTTACAGATTGTGGAGAGCTGCAGCCAACTCCAGGGTGTCCAGTCTGAGCAGGTGGGTTTCTGGGTCTTTGAGGAGGGGAGGGGACAGGCTTGGGTGAAGGCACATCCTCAAAGTTGTCACCACCTCGTTCCTGCCGGGCCAGGTCTCCCCTGATGAACCAGTCAGCCCTGGGACGCCCCGGCAGGCAGAGGACAAGACCCCGCAGGAGTCGAGCTTTGAGGACATCATGGCCACCAGGTCCTCCGACTGGCTCCGGCGGCCTCTGGAGGCGGACGATCAGCCGGAGACCCAGCTGTTGTGGGACAAGGAGCCTTGGTTTTGGCACGACACTCTGACAGAGCAACTTTGGCGGATTTTTGCCGGCGTCCACGATGAGAAGGCAAAGCCCAGAGACAGACGTGAGTGTCCCGGAGGCTGAGAGGGAAGGGGCGGCCGCAGGCTGCCTCCCAGGGGCTGTGCAGTGAACCCTGCTGTTCTCTCTCTGTCCCCTCCTCCTCTCCGTTGTCATAGAGACAGAGCAGGCACCAGGCCTGGTGAGTAAACAACCTCGGCTCTACCCAGAGGCGTGGGCTCCCAGGCAGGCCGTTGGGCTCCCCCAGGTCAAGGCACCTAGGGTTCCTGTGCAATTTGCCTTCCTTCCCTCTTGCCCCTCAGGTCACCGGGGGGGTGGCACTTGGGTGATCCAGGAGGCTATACTGGAGTAGCCGAGGACCCACAGCCCAGGGCTTCCAGGACCCTATACCCTGACTCCTTCTCTGCAACTCTGCCTGGACCCGGAGATGGGACCCCAGGCAGTTGACAAGCCCTGGGCACGCTGCCCAGGAATCCCTGAGGGTTTCTGGTCCTAACAGGCCTGATGAGACTTTTCCATTTCCCAGGGGCAGGAAAGCAAGGCGCTGGCATCCTGTGACCCAGGAGCGGACCCGTGTCCAGGAGATGCCTCCAGTAATCCCAGCGGGCGGGGGCCGACAGACTCCAGGCGGGATGGGATGGGGGGCAGCCTGCGCTTAGGAGCCAATGCAAGCCGCTCAGTCCCTCTTGTCTCCCTACTAGCCCCCAGGCCACCTGAGACCTCCTCCAGCCCCGCCAATGGTTCCCAAGACAGGAACACAAGGTGTAGTGTGGTCCAGGTGAGACCCAGGCCCGAGCTGGTAGCCCAGCAGGAAGGCGGCCCAGGTGGGGTAGAGGAGGGTACACAGATGTGTGGGGAGCCTGGGGGCAGCTGTGATCTCCCCCACCTGCAGGAGCCTCCTGGAAGAGCCTCTCCATTTCTACAGTCCATGTAAGTGTCTGCACTGTTTGCTTTGGGCGGGGTGAGGGTCAGCGGGAATTCCTTAGTGTCTATACCTCTGCTCCCGGCACATAGAGGGGAACAGAGATGTCAGACTTTCTTCCCCCTTTCCCATCACTACTCTGCCATCCTCTCCAACAGCAGCTGCAGAAACTGGGTAGAAAAGTGCAGTGTTAGACCAGGCACGGTGGCTCATGCCTTAATCCTGGCACTTTGGGAGGCCGAGGCGGGTGGATCACAAGGTCAAGAGATCGAGACCATCCTGGCTAACACGGTGAAACCCCGTCTCTACTAAAAATCCAAAAAGTTAGCCAGGCGTGGTGGCGGGCGCCTGTAGTCCCAGCTACTTGGGAGCCTGAGGCAGGAGACTGGTATGAACCTGGGAGACGGAGCTTGCAGTGAGCTGAGATCGCCCCCACTGCACTCCAGCCTGGGTGACAGAGCGAGACTCTGTCTAAAAAAAAGTTCATTGTTGGGTTCACAGGATTGTCGCCCCAATACTGGGCTCAAGACATTTGGGGAAGACATTTCCATGGAAGAGGGGTGGAGTAGCTGTGTTAGAACTGGATGCAGAGTGTAGCAACCTTGTGGAGTGACGCTGGGAGAACCCAGATAGGGCAAAGAAAGCTTTTCTGGGGAAGGGGCATAATAGCTAGGACCCTAAAGGATGAATAGGAGTTCTCCTGGGGCAGAGCCGTCTAGGAAGAAAGTAGAAGTATACGGAGGGCTGTGGCAAAGGGACAGTACTTGAAGGAATGTGAGCAGGACATATGGGGAGTCTGAGGGTAAAACAAGACCTTGAGAGGGGGATCAAAATCTGAAAAAGAATGAAGCCCCTCTAGGCCTTGATGTGTGGCTCCCACCGGGCAAAGGGGGCTCACAGGCAGGTCAGTTACCCCGAGGCCTCTCCTCCCAAGATCCTGGGACCCTGAGGACTTTGAAGATACATGGAAGAGGCCAGATGCCTTGCCCGGGCAGTCTAAGAGACTCGCCATCCCGTGCAAACTGGAGAAGATGCGGATTTTGGCACACGGGGAGCTCGTGGTCGCCACAGCCATCAGCAGCTTCACGCGGCACGTGTTCACCTGTGGCAGAAGAGGTGTCAAGGTGTGGAGCCTGACTGGCCAGGTGGCTGAGGACAGGTTCCCGGAGAGCCACCTGCCTGTACAGGTGAGGGCGGGCTTGGTTTCCTGGGGTGCAGGGCTTCTGGGAACAGGGGTTTGAGGTTTGAGACTGGGAGAGCCCAGATGGTGGAGAGAGGGCTTCCAGGGAAAGGGGGCATAATAGCTAGGAACCTAAAGGATGAATAGGAGTTCGCTCTCATGAGGCAAAGCAGTCCAGGCAGAATGCCACAGGGGGCGACAGCTCACGGTGACTCTGCCCATCCCAGACTCCTGGGGCCTTCCTGCGTACCTGCCTGCTGTCCTCAAACAGCAGGAGCCTGCTCACCGGTGGTTACAACCTGGCCAGCGTGAGCGTGTGGGACCTGGCGGCGCCCTCCCTGCACGTGAAGGAGCAGTTACCCTGTGCAGGTCTCAACTGCCAGGCCCTAGACACCAACCTGGATGCCAACCTGGCCTTTGCCAGCTTCACCAACGGCGTGGTCAGGATCTGGGACCTGCGGGATCACAGTGTGGTCAGGTACGTTTCGGGGGTGGGCAGGGACAGCATCCTGTTTCCAGCCTCCTGTGGCCACCTCTGCCCACCTTCCTGCCACCACCTCTGCCCGCCTTCCTGCTGCCACCTAACCTGGGACATAGCACTCTCCCAGCCAAAAGCCCTTGCCCCCTTGAACTTGCATCTGAGAAAGTTGGAGGTGCAGACTTGGCTCTTGGCTGGACTGCGTTCCTTGCATCCGAGGGCATTTTACTTTTTGTCTGTCTCAGTTTTCCCACTTGGACACAGGATGTGACAGCCCGAAACTCAAAGGCTTGTTAGAAGGGCAAATTTGTTGTAAAAATATAAAACAGCAGGCTAGGCGTGGTGCCTCAAAAATGTAAATCCAGCACTTTCGGAGGTCAAGACGGGAGAAATGCTTGAGCCCAGGAGTTCGAGATTAACCTGGGTAACATAATGAGACCCCATCTCTATTTAAAAATATGTATATATAAATTAGCCGGGCACAGTAGCTCACACCTGTACTCCCAGCACTTTGGGGGAGGCCAAGGTGGGCAGACCACGAGGTCAGGAGATCAAGACTGTCCTAGCTCACATGGTGAAACCCCGTCTCTACTAAAACTACAAAAAAATTAGCCGGGCGTGGTGGCGGGCGTCTGTAGTCCCAGCTTCTCGGGAGGCTAAGGCAGGAGAATTGCTTGAACCTGGGAGGCGGAGCTTGCAGTGAGCTGAGATCTGTGCCACTGTACTCCAGCCTGGGCGACAGAGCGAGACTGTCTCAAAAAAAAAAAAAAAAAAAAGTCTATAATATATATATATTATATAACAGGCTGGGCATGGTGGCTCATGTCTGTAATACCAGCATTTTGGGAGGCCGAGGTGGGTTGATCACTTGAGGCCAGGAGTTCAAGACCAGCCTGGCCAACGTGGCAAAACCCCGTATCTATTAAAAATATGAAAATTAGCCAGCATGGTGGCACATGCCTGTAATCCCAGCTACTCTGGAGGCTGAGGCAGGAGAATTGCTTGAACCCGAGAGGTGGAGTTTGCAGTGAGCCAAGATGGTGCCATTGTACTCCAGCCTGGGTCACAGAGTGAGACTCTGACTCAAAATATATATAGGCTGGGCATGGTAGCTCATGCCTGTAATCCCAGCACTTTGGGAGACTGAGGTGGGTGGATCACCTGAGGTCAGGAGTTCGAGACCAGCCTGGCCTCAAACATGGTGAAACCTCGTTTCTACTAAAGATGCAAAAATTAGCCAGGTGTGGTGGCACACACCTGTAATCCCAGCCACTTGGGAGGCTGAGACACTAAAATCGCTTGAATCCAGTAGGCAGAGGTTGCAGTTAGCTGAGATCGTGCTGCTGCACTCCAGCCTGGGCAACAAAATGAGACTCCATCTAAAAAATACATGTGAAATATGTATATAATATATAAAATATCTATCAGCATGTTTGCAGGAAGCAATGGCTGACGTAAAATACAGCACAGCACCCGTCCACCACTATTCCCCTTCCCTGCTTGAAGGGATTCCTGTAGACCTGCCTCAGAGCTTGGGTGGACTCAGCGTAGAAGAGGCAAGGCGGGGAGGCCTGGGTGAGACCAAGGGGAGGCCCAGGTGGATGGAGAAGGGAGACTGAGGGCTGTGAGGGGCCGGCACTAGTTCCTATGTCCATTTTCTGCCAACTTTGATACATGCTCTGTGAAGGCAGAGATTTGTGGGGGGTGGCACTGTCCTTTTCATGCGCAAATGTAGTGACGGGTGTTTCTGGGGGCCCAAACCTCAGAATCTTGGCCTGATTGCCTCCCGCTTTCCCTTCTGGCCAGGGACCTCACAGGTTACCCTGATGGAGTCAAGAGTATGGTGGTCAAGGGCTACAACATCTGGACTGGGGGGCTGGATGCCTGTCTGCGGTGCTGGGACCAGAGGACCATCATGAACCCTCTGGAGTACCAATTCGAGTCTCAGGTGCGGAGGCTGGGATGGGGTCTGCTCGGCCAGGCATCCTCTGGTCCTCACATGAAAAAATGAGGTTGAGGCCGGGTGCGGTGACTCACGTATGTAATCCTAGCGCTTTGGGAGGCCGAGGCGGGTGGATCTCCTGAGGTCAGGAGTTTGAGACCAGCCTGGCCAATGTAATGAAACCCCATCTCGATTAAAAATACAAAACTGAGGGCTGGACACGGAGGCTCACGCCTGTAATCCCAGCCCTTTGGGAGGCCGAGGCAGGCAGATCATTTGAGGTCAGAAGTTCAAGACCAGCCTGACCAACATGGTGAAACCCCGTCTCTACTAAAAAATACAGAATAATTAGCCGGGCATGGTGGTGCATGCTTGTAATCCCAGCTTCCTGGGAGGCTGATGCAGGAGAATTGTTTCAACCCCAGGAGGCGGAGGTTGCAGTGAGCCGACATCATACCATTGTAGTCCAGCCTGGCAACACAGTGAGACTCCATCTCAAACACTCATGCTATATTGGGTGCAAAGTAGGGAAGACGCTCCATTTTACAGACCGACAAACTGAGGCACAGATATGAAGTTGCTTGTCCCAGGGCTGCACAGCTAGGAAGGGGTCAGTCGCTCGGCCTCCAGGGTAGGTCCCCAGGCTCCTGCCTGCTTCCTGGGCCAGGCTGGGACCTAACCAGGTTCCTCCCTCCCCACTGCCCTTTACCCAGATAATGAGCCTGTCCCACAGCCCCCAGGAGGACTGGCTGCTGCTGGGCATGGCCAATGGCCAGCAGTGGCTGCAGAGCACCAGCGGGAGCCAGCGGCACATGGTGGGGCAGAAAGACGGCGTCATCCTGAGCACCAAGTTCTCCCCCTTTGGTAAGCGGCTGGCGGAAGGTGGGGGGACTCCCCTGCAGCCCCCAGCCTCCCACAAGACCCCACCCAATCCTCTAGGATACCTCAAAACCCATCTGCAGCAGAAACAAGTTTTGGGGAATGCTGTCGCAGGGGTGAGGGAGGGAAGGGGTGGGTGCCTGTGCCCTCCCCCCCATGGCCCTCCCCCCCCCATGGCCCTCCCCCCCAACTCCCTACCCCTGGCGTGGTCCTTCACCCCAATCCCCGCCCCCGCCCCCGGCGTGGTCCTTCCCCCCCACCCCCGCCCCCCCCCCCCCCGGCGTGGTCCTTCCCCCCCACCCCCACCCCCGCGTGGTCCTTCCCCCCCCCCCACCCCCCCCCGCCCCCGGCGTGGTCCTTCCCCCCCCCCCCCCGCCCCCACCCCCGGCGTGGTCCTTCCCCCCCACCCCTGCCCCCGCCCCCGCGTGGTCTTCCCCCCCACCCCCACCCCCACCCCCCACCCCCACCCCCGCCCCCACCCCCGCCCCCGGCGTGGTCCTTCCCCCCCCCCCCCCCCCCGCCCCCGGCGTGTCCTTCCCCCCCCCCCGCCCCCGCCCCCGCCCCCGGCGTGGTCCTCCCCCCCACCCCCGCCCCCACCCCCGGCGTGGTCCTTCCCCCCCCCCCCCGCCCCCCCGCCCCCGGCGTGGTCCTTCCCCCCCGCCCCCCCCCCCGGCGTGGTCTTCCCCCCCACCCCCGCCCCCCCCCGGCGTGGTCTTCCCCCCCACCCCCCCCCCCCCCCCCCGGCGTGGTCTTCCCCACCACCCCCACCCCCACCCCCGCCCCCGGCGTGGTCTTCCCCCCCCCCCCCCGCCCCCGCCCCCGCGTGGTCTTCCCCCCCACCCCCGCCCCCGGCGTGGTCTTCCCCCCCCCCCCACCCCCACCCCCGCCCCCGCCCCCGGCGTGGTCCTTCCCCCCCACCCCCGCCCCCGCCCCCAGCGTGGTCTTCCCCCCCACCCCTGCCCCCGCGTGGTCTTCCCCCCCACCCCCGCCCCCGCGTGGTCCTTCCCCCCCCCCCCGCCCCCGCCCCCGGCGTGGTCCTTCCCCCCCACCCCCACCCCCACCCCCCCCCCCCCCGCCCCCGGCGGGTCCTTCCCCCCCGCCCCCGCCCCCGCGTGGTCCTTCCCCCCCGCCCCCGCCCCCGCCCCGGCCCCGGCCCCCGGCGTGGTCCTCCCCCCACCTTCAGCTGCTAGTGTCCCCATGAGCCGACACCCTCATTTCTCCCAGGCCAGTGGTGGGCAAGTGTTGGGATGGACGACTTCCTTGGTGTCTACAGCATGCCAACAGGGACAAAGGTGTTCCAGGTACCGTGATGGGCTTGGGGCAGGACCTGGGGGTGGCCCCAAAGGGACCATGTTTATAGCCTGGGCAACATAGCAAGACACTGTCTCTACAAAAAGTTTAAAAATTAGCCAGGTGTGGTGGCTCATGGCTTTAATCCCAGCATTTTCGGAGGCTGATACGGGAAGATCCCTTAAGCTTAGGAGTTCGAGACCAGCCTGGCCAACATAGTGAGCCCCCATCTCTATAAAAAATAATTAGTTGAGCTGGGCGCGGTGGCTCACGCCTGTAATCCCAGCACTTTGGGAGGCTGAGGCGGGGGGATCATGAGGTCAGGAGATCAAGACCATCCTGGCTAACATGGTGAATCCCCGTCTCTACTAAAAATACAAAAAGTTAGCCGGGCGTGGTGGCAGGCACCTGTAGTCCCAGCTACTTGGGAGGCTGAGGCAGGAGAATAGCTTGAGCCCAGGAGACGGGGCTTGCAGTGAGCAGAGATTACGCCACTGCACTCCAGCCTGGGCAACAGAGCGAGACTCCGTCTCAAAAAATAAAATGATAATTAGCTGAGTGTGGTGGTGTGCACCTGTGGTCCCAGCTACGTGGGAGGCTGAGGCAGGAAGATTGCTCGAGTCCAGGAGGTCAAGGCTGCAGTGAGCTGAGATGGCACCACTGCACTCCCGCCTGGACAACAGAGCAGGACCTTGTCTGTCTTCGAAGAGATCATGCTTCATGCTTGAGCTAATGGGTAGAGACCAGGGGTGTGTGAGCCCTACCCCAGTTCACTGCCCACTGCCCCCCTCCAGGTGCCCGAGACGTCCCCAATCACGTGCTGTGACGTCTCTTCCAACAACCGCCTCATTGTCACAGGCTCCGGGGAGCACGCCTCCGTGTACCAGATCACCTACTGAGGGGCCTCGCTGCTGTCGTCCAACTCTGGCTCCTCTTTGCATCCCCCCCCTTTTTTTTTCCCCCAACCGGGGGGGTCATGGTGGAGGGAAGTGGGAAGGATCTTCTATGGTATCGCACGATCCAGTCTGTGGTGTACAGACTGACCGCCGTCACGTGTAATAAAGCACCCGGAAAGGCAGAGAGTGGATGTGTCCTGTCCTCTGAAGGGAAAGGGGCCTTCCTATCCCGTCCCTGCTCAACTTTTGGAAATCTGGAAGGACTTTGTCCAGCCTGGTGGCTCTAAGCCTTTTTTTTTTTTTTTTTTTTGAGGCAGGGTCTCACTCTGTCATGCAGTCTGGAGTGTGGTGGTGCCATCATGACTCACTGCAGTCTTTCCAACTCATGGGCTCAAGCCATCCCCCTGCCTTAGCCTCTTGAGTAGCTGAGACTACAGATGTGCACCACCATGCCCAGCTAATTTTTTTGTAGATGCCGGATGTGGTGGCTCACGCCTGTAATCCCAGCACTTTGGGAGGCTGAGGCAGGCAGATCATGAGGTCAAGAGATCGAGACCATCCTGGCCCACATGGTGAAACCCCGTCTCTACTACAAATACAAAAATTAGCTGGGCGTGGTGGCAGGTGTCTGTAGTCCCAGCTACTTGGGAGGCTGAGGCAGAAGAATCGCTTGAACCTGGGAGGCGGAGGTTGCAGTGAGCTGAGATCATGCCACTGCACTCCAGCCTGGTGATAGAGCAAGACTCTGTCTTTAAAAAAAGTTCCTAAGAGTCTCACGGGAAATTTGGCTACACTCTGAATAGCTATCTGCTCTGCCCTTTTTTCCCCCTACCCCTTGTACTTAGGTTGAATTTTGGGATAATTTTTTTTTTTTATATAGGGTCTTGGGACTGGGTACAATGGCTCATGCCTGTAATCCCAGCACTTTGGGAGGCCGAGGTGGACAGATCACCTGGGGTCAGGTGTTTGAGACCAGCCTGGCCAATATGGTAAAACCCCATCTCTACTAAAAATACAGAAATTAGCCGGGCGTGGTGGTGTGTGCCTGTAATCCCAGCTACGCAGGAGGCTGAGACAGGAGAATCGCTTGAGCCCAGTAGGCAGAGGTTGCAGTGAACTGAGATCGCACTACTGTACTCCAGCCTGGGCGACAGCAAGATTCTGTCTCAAAAAAGATAATGTGTTGGCCAGGTAGAGTAGCTCATGCCTGTAAAACCAGTACTTTGGGAGGCCAGTGTGGGCAGATCACTTGAGCCCAGGAGTTTGAGACCAGCCTGGGCAGCATAGTGAGAACCCATCTCTAAAATAAGTTAACCAGGTATGGTGGTGGTACATGACTCTAGTCCCGGGTACGTGGGAGGCTGAGGAGGAAGGATTGCTTGAGCCCAGGAGGTTGAAGTGAGCTGTGATGGTACCACAGCACTCCAGGCTGGGCATCAGAGGGAGACCTTGCCTTAAAATTCCAGGCTGGGCACAGTAGCTCCTGCCTGTAATCTAGGCACTTTGGGAGGTTGAGGTGGGTAGATCACCTGAGGTTAGGAGTTTGAGACCAGCCTGGCCAACGTGGTGAAACCCTGTCTCTACTAAAAATGCAAAAATTAGCTGCACGTGGTGGTATTTCTGTCATCCCGGCTACTTGGAAGGCTGAGGCAGGAGAATTGTTTGAGCCCAGGAGGCGGAGGTTGCAGTGAGCTGAGATGGTACCATTGTACTCCAGCCTGGGCGACAGAGTGGGACTGTCTCAAAATTTCTACCTGGAGGCCTGAGTGACTGCCTGGAGTAGAGCCCTGTATACCGTGTGGGCATGAGCAAGAAATGTGTTAACCCAGAGACTAGGGGGCTACTTGTTACACAGTAGCATCTAAACCATCCTCCCAACGCAACTCCTGTGTCTCGGAGTGACTTTCACACACCGGGCAGACACTTCTGAATATCCTGCAGAATTTTTTTTTTCTCACTCTGTCGCCCAGGCTGGAGTGCAGTGGCGCGATCTCGGCTCACTGCAAGCTCCACCTCCCGGGTTCAGGCCTTTCTCCTGCCTCAGCCTCCTGAGTAGCTGGGACTACAGGCGCCCACCAAATTTTTTGTATTTTTAGTAGAGACAGGGTTTCACCGTGTTAGCCAGGATGATCTCGATCTCCTGACTTCATGATCCGCCCACCTCGGCCTCCCAAAGTGCTGGGATTACGTGAGCCACCGCGTCTGCCCCAGAATGAATTCTCGTTATGTATGATTCCCAGGACATGGTCACCTCCCAGTAACCGTGCCCAAGAGAAGCAATGATCACCGGTTCCCCAGCCCGAGAGAGAAATGCGGATGTGATAACTACATTTTATTTCTACCAAGGTCCTCTGCCCATCGGCCCCCACATGCAGCAGGGGAAGGTGTGAAGCTGTTGGCCAGAGAGCAGTGGGATGAATGGTTCCTAGGCAGGGCTACGAGGCGGCTGCTGCTTCCCCTAGGAGTCTGGACTTCGGGTTCATGAAAGGGGGGATCGTGTCTCAGTAGACCACCTCATACACGGTGGCTTTCTTGTCCCCCGAGCCTGTCACGATGTATTTGTTATTCCTGGAGATGTCACAACTCAGGACTGAGGACGACTCCTTGGACTGCCAAGGGAAGGGGGAGAGAAAAGGGCACGGTGAGGCATCATCCCCACAGATGGGTGTGTGGGCAAGGCTGGGGCGGAGTCGGGAATAGGAGGCCAGGACTCGCCTACACTGAGTGACGCGTTTCCTTTTTTTTGAGATGCAGCTTTGCTCTTGTCACCCAGGCTAAAGCAAAGTAGCGTGATCTCGACTCACTGCAGCCTCTGCCTCCTGGGTTCAAGACATTCTCCTGCCTCAGCCTCCCGAGTAGCTGGGATTATAGGTGCCTGCCACCATGCCTGGCCAGTTTTTGTATTTTTACTAGAGACAGGGTTTCCCCATGTTGTCCGGGCTGGTCTCGAACTCCTGACCTCAGGTGATCCACTGCCTCGGCCTCCCAAAGTGCTGGGATGACAGGTGTGAGCCACTACGCCTGGCTAAGTGACCTGTTTTCTAGAGACAGGTGCTTTGGAGCTAAGTCTGATGGGCAGAGCAGGGCCTCCATTCCCTCAATACCAAGAGAGATGGAACTGAAGTGCTGCCCTTTCTGAGATGCTCAGAGTGGGTGTGAACCAGGCATGATGTCACACAGCACAGCAGAGGGCCAAGGCAATGGCCCAGACCAGGGATCAGCAAACTTCACAAAGGGCCTGGTAAATATTTTAGGCTTTGCCTAAAGTCTAAATAAGTCTATGTCACATATTCTGGGATTTTTTCTTACAACCCTTAAAAAACTGGGCCGGGCACAGTGGCTCACGCCCGTCATCTCAGCACGTCAGGAGTTCCAGACCAGCCTGGCCAACATGGGGAATCCCCGTCTCTGCTAAAAATACAAAACTTAGCCAGGCGTGGGGGTGGGCACATGTAATGCCAGCTACTTGGGAAGCTGAGGGAGGAGAATTGCTTGAATCCAGGAGGTGGAGGCTGCAGTGAGCTGAGATCGTGCCACCGCACTCCAGGCTGGGCAACAGAGCAGGACTCCATGTCAAAAAACAACAACGCCGGGCATGGTGGCTCACACCTGTAATCCCAGCACTTTGGGAGGCCGAGGTGGGCGGATCATGAGGTCAGGAGATCAAGACCATCCTGGTTAACACAGTGAAACCCCATCTCTACTAAAAATACAAAAAATTAGCTGGACGTGATGGCGGGCACCTGTAGTCCCAGCTATACTCAGGAGGCTGAGACAGGAGAATCACTTGAACCCGGGAGGCCGAGGTTGCAGTGAGCCGAGATTGTGCCACTGCACTCCAGCCTGGGTGACAGAGCAAGACTGTCTCAAAAAAAAAATAAAACTTTACCAACCAGGACGGGCATCATTAAAAAGACAACCAATAAGTGTTGGTGAGGATGCAGAGAATTTTAAAACCTTGATCATTGCTGATGGGGATATAAAATTTGAAAAAAAGCTCAGCGCAGTGGCTCACGCCTGTAATCCTAACACTTTGAGAGGCCAAGGCATGCAGATCACCTGAGGTCAGAAGTTTGAGACCAGCCTAGACAACATGGTGAAACCTCATCTCTACTAAAAATACAAAAATTAGCCAGGCATGGTGGTGCATGTCTGTAATCCCAGCTACTCAGGAGGCTGAGGCAGGAGAATGGCTTGAACCCAGGAGTCGGAGGTTGCAGTGAGCCAAGATCGCCACTGCACTCCAGCCTGGGAGATAGAGCAAGACTCTGTCTCCAAAAAAAAAAGGCAAATTTTATTTTTATTTGAGGCGGAGTCTCGCTTTATCGCCCAGGGTGGAGTGGAGTGCAGTGGCACGATCTCAGCTCACTGCAAGCTCCGCCTCCCAGGTTCACGCCATTCTCCTGCCTCAGCCTCCTGAGTAGCTGGGACTACAGGCGCCCGCCACCACGCCCGGCTAATTCTTTTGTATTTTTTTAGTAGAGATGGGGTTTCACCGTGTTCGCCAGGATGGTCTCAATCTCCTGACCTCGTGATCCACCCACCTCGGCCTCCCAAAGTGCTGGGATTACAGGCGTGAGCCACCGTGCCCAGCCAGCAAATTTTAAATTTTATGTTATATGCATCTTACTGCAACTATATTTTAGAAAAACCAACAGGCTACAGGCGGATGAGGTGAGGTCCTCCGGCTGCAATTCCAACCTCTGCTTCAGTACCTGGGCGGTGGGGAGGCTTGCAGGACCCTGAGGAGGGGTTAGGGTGGCAAGGGGGTGCTGGGGGACGGGGACAGGGGCAATCTCTCTGACCATGGCATACGTGGGCCCATGGCCCTGCCAGGGTGGGGGCTCCAGACCATTGAGTACCTGGAAAATACTGGCCCCGTACGGCGTCCTCCAGGCGTTGAGTAGGTTGTCCTTCCCAGTGCTCACAAACCACCGTCCTTGGGGAAGGAGAGCAGCGGGGTTCAAGGCGGGGTACTGAAGAGACCAGGGCTGTAGGGGGAGGTGGGGCAGGCTGGGTCTGGCCTCTCCCGTTTCCTTTTTTTTTTTTTTCCCGGAAAGGGTCTCGCTCTGTCACCCAGGCTGGAGTGCCGTGGTACAAACATAGCTCATTGCAGCCTTAACTGCCTGGGCTCAAGCGTGCCTCCCACCCAGCCTCCTAAGCAGCTGGGGCCACAGGTGTGCAACACCATGCCCAGCTAACATTTTTAGTTTTTGCCAGGCACGGTGGCTCGCACCTATAATCCCAGCACTTTGGGAGGCCAAGGCAGCTGGGTCACTTGAGGTCAGGAGTTTGAGATCAGCCTGGCCAATGTGGTGAAAGCCCTTCTCTACTAAAAATACAAAAAGCAGCTGGACATGGCGGCAGGCATCTGTAACTCCAGCTACTCGGGAGGCTGAGAGTTGAGAATTGCTCGAACCTGGGACGTGGAGGTTGCAGTGAGCCAAGATCATGCCACTGCACTCCAGCCTGGGCAACAGAGTGAGACTCCATCTCAAAAAAAAAAAAATTATTTGTAGAGTTGGGATCTCACTATGCTCCCCAGGCTAGTCTCAAACTCCTGGCCTCAAGCGATCCTCCCACCTTGGTCTCCCAAAATGCTGGGATTACAGGTATGAGCCACCGTGCCCAGCCCAAGTATTTTTTTTTTTTTTTTTTTTTTTTTGGTATAAGGTATCTCATCTACTATTTAGGATATACTTACACTAACAAATGATTTTTTTAAGAGATAGGGTCTCACTGCATTGCACAGGCTAGAGGGCCGTGGTGCAATCATAGCTCCCTACAGCCTCAAAGTCCTAGGCTCAAGCAATCCTCCTGCCTCAGCCTCCCTAGTAGTTGGGACTACAGGTGCAAAAGCCACCATACCCGGCTGTTTTATTTTTTTTGTAGAGAAAGTCTTGCTATGTTGCCCAGGCTGGTCTTGAACTACTGGTCTTGTAGTTCCCAAGTAGCTGAAACTACATGCATCAGCTACTGTGCCTGGCTTAAATTTCTTTTTTTCTTTTTGAGATAGAGTCTTGCTCATTCAGGCTAGAATGCAGTGGCATGATCTTGGCTCACAGCGACCTCCACCTCCCAGATTCAATCGATTCTCCTGCCTCAACCTCCCAAGTAGCTGGGATTACAGGCACCCACCACCACACCTGGCTAATTTTTGCACTTTTAATAGAGTCAGGGTTTCACCATGTTGGCCAGGCTGGTCTCGAACTCCTGACCTCAGGTGATCTGCCTGCCTTGACCTCCCAGAGTGTTGGGATGACAGGCGTGAGCTACTGCACCCAGCCTTAAATTTGAATCTCGGATAAGTCATCAATTTTTATGACAGGTATCTCCCACATATTTCATTATTTGGTTTTTAGTATAAGTATATCCCACACACCATTTGGGATATAGTTGTACTAACGATTTGCTTTTGAGTATATAAAACTTAGTAGAGAAATAACATTTTAGTATATAAATAACATTATTTGTTATTTATCTAAAATTCGGATTGAATAGGCACCCTGGGTTTTGTTGCGGTTTTGGGGGTGTGCCCCCCCCGCCCCAGAAGACACACCACAGGAGGCAAACTTCAGGGACAGCACGCAGCTCTCGTGGAGGTGCAGCTGGTATTTCTCCGGCTTGCGGACGTGCAGGATCTCCACATTGCTACTCTCCATTCCGACCGCCAGCCAGTCCTGGTTAGGGCAGTGGCCCAGGGAGAAAATCTGGGGGTAAAGAGGGAAGAGAAGGGGTCACGAGCCCCGCTTTGTTTTGTGTCTCCTGGGTTCACTCCGTCGCCCAGGCTGGAGTGCAGCGGTGCAATCATGGCTCACTGCAGCCTCGACCTCCAGGGTTCAAGTGATCCTCCTGCCTCAGTCTCCCGAGTAGCTAGGATTACAAGCACGCACCATCACGCTGGATAATTTTTTTTTTTTGAGACAGAGTCTCATTGTGTCATTCAGGCTGCAGTGCAATGTTGCAATCTCAGCTCACTGCAGCCTCTGCCTCCCAAGTTCAAGGGATTCTCCTGCCTCAGCCTCCCAAGTAGCTGGGATTACAGGTGCCTACTGGCACGCCCAGGTAATTTTTGTATTTTTAGTAAAGACGGAGTTTCACTGTGTTGGCCAGGCTGGTCTCAAACTGCTAACCTCAAGTGATCTGCCCGCCTTGGCCTCCCAAAGTGCTGGGATTACAGGTGTGAGCCACTATGTCCAGCCTACGAGTCCCTTTGGATATTGGGGGGTGCCCAGCACCATCAGGGTTGGGGGATGGAGTCCAACATTCTCCCTCTTCAGCCCTCCCAGAGAAAGGCAGCTGGCCCAGGACTGGGAACACAGCAGACAACTGCATGTCGAATCATTAATATTAATCAGAATTACACAGAACCCTAGGGCTGCACATCCATTATCTGCTCTGAGCGCACAACAGCACAGGGAGGAGGGAGAGAGGAGGGAGAAGAGACAGAGAAGGGAACAGCCAGGCAAGGACAATCACTCCCCTTAAGCAGATGGTGGAAGCTGAGGTGGTGTCCCCTCAAGGTCACACAGCAAGGCTCTGAAAGACCAGGCCTTGGCTGGGCTCTGTGGCTCATGCCAGTAATCCCAACACTTTAGGAGGCCAAGGCAGGCGGATCATCTGAGGTCAGGAGTTCGTGACCAGCCTGGCCAACAGGGCAAAACCCCATGTCTACTAAAAATGCAAAAATTAGCCAGGTGTGGTGGCAGGCACCTGTAATCCCAGCTACTTGGGAGGCTGAGATAGGAGAATCGCTTGAACCTGGGAGGTGGAGGTTGCAGTGAGCTGAGATTGCACCACTGCACTCCAGCCTGGGTGACAGAGCAAGACTCGGTCTCAAAAAACAAAAACAAAAACAAAAACACAACAAGCCAGGCCTGGGAGACAGGACTTCTCTTAGCTTGGAATGTTCCCTACTTTTTTTTTTTTTTTTGAGACAGGGTCTCGCTCTGTTGCCCAGGCTGCAGTGCAGTGGTGCAATCATGACTCACAGCAGCCTCGACCTCCTCCTAGGCTCAAGTGATCCTCCCGCCTCAGCCTCACAAGTAGCTGTGATCACAGGTGTGTGCCATCATGCCTTATTGATTTATTTTGAGACGGAGTCTCGCACTTTCACCCAGGCTGGAGTGCAGTGGCGTGATCTTGGCTCATTGCAAGCTCTGCCTCCTGGGTTCATGTAATTTTCCTGCCTGAGCCTTCTGAGTAGCTGGGACTACGGGTGTCCGCCACCACACCCGGGTAGTTTTTTGTATTTTTAGTAGAGACAGGGTTTCACCGTGTTAGCCAGGATGGTCTTGATCCCCTGACCTCGTGATCCGCCCACCTTGGCCTTCCAAAGTGCTGGGATTACGGGCGTAAGCCACAGTGCCCGGCCCACCATGCCTTATTTTTAATTTTTTTTGTAGGGACAAGGTCTATGCTATGTTGCCAAGGCTGATCTCAATCTCCTAGGCTCAAGCGATCCTCCTGCCTCAGCCTCCCGAACTGCTGGGATTACAGGTGTTGGCCACTGAGCCTGGCCTGGAATGTTCCCCATTTGCAATGCTGCTTTTTGTTGTTTATTATTATTATCAGAGTTTCGCTCTTCTTGCCCAGGCTGGAGTGCAATGGCACGATCTCGGCTCACTGCAAACTCCGCCTCCCAGGTTCAAGCAATTCTCCAGCCTCAGCCTCCCAAATAGCTGGGATTACAGGCATGCACCACCACACCCAGCTAATTTTGTATTTTTAGTAGAGATGAGGTTTCTCCACGTTGGTCAGGCTGGTCTTGAACTCCCGACCTCAAGCGATCCACCAACCTCAGCCTCCCAAAGTGCTGCGATTACAGGCGTCAGCCACTGAGCCTGGCCTGGAATGTTCCCCATTTGCAATAGTGCTTTTCGTTTGATTTTAAAAGGATTCAGGGTCCTCCTCCTCCTGTAGCCCACTCCATTTTAGGCACAAACAGGAATCAGGCTCTGTTCCACCCTAAACCTCTTGGAGTCTCACTAACAAGACGCCTATGGAAATAACCACACATTTACAGAAGAGAAGACTGGAGGGTTTCAAATGTCATTTCCTGGCCATACAGAAGCATTCCCGAGTAGAGACGCATTGAGGGGCACCCAGTGAGCTAGGAGATAGTCACCATGGGATCCCTAGAAATGTTCTTAGCCCACCTAAGCTTTGGGGATGTGGGATGGAGAACTATGTCCACCTGCACTCCTGATTTCCCTATCCAACAATTCGTCAAACGAAAGAACAATGGGTTGGACATAATGAGCCTGGGAGGCAGGGCGCGATGGCTCATACCTGTAATTCCCACACTGGGAAGCTAAGGCAGGTGGATCATTTGAGGCCAGGAGTCCAAGACCAGCCTGGACAACACAGTGAAACCCTGTCTCTACCAACAAATATAAAAATTAGGCGGGCATGGTGGTGCATGCCTGTAGTCCCAGCTACTCAGGTGGCTGAGGCATGAGAATCATTTGAACCTGAGAGGCAGAGGTTGCAGTGAGCTAAGATCACGCCATTGCATCCCCATCTCAAAAAAAAAAAAAAAAAAAGGAGTTTGGGAGTTAGGAGTTAGCTCCTCTTAGGTTCCAAGGAGGGGCAAATGAGATGGGTCTTGAGGGATGAATAGGAGTTTGCTACTTACAAAAAGAAGAGAAAGGCATTTCAACCACAGGGAACAAATGGGCAGAGGTCTCAGAGCTGTCCCAGAGTATGCTGTGCATGAGACCAGCCCATGGAAACCCTGAATGACAGCAAGGAGCTCACAGCCTGCCCCCAAAGCAGGTGAGAGGCAGGATCTAGGGTCACGGTGCCTTGAAGATTTGCTCTCTTTGTTCAGCCCTGAGGAGCCCCCCAGTTCTGTCCAGCCCCTTCACCACGTCCTTCAGCTTAGGCTCCACCTCAGTGGGGCTCTCTCCATGCCCAGCTCCTCCTCCATCAACCTCCAGTCTGTCCTCCTGGCCAGTAGCTCCCCCTTGGTGAGTCCTCGGTGGGGAAGTGTGTGTCCCACGCTCTAGGCGGGGGCCAGAGATTACAGGCCGGGAGAACCCAGCTACACGAGGAAAGACACATATAAGGATATGGCCGGACACAAGCAGGTGGAGAAGATGATCTGGGGGTCTCAGTACCCCACAGCTTCATAGGAATCATCAGCTCTCTTGTGTTCCCCTACATCCTTAGAGAGTTAAAGGGGAAGCTTGTGGATGTGTCTGGAGAACAAGAAAGATGGGCACCACAGCAGATGGGAGTCCTGTCCTGCCTGTGGAAGTGGGCACCTCACAAGGAAAGGAAGGGACGCTGGATTCCTAGAGCTTCCATCCCCCTCCCGCCAGAACCGAACAGCACCTGGGAGCTGAAGTCGTGCTGCTGCAGCTGGCGGCCCTCCCGCAGGTCCCAGCAGCGCACTGTGTTGTCCAGGCCCCCTGTCCAGAGCCGAGTGCCGTAATCGGAAATATCAATGCAGCTGGCGCCGTCCGTGTGGCCCTGGAACTGCCTGGAGGGAGAAGGGCCCAGGCGTCCATCTTGGAATTCGAGCTGCCCCAGCGTCCTCCCAGGTCACTCCTCCACCCTCCCTGCACCAAGAGGGGCCGGGGGCTTGCCCAAGGTCCTAGCGCACCTGCCACCCACCTGACCATAGTCTGGTTCTGCAGGTCCCACACCACAATGTTGCCATCGCTGCAGCAGGAGAAGCAAACCTTGGCGTCGGGGCTGACGGCCAGGGCGTAGCAGGCTGGGGCCGAGGAGGTCAGCTCGGCCTTGATACGGGGGGTGGGCGCCGCCAAGTCCCAAATGGACAAGGTGCTGGCCTCACCGCCCACTATCAGACTCCGGCCATCCGGCAGCAACTTGCAGGAGCGAATGTAGTTGTCTCGGTTCTGGGGTCGGGGAGAGAAGCAGGGGCTGGGGGTTGGTCCCAGGTGAGGCCTCTAGGAGCCTAGGTCAATGTGGGGGTCTCTGGAGCCCAAGGTAGCCTCATCCTGATTAGCCTGCAAGCCCTACCCTGATTGGCCAGCAAGACCCACCCCTTTGGCCCACAAACCCTGTTCCATTTGACAAGCTCCGCCCTTCACCTGTAAACCCCACCCATGGTTGGCCTGCAAGCCCTACCCTGATTGCTGGTGAGCCACGCCCCTTTGACTCGCAAATGCTGCCCCATCTGACTATAAGCTCCACCCTTTACCTGTAAACCCCACCCATACTTGGCCTGCAAACCCTGTCTTGCAAGCCTAATTCTGATTGGCCAATGGGCCCCCACGTGACAAGCTCCGCCCACGCCCAGCCTGCAAACACCAGCCCATTTGAACAAAAGCTCCACCCCTCACCTGTGAGTCCCGCCCACTGTCCCACCCCACCCTCACCAGGCAGTCGAGCTGGGCCACGGGCGTCTTGGCTCCAGGTTGGCCCACGTCCCACACCTTCACACAGCCCTTGCCGCCCGTGTACACGTGCTGCGTGGAGCCGCTGATGGTGACTGCGCAGACCACCTCGCCGTGTGCCAGCGTGTGCAGCTGCCGAGCGTGCCGCGGGATGCCCGCGCCCACCAGTGCATCCGAGGGGAAGGGCACGGGCTGCATCTGTCCGTCCGCAGACACGTGGAAGGAGTAGGCCCTGGAGAGAAAGCCGCGACATGACCCAGCGCTGGGCACCACGCCCCTCGCACCCGCACCTGGGAGGGCAGGGAGACGCCTTTGTCCTGCCTGGCATCCTCTGATGCGTTTTTTATTTTTTATTTATTTATTTATTTTTGAGACAGAGTCCCGGTCTGTTGCCCAGGCTGGAGTGCAGTGGCGCATCTCAGCTCACTGCAAGCTCCGCCTCCCGGGTTCACGCCATTCTCTTGCCTCAGCCTCCCGAGTAGCTGGGACTACAAGCGCCCGCCACCACGCCTGGTTAATTTTGTTTGTATTTTTAGTAGACACGGGGTTTCACCATGTTAGCCAGGATGGTCTCAATCTCCTGACCTCGTGATCTGCCGGCCTCGGCCTCCCAAAGTGCTGGGATTACAGGTGTGAGCCACCACACCCGGCCCTTTGTTTTGTTTTTTGAGAGGGAGTCTCACCCTGTCGCCAGGGCTGGAGTGCAGTGGCCAGATCTCAGCTCACTGCAACCTCTACCTCCCGGGCTCAAGCGATTCTCCTGCCTCGGCCTCTCGAGTAGCTGGGATTACAGGCATGCACCACCATGCCCGGCTAAGTTTTTTGTATTTTTAGTAGAGACAGGGTTTCATCATGTTGGCCAGGCTGGTTTTGAACTCCTAACCTCAAGTGATCCACCCACCTCGGCCTCCCAAAGTGCTAGGATTACAGGTGTGAGCCACCAGGCCCAGCCTGATGCGTTTTTCGGTTTGTTTTTTGAGACAGAGTCCCGCTCTGTCGCCCAGGCTGGAGTGAAGTGGCGTGATCTGGGCTCACTGTAACCTCTGCTTTCCGGGTTCAAGCGATTCTCCTGCTTCAGTCTCCCAAGGAGCTGGGATTACAGGCGCAGGCCACCACGCCTGGCTAATTTTTTTGTATTTTTAGTAGAGACGGGTTTTCGCCATGTTGGTTAGGCTGGTCTCAAACTCCTGAGCTCAAATGACCCACCCACCTCGGCCTCCCTGGGATTACAGGCGTGAGCCACCAGGCCCGGCCTCTGATGCATTTTTTTTTTTTTTTTGAGACGGAGTCTCGCTCTGTCGCCCAGGCTGGAGTGCAGTGGCCGGATCTCAGCTCACTACAAGCTCCGCCTCCCAGGTTTACGCCATTCTCCTGCCTCAGCCTCCCGAGTAGCTGGGACTACAGGCGCCCGCCACCTCGCCCGGCTAGTTTTTTGTATTTTTTTTTGGTAGAGACGGGGTTTCACCGTGTTAGCCAGGATGGTCTCAATCTCCTGACCTTGTGATCCGCCCTTCTCGGCCTCCCAAAGTGCTGGGTTTACAGACTTGAGCCACCGTGCCTGGCCTGATGCATTTTTTTAAAGTAATTATCTCTATTATTATTTTGTAGAGATGAGGTGTTGCTATGTTGCCTGGGCTGGTCTCAAACTCCTGGCTTCAAGTGATCCTCCCACCTTGGCCTCCCAAAGCACTGGGATGACAGGAGTGAGCCATGGTGCTCGGCCTCTGATTCATTTAGGAAAAAGGCAGGACAACGTGGTCAAGAGTGATATGGGACAGTCAGCGGGTGGCACAAATACACAGGGTCTAGGTCGTGGTGTGGCACATGGTAAATAAACACTTAATAAACGTTCGTTCAACCAAGGACCCACGAAGGCATGTTGAATATTCCAGACCAGCTAGAGGGCACTGTCCTAGGAGCCCCAGCCATCTGTGACCAGTTAAGACACTTAAATGAACTGAAATTAAATAAACATTTTCAGGCCGGCACAGTGGCTCACACCGGGAATCCCAGCACTTTGGGAGGCCGAGGTGGGTGGATCATTTGAGGTCAGGAGTTCAAAACCAGCCTGGCCAACATGGTGAAACCCCATCTCTACTAAAAATACAAAAATTAGCTGGCAGTGGTGCAGGCCTGTAATCCCAGCTACTCAGGAGGCTGGAGCAGGAGAATCGCTTGAACCCAGGAGGTGGAGGTTGCAGTGAGCTGAGATCTCACCGCTGTACTCCGGCCTGGGGGACAGAGCAAAACTTCGTCTCAGAAAAACAAAACAAAACAAAAATTTTCAGCTCCTCAGTTGCACTGGCCACATTTCAAGTACTCAAAGCCACGATCAGCTGGTGGCAATCGGGTTGGCCAGCAGTGGGTATAGAACACTTCCATCACTGCAGAAAGTTCCGTGGACATTGGGGCTAGGTCTTTGCTGGGGGAGCCGTCCCTGTTAGCAGGGTGCTAAGCAGCATCCCTGGCTTCCACACTCCAGGCCAGGAACGTTTCCTCCCCCAGCTGTGACAACCACACGTGTCCCCTGACATCATCCAGTGTCCCCTTAGGGGTCAGAGTCTACTTCTATGGAGAGCCAGTGGAACTCCCAGTAGCTTACACAAGATACTTTTTTCTTTCTTTCTTTCCTTTCTTTTTTTGAGACTGAGTCTCGCTCTATCGCCCAGGCTGGAGTGCAGTGGCACAGTCTCAGCTCACTGCAACCTCCACCTCCCGGGTTCAAGCGATTCTCATGCCTCAACCTCCCAAGTAGCTGGGACTACAGGCACCTGCCACCTCGCCCGGCTAGTTCTTTGTATTTTTTAGTAGAGACGGGGTTTCACCGTGTTGGCCAGGCTGGTCTCAAACTCCTGACCTCAGGTGATCCGCCTGCCTCGGCCTCCCTAAGTGCTGGGATTACAGGCATGAACCACCATGCCTGACCCACACAAGAGACTTTCTAGAAGGGGAGCAGGGAGACCCCAACCACACAGGTAAGACCTCAGAGGAGGCGGGGGGCTGGCCTGGGTCCCCAGGCAGGGAACCCCACCCTGGTACTCACGGCTTTCCCCCAGGGATGCTGGGTAGGGAGGAAGAGACGGATGACCCTCGGAGATGCGGGTGAGACTCAAATGCCATCTGTCAGAATGCCAGAGGGGGTGTCAGTGAGGCAGGTGACTCCAACCCACCTCTGTGCTGCCCCACGCCCACCTGCCATGCCACTGTTTATCAGCCCCTCCTCAAGGAAGCAGAGATGCCTTCTCTCTACCTGTCACACTACAGAGTGAGGGCTGAGGTTTTCACGTGAGGGCATCAGCCCCAAAATCTCTGTCCAGGAAATCCTAGAACTCCAGGGTTCCAAGGACCCTGAAGGGTTCTCCATCCAATGTCCAGACTGGCTCTATGATGGAGGTCTCTGAACTCCAGCCCCCCAGGACAAATCTGGTCCACTGCTCGTTTTTGTAAACAGTGTCCTGAGGCCAAGGCCCTACTGCCCCTTTTCATGCAGCTTAATCATCATTGCATTTTTCCACAATCACAAGTCCTGCTTTGTATTAAGCTTGTGGGACTACTAAGACCCCCAGATCGTCTTCCCATGCACACTTGCTGAGCCAGGGCTCCCTTCCGTTTCTGCTCCCTTCCCTTGTCTCTCCTTCTGTAGTTGGTTTCTCCTCTCGGCCCCCAGCCCGAGCCCTGCTGACACCTCCTGCGCCCCCACCCAAGGACTCACCATGGGGGAGCGTCCGTATACCACAGAGCTGCTGACCTGGGGGGACAGGTGGAGGCTGACATAGGAGCTGGGCACGGAGAGGTCTCCATTGAGCGTGCTGTGGGAGCCCAGGCTGAAGGACGTGGTGAAGGGACTGGACAGAGTCAGGGGGCTCCTCAGGGCTGAGAGGGAAGAGTCGGGGACAGGTTTTGACAGGTTTTGACCTGGACCCAGATCCCGCCTCCCACTCCTTGGGAGCTCCCTGGCCTTTCATTCAGAGTTTCCATGCGCTGGTCCCACATTGGCCATAGCCCGGGACACGTCCAGACCTCTGCACTATCCTTCCTCCGGTGGACATGACTTTCTCTCCCTCTTTTATTTTTTTTTTAGATGGAATCTTGCTCTGTTGCCAGGCTGGAGTTCAGTAGTGCGATCACGGCTCACTGAAACCTCTGCCTCCTGGGTTCAAGCAATTCTGCTGCCTCAGTCTCCCAGGTAGCTGGGACTACGGCCATTCTCTTTCTTTTAATTGGCAAACTCCTCCCCATCCTTCAAAACCCAGGCTCACGCCTGTAATCCCAGCAGTTTGGGAGGCCAAGGCGGGCGGATCACCTGAGGTCAGGAGTTCAAGACCAGCCTGACCAACATGGTGAAACCTGGTCTCTACTAAAAATACAAAAATTAGCTGGGCATGGTGGTGCATGCCTGTAATTCCAGCTACGCAGGAGGCTAGGGCAGGAGAATTGCTTGAACCCGGGAGCGGGAGGTTGCCGTGAGCTGAGATCGCGCCATTGCACTCTAGCCTGGGCAACAAGAGTGAAACTCCGTCTCAAAAAAAAAAAAAAGAAAAAAAAAATTAAGGCCCAATGTCCATTAACATCTCAGAAACATCCTTGAGCCTCCCCACTGCCAACCTCCAGACTTGCCCTTCCTGGGCACCTGGCTTGGTACCAGCCCTGATTATACAGGGCTGTGAGTTTTGGGGTCTGGGTTTCGTCCCTTTTTGCCACCTGGGAGTTCCCTGAGGGCAGGTTCCAAGGACAACTTTTTTCAGGGGCCCCAGAACCAGCCCAGGGCGTGACCGTAAGGCTGAAAAGATGACCACTGTCATTCCCCAGATTACTGATGGGGAAACTGAGGCTCAGAGAGGTTGGGTCACTTGCTCAAGGTCACACAGCTGGTGAATGTCCAAGCCTGGTCTGAAACCCAAGCCCATCTGGCCCCGAAGATAGTCTCTCCAGTGCACTAGGCTGAAACCCGCGACTAAGCCACTTCCACGCTCCAGGCCTCAGTTTCCCTACCCGCCGAGCTGAGACAATGAGGAACTGCCCAGAGGGAAGCAGAGTCTAACTTGAAGTCACAAAAAGGACTAAGGCAATGAACGCCAAGCCTGGAATCCCAGCCTTCTGCCTCTACAGCCCCTTTTCCTAGATCTCCCCGGAGATGAGGCCTGCTCCGGACAGGCACCAACAGGCAAGGTGCTCACCGATGCTGTCCGTGGAAGGTGCTGGCTTGGCAGCGAGCTGGCAGAGGTGACTGGCCGAGCTGGGCCCAGGGGTGGACGCATCCTGGGGCGGGGAGGAGTCGCAGGACTTGGAGGCAGGAGTGCTGGGGGGAAGGTCATTCTGCAGAGAAAGGGCAGGACTGAATGCCACCAGGCATCTGGTCTCTTGTGGCCTAATGATCTGATCAGAAACTGTGGGGGCCAGTCGCAGTGTCTCACGCCTGTAATCCCAACACTTTGGGAGGCCCAGGTGGGCGGATCACCTGAGGTCAGGAGTTAGAGACCAGCCCGGCCAACATGGTAAAACCACATCTCTACTAAAAATACAAAAAAAGATTAGCTGGGCGTGGTGGCGCGTGCCTGTGATCCCAGCTACTCAGGAGGCTGAGGCAGGAGAGTTGCTTGAACCCAGGAGGTGGAGGTTGCAGTGAGCTGAGATCGCACCATTGCACTGCAGCCTGAGCAGCAGATCACGACTCTGTCTCAGCCGGGTGTGGTGGCTCACGCCTGTAATCTCAGCACTTTGGGAGGCCGAGGCAGGTGGATCACTTGAGGTCAGGAGTTTGAGACCACCCTGGTCAACATGGTGAAACCCTGTCTACTAAAAATACAAAATTAGCTGGACATGGTGGCACGTGCCTGTAATTCCAGCTACTCGGGAGGCTGAGGCAGGAGACTTGCCTGAACCCGGGAGGCAGATGTTGCAGTGAGTGGAGATCAGGCCATTGCACTCTAGCCTGGGCAACAAGAGCAAAATTCCACCAAAAAAAAAAGGCAACAAAGTTACAAAGTTATAGGCTGTCAAGATTTGCAATTTTTTTTTTTTTTTTTTTAAACACAGGGTCTTGCTCTCAAAAGTAACATGATCAGATAGACCTGTGGCTCATGCCTGTGATCCCAGCACATTGGGAGGCCAGGGCGGGCGGATCACCTGAGATCAGGAGATCTAAACCATCGTGGCTAACACAGTGAAACGCTGTTCTACTAAAAATACAAAACATTAGCCAGGCGTGGTGGCACATGCCTGTAGTCCTAGCTATCCACTACCCGGAAGGCTGAGACAGGAGAATCTCTTGAACCCAGGAGGCAGTGGTTGCAGTGAGCCGAGACTGTGCCACTGCACTCCAGACTGGGTGACAGAGTGAGACCCCATCTCCAAAACAAAAAACATAAAACAAACAAAAAAAGGCACGCTCGTAGCTCACTGCAGCCTCAATCTCCCACACTTAAGTGATCCTCCTGACTCAGCCTCCCAAGTAGCTGGCACTACAGGCACACGTCTCCATGCCCGGCTAACTTTTTAAATTTTTTTGTAGAGACAAGGTCTCACTATGTTGCCCAGGCTGGTCTCCAACTCCTGCTCTTGAGTGATCGTCCTGCCTTGGCCTCCCAAAGCCCTGGGATGACAGGCATGAGCCATAGCCCCCAGCCACTGTTGAGATTCTTGAACGACAAGGAATTAGAAACTCCAGGATGGGCTCGTGGAGAGACAGACCTCACAGCGGCATATTCCCAGGTGAAGGAAGAACGCCTAGCACACAGTGCAATCCTCCTTGTGCCCCCACGGAGAGGGAGGTGTCACCGAGCTGTCCTTCCCCAAAGGGAGCTCTGAGGAAAAGCTGGACCTCCATCTAGGGGCAGGCTCTGTTATCTCGGCTTCATGTCACCGCCTCCCCTGCCTCCCAAGAAACTTCGCATCCTTGTCTCGCGTCTGTCTCGGCTTCCCATGACACCATCGCACACACGCTGACAGCCACACAGCACCCGCACCCGCGAGAGAGTGGGTGGGACAACTGGGGGGTCAGGGAGGACCCCTGAGGGCTTCTCCAATACAACGGAGCTGCCCTACCCCCTCGTAAGGTTTTTCCCGCAGTGGGAGGAGGGCACCTAAGATAGAATGGGAGCCCCAACCTCTGGCGGTTGCCATGGTAACCTGCCAGGAGCGGAGGCCTTGAAACCGGGAGGGGAGGCCTAGAAACCGACATACTCTCCCTTGGTAAGTGCAGGGGAGGGGTCTGGAGAAGATTTGGGGTGAGGGGAGCCACAAAAGGAGCTGAATTTCGAATGCCCTGGGGGTGCTTTTAGATGGCTTACATGCCTGGCATTAAACTCCAGGAGGTCCAACCGGAAAGTTGTTCCTATATTAATTATCTTTCCTTCCGGGGACAACAGCTCAGCTTGGGGCCGGTGTGTCTCTAAGCGCCTCTGGAAGGGCTCAACACATGCAGGCCTGGGTCCAGCTTAGCTGGCTGGGCTTTCACTGTGTTTATTTTCATAGGATTTCCTATTGATTGCAAGAGAGAGACCTGCTTTCCATGTAAGGTGGTGAATTGCCTTTTAAAATTTATCTACAAAGCTTCTTTACAAAGTTGCCTTTTAATATTTACTGAGGTTCAGCAAAGTCAGTCCCAGTGAGAGGTTAAAAAAAAAGCACAAGGAGAGGGTGGACAATGCAAGCCGGGCTGATTTCTCATCATTGCCCTCTGTGTCATGGGGTAGTGTCTGTTTCCAGGCCCCCAGGATGAATAAAGTGAGTTTCAAGGCCCTCCCCTCCTCCTTACCAGGATGAGCTCCTTGGCTCTAGGGAGCGGTGAGCCCAGGCTAGAGGCCAAGGAGGCCGGACTGTCCACCAGGTCCCGACGGGCAGGAACACAGATGGGTACCTTTCCGCACGGGGTGGTAGCCGGGCTGGGGGGCTCTGAGGGTTGGTCCTGGGTTCGAGAAGGTAACGTTGAGCCGAGTTGAAATGAGATGGAAAGAGTCCCTCTGTATCCTCCTCCCGACTCCCATCCCAATCTCTAGAATGGGTACCCATGACCCACCATGGGAAGATTATGAAACCTCCTGCTGCCTCAGTTTACGCATCTGTAAAACGTCTTTTTGTTTTGTTTTTTTTTTTGGAGTCTCGCTCCGTCACCCAGGCTGGAGTACAGTGGCTTCCTGCAACCTCCACCTCCTGGGTTCAAGCAAGCACATCCAGCTAATTTTTTCGTATTTTTAGTAGAGACAGGGTTTCACCATGTTGGTCAGGCTGGTCTCAAACTCCTGACCTCAAGTGATCCATCCGCCTCAGTCTCCCAAAGTGCTGGGATTACCGGTGTGAGCCACCGTGCCCAGCCTGTAAAATGGGTTTAATGATAGGCTCTACTCCATAAGCACCCGTAGCAAGGACTACATAAGGCCTTGGTTTTATTTTCCCATTGAACAGATGGGGAAAAGTGAGGCCAGGGAAGTGGGGATGTCACTGCCCACAAATCACTCAGTGAGCCCGGGCTTGAAGTCACTCCCCATGCAATGGAGAGGAGGTGAGCCAAAGGTGTCTCAGAGCCCCCGACTCTTCCTGGCCCCATCCCAGCTGTCCCACAGAGGAGGGAACTGGGACCCCCACTACCTCTGGGTCCTTCCATCCCAGAACACCCACCCCTTGCTCTGTGCCCAGAGTAGCGCACCCCTGGACTCACCTCATCCACCACCAGATTGTAGTCACTCTTGTCTTCGTCACTTTCCTGGTGGGAGATGGGGGAGAGAGCTCATGGAGGACACACCCCTGCCTCCACGCCCCCATCCATTCCCCAGGAGTTGGGGGCATGAGCCCAGCCAGCCCCAAGGCATGACTGGGATTCTCAGACCACTGCATCCGTTTGCTCAGAGCAGAAGGGAAGGCCGCACGTGCCCGCATCTGGGAAGGAGTGGGAAGGACGGGGTCGGCAGGGCAGGTGGGCACCTTGTGGGGCACCTTGTGGAGAGGACTTTGAAGGATGTGGACTACATGAGTGTCCTGTGTGACTCCTGGTCCTCTCAGACCTCAGTTTACCCCCTGTATGGTAAGGGGAGAGCCAGAGACCAGGAATCGTCCTTACCTCCTTCCTCCATCTCGCCAACAAAGTCAAGCAGTCTCTCAGGCATGTCTGTCTCACTCATCTCTCTAGCCATTTCCACCCACTACAGCCCTAGGACAGACCTCATCCCCTCCGAATCCCTTCCTGGGGCTCCTAGCCTCCAGCCTTGCCCCCTCCAGGCAACCCTCCAAGCTGGCCCCAGACAGATTTTCCTAAGACCTATCCCCACCTCTGCTCTGCAACCCTCTATGGCTCCCCATTGCTTTGGAAGAAAGACCAAGCTCCAATTCTATTCACTGATACAGACAGCACTATCCTGGGTATCATGGCAGGGAGCGGGGTGGGATGGGACACCACTGACATGCTGGGCTGCAGGGCAACCTCTGCTTGGGCTGGAAACCAAAGGAAGAAAAAAGGTTGCAGCCTGGAAGACAAAATCCGCCCAGTGGGTGGGTTCTCCTAGACTCCCTTCCTATGCGCAGTTTTCTTTAAATGAAAATTTGTTGTGTCCAGTGCGATGGCTCACACCTGTAATCCAGCACTTTGGGAGACCAAGGCAGGTGGATCACCTGAGGTCAGGAGTTTGAGACCAGCCTGGCCAACATGGTGAAACCCGATCTCTATTAAAAATACAAAAATTAGCCAGGTGTGGTGGCGGGTACCTGTAATCCCAGCTACTGGGTAGGCTGAGGCAGGAGAATTGCTTGAACCCAGGAGGCAGAGGCTGCAGTGAGCTGAGATCACGCCATTGCACTCTAGACTGGGCAAGAGAACAAGACTCTGCCTCAATAAATAAATAAAAAAAATTCATCGCCCAAAAAAAAAAAAAAAAAAAAAGCTATTAGGTAAAAAGAAAGATTTAAGGCTTCTCTGAGAAACCGCAATATTGGGCCGGGCGCAGTGGCTCAAGCCTGTAATCCCAGCACTTTGGGAGGCCGAGACGGGCAGATCACGAGGTCAGGAGATCGAAACCATCCTGGCTAACACAGTGAAATCCTGTCTCTACTAAAAAAATACAAAAAACTAGCCGGACGAGGCGGCGGGCGCCTGTAGTCCCAGCTACTCGGGAGGCTGAGGCAGGAGAATGGCGTGAACCCGGAAGGCGGAGTTTTCAGTGAGCTGAGATCCGGCCACTGCACTCCAGCCTGGGCGACAGAGCGAGACTCCGCCTCAAAAAAAAAAAAGAAAAAAGAAACCGCAATATTGGCCCACACTGAGCCTGCCAGTCTCCGAGGACCAAGTTGCAGCTGTCCCCGTAGGTGGGAGAAGGGCTCCCCAGCTGGCCACAGCCCCATTCCCCACATTCAGCCTGGCCCCTGGGACGCTAGAGTTTGAAACTACAAGTGTGCAGTTGTCTGGCAATAAGAGGAGGTCCCAGCCTCTAGGAGGTGGTCAGGGAAGGCTTCCTGTAGGAGGTGGTACCTTGTGTCTTGATGGAAAAACAGGTTTCTAAAACATGTGTGTTCTCGGGAAAGCAAACAGCTGGAGCAAAAGTTAGAGGGTGGGAAAATGGCTGTATGGGCCAGAGGTCACAGAGACTTCAAGCAACTGGAGTTACGCCTTGCATCACAGGCTCTCCCCTGATTGGTCAGTACTCTGAGTAGTAGGGAGCTATGGAAGGCTCTGGAGTGAGAGAATCATGGCCAGAGCTGGGCTCTGGAAGGCTCTGAGGGCATCCCCACCCCAGTCCTGCACCTGCCCCCACTCACATAAGGTCCTGACAGCTCCTTCTCATCTGCTCTCTGCTTCCCACCACCACCAGGGCCACTTGGTCGCTCCTCCTCCACGAGACTCTCAGGAGGCGAGGGGGACGCACTCTGCGGAGAGACAAGGGCCAGGGGGAGAAAGGGTCAGGGCCCTGGGCTCCTAGATTGCATTGTGATCCAGCCGAGACTGAGGGTCCCCACCGTTATTAGGGTCTGGAGCGCAAGCTTCCCATCTGGGAAATGGGAGCTTCCAAGGGCTGACTCAGTGCTAAACTTTTCTTTCATTTTCTGTTTTTTTTTTTTTTTTTTTGAGGCGGAGTCTCGCTCTGTCGCTCGGACTGGAGTGCAGTGGCCGGATCTCAGCTCACTGCAAGCTCCGCCTCCCGGGTTTACGCCATTCTCCTGCCTCAGCCTCCCGAGTAGCTGGGACTACAGGCGTCCGCCACCTCGCCCGGCTAGTTTTTTGTATTTTTTAGTAGAGACGGGGTTTCACCGTGTTAGCCAGGATGGTCTCGATCTCCTGACCTCGTGATCCGCCCGTCTCGGCCTCCCAAAGTGCTGGGATTACAGGCTTGAGCCACCGCGCCCGGCCTTCTCTTTTGTTTTTGACAGAGTCTTGCTCTGTTGCCCAGGCTGGAGTACAGTGGAGCCATCTTGGATCACTGCAAGCTCTGCCTCCCGGGTTCAAGAGATTCTCCTGCCTCAGCCTCCCCAGTAGCTGGGATTACAGGCACGCACCTCCATACCCAGCTAATTTTTGTATTTTTAGTAGAGACAGGGTTTCGCCATGTTGGCCAGGCCTGTCTCGAACTCCTGACCTCAGGTGATCTACCTGCCTCAGCCTCCCAAAGTGTTGGGATTACAGGCATGAGCCACCGCAAGCAGCACCTTAACTTCTTCTGAGACCTCTCTGACATCTATAATTATTTCAAAATTATATCATTTTGGCCAGGCGCAGTGGCTCACGCCTCTAATTCCAGCACTTTGGGAGGCCAAGGCGGGCGGATCAGGAGGTCAGGAGATCGAGACCATCCTGGCTAACACAGTGAAACCCCATCTCTACCAAAAATACAAAAAAAAAAAATTAGTCAGGCATGGTGGTGGGCACCTGTAGTCCCAGCTACTTGGGAAGCTGAGGCAGGAGAATCTCTTGAACCCAGGAGGTGGGACGTGCAGTGAGCCGAGATTGCACCACTGCACTGCAGCCTGGGGAACAGGGCGAGACTCCGATTCAAAAGTAAAATTAAACTATTTTTTGAAAAACTTAACAGACACAGCTCGCGTGACATTTCTGTTGGGGAACACCCACAGATATTGCCAAACGGATGATGGCTACACGAACGGAAGTGAGGATGGGAAGAAGGTCCAAGGTCTTGCATTCATTTATTATTTTTTTTTTTTTTTTTTTTTTTTTTTTGAGACGGAGTCTCGCTCTGCCGCCCAGGCTGGAGTGCAGTGGCGGGTCTCAGCTCACTGCAAGCCCGCCCCTGGGTTTACGCCATTCTCCTGCCTCAGCCTCCCAAGCAGCTGGGACTACAGGCGCCCGCCATGTCGCCCGGCTAGTTTTTGTATTTTTTAGTAGAGACGGGGTTTCACCATGTTAGCCAGGATGGTCTCGATCTCCTGACCCCGTGATCCGCCCGTCTCGGCCTCCCAAAGTGCTGGGATTACAGGTTGAGCCACCGCGCCCCGGCGCATTCATTTATTTAATTACCCAAAAAAAGCTCTAAGTCAAATTTTTTTTTTTTTTTTTTTTTGAGATGGACTCTCACTCTGTCGCCCAGGCTGGAGTGTAGTGGCGTAATCTCGACTCACTGCAACCTCTGCCTCCCAGATTCAAGCGATCCTCCTGCCTCAGCCTCCCCAGGAGCTGGGATTACAGGCACCGGCCACCATGCCCAGCTAATTTTGTATTTTTAGTAGAGACGGGGTTTCACCATATTGGCCAGGCTGGTCTCGAACTCCTGACCTCAAGTGATCCACCCACCTTGGCTTCCCAAAGTGCTGGGATTATGAGTGTGAGCCACCACGCCCGGCCATGATTGAAAATTTTAAACAATACAGCCTTGTGGGCATCTTCCATACAGAAAGGCTTCAGGAAACTGGGCTGTAGATCTTTTTGTTGTTGCTGTTTTTTTTTTTTTTTTTTTTTTGAGACGGAGTCGCGCTCTGTCGCCCAGGCTGGAGTGCAGTGGCCGGATCTCAGCTCACTGCAAGCTCCGCCTCCCGGGTTCCCGCCATTCTCCTGCCTCAGCCTCCGGAGTAGCTGAGACTACAGGCGCCCGCCACCACGCCTGGCTAGTTTTTTTTTTTTTTTTGTATTTTTTAGTAGAGACGGGGTTTCACGGTGTTAGCCAGGATGGTCTCGATCTCCTGACCCCGTGATCCGCCCGTCTCGGCCTCCCAAAGTGCTGGGATTACAGGCTTGAGCCACTGCGCCCGGCCGCTATTGTTTTTTGAGACAGTCTCACTCTGTCGCCCAGGCTGCAGTGTGGTGGTGCAATCTCGGCTCACTGCAACCTCTGTCTCCCAGGTTCAAGTGATTCTCCTGCCTTGGCCTCCTGAGTAACTGGGATTACAGGCACCTGCCACCACATTTGGCTAATTTTTGAATTTTTAGTAGAGACAGGGTTTCGCCATGTTGGCCAGGCTGGTTTTGAACTCCTGGCCGCAAGCAATCTGCCCACCTTGGCCTCCCAAAGTGCTGGGATTACAGACGTCAGCGCCTGCATCTGGCTTTTTATTTTTTTCTTTTTATTGAGACAGGGTCTTCCTCTGTCACCCAGGCTGGAATGCAGTGGTGCAATCACAGCTCCTTGCCGCCTTGGCCTTCTGGGCTCAAGCGAACCTCCCACCTCAGCCTCCCAAGTAGCTGACACAACAGGCATGGACCACCACACCCAGCTAACTTTTTGTATTTTTCTGTAGAGACGGGATTTTGCCATGTTGCTCAGGCTGGTCTTAAACTCCTGGCCTCAAATGATTCTCCTACCTCTGCCTACCAATGTGCTGGGATCACAGGCGTGAGCCACCACGCTCAGCCTAGGTCTCATTCTGAGGCCCCCATCGGCTCAGAACCAGCGTCGCCCTCCCAAGAATATAAAGAGAGTCCCAAGGTGACACTCACTTACCCTGCTCGGGGCTCTCTCCACTGGCAGATTGGAAATGAGATAGAGAAAGGAGAAAGAATGAGGTGTTTGTATCCAGAGGGTACCGCCCTCCACAGTTTATAAAGCCCCCCGCCCCCACCACCCCACCCAGAGTCTCCCTATCCTTCCAACACCCTTGCAAGTGGTGGACTACCCTCTCCTGCATTCAGATCAATGCCCAGAGAGGGGCAGTGACTTGCCCCAAGGCACACAGCACACCAGGGGTAATGGTGAACCCTAAGGCCTTGCAGCCACTCTCATTCATCCCCTCACACTTATTTATTTATTTATTTATTTAATTTATTTATTTACTTACTTACTTATCTGGAGACAGAGTCTTGCTCTGTCGCCCAGGCTGGAGTGCAGTGGCCTGATCTCAGTTCACTGCAAGCTCCGCCTCCCGGGTTCACGCCATTCTCCTGCCTCAGCCTCCTGAGTAGCTGGGACTACAGGCGCCCGCCACCTCGCCTGGCTATTGTATTTTTTATTAGAGATGGGGTTTCACCGTGTTAGCCAGGATGGTCTCGATCTCCTGAGCTCGTGATCCGCCCGTCTTGGCCTCCCAAAATGTTGGGATTACAGGCGAGAGCCACCATGCCTAGCCCATCCCCTCACACTTCAAAAGATGGGGTCTTACTCTGTTGCCCAGGCTGGAGTGCAGTGGCTCAGTCACAGTTCACTGCAGCCTCGACCTCCCAGGCTCAAGTAATTGTCCTATCTCAGTCTCTCCAGTAGCTGGGACTCCATCCAGGTGCATGCCATCATGCTTGGCATTTATTTACTTATAAATGAGATGGAGTCTCGCTCAGTTGCCCAGGCTGAACTCGGCTCACTGCAACCTCTGCCTCCCAGGTTTAAGCAATTCTCTTGCCTCAGCCTGAGTAGCTGAGATTACAGGCACCCACAACCACGCCCAGCTAATTTTTGTATTTTTAGTAGAGACGAGGTTTCACCACGTTGACCAGGCTGATCTCAAACTCCTGACTTCAGGTGATCCACCCACCTTGGCCTCCCAGAGTGCTGGAATTACAGGCGTGAACCACCGTGCCTGGTTATTTATTTTTAATTTTATTTTTTAATTTTTTGAGACAGAGTCTCACTCTGTCACCCAGGCTGGAGTGCAATGGCGTAATCTTGGCTCACTGCAACCTCCGTCTCCCAGGTTCAAGTGATTCTCCTGCCTCAGCCTCCCGAGTAGCTGGGATTACAAGCACCCACCACCACTCTCGCCTAATTTTTTTTGTATTTTTAGTAGAGATGGGGGTTTCCCCATGTTGGCCAGGCTGCTCTCGAACTCCTGGCCTCAGGTGATCCAGCCACCTTGGCCTCTCAAAGTGCTGGGATTACAGGCATAAGCCACCATGCCCAGCCTATGCGTGGCTAATTTGTATTTATTTAATTAATTAATTAATTTTTTTGAGACGGAGTCTTGCTGTGTCGCCCAGGCTGGAGTGGAGTGGCGCGATCTTGGCTCACTGCAAGCTCCGCCTCCCGGGTTCACGCCATTCTCCCACCTCAGCCTCCGAGTAGCTGGGACTACAGGTGCCCGCCACCACGCCTGGCTAGTTTTTTTGTGTGTGTGTATTTTTAGTAGAGACGGGGTTTCACCATGTTAGCCAGGATGGTCTCGATCTCCTGACCTCGTGATCCACCCGCCTCGGCCTCCCAAAGTGCTGGGATTACAGGCTTGAGCCACCGCGCCCGGCCTAATTTTTAAATTTTTCATAGAGATGGCATCTCGCTATGTTGCTCAGGCTGGCCTCTAACTCCTGGCCTCAAGTGATCCTCCCAGCTCAGCCTCCTGAGTAGCTGGGGTTACAAGTGTGCACCACCACACCCAGCTAATTTTTAAAATTTTTTTAGAGATGGGGTCTCGCTCTGTTGCCCAGGCTGGTCATGAACTCCTGGGCTCAAGTGATCCTCTCCCTTCAGCCTCCCAAAGTGTTGGGATTACAGGTGTGAGCCACCGCATCCCCTCACGCTGATGTCTTTTGCTGCCCTGGCCTTCCAGTCCTCCTCCCCAGCCCCAGCCCCCCAGCCAATGCCACCTCACGCTGCCCACTCACCTCTGGACCCCTCGGCCTCCACGCCCGCACGGTCCTCCTTGACAGCCGCAGCCAGCTGAGCCTGGGCAGCCAGGGCTCCGGACAGGGCGAGCAGCCCCGTAGCACTGCCACCCACCAGCCCGGCTGGGCGGGGGGTGAGGGGCACAGGGGGTGCGTGGTGGGACAGCGGCTGGAGCTGCTGCTGCTAGAAAGGAGGCAGGATGGGCCGGGGCGGGGGGCAGCGGGAGCCCAGCAGTCCCCAGGCCAAGAGGTAGACACAGGGGACGGGACCCAAACACAGAGTGTGCCCCTGGGATTCTCAGGACTGCTGGAGCCAAAGCCCACACACCACCCCCAGCTTTAACACGTCCTGGGCGGGTGCCAGGCACCTGGGAGTGGGTGTCTCCCCACGGCGGGGCAGGGGCTGGAGAGACTCACCCCGATGAGGCTGTTTAGTTCCCCCACGGTGACCTGCTTGGCACGCTCTACGGCCTGGAGCACCTGCTGCTGATGCTGGCGGGTGGAAGGGACCAGGTAGAGGGTACACTGAGCCCCTGCTCACGCTAGCGCTAGCGGTGCCCTTGGGGGCCTGACCTCTCCCCGCCACCCTCTCATCTTTGCCCCAGTACTTCCCATTTCTTTTTATTTTATTTTATTTTATTTTATTTTATTTTATTTTTTTGAGACGGAGTCTCGCTCTGTCGCCCAGGCTGGAGTGCGGTGGACGGATCTCAGCTCACTGCAAGCTCCGCCTCCCAGGTTTACGCCATTCTCCTGCCTCTGCCTCCCAAGTAGCTGGGATTACAGGCGCCCGCCTCGTCGCCCGGCTAGTTTTTTGTATTCTTTAATAGAGACGGGGTTTCACCGTATTAGCCAGGATGGTCTCGATCTCCTGACCTTCTGATCCGCCCGTCTCGGCCTCCCGAAATGCTGGGATTACAGGCTTGAGCCACCGCGCCCGGCCCCCATTTCTCTTTTATCTTTTTCCCCCTCACTCTCTCCCTTTCCTTTTGGAATTTTGAAATAAGCACATGGAGAAAGAAATGAAACCTAACTGCAGTTAGAATCATTACAAATGAGGCTGGGCGCGGCGGTTCACGCCTGGAATCCCAGCACTGTGGGAGGCCAAGGCGGGCGGATCACCTGAGGCCAGGAGTTCGAGACCAGCCTGGCCAACATGGTGAAACCCCGTCTCTACTAAAAATACAAAAATTAGCCTGGCGTGGTGGTGCATGCCTGTAATCCCAGCTGCTCGGGAGGCTGAGGCAGGAGAATTGCTTGAACCCAGGATGTGGAAGTTGCAGTGAGCCAAGATTGTCCCACTGCACTCCGGTCTGGTGACAGAGCGAGACTCTATCTCAAAAATAAAATTAAAATACAAATCATAGTCTCTCCTTCAGGGCATTGAAGACATTTGGGGCTGGATCATTCTCTGGGGCAGGGCCGTTCCGGACACTGCAGGGGGCTGAGCAGCACCCTTGGCCTCCACCCACTCCAATGCCGGGGCACCCCCTAGTTGTGACAACCACAGACGTCTTCTGGTGGTTTAAAAAAAAAACCAATGTGATAAATCAGTACCATGGACTCTCCTCCTAGGTTAAGGAACAGAAAGTACCAGACTCCAGGGGGCCCCTACACTCCCTGCCATCAAAACACCCTCCCTTCTCCACTTTCATGACAATAATTTCTTTGTTTTTCTCTATAATTCTGCCTCCTACGATCGCCTTCCTAAACCTGCTTGGATTTGTCCGTTTTGAACTACATTGTGGGCTCATTCTCTGTGTTCTCTTTGGTGTCTGGCCTCTCTCAGCATAACATTTTAAGCTTCTTCCATGATGTGGTGGGTGGCGGCAGCGCGTTCAGTTTTCAGAGCTGCGGGACTCTACCACAAGAATATGTTCTATCTGGGCCAGTCGTCACGGCAGCTCACACCTGTAATCCCAGCACTTTGGGAGACCAAGGCAGGTGGATCACCTGGAGGTCAGAAGTTCAAGACTAGCCTGGCCAACATGGTGAAACCCCATCTCTACTAAAAATACAAAAAAATTAGCCAGACATGGTGGCGGCTGCCTATAATCCCAGCTACTCGTGAGGCTGATGCAGGAGAATCACTTGAACCTAGGAGGCAGAGCTTGCAGTGAGCTAAGATTGAGCCACTGCACTCCAGCCTGAGCGAGAGTGAGACTCAGTCTCAAAAAAAAAAAAAAAAAGCGGCCGGGCGGCGGTGGCTCACGCCTGTAATCCCAGCACTTTGGGAGGCTGAGGCAGGCGGATCACGAGATCAGGAGTTCGAGACCAACCTGACCCACATGGTGAAACCCCATCTCTACTAAAAATACAAAAATTAGTCAGGCATGGTTACGTGTGCCTGTAATCCCAGCTACTTGGGAGGCTGAGGCAGGAGAATCGCTTGAACCTGGGATCCACAGGTTGCAGTGAACCAAGATTGTGCCATGCACTCCAACCTGGGCAACAGAGTGAGACTCAGTCTCAAAAAAAATAAATAAATAAATAAAATGTTGTATCTTTGCTGTTCCAAACAGAAGCCATTGGACATGTGTGTGGTCACTGGGCATTTGACATGTGGCTGGTGCAACTGATGAATAGAATGCTTAATTTTATTAAATTGAAGTGAATATAAATTTAAATATAAAATAAATTTAATAGGCTTATTTTTATTTTTACTTTTTTGAGACATAGTCTCACTCTTGCCCAGACTGGAGTGCAGTGGCATGATCTTGGCTCACTGCAGCCTCCACCTCCCAGGTTCAGGCAATTCTCCTGCCTCAGCCTCCCAAGTAGCTGAGATTACAAGCACCCACCACCAGCCTGACTAATTTTCATACTTTTAGTAGCGATGGGGTTTTGCCATGTTGACCAGGCTGGTCTTGAACCCCTGATCTCAAGTGATTTGCCCCCCTCAGCCTCCCAAAGTGCTGGTATTTCAGGTTTGAGCCACCGTGCCTAAATATTAATTTAAATATAAAATTAATTTAATAGATTCCAGGCCAGGTGCAGTGGCTCATACTTGTAATCCCAGTACTTTAGGACTCCAGAGTGGGAGGATTATGTGAGTCCAAGAGTTGGAGACCAGCCTGGGCAACATGGTGAGACCCCCTCTCTATTATTATATATACATACACACACACACACACACAACACACACACACACACACACTCTCTTATTTGAGCCAGAGTCTTGCTCTGTCGCCCGGACTGGAATGCAGTGGTGTGATCTCAGCTCACGCTAACCTCCGCCTCCCAGGTTCAAGCATTTCTCCTGCCTCAGCCTCTCGAATAGCTGGGATTACAGGCACCTGCCACCACGCCCGGCTAATTTTTGTTAAAAAAAAATTTTTTTTAGGCCAGGCGTGGTGGCTCACACCTGTAATCCTAGCACTTTGGGAGGCCGAGGAGGATGGATCACCTGAGGTCAGGAGTTCAAGACCAGCCTGGCCAACATGGTGAACCCCCCCCCCTTACAAAAATGCAAAAACTAGGCCGGGCGCGGTGGCTCAAGCCTGTAATCCCAGCACTTTGGGAGGCCGAGACGGGTGGATCATGAGGTCAGGAGATTGAGACCATCCTGGGTAACACGGTGAAACCCCGTCTCTACTAAAAAATACAAAAAAACTAGCCGGGCGAGGTGGCGGGCGCCTGTAGTCCCAGCTACTCGGGAGGCTGAGGCAGGAGAATGGCGTAAACCCGGGGGTCGGAGCTTGCAGTGAGCTGAGATCGGCCAATGCACTCCAGCCTGGGCGACAGAGCGAGACTCCGTCTCAAAAAAAAAAAGCAAAAACTAGCCAGCATAATGGCGGGTGTCTGTAATCCCAACTACTCAGGAGGCTGAGGCAGAAGAATCACTTGAAACCAGGAGGCAGAGGTTGCAGTGAGCTGAGATCGTGCCACTGCACTCCTGCCCGGGCAACAGAGCAAGAATCCATCTCGAAAGAAAGAAAGGAAAGAGAGAGAGAGAGGGAGAAAGAGAGGAAGGAAGGAAGAAAGAAAAAATAAACAGGGACTGTGCAAAGGCTGAAAGGAACCTGGGGCACTCTCAGAGGAGCTAACTTTTTTTTTTTTTGAGACGGAGTCCAACTCTGTCACCCAGACTAGAGTGCAGTGGCGCAATCTCTACTCACTGCAACCTCCGCCTCCTGAGTTCAAGCAATTCTATTCTCCTGCCTCAGCATCCCGAGTAGCTGGGACTATAGGCACACACCACCATGCCCAGCTAATTTTTTTTTTTTTAAGTTTTAGCAGAGACAGGGTTTCACCATGTTGGACAGGCTGGTCTCAAACTCCCGACCTCTGGTGATCCACCTGCCTCAGCCTCCCAAAATCTTAGGATTACAGGCGTGAGCCACCGCGCCCGGCCAGATTACAGGCCATTTTAACCATTTGTAAGTGCACAGCTCAGCAGTGTAAAGCACACACACAGTCGTGCAGCCGTCACCAGCACCATCTCCAGAATTTTCCCATCTTCCCAAACTGAATTTCTGTCCCCATGAACCACTCACTCCCGGTCCCCTCCCCACCCCCTGGCGCCCCCCAATCTGCTTTCTGTCTCAGTGAACCTGACAACCCGAGGACCACCTAGGAGTGGATCACCCAGGGTTTGTTCCTCTGATTTCTCCTAGCACGACGACAGGGGTAGCTTTCATCGGGTGCTGAGTAAGCGGACCCATCCTCTTCAGGGCCCTGGGTGTAGGAGCTCACCTCACCCTCACACCTACGCTACTGCAAAAACAGAGAGACAAGTGTCCTGCCTGAGGCCACACAGCCAGGATTCAGACCCGGGCAGCCAACTTGCAGGGCTTGAGGGAGTCAGCTCCACATCTTGCTTCCGATCACGGTGGAAAAAAGACCCCAGTCCTCACCCTCAGCCAACACCTCCCTCCATCCCTGCAGCCCCTGCCCCAGCTGGATGCCTGGCCTCCAGGCTGCTGGACTACTGCAGTGAGAAAAAACAGTCTCTATCCGTGCTGCAGGCTACGCAGCAGAATCAGTGCCTGGGGCGTCTTGGCCCAGACCTAGCCCCTCCCTTCCCCTCCTCCCCGCCACCCCCAGGCTCACTCACCTCCTGGGTCAGGAAGGGGATAATCTGAGCGCAGATACCGCTCAGACGCTTCACAATCTCCGCCTGGCAGGAAGCAACAAGAGGAAGCTTGGAGAGGGGTAGAGATTTGCAACCCAGCTCTGGACTCCCAGGCGGACCAGGTGCTTGCAAAGCTGAAGGGTTGGGGAGGTGGCGCCCGCAGGTGCACAAGGGGAACTCAGGCCAGCATGGCATGGGCCGAGGCAGGCGGGATTCAGAGCCCCACCAGGCTGTGTGCTCAGCTGAGCGAGGCCCAGGGTGGCCTGGAGCTGGGAAGACTAGGGCTGAGGTCCTACGAGTCACAGATACACCACCTGCCAGACGCACACCCGCTAGGGATTTGCAAGAGGCAGACGCTCAGGAACCCAACTCAGATGCAGACACTGAGGTGCTGGGCTCAGCTGAAACAAAGGAAAGAGGCCTCCGCCCGCCAGGAGTTCCAGATTCCAGCCCTGGCTGGGCCCACGTCTCTCCCAGGCAAGGCTCCTCTCGGTCTCCTCCACTTCCCAGGGCTGATCTACCAGCTGAGGCTGCTTCCAGGTGGAGATCTCAGCACTCCACACTCAAGGGAAGGGTTTCATCTGGAGAGGGTCTGGGCCCAGGTGCCTCAAAGAGGCTGAGCAGAGGAGAAGGCAAGTGGGTGGGGAAGAGGGCGGCATACAATGGCCGCGGGCTTCGCCTCTGCCTGAGTTACAGGTGTGCTCTGTGTCTGGCGGAGTCTGTGTCTCCTATTACCACCAGGAGGGTGAAACCGGGATCCCAGGGTGTCCCGCACCCCCATAAGGGGATCTATTGCATGCACCCATGCGACCACACCATGCTTCAGCAGACAAGCCCCTCCTACCCATATCAGAACCAACAGAGCCCCCACATATGCAGGAAAGCATGCCAGGGTGGGCACCGCCAGGCACCCCACACTCCCAGCCCACCCCCTTCTCCTTTCCAGACACCAGGAAGTCCCAATACAAGGCTCTGCTCATTGATTCTAATATTCTGATAGAATCTAAGAGCCCATGAAGCTCAGAAGCTTGGGACCCCTTTCATCCCTTTACAAACCACTGGCCAGTCTCAGGATCTCAGGGTGAAGCATGGACCACTGAAGTCAATTTTAGAATCTTTGGGTCTATTGGCCGGGTGTGGTGGCTCACGCCTGTAATCTCAGCACTTTGGGAGGCCGAGGCAGGCGGATCACCTGAGGTCAGGAGTTCGAGACCAGCCTGGCCAACATGGAGAAACCCCTTCTTTACTAAAAATACAAAAAATTAGCCAGGCGTGGTGGCAGGCGCCTGTAATCCTAGCTACTAAGGAGGCTGAGGCAGGAGAATCGCTTGAACCCAGGAGTTGGAGGTTGCAGTGAGCGAAGATTGGGCCATTGCACTCCAGCCTGGGCAACAAGAGTGAAACTCCGTCTCAAATTTAAATTAAAAATTTTAAATTAAAATTAAAATTAAAAATTTTTTTATCTCAAAATTAAAAAAAATTTGGGTCTATCTCAGAACCTTGAGATCACAAGTTTAGGAACAGCCTCAGAACCTTTTAACGCATCTCAGCACATAGATAAGACAATCTCAGAACCCTGAGGTCTATCTCACAACCCTGAGGTCTATTTCACAACCTTGAGGTCTATCTCTGAACCTTCAGGTCAATCTCAGAACCCTGAAGTCAATCTCAGAACCCTGAAATCTATTTCAGAGCCCTGAGGGCTATCTCTGAACCTTGAGGTCTATCTCAGAACTTTGAGATCTATCTCAGGACCTTGAGGTCTACCTCTGAACTCTGAGGTCTATCTCAGGATGTTGCGTTGAGGTCTATCTCTGAACCTTGAGGTCTATCTCAGAACCCTAGGTCTATCTCAGAACCCTGAGGTCTATCTCTGAACATTGAGGTCAATCTCTGAACCTTGAGGTCTATCTCTGAACCTTGAGGTCCATCTCAGAACCTGAGATCAATTTCAGAAATTTGAGTCTATCTCAGAACCCTGAGGTCAATCTCAGAACCCTAGGTCTATCTCAGAACCTTGAGGTCTATCTCTGAACCTTGAGGTCTATCTCAGAACCCTAGGTCTATCTCAGAACCTTGAGGTCTATCTCTGAACCCTGAGGTCAATCTCTGAACCTTGAGGTCTATCTCTGAACCCTGAAGTCTATCTCAGAACCCTGAGGTCAATCTCAGAACCCTAGGTCTATCTCAGAACCTTGAGGTCTATCTCTGAACCCTGAGGTCAATTTCAGAAATTTGAGTCTATCTCAGAACCTTGAGGTCAATCTCAGAACCTAGGTCTATCTCAGAACCTTGAGGTCTATCTCTGAACCCTGAGGTCAATCTCTGAACCTTGAGGTCTATCTCTGAACCTGAAGTCTATCTCAGAACCCTGAGGTCAATCTCAGAACCCTAGGTCTATCTCAGAACCTTGAGGTCTATCTCTGAACCCTGAGGTCAATTTCAGAAATTTGAGTCTATCTCAGAACCTTGAGGTCAATCTCAGAACCCTAGGTCTATCTCAGAACCTTGAGGTCTATCTCTGAACCCTGAGGTCAATCTCTGAACCTTGAGGTCTATCTCTGAACCCTGAAGTCTATCTCAGAACCCTGAGGTCAATCTCAGAACCCTAGGTCTATCTCAGAACCCTAGGTCTATCTCAGAACCCTGAGGTCAATCTCAGAACCCTAGGTCTATCTCAGAACCCTAGGTCTATCTCAGAACCCTGAGGTCAATCTCAGAACCCTAGGTCTATCTCAGAACCTTGAGATCTATCTCAGAACCTTGAGGTCTATCTCAGAACCTTGGATCACACTGAGAAGCTTTGGAAGAGGCTCAGAGCCTTATGGCACTGGGGTCAGTCTCAAAGCCCTGAAGACAGCCACAGAGTTTTGAGGTCTGTCTTGGAAAAGTGGGGTCACAGTCTGAACCACGGCATCCAATTCAGGGCCTGGAGAACAATCTCGGAACCTTCCAGCCAATCACACTGAGACCAGTCTGAGAAGCTTCAAAGCAGGAACAGAACCTGGAGTCCATCTCAAAACTTCAGACGCTCTGGGCTGAAAGGGACCACGAAGAGTGGTCATCCAGCCCCCTCCCAGGACAGAAGTCACCTCCACAGCCTCCCTGGCCTGGCTGTCCTGCCTCTGCTATGTGCCCTCCTTGATGGGGATGCCTGGTGGCCCCTGCCCGCTGCCTGCCTCTCTGCTGGACACTCCAACTGCTGGCTACTGTCTTCAGAAGTTGGGACTCATTTTCCTTCCTTGAGGCTGAAACGTGCCTTCCTGGTCCCAGATGGGCCCTCTGTGACCTCTGCGGAGATTTCAGGATGGGACCCGTGTTCCCTAGGTCTGCTGTGGCCCTGGCTGCCCACACTGGGTCCCTCCCAGGGCTTCCAGAACCCCACCCTCCCTCCTGAACACGCTTAACACCAACCCAGTTACCTGCTTATGCATTTCAATGTTGAGCCCATAAGACATCTCATAATACTGAAAAGGAAAAACCAAGTAAGAACCTCCGCAGTGGAGATGGGTGCCCTCCTCCAGACAGGTGATGCCAGGGTCTTCCAAGAGCCCCCAGGTTCGGGAGATCACAGCAGGACGCAGAGCACCCCCAGCTCCACGGGGTCTCAGAGGAGAAGCCCAGAGGAGGAAGCCGGGGTTCTGCCTGGAAGGGCCCCCTCTACTCTCCCCAGAGAGGCAGGGCAGGTAGGAAGCGTCCAGAGGCCCTGGCCCCAGGCCAGGCGAGGGGTCCTCCCTGTCTCCCTGTTCCCGGAGCTGGGTGGACCCTCCGAGAGAGAGACCTTGAAATCCCAAATCCGCCCAATGTACAGACAGGGAAGATGAGGCTCAGAGAAGGGCAGGGAACTACCCCAGAGTCCACCGTGGCTCAAAGCCCTGCCCGCTTCTCCCCGCACCCTGGCATCATAAGTGCCCTCACCATGACATAATGTCGCTGCATTTCCGTCTTCTCACTGGCCAGCTTCTCACATTCTAGCTTGAGGCTGGGAAGGAAAAAGAGGGCAAGGGGCTCCTAACCGCCCCATGTGGGCCAGCTTCCAAAGTGAGGGGCTGGATCTCCCCCTCCCGACTTCCTTACAGACTCCCTCCCTCCTCCCAGCACCTCCTGTCCCAGTCCCTCCCCGCCCCTTCCTGGGATCCCAATGCCCCAGCTCTGACTGTCCCCAGACCCCTCTGCACCTGCGCTTTCACCTGGAGGCCTTTCCCGCGCCCCGGGAGCCCCTCCTCCCCGCCCCGCACCCCGGAGGCCCCGCCCCGGCGCCCAGGTGAACTCCCGCGGCCCCCGGGGCGGCCCCCTCACCTGTGGTACTGAGCCTGGAGAAACTGGAATTCTTCTTTGATACGGTCGCAGATCTCCAAGATCGAGAACTTGAAGGGCTGGCCGGACTGGAGCGGGGTCTGGGGGGGTTTGGGGAGGGACGTCAGGGTCTGAGTTCCAGGACACCGAGGACCCCCTCTCCGCAGCCCCCACTCACCGGGTGCCTTCCCTGGGGGTACATCCTGCCGATCCGGGAAGCCCTCCAAGCGCCACCAGAGCTTGATGATATGGAGGCTGCAAGAGTGGGGGAGGCTGAAGTGGGTTGGGGGGGAGGCTGCCCGAAGAAAGAGGGAGGAGGGAGAGGCGGCGCGGGGCAAGGGACCCTGGAGTCCCTGGCGCGCCCCCAAGCGCGCGCGCCCGGGGTCGTGGGAGCCCCTCCCCGGGCCGGGGCGCGCAGGGCGAGCGGGGCGGGCGGGAGCAGCGGCCGGGGCGGGGGCGCGGCGAGGGCGGCCGCGGCAGCCGGCGCAGAAGGTCGGGCGCGCCGCGGCCGGGTTTCGGCGGCGGCGGCGCGGGCGGCGGGCCCCGCGCGGAGCCGCCTCCCTCCGGCGGGGCTCGGCCGGGAGCCGCGGGCTGAGCCGCCTTAAGGTGGCGCCGCCGCCCCCACGCACCCGCGGCCCGCCCCGCGCCCACTCCCGCGCGCGCCGCCCCTCCCCGCGCCCGCGCGTCCCGGCCCCCGGGCACCCGCCCCCTTCCTTCAGTCCCTGGGCCTGTGGGGAAACTGAGGCCGAGTGGGGAGGCGCCCAGTGCCGCAAAACAGGGTCCCCACCCCCTCCCGGAGGGGCGGGAGGAGAAACACCAGTGAAGAAATTCACACCGTGTTACCCACCGTTGCGGGGGCTTGCGGAGGACGGGGGCCCCTCTGGAGTCGGAAATGGCTTTTCTGAGCAAGTGACATTGGGCTGAGATGGAAGGGTCAGGAGGACGCAGCCTTGCCAAGCGCTTGCAGGGAGCCCTGCCAGGAAGGGAATCTCACAGCAAACACCGCTTCCCAGATCGGGCGGGGCCCTCACCCTCTGGGGGCCTCAGTAGTCTCTGCAAAAGGTCAGGGATGGTGCACGGTCTTTAGTGTTTAATTTTTTGCAGAGATAGGGTCTGGCTATGTTGCCCAGGCTGGAGTACAGTGGGGCGATCATGGCTCACTGCAGCCTCGAACTCCTGGGCTCAAGCGATCCTTCCCCCTCAGCTTCTCGAGTAGCTGGGACTACAGGTGTGCACCACCATGCCCAGTTAATTTTATAATTTTTTGCAGAGATGAGCGGGAGCGTCTCACTATGTTGCCCAGGCTGGTCTTGAACTCTTGGACTCATTCCTCTCTCTTCGGCCTTCCAAAGTGCTGGGATTACGGGCGGGAGCCACGGCACTAGGTACTACACTTATATGAGATGGTGCATGGACGCCCTCAGCCTTTCCCTACACAGAGCAAACTTCCACAGATAGGAATTGTATTCCTACTGCCATCACCAGTGGACTGGGCTGTCTCCCTTCTCACACTGGGTTTCTTGAAGGCAGGGGCCATGTCCCACTTAGAAGTGGAAGAACCACAGCTCTGCCGTCAGACTCAAGTCTCTCCCAGGGCAAAGGCTCCAGCCCCGACCAGAAACCACAGACATCCAGCCAGCATTCTTCAGGCCCACCCGGGGAGTGGGAAGTTCTTATTCTCTCCGGAGAAACCTCAGGAGAGGTTCGTAAAGTCAATCAACAAACATGTACTGAGTGCACACTGTGGACCACACACTGCAGTAGACACTGGGGCACAGCTGGGAACAAAACAGAGGAAAATCCATGCCCCTTGATTATGCTTGGACCTGTGTCCTTAGATGAACGAATACCTAACGGTACCTAAGGGTTAGGGTTACAAACACCCATTTTTGTAACGGGCACAAGAGCCCTTATCAACGGGCCAGGTCAATGGGCCAAGAGTGGTGGGTGGGTCATGCCTCTAGCCCCAGCACTTTGGGAAGCTGAGGAGGGAGGATCGCTTGAGCCCAGGAGTTCAAGACCAGTGTGGACAACGCAGCGACAATACAAAATAAATGTTTGCATTTTTTGTATCTCTACCAAAAAAATGCAGAAATAATTAGCCAGGCATGGTGGTGCACACCTGTGGTCCCAGCTAGTTGGGGGGCTGAGACGGGAGATACCTGAGCCCCAGGAGGTCGAGGCTGCAATGAGTAGACATCACATCACTGCACTCCAGCCTGGATGACAGAACACGACCTTGTCTCCAAAAAAAAAGCCCTTATCAAATTTAAAGCCATCGTTTTCCAGCCCACAGATATTTACAGAGCACCTACGATGTGCCAGGCACCCTTCCAGGCACTGGGATTATAAGGGTGGATAAAGGAGACAGATCCCTGCCTTCTCTGAGTTTGTGGGATGTGAGTGACAGGCTAGGCAGATTCACAGATTGATAATTATGGGTCTATTTGTATAGACAGAGGAAGAGTTTAGGGGCCAGTGATAGAGATTAACAAGAGGAAACCTGCTTATCGGGGGTGTCTGGGAGAGGGCTCTTGGGGGAGGGTAGCCTTGGAAATGAGACCTGAACGATGAGGTTGGGCAGCTCTGGGAAGGGAGGAAAAGAGAGAGCCTGGGATAAAGATACAAGTGTGTGTGTGTGTGTGTGTGTGTGTGTAGTACTCACTGGCTCCCTATTGTCCTCAAAATAAATCCAAACTCATCTCTCTTCCCACAAGGTTCTGCACAAAACTCCCCCTTTTCCCCTTGATGATCTCTTTTTTCACATTTTGTTTATTGTCTCGAGTGCAGTGGTGCGATCTCAGCTCACTGCTGCAACCTCTGCCTTCTGGGTTCAGGTGATTCTCCTGCCTCAGCATCCTGAGTAGCTGGGATTACAGGCACCCACCACCAAGCCTGGCTAATTTTTATATTTTTAGTAGGGATCGGCTTTTGCCATGTTGGCCAGGCTGGTCTCAAACTCCTGACCTCAGATGATCCACCCGCCTTGGCCTCCCAAAGTGCTGCGATTACAGACTTGAGCCACCATGCCCAGCCCACAGTGTGTTTTGGATGTGAGTATGTTTACTCGGAGGTTGTTTGAGTCCTTGTTTGTCTCCCTCACCACGAAGAAGGCTGTGGAGGGACTGAGCCTGTCTAGGTCCCTGCAGGGCCTGGCACACGGCAAGTGCTCAATAACCAGCCTAAAGCCAGAAACCACTGGCCACATTCCCTGCTCAGAAATTCTCACAAACAGGGAGAGCCATCATTCCACGTTGCCAAGAGCCTGTGATTCCAGGTTCTTGGGGGTCTGTGAAGTGCTGATTCCAAACTGTTTCCAGCAGGTGTTTCAGTCCCCTGGGAGGCCAACATCTCCCATGCCAGGACCTTGAGCACACATAGTGGCATCCGTCCTCATTGTCTGCAACTGTCCACACCCCACATCTTCCTTCTTGTTGGTTTTTGTTTGTTTGTTTTTTTGAGACAGAGTCATGCTGTCATCCAGGCTGGAGTGCAGTGGCGTGATCTTGGCTGACTGCAACCTCCGCCTCCCAGATTCAAGCGATTCTCTTGCCTCAGCCTCCCAAGTAGCTGGGATTACAGATCTCGGCTCACTGCAACCTCCACCTCCCAGGTTCAAGTGATTCTCCTGCCTCAGCCTCTCCGGTAGCTGGGATTACAGACACGCACCACGCCTGACTAATTTTTTTTTTTTTTCTGAGACGGAGTCTCGCTCTCTCACCCAGGCTGCAGTGCGGTGGCACCATCTCGGCGTACCGCAAGTTCAGCCTCCCAAGTTCACGCCATTCTCCTGCCTCAGCCTCCTGAGTAGCTGGGATTACAGGCGCCCGCCACCGCACCCGGCTGATTTTTTGTATTTTTAGTAGAGACAGGGTTTCATCGTGTTAGCCAGGATGGTCTCGATCTCCTGACCTCGTGATCCACCCACCTCGGCCTCCCAAAGTGCTGGGATTACAGGCGTGAGCCACCGCGCCCAGCTAATTTTTGTATTTTTAGTAGAGACAGGGTTTCACCATGTTGGCCAGGCTGGTCTCAATCTTCCGGCAGGTGATCCACCCGCATCGGCCTCCCAAGTGCTGGGATACAGGTGTGAGCCACTGCATCCCTCCAGATCTTCCGTCTTCTGCCAAAGCCCCTGGCTCTGGAAACCCAGTGGCTCCTTCTCGACCTCCATCGCAACACTTGCTCACAGCAGCCTCACCTCCCTCTGCAGGGCTCTCCTGTCCTGGCGGCCCTCGTCCCTCTCTAAGCACAGGTGTGGTGGCTCAAACCTGTAATCCCAGCACTTTGGGAGGCCAAAGAGGCCAGGAGTTTGAGACCAGCCTGGGCAACGTAGCGAGACCTGCATCGCCCGCCCCGCCCCCCGTCTCTACAAAAAAATAATAAACATAGGTCTCTGTCCTTCCTTAGCCCGGTCACCTGAATGTCACCTTGACCCATACCTCTGGCTTCCAGGGCTCTGAGACACCGCCTCCCCCTCGAGGCTTCAGTGACCGCCTCATGAGGAAGACTGCAAGCTCTGGCTCCACCTCTGGTTCCTACCCTGAGATCCAGCCCTGTGGGTCCAGCCACCAACGGGGCATCTCCCCTAGAGGTTCCCCAGATCTCAGACTCTTACCCCCTGCTCCTGTCAGGGTCCCCACACACAGCCCCCCAGATACTCCAAACCAGAGCATCAGCCTAGTCCTCTATTGCCAGCAGCAATCCTGCAATCCTCCTCCTTTCTCCCCGCCCCAGCAGCCCCCACCCTGACCAGGCCTTTGTCCTCTCTCCCATCTGGACCACAGCCACCTCCTCCCTCTGAGCACCCTTTGTTTTTGGTGAGCTTCAGTTGGAGCCCGGCCCTCCTTCCCTCAAACCCTCCCCTGGCTCCCTATTGCCCTAAGGACAAATGTCCAGCTCTTCAGCCTAGCACTGGAGCCTCTGCATCGCTGCCCCAGCCAGCTTCACCTTCCTCCACCAGATCACACCACACCCCCAACCCCCTCCAGCCACCCTGACCAGATTACCTAATTGGTGTCCTTTCTTTCCCACCTCCGGGCCTTTCCCTGCTTGTTATCTCTTCCTGGAATTCCCTCCCCCTCCTGTTATGGCTGGAGAAGGTCCATTTTCTCAAGGCCTAACCCAAAAACTGTCTCCTCCAAAAGCCATCTCCCTCAGCCTCCTGTCATCTCCTCCATATGTGCGTACACACACACACACAGTGGACATAAACTGCTTGGTGTTGGTGGATAAGTGGATATTTAGTCTACGACCACCTCCACATGCTGCAAGAGGCTGGAGCCCTAGAGAGGACCCAGGCCCAGGCCTTCCAGGGAGGGGCTCCCAGAGCATCTGGCGGGGACAGAGGTACGGGGACAGGTACCCTCCCAGGGCCACAGAGCGCACTGCCGGGTGAGTGAGCTGAGGCTCCCTGGAGGAGGGGATCTTTACCTAGCAGTCTTCAGATCCCTCTACCAGGCACAGTGCACCGGGGAGGGTAAATACAGATTTGTGGATTGCCCGAGAAGCCACAAGACCACACACGCACACAGGAACACACCCCATCCCTTGGTGTGTGTGATCCGCCAGGAAGGAGGAGTTTTTGTTCTGGGCAGCAACATCCCCAACTTTGGGAGCAGCGGGCGGAATCTGGGGAGACTCAGCTGCCAGCAACTGCGTGCGATACTGGGGAACCCTTGGCCGCCTGTGACTGCATAACTCCCCAAAATACCACATCCGGCCAGAGCAGGAAGCAGGGAAGCAACCTGCCAGGCGTGTTGCAGCCTGGGCAGAGTCCCCAGCGACTTCATTTGCCACGCGGGGCTTCACGGACCACCTCTTTGGGCCTCAGTTTCCCCAGCTGCACCATCAGGGAAGAAGTTGCCAGAGGGGAAAAGGAGCTCAGCCGCCGATCTCCCCCTTCCCACTACAGAGAGGCTCAGTCCCTGGTTCCTGGCTAGGGTTTTATAATGTGGATGTGGGTTTAGGAAAAAAAAAAAACGGGAAAAAGCTGAGAAGCTGCGCTGGGACCCCGGATTGCTCAGACCACCTTAAATCAGCCTGGCCGCCCCAGCTACTGTGGAAATTCCTTTCTCCGCGGTGGTTGGCTGGAGGCGCCAGCCAATCCGCTTGCGACGCTCCCACATGGGCCAGTGACGTCACAGAGGAAATTGGCCAATGGAGATTAGGAGACCAGCAACCAATGACAGGAGGCACTGGGATCAGTAGGGCCAATCGGAAGGGAGCTCGGCGCTCCCGGCAGGGTTTGGCGAGTGTGGCCCCCCTCCCTGGAATCTGAGACCCTAGTGGACGCCCGAGCCCGGCCGGATTGGAGGACGGGGGGGATAAAGCTCCATTATTATTCGGAAACAGGGGACAGCGAGTCACTCCCAAGCCTGGCCTATCTCCCCTTAAAAACAAGGAACACTCGTGCAATATGCTACCTTGCAAAATCCCGGCTAGCTGGCGGAGCAGAGGTTGAATCTTTCTTCCTATTTCACAGATACGTAAACTGAGGCAAAGAGTAGTTAAGTCATGCTGAAGACCTGAAGCTCTTACCCGAGCCTGGAGGCTCCAGGAACGGGCTCAGTTTTATTTCCCAGATGGTGGGCGGGGATGGGCCTATAGGTAGTCGGGGGGCGGGGGGAGAGTGCGGGTCATTGTGCCTCAGTTTCCCCGAGCGTGCAAGCTGGAGGGGAGCGCGGGTTTTCAGAAAAAGACTACGATTCCCAGAAGTTCCCGCGCGGCGCCCGCCGGGGCTGTCAATCAAAGTAACGTGGGTACCTCTCCGGCCCGCGCTACCCCGCCCGCCACCTCCCTCCCGCCAGCTCCCGCTCCCTCCCTGCCGGCTCCCGGCCCGGCGCGGTATAATTACAGCCCATTGATCCGACCCGGGCCGGGAAAGCGGCTCCCTCGGGGAGGCCAAGCCTTTGGCTTCCGACACCGCCAACCTCTGCCTACCGCCCCCTCCAGCCGAGCTGCTGGGCCACCAGCCAGGCCTGTCCCCTCCCGCTGGCCCCGGGCTCGCGGGTGACCTCTGAGCCTCAGCTCCCTGCCACGCTTGGCGGTGTGCCCCCCCGGAAAAATCACACACACATTTCCTTCCACCCAGGAACATGGGGAGCCATCTCCCTAGAACCTCCAGGGCCACTCTTTGAGCCTCAGTTTCCCACATGCATAGTGAGATTGCTGGACAAAAGTCATAGATGAAATCAATACTCCGTGCCGTTCTGCCTGTGAGCAACCAGGGCTGACCTTGGTGGAAACTCAAGGAGGGGCTCCCAAGTTTGGGAGGAGGGGAAGACAGCCCAACTCTCTCAGAACCCCTATGGTCAGGGTTGGGGTGAGGGAGGATCAGAGCTAGGGGTGGGAGTGGAGGCAGGCTCAGCTAGGATTTACCGCCCTCATTGGGAAGTTGGGATAGCTTTCTAGATGTTGGGTGGTAGTATTTAACAGATGTTGGGGCCGGGTGTGGTGGATCACGCCTGTAATCCCAGCACTTTAGGAGGCTGAGGCAGGTAGATCACCTGAGGACACGAGTTCCAGGCCAGCCTGGCCAACATAGTGAAACTCCGTCTCTACCAAAAATACAAAAATTAGCCGGGCATGGTGGCACGCTCCTGCAGTCCCAGCTACTCAGGAGACTGAAGCAGAATAATTGCTTGAACCTGGGATGCGGAGTTTGCAGTGAGCCGAGATTGTGCCACTGCACTCCAGCCTGGGCAACAGAGTAAGACTCTGTCTCAAAAACAAAAAAACAAAAAAAAGGTGTTGGGCTTCGGTATTTAAGTTAGGGTTTTGCAGAATGCATAGGAGTTGCCTCATTTGAGCAGTGCCTTTAGATCACCCTAACCCTAAGTGGACAGAAGAAAGATGGGGCAGCCTTAAGCCCTTTCCTGTGACAGAATAAGCCTTGGGCTCTGACCCCTAGCTTTGCTGTGTGGATCTCTGAACTATTCCCCAGCTGTGAAGTAGTGAAGGAGGGAAGAGGTAGACACCCCCTACAGTTAGAGGGCCCCTGTGCCTACTTTCGCATGGGTGCTGAAGTCACAGTGGGTTCTGACCAGTGGGAGTCAGGGACTGGGAGCCCATGGCGGGTGGCACTAGGATTGACTGAGGGGCTCAGGAACTCCAGCCTCTCCCTGAGTAAAAACTGGGCGGCTGGGGGAGAAGTCCCAGAGTGACAGCAGCTCAGTGCCAGCATGTTCACTCTGCTTGGGTTTCCTTGTCTGGAACGCAAGGTTAATAGAATCGTCAAATAAGGCCTATAAAGTATTTACAATAATGCATAGTAGGCCGGGCACAGTGGCTCACGCCTGTAATCCCAGCACTTTGGGAGGCCAAGACGGGCGGATCACCTGAGGTCAGGAGTTTGAGACCAGCCTGGCCAACGTGGGGAAACCTTGTCTCTACTAAAAATAGAAGAATTAGCCAGGTGTGGTGGCACATGCCTGTAATCCCAGCTACTCAGGAGGCTGAGGCAGAAGAATCCTTGGAATCCAGAAAAAGAGGTTGCAGTGAACTGAGATCACACCACTGCACTCCAGCCTGGGCAACAGAGCAAGATTCTGTCTCAATAATAATAATAATAATAATAATACATAGTAAATGCTCCATAAAGGGTAGCTATTTGTATTCCCAACATTTCTTTATTTTGTCCTTATTATTGAGACAAGGTCTCGCTCTGTCACCCAGTCTGGAATATAGTGCCACCATCATAGCTCACTGCAGCCTTGACCTCCCTCGGCTCAAGCCATCCTCCTGCCTCAGCCTCTGGAGTAGCTGGGATGGGTACCACCACACCCAGCTGATTTTTTAAAAATGTTTTGTAGAGACAGGGTCTCACTATGTTGCCCAGACTGGTCTTCAACTGCTGGGCTCAAGCAGTCCTCTTGCCTCAGCTTCATAGAGTGCTGGGATTACGGGTGTGAACCACTGTGTCCAGCCCCCACCATGTCCTAAATGGTCCCTCTTTCCCACCCTGCCCTCACACTCTCTATCTACGCTATGCATTCTCCATTGTGCCCACATCCTTCATGATCCATTGAAATGTGAATCAGGGCTGGGCGTGGTGGCTCACGCCTGTAATCCCAGCACTTCGAGGGGCTGAGGCAGAGGGGTTGCCTGCGGTCAAGGGTTCGAGAGCACATGGTCAACATGGTAAAACCCCGTTTCTACTAAAAATACAAAAATTAGCTGGGTGTGGTAGCGGGCGCCTGTCATCCCAGCTACTTGGGAGGCTGAGACAGGAGAATTGCTTGAATCTGGGAGGCGGAGGTTGCAGTGAGCTGAGACCGTGCCATTGCACTCCAGCCTGGGCAAGAAGAGCAAAACTCTATCCTCCCCTACCTCCAAAAAAAAAAAAAAAAAAAAAAACAGTGAATCAGATCCCACCCCTCCCTTGCTCAAGAACCTTCCATAGCTCCCTATTGCCCTCAAAATAAAATCCAAACTCCCTACTTCTGTCTATGTGATCTCACCTTCATCGCCTCCCTCTTCTCACCTCCTCCTGCTCCTCCCCCTCTGCTCCAGCCACACAGGCCTCCTCCCTGTTCCTCACAGAGTCTAGCCTCAAGACCTCTGCACTGCACTGGTTGTTCCCTCTGTCTGAACCACGGCCAGCCTTTCTCTTCCGTTCAGATCAAACATCACATCCTAGAGAGGCCAGCCTGGCTAGAGTAGCTCCCCCTCCTACCTGCTTAGCTTCTCTTGTTCTTCAGAGGCCTCGTGGCTCTCTGAACACATACTATCTGTTCGCTTCCGTGTGGATGGTCTGCCCAGGCCCCAACATACTACTGGCTACACTGTATTTATTGGGAGAGTAAGTGGACAAGCCGATAGAGGGATAGAGGCTCACCAAGGTCACACAGCATGGTGGACGCGACGCCAGGTCCCCTGCTAACCTGCCCAGCGCTAACACAACCTGTAGGGTTCAGCTGAGATCTCAGAGATCGCACTACCCCCAGAGGCTGTGAGACCCAGTGTCACTGATGCGTAAGCCTGGGTTCAAACCCCACCTCCGCCGCTGCGTCACTGTGATCCTGTACGGCAGGATAATTATAGGAACTTCTTTATTGAGTCATCACACGATCAAATAACTTGATAGATGAAAAGGCCCTGACCGTTATTATTGTGTGGGAATGTGCGGGGCCCAGCTGGGACAATTTGGGGTGTGGAAGCAGAGCTGGGGCTGGTACCCCAGACAACCCCCATTTTTAAACCCCTGGGGCCTTCTGGTCGTTGCACCAACCCCATCACCCACACCACATGTAACCCCTCTGTACCAAGTTAGGGGCTCACCCTCCTAGGATCCCCACGGACTCTGTCTCCATCTCCACCCTCCCTCCTTCCCTGGAGAGCTCATTGCCGGGCCCTAAATTTGCCCAGCCTGGTCTCCCTGGAAGGCACAGCACAGGTGGGGGTTGAACAAACCCCTGGCTGCATGGCCCAATCTGAATCTTCTTTTTAATTTTTTTTTTTTTTTTATAAGACAGGGTCTTGCTCTGTCGACTAGGCTGGAGTGCAGTGGCTGGATTTCTGCTCATTGCAATCTCCACCTCCCAGGTTCAAGCGATTCTCCTGCCTCAGCCTCCCGAGTAGCTGGGACTACCGGCACCCGCCATCACGCCCGGCTAGTTTTTTTGTATTTTTAGTAGAGACAGAGTTTCACTGTGTGAGCCAGGATGGGATGGTCTCGATCTCCTGACCTTGTGATCCGCCCGCCTCGGCCTCCTAAAGTGCTGGGATTACAGGCGTGAGCCACCGCGCCCGGCTTTGTTATTAAGACAAGGTCTCACTCCGTCGCCCAGGCTGGAGTGCAGTGGCATGATTATGGCTCCCTGCAAGGCTCAAGCAAAATCGTCCCACCTCAACCTCCCAAGTAGCTGAGACCACAATCGTACACCACCACACCTGGCTCATTTTTTGAGATTTTGTAGAGATGGGGTCTTGCTGTATTACCAACCTTAATCTGAATCTTCCTCATCCAGCTTCTGGTTTGCAGTGAGACCTTTTAGGCCTTGTGGACCTCCGTTTGCTCACCTGGAAAAGGGGCAGGGTACTGTCACCAATCCCAGAGTGGCCCTTGACGACAGCTTCTGCTGCCATTGCTTTTTTTTGTGTGTGAGAAAGGGTCTCATTCTGTCACCCAGACTGGAGTACAGTGGCGAGATCTCCACTTACTGCAACCTCCACCCCCCAGGTTCAAGCCATGCTCCTGCCTCAGCCTCCCAAGTAGCTGGGATTACAGGTACGTGCCACCATGCCTGGCTAATTTTTGTTTTTTTGTTTTGTTTTTTGAGATGGAGTCTTGCTCTGTCGCTCTGTTGCCCAGGCTGGAGGGCAGTGGCGTGATCTCGGCTCACTGCAAGCTCCGCCTCCTGGGTTCACGCCATTCTCCTGCCTCAGCCTCCCGAGTAGTTGGGACTACAGGCGGCCACCACCACGCCCGGCTAATTTTTTGTATTTTTAGTAGAGACAGCGTTTCACCGTGTTAGCCGGGATGGTCTCGATCTCCTGACCTCATGATCCGCCCACCTCGGCCTCCCAAAGTGCTGGGATTACACGTGTTAGCCTCCGGCCTAATTTTTGTATTTTTAGTAGAGATGGGGTTTCACCATGTTGGCCAGGCTGGTGTTGAACTCTTGACCTCAAATGATCCACCTGCCTCGGCCTCCCAAAGTGCTGGGATTACAGGAGACAGCCACCGCGCCCGGCCTGCCATTGCTATTATCACTGGGCTACCTGGTTGATATGCACACCGTGGCCCTCTGAGTTAGGGGCTGAGAGCTTGCCCTGGGATGGGCACAGTGCCGCCTCCAGCCTTTGCCTCGGGGTTCCCTCTGCCTGGAGCACCTGCCCCCTCCTCGACAGCCTCCTCCCCAAGATGGGCTCTTGCTGTCAAGCCCTTCTCAACTCAAATGTCACCCCCTCAGAGAGGCCTCCCCTCCTCTCCTGGGCCAAGCAGCCCCATCTCCGTCACCAGCCCTTGCTAGATTTTTCTTTCTACCACTTGGTGTTCTCTGAAATGGTCTTGGCCTATTTTCCAAACCTTCCCCATGACTCTGTGGGCTCCATGAGGATCGAGAGGGATACCCAAGCCTGGCACACAGTAGGCGCCCAATAAATACAGGAATGAAAGGCCCGCTGCTGCCCCAGGTGGGGTTTTAATTCCTTCCCCACCAATCCAGTTGCTGGGAGGTAAGGCTTTGGAGGCAGACAGGCCCAGAGACGCCTAGGGACCTGCCCAGGGTCACACAGCCACGCGCTCCAGCTGGGAGCTCTGTGGCTGCCCTTGTGGAGGGAGGGTGGCGGGGGTGAGTTTGAGGGTGGGGGGGGCGAGTTCCAGGGTTGGGCAGGCCTAGGGCAAGGTTGTTCGCCCCCTCCTCCCGCGCTGCTGCTGGGGAACCCACCATTAGCCACGCGGGCCTGGCCCAGCAGGGGAGAGGGGCAGTGGGGGAGCGTGGGGAGCATGGGGAGCGCGGGGAGCGTAGGGACCGCCCCTCCCCGGGACCAGGATCTGAGATGGGGTTGTAGGAGGGAAGAGGAGGGAGAAGAGGAGAGAATGGAGGAGGAAGCGGAGGGACAAAGCGGGAGGTGGCAGAGGGGAGGGAAGGGAAGGAGAGGAGAGGGGAAGGGAGGGGAAGGGAGGAGGTCCCCATGTGGAGGGGACCCAGTGGAGGGGCAGGGAGGAAGGTGGGCGGAGGGGGCGGAGGTGGAGGGAGAGGGAGGGGGCGGAGGAGGGGCGGGCTTTCAGGCCTGGCAGGCGCCCAGCAACTGGGGACGGGGTAAGGGGGGCCTAGGAGGGGGTGGGCCTGGGTGGGTGGGAGAGGTTTGCAGGGGGAGGTCAGCGGCGGGGGCGGGAGCGGGGATGGTAGGAAGGGAGGCGCCAATCAAGAGATCCAGGGAAGGTTAGGGAACCCAAGCTGGCGACTTTGAAGGACAGAGGGAGAAGGCCAGAGATCGCAGAAAGAGGGAGACGAGACCATCAGAGACCCGAGGCAGAGGGGGGAGGCGAAGGAGATTGTTGTATAATCTGTTTCAAACCTGAGTTCTATTTGCTTCATATTAGGGGTCTGTCCCTTTTCCCCAAGCCCCTCGGGATCCTATGTAGACGCTGTTCTCATTAAGCACCAAACAGTTCTGTCCACTCTCCAGTACTAGCTCGGAAGTCGGTTTCATATTCGACTTAACAATTTAAATGAACGGAAATTTTTTTTTTTTTTTTTTTTTTTGAGACCGAGTCTCGCTCTGTCGCCCAGGCTGGAGTGCAGTGGCCGGATCTCAGCTCACTGCAAGCTCCGCCTCCCGGGTTCACGCCATTCTCCTGCCTCAGCCTCCCGAGTAGCTGGGACTACAGGCGCCCGCCACCCCGCCCGGCTAGTTTTTTTGTATTTTTAGTAGAGATGGGGTTTCACGGTGTTAGCCAGGATGGTCTCGATCTCCTGACCTCGTGATCCACCCGTCTCGGCCTCCCAAAGTGCTGGGATTACAGGCTTGAGCCACCGCACCCGGCCGGAAATTTTTTTTTTTTTTTTTTTTTTTTTTTTTTGAGGCGGAGTCTCGCTTGTTGCCCGGACTGGAGTGCAGTGGCCGGATCTCAGCTCACTGCAAGCTCCGCCTCCCGGGTTTACGCCATTCTCCTGCCTCAGCCTCCCGAGTAGCTGGGACTACAGGCGCCCGCCACCTCGCCCGGCTAGTTTTTTTTTTTTTTTTTTTTTTTGTATTTTTAGTAGAGACGGGGTTTCACCGTGTTAGCCAGGATGGTCTCGATCTCCTGACCTCGTGATCCGCCCGTCTCGGCCTCCCAAAGTGCTGGGATTACAGGCTTGAGCCACCGCGCCCGGCCCGGAAATATTTTTTTAAAGGCAGTGGGGACTCGGAGCAGGAGGGGGACAAAGACAGACATTACCCAGGTGAGAAAGTCAGAGGGGAACCCTAGGCCCTCAGAGGGGAAACCAGGCAGGGGTGGTTTCAGCTCCTTTCTCTAGTTTTTAATTTACTTTTAAATTTTATTTTATTTTTTAGAGATTGGGGTCTCACTGTGTTGCCCAGGCTGCTCTCAAGCTCCTGGCCTCAAGTGATCCTCCCGCCTCAGCCTCTCAAAGTGCTGGGATTACAGCCATGAGCCAACTCGCCTGGCAGAGCTTTTTGTGTTTTGTTATTGCTTTGAGACAAGGTCTCACTCTGTCGCCCAGGCTGGGGTGTGGTGTCATGATCACGGCTCCCTGCAAGGCTCAAGCAGTCCTCCCACCTCAGCCTCCCAAGTAGCTGAGACCCCAATTGTACACTACCATGCCTGGCTCATATTTTGAGTTTTTGTAGAGATCGGGTCTTGCTATATTACCCAAGCTGGTCTCCAACACCTGGCCTCAAGCAATCTTCCAGCCTCGGGCCTCCCAAAGTGCTGGTATTATAGGCATGAACCATGGCACCTGGTGCCTTCTGCAGTTTTTTGTTTTTGTTTTTGTTTTTGTTTTTTTTTGAGATGGTCTGGAACTCCTGACCTCGTGATCCGCTCGTCTCAGCCTCCCAAAGTGCTGGGATTACTGGCATGAGCCACGGTGCCATGCCTGGCCTCGGCAGTTTTTAATATCAGTCAAAACATCTAAGTGGGACCTGGGTCGTGGTTGGCACCTGTAATCGCAGCAGTTTGGGAGGCCAAGACAAGCGGATCATTTGAGGTCAGGAGTTTGAGACCAGCCTGGCCAACTTGGTGAAACCCTGTCTCTACTAAAAATACAAAAAATTCGCCAGGCATGGCAGCGGGGGCCTGTAATCCCAGTTATTCAGGAGGCTGAAGCAGAATTGCTTGAACCCAGGTGGCAGAGGTTATAGTGAGGTGAGATCACGCCACTGCACTCCAGCCTGAGTGACAGAGCAAGACTGCATCTCAAAAACAAAAAACAAAACAACAACAACAACAAAAAATATAAAAAGTAGCCCAGGCGTGGGGGTGCATCCCTGTAATCTCAGCTACTTGGGAGGCTGGGGCATGATTTCTGCTCACTGCAGCCTCCGCCTCCGGGGTTCAAGAGATTCTCCTTCTGGCCGGGCGCGGTGGCTCAAGCCTGTAATCCCAGCACTTTGGGAGGCCGAGACGGGCGGATCACGAGGTCAGGAGATCGAGACCATCCTGGCTAACATGGTGAAACCCCGTCTCTACTAAAAATACAAAAACTAGCCGGGTGAGGTGGCGGGCGCCTGTAGTCCCAGCTACTCGGGAGGCTGAGGCAGGAGAATGGCGTAAACCCGGGAGGCGGAGCTTGCAGTGAGCTGAGATCCGGCCACTGCACTCCAGTCCAGGCGACAGAGCGAGACTCCGCCTCAAAAAAAAAAAAAAAAAAAAAAGAGATTCTCCTTCCTCAGCTTCCTAAGTAGCTGGGATTACAAGTGTGCGCCACCACGCCCAGCTGATTTTTGTCTTTTTAGTAGAGATGGGATTTCACCATGTTGCCCAGGCTGGTCTCAAACTCCTGGCCTGACTTGGCCCTCCTGCCTCGGCCTCCCGAATTGCTGGGATTACAGGCATGAGCCACCATGCCCAGCCTTCACTGACATTTTCTCATTTTCTTCCGTAATCACTGCACACCTACTGTGTGCCAGGCATGATTCTAGGCCCCAGGATCTATAGTAGCAACCCAAACAGACAAACTCTCTTCACCAAACCCATATTAGAGTCGAGAAAAGCAGTGGACAAGGGAATATTTGTTGGAACATATATGCGGAGTGAGAAATGCTGTGAAGATAAAGAAGGCAGGGAAAGCCGGGGGCGGTGGCTCACGCCTGTCATCCCAGCACTTTGGGAGGCCAAGGTGGGTGGATCACTCGAGGTCAGGAGTTTGAGACCAGCCTGGCCGACATAGCAAGACCTTGTTCCTACAAAACAAAACAAAACAAAAAAAAAAAAAAAAAATTAGCTGGCTGTGGTGGTGTGTACCTGTAGTCTTGGCTACTTAGGAGGCCAACATGGGAGGATCACCTGAGCCCTGGAGGTTGAGGCTGCAGTGAGCTATGATTGCACCACTGCATGTCAGCCTGGGCAACCAGGTGAGACTCTATCTCAAAATAAAAATAAAAATAAAGAACGCGGCCGGGCACGGTGACTCAAGCCTGTAATCCCAGCACTTTGGGAGGCCGAGACGGGCGGATCACGAGGTCAGAAGATCGAGACCATCCTGGCTAACACCATGAAACCCCGTCTCTACTAAAAAATACAAAAAACTAGCCAGGCGAGGTGGCGGGCGCCTGTAGTCCCAGCTGCTCCGGAGGCTGAGGCAGGAGAATGGCGTGAACCCGGGAGGCGGAGCTTGCAGTGAGCTGAGATCCGGCCACTGCACTCCAGCCTGGGCGACAGAGCGAGACTCCATCTCAAAAAAAATAAAATAAAATAAAAATAAATAAATAAAGAACGCAGGAAAAAGTGACTGTGATGGGGATGACTGAACCAGGAACAGAGTGTCTCAGGCCTCTAGAGGGAAAGGCTCTACCTAGGACCACGTCTGAACACTTTCAGTTACAGAGAAGGTGCCAGGAAGGGTCAGACTGAGGCAGTGAACACGGGGCAGGGGCCGTGAGCTTCCAAGGTCAGCCCTGCCTCAGCCAATCCTGCTGCACCCCAACTCTGCCTGGAATCAGCCATCCCTGTCTCTCAAGTCCTCCCTCCTCCCCCACCAGTCAGTGGGTCCAGAAACTTCTATTAAACCAAATGGTTTAGATCCTGGCTGGGCGCAGTGGCTCACACCTGTAATCCCAGCACTTTGGGAGGCCGAGGCGGACGGATCACTTGAGGTCAGGAGTTCAAGACCAGCCTGGCCAACATGGTGAAACCCCGTCTCTACTAAAAATACAAAATTAACCAGGCATGGTGGTGCATGCCTGTAATCCCAGCTACTTGGGAGGCTGAGGCAGGAGAATAGCTTGAACCCGGGAGGCAGAGGTTGCAGTGAGCCGAGATTGCACCACTGCACTCCAGCCTGGGCAACAAGAGCGAAACTCCGTCTCAGAAAACAACCAACCAACCAAATTATTAAGATCCTGAATTTCCTGCATTTGAATCCAGATTCCCCGGCTCTGTGACCACTTAGAGCCTCAGTTTCTGTATCTGTAAAATAGCCCTTCCTTCAGAGACACTTGCAAGAATCCTTTGAGAGATCCAATGTTCACTGCATCACTCCAGCATTGCTGGAGGCATGATGGATGTTCAGGACATCACAGCCGCTATTACTGTTGTTATCTTTATGATTTTCTTTGCCTTCCTAATTAGTCTGGTTGCTCCTGGGGGGGCAAAGAGGTCCCTGAGCAGACAGCAGGAGACTCAGCTACAGCCCTGACTTATTCCTGCCCTTGAGCAATGTTCTGATCTTCCGTGGGCCTCAGTTTTCCCATCTGCACGATGGGGAGAGAGCGGGATCATTTATAGGTCCCTAATTCCACCAGCACTGCAGGTGCAGCTTTTATCTTCTCCCCCAAGACTGCCTGAAGGGCACACACAGGGATGGAGAAGGCTCAGCTGCAGACAATTCAGCCAGCACAGGCACCTGGCCGGCCTGACTGTGAATGTCTAATGCCTCCTAGTTTTAGCTACTGTTCCCCGCTCCCTTTCCTCCCCGGCTGGGGATGGGGAAGGGGGGTTCTGTAAGTCCTCCCACCCTCTGCCAGACCCTTTGGGGTGTGGAGGTGGGGGAACTGGAGGATTTTAGACCCCGGAGTCCTCAGTCCTCGTCCCTGTGGAGGGACCGGACAGGCCCTCCCCCGCCCCACACCTAGAGTCCTCCCACCTGGGCCTGCGGGATTCTCCTCCCGCACTGAGAACCATTGTGTGGATGCGGGCAACTGAGACCCAGCAGGCAGGGGATCTCCTCACCTGCTGCAAAGTCCCTCAGAATGGGATAGGGGGGCTGGGAGAAGAGTGGGGTCGGAGAAGGGGAGAGCCTTGGACAAGGGGCTTCCAGAGGAAACAGGGTGTTAGAGGGGAAGAGGTAACCAGAAGGAGTATGGGCTCACCCCAGTCCTCTCTGCTCCCCTCCGGTCCTATGCAAGGAGCTGGGAGCATGCTGTGCCTCCTCCTCCTCCCTTCTCTCCCTCCTTCTCCCCCACCCTCCTATTCTTCCCCTCCCTTCCTGCTTTCCCTCCTTCCTCCCTCCCCTCAGTTTTCTCCCCCACGCCCCTCCCTCTCGATCCTCCTCCCTCCCACTCCCTCCCCTTCCCTCCTCTCTCTCCTCCCCTCCTCCTTTCCCTCTCCCCCTCCTCTCCCTACCCTCGCCTCCCCGCTGTTCTCTCCCCTCCCCTCCTCCTGTCCTCCCCCGTCCTCCGCCTCATTAGGCGCGGCCGTGGCGCGGGGCCCATTAGCGGATCAATTAGCCGAGGTCGCCCGCGGCGCAGTCGTTAAGCGCGGGGCGGCCGCGACGGGGAGGGGGCTCGAAGCCCCCGCCTTCGCCCGCCCGGGCTTGCAGGCCCCGAGCACGCCCCCCAGGACGCCCCTTACCACCCGCCCCGCAGCGGGTCCCGGGACCCTCCCCAAACCCTGCGGGGCCCTGGGAGAACCCCAGATCGCAGGCCAGGCTGTGGCTGAGTAGGCAGGACCCCCCTTCTTCCGAGAAGACTCCTTGTGGGGTGTCGGGCTTGTGACCCCCCCAGGCACCCTTCTGCTGCCAGCAACATCCATATCAGTAATACTTATTACTGTTATTATTATTATTACTAGCTGACACTCGAGCCCTTGCAGAAGTTCTAATTCTCAGAACAATTTTCCAGAAATTGAGATCAGAGCGTGATTTCACTTGCCCCAAATCACCCCTAAGGGTCGGAGATGGGGAACCCCCAATATATGTACCGGCATTCCTGCAGTTGTTTCTGTGTGTAGATTTCACACAGCAAAATGCAACCCACACTCCCCGTTCCCCGTTCGCCCCCGCCTAGTCTTGCTCTATCGACACACCCGCTGACACGCCGTATATTTTACTTGTTTATCTGTTCACCCCAGCCAGGAGGGCGGGGCTTTCTGTCTTGTTCCCCGCTGTGTCTCTGGGATGCAGGGTAGAGTCTCTATAAATGAATGAATGGGCCGGGCTGCGGTGTTTCTCGCCTGTAATCCCAGTACTTTGGGAGGCCGAGGCGGGCAGATCACCTGAGGTCAGGAGTTCGAGATCAGCCTGGCCAATATGGTGAAACCCCATCTCTACTAAAAATACAAAAAATTGGCCGGGCGCGGTGGCTCAAGCCTGTAATCCAGCACTTTGGGAGGCCGAGACGGGCGGATCACGAGGTCAGGAGATCGAGACCATCCTGGCTAACACGGTGAAACCCCGTCTCTACTAAAAATACAAAAAATTAGCCGGGCGAGGTGGTGGGCGCCTGTAGTCCCAGCTACTTGGGAGGCTGAGGCAGGAGAATGGCGTAAACCCGGGAGGCGGAGCTTGCAGTGAGCTGAGATCCGGCCACAGCACTCCAGCCTGGGCGGCGGAGCGAGACTCCCGTCTCAAAAAAAAAAAAAAAAAAAAAAAAAAAAAAAAAAAAATACAAAAATTAGCCGGGTGTGGTGGCGGGTGCCTGTAATCCCAGCTCCTTGGGAGGCTGAGGCAGGAGAATCGCTTGAACCCGGGAGACGGAGGTTGCAGTGGGCAGAGATCGTGCCAGTGCACTCCAGCCTGGGTGACAGAGCGAGACTTCGTCTCAAAAAACAACAACAAAAATTAACCGGGCATGGTGGCACCCATCTGTAGTCCCAGCTACTTGGGTGGCTGAGGCAGGAGAACCCCTTGAACCCGGGAGGTGGGGGTTGAAGTGAGCCGAGATGGCACCACTGCACTCCAGCCTGGGCAACAAAGCAACAGTCTGTCTCAAAAAAAAAAAAAAAGAAGAATGAATGCACAAGCCTCTGCTGTGAGCACTTTCCAGGGATTAAAATGGGGTCTTCCTAACAAGGATCGGTTCTGTGATTATACCCATTTTACAGATAGGGAAACTACACCCCAGCGTGGTGTAGCCACTTGCCTGAATCAACCAGCTGTGAGAGGAAGAGCCAGGATTTAAACCCAGGCTGGACACTCCATGCAGAGGACCATCCTAGGACATCTGTGCCACATCTGTGACAGCTGCTGATGCCTTTCACACTCACATTTTTTTTGAGACGAAGTTTTTGCTCTGGTTGCCCAGGCTGGAGTTCAAGGGCATGATCTTGGCTCACTTCAACCCCCACCTCCCGGGTTCAAGGGATTCTTCTGCCTCAGCCTCCCAAGTAGCTGGGATTACAGGCACACACCACCATGCCCGGCTAATTTTGTATTTTTAGTAGAGACAGGGTTTCCCGATGTTGGTCAGGCTCGTCTCGAACTCCCAACCTCAGGTGATCTGCCCACCCCGGCCTCCCAAAGTGCTGGGATTACAGGCGTGAGCCACCATGCCCGGCCTGTTTTTGTTTTTTAATAAGGACAGTGTCTCGCTCTCTAGCCAGGCTGGAGTTCAGTGGCGCGATCATGGCTCCTTGCAGCCTCAAACTCCTGAGCTCAAGCAGTCCTCCCGCCTCAGCCTTCAGAGTAGCTGGGACTACAGGCGCACACCACCACATCTGGCTATTTTTTTGTATTTTTAGTAGAGATGGGGTTTCACCACGTTGTCCAGGCTGATCTCGAACTCCTCGCCTTAAGTGATCCTCCCACTCTGGCCTCCCAAAGTGCTCGGATTACAGGCATGAGCCACCGCACCCAGCCTTATTTTTATTTTTTGTAGAGATGAAGTCTTCCTATGTTGCCCAGGCTGGTCTTGAACTCCTAGGTTCAAGCGCTTCTCCAATGTCAGCCTCCCAAAGTGTTGGGATTACAGGTGTGTGCCAGTGTGTCTGGCTGGACTCAGGGTCTTTGTATGGGAACTGGGGCAGGGATGTTGAGAAACCCACCCTGCTTTTGGTGGGTGAGAGTCAGAGGAGGCCTTCAGAAAAGTGACTTCTAGGCAGTCTGGGAGAAGTAGAATGCCTGGGGAGGGGAAATAAGAGAACCCTGTTCCAGGCACAGGGAACAGCGTGTGAAAAGGCCTCAAGACAAGGGATAGTAAGAGGTTTCACCTTGGCTGCAGCCTGTTGAGTAGGAATGAAAGATGGGTGGGGTCTCCTGGGCCGAGGTGAAGAATTTATGATTTATTCCAAGGGCAGTGAGAGCCAAAGATAATCCTTTTTTTTTTTTGAGACAGAATCTCACTCTGTCAGCCACGCTGGAGTGCAGTGGCATGATCAAGTTCACTACAGCCTTGACCTCCAGGGCTCAAGCAATCCTCCCCACTCAGCCTCCCAAGGAGCTGGGACCACAGGTGCACACCACTATGCCCAGCTAATTCTTGTATTTTTGCAGAGATAGGGTCTCACTGTGTTGCTCAGACTGGTCTTGAACTCCCAGCCTCAAGTGATTCTCTCACCTTGGCCTCCCAAAGCGCTGGGATTACAGGTGAGCCACCAGAAGCAGCCTGTCTTTTTTCACAGCTGTGTAGTATTCCACTGTGTGACCATGTCACAACCTATCTATTTGATTGGGGGCAATCATGACAAATTACAGCAGCTCTGAACACTCTTGTTCAGGTTTTTTTTTTTTTTTTGGAGACAGAGTCTCACTGTCACCCAGGGTGGAGTGCAGTGGTGCAATCTCAGCTCACTACAGCCTCCGCCTCAGTGGGTTCAAGCGATTCTCCTGCCTGAGCCTCCTGAGTAGCTGGGACTACAGGGCTGCCATCACACCTGACTACTTTTTGTATTTTTAGTAGAGATGAGGTTTCACCATGTTGGCCAGGCTGGTCTCGAACTCCTGGCCTCAAGTGATCCGCCTGCCTCGGCCTCCCAAAGTGTTGGAATGACAGGCGTGAGCCACCGCACCTGCTGGGAACTCTTGATGTTCTAGGAGGGTGTCTCACATTGGAAGGAACCCCGTCCTCCCCCGGGAGCAGCCACGACGCAGAGGCAGGGACACAGCACTGAACCTTCTCACATCTTTATTTGAAAGGCACAGCTAAGCCCACCCTTGATACAGCATTTTCCACTTCTCTCTGTAGAGATCAAACGACTGAACACAAGATAAGCTGACTATATACAGACATAGGTGTGGGTGTTGCTTTTTTTTAAAAAACATTTTTGTCTTTTTTTTTTTAATATCCCCTTTCTTAAAAGACAAGCTAGTATACTGGAAAAAGAAAAAAATAATAATAAAATAAAAACCAAGACAACTTTAGTACCCTCATCTTTATTTGGGAAGGGGAGGGGGAATCCTGGGTCGCCCACCCTCACCCTGCTCCTCCCAGCTCGGCTAAGCTCGTCCCTCGTGCCCCCTTTTGTGGGCAATGGGAGAGGACCAGGTGGGCGTGGAGGCGTCTGGAACTAGCAGAGGTGGTGAGCGGGGCAGGAGGTGGAGGTGGGAGCATACCTGGGACCCGGGGTCTGGGGAGACTCGGGGTGCCCAGGATGGGAAGGGGGCAGCTAGCATTGCGTGCATGCAGTACCAGGGTGAGAGAGCAGTGGCGTGTGCCCCGAGGGGCCCGGGCAGACTGTCAGTTACACGTGTTCAAAACGGGGGAAGGGCCAGGGGTTCTGGGCTGCTCGAGGTCTTGCTCCCTTGGGACCTGGTCTCCCATCTGACCCTCCAGGCCTTAGCTTGCCTCACGTGTCAGGGCAGGCATCCACCTATCCAGGCTGCAGGGGAGGAGGAGGGAGGCCGGGACTGGGGTAGGAAGAAAGCTAGAGGTGGCCTGCAAGTCGGACTGGGGCCTCCGCAGGCAGCCGCCATAAATACTGTGGGAGTTTAGCCAATCCCGAGCTCCGCTGTGTCTTGTGCTAAACATTCCTTTCTCTCCGTGCCTCTGTCTCCCCTCTGTCCCCCCCTCCCACCCTCCCCGTCCTGGCCCCCTGCTAATCCGACTTCTCGCCGTCATCCTCCTGGTGGGTGTCACCGTCGTGCCCGTTCTTGTCTTCCTTGGAGAGGTGGGCCTGGGAACCCAGCGCGGACAGCGAGAGCAGGCCGGTGCCTGCGCTGACCGCCGGCAGCGAAGGCGGCTGCAGCCCCACGGGCAGTGGGGTCAAGGGCAGGGCCAGGGCCTGCAGCTGGGACAGCTGGTGGGCTTGGAGCTGCTGCTGCAGGGCGGGGGAGGGGAACGTTAGCTGCCTGGGGCCCACCCGTCCCCCACCCACCCGCCCAGGTCCCCATACGTACTCGGATGATAGAGTTCAGCTCAGGAGCGGTGACCTGCTTGGCCCTCTCAATGGCTCCCAAGACCTGCTGCTGGTGCTGGAAGGGGGTGAGGAGAGAGGAGAGGCAGTGATTCCTCCTGATCCTGACTGAGAGAAGAGGCGGGGGCTACCCTGAGGCCAGGAGGAGCCCCACTACCAAGTGGGCCATCATGTCTGCTCCTCCCAGTGGTTTTCAACCCCATCAGAAAGCGCCCTCCCTCTCTCCAACTGCTTCCTTTCACCAAGCTTGTCTCTTCATCTGGCCAATGGAGATAAATGGAAAAGTGCAGAAAACTATTAAAAGGGTTTTGTGCCAAGTAGTTAGACAACGGCCTTTGAGTGAGCCTGGGAGAAACCCCGGATCCTGACCTATCCTATGTCCGCAGCCATGTACAAAGACGTGAAAGACGTGAATATTTGTGCAGTACACAACCTGCCCAACTGTACAGGGACGTCCTGATCCTAGGAGCTCCAAGCCTGTGCCCTAAGTCTGGCCAAATTCAGCCCTTCTCCTACCATGGCTGGAGAGGGCCCAGTGAATTCTGGCAGAGCCAGCTGGGGAATGGGCCCAGGTTCAGGGCAGTTCCTCCCCCAGCTCTCCCCAAACACTTGACTCTGTTGCCAGCAGATGCTAGAATCTATCAATCTCCCTTTTTGCTTTGGCCACCAGGAAGCCTCCGTTCTGAAGAGTTCCAATTGTCCTTTTCTCTAGGGCTTTCGTTGGGTCCTTCTAGACTTGTCCCTGGGCAAAGCAGGGCACCCAAAGGATCCTGAGATACAGGGATTAAAGAGGAAATTACAAATTTTTGACAGTAAACTTGGCAGGGACAGGAGATGGGCCTTACATGGCCCTGGGGAGGGGCAGCCTTGCATCCTGAGCCTCAGAACCCAAGGAAGGAGAAGAGAAGGTGGGCATCAGGTTCCTCTGGGTGTGTGTGTGCATGTGGTAGTGTGTGCTCAGGATCACGTGTGCTCACGTGTAGCTGCACATTCCTGCGTGTGTGACCCTGTGCTGTCTGCACACGCCGTGTATCCGTGTGTGTCTGCGTCTGTGTGTGTATCTCCCGTATCTTGATGTGCCCATACCTATCTATGTGGCTGTGTCCATGTGTGACCGCCCTGTGCTACCCCATCCCCGCAACACACCCTCTAGTCCTTGGTCCTGTGCAGCCCGCAGGGCCTGAAGGATGTTCTCAAGAGGGTGAAAGGAGGAAGAGAGATGAGAAAAAAACATTCCTGGTACCGTTTTGGCCCATCCGACATTTCTACCTATGACATGACTCACTCCAGCTGGGAATTCCAGAGTAGGGTGAGGCCCGGCCCCCACACCCCTGCACCCCTGGAGTGTCTCTGGCCCGGGGATTCTTCTGCACAGGCCGGCTCTGGTGTCCCGAGCCGGGGAGGTTCAGAGAGGGGAGGCATGTGCCCTGGGGTGCCCAGCATGCCCCACAAGATGGTTGTAGCAGACAGGGGCTGGGCAAGGGGAGGGCCCCCCGGCACCCGCTCCCTGAGGCCCTGGCTCTTACCTCTTGGGAGAGGTAGGGCAGGACCTGGGCACAAATCCCGTTCAGCCTTTTGACAATCTCCGCCTGGAACACACAGATGAAGTCAGCGTCAGTCCTGGACGGGTGGCAGGTGCAGGCCAGCCCCAGGAGGCCCACACGGGGCCCAGCCCAGCCCTGCCACTTGCGGCTTCTCTCTAAGAGGGGCTAGGTCTGGCCAGGGTGGTCATATGAGCAAGCCCTTGGGCCAGCCAGTCAGTGGCAAAGGTGGGGCTGGAGACCGGCTGTCGCCTGCAGCTTAGAGTGCAGTAAGTGCAGGATGAGGCTAGACTGCACATTCCTCGGCTACATTCCTCGGGGCTTGGCCACTCAGGCCCCTGGCAGATAGTAAGCGCTCGTGGGAATGTAGGGAGGGCTGGGGGCCATAGGTTGTGGGGAAGGTCTCCGCCTCTCCCGCCACCCCGAGAAAACACTGCAAGGGAGGCCTGAAAAAGAGGCGGTGGGGAGGATTGTGGGAGCTTGGGAAGGGCTTAGGAGGTAACAGGATAACAGGGCTGGCTTAGTGCCCAGCCAAAGGCCGGCCGCTACCTGCCTGGGGGTACCCAACGGGGTGCTGAAGGCGGGGGGCGGAGGGGGAGGAGGGAGGAAGGAGAAGAAGGAGGAGGAGGAGGAGATGGGCGTACCTGTTTGTGCATCTCGATGTTCAAGCCGTAGGACATCTCGTAGTACTGTATGGGAGAGAGAGAGAGGGAGCGGGAGATGAGGGCGGGGAAGGATGGGGGGGCATGGAGACAAAGAGATAGGGGAGTGGCAGAGACAGACAAAGGGGGGAGACAGCAAGAGACAGCTGAGGGCAGGAAAGAAAGGAGAGGCAGGTGGGAGGGAAAGAGCAGGAGAGAGAGACGCCCACACCCAGCGTCCCAGCCAGCCCGGGAGAGGGGCAAGGGGCCCGCTGGGGCTGTAGATGGAGACTGGAGGCACTTTAGGTCCCTAGCCCTGGCCTGGCTCCTCCCCCACGCCATGTGCACCGCGAAAACACGCATTCCAGGGCTCCTAATCTTGCATCTTTCTATGTCCTGTCTACGGGTGGGCCCAGACTCCAGGGAAGTTTGCCTGCCTGGGTATAAACACTGAGGGGTAAACAAAGCCTGCTGGCTCTGGGGCCAGCAGCTACCCCTGCCCCAAGCCCCAGATCTCACCCTGCCCCTCCCCTGCTCTAAACCCTCCCATGGCTCCCCGTCACCCCTGGGGGAGAAAACTAAGTTCATTCCCAGGCCTTCACATAGCTTCTCCGTCTCTGTCTGGTGAACTCCTACTCATCCTGCAAGACCCCAGCTGTGTGCCCCACTTCTCCATACAGTCTTCCTCAGGCAGGTCCTAGGTCCCTTTATTTGACCCCAGCCCTATCCTTCTGGCTGGGAGGGTTAGGGTCTGGCTCTGCCTCCCCCACAGTCTGGGAGATTTGGGTTCTGGGCTGAGACCCCAGCATCGCTGCTCGAGGGCCAGGCCAAGCGGGGGTAAGGGAGGGGATTTTTGATGCAGAAATTGCCACCTGGTGGTTACTAAACTGAGCAAGTGATTCTGGCAGCAGCAATGCAGTGTCACACCTCAGCCCCCCGAAATGGGTAGGGCTCAGACCCCCTCCCACAGGCTTCCTCTTTGAGCTCGGGCCCAAAGGGGTTAAGCATGTGGACGCTGGGACCTTGGCGGTGGGGAGGGACCCGGCTGCTCCCCCACGTCAGTTCCTGGCTGTTGGCTTTCACAGCCGGTGAGCCTCCTCCTCCTCCCTCCTCCGCTGCCAAGGACAGCCGGGGGACCTGGCAGGGCCGGTCTGCAACCCGGCGGTTTGGCACCTAGGCCACTGCCTCGGCCAGCTGCCAGGCTAGCGAGGCAGGCTCAGCCCAGCAGGGGCCGGCTGAATGGAGAACAGGCCCCGAGTCCTCGCGCTTCCCAGGGGAGGTGGCCGGGGTTTAGGGAGCAGCTGCCCGTGGTGGATGGGATGTGGGGGGCCCTGTCCCCCACCCCCAACACTGGACCTAGGGGCGGAGTGACTTTACCATCACATAGTGACGCTGCATCTCTGACTTCTCACTGGCCAACTTGTCACATTCGAGCTTGAGGCTGAGGAGGCACAGGGGGAGACGGGGTGGTTGGTGGCAGCTGGATAAGAGCCCCCCACCCTCCGTGATCCAGGGGAGGAAACTGAGGCTCCAGGGCCCCAAGACCCCTGTAAGGGAAAGATCAGCCAATTCTCACAGGATCAAACAACATTTTTTTTAAAAATTGAGACGCGGGTCTCCCTCTGTTGCCCAGGCTGGTCTCAAAAACTCCTGGGCTCAAGCAATCCTCCTGCCTCGACCTCCCAAACCTCTTGGGATTGCAGCTGTGAGCTACCCACCGTGCCTGGTCAATGAATCCCATAAACTTTGATAGGGCTGAGGACATTGAACTGAGGGGCAGTGAAGGTGGTAACAGTTGAGCTCTCTGTGATGCTGGGGGAGAGGAGAGCATCAGGGCTCCTGACTGTAAGAAGGGATGATGAAACCACCTTTGCACATCTGTCGGGGGAACACATCCAACATTACAGGAACAACTGAAGTGAGACGACGCACAGCAATGCTGGCTCAGAGAGTTTCACGAGCCTTTACCTCTCACGATCCCGATGAGGCCCGCAATGTCATTGTCATGCTCCTTGTATAGATGACACAGTGGACACCCAGAGAGGGTGAGGAACTGCCTCAAGGTCACACAGCCAAGCAACAGCCCAAGCTCTCAACCACAGGGGAAAATTTTCCAGACCCAAATAGAAAGTACAAAGCGGCTGAGCGTGTCTGGGGCTGCGAGGCGGCTCCCAGCTGGACTTCCCACGGGGACCCTAGCTTCATGGGGGGCCTGGGCGTCCCGGGCAGACCCCTCAGCTCCCTCTTAGTCCTTCCTAACAGTCTTTTTTCTTTAGCTGAGACAAAACACACCATTTCTCCCACTCCACCTGGCCAGTCCAGGTGGCTGACACCAGAGCTTCTTACAGGCCCTTCCAGGAAGGAGGAGCTGTGGGACGTTTCTCAAAGCCCCCATGAGGGCGTTGTGGCCGGAGGGAAGAGAGGAGGAGGGCCTCCCAGTCCAGGAAAAGAACTGGTGATGGTGGTGGGGGAGGTGTCCTTTAACCTATTTAAATCTAATCCAGCACAGGGGCCCTGCGGACCTGGCTGTGGCTTACCTGTTTCTACCATCCCTGCCCCCTCTCGGACTGGGTTCAAAGCTCAGCCCTGCGTCTTCCCTGCTGTGTGACTCTAGGCAAACTCCAGTACCTCTCTGGGCTTCACTTCCTCTTCTGTGAGGTAACACTAACCTCGCAGGGTGTGGTGGAGAAGAGTCAATGAATTCAGACAAGGAAAGTTCTAGAACAGTACCTGGCATACAGCAAGCATCCCATAAGTGCATGTGGATCTTAGGATACCCCAGGAGCCTGGCATTTTGCTCCACCAGAGACAAGTGTGACGGGTTGAGGATGCTTTGGCCGCCACCAACTTTTCTCTAGTTTTCTTTTAAAATGTGCATTTGTTGCTACCATTAAAAAAAAAAAATGGGGCTGGGTGCAGTGGCTCACGCCTGTAATTCCAGCACTTTGGGAGGCCGAGGCGGGTGGTTCACTTGAGGTCAGGAGTTCGAGACCAGCCTGGCCAACATAAAGAAAGCCCATCTCCACTGCAAATACAAAAATTAGCCAGGTGTGGTGGTGCACGCCTGTAATCCCAGCTACTTGGGAGGCTGAAACAGGAGATTCGCTTGAACCCAGGAGGTGGAAGTTGCAGTGTGCCGAGATCATGCCACTGCACTCCAGCCTGGTGACAGAGCAAGACTCCGTCTCAAAACAAAACAACAACAACAACAAAAACAGTTTCACTCCAAACCCTGGATTTCTGGCCTTTCTTGAAAAATAGGGTGATCCGGCCACCCAGTGGCTGTTACGCCTCGAACATCCGGTGTGTGCCTTGTATAGCAGGGACCTTCGTTGGATAGCAGGAAGCACAGGTCCAGCGGATGGAAGACCCAAAGCTCAGAGAGGGCTTCCGGCTTAGCAGAGGTCACAAAGCACTGTGACTGCCATCTGATCCCTTCCCTGTGGAATCAGGTCAGCCCCAGGGCTCACCAGACGGTCTCTAACCCTTCACATCGAGGGACCCAAACAAAAGTTTCTGGGGCCTGTGTGGAAAGCCGACTCCAGCGCCTTCGACTGTCAGTGTCTCAGTTTGCCCATCTTGAGAATGGGTACGACAGTCGGACAACAGGAAAGATGAAGTATGAGGAGACACATATGGTCTTCAGCACACAGGGAGTACCCAAAAAGGTTCGATATTTGCAATAGCAACAACAAAATTGAGATTCCCCTTTCTACTTGGAGGAAATCCAGGATCCTTCCAGGAACATTTCTGGGGTGGGCACACTTCAGTCTGGAGAGGGCTCCAAGGCCAAAGGGGGTTTGAGCATAGCCTGACTTCCTCCAGATTCCCAGGCCCGGTGTGCCCCTTCCAGAGCAGAGCAGGTGAAAATCTATATCTTTAAACCAGGAGAGAGACCTGGTGCAAACCTCAGCCTTGCCACTTCCTCAACACTATGGACATCCCCGAGGAAATAACCTCTCTGGGCTTAAATTTCTTCTTCTTTTTTTTTTTTTTTTTTGGACACAGAGCCTCTCTCTTCTCTGTTACCCAGGCTGGAGTGTGGTGGTTCGATCTTTGCTCACTGCAACCTCCGCTTCCCGAGTTCAAGCAAGTTTCCTGCCTCAGCCACCCAAGTAGCTGGGATTACAGGCACCCGCCACCACACCCGGCTAATTTTGTATTTTTAATAGAGACGGGGTTTCGCCATGCTGGCCAGGCTGGTCTTGAACTCCTGACCTCAAGTGATCCACCTGCCTCAGTCTCCCAAAAAGTGCTGGGATAACAGGCGTCAGCCACCCGTGGCGCCCGGCAGGGCTAAATAGTTCCTTCCCCTTAGATACCACAGCATGGCAAGCTCTTCAGAAACGCCAGGAGATTCATGAAAGAAGAAGCACCTCGGAGAATCTGACTGATGCTGGGAACCCTTTCTCCAAAACTGGGCAAAGAGAGATGACCAGGCTGCAAAATGTTTCTGTTTTGGGGGTTGGGGGGACGGCGAGTCCGTGCCCTAACTCCAATTGTCTTTTATCCAAGGGGGGACTTGGGGGATTGGGGAGGAGGGAGGAGCTCTGAAGCCACACAGCTGGGTCTTTGGGCAAATTATTTAACTTATTTTGTGCCTCGGTTTTGTCCTCTACAAAATGCGGCTGTTTAAAAGAAATGAATTCCGTATTTGTCAAGTATTAGGTCAGAGTCTAGCATACATTATTTTCCCAATCTCCCCTCCAGGCCTCAGCCTTGCCATCTGCACAGAAGAAATGGGGTGGGGGGGCTCACCTTCTCGGGACGCAGGGACCCCCGGCCCCCCAGCTCACCTGTGATACTGAGCTTGCAGTAGCTGAAATTCGTCTTTGATGCGGTCGCAGGAGTCCGAGGTGGTGAATTTGAGTTGCTGGGGTAGGTGCGAAGAGCCCTGTGGGGAAGGGGCGGCCTGGGTCAGGCCCTGGCTTGGGCTGGACCCCCCTCGAGGGCCAGCCGGGAGGGAGCGGCCGCACAGCTGCGGCGCCCCCCCTCCTGCCCCACTTCCTGGGCCCGTGTTTACGGCCCCTGGCGCGGCCCCCACCCGCGCTTCCTGCCCCCCCCCCCGGGGAAAGCCGAGGGGGTGGGTGCGCCCGGAGCCGCCCCGACCCCCGCCACCTCCAAGCAGTGGGGGTGCGTTTTAAGGCCTGCCCTAGATGGGGCAGGGTGCGCCCTCTACCGCCCCTCCAAAGCGCCGGGAGGGAGTGCACATCCAAGGGGGGTGGAAACGCACCCTAGGGAGCCCCCTCCCCAAGTTGGGGGGCAGCGAGTCCTCCCAGCAAAACCCCCTTGGGGGAGGGGTCTCTCGGCGCCCGAAATCTTCCGGGGGGCCCACCCCAGATTCCCAGCGCCCTTCCTCGGGGACGCGCTCTTCCGGGAGGGGTGCGCCTCGGATCGCCCCCCACCACAGGCCCCCAAAGGATCCCCGCGCTAGAGGTGCCTGGCGGGGCTCCCGGAGCGCCCCAGGCCCGAGGCCAAGGCCGTCCGAGGCCCTGCCTGTCCCGGCGAGTCGGGGGGGGGCGCCAAGCCGGGAGCTGGGGCGGGGGGGGGGGCCCGGGGCCCGGAAGCTGGGGGGATCGGGAACTGGGGGGGTGGATCGGGAACTGGGGGGTGTCCGGGGGCCGGCGGCAGGAGGGGGGTCGCGCCGGGCTCGGAGCTGGAGAGGGAAGACAGGGCCGGGGAGTTGGGGGGGCGCCGGGCCGGAGGCACCGGGCCTAGGGGTGGGGGGCGCGGGGCCGGGAGCCGGGGGTGGGGAGCGCAGGGCCGGGATCCGGGGTGGGGGCGCCGGCCGGACGGGCTCCGCTTACCGAATGCCTGCTTTGTGGAAACATCATGTCAGTCGCGGCGGGGGGCGCGGGCTGCGCCCCGGCTGTGCGCCCCGGCTCGGGCTGCTGGGGGCGCCGGGCGGCCGCGCCTTTGTCCCGGCGCCGATCGGCAGCTCCCGGGGCCGCCGCCGCCTCCCGCGCCCGGCCTCGCCCGCTTCCTGCGCCCCCTCCCCGCGCGCCCGGCCCCGGCGCGCCCCGGGCCCCGCTTCCTGCGCGCCCGGCGCCCCTCCCCGCCCCTCCCCACCGCCCGCCTCCCCGCTCCCCGGCCCCACCGCTATTGTCTAATGGCGGCGACGCCGGCAGTGGCCGCGGCTCGGCTGCTGCGGAGGCTCCGGCTCCACCTGCCGCCGCCGCCCGTGCCCCGTGCGCGCCGCCGAGGGGGGGGAGGCGCGCGCCCGGGGAGGCCTGCGGATCCCCACCCCGGCCCGCCTCCCCGGGGCCCGCCCGCCGCGGTGACCTTGGGCCTGGCCCGCCCCCGCCCCGGGCCGCGGGCCCCGCCACCCCCCCAACCCACCAGCAGGCCGGGCCTCGGTTTCCCCATCTGTTAGAGAAAAGGGACCCGGCTGCCTGCGTCGAAGCCGCCGGCCCTACCGTGGCACGACCTGGACGCGTGCCACGGACATGCTCTGTGACCTTGGCTCTGGCTGGGCGGTGGTTCTCGCTGAGCCTCAGTTTCCTTTTCTGCAGAAAGGCAGCGGTAATGCCGCCTTTCTCAGGGAAGCCATTCTTGAGACACATTTATAGAACGCCTACTGTGTGCCAGGGCCTGCTGCTCCAGGGTCCTGTGGTGGGGGCGGGGTTGGGGGTCCCTGCTCTGGTGGTGGTGCCTGGAGACAGACAGAGACAAATTAACAAGCTGAATTCCCGGCAGGTCAGATGGTGGGGACAGTTCTGCAGAAAAAGCAGCCGGGAGGATGGCAGGGTAGGAAGGTGCAAAGTTAAACAGGTGGCAGGGAGGATCAGAGAGAGCTTCCTCCGCCCCTAAAACGACCCAAAGAGGGAGAGAGAACAGGGGCATGGGGTACAGAGGTAGTCAGAGGCAGGACCAGCAGGTGCAAAGGCCCTGGGGCAGGACTGTGCCTGGCATCAGGGTGCCAGGGCAAAGGTCAGGAAGGCCGGAGGGAGGCAGGGTCTGGGGCTTCATGCATTTGCCCAGGCCCCCCCCTCCTCAGCAGGGCTTGTGCTTGGGTTAATATTTACTGCTGCATTTTGAGATTCCTAATCATTTTTGAACAAGGGGCCTTTCAGTTTTCTTTTGCACTGGGCCCTGCTAACTCTGTAGCTGGTGAAGCAGGCCAGTCCAGCAAGGACTTGTGGGCCATGGGGAGGACTTGGGTTTTTGGCTGAGAGAAGTGGGAGCCCTGGAAGGCTGTGGGAGGAGGAGGGACGGAACCTGGTGGTTTGTTTTTTGTTTGTTTTTGAGATGGAGTTTCACTCTTGTTGCCCAGGCTGGAATGCAATGGCGCGATCCCAGCTCACTGCATCCTCTGCCTCCCGCGTTCAAGTGATTCTCCTGCCTCAGCCTCCCGAGTAGCTGGGATTACAGGCATGTGCTACCACGCCCGGCTAATTTTGTATTTTTAGTAGAGACGAGATTTCTCCATGTCGGTCAGGCTGGTCTTGAATTCCCGACCTCAGGTGATCCACCTGCCTCAGCCTCCCAAAGTGCTGGGATTACAGGCGTGAGCCACCTTGCCCAGCTGTTTGTTTTTGAGATGGAGTCTCACTCTGTTGCCCAGGCTGGAGTGCAGTGACGTGATCTTGGCTCACTGCAACCTCCGCCTCCCGGGTTCAAGCGATTCTCCTGCCTCAACCTCTCGTGTGGCTGGGATTACAGGTGCGTACCACCATGCCTGGCTAATTTTTGTATGTTTAGTAGAGATGGGTTTCAGCATATTGGCCAGGCTGATCTTGAAATCCTGACGTCGGGTGATCCTCCCGCCTCTACCTCCCAGAGTGCAGGGATTACAGGTGTGAGCCACCGCACCTGGCCCTGGACTTGCACTTTTGCTCTGAGTGAGGTGGGAATCCTGGAGAGCCGTGGGAAGAGGAGGAATGGGACCTGGTGGCAGTTAGGGAAGGATCCCTCTCTCTGCCATTCAGAGAACAGGCCCCAAAGAGGCCATTGAAATAAGGCTGTTACTTTTAAGGTCCTCCTTTGGCAGGTGCTGAGGACACCGTCTCTTCATCATCATCTTCCACTAAGCAGCTTGCTCCCTTGGATGAATGCAACTGATTTGGGCCTTGGGTGTTCCCATCTGTAAAATGCAGCCGGAACCCCAGCCTCCTTACTTTGGCAAGTAAGGGTGAGAGCCCTCAGTGTTCAAGATTAATAATCTTTAAAGCAGTGTTTTAATATTTTTATTAAATTTTTTTTTTTTTTTTGAGACAGAGTCTCACTCTGTGGCCCAGGCTGGAGTCCAGTGGCGCCACCTCGACTCATTACAAGCTCCACCTCCCGGGTTCATGCCATTCTCCTGCCTCAGCCTCCTGAGTAGCTGGAACTACAGGCATGAGCCACCACTCCCGGCCTAAAAAATTTTTTTAGAGACAGTCTTCTTCTGTTGCATAGGCTGGAGTGCAGTGGTGCAATCAGCTCTCTGCAGCCTCCCACTCCTGGGTTCAAGTGATCCTCCCACCTCAGCCTCCTGAGTAGCTGGGACTACAGGAGTGCACCAGCATGCCCAGGTAATTTTAAATTTTTTTGTAGGCCGGGAGCGGTGGCTCATGCCTGTAATCCCAGCACTTTGGGAAGCCAAGGCCGGTGGATTACAAGGTCAGGAGTTCGAGACCAGCCTGGCCAACATGGTGAAACCCCGTCTCTACTACAAATACAAAAATTACTAGGGTGTTTGGCGTGCGCCTCTAACTTCTGCTACTTGGAGGCTGAGGCAGGAGAATTGCTGGAAGCTGGGAGGTGGAGGTTGCAGTGAGCCAAGATCGCACCGCTGTACTCCAGCCTGGGTGACAAGAGTGAGACTCTGTCTCAAAAAAAAACAAAAAACAAAAAACAAAAAGATTAGGATTAGGAACTAGGATTTTGTATTTTTAAGATTACTGCTACTTGGTGGCCGGGTGCGGTGGCTCACGCCTGTAATCCCCACACTTTGGGAGGCCGAGATGGGCAGATCACCTGAGGTCAGGAGTTTGAGACCAGCCTGACCAAAATGGAGAAACCCCGTCTCTACTAAAAATACAAAATTAGCCGGGCGTGGTGGCGCACACCTGTAATCTCAGCCACTTGGGAGGCTGAGGCAGGAGAATTGCTTGAACCCGGGAGGTGGAGGTTGCGGTGAGCCAAGATGATGCCATTGCACTCCAGCCTGGGCGACAAGAGCGAAACTCTGTCTCAAAAAAAAGAAAGAAAGAAAAAAAGAAACAAAGGTTAATACTACTTGGTAACAGCCAAACCTTCCACCAACCATAACGCCCTTCTTTTTCAAGCAGGGCCCTGAGAGACTGCGTTCCCAGAATGTCCTTGAATCCAGTCCTGCTGCTAGCACCCCTGCCACCCCACCCCCACGGCCGTGGGGACCAGACACCCCGTCTCCTGGGAGGCCACCTGCCAGTGTTTACTTAGGCAGGCGCCTTCCGGTATCAGTGCGCCCGGTGACCAAACACTCCCATTTTCGAAGCCCCCACACTGTCGGGGGAAGCAGAGCTGGACACAGATACTTTGAGCGTGGTGAGGTCAGGGCTGGGCCGCCCAGAGGGACCTAGGCCTGTGAAGGAGAGAGTCATTGTGAAATCATCGTTTTTAGAAAACAGGTTTTTTTCTGTATAGAAGGAAGCCCAGAATGCTGGCCCACATTGTAAAGAAGCAAAGCAACACAAGGCTGCGTGTGTTTGCTGTGCACCAGGGGCTGCTGTAAGCACTTTAACCCTTAGGTACTGTGGTCACACCCATTTTAGAATGGGGAAAATAGGCCGGCAAGGTGGCTCAGGCCTGTAATCCCAGCATTTTAGGAGGCCGAGGCAAGCGGATCACTTGAGGGTCAGGAGTTTAAGACTAGCCTGGCCAACATGGCGAAACCCCGTCTCTACTAAAAATACAAAAATTAGCCGGACATGGTGGTGCACGCCTGTAATCCCAGCTACTCGGGAGGCTGAGGCAGAAGAATCGCTTGAACCCGGAAGGCGGAGGTTTCAGTGAGCCTAGATCGTGCCACTGCACTCCAGCCTGGGTGACAGGGTGAGACTCTGTCTCCAAAAATAAAAGAGATCTGGCCACTGCACTCCAGTCCGGGCGACAGAGCGAGACTCCGCCTCAAAAAAAAAAAAAAAAAAAAAAATTAAAAAAAAAAACAGAAAAAAAAAAAGATGGGGAAAGTGAGTCACAGAGAGGTGAAGTGACTTGGCCAAAATCACACCGTGGGTAGGGGGCAGAACCAAGCTGTAAGCCCAGGCCTTTGACCTTGACCTTGGGCCTTTGAGCACTCTGCAGTGTGGCTTCTGGCAGAGACACGATGGCAGCACGTGCTGCTGGGCTGAGGAGCTGGGATTTTATCTGGAGGGCACCAGGGAGCCACGGGAAGTTTTAAAGCAACATTTTTCAGTTAGTGCCATTGCATTCCACCCTGAGCGACACAGTGAGACTCCATCTCAAAAAATAAAAGTAGATTGCATCAAAATAGTGTTTATCCTGATGACTTAGGTTTTGGCATCCTCTTAGCTTTTTTATTTTATTTATTTTTATATTTATTTATTTATTTATTTATTTTGAGACAGAGTCTCGCTCTGTCGCCCAGGCTGGAGTGCAGTGGCCGGATCTCAGCTCACTACAAGCTCCGCCTCCTGGGTTCACGCCATTCTCCTGCCTCAGCCTCCCGAGTAGCTGGGACTACAGGCGCCCGCCACCTCGCCTGGCTAGTTTTTTGTATTTTTTAGTAGAGACGGGGTTTCACCATGTTAGCCAGGATGGTCTCGATCTCCTGACCTTGTGATCCGCCCGTCTTGGCTTCCCAAAGTGCTGGGATTACAGGCTTGAGCCACCGCGCCCAGACTGCTTTTTTATTTTTATTGTTGTTTTTGTTGAGATGGGGTTCTGACTCTGTCACCCACGCTGGAGTGCAGTGGTGTGACTTCGGCTCACTGAAACCTCAACCTCCCAGGCTCAAGCCATCGGCCCACCGCAGCCTCCCGAGTATGTGGGACGACAGGCGTGCACCACCACGCCCGACTCATTTTTGTTTTTCATAGAGATGGGGTTTCACCATGTTACCCAGACTGGTCTTGAACTTCTGGGCTCAAGCAATCTGCCCTCCTCAGCCTCCCAAAGTGCTGGGATTACAGGTGTGAGCCACCGCGCCCGGCCCCTCTTAAGTCTGACACCAGAAGAAAGGACCTGACGCTCAAGTACACTCACCCTGGTCCTAGCCCTGCCTCAATCAAATAGGAAAACTCTGCTTTTTGGACATTCTGGCCCACATCATTCATTCTCTTGGCGGGCGAGGGGCGTCCTGGGCACTGCAGGGTGCTGAGCAGTGTCCCTCTACTCACTCCATGCCAGGGGCACCCCCAGATGTTCCCCGCACAGATGTCCCCAGACATCGCCCAGTGTCCCGCGGGGGGCACGGTGACACGAGAATGAGCACCCCGGCTTAGAGCATGGAAGAAACAAGGCAGCCTGGTGGTAGAAGGTTCTCCCTGGTGGTGTGTTGGGAGGATCAGGCGGGAGGCGGGCGGCCTGGGCTGGGCCCACTGCAAAGAGCATTACAAGAACAGAATGCGGGTGGCGGGAGGGTGAGGAAGGGCAGACAGCTTGCCGCAGGAGGGAATGTGTAATTAATTGGTGAGAATTGGGGTTTAAGCACATCACACTGTCTGGGTGGCTGTCACTGAGCCCCCCTACCCCGCACACATACCCCCCCAACCCCGTCCCTGGCCCCACGTGTCCAACTCACGGTCTTTCCTCTCCCTGGGATTCTCAGGGCACATCTGGGGCCAAGGCGGGGCGGGGATCTGTCTTATGGATCCAACCGTCTGAGACCAGCCTCAAGGCCTGGTTACAAAGGAGTGCTGGGCCCCGCGGTCTCCAGGGCAGAGCCTGGCGCTGGCGCGTGATGGATGGGGCTGCATGGCCATTAATCACAGGCGGGGGAGGAAACAGGTGGCCTCCGTGCAGAAGCAGGGACCTCCCTCTGCTGGGCCCGGGGGAAGGTGGGGCTCAGCTGTCCAGCCCTGGAGTTGAGCACTGGACTGCTGCTACCTGGCCGGGTGACGTGGGGCCATACGCGTTGACTGCTCAAGACCTTAGTGTCACCCCACCCGCACTCCCAAATGCAACTTGCAAATACTTAGAGAGCACTTACTCTGTGTCAGGCATGCTTGTAAGTGGAGGTTCTGAGCAGTGACCAAGGAGGAGAGAAATCCCCCCTCCACCTTTTGGAGCTGATAAGCTTAAAACTTTTATTTATTTATATTTTTGGAGACAGAGTTTAGCTCTTGTTGCCCAAGCCAGAGTGCAGTGGCACGATCTCGGTTCACTGCAACCTCTGCCTCCCAGGTTCTATTCTCCTGCCTCAGCCTCCCGAGTAGCTGGGATTACAGGCGTGAGCCACCATGCCTGGCTCATTTTTTGTATTTTTAGTAGAGATGGTGTTTCTCCATGTTGGCAAGGCTGGTCTTGAACTCCTGACCTCAGGTGATCCTCCCATCTTGGCCTCCCAAAGTGCTGGGATTACAGGAGTGAGCCACCACACCCTGCCTTAATTTTTTATTCTTAGTAGAGACAGGGTTTTGCCATGTTGGCCAGGCCGGTCTTGAACTCTTGACCTCACGTGATCCACCTGCCTTGGCCTCCCAAAGTGCTGGGATTACAGCCATGAGCCACTGTGCCCGGCTGACAGTAATTATTTATTATCCTCATATTCCAGATGAGGAAACTGTGGCTCACAAAGGGGCAATCATGGATTTTGTCTGCTTTCCTCTCCACCCCCAGAGCTCTGTCACACAACAGGCCTTCATTGAACACTTGCATGCTTGGTCTTCGTCGAGATCCTAGGGATACAGTGACCCACGTAGCTCCAACCTTACAGCCTAGCAGGGAGCCAGACATTAATCAAATCACTGTACAAACATATGTGGCTATAATCCCTCAGCAATCCCATTGGCTCCAGCTTTACCAATACACCCAGAATCCAATCAATTCCCACCAACTACAGGGTTACCATCCTGGTTCACGTCCCCATCAACTTGCTCAGTGCAGCAGTCTCTCATCTCACGTAGTATTTTTTGGGTGGACGTGACAACAGCAATAATGACAAAAACAAAAAAAAGTAATGGCTTAAGTGCATGGAACTGAACATTGATGATATTAGGGTTGACTTCAGGCATGGCTCGATCCAGGGGCTCCAACATTATCAGGATCCTGTGTCACTGTGCATAGCTGAGACAGCTGTCTCCCATGGCGGCAAACAAACACAGTTTCCCAGCAGCTGTAGGCTTTCACCCTCCCAACTCAGCAACTCAGGCCAATTCCTTCTGCTTAATTACAGCATGTCTCAGGACTCATTCCCATTGGCCAGGCTTATGTTGCATGACACCCCTGATTTAATCCCTGTGTTCTGACTAGAATCCTCTGGTTGACCAATCTTGGGTCACATGACTTTTCCATTTCAATCTTTTTTTTTTTAAATGGAGATGGAGTCTCACTCTGTTGCCCAGGCTAGAGTGCTGTGGCATGATCCTGGCTTACTGCAACCTCCCCCTACCGGGTTCAAGCGGTTCTCCTGCCTCAGCCTCCAGGTAGCTGGGATTACAGGCATGTACCACCACGCCCAGCTAATTTTGTATATTTAGTAGAGACGGGGTTTCACCTTGTTAGCCAGGCTGATCTCCGTCTCAAAATAATAATAATAATAATAATAATAAAACAAGAGCTTCTTCTTTTTTTTTTTTTTTTAGACGGAGTCTCACTCTGTCGCCAGGCTGGAGTACACTGGCGCGATCTCAACTCACTGCAACCTCCGACTCCTGGGTTCAAGCGATTCTCCCGCCTCAGCCTCCTGAGTATTTGGCATTACAGGCACGCACCACCACACCCAACTAATTTTTTTTTTTTTTTTTTTTTTTTTGAGGCGGAGTCTCGTTCTGTCACCAGGGCTGGAGTGCAGTGGCCAGATCTCAGCTCACTGCAAGCTCCGCCTCCCGGGTTTACGCCATTCTCCTGCCTCAGCCTCCCGAGTAGCCGGGACTACAGGCGCCCGCCACCTCACCCGGCTAGTTTTTTTGTATTTTTAGTAGAGACGGGGTTTCACCGTGTTAGCCAGGATGGTCTCCATCTCCTGACCTCGTGATCCGCCCCCCTCGGCCTCCCAAAGTGCTGGGATTACAGGCTTGAGCCACCGCGCCCGGCCACCCAACTAATTTTTGTATTTTCAGTAGAGACGGGGTTTCAGCATGTTGGCCAGGATGGTCTCGATCTGACCTCGTGATCCACCCACCTCAGCCGCCCAAAGTGTTGTGATTACAGGCATGAGCCGCCGCGCTGGGCCAAATGTTTTGTTTTTGTGCTTTTCACTGTCCCCAGCGCTCCCAGCTGCTGCCCTTGGGAGCCTGGTGTTGGCAGGACTATGAGTCGCTGCTGGGGTGTTTAAGGGCATTTAAAAGGTGTTCCCAACATTTCCCGGGGGCTGTGCACTAATTAGGTGATTAGTAGGCTGGCTCCGGCAGATGTCTGTTTGGGGATACCAGGGGAAGTGTGGCTGCCAACCAGGCCTGCCCTCCGGAGGCCCCACTGCCTCCCCGTAGACACAGAAGGGGTAAATGCCAGCCTCAGCTTTGGGATGGGTGGGCTGTGTGTCTCTGGACAAGTGGCTGTCCCTCTCTGGTCCCATCTATCTGCTTTCCCATCTATCTAGTGGGCTGTGGGCATATACTGTGGTCCTGTAGGACCCGGAGCCACTATTCTTGCTCCCTGGTGCTCAGATACCTCTAACCTCTCCTCCCAGCAAAATAATCATTCCCTTTATCAGAAATGGCTGAGGTTTACCAAACTCTCAGAGCCCCAGAACTGATCCAGGCCTTCAAGCTAGGTGCAGTTATTACTACCATTTTTTTCTTTTTCTTTCCTTTTATTTTAATTTCAGAGACAGGATCAGGCTCTGTCGCCCAGGCTAGAGTGCAGTGGCGTGATCACAGCTCACTGCAGCCTCCACCTCCCAGGCTCAAATGATCCTCCCAGCTCAGCTTCCTGAGTAGCCAGGACTACAGGTGTACACCACCACGCCTGGCTCATTTTAACATTTTTTTGTAGGGAAGGGGTCTCCCTATGTTACCCAGACTGGGTTTGAAATACTGGGCTCAATCGATCCACCCACCTCGGCCTCCCAAATTGTTGGGATTACAGGTGTGAGCCACTGTACGTGGCCAAATTTTGTGGGATTTTTTTTTTTTTTTTGAGACAGAGTCTTGCTCTGTTGCCCAGGCTGGAGTGCAATGGCGCGATCTTGGCTCACTGCAACGTCCGTCTCCCAGGCTCAAGCAATTCTCCTGCTTCAGCCTCCCAAGTAGCTGGGATTCCAGCTGCCCACCACTATACCTGGCTAATTTTTGTACTTTTAGCAGAGATGGGGTTTCACCATGTTGGCCAGGCTGGTTTTGAACTCCTGACCTCAAATGATCCACCTGCCTCGGCCTCCCAAAGACCTGGGGTTACAGGCGTGAGCCACAAAAATTGAGTCCAATCTCTGCTCACACCAGAGACCAGGATAAACTCCCAATGGGGCAGACAGCATATATCAGGGTGAACCCAGCTCCAAGGATTCTCCTCCTCTCTCCCTCCCCACTCAGGGTGTGGATTTCAATGTGTTCAGCCTCCCAGACCCAGTAGGAGAGATGATCATGGGACGCAGAGTCTCTTGAGGGGGTCCGTGGAATCCCATAACCCAGAGGGTCTCAACCAGGGTGATTCTGCTCCCAGGGGGCCCTGGGTGATGTCTGGGGACATTTGTGGTTGTCACAATGGTGGGTGCTCTTGGCATGGAGTGGGTGGAGGTCAGGGATGCTGCTCAGCACCCTGCAGGGCCCAGGACGGCTTCACCCCAGAGAACTATTTAGCTCCAAATGTCCACAGCGTCCAGGGGAGAGACCTCATTCCGGAGCTCGGTAGCCACCAACCATGCATGGTTACTTACGTTTACACTTGAGTTGGATGGAAAGGGGCCAGGCTGTAATTAACCCCAGCGCTTTGGGAGGTCGAGGCGGGAGGACTGATTGAACCCAGGAGGTCGAGGCTGCGGTGCGCTATGATCGCGGCCCTGCACTCCAGCCTAGGTAGCAGTGACATGCTGTCTGTATTAAAAAAAAAAAAAAAAGATAAACATGAGATGAAAGATGCATTTCCTCAGTTGCCCTGGCCACGATTCAGGGCCTCAGCAGCCACCAATGGCCACCACGTGGGACGCCACGGAGCTAGAATGTAGGCGTTGTGGCAGAACGTCCTAGTGGGCCGTGCTGCGCAGAGAGCTCCCCGGGTGCAGGCGCTCCCCGCCCCCCACCCCCCACCCCCCACCCCCCACCCCCCACCCCCCACCCACGCGGCGCAGGTGCGGCTGGCCGCGGTTCCACAGATGCCCACACGGGGGCAGTGTGTCATCAGGATCCCGCGCACCTTGGCTCAGGTCGCCTGCACCTGCCCTCTCCTCAGGGAAGGTGAGTGAGGCCACTAGGGGTTTGGAAACAGCAGCCTCTCGGCTTACAAATCCTTTGCGAGCCCCTGCTGTGTGCCAGGCTGTGTGCTTGGACAGCTCAGTAAATCAGAGAGTCTCATGCTTGCTTTCTCCACCTGCTCACCGTGGACATCATGGGAGGGATGGTTCTGTGGGGTGGGGCTGTCCTGGGCACTGCAAGGTGTTGAGCAGCGTCCCTGGCCTCCTCCCACTCCATGCCAAGAGCACCCACCATTGTGACAACCACAAATATCCCCAGACATGACCCAGTGCCCCCTGGAAGCAGAATCACCCTCCAGATGAGACTCCCTGGGTTAGGGGGTTCCACGGACCCCAAGAGACTCTGCGTCCCATGATCCTCTGCCCTGCTGAGGATCCACACCCTGAGTGGAGAGGGAGAGAGGAGGAGAATCCCAGGAGCTGGGGGTCCCCCTGGTTTCTACCGTCTGCCCCATTGGGAGCTTGTTCTGCTCTCTCATGTGAGCAGGGAGCAGACTCGATTTTCCCCCCAAATAATTAATTAAGAGTTCCCCATTCTCGGCACTGTGGACGTTCAGGGCTGGATCGTTCTCTGGGGTGAGGCCATCTTGGGCACTGCAGGGTGCTGAGCGGTGTCCCTGGCCTCCACCCGCTCCATGCCAGGAGCACCTCCTCCCCAAGTCCTGACAACCAGAAATGTCCCCAGACACTGCTGTCAATCTCCTTAACAGGGGGTGCAAAATCACCCCCACCTGAGAATTCCTTCTTTTTTTTTTTTTTGTTTTGAAACGGAGTCTTGCTCTGTCGCCCAGGCTGGAGTGCAGTGAGTGGCACCATCTCGGCTCACTGCAAGCTCCGCCTCTTGGGTTCATGCCATTCTCCTGCCTCAGCCTCCAGAGTAGCTGGGACTACAGGTGCCCGCCACCACGCCTGGCTAATTTTTTTGTATTTTTAAAATTATTGTTATTTTTTAATTTATTATTTTATTTTATTATTTTATTTTTTTTGTATTTTCAGCAGAGATGGGGTTTCTTTTTTTTTTTTGAGACGGAGTCTCGCTCTGTCGCCCAGGCTGGAGTGCAGTGACCAGATCTCAGCTCACTGCAAGCTCCGCCTCCCGGGTTCCCGCCATTCTCCTGCCTCAGCCTCCCGAGTAACTGGGACTACAGGCGCCCGCCACCTCGCCCGGCTAGTTTTTTGTATTTTTAGTAGAGACGAGGTTTCACCATGTTAGCCAGGATGGTCTCGATCTCCTGACCTTGTGATCCGCCCGTCTCGGCCTCCCAAAGTGCTGGGATTACAGGCGTGAGCCATCGCGCCCAGGCAAGAATTCCTTTCTAGTGAATCAAGTCATTGCACATAGAAATAAATAAATAAATATTTATTTAGTTTTATTTAGTTTTTTTGAGATGGAGTCTTGCTCTTGTCACCCAGGCTGGAGTGCAGTGGTACGATCTCAGCTCACTGCAACATCCACCTCCCAGGTTCAAGTGATTCTCCTGCCTCAGCCTCCCAGGTAACTTGGATTACAGGCACCTGCCACCGCACCCAGCTAATTTTTGTAGTTTTTAGTAGAGATGGGGTTTTGCCATGTTGGCCAGGCTGGTCTTGAACTTGTTAAGGCTGGTCTTGAACTCGTTAAGGCTGGTCTTGGTCTCTATTAAAAATGCAAAAGTTGGCCGGGCGCGGTGGCTCAAGCCTGTAATCCCAGCACTTTGGGAGGCCGAGACGGGTGGATCACGAGGTCAGGAGATCGAGACTATCCTGGCTAACACTGTGAAACCCCATCTCTACTAAAAAATACAAAAAACTGGCCGGGCGCGGTGGCTCAAGCCTGTAATCCCAGCACTTTGGGAGGCCGAGACGGGCGGATCACGAGGACAGGAGATCGAGACCATCCTGGCTAACACGGTGAAACCCCGTCTCTACTAAAAACTACAAAAAAAACTAGCCGGGCGAGGTGGCGGCGCCTGTAGTCCCAGCTACTTGGGAGGCTGAGGCAGGAGAATGGCGTGAACCCGGGAGGCGGAGCTTGCAGTGAGCTGAGATCCGGCCACAGCACTCCAGCCTGGGCGACAGAGCCAGACTCCGTCTCAAAAAAAAAAAAAAAAAACTAGCCGGGCGAGGTGGCGGCGCCTGTAGTCCCAGCTACTCGGGAGGCTGAGGCAGGAGAATGGCGTAAACCCAGGAGGCGGAGCTTGCAGTGAGCTGAGATCTGGCCACTGCACTCCAGCCTGGGCAATAGAGCGAGACTCCGTCTCAAAAAAATAAATAAATAAATAAAATAAAATAAAATAAATAAAAAAAATAAAAATGCAAAAGTTAGCCAGGTGTGGTGGTGGGAGCCTGTAATCCCAGCTACTCAGGAGGCTGAGGCAGGAGAATCATTTGGCTGAGGCAGATGTTGCAGTGAGCAGATATCGTGCCATTGCATTCCAGCCTGGGCAACGAGAACAAAATTCCATCTCAAAAAAATAAATTAAAAAAAAAATTGGCCGGGCACGGTGGCTCACACCTGTAATCCCAGCACTTTGGGAGGCCGAGGCGGCCAGATCATGAGGTCAGGAGATCAAGACCATCTTGGCTAACATGGTGAAACCCCGTCTCTACTAAAAATACAAAAAAATTAGCCAGGCGTGGTGGCGGGTGCCTGTAGTCCCAGCTACTCGGGAGGCTGCGGCAGGAGAATGAACCCGGGAGGCAGAGCTTGCAATGTGCCGAGATTGTGCCACTCACTCCAGCCTGGGTGACAGAGCGAGACTCCGTCTCAAAAATAAATAAATAAATTAATTAATTAACAGGAGCCAGGCACGGTGGCTCATGCCTATAATCCCAGCACTTTGGGAGGCTGAGGTGGGAGGATCACTTGAGACCAGGAGGTTGAGGCTGAAGTGAGCCGGGATTGCACCACTGCCCTCCAGCCTGGGTGACAGAGTGAGACTCTGACTCAAAAATAAATAAATAAATAAATAAATAAAAATAAACCCCTCCTTCTCACTTTATTTACCTATTTTCCAAGTAGATTCATGGATTCTCTCTCTCTCTCTCTCTCTTTTTCTTTTTTAGACGGAGTTTCACTCTGTCGCCCAGGCTGGAGTGCAGTGGCACGATCTCAGCTCACTGCAACCTCTGCCTCCTGGGTTCAAGCAGTTCTCGTACCTCAGCCACCCTAGTAGCTGGAATTGCAGGCATGCATCACCACACCCAGCTAATTTTTGTATTTTTAGTAGAGATGGGAATTTGCCACGTTGGCCAGGCTGGTCTCGAACTCCTGATCTCAGGGTATCTGCCTGCCTCGACCTCCGGAAGTGCTGGGATTACTGGAGCCTCCCGAGTAGCTGGGACTACAGGTGCCATCACGCCTGGCAAATTTTATTTTATTTTTTGTGGAGACAGATTCTTCCTGACAAGCCCAGGCTGGTCTTGAACTCTTGGGCTTAAGTAATGTGCCTGCCTTAGCCTCCCAAGGTGTTGAGACTACAGGCATGAGACACCTCGCCTGGCCCAGAAAGAGGGGTTTAGAAGGGGTAAAAGGGACAGACAAAGCTAGATTGTGTAGGGATGGAGTTCACATGGTGGGTAGAGAGTTCCAGGCAGAAGGCACAGGCTGTGCAAAGGCCCTGGGGTAGGACTGTGTCTGATGAGTTGGAGGAACACTAAGGAGACCTGTGTGGCTGGAGCAAAGTGAGGAAAGGGAGAGAGGGAGGAGGGAGGGCAGCGAGGGGCTGGCGCAGGTCCTGCAGGGCCTCGCGGGTCACGGAGCAGACTTGGGCTTTTCCAGCAGGAAGATGGGAGCCACGGAGGGCTGTGAGCCAAGGAGGGACGGGCCCTGATTCAGGTTTGAATTCAGTTGTGAAGGCTGGGTATGGTGGCTCATGCCTGTAATCCTGGCACTTTGGTAGGCTGAGGCAGGAGGATCACTTGAGATCAGGAGCTCGAAACCAGCCTGGCCAACATGGTGAAATCCCGGCTCTACTAAGAAATACAAAAATTAGCCGGGCATGGTGGCGCGCATCTGCAGTCCCAGCTACTCAGGAGGCTGAGTCACAAGACTCGCTTGAAGCCAGGAGGGGAAGGTTACAGTGAGCCGAGATTGCACCACCGTACTCCAGACTGGGCAACAGCGTAAGACTCCATCGGAAAAATAAATAAGTAAATAAATAAATAAATACAAATAATTCAGTGTGAATTTAACAGGAAGAGGCTTCCCCACGAAATCCATGTCTGCAGAAACCAGGCAGGAGCTGTCCCTGGCTGTGCGTGGGCATGTCTGTGGATGTGCAGACCTCCCTGGGCTCAGAATCGGCTTGTTTCCAATGCATCTTCCTGGGGCTGACTCTCTGCACGGTCTAATTCAGCAAAGGCGGGGCAGAGTCTGAGCTGTGACCCCATGTCCTGCGTGTTTCCCGAATCATAAGATCAGATGAGCCTGTGGGCAGAAGCTTTGTAGGAGGCCGTGTGCATGGCCAGAGCCTGCAGCCCTGGGTGCAATCTGTTTTGCCCTTACTTGGGAATAAGAAACTCAACCTGCTCACAGGACGAAATGGTTTCTAATGTTTGTTTTTTTTTAAAACAGAAAGTCTTGGCTCAGTTATTTGCCCGAAGCCAGAATTGGGATAATCAAGGAACTTAACCAAAACATTCATTCATTTGTTCGGATTTAGTGCATTTCTTTATTTTTATTTTTTTAGAGACAGGGTCTTGCTCTCTTGCCTGGGCTGGAGTGCAGCGGTGCGATTATAGCTCACTGCAGCCTTGGCCTCCTGGGCTCAAGTGATCCTTCCTCCTCAGCCTCCTGAGTAGCTGGGATTAAGGTGTGTGCTATGGCACCCTGACAGATTTACTATACACACACACACACACACAACACACACACACACACACACACACATATATATTTGAGATAGAGTCTTGCTCTGTCGCCCAGGCTGCAGATCATAGTGTGATCTCGGCTCACTGCGACCTCTGCCTCCCGGGTTCAAGTGATTCTCCTGCCTCCTGCCTCAGCTCCCCAGTAGCTGGGACTACAGGTTTGCATCACCATGCCTGGCTAAGTTTTGTATTTTTAGTAGACACTGAGTGATCCTGACCTCAGGTGATCTGCCCGCCTTGGCTTCCCAATTTTTTTTTTTTGAGACAGGGTTTCCGTCTTGTTGCCCAGGCTCTGATGCAATGGCATGATCTCGGTTCACTGCAACCTCCGCCTCCCGGGCTCAAGTAATTATCACGCCTCAGTCTCCTGAGTAGCTGGGATTACAGGTGCCTGCCACCATGCCTAGCTAATTTTTGTATTTTTAGTAGAGACGGGGTTTCACCATGTTTGCCAGCCTGGTCTCAAACTCCTGACCTCAGGTGATCTGCCTTCCTCTGCCTCCCAAAGTGCTGGGATTTCAGGCGGGAGCCACCACACCTGGCCACAGGTAACTCTTATATCCCTGTTTTGCTAAAAGGAAATGGAGGCTGAGGAAGGCTGAGTCCCTGGTTCAAGGTCACAGCTCAAGGTCATGGAGTTGGGAGGGACCGCAAGGAGGGAGAGTGGGGATTTGAACCCAGGGATTGTGGGTGCAGGGTCTGTGTTGTTATCTGCCCCAAAACTTTTCCACACGTGCACAGCCTCCACCTGGGCACAGCCCTATCCTCCCTCACCTTGACGAGCCAAGTCCTGTCTGCCCTGGTCCCCTTGATGCAGGACAGGTGAGCCCCAAAACTGGGGCTTAGCCTGGGAGGGTTCTTGGCTTTACCCAGGAAAGATTGCAAGGGCAGGTGGAATTAGAAAGGAAGTTTTTGTTTGTTTGTTTGTTTTTTGTTTTTTGAGACGGATTCTCATTCTGTCACCCAGGCTGGAGTGCAGTGGCAAGATCTTGGCTCACCGCAGCCTCCGTCTCTTGGGTTCAAGCGATTCTCCTGCCTCAGCCTCCCAAGAGCTGGGATTACAGGCACGCGCCACCACGCCTGGCTAATTTTTGTATTTTTAGTAGAGTTGGGGTTTTACCATGTGGGCCAGGCTGGTCTCGAACTCCTGACCTCAGGTGATCTGCCCACCTCGGCCTCCCAAAGTGCTGAGATTACAGGCGTGAGCCGTGGTGCCCAGCCTGTTTATTTTTTTGAGACAGGGCCTTGCTCTGTGGCCAAGGCTAGAGTGCAGTGTTGCAATCATCGCTTACTACAGCCTCAACCTCCCAGGCTCAAGCAATCCTCTCACCTTAGCCTCTTGAGTAGCTGGGACTACAGGTGCATGCCACCACACCTGGCTCCTTTTTCATGTTGTATTTTTAGTAGAGATGGGGTCTGGATATGTTGCCCAAGCTGTTCTTGGACTCCTGGGCTCAAACGATTCTCTGGTCTCAGCCTCCCAAAGTGCTGTGATGCCAGGTGTGGGGCACTGGGCCTGGCCAAGCATCTTTCCACGTGCCCATTGGTATACGGAAATTTTTATCACTACTCTTGTTTCACCAATGAAGAGATGGAGATTCAGAGAGGGCAAGCCACCCCCTGAAAGTCACACAGCCTGGGGAGGGTGTGCTAGCTGAGAACCAGAGAGCCGGACTCCCAGCTTCCAGCAGTGTAAACTATGGCTGTTGTTAGTATGGAGCGTAGGCGTCTGTATTTACATGTCTTCATTTCTGTTGGCAAAATAGCTGGGAATGAAATGGCTAGATCCTGTTTACTTACTTAAAATAAATATAAATAGATCCTGTTTATTTTATTTATTTATCTATTTATCTATTTATTTATTTAATTTTTTTTTTTCAGACCAAGTCTCACTCTGTTGCCCAGGCTGGAGTGCAGTGGCATCCAAGCTCACTGCAACCTCTGTCTCCTGGGTTCAAGCAATTCTCCCGCCTCAGCCTCCCGAGTAGCTGGGATGACAGGCGCCTGCCAGCACGCCCAGCTACCTTCCTTTTTTTTTTTTTTTTTTTGAGACAGTGTCTGGCTTTGTCACCAGGCTGGAGTGCAGTGGCGCGATCTCTGCTCACTGCAACCTCTGCCTCCCTGGTTCAAGCGATTCTCCTGCCTCAGCCTCCCGAGTAGCTGGGACTACAGATGCGTGCCACCACACCCAGTTAATTTTTATATTTTTAGTAGAGTTGGGGTTTTACCATGTTGGCCAAGATGGTCTCGATCTCTTGACCTCGTGATCTGCCCACCTCGGCCTCCCAAAGTGCTGGGATTACAGGTGTGAGTCACTATGCCCGGCCACTTTTGTATTTTTAGTAGAGACGGGGTTTTCTCATGTTGGCCAGTCTGGTCTCGAACTCCTGAGTTCAAGTGATCCACCCACCTCGGCCTCCCAAAGTTCTGGGTTTACAGGTATGAACCACAGCGCCCAGCCCTAAATCCTGTTTAAATTTTTAAGAATCCGGCCAGGCGCGGTGGCTCATGCCTGTAATCCCAGCACTTTGGGAGGCCAAGGCGGGTGGATCACGAGGTCAGGAGATCAAGACCGTCCTGGCTAACACGGTGAAACCCCATCTCTACTAAAAAATAAAAAAAAAATTAGCTGGGCGTGGTGGTGGGTGCCTGTAGTCCCACCTACTCAGGAGGCTGAGGCAGGAGAATGGCATGAACCCGAGAGGTGGGGCTTGCAGTGAGCCGAGATTGCACCACTGCACTCTAGCCTGGGCAACACAGGGAGATTCCATCTCAAAAAAAAATTTTTTTTTTAAATGTGCTAGACGTTTTTCCAAAGTAGCCGCACTATTTCACATTCCCACTAGTCACGGAGGAGAATTCCAGTTTGTTTGTTTTTAGATTAGAGGTTCTCATTTTGTATGCCAGGCTGGAGAACAGTGACGTGATCATAGCTCACTGCAGCCTCGGACTCCTGGGCTCAATCGATCCTGCCACCTCAGCCTCCCAGGAAACTGAGACCACAGGCATGCACCACCATACCTTACTCATTTATTATTTTTTGTAGAGATGGGGTCTTGCTGTGTTGCCCGGGCTACTCTTGAACTCCTGAGCTTAGGTGATCCTCATGCCTTGGCCTCCAAGTAGCTGGGACCAGAGGCATGTGCCACATGCCCAGCTTGATGATTTTTTAATTTTTTAATTTTGAGACAGAGTCGCTCTGTCCCCCCTGGCTGGAGTGCAATGGTGCAATCTTGGCTCACTGCAACCTCTGCCTCCCGGGTTCAACCGATTCTCCTGCCTCAGCCTCCCAAGTAACTGGGATTACAGGCACCCACCACCATGCCCGGCTAATTTTTGTATTTTTAGCAGAGACAGGGTTTCACCTTGTTGGCCAGGCTGGTCTTGAACTCCTGACTAGGTGATCCGCCCACCTCGGCCTCCCAAAGAGCTAGGATTACAGGTGTGAGCCACTGTGCCTGGCCTGATGATTTTCTTTTTCTTTTGAGATGGAGTCTCTCTCTGTTGCCCAGGCTGGAGTGCAGTGGCGTGGTCTTGGCTCACTGCAACCTCCGCCTCCTGGGTTCACGCCATTCTCCTGCCTCAGCCTCCCGAGTACCTAGGACTACAGGCGCTTGCCACCACGCCCGGCTACTTTTTTGTATTTTTTTTTAGTAGAGATGGGGTTTCACTGTGTTAGCCAGGATGGTCTCCGTCTCTTGACCTCGTGATCCACCTGCCTCAGCCTCCGAAAGTGCTGGGATTACAGGTGTGAGCCACCGTGCCCAACCTTTTTTTTTTTTTTTTTAAATTTTTGAGACGGAGTCTTGTTCTGTTGCCCAGGCTGGAGTGCAGTGGCGTGATCTCAGCTCACTACAACCTCCGCCTCCCAGGTTCAAGCCATTCTCCCACCTCAGCCTCCTGAGTAGCTGGGATTACAGGCACCTGCCAACATGCCCGGCTAATTTTTGTATTTTTGTAGAGATGGGGTCTTGCTGTGTTGCCCGGGCTACTCTTGAACTCCTGAGCTTAGGTGATCCTCATGCCTTGGCCTCCCAGTAGCTGGGACCAGAGGCATGTGCCACCATGCCCAGCTTGATGATTTTTTAATTTTTTAATTTTGAGACAGAGTCGCTCTGTCCCCCCTGGCTGGAGTGCAATGGTGCAATCTTGGCTCACTGCAACCTCTGCCTCCCGGGTTCAACCGATTCTCCTGCCTCAGCCTCCCAAGTAACTGGGATTACAGGCACCCACCACCATGCCCGGCTAATTTTTGTATTTTTAGCAGAGACAGGTTTCACCTTGTTGCCAGGCTGGTCTTGAACTCCTGACTAGGTGATCCGCCCACCTCGGCCTCCCAAAGAGCTAGGATTACAGGTGTGAGCCACTGTGCCTGGCCTGATGATTTTCTTTTTCTTTTGAGATGGAGTCTCTCTCTGTTGCCCAGGCTGGAGTGCAGTGGCGTGTCTTGGCTCACTGCAACCTCCGCCTCCTGGGTTCACGCCATTCTCCTGCCTCAGCCTCCCGAGTACCTAGGACTACAGGCGCTTGCCACCACGCCCGGCTACTTTTTTGTATTTTTTTTAGTAGAGATGGGGTTTCACTGTGTTAGCCAGGATGGTCTCCGTCTCTTGACCTCGTGATCCACCTGCCTCAGCCTCCGAAAGTGCTGGGATTACAGGTGTGAGCCACCGTGCCCAACCTTTTTTTTTTTTTTAAATTTTTGAGACGGAGTCTTGTTCTGTTGCCCAGGCTGGAGTGCAGTGGCGTGATCTCAGCTCACTACAACCTCCGCCTCCCAGGTTCAAGCCATTCTCCCACCTCAGCCTCCTGAGTAGCTGGGATTACAGGCACCTGCCAACATGCCCGGCTAATTTTTGTATTTTTGTAGAGATGGGGTTTCACTGTGTTGGCCAGGCTGGTCTTCAATTTCTGACCTCAAGTGATCCACCTGCCTCAGCCTCCCAAAGTGCTGGGATTACAGGCGTGAGCCACCTGGCCCGGCTGATTTTCTTTTTTTTTTTTTTTGAGATGGAGCCTGGCTCTGTCGCCCAGGCTGGGGTGCGGTGGCACAATCTCGGCTCACTGCAAGCTCCGCCTCCCGCGTTCAAGCGATTCTCCTGCCTCAGCTTCCCAAGTAGCTGGGACTACAGGCGTCCACCACCTTGCCCGGCTAATTTTCTTGCATTTTTAGTAGAGACAGGGTTTCACCATGGTCTCGATCTCCTGACCTTGTGATCTGCCCGTCTCGGCCTCCCAAAGTGCTGGGATTACAGGTGTGAGCCACCGTGGCCGGCCGCCCGGCCGATTTTCTTTATGCCAGGCAATGACTGCCCATTTCCACCCTGAGGCCTGGAGGGGGCTGCTATTTGGGTGCGGAGGGTGCTGCCCCCTGACTCCGGAGCTGTGGTTCTGGCAACAGGTGCCCCTGCACCCTGCCTGTCCTCAGCCCGGGTCCTCGTCACCTTTGTCCTCACTCGCAGCTCTGTGCCAGGAAATGGCCTTGTTCTCGCCCCGGGCCCTCATAAAATCCAGTTCCTCAAAGTCCGGGAGGCGAAGGCCACAAGGAAGGGAGGAGGCAGTGGGGAGCTGAGGAGGGAGGGACGGGCCTCCAACACCATGAAGGCACTGCTGTGAGTGTGGACTTTGTCACTCTGGGCTGCTGGGTGGGGATGCTGGAGTCAATGTTCAGCTCCGGGTTGGGGCCCAGGGTCAACTTCCCATCTCTTGATGGGCCTCAGTTTCCCCATCGTATCCACCAGAGGCTTTCTGGGTCCTGGCCCAGTTCCTGGCACACAGTGGGCACTGAGAATGGAAGACCCCCGTGTTGCTCTGTTGTTTCTTTTCTTTCTTTCTTTCCCTGCTCCCCTCCCCTCCCCTCCCCTCTCCTCTCCTTCTTTTCTTCCTTTTTTTGAGGAGTCTCACTCTGTTGCCCAGGCTGGAGTGCAGTGGCACGATCTTGGCTCATGGCAACCTCTGCCTCCTGGGTTCAAGAGATTCTCCTGCCTCAGCCTCCCAAGTAGCTGGGATTACAGATGCCCACCACCACACCCAGATAATTTTTGTATTTTTCGGTAGAGACGGGGTTTCACCATGTTGCCAGACTAGCCTCAAACTCCTGACCTCAGGTGATCCACCCGCCTTGGCCTCCTAAAGTTCCAGGATGACAGGTGACAGCCAACACGCCTGGCCTTTTATTTTTCTTTCTGCCAGAGTCTCACTCTGTCATCCAGGCTGGAGTGCAGTGGCACAATCACAGCTCACTGCAGCCTCAAACTCCTGGCCCCAGCAATCCTCCCACCTCAGCCTCCCAAAATGCCGGGATTATAGGCGTGCGTCAATACACCCAGCTACTTTTTAAATTTTTTGTAGAGATGGGTTTTGTGGTGATGGCCAGGCTAGTCTCCAACTCCCGGCCTCTAGCGATCCTCCTACCTCAGCCTTCTGAGGTGCTGGGATTACAGGCGTGAGCCCCTGTGCCTGGCCCAGACTGTTGTTCCTGCTTCCCACTGGATCTCCTCCCAACAATGCCCAGGGCAGCCCTGCAGCCAAGAGAGGGTTTCTACAGAGTTTGTTTAATAAATGCTCAAGGCTGGGCATGGTGGCTCATGCCTGTAGTCCCAGCACATTGGGAGGCTGAGGTGGGCAGGTCACAAGGTCACGAGTTCGAGACCAGCCTGGCCAACATGGTGAAACCCCATCTCTACTAAAAACACAAAAATTAGCTGGGTATGGTGGCACACGCCTGTAATCCCAGCTGCTTGGGAGGCTGTGGCAGGAGAATCGCTTGAGCCCAGAGGCGGAGGTTGCAGTGAGCCAAGATTACGCCACTGCACTTCAGCCTGGTGGACAGAGCAAGACTCCGTCTCAAACAAACAAACAAAAAAATTGCTCAAGGCCAGGTGCAGTGACTCACACCTGTAATCCCAGCACTTTGGGAGGCTGAGGCGGGCAGTTCACTTGAGGTCAGCTGTTCAAGACCAGCCTGGTCAACATGGTGAAACCCATCTCTATTAAAATTACAAAAATTAGGCCGGGCGCGGTGGCTCAAGCCTATAATCCCAGCACTTTGGGAGGCTGAGACAGGCGGATCACGAGGTCAGGAGATCGAGACCATCCTGGCTAACACGGTGAAACTCCGTCTCTCCTAAAAAATACAAAAAACTAGCCGGGCGAGGTGGCGGGCACCTGTAGTCCCAGCTACTCGGGAGGCTGAGGCGGGAGAATGGCGTGAACCCGGGAGGTGGAGTTTGCAGTGAGTTGAGATCCGGTCACTGCACTCCAGCCTGGGCAACAGAGCGAGATTCTGTCTCAAAAATAAAATAAAATAAAATAAAATAAAATAAATTAGCAGGGCGTGGTGGCAGGTGCCTGTAATCTCAGCTACCTGGGACGCTGAGACATGAGAATCGCTTGAACCCAGGAAGCAGAGGTTGCAGTGAGCTGAGATCACACCACTGCACTCCAGCCTGGGCAACAGGCAACAGAGTGAGACTCCATTTCAAAACACACAAAAAAATCAAAAGTAAGTAAATAAGTAAATATCCAGTCTAGTACCTGGCCCATAGCAGATGCTCAATCAATAATCATCAATAAATAGATCCATTTCAAATTGTGACAAAGTCTCTGAAACAAAAGAATGGTATTATGGCAGAGACTGGTTGAGGGGGGAGGAGTGTTTGAGCCCAGGAGTTTGAGATCAGCCTGGGCAAGCTAGTGAGATCCCATCTCTACAAAAAATTAAACAAATTTAGCTGAGTGTATTGGTGGGCACCTGTAGTCCCAGCTACTCGGGAGGCTAAGGCGGGAGGATCATTTGAGCCCATGAAGTCGAGGCCGCGGTGTGCTGAGATCGTGCCACTGCACTGTAGCCTGGGCGACAGATCAGGATCCTGTCTCAAAAAAAAAAATAAAATAGCCGGGCGCGGTGGCTCAAGCCTGTAATCCCAGCACCTTGGGAGGCGGAGACGGGTGGATCACGAGGTCAGGAGATCGAGACCATGCTGGCTAACACAGTGAAACCCCGTCTCTACTAAAAAAATACAAAAAACTAGCCGGGCGAGGTGGCGGGCGCCTGTAGTCCCAGCTACTCGGGAGGCTGAGGCAGGAGAATGGCGTAAACCCGGGAGGCGGAGCTTGCAGTGAGCTGAGATCCGGCCACTGCACTCCAGCCTGGGCGACAGAGCGAGACTCTGTCTCAAAATAAAATAAAATAAAATAAAATAAAATAAAAACTGGGCATGGTGACTCAAGTCCGCATTCCCAGCACTTTGGGAGGCTGAGGCGGGTGGATCACCTGCGGTCGGGAATTCAAGACCAGCCTGACCAACATGGAGAAACCCCGTCTCTACTAAAAATACAAAATTAGCCAGGGTGGTGGCGCATGCCTGTAATTCCAGCTACTGGGGAGGCTGAGGCAGGAGAATCGCTTGAACCCGGGAGGTGGAGGTTGTGGTGAGGTGAGATTGTGCCATTGCACTCCAGTCTGGACAACAAGAGTGAAACTCTGTTTCAAAAAAAAAAAAAAGAAAAGAAAAGAGAAAGAAAGAAAGAAGGAAAGAAAGAAGGAAAAAAAGAAAGAAAGAAAGAGAAAGCAAGAAAAAGACACCCTATATCATGGCGGGAGAGGTAATCAATGAATAAAGAGATAAATAAGATGCTTTCAAGCTGTGAAAAGGCCTATGAAGGCAACTCAACAGGATGTGACAGGAGGGAGGGCTTGGGGTGGGGGTGGCATTAGTTAGAGGTATTCAGGTAGGACCCATTGGAGGAGAGGGTATTTTTAGCCGAGGCCTGAGTGACAATATTGGTGTTGTTTTTAACAGAGACAGGATCTCACTATATTGTCCAGGCTGGTCTCTAACTCCTGGGGTCAAGCCGTCCTCCCGCCTTGGCCTCCCAAAGTGTTGGTATTACAAGCATGAGCCACTGTGCCTGGCCAAGTGAGTGACACTGTTTTGACCACAATTTGCCCTCTGCTTGTACGTTTCACATGCAATTAGAGCTTTTATCTATTGAGGCGGGAACTCCAGGAGCCCCCTGGCTACATGCAGCTGAGGTGGGGTTGGAAGCCCAGAAGATGAGCTTTTCAAGGAGCTAATCTTTCAGCCAGGCACGATGGCTCACACCTGTAATTCCAGCACTTTGGGGGGCCGAGGCGGGTGGATCACCTGAGGTCAGGAGTTCAAGACCAGCCTGGCCAACGTGGTGAAACCCTGTCTCCACAAAAATACAAAAATTTTCCGGGCATGATGTGGGGGTGCCTGTAGTCCCAGTTACTGGGGGAGGCTGAGGCGGGAGAATCGCTTGAACTTGGGAGGTGGAGGTTGCAGTGAACTGAGATCACGCCATGGATTGAACTCCAGCCTGGGCCACAGAGCAAGGCTCTGTCTCAAAAAAAAAAAAAAAAAAGTGAGCTAATCTTCCCACACACCCAAGGAACCGATAAACGGAGACTTTGACCCTCCCTTCGCTCTCTTATCTCAAGACAAGGGAGAAGAGTATATCAAGGTGTACCTCTGAAGATGAGGGATGGGCTCCTGGTATTTGGAACCTGGGAAGGGCCAGGTAGAGGGAGGAGGTGGTGAGGAGGTCAGGTAGCATCAGGGGCTGGGAGAGGTGCCGCAGTCAGGGAAGTTGTGTGCAATGGTGCCTCAGTTCCTTCCTTTTTTTTGTTTTTTTTTTTGAGACGGAGTCTTGCTCTGTCACCCAGGCTGGAGTGCAATGGCCAGATCTCGGCTCACTGCAAGCTCTGCCTCCCAGGTTTATGCCATTCTCCTGCCTCAGCCTCCCGAGTAGCTGGGACTACAGGCGCCCGCCACCTCGCCCGGCTAGTTTTTTGTATTTTTTAGTAGAGACGGGGTTTCACCATGTTAGCCAGGATGGTCTCGATCTCCTAACCTTGTGATCTGCCTGTCTCGGCCTCCCAAAGTGCTGGGATTACAGGCTTGAGCCACCACGCCCGGCCTCAATTCCTTCTCTTTAAAATGAATTTCCAGCTCCAAGAACAATCCAGGCTCTAGTATTCATTTTTAATATCTTCCTTTTTGTCTTTTTTGTTTGTTTGTTTTTTTGTTTTTGTGTAGAGACAGGGTTTCACTATGTTGCCCAGGCTGGTCTTGAACTCCTTGGGCTCAAGTGATCCTCCTGTCTTGGCCTCCCAAAGTTCTGGGATTACAGGCGTGAGCCACCGCACCTGCCTTAATTTCAATTTTTGAGACAGGGTCTTATTCTGTCACCCAGGCTGGAGTGCAGTGGTGCAATCATGGCTCACTGCAACCTTGACCTCTTGGGCTCAAGTGATCCTCCCGCCTTGGCCTCCTGAATAGCTGGGACTACAGGCACATGCTACCATGCCCGGCTAATTTTATTTTGTTATTTTATTTTATTTTATTTTTTGAGATGGAGTCTCACTCTGTCGGCCAGACTGGAGTGCAGTGGTGCGATCCCAGCTCACTGCAACCTCCACCTCCCGGGTTCAAGCGATTCTTCTGCCTCAGCCTCCTGAGTAGTTGGGATTACAGGCACCTGCCACCTCGCCCGGGTCATTTTTGTACTTTTAGTAGAGACGGGATTTCACCATGTTGGCCAGGCTGGTCTTGAACTCCTGACCTCAGATGATCTGTCTGCCTCGGCCTCTCAGAGTGCTGGGATGACAGGCATGAGCCACCGCGCCCAGCCAATTTTAATTCTACTTGCGTAGAGTGTGTGTGTGGGGGGGTCTTGCTATGCTGCCCAGGCTGGTCTCAAACTCCTGGCCTGAAGCAATCCTCCTGCCTCGGCCTCCCAAAGTATTGGGATTACAGGCATAAGCCACTCTTCCCAGACCAGGCTCTTTTATTCCTTTCCCATCATTCCAAACACATCGATTGAGCACCTAGTGTGTGTTAGGGCCTCATTCTAGGTCTCTTTCTGTAAGGGACCATGTAGGAAATTTTTAAGATTTCTTGTAATGCTGCCCTGTGGGGTAACAGTAGCCAAACTCAGTATGGAAATCAATGGATGTGACTGGCTTCCAACAAAACCCTATAAATGGACACTGAAATTTGAGTTCCATATAATTTTTTCTTTTTTTTCTTTTTTGAGACAAGAGTCTCCCTCTGTCACCCAGGCTGGAGTGCAGTGGTGTGATCTCGGCTCACTGCAAGCTCCGCCTCCCGGGTTCACGCCATTCTCCTGCCTCAGCCTCCTGAGCAGCTGGGACTACAGGCGCCCGCCACCTCGCCCGGCACATTTTTTGTATTTTTAGTAGAGACGGGGTTTCACCGTGTTAGCCAGGATGGTCTCGATCTCCTGACCTCGTGATTTGCCCTCCTCGGCCTCCCAAAGTGCTGGGATTATAGGTGTGAGCCACCGCGCCAGGCCGAGTTCCATATAATTTTTACGTGTACCGAAAGTTTACTTTCTTTTGATTTTTAAAAACTGTTTAAAAATGTAAAAGCCATTCTGAGCTTATGGACCACAGGAAAACCTAGTGGTCAGCCAGAGCTGACGGAGGTTTGTGGTTTGCCAGTCTTTGTTCTAGGTGACCCAGACAGGCTCTGACCTCATGGAGCTGATGGCCAATTTGGGAAACTGAGTCTACAGAGAGACGCTCAGAAGAGTATATAATTTCTTTCTTTCTTTTTTTTTTTTTCGGAGATGGAGTTTCACCCTTGTCACCCAGGCTGGAGTGCAGTGGCGCGATCTCTGCTCACTGCAACATCCACCTCCTTGGTTCAAGAGATTCTCCTACCTCAGCCTCCCGAGTAGCTGGGATTACAGGCGTCCACTAATTTTTGTGTATTTTTAATAGAGATGGGGTTTTGCCATGTTAGCCAGGCTGGTCTCAAACTGCTGACCTCAAGTGATTTGCCTGCCTTGGCCTTCCAAAGTGCTGGGATTACAGACATGAGCCACCACACCCTGCATTTTTTTTTTTTTTGGACGGAGTTTCACTCTTGTTGCCCAGGCTGGAACGCAGTGGTGTGATCCCAGCTCACTGCAACCTCTGCCTCCCAGGTTCAAGCGATTCTCCTGCCTCAGCAAAAGTAGCTGGGACTACAGGTGCCCACCACCATGCCCGGGTCATTTTTGTATTTTTAGTAGAGACAGGGTTTCACCATATTGGTCACGCTGGTTTTTTGTTTTATTTTGTTTTATTTTTATACAGGGTCTTACTCTTGTTTCCCAGGCTGGAGTGCAGTAGCTCCATCTCTGCTCACTGCAACATCTGCTTCCTGGGCTCAAGTGATCCTCTCATCTCAGCCTCCCGAGTAGCTGGAATTACAGGCATGTGCCACCACGCCCAGCTAATTTTTTGTATTTTTAGTAGAGATGGGTTTTCGCCATGTTATCCAGGCTGGTCTCGAACTCCTGAGCTCAAGCAATCCACCTGCCTTGGCCTCCCACAGTACTGGGATTACAGGCATGAGCCACCGCGCCCAGCCAGAATACACAATTTCAAGTTGTGGCTCAAGAAAAGGTACCTGGCTTGGTCTCAGGGGTCAGAAGCCTCCCTGAGGAGCTGACGTTTGAACTGAAACGGAGAGGATTTGCAGGGGTTGGCCAAGGAGGCCAGAGAGGGAAAAGGGTTTTCAGTAGTCTGCAAGGTGGTGGGAACACACATGTTTTTACAAATTCTGGTGGCCCCTTCCATTTCACCTGCAAAGTAAGGATAAAGATATGGCTGGGCAAGGCGGCCCACGTCTATAATCCCCACGCTTTGGGAGGGCAGGTCACTCGAGGCCAGGAGTTTGAGACCAGCCTGGCCAACATGGCGAAATCCGGTCTCTAGTAAAAATACAAAATTAGCCGGGCATGGTGGCAGGCGCCTGTAATCCCGGCTACTCCGGAGGCTGAGGCAGGAGAATCACTAGCGCCTGGGAGGCAGAGGGTGCAATGAATCACGCCCCTGCACTCCAGCCTGGATGACAGAGCAAGACTCTGTCAAAAATAGAAAAAAAACAAAAAAAAGATATCACCTGGGTAGGCTTAGCTTAACGGGTTTACAACAGTGCCTGGTATCCAGTAGGCATTTCATTAATGCGTATGCCTGGCGTGGAATAGCACAGGCACTGCAGTAAGGCCTGATTTACACCTGATGTATGTACAGTAGGCACTCCATTAATCTCTGGTCCGTGCCTGGTATATAGAATGTATCTCATTAATGCCTGATACACAGTATGTGTCCTATAAAGGCTTTTTTTTTTTTTTTTTTTTTTGGACGGAGTTTCACTCTTGTTGCCCAGGCTGGAACGCAGTGGTGTGATCCCAGCTCACTGCAACCTCTGCCTCCCAGGTTCAAGCGATTCTCCTGCCTCAGCAAAAGTAGCTGGGACTACAGGTGCCCACCACCATGCCCGGGTCATTTTTGTATTTTTAGTAGAGACAGGGTTTCACCATATTGGTCACGCTGGTTTTTTGTTTTATTTTGTTTTATTTTTATACAGGGTCTTACTCTTGTTTCCCAGGCTGGAGTGCAGTAGCTCCATCTCTGCTCACTGCAACATCTGCTTCCTGGGCTCAAGTGATCCTCTCATCTCAGCCTCCCGAGTAGCTGGAATTACAGGCATGTGCACCACGCCCAGCTAATTTTTTGTATTTTTAGTAGAGATGGGTTTTCGCCATGTTATCCAGGCTGGTCTCGAACTCCTGAGCTCAAGCAATCCACCTGCCTTGGCCTCCCACAGTACTGGGATTACAGGCATGAGCCACCGCGCCAGCCAGAATACACAATTCAAGTTGTGGCTCAAGAAAAGGTACCTGGCTTGGTCTCAGGGGTCAGAAGCCTCCTGAGGAGCTGACGTTTGAACTGAAACGGAGAGGATTTGCAGGGGTTGGCCAAGGAGGCCAGAGAGGGAAAAGGGTTTTCAGTAGTCTGCAAGGTGGTGGGAACACACATGTTTTTACAAATTCTGGTGGCCCCTTCCATTTCACCTGCAAAGTAAGGATAAAGATATGGCTGGGCAAGGCGGCCCACGTCTATAATCCCCACGCTTTGGGAGGGCAGGTCACTCGAGGCCAGGAGTTTGAGACCAGCCTGGCCAACATGGCGAAATCCGGTCTCTAGTAAAAATACAAAATTAGCCGGGCATGGTGGCAGGCGCCTGTAATCCCGGCTACTCCGGAGGCTGAGGCAGGAGAATCACTAGCGCCTGGGAGGCAGAGGGTGCAATGAATCACGCCCCTGCACTCCAGCCTGGATGACAGAGCAAGACTCTGTCAAAAATAGAAAAAAAACAAAAAAAAGATATCACCTGGGTAGGCTTAGCTTAACGGGTTTACAACAGTGCCTGGTATCCAGTAGGCATTTCATTAATGCGTATGCCTGGCGTGGAATAGCACAGGCACTGCAGTAAGGCCTGATTTACACCTGATGTATGTACAGTAGGCACTCCATTAATCTCTGGTCCGTGCCTGGTATATAGAATGTATCTCATTAATGCCTGATACACAGTATGTGTCCTATAAAGGCTTTTTTTTTTCTTTTTTTTTTTTTGAGACGGAGTCTCGCTCTGTCGCCCAGGCTGGAGTGCAGTGGCCGGATCTCAGCTTACTGCAAGCTCCGCCTCCCGGGTTGACGCCATTCTCCTGCCTCAGCCTCCCGAGTAGCTGGGACTACAGGCACCCGCCATCTCGCCCGGCTAGTTTTTTGTATTTTTTTAGTAGAGACGGGGTTTCACCGTGTTAGCCAGGATGGTCTCGATCTCCTGACCTCGTGATCCGCCTGTCTCGGCCTCCCAAAGTGCTGGGATTACAGGCTTGAGCCACCGCGCCCGGCCTTTTTTTCTTTTTAGACAGAGTCTAGCTCTGTCACCCAGGCTGGAGTACAGTGGTGTGATATTGGCTCACTGCAAGCTCTGCCTCCCGGGTTCATGCCATTCTCCTGCCTCAGCCTCCCTAGCTGCTGGGACTAATGGTGCTCGCTAATTTTTTATATTTCTAGTAGAGACGGGGTTTCACCGTGTTAGCCAGGACGGTCTCGATCCCCTTACCTCATGATCCACCCGCCTCAGCCTCCCAAAGTGCTGGGATTACAGGCATGAGCCACCGCGCCCGGCCTTTTTTTTTTTTTTTTTGGAGACGTAGTTTCATTCTTGTTGCCCAGGTTGGAGCGCAATGGCGTGATCTCGGCTCACCGGAACCTCCGCCTCCCGGGTTCAAGTGATTCTCCTGCCTCAGCCTCCCAAGTGGCCCTCCCGGGTTCAAGTGATTCTCCTGCCTCAGCCTCCCGAGTAGCTGGGATTACGGGTATGCACCACCACGCCCGGCTAATTTTGTATTTTTAGTAGAGACAGGGTTTCTCCATGTTGGTCAGGCTGGTCTCGAACTCGCGACCTCAGGTAATCCGCCCGCCTCGGCCTCCCAAAGTGCTGGGATTACAGGCGTGAGCCACCACGACCGGCCTCCATTAACGCTTTTTAATGGATGAGTGAAGGTTCCTGTCAAGCGATGTCAGGGCGCTTCCCGGGCGTCTGGAGACCCAGAGAGGGCAGCGGCCGCGTGCGCGCCTCCAGGACCCGGCCTGGGCCGATCGGGTCGAGCCGAGCGGGGCCGAGCGGGGCCGAACGGAGCCGAGCGGAGCCGAGCCTGGCCGGCCGAGTCCGCCACATTCCCACAATCCCGGGCGGCCCCGCCCCGGCTCCCGGCTGCGCGTCCCCCTTCCCACGTCGGCGCAACCAAACCCGCGGGCCCCCCGCCCTCGCCCCGCCCCGCCCCTTTCGCGCCCGCCGACGCCCCGCCCTGGCCGCTAGTCCCGCCCCCACGGTGGGCGCGCGTGGCCGCCGGCCCCTCCCATTGGCCACACCGTCTGCCCGTCGCGGGCTGCGCTCCCAGCCTGGTAGGTTGTCCGGCGCTGTTGCTCGGTTGCGGCGGCTGCGGTTGGCGGTGGCTGCGGCGGCGGCGCGGGCTAAGTGCGGCCGCGCGGGAGTCCGCGGCTGGCGCGGCCCGAGCGGGGACCCGGCGGCTCGCCAGGCGGCGGCCGAGGCGGGGCGGGCGGCCCGGGGCCGAGGGCCGGGGGCCGAGGCCGGAGGCCGCGGCGGGCGGCGGCAGAGGCGGCTCCGGCCAGGGCCGGGCCGGGGGCCGGGGGGCGGCGGCGCGCAGGCGGCCGCGGCGGCCGGGGCCGGGACGATGACTCTGGAGTCCATGATGGCGTGTTGCCTGAGCGATGAGGTGAAGGAGTCCAAGCGGATCAACGCCGAGATCGAGAAGCAGCTGCGGCGGGACAAGCGCGACGCCCGGCGCGAGCTCAAGCTGCTGCTGCTCGGTGAGTGCGGCCCCCGGGCCTGCCGGCTGCGGGCCCTGCCCTGCCTGTGCCTGCCCTGCGTGTCCGGGTCTGGCTGGGACCCTCTGGGGTCAGCCCTGCCTTTCCCGTCCGGGTTGCGGGACCCTCCGGGGTCAGCCTTGCTTGTGCCTTCCCTGCCTGTCCGGGTCGCGGGACCCTCGAGAGTCAACCCTGCCTGTGCCTGCCCTGCCTGTCCGGATCGGGGCGGGGCCCTCCTGGGTCAGTCCTGCCTGTGTCGTCCAGGTCGGCCCGGGACCCTCCCGGATCAGCCCTGCCTTTGCTGTCTAGGTCGGCACCTGGGACCCTCCGAGGTCAGCTCCGGGCCCCAGATTCCTTTGGGTTCAGCCCCTGCCTTAACTGTTCATATTGGCACCTGGGACCCCTGGGTCAGCCCCTGCCTGTGCTGTTCACGTTGGCACCAGGGACCCTCCGGCGTCGGCCCCTGTCTATCCTGTCTGGATCAGGCCCGGAATCGCTCCTAGGTCAGCTCCCAGTTTCTGCTGTCCACATTGGGCCTCCAGGACTCCAAGATTTGCCTTCTGTCACTTCTCAAGGGACCAGTCCCTCCCTGCTCAGGGACCCTCTGACCTTACCCCACCCGAGTACCCACCCCTCGCTACCCCTTCAGGGCCAGACCTTTGGGCTGTAACCCACAGGGCATACTCGCCTCTCACTTCTCAGGGCCCCGCGTTGACCCTTCCCTCCAGGTAGAGCCCTGTACCCTCCATGCAGGCCCCATACACCCCCCCCCCCGAAGACTCCTCCGTGCCCCCTATCCCCCCATTCCCTTCAGGGCCATTCTCCTGCCTTCCCGTTCCGGGAAACCCCACACTCCTCTTGGCTGGAATGCGTCCTGTGGGAAAAAGACAGTCTTTCCTCTCCTCAGGGTTCTGCTCAGCCGAGGGTGGGGCGATTGACACCTGAGGGAGCCTTTGCCTGTCGTCCGAAGCAGCTGTCTGGGCAGCCTCCCCTGCCCCCTTCCTTAGAGTCTTGGTGGGAGCCACACTGAGTCCCCGTTGGGAGCAGGCCCCCACCTCCCGGCTCCTCCCCACCGTCCTGGAGAAGGCAGTCCTGGAGAAGGTTTGCCGGTGAACCTTCTTCTCCCCAAGGCACACCTGCTGCAGGGAGCCAGTCGGCCAGCTGTAAAGTGTTGTCACCCCAAATAAGGGTCCCTGCAGTCGTTTACAAAACAGAAAGCTCTTGCCCTGCCCCACCCCTGCCCTCCCGAGCTCCTAGGTTAGCTCCTGGCCCGGGGGCGGGGGGCAGGGGCGGTGGGGAAGGTCAGAAATGGGTGCAGAGGCAGCAGTGACGGACGAGGGGGTGTGCTGGTGGCGGTAGCTCCTGGGGAGGAGGCAGGGTGTGTGTTGTGTGGGGAACACGTTGCCTCTCTCCTGCTGTGACCCTCTTGCTGGCCCTCCATGTCCCTGGTTAGAGAGGTGCCTGGATGAGATGCCTTCTTGATTTTTTTCTTCAAACTTGTGTTTTTATTTACCTAAGGGTTCTAAAGTGGGCCATCTTTCCAGGGGACGCGGGTAGGCAAAGCCGTGTCCCTCACATTTGGAGGAAATGTGCAGTGGGCCCGCGTGGTGGCCTTTGCACAGAGTGGCACTGGCTGGCTTTTGTAGTGGGTCATGGACTTTGTTTCGATGGAGGGGAGTTAGGAATTACTGGTGTCATAAAGATCTTACCAGATGGCCTTGCCCTGTGGCTCTGTGATCTCCAGGATCCCCGCCACCTTTTCTGCGTGCACCCAGGCTTCTGTGCCTGCACTTTGGACTTGAGATTGACACAGGGTTCAAGGACGAAGGTCAGGGGCTCCCGTGTCTACAGCCTTGGCTGCTTGGAGCAAGTCGAAGTGATTCGGCCCTTCCTGCATCCTCTGTCCAGTGCCCAACTGTGGCCTGGGGTGTCTGCTGCCGGAGCACCTGTGTCTGCACCCCCACCCCTCCCACTCTTTGAGCCTGGAAGTTGACCTCTATCAGCTGCTAAGATGGGAGGCTGCTGTCAGGCTCAGGGCCAGGCGGGGCAGATAGGACAGTGAGGAAGACGTGAGCTTGTGGACGACCCAAGGAGGACTGATGTCAGTGCCACACAGAGGGCCCGGGCTGCCAGGGGATTGGGAGGGCTGCACACTCTGGGTGTGGGGGCCAGGGACCCCCTTGGGAATCTGATGCGACAGACCCTCAGAAAACTTCCCCTCCAAGCAACCTTGTATCCCAGCTGGAGGGCCCCTTGCTGGGAGGACTTTGACCACCTGAGGTCCAGGGGCTGGGGCTCCAGGGTACAGGAGAGGGGACCTCTGTCAGGCTCCCTGCCTGCTTGTGGGAAGTCATTCCGCTCTCCCAGTAGGCCAGCCCCGAACTTGCGATTGCCCCCATTTTTCAGGGAGCGGCTAGAGGGTGGGGCCGAGGCTCCCCAGGAGGGGGGCTGTTGGGCTGCAGCAGGTGGCTATGGTGCCTGCAGCCCACAGAATGTTCGGAGACCTCTGGGCGGAGGTCCTAGCGCTCCACAGGAGGCCCAGCCAAGCCGGGTCTGCCTCTCCCTAGAATTCTTTCCTCCCCTGCCCCTTAGCAGTGGGGACTCCATCCCTCCAGCTCCCCTATGGCTCCCGTGCAGCGTTGTGGAGGGGATGTCGGGGAGGGAGGCAGGGGCCTGCCACCGCACCCCTGTGGCATCTGCGGCCCAGGAGGGTCTCGTTGATGTGGGTGGTGCTGGTTCCTTCCAGGCTCGGGGGCAGCAGGGCTCTAGGACTCTGCCCTGACTTCTGGGTTTGCAACCAGGTAGAGCATGTTCTGGAAGAATGCCGTGTCTGCTTGCTCTCATCCACTGCCTCCCTGGGGCTGCACACGGCCTGTGAGGTCGGTCAGCCTGGTGAGGACGTTCCATGCCCTGTTTTCGGGGTGGGGAGGGACCTCATGGAGGTCCCTAGAGCTGGACGGGGCTCGCTGCTGTGCTGCCTCTCTTGTGGTGGCTAAAATGTGCTGTTCACGCCTCAAATGGGCCTCTCCATTACACACACAGGTCTCCCCAGAGCCCTGTGCACATTGGGCCGGATCGGTCTCCGGGGTGGGGCCGCCCTGGGCACTGCAGGGTGTGAGCAGTGTCCGAGACCTCCACCCACTCCATGCCAGGAGCTCCCCCAAGTCGTGACAACCACAGATGTCTCCAGACAGTGCAGTGCCCATTGTGCCTTGGGGGGCACGTTGCCCCCATTTGAGACCATTTACTGTGTGGTAGCATACGGTGTAAAATGCTCGTGGCAAAGCTGAGGGATAATCAGTGCAAATTATTTTCACGGTTTTCATGAGTGCTTATAGAGTCTTTTTCTATGCACAATCAAAGCCGTGTGTGTGTGAGTTCGCTACTCAGTGTATGCAAGGGTGTGTATGCATATATTGTTTTATACCCGGGGTGTTCCGGGTTTGTCGTTATGAACCGTCTGTCCATGGTGGTGACAGCTGTGGATGGGAACAGGAGTGGCAAGAGTGTACCGTGCACTTAGCGCACACACTGCTCCAGCCTCCGTGCCGCGCGGCTGCCATCCCGGGGTCCGCCCTGTGGCCCGGAGACCTCTTGCAGGCCCCGCCAGGAGCTCCTGGATCTGGGTTCGCATTCCCCAGGCCCGCTGGGCCTCTGCCTCTCACGGGCAGCCCTTGGCTGCTAGGTTTCCGTCTCACTGGTACACTGTGGAGGGCCCCGTAGAGTTCCTTGTAGCAGGTTTGTGGTGGGAAACGTGGGGACTTCCATGGGAATGCCTGTTCCCGGGGCCAGAGGCTGCTAGCGAGGCTGAGCCGGAGTGGCTCCAGGCTTTCTAAATAAAGCAGGATGGTTAGTTCCGGAGGCTTCCTGTCCGGCCTGCGCCGGCCCCTACGGGGCAGTGACAAGGCCCGGGATCCAGCATGGGGTGCGGTGGCCCCACGGGAAGGGCCGGGCCTCTGTTGGCCCAGTGTTGGGAGGCGTGGAGCGTGGCCTCTGGCGCCTGGCAGGGTGGCTGTGCCGTGTCCCAGAAGACTCTGGGAGCAGGAAGCGCCCTTGGATGGCCTCGTCCAACCTTGACTTCCCAAGCCTTGAGCCCAGGCTGGGGAGACGTGGGGACTCGGTCCGGGCCTGCTCTCACGTCCTCTGCGTTTGTATGTAAGCAGTTATGATGATGGTGGCTGGAAGGGTCTGCTTTTCCCGGGCATGGTCCGGGAAGCTCTCTGGAGCTTCCGCCCGAGCCTCCTGCCCGGCTCTGCCGGTGCCGCGGTGACAGTGGAGGAAGTGCTTCCCTCCGAGATTTAACCACGAGAGGTTTCACTTTCTGAGTCTTGTGGCGGAGCCTGTCTTGGTCTGGGACCGGGACCCTGGGCAGCACGGGGAGGATGCCCTGGCATCAGGAGGTTGGAGAGGTGTGTGGTGGAGTCTGACTGATCTTAAGAGGGGTGCTTGCGGAGCCCGCTCGGCCCTACCCTGTAGACAGAGCTGGTACCTGGCGCCCCTTCTGGGTCCCCAGCAGGACTCTGTTCTCCCCGCTGGGCACCCCAGCTTGTGAGTAGAGGATGGGAAGCCTTGTGTGGCTTGCCCACCTAGGTGACTGAGAGCGGTGGATGCGATTACGGGCGGCCAGGGGCTCTGGGAAGGCTCATGTGCAGGGTCATTATTTGGCAGAAATTAAGTCCTTTTGCAGAACCGGGATCCTAAGTGCCGGGTTGCTCGTGTGTGGGTGGTTGCAGGTGCATGTAGCTTCCGCCACCAGGCCCTGCGTGGAGCATTCCCCCCCTCTCAGGGAGCCTCCCAGTGTGTCTGTCCTCTGTAGGGCACCTGGCAGGTCTTCAGGACTGCCTGGAATTGGCTGTCCTGGATCCAGACTCTTGCTGTCATCGGGGCCTGGGCACATTCCTCCCCCGTCAGGATGTCTGTGGTCCAGTCTCCCACCCTCCATCCGCACTCCCTGCCTCTGGGTCGGAAGCCTCCGATGGTCTCTACTGTGGGGGTTCCTGGTCCAGCCTGGCCTCCTGCGGCTGACCGGCACTCTCAGGACAGCACGGGTGGGTGGCACCTCGGGCCATCCGCAGGGCCTGGGAGCAGTGTGGTGTCTGGGTCAGGTACGTGGCCTGGGGAGACTCAGGTTCAGAGCGCACCCCTGCTACTTGCAACTGTGGGACTTCCGGTCTGCGCCTCAGTTTCCTGAGGGGGCAGTGGGGTGAGGACTCAGTGGTGATCCCCATCCCACTGCAGGTGGGCACCTCCTGAATGCTGGCTGCTGCGCCCGCTGCCGGCGTGGTGATATCTTGTCGCGCCCACAGCACCTGGCGTGTGTGGCACATATTGGATGTCCTGTGAGAAACTGCTCCGTTGGGGATCCCGCCCTGGGATCTGGGACCTGGGACCTGGGACCTGGGACCTGGGATCTGGGACCTGGGACCTGGGACCTGGGACCTGGGATCTGGGATCTGGGATCTGCCTGCAGACGCCTTGGTGAGGATTCCCCGGCTTCAGCTCCGTGGATGTTTGGCACTGGATCACTCTCTGGGGTGGGGCTGTCCGGGGCACTGCAGGATACCGAGCAGCGTCCCTGGCTGCCTCCCACTCCAGGCCAGGAGCACCCCCGTTGTGACAACCACAGATGTCCCCAGACATTGCCCAGTGTCCCTGGGAGCAGGACCCTGGCGCGTGTGTCTGAGCAGCCCCCGTCCCCTCTCGTGGCCATTGTCAGCTACATGCCCTTGGTTCCCTGCTTCCCTGCCCACGTCACTGAGCTGTGCAGCCTCGGAGATGCTTGGCGAGTGACCGTCATTGGCTGACTGAAGGCAGATCACGCAGGGGAGTGGAGAGGAGTGGCCCCGTACTGCTCAGCGCCCTGCAGGCTGGCCCGGTGCACACCAGGGATCTCTGCCGGGGCAGGCTCGGTTGCCACCTGCCGGTGGGCCTGTGCACCGGGCAGAAGGGGTCCCTGAGGACAGTGCGCAACTGGCTCAGAAGCTCCTCCCTGAGTCCCGCCTGTGGCATGGGCTGCCCTGGGCCGCCCAGCACGGGGCAGTGGGGTCACACTCTGGAGGGAGCCAGGGGCAAGTCATTTCCCTCTCCCGGCCTCAGTTTCCCCATCGGTCACTTGGGAAAAATGTTCTTCCCCCTGTAGGATGGTTGAAGGATTAAAGGAGATGAGGCCAGTGCCGCAGACAGCAGGGAGGGAGTCCTCTTGTCCCCTGTGGCCGCCCTTCCTGCTGGCTGCTTTGCACCGAAAAGCTGCGAGTAACCCTGGGCGGTGGTGCTCCCTGGATGGCGTCCACACGGGGACCCCAAGGCCTGGGAGGCTCCAAGAGGGACGGTGGTGGCCCAGTTTCTGTCCCCGTCTGACTGCAGAGTTGGTGCTCTGGGTACCGCAGTGTCTGGCGGTCCAGGCTCTGTTTTCTCGCCTGTCAAACCTGTGGGGTCACAGGTTTGATGTTTCAGGGTACCTCCAGGGATGGATGGGGTGGGGGGCTGAGGGGTATGGTCAAACTGGAGGGCGCTGTGTCTGTTGCCATTGTTAACCGTGTCCACACTGATGGCTGCTGGGCCCTGCCACCGAGCGGCCTGCAGAGATGTGGCTGTTCTGTTGCCTGTCCTAATCCCCAGGGACTGTGGGGCCGGGTCTGAGCTGTGGGATGAATGAAGCCTACAGGGCTGTGGTGTGCCCTGCTGCAGCCCCAAGCTGTGGGATGAAGGAAGCCGCCAGGGCTGTGGTGGGGCCGGGCCCACCCAGCCTGTGGGATGAATGAAGCAGCCCTTCAGCCAGTGGCACTGGCGCCGGTTTGCTCAGCCTCAGTCCTACTGGATGGGGCAATGGTTGACCAGTCAGGGACTTGCTGGTGGCCTGGGCAGGTGTCTGGAGAGGGGCCCTGGGCCTCTGGACTCCCACCCTTCCCCCATCAGCGATCTCATCCCAGACTTCTTGGCGACGGTCATTGAGTTGGGCAGGGGCAGGGGTCTGTCCCTGTCCCCGGGAGGAGACGTTCAGACCAGTGTCCACAACTGGATTAGATGGGCTGGGCAAGGCTGGGGACCCAGTCTCCCAGGCTCTCGGGGGGCTTCAGTAAGGGCTGTGGTAAGACCCAGCGTGCGAGGAGAGGGGAGCTCAGGAATTTTGTGTGGCCAGGTGCAATGGCCCATGCCTGTAATCCAAGCACTTTGAGAGGCCGAGTCAGGCAGATCACTCGAGTCCAGAAGTTCAAGACCAGCCTGGGCAACATGGTGAAACCCCCGTCTCTACTAAAAATGCAAAAAATTAGCCAGACTTGGTGGTGTGCACCTGTAGTCCCAGCTGCCTGGGTGGCTAAGGTGGGAGGGTCACTTGAGTCCACGAGGCAGAGGTTGCAGTGAGTCAAGATTGCACCACTGCCCTCCAGCCTGGGCGACCGAGGGAGAGACTGTCCCAAAAAAAAAAAAAAAAGGCCGGGTGCGGTGGCTCAAGCCTGTAATCCCAGCACTCTGGGAGGCCGAGACGGGCGAATCACAAGGTCAGGAGATCGAGACCATCCTGGCTCACCCGGTGAAACCCCGTCTCTACTAAAAAAATATAAAAAACTAGCTGGGCGAGGTGGTGGGCGCTTGTAGTCCCAGCTACTCGGGAGGCTGAGGCAGGAGAATGGCGTAAACCCGGGAGGCGGAGCTTGCAGTGAGCTGAGATCGGGCCACTGCGCTCCAGCCTGGGCGACAGAGCGAGACTCCGTCTCAAAAAAAAAAAAAAAAAAAGAATAGCAAACATGGGTGAGTGACACCAACCACTTCCAGTGGGGAGGGTCACTCCCACTTGGGAGCCAGACTACATGGAAGCCTCCGCTGGAATAGAACAAGGTGGCATGGCCCCTGGCCATCGAGGGGCAGTTGGTGTCTGCACCTCTGAGGCACCTGGGGACTCTGCTGCTGTGGAGATGGGATTCAGTTCCAGTCCAGAGGCTGTCCTGCCATCGCTGCCCCTGGCTGTCACGCCCCACCTGGGGTAGTGAGTTTCGTGGTGGCTCTTTCTTGAGCCTCAGCAGTGGGGCCAGCCGGGTGCCCTTCCTCTCTCAGGGCGCCTCCTTGTCTTCTCACCTCCCTGCCTGAGGGTGCGTGCTGGAACAGAGAGCATGCCCTGGGCTGCCGGCAATGAGCTGTGGAACCAGGAGAACCGAGTCTGTTCAGGCCCTGCAGTGAGGGGTTGTGGGACTTCAGGGAGGCAGCTTGACCGCTCCGTGCCTCAGTTTCCCCTCCAGTCAATCCGGCACTGAGGTGCTGTCTACCTCCTGGGGTTCTGAGACGGAGGCGGGGCAGGCATGAGGCCCCTTGTGAAGCTGGATGAGGGGCGTCTGTCCTCCGTTGCAGGAGGGCTGCCCCTCCTCGGGCCCCGTGTCAGGTTGGTGCCTGGCTCTGATCCCACACCCGCTGGCACAGCTCGTGGTCAGGGGGTTAGATTTCCAGGCTTTTTCCAGGAGCCAAGATCACAGGCACACACATGCACACGCGTGGGCTGCCACCGGCCCGCCTTCTCATGGGAGCTGATGCACGGTCCTGTGAATTCCCCGGGTGGGGCCCTGCGGCTGTGGCCCTGCTCCCGGTGTGTGCACTGGCCTGGGCCTCCCTGCAGCCCTGTGGGGGCTTCCTGGCTTCTCGGCCCACATCGCACTGTCTTGGGCACTGTGGGGCTCAGCTCAGGCGTCGTAGGCGGGAAGCAGCCTGGAACCCTGGAAGTCTGGCTCCCAGGTGTTGGCTCCCAGGTCTCAGCCCTGCCACTAGGATCATGGGTTACTTACTTGAATCTTTTTTTTTTTTTTTTTTTGAGACGGAGTCTCGCTCTGTCCCCCAGGCTGGAGTGCAGTGGCCGGATCTCAGCTCACTGCAAGCTCTGCCTCCTGGGTTTATGCCATTCTCCTGCCTCAGCCTCCCGAGTAGCTGGGGCCACAGGCGCCCGCCACCTCGCCCGGCTAGTTTTTTGTATTTTTTAGTAGAGACGGGGTTTCACCGTGTTAGCCAGGATGGTCTCGATCTCCTGACCTCGTGATCTGCCCGTCTCGGCCTCCCAAAGTGCTGGGATTACAGGCTTGAGCCACCGCGCCCGGCCACTTACTTGAATCTTTATGTAATTTTTATTTTTATTTGTTGTTTATTTATTTATTTATTTATTTATTTATTTATTTATTTTTGAGACGGAGCCTTACTTTGTCGCTTAGGCTGGAGTGCAGTGGTGCAATCTCGGCCCACTGCAACCTCTGCTTCCCGGGTTCAAGTGATTCTCCTGCCTCAGCTTCCCGAGTAGCTGGGATTACAGGTACCTGCCACCATGCCCGGCTAATTTTTGTATTTTTAGTAGAGATGTGGTTTCTCCATGTTGGTCAGGCTGGTCTCAAACTCCTGACCTCAGTGATCCGCCTGCCTCGGCCTTTCACAGTGCTGGGATGACAGGTGTGAGCCACTGTACCCGGCCTTGAATCTTTTTTTTTTTTTTTCGAGACAAGGTCTTACTTGTCATCCAGACTGGAGTGCAGTGGTACAATCTCAGCTCACTGCAACCTCTATCTCTTGGGTTCAGTTGATTCTCGTGCCTCAGCCTCCTGAGTAGCTGGGATTACAGGCGCCCGCTGCCACACCCAGCTAATTGTTTTTTGTAAATTTTTTTTTTTGAGACAGAGTCTCTCTCTGTCACCCAGACTAGAGTGCAGTGGCGTGATCTCGGCTCACTGCAAGCTCCGCCTTCCGGGTTCACGCCATTCTCTTGCCTCAGCCTCCCCAGTAGCTGAGACTACAGGTGCTCACCACCACGCCCAGCTAATTTTTTGTATTTTTAGTAGAGATGGGGTTTCACCATGTTGGCCAGGATGGTCTCGATCTCCTGACCTCATGATCCACCTGCCTCGGCCTCCCAAAGTGCTGGGATTACAGGCGTGAGCCACTGCGTCTGGCCATTTTTGTAAATTTTTTGGTGGATGGGGTTTCACCATGTTGGCAAGGCTGGTCTCGAACTCCTGATCTCAAATGATCCACCTGCTTCGGCCTCCCAAAGTGCTGGGATTACAGGCGTGAGCCTCCATGCCCGGCTTTGAATCTTGAGCGTGAGATGAGCCCCCAGCTCCTGCTCTCCAAGCTGCACCCTCTTGCGGGGCGTGGGGCTTCCTTTTCTTCCGTTTTCCTTTACTGCGGTTTGGGGATGTTTGCCGGGAGCCGGGAGCCAGGGCACAGGAGAACCAGGTTCCTCCTGGTTGGCCTCTCCAGATCTTGGCCAGCGGGTCCAGTCCGGAGGGTGGTTTTCTCCTGTGGAAGCTGGCTCAGTGGGAGCAGTGGGCGGACTCTGGCCCCTCCTAGTGGTGACATGCTGAGTGCACCTGAGCGTTGCCTCCTGAAGGCTCCCTAGCATCTGGGGTCCGCTGTGGGGCGGCCTGTGGCAGGCCCACCAGGAACCATGCTTGCAGAGGCAAAGCACCTTGCTTGTGGTCGCATGGGGCCCTCCTGGAGACCTAGGCTCCCTCAGGTGTGGGAGATGTGGGCCCCATTCTCCCAGGAGCCGTGGCTGGTGACACGCAGTCAGGTCCATCCTGACGGGCACTGGAGTGCAGGGGACCCGATGGGGACATGAGGGATCCAGCACCGTGGACCAGGGCCAGGTTCATTCAGTTCGCTCAGGAAACATGTACACAGCGCCTTCTGCGTAGGGGCTAGGGATGCAGGTGGGCAGGGCAGCCACAGCCCCTGCGCTTGGGAAGCTGGCGCGGCAGGCTGCAGACGGGGACTGCGACTCTCACACCTCCCTGAGGAGGGAATGGCAGAGCCACCCTCGAAGGTCCCGTGCTGCGGGGGTGCTGGGCGCTTCCTGAACACCAGGCTTTTGAATTTCTGCAATGGGAGCTCCCCGGGCATTTGGGGAGGGGAAGGGCTTGATTGAAGGGGTAGTTGATATTTAACCCTGGTGCTGAAGCAGGCGTCGCACACAGCTGCCAGTGCCCGCGGCGGCCTCCTGGTAGGCTGAGCTCACCAGCTCCAGACCCAACGTGAGGCAGGAACCTGGGGGTCTCACAGCGGGACCCGGTGGTGGGTGCGGCCTCGTGGCGGGGAGGGAGGATGGGAGGAGTGCATGTGAAGCTGGGTTTGACTCGTCACCTGTGGAGTGCGTGCTCCCCCGCCACAGGCAGGGGCTAGGCAGCATCTGCCCTGCAGGACCCTCCCAGCTGCCCTTTCATGCTGGCCCTGGCTGGACCCCTGGCTTCCCCCAGTGTCCTCTTTTCCTAACATTTGTCACTGTCTCAGTCAGCTCGGGCCGCTGTGACAACACTGCAGGCGCAGTGGCTTGTGAACTACCCGAGTTTGTCTCCCATGGTTCTGCAGGTTGGACGTCCAAGATCAAGGTTCTGTGGATTCGGGGGGCGGGTGACAGGGAGCGGGGGTTGCGCTTCCTGGTACACAGATGGCGACGCTGTGGATTCCGTGTAGGGGTGGTTGTGTTTCGCGGTTCGTAGACGGCGGTACCTTCTTGCTGTGTCCTCACGCGGACGTGATCCCTCCTGGAATCGTCAGTGCACTCACGAAAGAGCCCCCAGAGCTCCGCCGCGGAAGGAGCTGACCCGCCTCCCAACACCACTGTCTTAGGGGTGAGGATTTTAACACAGGAATCTGGGAGGATCACAGACATTCAGTGCTGTGGGTGGGACCATTGGTGCGTTGCCCTGGGGTGGTGGTGTGGTCCGTGGTCCGTTCCTTCCCCGTGCTGAGCGGTGGTCTGTGCGTGGGGTCCTTGCGCCCGTGCACCTGCTGAAGGGCCTGTGGAGCTTTGGTTTTTTGGCTTTTAGGAGAAAAGCTGCTGTGGTGCTTGGTGTGCGGTGAGGAGTGGACTGAAGGCTGTGCCCTGGCGGGTGGCCTGAGACGGGGAGATGAGGGCCAGCAGGGGCTGTGGACGCGTCCAGAGGAGTCCAGAGTGAGGCGGAATCTCGGAGGGGCTCACACATGGTCTCGGGAGGAGCGGGCTGGCGTTTCTTTCCAGTGGGCAGCTGTTGAAGATTTTGGAGCCAAAAGAGCCTTCCAGCTCAGACGTCTTTCAGGAGGAGTGTGGCTGTCGGCGGGGCAGGCTGGCTCAGGGTGGAGCCATGTGGGCTGAGGCCTGAGTTGGGGCTGCTGCTTTGGGGCCACATGGCGGCTGGTCAGGTGGGAGCCAGCCTTTGCTGAGCAGGATCCTTAATGTGGAGCCCCAGCCGCGGGGTGTGAGGGCTCAGGCAGGAGTCAGGCATCCAGACATGGAGTCTGCTGTGTGGGGACCCCCGCATCCCAGCTGCAAGGTACTGTGTGATGGGAGGCGGCAGCAGCTGAGTTGGCGCAGGGAGACAGGGCGACTTGAAAAGCAGGCTGGGGCCAAAGCATCTTGAAAACCCAAACCTAGTGGCGTGGCCTGGCTTGAGTGCTGTCCAGAGCCTTGCCCTTGGCCCCTGCATTGCCAGGCTTAACAGTGGCCAGTACCTCAGGGCCACCAGAGGCCTGGGGCCACCTGGCCTGGCTTGGCTTCCGGTGGCCCAGAGCTCCTGCTGGGCTCCTGCCCCCCTCTGTGGCCTCTCCTGGCTTTAGTGGGTTACGTGGGAGACACGGGTGGCTTCCACCCATTGGGAGTGGTGCACATGGCTTCACATGCAGCTGCCTAGCTGTGTATGGGCTGCATGTGTGTGTACATGTACATATGTGTGTGCATACATGCATGCGTGCATGCAGTGTGCACGTGTGTGCTGAGGTACACGCATGCACACGTGTGTGGGTGTGCACATGTGTGCATTGTGTGCATGTATGCACGTTCATGCATATATATGTGTGCATGCAGGGGTGCATGGGTGTGAACCGCCTCCCACCCCATCAGTGTACCCATATTGCCTCTGCAGAGCTCCATGGGGGTCCTTGGCCAGCCAGGGCTGTGGTTGTCATTTTTGCCTTCCTTATGAAACCCAAAACAGGCCGGGCGCGGTGGCTCACGCCTGTAATCCCAGCACTGTGGGAGGCCGAGGTGGGCGGATCACCTGAGGTCACGAATTTGAGACCAGCCTGACCAACATGGAGAAACATCACCTCTACTAAAAATACAAAATTAGCCAGGTCTGGTGGTGCATGCCTGTAGTCCCAGCTACTCAGGAGGCTGAGGCAGGAGAATCGCTTGAACCCAGGAGGCGGAGGTTGTGGCGAGCCGAGATTATGGCACTGCACTCCAGCCTGGGCAACAAGAGTGAAACTCCATCTGAAAAAACAAAACCCCAAACAGTAGTACCGAGCCAGTTCTCATCTGGGCAGTGACCTCTGGCATTTCAGACTCCTTCTCGGCCGTCTTGGTCTTCCCAGCATTCTCACTGAGAGCTGGGGCTTGCTTTTCTGTTTCATGGTTGAGGTGTTTATGGCCTGAGGGACCTTGTGTCTTGGGTGCAAAGTTACCAAGGGGTGGCGCCTTCTGCCAGGAGTGCAGGGCCCTCCTCGCCTCCCGTGCTATGTGGGGCCTGTGCCGGGGTGCGGGCTTGAAGGGTGTGCTGGTCTCGCGTCGGTGTGGCCTTCAGTGTGTGTGAGTGTTGGCTGTTTCCAGGTGTAGCATCCTTCCAAACAGACCCACGGAACAGCCATGTTTTGTAATAGAGTTTTGTTAAACAGAGTCTCATCTGGGGGCAGTCTTGACCCACGGGACACTGGCTGTGTCTGGGGACATCTGTGGTTGTCACAGTTCGCGGGGTGCTCCTGAGATGAAGTGGGTGGGGGCCGGGGATGCTGCTGAGCACCCCTCGGGGCCCAGGGTTCACACCCGTCTGTAGAGCTGAGGCTGCTCAGATCACATCCCCTCCATGCCACCACTCTTCTCTTCAGGGCGCGGTGAGGGAAGGGCGTGTGGGGGTCCCTCTGGGGAGAAGGTGGTCTCACCTGCACACTCTCACCCCTCGTGTCCCGGAACTTGGGTGGGTTTGACCTTTTGTGGATGAGGTGAGGGCTGGGAGGCGGATCACTACCTGAGACAGAATCAAAGTCAATTTTCTTTCTTCTGAAAAGGACGCAGCGTGGTTGAGAAAAGTACTGGGAGGAGGCAGCTGCCTCTGGGGCTCCCCACTCGGGATGTGTCAGGTGTTTTGTGAGACCCCCCCAGGGAGCACAGGTGCTGTGGGCAGTTCCTGGGCTTTGTCGAGGGCCTCCCGAAAGCAGCACTGTGACCACTGTGGGACCCACGCAGCCTGTCTCACCTCCAGGAGCTGCCAGGCGAGGGGGCCTGTGACAGGCACCTGTGCAACGATGTCCACTGTGGGCAGCAAGGAAGGTTCCAGAAAGCACAGGAGGGAGACTTGTGTTGGGGCTCGGGGGCTTTGTGGAGCAGAGGCTGTGAGAGGAAGTGAGCTGGATCCCAGCACCAGGCAGCCTTCAGGCAGCAGTGATTGGGACAGCACTGTGGGCAGAGGGCACAGTGTATGACATGTGTGGAAGTGGGGAGGTGCCGGAAGATTCAGAGACACAGGGTGGTGAAGGCGAGCCTGGAGAGGTGGGCTGGGGGCATGCAGGGAGGGGCGGTGACACTTGAGTCTCTAGGCCAGTGGGGGCCTCAGCAGGGTTATTACTTGAGTAGGGAGTTGAGGCAGTTTCTTTTTAGAAATTAGAAGTTAGCTACTGTGTGTAATAGTTTGCAACTTAAATTAACAAAACTTTGCAACTTAAATTAAGAAAACTTACTTCAGATAGTTTCTGAGGGTTGGGGATTTGGGAGCACTTGGTTGAGTGGTCCTGGATTGGGCTCTCTCAGAAGTTGTAGTCACGATACCAGCCAAGCAGGGCCACATCATTCGAAGGCTGGACTGGGGCTGGAGGAGCCTCTCACAGGCGGGCTCCCTCTAGTGGCTGTTGGTGGGAGGCCTCAGTTCCGTGGAGCTGCTGGAGGGTTCTCACAGCAGGGCGGCTGCCTTCCCCAGAGCCCGAGACCCGAGAGTGAGAGCAAGGAGCAGCCCTGTGCCTTTCGTGAACTAGCCTTGGAGATGGCACGCTGTCACTTCCATTCTGTTTGCTAGAAGCGGGTCACTAAGTCCAGCCCATCCTCAAGGGGAGGGGAATTAGCCTCCAGTATTGGAAGGGATGAGCATCAGAGATTTGTGGACACATTGGAAAACCCAGCATTGGCATCCCAGCACGTGAGGGTGAAGAAAAGCGGGAGACAGAGTCTCTGCCCAGGCGGTGACCAGGTAGTGAGAGGCGGAGGCAGGAGATGGGCTGGAGTAAGGACCCCCCTGTCACCCAGAATGCGTGGGGGGCTCGTCTGGAGGCTGGGGTGGAGAGACAGCTGGCCACGTGGGCCCCTTTCCCGATCGCTTTTCCAGGCTGACTTGCTGGTCGTTTTGATTCTCTGGGGCCTTGGGACCCTCAGTGTGCCCATCGCAGAGATGGGGTGGTAGCGTACTCCTCTCTGGAAGCATCGTGGGTATTAGCAAGGTCATGGCAGACATGGAGACGTAAAGGGGTTCAGGCACGTGCTCAGGGCCACGTGCGGCAGGCACGACTGTCTTGGCTGACCCCGCCGCAGCACCAAGAGGGAGAAGGGAGAGCCTCGGGGGTGCTTGGCGCACGGGGGCAGGGTGGCCGTGGCCACTGAGCAAAGCTCTGAGGAAGGGGGCGCTCAGCCCTTGGGGTGGTCTGTGCAGAGAAGCCCTAGGGGTGATCCCATCTGTCGGGGCACCGCCGCCGCATCTGTGCGCTGTCCCTCTGGCGGGCACTGATCATGAACGGGTGTGGCCATCGGGGAGCTGTGCAGTCCCAGCCGGGGCCGGTGCCGTGCGACTTGATTTGGCCTGAGACCGTGTGTTTTTGACGTAAATACCAAGTTGGCCCCCAGGAAAGCGTGTCCTCGCAGAACTTCTGGAAAAGGGGTGGTTCCAATAAGACCCTGGCTTGGAGGAGAATGGGAAGGGCGCTTTGTAAACTCTTTCTGAGGAGTCAGGAGGCTGCGGCGTCTGCTGGAGAGACGGTCAGCCTCACGCACTTTGGTTTCCTATGCTGGGCGCTGCAGCGTGGCGGGGTCTGGGGGAGAGGGGGCAGCGGCACGCGAGTCGGGCCCCGGCTGCCACCCGCCCTCATGTGCCCCGTCCCCAGGCACGGGCGAGAGCGGGAAGAGCACCTTCATCAAGCAGATGCGCATCATCCACGGTGCTGGCTACTCAGAGGAGGACAAGCGCAGCTTCACCAAGCTCGTCTACCAGAACATCTTCACCGCCATGCAGGCCATGATCCGGGCCATGGAGACGCTCAAGATCCTCTACAAGTACGAGCAGAACAAGGTGAGCCGCAGGCGCCTGGGGAGGGGAGCATCTGGGCAGCTGTGGGCTTGGCGGTGAGCACGGTGGCCGCATTGCCAGGGTGGGGCCGTGCCGGGGGTCCCGGCCGGCCCAGGCTACCCCTGGTCATCCATCCGTTCCTGTCATGGACATGGAAACAGCAACCACTGCCTTCCTGGAGGCCAACTGGAGAGTTGTGATGGGCATTGCGTGGCCAAGCCCCACAGCCTCCCTCCCAAGTAGCTGTGGGCTCCGGTGATCCCACCTCAGCCTCCTGGGTAGCTGGGACTACAGGTGCATCACCACGCCTAGCTAATTTTTGTAATTTTTGTAGAGATGGAATTTCACCATGTTGCCCAGGCTGGTCTTGAACTCCTGGGCTCAAGCAGTCCTCCCGCGTTGGCCTCCCACAGTGCTGGGATTACAGGTATGAGCCACCATGCCTGGCCTCCGCCCTGGTTTTTTTGTTCTTTTTTTTAATCAAGTAGAGGTTGTTTGATGCCCTGTTTTTAAATCACAGCTTTATTGAGTTATAATTCATATTCTATGCACTTCACTTGCTTAAAGGGTGTAATCTGGTGGTTTTCGATATGTTTGCATAGTCGTGCAGCCATCACCGCTGTCGGATTCCGGAACATTTCATCTTCCCAAAGGAAGCCCCTTCCCCATTGGTCATCACTTCCACCCCCTCCTGCAGCTCCGGTACCCACACGTCCCCTTCCTGCCTCTGTGGATCGGCCTGTCCCGAACATTTCATAGAAATAGGATTGCACCCTGTGTGGCGTTTTGTGTCCAGCATCTGTCACTGAGCGTGACGTCCTCAAGGTGCATCCACACTGTGGCGTGTGTCAGAGCCTCGTCCCTGTTCATGGCTGAGTCATGTTCCAGTGCATGGAGGGACCGTGTATGTGCCCGTTTATCCCCTGGCGGATGTTTGAGCGCCTTCATGTGTGTGCTGTTGGGAGTGGAGCTGCTGTGACCGTCTGTGGACGTGTGTTTATGTGACCACGAGTTCCCTTCCCTCAGTTGCATGCTACGCCCGGGAGCGGAATCGCTGGGTCCCAGGGTTACCCTGAAGTTGTCCTCTGAGAAGCCTCCAGACAATTTCCCCCAGTGGCCGCCCTAGGGGGCAGGCCCAGCAGCCGTGCAGCTGTGGCTCCTGCCAGTGGCCTCCCTGGGGCCTTCCAGCCGAGGGGCCGTTGATCCCGCTTTTGTAGCCCTGTTTTCAGGGCTGGGGCTCTTGTGTTTAGATCTTGGTTTGCCACTTGCCCTGTCTCTTCCAGCTGTGGCCCCCCGAGAGTCCACATTCATATTTGGGCTTAGATCTCCATCAACATCTGAAACAGGTGTCTGCAAACTACAGACTGATTTTGTCGATAAAGTTTTATTGGTACTTACCCATTTCTGCCATGTTGCCCATGGTGCTTCAGCAGCAGCAGCAGCAGCAGCAGCGGCAGAGCTGAGTGCTGGAGACAGTCCGTGTGGTCGGGAAAGCTGGGTGTGCTCTCTGGCCTCTGCAGAAGTAGATTGCTGATCCCTAATCTGGAAGTTTCCAGGGAGTGGGATTTTGGGGGTTTGTGCCTCTTTTTCCAAGTCCCCCTAGGTGTGCTTATCCCAGCCCAGGTTGAGAGGCTGGGGGCAGGGCAAGGGGAGGGCTGAAGTTGGAGTTGGGGCGGGGGAGCGTTGCTCAGCGGGGACAAGCAAGGGCTGAGTCTCCACTCTGGGGGGCCTGGGAGGGCCCCCTGGCTCCCAGAGCCCAGGGCAAGACTCCCTTCTTTCCCATCTGGGTCCCACCCAGTATGTCCCCTCCCCAGTCCCTCAGCCAAACTGTGGCTGGTCATGTCGGCTTGTGCCCCCAGGGGACCGGGATACGGGGCATGGACCGTCCCCCACGGTGTCTGCCCCTGAAGGGTGTGCGTGTGTGTGTGCAAGCACGTGTCTGTGTGGTCGGCCTTCCTTTGTGACAGGGCAGCAAGCTGGGGCCTGACGCCGCCCACTGCCCGGGGTTGCATGAGAGGAGGCGGCTCATGTTGGGGCACCGGGTGAACTGTTGGTAAACTGTTGAGTGCGGCGGCTCGGGGCCGCACGCCGTCCTTAGCACCGGGTGTGGGGCCTGCCCTAGATGGTGTTTGATAAGCATTTTTTGGATGAAAGAGAGAAGCCAGGCGGGGCAGAAACTGAGTCTGGAGCTGCACACTGCGGGCGGTGCCGCTGGCTGCAACGCCCTGGGACGGGGCTTCCTGCCTCCCGGTGTCTCTGGAGGCAGTGAGTGCTGGGGCTGTTCGCCCGCTCTGGGCGCCGCTGCCGTCTGTTCTGTTGTCGTGCTCCATCGTGCTCGGTGCTGCACTGCCCTCCTGCGGGCCCCGGGCTTGAGGCGCGTGTGTCCCACGCGTGCTTGTTCCCCACGCCATCCCCTCCCCACCTCTGAGGAGTGAGTCGAAGCCCAGCCTCCCCGGCACCCTGCAGACAGCGCCACTGGGAGACTTTGGTTTTGGGGCCTTGTTGGAGGAACCGCACTGCAAGGCAGCCTCGTGTTTTTCTGACACGTGCTTACACGAAACTGTCAGTGGTCCTGACTGCGCAGCCTGCAGAATGCTGCCCAGGCCAGCCGAGGCTTGGAAGAGGGGCCGTCTCGAGCTTTCTGGTGGCTCCGTGGACCTTGGCGAGCTCTCGGCCTCTCCCCTGCCCGCCCTCGCAGGCCAATGCGCTCCTGATCCGGGAGGTGGACGTGGAGAAGGTGACCACCTTCGAGCATCAGTACGTAAGCGCCATCAAGACCCTGTGGGACGACCCCGGCATCCAGGAGTGCTATGACCGCAGGCGCGAGTACCAGCTCTCCGACTCTGCCAAGTAGTAAGTGCAGCCGCACCGCAGGCAGCATGCGAACGGTGGCTGCGGGCCAGCGCCCAGGACCCTTCGGGAAGCCCTCCGCAGCGCCTGTGGTGCCCCCTGCCCGCTCGCCTGGGGCAGGGACATGGTGGGCCCCGGCCACCTGGCCGGACTGAGGGACCAGAGCAGGACATGACCCTGGATGGGCCATGCTTTGGCAGGAGCCCATGGACTCTGGTATGACACTGGCCTCCTTGTACGCCTGGCCCTGCCACTGCCTTCCCTGGGTCAGGACTGAGCTCCTGGCCACCCTCGGTGCTGGAGCCTGGCCTGTGGTCTGTGGGGGCAAACCCACAGTCTCCTAGAAGGGCCGTGGGATGGGAGGTGTATACACCCTGGGCTGTCGCACTCCTGCCTGTGGTATCATCCCCAGAGCCACGTCTCCCACTAGTGACTGTTGTGACCTTGACTGATGTCGGGGTTCTCCCAGTCTCTGGGCCTGGGATAGGGGATGACTTGTGTGCTGACAGGTGGCCGGGCCGTGGCTGCAGATGGAGGCCCCCGCGCGGCAGGCTGTGCACTGCTGCCCTCCATGCTCAGCAGGCAGAGACCCTAAGGGGACAAGGACAGGCCCATCCCCCACCCCTCCTGCTCGTCTTCCATCTGTTCCCTGCCTCTGGGAGGCTGTGGGAGGGCCCAGATAACCAAGCACTTGCAGCCAAGTGCCAGGGCCTGCAGGTGGTGCCGGAAAGGTCTGCGCAGGCACCCGGCCTCCCCAGGCAGACCACTCGAGAGTCACCCCACTCAGGACTGCCCAGGGCGTCAGAAATGGGAAACTGTCACAGCCCAGAGGGCCTCAGGAGACCCTCTGATGCCAGATGGGGTCCCAGAGAGGGGTCGCGGGCTGGGCAGGAAAAGGCACGAGGGGAACCGAGAAAGCCGGAATCAGGCGTGGACAGTAGCTAGCTGTGCTGTGTAGACGCTGGCTCGTTGCTCCGGGTGGGTGCCGCACCCGCGGACGGGGAGCAGCGGGGAGACGGGCGCGGGGTCTGCTGGGACCTCTGCAGCCTCCTCTGCAGCTGCGACTCTCCTCATGAGGTGCTTATTTGTGAAGCCTCCTCCTCGGGGCCAGCCAGGCCTCGCTTGGGAAGTCCCCTGCCCTGGCTCACCGTCTCCCTCCTTGGTGGCCGTCTCTGAGCAGCTCTACTACAAACCCCCCAAACCAGCTGGAGTCCTCCTCCTGGAGCTTTCTCTTGTGCTGGGTCCTTTCTGTCCCCTGAGACCCCAGAGAGGACAGAGGCTGGGAGGTTCGCATCCCGACCCCAGGGTCTCCCTTGGCCCAAGCCCCCCGGGCTCTTCAGACTCCACCGTGGGTGGTGCAGTGCGCGGTCCACCCCTCCCTGTGGCTTCCCGTCCGTCCTCCAGCTGGTTTGGGTGCCCTGTCCCTGTCGTGCCCCCGGCAGCTGGCCTGAGCGACCCCCGCTGTGTTGCAGCTACCTGACCGATGTTGACCGCATCGCAACCTCGGGCTACCTGCCCACGCAGCAGGACGTGCTGCGGGTCCGCGTGCCCACCACCGGCATCATCGAGTACCCTTTCGACCTGGAGAACATCATCTTCAGGTACCGCCTGGGCCGCAGTGGGCAGGGTGGGGGGGGGCACTGAGAGGCTCATTTGCCTGCTGTGTCAGCTCACGCCTGCACACCCAGCGCTTTGGGAGGCCAAGGCAGGAGGATCACCTGAGTCCCGGAGTGGGGGACCACCCTGGGCAACATAGCAAGACCTCGTCTCTGAAAAAATGTAAAAAGTTAGCCGGGTGTGGTGGTGTGCACCTGTGGTCCCAGCTACTCAGGAGGCTGAGGCAGGAGAATCGCTCAAGCCCAGGAGGTCAAGGCTGAAGTGAGCCATGGTGGCGCCGCCACTGGACTCCAGCCTGGGCGACAGAGGGGGACCCTGTCTTGTCTTATTAAAGAAAAAAAAGCCCGTTGGTCTTCATCCTCAGGGTGTGTTTGACCAGGCCAGGAGAGAAGATTTATCTCTAAGTATGTGTGAGCCAGGGCCACACAGGGAAGGAGCTGTGGGGTTGTGGGGGTGGTGGTCACATCCATCCAGACTGGCAGCCGAAGAGACCTGGCGGGGAGGACATTGGACGGGGTCTCCACAACGGGCCAGGGGCCTGGATGGAGCAACCATGGGGCTGGGGTCTGGAGTGTTGGCTGGAGGAGGGGGTGCCACAGGGTGCGGGAGGGGTCATAGGGACTGAGGCTGCTGGGGAGGAGGGGTCATGGGAATTGAGGCTGCTGGGGAGGAGGGGTCGTAGGGACCAAGGGTGTGAGGGGAGGGGGGGTCATAGGGACCGAGGCTGCCAGGGGAGGGCGGGGTCATAGGGACCGAGACTGCGAGGTGAGGGGTTCATAGGGACTGAGGAGGGAGGAGGGCTCCAGGCTGGGGTGGAGGCGCTGGGTGGTGTGGGGTGGAGGCGCTGGGTGGTGTGGGGTGGAGGCGCTGGGTGGTGTGGGGTGGAGGTGCTGGGTGGTGTGGGATGGAGGCACTGGGTGGTGTGGGGTGGAGGCGCTGGGTGGTGTGGGGTGGATTCTGTTCTTTACGGGCTGCCCCTGTGGATCCCGTCGGGTCTCCGGGGCTCCAGGTCCACTGTGGCTGGGGGCCGGCCAGCAGAGCAGAGTTCTCCCTGGGGACCCTCCGTGGGTCATATGCCGGGTAGGCTGAGCAGCTGGCTGGACTCTGCTGTCCCCGGGAGTGTGGACGCTGTCTGCCTGGCTCCTGGCCCCGTACAACATCTCCAGGGCTAAGGCCCTGGCCGCTGTCGAGCCGCTGAGGGGCAGGGCTGTGCGTGCCTGTCCTGGGCTGCTGGGGCCAGGTGTGAGACTCCCTCCACAGGCCTTATTCCCGCCCGGTGCTTGAGGCCAGAAGGCTGAGATGCAGGTGTGGGTGGGGCCGGGTCCTTCTGAGGCGGAGGGGATCTGCCCAGGCCTCACCTGGCTCCTAGTGGTGGCTGCATCCTTGGCTTGTGGCCATGTTGCCCCCTCCTTGCCCCCTCTTCATGCGGCGTCCTCCCTGCCTGCGCCTTTGCCTCTGTTCTCTTATAACCTGTCCTTGGCCAGGGCCACCCTACATCTGTGTGACGTCGTCTTAACTGGTGACATCTGCACAGACCCCGTTTCCAGATCAGAACCGTCCCCGGGTTCTGCAGGGGACGGTTCTGCAGCGCAAGCTCGCCCTGGCACTGGCCCTCATGAGGGAATGATGCCTCCCTGCCAGGGTGTCCCCACCCAGCTGGTGTACTGCCGAGGCCATTGTGAGGGTTCCGGGAAGTCTGGGGGATTTTCCTTGAGGGCCCTGCCCTGAGACCCACCCCAGGGCTGGGGGTGCCACCCCCTGCTGTCCGTCTGTTCTCCCCACCTGTCCTCCCAGCTCGGCCTCGCAGCGCAGGCAGGGAGGGTGCGGCGTGAGGATGGAGGCAGGCATGCAGCAACGTGGCCACAAGCCAAGGAACGCCAAGCTCTGGGGTGGCTCCCGGGGACCCGCGCCGGCGCCGGGCCTCAGAAGCTGTGGCGTCCTCTCTGGACATGGCGATGGTATATGTTGTTCAGGAATTCGAGTTTTTCTTGTTTTTTATTCACACCAGGCCCATGAGCCCAGGATAAAGCTGAGGCTAGCTGGGCACAGGCCAGGGTGTGACAAGACCATCCCCTCCCCACCTCGTGTCTCAGGGTCCCCTCGCAGCCCCACGCTGGCCTCTTCACAGCGCAGGCCTCTATGTCCTCTGTCAGAAATGTCCTGTCCCCTCCCTGAGCTCAGGCCGGGTGTGTCACCTCCTCCCCACCATCTTCCGGGCCCTTCCCAGCTCCGGCTGTGCCCTCTGTGCTGGCTGCAGAGCCCCATCCTGAGCCCAGTCCTCTGCCGCCGTCGTTTCTCTGCCAGCTGCCTCTGTCCGCCATGAGCCAGCAGAGGGCCGGCCAGGTGCTCTGGGATGCAGCTGGAGGCCAGATCCCTGTCTGGAGGCCTTGAAGGCTCGTGGGATCGCCCCAGTGCATGAGGAGGGTCTCCTGCCCTCTCAGGTGGGTACAAGACACAAGGGGACCCGGAGCCCAGCCCTGCCGGCTGCCACAGGCATGCAAGAGAGGCCTTGCACTCCAGATGGGCTGTGGCCTGGTGTCGGCACACCCATTGCCCTCCCGCCTGACCGCAGCTGCTGGTGTGGGCCTTCTTGTCCCTTAGAGTCACCTGGCACATCTGTCATCCACCTGTGCCTGCTGGACTCCTCTGCAGACCAGACCAGGTGGATTTCACGGCTCACATGCCCAAGGCAGCCCGGCTGTCCTCGGCAGAGCTGCAGGGACCCCGGCCTTCCCTGGGGTCTGGGGCCGAGGCCTGAGCGGCACTCTCCGCCTCTGCCTTTGTATTCTTTCAAGAAGACCAAAGTGCCTTTCCTCATTCCAGAAAACTTAGAAAAGTCACAAGTAGAAAGAGGTAAACCTCCTGTAAGGAACCCACGCCCGCAGGCACCGTCTGAGCTGAATTTTTCTCCCGCTTGTGTGTGGTCTGAGAATGTGAGGTTGAGCTGCTCACCAGGCGGGGCTGGTCTCCTGCCCCAGGACGGTACTGGCAACTCTGCCCTCTGCAGCCGTCACTGGGGGGTCCTGCAGGGAGCAGCTGTGGCATCTGTGTTGACTCTTGCGAGCGACACTTGGTGAACGTCTGTGTCCCTGACCCCAGCGAGGGGAAAGGCTGCTGTACTCAGGTGACATCCAGACGCCGGACGTAGGGTCCCTGGTCACCACCCATCGCAGGTTCCCGCAGCAGCTGGCGCCCAGAGTCCTCTGGGTTCTCGCACCCCCACCTTAGTGCCCGCTCCCCTGGGCCCAGTGGTCTTGGGCCCCTTTGCCAGTGAGGGAAGGCTCTGCGGTGGTGACTTCTGGAGGCGGGGGCCACTCTCTGAGAGCGTCCTTGCCGGTTCTAACAGTGGGGGCTCTTCCTGCTCCAGCCGCTGTCAGTCTGGTGTGGCAGGAGGGTCCTGTGTGGTGGCCGTCCCGGGATTGCAGACTGGGCCTTGGGGCCCCAGGTGGCTGAGTCCTGGCGCTGTGTTCTTTCAGGATGGTGGATGTGGGTGGCCAGCGGTCGGAGCGGAGGAAGTGGATCCACTGCTTTGAGAACGTGACATCCATCATGTTTCTCGTCGCCCTCAGCGAATACGACCAAGTCCTGGTGGAGTCGGACAATGAGGTGGGCCCTGCCCTGAGCAGGGGCAGCATGGGGGACCGGGCCTTCTCTACCTACCGAGCCTGGGTCCCCTCACTTGGGTCCCCTCAGCTGCCCCTCGGGCTGTGTGCAGGGGGGAGGTCCCCTCTGATCCCCGCTGCCTTCGCTCCCGCCAGAACCGGATGGAGGAGAGCAAAGCCCTGTTCCGGACCATCATCACCTACCCCTGGTTCCAGAACTCCTCCGTCATCCTGTTCCTCAACAAGAAGGATCTGCTGGAGGACAAGATCCTGTACTCACACCTGGTGGACTACTTCCCCGAGTTCGACGGTGCGCGGGGCTGCGGCACGGGGAATATCGGGTGGGAGGGGTCTCCTGGGGTGGGGGATCTCGGGTGGGAGGGGTCTCGTACCAGGAGGGCACCATGGGGAGGGGGAGTCTTGTGTCGGTGGCTGTCATAAGGGAGGGAGTTGTTGTATGGGGGTGTCCTGTATAGGTGATCCCGTATGGGAGGGTCTCACAGGAAGGGTTCATGCACACTGTCAGCGCAACCCCGTGGGGACCTTGGTGGGAGCCCCTGCGTCCTCCTCTGTGCCTAAGTGCCCGCACGCTTGGGCCCCTCCCTTACTGTGTGGCCCCCGCCCCACGGGGCGGTCAGGGCAGCTGAGCACTGAGGCTCTTCACATGCCCCGCCCTCTCTGGGCCTGGGGATGACGGCCAGGGGACGGTGTCGTGTGCCCTTGTCTGTGTGGTCAGTGGCTGCCGTTAGCACTGTCACCACTCAGAGCTGTCCCCGCCAGGCACGGTGAGGCCCCGGACAGCTCTGGTGCCCTCGCTTCCACCTGGGATCTGTGCTCCTCCCGCGAGTCTCGGGTGTCATCGTCAGGAGGGCCCCTCGGGGTGCCCTGCCTCTGGAAGGGCAGTGGGAGGGAGGGGTCTGGCGCACGGTGTGACCTCGGTCGCTGGCTGCAGGTGCAGGGCCCTGCTGTTCCTGGGCAGGGGAGTGGCAGGGGGTGCTGCTCCTGCTCCAGCCACACGTGGCCCCTGCCTGGCAGCCTGTCCTGTGGGCTCAGGGAGCCCTGGTTGGGGGAGGCCAAGGGACTGGGCATGGAACCCTGTCCCACCAGTCCCCAGAGCAGTCCCCTGAACACCCCAGGGGCCTTTCCATCGGGGCAGTCAGGAGTTACTGGGCGGGGTGCCGAGTTGTCCAGGGTGGCGGAGAGGCAGGGGTAGCGGGTGGGAAACAGCGCCCCTGCTGGAGCCCCTGGGACGTCTCCGAGGCCCCGCCTGCAGCAGCGGCACTGTTGGGGGGATGGGGGCCGCTGTTCCATGCCAGAGGCCTGCCCTGCCCTAGAAGGCTGTGGCTGTGGAACTGAGTGGGTAGAGGCTGAGCAGAGGAGCAGTGGGGGTGTGGAGCCCCAGGTCGGAGGCCTGGGCCCTGACAGCAGTGCCCTGGGGCTGCAGTGGGATGGGCACCGCAGCTCACCCAGGGAGGGACAGGAGCAGCAGCCCGTCAGGCATGCAGTGGGCTCTGGGCGGGGGGTCGAGCCGGGTGGGCTGTGGGCCTTGCTCACTCATTCCCTGGGAGTGACAAAGGGACCCACGCGTCCCTTGCCCTGGGCTGGGCCGGGCCGGGCACAGTCTCACCCTCCGCCCTCCCCCAGGGCCCCAGCGGGACGCCCAGGCGGCGCGGGAGTTCATCCTGAAGATGTTCGTGGACCTGAACCCCGACAGCGACAAGATCATCTACTCACACTTCACGTGTGCCACCGACACGGAGAACATCCGCTTCGTGTTCGCGGCCGTGAAGGACACCATCCTGCAGCTCAACCTCAAGGAGTACAACCTGGTCTGAGTGCCCAGGCCCAGGGAGACGGGACGGAGACACGCGGCAGGACCTTCTTTCCACGGGGCCTGCGGCTGCCGGGCAGGTGGCGCTGCCGAGCCTGGGCCGGGGCCTCTGCCCGCGGGAGGAGTTTCTTTTTTTTTTTTTTTTTTTTTCATATTTTTAACAAATGGTTTTTATTTCACAGTTATCAGGGGATGTACATCTCTCCCTCCGTACACTTCGCGCACCTTCTCACCTTTTGTCAACGGCAAAGGCAGCCTTTTTCTGGCCTTGACTTATGGCTCGCTTTTTTCTAAAAAAAAAGAAAAAAGAAAAAAAAGCAACGAAACATAAAACACACACACGCCCCATGCCCCACGCCCCCAGTGACTCCGGGCCTCACAGAGCCCCTGCCAGCCAGCATGGGGGCCCCCGCCTCGCAGCCCCCCACGCTGTCCTTCCAACCCCACGTGCTGCTGCTTTCTCCTTCCTGCTTCTGTTCATCACGAAAGGCATGGAGACTCGGAGACTGACATTTTCCCCCTTTTTTAAGTTATTGACGCCCCGTGCGCCTCGCCTCTTCACGAATCAATGCTGTGCTTTGCTCACTGGACTCCTGAAGAGGGGGTGGGGGGCTCCCTCAGTCGCCCACCCTGGAAGTGCCTAACTTTTTTTTTTTTTTTTTGAGGAAAAAGAACGCCTGACTCACAGGTTGAAGAAACGCCCTGGCCCTCTCTCATGGCAGGGTCCCCCGTCCCTCTGCAGAGGCTGGGAAGGGTCCCCGGGCTGGAGCCATGGGTGCTCCTCTGGGCTGTGCCTCCAGGGCCAACACTGGCCTCTTGGGGCTGCCCGAGGACCCTGCCCTGGCTGGAGCGCACCCCACCGGAGCCCACATGGGCTTGGCAGCTGGAGGGATGGTTCCCTGGTGACACTGGGAGACAGGCCACTTGGATGGGGGCATTTCTTTTCATTTTGTTCTGCTTTGTGTTGTCACCAATTTGGAAACAGTGAGGGTGGGGTGAGGACTTTTTACAGAATATTCTCAGGTGTGTACCCGAGAGGCAGAGAGAGGGACGTGGCCGGCAGCTCTGTGCGTGGCCTTGTCCCAAGCACTTGTGCCCGCCCCCGAGCCCCGCCCCGGGGGAGCGGAAGCCAGCACTTGCACTTTGGCCAGGGGCGCGTGGAAGGTGGCAGCAGGCACCGGCCTGGGCGGCTTCCAGGCCTGGCTGGCCACGTCCCGAGGGGGAGCCCGCCAGGCCACGCCGCACTGAGCCACGGCCCCGGGGGCCGCTCCCGGGCCCCCTTAGGCACTGAGGCACCGAGACTGGCTCTCCCCGAGACTCGGAAGGTGGGGACGAGGGGCCTGTGTTTGGGGAGGTGGCTTGTTTGTCCGCTGTTGACTGAACACCGCGGCGCCCTGTGGGTCCGGGCTTCGCACAGCTGTCCCAGGGATGGATTGCCCGTGCTGCCTTCGCCCGCCGCCACTCGGGGACCCTGCACGGCCGCTTCGACAGACGACAAGACACAGCCCCAAAGACCAGCAGTTCCTGCCCGCCCGCCCGCCGCTGTCAGGCCGCGGGGCTGTCTGCTGGCTTCCGGGGGAGAAGAGGGGGAGCCCCGTGGAGGGGGCAGGGGAGACGTGTGCAGGTCAGGGCAGCTACATTTCTGATCAGCCCCACGGGGAGACGGGGCCGGCGGGACCCCCCCGGCTTCCCCACGCCACTTTTCTTCCGCCTCACCCAGAAGCGTCCTTTTTTATGCCAGGTGTCTGCCTAAGGGTTGGCTCCAGAAGCCCCCCGTGGCGAGTGCTGGGGCCCGGCGATGCCTTGGGGGAGCAGATGGGGCCACCCCTGGCAGGGCCGCTGCAACCTTTTCCAGCAGCAGAGCCCTCTGGGGGCCTGTGCTTGTGGCACCTCTGAGGGCCCAAATCGCATAAGGTGACCCGGTCGTGGCCTGAGGGTGGAGTCGTCCAGCATGCGGGCCAGATCGCTGCCGGGCTAAGTATCAGCCCTTCCCAGGGAGGGGGCCGTGCCAAGCATCCCAGAACCGGGCTGGGGCCGCCAAAACGTCTCGGCCTGGGTCCTCTGGGTCTGAGTGCCTGATCCCCTGGTACCCCAAAAATGGAGGTGGGTGTCGCAGGCCCGGGGCACGGTGCCTGCTCCAGGAGAGTCCCAGGCGGTGGTTGTCGTGCCAATGGCGCCCAGGGGCAGGGACAGCCGACCCCACCCTTGCCACGTGTAGGGTGTGTGTGTTTACCTTGGTGATTCTCACCTGCCAACGCTTTCTCGTGAATGCCGACCACCTTCTCCCATCATGTCACGCCCAGGCGGCAGCAGCCCCCAGCCACCGCAGGACCCACACCCTGGGTCTCCTGGCTCCCACGGAGGGCCATCCCCGTGCCAATGTCCCCAGTGGTGGCAGCGGATCCTGCAGCTGGCCTGGTGGACGGGACCGGTGATACTTGTATATTACACAGTCCTGATTTCAGACAATTTCAACCTTAATCTATTTAAAAAAATATTCTATACAAGCTGTTTTTAAGCCTTTTACCATTTGAAATGCATGTGTTGTGCGCGTTGAGGGATGGGAGGAGGGGCTGAGGAGCGGCTCAGTGTCACCTCCCACAGCCACCAGCCCTGACCCTTAATCCAGACACCGATGGAAGTCGACTTTTCATATCTTTCTCCTGAAATGAACTCTGTTTTAAATTGGAATAAATTTTGTTCCTAAATGTTGGTGGCCCCTTCTGGTTTATTTCCTGTTGCCCTTTGAAGGGGGCTGGGGGGAAGTGAGCAGAGGCCTGGCCCCAGGAGCCCTGGAGTTGCCTAGGCCATTGCCTGCCCTGAGTGGGGGACACCGCCCCCGCACGGTGTCCTGGGGCCCCTGCCCGTCATCGTGTTTGACCCTTGGCTTCAAGTTCATTTCACTAGCACCAGGCCAGAGCAACCCGCTGGGGAAACGCCGCCTTGTTTGGGGGCTGGGGACAAGGAAGTGAGACGGGGAGGATCCCAGGTCCCAGGCCGGCCTGCCCCTCAACGTCCAGGGCGCCTGTGGGGAAGTCATGCTCTCTGGGCCTCCATTTCTTTAAGCTGCGAATGTGGTACTTCTGCAACCTTCCTTCAGTTATTTTTTTCCTTTTGAAAAAATTAATTGTAAAATACAGATAACAAATTTTTCTTTTTTTTTTTTTTGAGGTGGAGTCTCCCTCTGCCGCCCAGGCTGGAGTGCAGGGACACGATCTCGGCTCACCGCAACCTCCGCCTCCTCAGTTCGAGCAATTCTTCTGCCTCGGCCTCCTGAGTAGCTGGGTTTACAGGTGTGTGCCACCACGCCCGGCTAATTTTTTTGTGTATTTTTTAGTAGAGACTGGATTTCACCATATTGGTCAGGCTGGTCTCGAGCTCCTGACCTTGTGATCCGCCCGCCTCGGCCTCCCGAAGTGCTGGGATCACAGACATGAGCCACTGCGCCCGGCCGCAGATAACAAATTTCTGAGTGCACAGCTCAGTGGCATTAAGTGTATGCACACGGTCGTGCAGCCATCACCACCATCCTCTCCAGAATTTTATCTTCCCAAATTGAAACTCTGTCCCCACAAAAGACTCACTCCCCGTCCCCCTCCCCAGCTCCTGGCGCCCCCATCCTCCTTTCCATCTCTGTGAATCTGACGGCTTTATGGACCTCCTAGGAGCGTCCTGTGTCTCTGGCGTCTCACTGAGCGTGAGGTCCTCAAGGTGCATCCACACTGAAGCCTGGGTCCAGACTCCCTTGCTTTTCTTTTCTTTTTTTTCTTTTTTTTTTGAGACGGAGTCTCACTCAATCCCCCAGGCTGGAGTGCAGTGGCGCCACCTCGGCTCACTGCAAGCTCCGCTTCCCGGGTTCACGCCATTCTCCTGCCTCAGCCTCTCTAGTAGCTGGGACTGCAGGCGCCCGCCACCTCGCCTGGCTAATTTTTTTTGTATTTTTTTAGTAGAGACGGGGTTTCACCGTGTTAGCCAGGAGGGTCTTGATCTCCTGACCTTATGATCCGCCCGCCTCGGCCTCCCAAAGTGCTGGGATTACAGGCTTCAGCCACCGCGCCCGGCCCGGATTCCCTTCCTTTTCATGACTCAGTAATATTCTACTGTGTGCATGAGCCACGCTGTGTTGATCTGTTTGTCGTCCATGGACGCCTGGGGCGCTTCCACCTTGTGGCTGTTGGCAGTTGTGCCGCTGTGCACCTGCGTGTGCAAGCTTCTGTTTGAGTCCCTCCTCTCAGTCCTTGTAGGTGTGCATCCAGAGGTAGCATTGCTGGGTCCTCTGGTCCTTTTTTTTCTTTTGGATGCACCTTGAGGAGTCTCGTTCTGTCGCCAGGCTGGAATGTAGTGGTGCGATCTCGACTCACTGCAGCCTCCACCTCCCAGGTTTAAGCAATTCTCCTGCCTCAGCCTCCCGACTAGCTGGACTACAGGCGCCCGCCACCATGACTGCTAATTTTTGTATTTTTAGTAGAGATAGGGTCTCACCGTGTTGGCCAGGATGGTCTCTATCTTGATCTCGTGATCCTCCCGCCTCAGCCTCTCAAAGTGCTGGGATTACAGGCATGGGCCACCGGGTCCGACCTGTATTTTAATTTTTTGGGGAGCCGCCCGACTGTTCCCCACAGCAGCTGTGCCATGTCACATCCTGCCAGCTGTGCACAAGGGTGCGATTTTCCCACATCCTCTTTCAGTTTCATTGAGTCCGATAGGCCTGTCCGTCAGGTCTCGAGGACGCTTGCTGTGCCCGACACTGCCCTAGACACTACAGTACAGCAGAGAAAGTGGCACTTACCAGCACAACTTCATCTAGGAAGAGAAATGAAGCAGGGAAGTGGGACAGGACGGGGAGATGGTGGCTGTTTCTTTCTTTCTTTTTTTTTTTTGAGACGGAGTCTAGCTCTGTCACCCAGGCTGGAGTGCAGTGGTGCAATCTCAGCTCACCTCAACCTCTGCCTCCTGGGCTCCAGCCATTCTCCTGCCTCAGCCTCCTGAGTAGCTGGGACTACAGGCGCCTGCCACCATGCCCGGCTAATTTTCGTATTTTTAGAGTAGAGATGGGGTTTCACCATGTTGGCCAGGCTGGTCTCGAATTCCTGACCTCTGGTGATCCACCCGCCTTGGCTTCCCAAAGTGTGGAATTACAGGCATAAGCCACAGCCCCCAGCCAATGGTGGCTGCTGTTCCTCGTGGGCTGTACGGGAAAAGCCTGAGAAAGTGGTGCATGAGTAGTATCCCGGGAGACAGGAAGAGAAGGAGCCACGCTGCAGCCTGAGGGTGAGCCAGGCAGAGCCACAGATTGTGCAAAGACCCTGGGGCAGGACCACGCCTGGTGTGTTGGAGGAGCAGCGAGGAGGCCCGTGTTGTTGCAGTGGAGGGACGGGGAGAGAGGGAGCGGGCAGGGCAGGGGGTTGGGCTTTTACCCTCAGAGGGAGCTGGGAGCCGTGGAGGGGTTCGGGCAGAGCAGGGACAGGACCTGACAGATGCTCACAGGCGGCCTCTGATGGCTGCTGCTGGGAGGACAGACGGGCGAGGACGGAAGCCAGGGGACTAGGCTGGCGCAGGTGGCGATGATAGGGGTGGACCAGGTAGCAGAAGCAGAGGTGGGGGAGTCAGCTAAGGGGCGTTGAGTGCTGGGGGGCGCTGGGCCAGCCATGAATATTGCAGGTGCGTGTTGTGCCCCCAGTGGCCAGTAGGAGTCGCCCCAGACAGCTCCTTGCCTGCCCCCAGCCCCCTGCCCATCCTAAAAGGAAAACTGAAGCACAGAGGGTGAGCGTCTTGCCTGAGGCAGCTTGCCCTGATGGCTGGCCGGCCCTTCCTACGACTTGCCAACAGCCCCAGCCTGTTTAGCCGGCAGGCAGCTCCAGCACCCCATGCAGAATCCATAGGGCCTGGAGCAAAATGAAAACAGAGGACCCCTGTTTAAAAATTCTGAGGAGGACGGGTGCAGTGGCTCATGCCTGTCATCCCAGCACTTTGGGAGGCCGACGTGGGCGGATCACTTGAGGTCAGGAGCTTGAGACCAGCCTGGTCAACAAGGTGAAACTCCGTCTCTACCAAAAATACAAAAATTAGCCGGGCGTGGTGGCAGGAGCCTGTAGTCCCAGCTACTCGGGAGGCTGAGGCAGGAGAATCGCTTGAACCCGGGAGGCAGAGGTTTCAGTGAGCCAAGATCGTGCCATTGCACTCCAGCCTGTGTGACAGAGTGAGACTTAAAAAACAAAAAGGTGGCTGGGCGCGGTGGCTCACGCCTGTAATCCCAGCACTTTGGGAGGCCGAGGTGGGTGGATCACGAGGTCAGGAGATGGAGACCTTCCTGGCTAACACTGTGAAACCTGGTCTATATTAAAAATACAAAAAATTAGCCAGGTGTGGTGGCGGGCGTCTGTAGTCCCAGCTACTCAGGAGGCTGAGGCAGGAGAATGGCATGAACCCAGGAAGTGGAGGTTGCAGTGAGCCGAGATCGTGCCACTGCATTCCAGCCTGGGCGACACAGCGAGACTCTGTCTCAAAAAAAAGGAAAAATCTTGGAATTATTGGAAGTGTAAATTGGTGCATGCACTTTGGCAAAAGATAGTTAATATCTAGGAAATACTTTATAACCCAGCAATTCGACCATTGGGTATTTACCTATAGAAAGCCACACATGTAATCACAAAAGACAGACATGTACCAAATGTCCATAGCTGCCCTATTCATGATAGTCCCAAACTGAAATTTAACCAAATGTCCATCAACAGTAGAATGAATAAATAGATTGTCGTTTATTCATCCAGAGGAATAGTCTATGACAATCAGGATTAATGAACCACAATCATGTGCAAATATGAGTTCATCACACAAACGTCACGTGGAATGATAGAAGCCAGACGCACCTGAACTCTATTTATTTATTTATTTATTTACTGAGACGGAGTCTCGCTCTGTCGCCCAGGCTGGAGTGCGGTGGCGCCATCTCAGCTCACTGCAAGCTCCGCCTCCTGGGTTCACACCATTCTCCTACCTCAGCCTCCCGAGTAGCTGGGACTACAGGCACCCGCCACCTCGCCCGGCTAGATTTTTGTGTTTTTTAGTAGAGATGGAGTTTCACCGTGTTAGCCAGGATGGTCTCGATCTCCTGACCTCGTGATCCGCCTGTCTCGGCCTCCCAAAGTGCTGAGATTACAGGCTTGAGCCACCGCACCCGGCCAATTTTTTGTATTTACTAGTAAAGACGGGGTCTCACCATGTTAGCCAGGATGGTCTTGATTTCCTGACCTCGTGATCCACCTGCCTCGGCCTCCCAAAGTGCTGGGATTACAGGCATGAGCTACCGCACCTGGCCAAACTCATTTTATGTAATTCTGTGTGCATAACGTTCAAAACTGGCAAAAATTCACTATATTTTGAGGATTTTTTTTTTTTTTTTTGAGATGGTGTCTTGCTCTGTTGCCCAGGCTGGGGTACAATGGTGCGATCTTTGCTCACCTCAACCTCTGCCTCCTGGGTTCAAGTGATTCTCCTGCCTTAGCCGCCCGAGTAGCTGGGATTACAGGTGCCCACCACCACACCCAGCTAATTTTTTGTATTTTTAGTAGAGATAGGGTTTCACCATGTTGGCCAGGCTGGTCTCAAACTGCTGACCTCATGATCTGCCTACTTCAGCCCCCCCAAAGCTGGGATTACAGGCATGAGCCACCACTCCTGGCCGATTTTTAGGATTTAAAAAGTCGATTGTAAATCTATAAAGAAAAGCAAGAAAGAGGGAACATTACATAATAAACAGTAAGAGGATGAATTCACAAAAGGACATATTAATCTTTCTTTTTTTTTTTTTTTTTGAGTCTTGCTTTGTCACCCCAGCTGGTGTGCAGTGGTATGATCTTGCCTTACTGCAACCTCCACCTCTCGGGCTCAAGTGAGCCTCCCACCTCAGCCTCCCGAGTAGCTGGGACCAGAAGCGCATGCCACCATGGCCGGCTAATTTTTTGTATTTTTGGTAGAGACGGGGCCTTACCATGTTGCCCAGGCTGGTCTCAAACTCCTGAGCTTGAGTGATCCACCCACCTCGGCCTCCCAAAGTGCTGGGATTACAGGCTTGTGCTACTGTGCCCGGCAGGACATATTAATCCTAAATGTGTATTTGTAAACTAGATGAAGCAAGAATGGATGGAATTAAAGGAATAAATATTGAGAGGCCGAGGTGGGCAAATCATGAGGTCAGGAGTTCAAGACTAGCCTGGCCAACATGGTGAAACCTCGTCTTTACTAACAATACAAAAAATTAGCTGGATATAATGGCGGGTGACTGTAATCCTAGCTACTCAGGAGGCTGAGGCAGGAGAATCACTTGAACCCAAGAGGCGGAGGTTGCAGTGAGCCAAGATCGCGCCGCTGCACTCTAGCCTAGGTGACAGAGCGAGGTTCCCTCTCAAAAAAGAAAACAAAGGAGAAATAGACAAATCTACAGTTATGCTTTCAGAGTTCAACATTTCTCTCTCAGTAACCAATAGGAGAAGCAGACTGAAAATCAGCAAGAATACAGAAGATCTGAATGCCACCGTCAACCACACTGACCTGACGTTTATATAGAACACACCGCTGACTAACAGCAGAATATACGTTCTTTTCTTGTCTTTTTCTCTAAAAAGAAGGGTCTTGTTTTGTCTCACAGGTTGGAGTGTGCAGTGGCTCACTGCCTCTTCTAATTCCTGAGCTCAGACGATCCTTCTGCCCCACCTCCCGAGTCGCTGGGAGCTATAGGTGTGTGCCACCACACCTGGCTAATTTTTCCATTTTTTGAGGAGATGGGGTCTTACCAAGTTCCCTGGGCTGGTTTCAATCTCTTAGACTCAAGCAGTCCTGCTGCCTCAGCCTCCCAAAGTGCTGGGATTACAGCCGTGAGCCACAGTGCCTGGCCTGTATGTTCTTTCCAAGAGCACATGAGATATTCCCCAAGATAGGCCATATTCTGGGTCACAAAGCAAATATTATCAAATTTTAAATAACCAAAGTCAGGCCGGGCACGGTGGCTCACGCCTGTAATCCCAGCTACTCGGGAGGCTGAGGCAGGAGAATAGCCTGAACCGAGGAGGCAAAGGTTGCAGTGAGCTGAGATTGCACCACTGCACTCCAGCCTGGCAACAGAGCAAGACTCCATCTCAAATAAATAAAATTGAAATAATTCAAAGCATGTTCTTTGACCATAAGAGAATCAAACTAGAAATCCATAACAGAATGATTGGTATTTGAAAAGTCTTTAGGCCAGGCACAGTGGCTCACGCCTGTAATCCCAGCACTTTGGGAGGCCGAGGTGGGCGGATCACGAGGTCAGGAGATTGAGACCATCCTGGCTAACATAGTGAAACCCTGTCTCTACTAAAAATACAAAAAAAATTAGCTGGGCGTGGTGCCGGGCGCCTGTAGTCCCCGCTACGCTACTCGGGAGGCTGAGACAGGAGAATGGCGTGAACCCGGAAGGTGGAGCTTGCAGTGAGCTGAGATTGTGCCACTGCACTCCAGCCTGGGCGACAGAGCAAGATTCTGTCCCCCCCCCAAAAAAGAATAAAACTTTAGACCTGAATGGTTTTAGTGGTGAATCCTACCAAACATTTAAAGAAAAAATAACATCAAAATCTTCACAATCTGTTTCAGAAAATAGAAGAGGGTGGAATACTTCCCAACTCATTTTATGAGGCCAGTATTATCCTGATACCAAAATTAAAAACAGTACAAGGAAATCACAGCTCAGTATACTCAAAACATAGACACCAAAATCCTTAACACAGTATTAGCAAATGAAATAATGAAATCCAGTGATATATAAAAAGAAAGCTACCTCACTACCAGGTGGCATTTATCCCAGGAATACAAGACAAGCTTAACATTGGAAAATCAGTCAATATAACTTGCCATATTAACAGCCTAAAGAAAAACCACATGATCGTATCAATAAAGAAAATGAGTTGGATACAATTCAACATTCATTCATGATAAAAATTCTAAGCAAACTAGGAGTAGAAAGGAACTTCCTCAACCTGATACAGGGCATCTGTAACAAATCACAGCTAAACAACAGCAAAAATACTATTGGCTGGGTGCCGTGGCTCACGCCTGTAATCCCAGCGCTTTGGGAGGCCGAGGTGGTCAGGAGATCAAGACCATCCTGGCTATAACTGTGAAACCCCGTCTCTACTAAAAATACAAAAAATTATCCGGGCGAGGTGGCGGGCGCCTGTGGTCCCAGCTACTCGGGAGGCTGAGGCAGGAGAATGGCATGAACCCAGGAGGCGGAGGTTGCAGTGAGCTGAGATGATGCCACTGCGCTCCAGCCTGGGCGACAGAGCGAGACTCTGTCTCAAAAAAAACAACAAAAAACAAACAAACAAACAAAAACTCATAGAACCATACACCAAAGAAGGTAAATATAATGCTACATAAATTTAAACAATTAAAAACAAAATAAATCTTTTTTTGAGACAGAGCCTGGCTCTGTCACTCAGGCTGGAGTGCAGTGGTTGGATCATAGCTCACTGTAGCCTCAACCTCCATGGCCCAAGCAATCCTCCCACCTTAGCCTCTGGAGAACCTGGGACCACAGGCAGGAGCCACAAACCCCGGCTAATTTATTTATTTTTTGTAGAAGTGGGGTCTCACTGGGAGGTGGAGTTTGCAGTGAGCTGAGACCGTGCCATTGCATGCCAGCCAGGGCAACAAGAACGAAACTGTGTTTCAAAAAAAAGAGAGAGAGAGAGGGAGGGAGGGAGGGAGGAAGGAAGGAAGGAAGGAAGGAAGGAAGGAAGGAAAGAAAGGAAAGAAGGAAAGAAGGAAAGAAAGAAAGAAAATAGAAGAAAGAGAAATACGGTCTCACTATGTTGCCCAGGCTGGTCTTGAACTCCTGGGTTCAAGCAGTCCTCCCACTTCAGCCTCGAAAAGTGCTGGGCTTATAGGCGTGAGCCAACATGCCCAGCTGAAATAAATCTTATTAGCAAAAAATACCCCCCAAACCTGGAAATAAATATTAATACCATAGAAGTCAGAATGATAGTTACTGCTGGGAAGGTGGAGATCACTATGCGGAAAACACTAGGGTCTTTGTCGGGCTAAGTCTTTATTTATTTATTTATTTATTTATTTTGAGATGGAGTCTCGCTCCGATTCTCCTGCCCCAGCCTCCCGAGTAGCTGGGATTACGGGTTCTCACCACCACACCTGGCTAACTTTTGTATTTTTAGTAGTGACGGGGTTTCACCATATGGTCCAGGCTGGTCTTGAACTCCTGACCTCAGGTGATCTGCCTGCCTCGGCCCCCCAAAGTGCTGGGATGACAGACGTGAGCTACTGCGCCCGGCCTGATAATGTCCTTAGTCTTGGCCTCAGTGGATCCTGTGGATACTGGCTTCACAACAATTTATTAGGTGATACATTCAGGTGTTATGCGTTTTCTGAAAGAAACATTTTCTGCACACACAAGCTCACCCTGGTGTTCCCAGCTGAACTAATAATACACAACAAATGCTCAGTACAGCGGCCAGCATGTGGCGAGCAAGTAGCTCTGCCCGTTTAGGGAACTGCGAGGGAGCTTTGTTCAGAAGCCGGAGAAGTGGGCAGAGCCTGGGCCCTGAATCCAGGCAGCTGGCTCATTTATTCTGAAGCCAGTGGGAGCCACAGAGGGTCTGCCACCCTGGTCCAGGCTGTGAAGATGGCGGGTGCTGGCGTCCTGTCCAAAAATGCCAGCAGGGAGATGCTAGGAGAGTGGCCCCCTGGGCCCGCCCTGTGGTGCCTGTGGCTCAGCCTTGTCTCCCAGTTTTGCCGGTCATTTCTGTTTCAGCCGCCCTGGAAGGTCTGCACGGCCACGACCTATTTCTGCATTTCTTCCCCTGACCCGGGTGGGAGTGCCCCTCGTTGCCGCCATCCGGTTGGGGGCGGGAAGGTGGGTGACTGCATGGGCAGACGGCACCTGCCAGCCTCAGTGACCAGATGGGGGCCCCTATCGTCCTTCCCATCTGTCATTCGTTATGAATCAACCGTGGAGAAAACCGCACGTTCGTACTGGGCGGGTGAAGCTGCGTCAACGGCTGTCACCGAGCCCAGGTGTTGGGGAGGAGGTGGGGACGGTGGCTGCCAATGGCTGTGTGACCCTGGGCACATCACTTGCCCTCTCCGAGCCTTGCCCTATCTGTAAAGGGACCAGAGGCCCCCGAATTACATGTATCTCTTGGGGAGGAGAGTTTTGATCCAGAACTTTCTAGAATTTTCTACAGACTCTAAATGGGGGTGGGAAATCTTCACCCAAACGCTCTGGCTCTGCGTATCTAGGAAGCAGCAACATTTTTACCAAGCTGCCAGCCGCCAGCCCACCCCTAGGGCCCTGAAGTCCCAGAGGGATCAGGACAGGGTGGCCTCACTGCCCTCCTTAGGAAGGTCTCCTTGACCAGTGAGGTCCACTCCCAAAGTCCCTTTTACACCCAATTTGCCTGACTTCTCCTGATCCCGAATATCACTTGTCTGTGCGACCTTTGTTGATCCATTTAGAGCAACAACCTTGAACCTCCCCCAATAACATCCCTGCTTAATTTTTCTTGCAGAATTTTTTGCCATCCAACAGGCTCAGGTGTATAAAATATATATATATTATATTTATGTGTATATATACATATATGTATATTTTATGTATAATATATTATATTTATATATTATAATTTATGTATATTTTATGTATGATATATTATATTATTTATATATTATAATTTTAAATAAATTCTATTATATAAATAATAACATAAATTATATAATATATTATACATAAAATATACATATATGTATATATGTATATTAATATATATTTTATGTGTGTATATATGTACATGTATATACATACGTGTGTATATATATATGTGTATATGTGTATACATATATACATATATGTATATGTGTGCATATATGTGTGTGTGTGTGTGTATATATAGAGAGAGAGAGTTTTGTTTTGTTTTGGAGACAGGGTTTCATTCTATTGCCGAGACTGGAGTGCTGTGTTATGATCTCAGCTCACTGCAGCCTCCACCTTCTGGGTTGAAGTGATTCTCTTGCCTCAGCCTCCCAAGTAGCTGGGACTACAGGAGAGTGCCATCCATGCCCAACTAATTTTTGTGTTTTTAGTAGAGGCAGGGTTTTGCTATGTTGGCCAGGCTGGTCTCGAACTCCTGACCTCAAGTGATCCTCCTGCCTTGGCCTCCCAAACTACTTTGATTACTTTGATTACAGACGTGAGCTCCCGTACTCACTTGGCCATATTTTTTATTCTTTTTTTTGTTTTTTTGAGACGGAGTCTCACTCTGTCACCAGGCTGGAGTGCAGTGACATGATCTCGGCTCACTGCAACCTCTGCCTCCCGGGTTCAAGTGATTCTCCTGCCTCAGCCTCCCGAGTAGATGGGACTACAGGCGTGCGCCACCATGCCCAGCTAATTTTTGTGTTTTTAGTAGAGATGGAGTTTCACCATGTTGGCCAGGATGGTCTTGATTTCTTGACTTCGTGATCCGCCCACCTGGGCCTCCCAAAATGTAGGGATTACAGGCGTGAGCCACCGGGCCCGGCCTAAAATTTATTATCTGTTCTTTAACTAGAACCTTAGGTAAGGAGGTCTGGAATCTGTGTCTCTTGGCTGCTGTGCCTGGCACACAGTTGGCACTCCGTGAATGCTTGCACAATGAAGGGACGGCCCTGCCTGGAATTTGCCTGGTAGACGTCTAGACTCCGGGGCCCCGCAGGTGACGGATGGGCTCCCGGCTCTGTCTTGTCCCCGCTCCGCCAGTCACTCCCCTGCTCTGTGCCTCAACCTCCTCATCTGTCAAACAGGGACGATAACAGTAACTACAGGGTGATGTGAGTATAAAACCAGCTAATGTGAGCTAAAACCCAGATAATTTTTTGTATTTTTAGTAGAGATAGGGTTTCACCATGTTGGCCAGGCTGGTTTTGAACTCCTGACCTCAGAGCCACCCACCTCTGCAGGGCAGATCACCTGAGGTCAGGGCAGAGTCACTGGAAACAGTCCGTGACGCCTGGCCTGAGCTGTTTCTTAAAAATATATCAGTAGGGCTGAGTGTGGTGGCTCATGCCTGTAATCCCACACTTTTGGGAGGCCCAGGCGGGTGGATCACCTGAGATCAGGAGTTTGAGACCAGCCTGGCCAACATGGTGAAACCCTATCTCTACTAAAATATACAAAGTTAGCCCAGCGTAGTGGTGGATGCCTGTAATCCCAGCTACTCGGGAGGCTGAGGCAGGAGAATCACTTGAACCCGGGAGGTGGAGGTTGCAGAGTCTAGATGGTGCCACTGCACTCCCAGCCTGGGCAATAAGAGTGAAACTCCGTCTCAAAAAAATAAAATAAAATAAATAAATAAATATATATGTGTGTATATATATGTATGTGTGTATATATGTTTGTGTATATATATATGTCAGCAGTAGCATGGGCGTGACGGTTCCTGATTGGCTCAGAGGAGGGGGACAGCTCCGGGTGTAGCCTGACAAGGAGCGTCCGCCCCTTCTCCAGAAGGAGGAAGAAGGGCCCCGCTGGTCACACAGGACCCAGTCTGCGGTGGGGGTTTTCCCGCCACTGCCCCGCCCTCCCCGGGGCCCCCACCTCACCCTCTCCCAGCACCCTTCACCATCAACCTGTCAGGCCCGGTCTGAGCAGGTCTGGAGGTGGGCGGGGAGCCCTGGCCTCCCCACCTCCTCCCGTCCCCACCCTGTTCCCAGCACTCAAGCCTTGCCACCGTCGAGCCGGGCTTCCTGGGTGTTCCAGGCAAGGAAGTCTGGGTCCCTGGAGGGTGACCCCCAAGAAAAAGGCAGCCCCCCTGTGCACCCGGCTGCCCAGAGCCCTCTCCAGGGCCGGCTGGGCTGGGGGTTGCCCTGGCCAGCGGGGCCCGGGGGCGATGCCACCCGGTGCCGACTGAGGCCACCGCACCATGGCCCGCTCACTGACCTGGCGCTGCTGCCCCTGGTGCCTGACGGAGGATGAGAAGGCCGCCGCCCGGGTGGACCAGGAGATCAATAGGATCCTCTTGGAGCAGAAGAAGCAGGACCGCGCAGAGCTGAAGCTGCTGCTTTTGGGTGAGTCCAGGGTCGGTGGGCAGTGGGTGGTGGGCAGTGAGCGGTGGGCAGCTGGCAGGGGTGTCAGGGCGAGGAGGCGGATCAAGCTAGGTCGGACCTTGGCATCGCGGAGCCCTCGCCTCCTCCCAGGGAATGGGGAGCCTGGAATCCATTTTCCAGATGAGAAAGACTGAGGTTCAGAGAAGCCAAGTTCCTTGTTCAACGTGCGAGCAGCGGCTGGGTGCCCAGGCCTGTCCACTGCGCGGGGCATACACAACAGCAGACGGGGCTCGGCCGGGCCCCTGCCAGGCAGGCTCAGCACGCCCTACCTGTCTGTGTCATGGCGAGGGAATGATGAGCTCAGGTGTGCAACCCGTTCTGGCCAGCCCGTCCGCAAGGGAGGGGCCGGCTCCAGCCTCTCCTTCCTCTCCAGAAGGCTCAGGATACTCCCTCTCGCCTTTACGTCCCTGCCATGGCTGGAGAGGGCTTGTCTAGGGCTCGTTTTGGGGCTAGAAAGGATAGATTGATTGGGTCATTGGTTCATTCATTCATTATTCATTCATTCAAGATTTCTTGAGTAGCTCCCAGGGACACAGCTGCCAAACAGAATAAGATATTTCTGTCTTCCTGGATCTCATTTCCTGTGAAGGAGCCAAGACATTGAGTCTGTAAACTCATAAGCAGATAAAATAATTCTGGCAACAAGAATTTTCTAGGAGAAAACAAAACAGGATGATGGCTTCCATGCAGAGGTTTCAGATGGGGGAGTCGACATCGTTACGGTTCAAGATTCTGAACTCTGGCCGGGCGAGGTGGCTCAAGCCTATGATTACAGCACTTTGGGAGGCCCAGGAGGGCAGGATCACTTGAGGTCAGGAGTTCAAGACACAGCCAGGCCGACATGGTGAAGCCCTGTCTCTACTAAAATACCAAAAATTAGCCAGGCGCGGTGGCTCACGCCTGTAATCCCAGCACTTTGGGAGGCCGAGGTGGGCGGATCACGAGGTCAGGAGATAGTGACCATCCTGGCCAACATGGTGAAACCCCGTCTCTACTAAAATACCAAAAATTAGCCGGATGTGGTGGTGGGTGCCTGTAGTCCCTGCTACTCGGGAGGCTGAGGCAGGGGAATCGCTTGAACCCAGGAGGCGGAACTTGCAATGAGCCAAGATCGCACCACTGCACTCCAGCCTGGGTGGCAGAGTGAGATGCCATCTCAAACAAACAAATAAAAAACAAGAATTAGCTGGGCATGGTGGCACACACCTATAATCCCAGCTACTTGGGAGGCTAAGGCAGGAGAATCGCTTGAACCCGGAAGGCAGAGTTTGCAGTGAGCTGAGATCGCGCCACTGCACTCCAGCCTGGGCGACACAGCAAGACTCCACGTCAAAAAATAAATAAATAAAATAAAATAAAATAAAAATACATAAACGAATAAATCACGCCTGTAATCCCAGCACTTGGGGAGGCCGAGGTGTGCAGATTGCCTGAGGCCAGGAGTTCGAGATCAGCTTGGCCAACATGGTGAAACCCCATCTGTACTCAAAATACAAAAAAATTAGCCCGGTGTGGTGGCCTGTGCCTGTAATCCCAGCTACTGGGGAGGCTGAGGCAGGAGAATCGCTTGAAACTGGGAGGTGGAGGCTGCAGTGAGTCAAGATTGCACCATCGCACCCCAGCCTGGGCAACCAGAACAAAACTCCGTCTCAAAAAAAAAAAAAAAATTCTGCTCTCGGAGACCTCAGGGTCTTCTCATTCCCATATCTTGTTTCCCCAACTACCTTTCCCTGATTATGGCCCCGTTGGCCTAAGCTGGGGATGCTAGTCTGGGAGGGTCTTCTGGGATCCCCAAGCTCTGGGCTGGGGGCTGGAGAAGGCCTCGAGTCTTCTGGACTCACGTGTGTCTGCCCCAGGCAAAGAGCTTGGTCATCCTGTGATGGTTGCCATCATCCTTTTCTCGTTCGGTGGGAAGAGGCAGCCGAGAGGAAAGAGAGAGAATATTGAGTGGGAAGTAGGGGACCCCCAGGAACCGCACCTTTACTGGGGACCCTTTCTTTTTCTTTCTTCTTTTTTTTTTTTTTTTTTTTTGAGACAGAGTCTCGCTCTGTCGCCCAGGCTGGAGTGCAATAGTGCGATCTCAGCTCACTGCAAGCTCCGCCTCCGGGTTCAAGCAATTCTCCTGCTTCAGCCTCCTGAGTAGCTGGGCCTGCCACCAGGCCCAGCTATTTTTTTTTTTTTTTTTTTTTTTGAGACGGAGTCTCGCTGTGTCGCCCAGGCTGGAGTGCAGTGGCGCAATCTCGGCTCACTGCAAGCTCCGCCTCCCGGGTTCACGCCATTCTCCCGCCTCAGCCTCCGAGTAGCTGGGACTACAGGTGCCTGCCACCTCGCCCGGCTAGTTTTTTGAATTTTTAGTAGAGACGGGGTTTCACCGTGTTAGCCAGGATGGTCTTGATCTCCTGACCTCGTAATCCACCCGCCTCGGCCTCCCAAAGTGCTGGGATTACAGGCTTGAGCCACCGCGCCTGGCCAATTTTTTTGTATTTTTAGTAGAGATGGGGTTTCACCATGTTGGCCAGGCTGGTCTTGAACTCCCAACCTGGTGATCAGCCATGCCCCGCCCCCCCGCCCATCTCGGCCTCCCAAAGTGTTGGGATTACAGGCGTGAGCCACCGTACCTGGCCTTATTATTTTTTTTTTAGATGGAGTCTTGCCTCCCCCAGGTTGGAGTGCAGTGGTGAGTTCTCAGCTCACTGGAACCTCTGCCTCCTGGGTTCAAGTGATTCTCCTGCCTCAGCCTCCAGAGTGCCTGGGACTACTGGTGCGCACCACCACACCCAGCTAATTTTTATGTTTTTAGTAAAGATGGAGTTTCACTATGTTGGCCAGGCTGGTCTCGAAGTCTTGACCTCGTGATCTGCCCGCCTCGGCCTCCCAAAGTGCTGGGATTACAGGCCTGAACCACTGTGCCCAACCTTATTTTTATTTTTATTTTTTTTGAGACAGAGTTTCACTTTGTCACCCAGGCTGGAGTGCAGTGGTACGATCTCGGCTCACTGCAATCTCCGTCTCCCGGGTTCAAGTGATTCTTTGGCCTCAGCATCCCGAGTAGCTGGGGTTACAGGCGCCTGCCACCATGCCTGGCTAATTTTTGTATTTTGAGTAGAGACAGGGCTTCACCATGTTGGCCAGGCTGGTCTTGAACTCCTGGCCTCAGGTGATCCTCCCACCTCGGCCTCCCAAAGTGTGAGCCAAAGCGTGAGACTCACAGGTGTGAGCCACTGCACCCAGTCAAGGGCCCTTTCAACTCTAGCCTTGATCCCTCTTGCTGAACCAGAGAAAAGAATATTTCAGCTGGGCATAGTGACTCATTCCTATAATCTTAACAGTTTGGGAGGCCTAGGTGGGAGGATCGCTTGGTCTTAGGAGTTTGAGACCAGCCTGGGAAACATAGCCAGATCCTGTCTCTACAAAAAGTTAAAATAGGGCCGGGCGCGGTGGCTCAAGCCTGTAATCCCAGCACTTTGGGAGGCCGAGACGGGTGGATCACGAGGTCAGGAGATCGAGACCATCCTGGTCTACACGGTGAAACCCCGTCTCTACTAAAAAATACAAAAAACTAGCCGGGCGAGATGGTGGGCGCCTGTAGTCCCAGCTACTCGGGAGGCTGAGGCAGGAGAATGGCGTAAACCCGGGAGGCGGAGCTTGCAGTGAGCCGAGATCGCGCCACTGCACTCCAGCCTGGGCGACAGAGCTAGACTCCGTCTAAAAAAAAAAAAAAAAAAAAAAAAAAAAGTTAAAATAGGGCACCTGTAGTCCCAGCTACTTGGGAGGCTGAGGCAGGAGAATGGTGTGAACCCGGGAGGTGGAGCTTGCAGTGAGCCAGATCGCACCACTGCACTCCAGCTCAGGCGACAGAGCGAGACTCCGTCTCAAAAAAAAAAAAAACCCCAAAAAATAAAAAATAAAATAATTAGCCAGGCATGGTGGTGTGTCCCTATAGTCCTAGCTACTTGGGAGGCTGAGGTGAGAGGATCACCTGAGCCTAGGAGGTCGAGGCTGTAGTGAGCTATGATCATGTCACTGCACTCTAACCTGGGCGACAGAGCAAAGCTGACTCTGTCTCAAAAAAAAAATTTTTTTTTCACCCACTTATTTCTCCAGCAAAATTTGCTATGGCATCAAATCCAAACCCTGGTCCTCTTGAAAGCAGCCTCTGCTGCTTTCGCTCATAATCAGTCCTTTGGCTCTGGACACTCAGCTTCTTTGGTCTTCATTGACTATCTCTTTTTTTCCCTTAAATAATTGGTAGTGGCCCGGCGCAGTGGCTCAAGCCTGTAATCCCAGCACTTTGGGAGGCCGAGGCGGGTGGATCATTTGAGGTCAGGAGTTCGAGGCCAGCCTGACCAACATGGTGAAATCCTGTTTCTACTAAAAATACAAAAATTAGCCAGGCATGGTGGCAGGCATCTGTAGTCCCAGCTACGTGGGAGGCTGAGGCAGGAGAATTGCTTGAACTCAGAGGCAGAGGTTGCAGTGAGCCAAGATCGTGCCATTGCACTTCAGCCTAGGCAATAAGAGCGAAACTCCATCTCAAAAAAAAAAAAAAAAAAAAAAAATCAGGAGGACGTGGTGGCTCACGCCTGTAATCCCAGCACTTTGGGAGGCTGAGGCGGGTGGATCACAAGGTCAGGAGATCGAAACCACCCTGGCTAACACGGTGCAACCCCATCTCTGCTAAAAACACAAAAAATTAGCTGGGCTTGGTGCCAGGCGCCTGTAGTCCCAGCTACTTGGGAGGCTGAGGCAGGAGAATGGTGTGAACCCGGGAGGCGGAGCTTGCAGTGAGCTGAGATCCAGTCACTGCACCCTAGCCTGGGCAACAGAGTTAGAATCTGTCTCAAAAAAAAATAAAAATCTATCTATCTATCTATCTATCTATCTATCTATCTATCTATCTATCTTTGACATATTAATGTGTCATATTATGTCATATTATGATATATCATATTGATACGTCTTATTATTTTAAAGAAATAGGACTACTTAGACTATCTACTTCTTGTGTGAGTTTTGATCATTTGTGTCTTTCAAAGAATTTGTCCCTTTTGGCTGTGTTATCAAATTTATTGGCGTAATATTTATGACATTCCCTTGTTCTCCTACTACTGTCTGTAGGATCTGCAGTGATGTCCCCTCTTTTGCTCTTGCTATCGATCATTTCTGCCTTTGCTCATTTTTTTCTTGATCTATCAAGCCAGGGGGTTTATCGCTTTTAGTGCTCTTTCCTTGAAAACCTCAAAGTCATTTATCCCTGACCTTTGTCTGGCTGGCCCTTTCATTCCATGTAGATCTCAAACCAAATGTCGCCTCCTCAGAGAAGTCTTCACTGACTACCCTAGCTAGAAAGACAGCCCTGTGTTTTCCTTTCCCTTCCTCTGTTTGGTTTTTCTTCCTGGCCCTCACTATTTGTTTACTTGTTTATTGTTTATCTCTCCAGCTATACAACAAGCAACAAAAGGGTAGGGACCACATCTGTCATCTTCTTTCTCTTTTTTTTTTTTTTGAGATAGAGTCTCGCTCTGTCGCCCAGGTTGGAGTGCAGTGGCACGATCTCGGTTCACTGCAAGCTCCGCCTCCCCGATTTACGCCATTCTCCTGCCTCAGCCTCCCAAGTAGCTGGGACTACAGACGCCCGCCACCACGCCTGGCTAATTTTTTTGTATTTTCTTTTTTAGTAGAGACAGGGTTTCACCGTGTTGGCCAGGATGGTCTTGATCTCCTGACCTTGTGATCTGCCCACTGTGGCCTCCCGAAGTGCTGGGATTACAGGCATGAGCCGCCACTGTGCCCGGCCCACATCTGTTTTCTTCATCCCTGTGTCTCCAGCACCTATCACAGGTGTACAATGAGCCTGCCATATAGTAGATGCTCAAGAAATGCTGAATGAATGAATGAATGAATGAATGAATCCTTTTTCGGGGGAACTTCCCCCAGACACGGTACCATTCCTTCCTGGAGCTGGAAAGTCCCTTCCACACACCACTCTGGGCACTATTCAGCCAGCCCTAAAGCAGGAAGCCCCTTCTACCGACGGAGGGCAGGGGACGTCATCCATGTACCCAGGCCCTGATGGTAGCACTGTGGACTGTGATTTTTTTTTTTTTTTTTTTTTTTGAGATGGAGTCTCGCTCTGTCACCCAGGCTGGAGTGCAGTGGCCGGATCTCAGCTCACTGCAAGCTCCGCCTCCCAGGTTTACGCCATTCTCCTGCCTCAGCCTCCCAAGTAGCTGGGACTACAAGCGCCCGCCACCTCGCCCGGCTAGTTTTTTGTATTTTTTAGTAGAGACAGGGTTTCACGGTGTTAGCCAGGATGGTCTCGATCTCCTGACCTCGTGATCCACCCATCTCGGCCTCCCAAAGTGCTGGGATTACAGGCTTGAGCCACCGTGCCCGGCCCTGGACTGTGATTTAAACCACCTCATCCCTGGAGACAGGTCTGAGGGCTACCTCCAGACCTCTGTCCCTTCTTGGAAACAGGAATTGAATCCGAAAGCTGTTTTTTTTTTTTTTTTTTTTTGAGACGGAGTCTCGCTCTGTGGCCCGGGCTGGAGTGCAGTGGCCGGATCTCAGCTCACTGCAAGCTCCGCCTCCCAGGTTCACGCCATTCTCCTGCCTCAGCCTCCTGAGTAGCTGGGACTACAGGCGCCAGCCACCTTGCCCGGCTAGTTTTTTGTATTTTTTAGTAGAGACGGGGTTTCACCGTGTTAGCCAGGATGGTCTCGATCTCCTGACCTCGTGATCCACCTGTCTCGGCCTCCCAGAGTGCTGGGATTACAGTCTTGAGCCACCGTGCCCGGCCCGAAAGCTGTTTTTTTTTTTACCTGAAAGCGGCTGACCCTTTTGAGGAAGATGGTAAAAAGGACCAGGGTGGGGGTGGGTCTGTCCCTGACGTGAAACATTCCTCATATTGGGGAAGGGGGAGAGTCAGAATGAAGTCATGAGCTGGGTATGGTGGCACATGCCTGTAGTCCTATTTACTTGGGAGGCTAAGGCAGGAGGATCGCCTGAGCCCAGGAGTTCAAGACCAGCCTGGACAACATAGCAAGACCCAGTCTCTAAACAAACACAAAAACAAAAGCAAAAGAAAAGAAAAGAAAGCTAACAACAGCAAGAAAATAAAACTGTGAAAGGGACCAGTTCTGTCCTTAGCACTTTTAAAACACATATTTTTATTTTTATTTTTTTGAGACAGAGTCTTCACTCTATTGCCCCAGTTGGAGTGCAGTGGCGTGATCTCGGCTCACTGCAACCTTTGCCTCCCGGGTTCAAGCGATCCTCTTGCCTCAGCTTCCTAAGTAGCTGGGACTACAAGCATGCACCATCACACCTGGCTAATTTTTGTATTTTTAGTAGAGACAGGGTTTCATCATGTTAGCCAGGCTGGTCTCGAACTCCTGACCTCAGGTGATCCACCTGCCTCGGCCTCCCCAAAGTGATGAGAGGACAGATGTAAGCCATTGTGCCCGGCCTGTTCTTAGCACTTTGAGGCAGACACTGCTAGTTTCCCCCAAAGGGTAAACTGAGGCTCAGAGAGGCAGAGCGACTTGCCCAAGGTCACACAGCTGGGACTCGCATCTAGAATTCTGGTTCCAGAGTCCATGCTCCTGACTGCCCTGTTCACCTGCCTTGGAGGACAAACACCACAGAACCCCAGCACCAGATGGGGAAAATGAGGCCCAAGGAGGCAGCAGGATTTCTTGGGGGTCAGCAGCTAGACTGAGCCAGAGCAGGACTGAGAGGCTGAGCCTCCCGCCCCTCCGGCTGCCCGGCCTGGCTCCCCACTTCCCCAGGAGCTGCGTTCCCTGTGAGGGCCTGGTGCTGGACTCTGTGCACATGGCTGGCTCCAGCTGCCCTGTGATGGCTGGGGCTTGGCACGGTTAACCCAGTTCCTTCTTGGCATCTGCCAGTTCCACTTCCTCTTCTCCCCCTCCCTGCCCAGGAGGAAGCAGGAGCTTCCCGTCCTAAAACTGATCACTCCCCCCATTTCTGTCCAGGAACTGGGGGCCGTCGAGGGTTGGGGGCCAGTGGAGGGGTCCCAGAATCCTTTGCGGCTTCAGGACAAAGATGGACTGCAAAGAGAGGATTCTGATGCAGCTCTTCAGGCTTCGGGTGATGACCCATCCCTGAGTCACGAAATCCGTGTTGCAGGTGGCAACAGGATTATCATTTATTCCTATAACAAAGCAGAAGAGGGAAAAAAAAAAAAAAAAAAACCAGTGCATCGCAACAAAATAAAGTCAACTGTTGCTTGCTGAGACTTCTGTTCGTTCTCTGCACTTTTGGGGCGAACTAAGATCTGAGAGTTGGAAGACAGCTAGGGGACAGGAGCTGAAAAGGCCCAGTCCTGGCCGGACGTAGTGGCTCGGGCCTGTCATCCCAGCACTTTGGGAGGCTGAGGTGGATCACTTGAGGCCAGGAGTTCAAGACCAGTCTGGCCAACATGGTGAAACCTCGTCTCTAATAAAAATACAAAAGTTAGCCGGGCGTGGTGGTGCATGCCTGTAATCCCCACTACTCGGGAAGCTGAGGCAGGAGAATCGCTTGAACCAGGGAGGTGGAGGTTGTGGTGAGCTGAGATCATACCACTGCACTCCAGCCTGGGCGACAGAGCGACTCCATATCAAAAAAAAAAAAAAGAAGAAGAAGAAGAAGGAGAAGAAGATCTGAGGGTTGGAAGGCAACTGGGGGACAGGAGCTCAAAAGTCCAGTCGTGAGCAGTTGGGCTCAACGCTGCACCCCAAGGAGCTGTCTAGCTTCCCAGAGTCCGTAAAAACATCACTTTAACTGACATGTTAATGACGCCTACCCCAGCTCAACTGGCCGTGCCCCATTTTGTTGGTGAAGAACTTACACTACCCCAAGTTTACTCCCCTGGGGTTTCACTTGCTGTGTGACCCAAGGCAAGTCACTAAACCTCTCTGGTCCTCGGTGTCCCATCTGCAAATGGGAAAATCATAGAATCTATGGGGATTATCTGGGGATCCATAGAGTCTCTGGGCTCAGGGTTGGGAAGACGGTAAGATTGAAATCATGCTCTCTGTCATTTTTATTATGATTGTTATAACTATTCAGGCAGGGTAAAGGAACCTCCAGGTATAATAATTTAGAAGCCCATAGGCTCGAGGTGGCTCACGCCTGTAATCCCAGCACTTGGGGAGGCCAAGGCAAGTGGCTCCCTTGAGGCCAGGAGTTCGAGACCAGCCTGGCCAAAATGGCAAAACCCCGTCTCTACTAAAAATACAAAAATTAGCCAGACGTGGTGGTACACACCTGTAATGCCAGCTACTCTGGAGGCTGAGGCAGGAGAATCACTTGAAACCCATGAGGCAGAGGTTGCAGTGAGCCGATATCGAGCCACTGCACTCTAGCCTGGGCAACAGACTGAGACCCTGTCTCAAAAACAATAATAACAATAGGCCAGGTGCGGTGGCTCACGCCTGTAATCCCAGCACTTTGGGAGGCCAAGGCGGGCGGATCACAAGGTCAGGAGATTGAGACCATCCTGGCTAACACGGTGAAACCCTGTCTCTACTAAAAATACAAAAAATTAGCTGGGCGTGGTGGCGGGCGCCTGTAGTCCCAGCTACTCAGGAGGTTGAGGCAGGAGAATGGCGTGAACCCGGGAGGAGGAGCTTGCAGTGAGCTGAGATCGCGCCACTGCACTCCAGCCTGGGCGACAGAGAGAGACTCCGTCTCAAAATAAATAAATAAATAATAAATAAATAAATAAATAAAATAATAATAAATAAAAGTCCATAGGCTCTGGACTCAAACAGAACTGAGTTTGAATCCCAGCTCTGCCACTCACCAGTACCATCGAAGGAATTGTGTGACCCACAGCAATTCCTTCAATGGACCCGAGACTCAGTTTCCCCATACAAAAACGGGGCTAAGAGTTGTCTCCCTCTTGGCCGGGCGCGGTGGCTCACCCCTGTAATCCCAGCACTTTGGGAGGCTGAGGCAGGTGGATCACGAGGTCAGGAGATCGAGACCGACCTGGCTAACATGATGAAACCCCATCTCTACTAAAAATACCAAAAAAATGTAGCCCAGCATGGTGGCGGCACCTGTAGTCCCAGCTACTCGGGAGGCTGAGGCAGGAGAATGGCATGAACCCGGGAGGCGGAGCTTGCAGTGAGCCGAGATTGCGCCACTGCACTCCAGCCTGGGCGACAGAGCGAGACTCCCCCTCAAAAAAAAAAAAAAAAAAAAAAGAGTTGTCCCCTTCTCGTGGTGAGGCTCAGGAGAGATGGTGGGACTCCAGCTCTTAGCTCACCAGGGACACCTAGTCAAGGCCCTGCAAGCTCACAATCCCCTCTGCTGCTAGTCCCAAAGGGCCAAAGCTCCAAAAACTAGATGGTCCCCCATAGTGTCTCCGTGAGAAACTCAAAGAAATGGGTGGGAGGATGTTTGTTTATTGCACTGACTCCATTCCTATGTTCTGCTGCAGGAATATTAATGAGTTGACATGTCCCCGTCCTAACATGCGATACATTCAGGAATCTGGAGCTCTCACAGCTCTGCATCAGAGAATGTCAGATTGTGGACCTGGGGGATGTTGTTGTTTGAGTAATTTTTTAGTTTTTATTTTTTGAGACAGAGTCTGGCTCTGTCGTCCAGGCTGGAGTGCAGTGGTGTGATCTCAGCTCACTGCAGCCTCCGCCTCCCAGGTTCAAGCCATTCTCCTGCCTCGGCCTCCTGAGTGGCTGGGATGTGGTGTGAGCCACCTTGCTCAGCTAATTTTTGTGTTTTCAGTAGAGACAGCATTTGGTATTTTTAGTAGAGACAGGGTTTCACCATGTTGGTCAGGCTGGTTTCGAACTCCTGACTTCATGATCTGCCTGCCTCAGCCTCCCAAAGTGCTGGGATTACACGCATGAGCCACTGTGCCCCGCCCTAGTTTTTAATTTTTCTTGGAAACCTTTTTTTTCCCTTTGAGACAAGGTCTTGCTCTGTCACCTAGGGTGGAGTGCAATGGAGTGATCATAGCTCACTGCAGCCTCAACCTCCTGGGCTCAAATGATCCTCCTGCCTCAGCCTCATGAATAGCTGGAACTACCGGTGTGCACCACTATGTCTGACTAAATATATATAATTTCCGTGTGAATGTCCTTTACAGCAAGAGAAAAGCCTTTTTCTTTCTTTATTCCTTTTTTTTTTTGAGACAGAGCCTCACTCTGTCACCCAGGCTGGAATGTAGTGGCACTATCTCAGCTCACTGCAACCTCTGCCTTGGGTTCAAGCAATTCTCCTGCCTCGGCCTCCCAAATAGCTGGGATTACAGGTGCCCACCAGTACACCAGGCTAATTTTTGTATATTTAGTAGAGAGAGGGTTTCACCATTTTGGCCAGGCTGGTCTCGAACTCCTGACCTCAAGTGATCCGCCCACCTCAGCCTGCCAAAGTGCTGAGATTATAGGCGTGAGCCACTGTGCCCAGACAAGAAAAGCCTGTTTCTTGACTTTGAGCCAAATAGACATGACCCCTGGAGAAACTGAGGACTGGAGAGGCGAGGCGGCCACCCCCGACCTGCCCACACAGCTCTCCAGTGTGCAGGTGGCATCTGCTGGGTAGAGTTGGAGACGTTGGAGACAGCCCTTTGGGGAGATGGGAGGTGACACCCCCGCCCCTCTCCCTGTCTGGCCTTCTTCTCTGCTCCTGTTTCCTCTTTCTGGACCCTAACCAAGCCACCCCTTCCCTTTTTGCTGCCGCTTGCTCGATCAAGTTCTGCCTGCACCGACCCCCACCCCCGCCCTCTGCCCTGGAGGCAGAAGCAGTCCCATCCCCTCTCCCGTCGCTGGGAGGGGCCCATGCTGGTGCTCCCAGGAGCCAGATGAGATGCTGGTCAAGCCTCCAGCCCCCACCTCCCACCTGGTGGATCACACCCATTTTACGGATGAGAAAATTAAGACACAGAGAGGGGGAAGGGCAGCCTTGGGATGTCAGAGTTTAGCGGGGAGCTGAGCTGGGGTCTTTGAACCTCTAGTCCCAGGCTCTTGAAGATTCCAGCATCAGCATCCCGGACCCAGGGCCGGCTTGGCAGGTACGTCCACTGGGCTGTCACAGAGGATTCCGGGTTCAGAAGAGCCTGAAGTTTCAGCTTGCACCCAACCCCAGAAATTCTGTAGCTGGCCCAGCAAGGACCCTGCCAGATTTTGTACCATCTGTCAGCAAGGTCAGGTTGATTCTGTCTCCTCAGTGTCTCTCAAATGTGTCCTCTTCTCTCCAGCTCCATGACAGCCACCTTGGTCCAGCCCCAGGCTGCTCACCTGAACCAGTGCAGTCCTCTCCGCCCTGGTCCTGGCCCCCACCCCCATAGTCTGTCCTCCCTGCAGCAGCCACTAGAGGGCGCCTGTGAGCACCTGAGTCAGGGCCTGTCCCTCCTCTGCCCACAGCCCTCCGTGGCTCCCACTTCCCTCGGGGTCAAAGCCCAAGACTCCCCTGCAATCTATAAGGCCTTGCACAACCCACCCTTCCCTCCTCCCTCTCTCCCTCTCCTCACTCTGCTTCAGCTACACGGGCCTCCTCAATGTTCCTCCAATATGCCAGGTTCGGTCCTGCCCCAGGGCCTTTGCACGAGCTGTTCCCTTCGCTTGGTGTGCCCTCTAAGATTTTGAGAGTGACCTTCCAGCCTTCACAAGTCACTTCCACTGAGCGACCTTCCTTGACTGCGTGGCTATCATGGTCACCTAATTACTCCTTGCCCTATTTATCCTATGTTATTTCTTTCATAAAAGTTTCTCTACCTGAAATTATTGTAGCAAATAATAATACATATTAGCATTGTTATGGTAAAGAATAAAAATAGGCCGGGCGTGGTGGCTCATACCTGTAATCCCTACACTTTGGGAGGCTGAGGTGGATGGATCACTTGAGTCCAGGAATTTGAGACTAGCCTGGCTGACATGGTGAAACCCCAACTCTACTAAAAATACAAAAATTAACCTGGAGTGGTGGCGCATGCCTGTAACCTCACCTACTTGGGAGGCAGGAGAATCACTTGAACCTGGAAGGCAGAGGTGGCAGTGAGCCAAGACTGCGTCACTGCACTCCAGCCTGGCAACAGAGACTCGTCTCAAAAAAAAAAAAAAAAAAAAAAAAAAAAAAAAGAAGACTGGGCGCGGTGGCTCACGCCTGTAATCCCAGCACTTTGGGAGGCTGAGGCAGGCGGATCACAAGGTCAAGAGTTTGAGACTATCCTGGTCAACATGGTGAAACCCCGTCTCTACTAAAAATACAAAGATTAGCTGGGCATGGTGGCGGGCGCCTGTAGTCCCAGGTACTCGGGAGGCTGAGGCAGGAGAATTGCTTGAACCCAGGAGGCAGAGGTTGCAGTGAGCCGAGATCACGCCACTGCACTCCAGCCTGGCAACAGAGCAAGACTCTGTCTTAAAAAAAAAAAAAGAAAGAAAGAAAGAAAGAAAAAGAAGAAAAAGGAAAAAACCCATAAGAACCATAACTATAGGCCGGGCGTGGTGGCTCAAGCCTGTAGTCCCAGCACTTTGGGAGTCCGAGATGGGTGGATCACGAGGTCAGGAGATCGAGACCATCCTGGCTCACACAGTGAAACCCCGTCTCTACTAAAAAATACAAAAAAACTAGCTGGGCGAGGTGGTGGGCGCCTGTAGTCCCAGCTACTTGGGAGGCTGAGGCAGGAGAATGGCCTGAACCCGGGAGGCGGAGCTTGCAGTGAGCTATCATGCCACTGCACTCCAGCCTGGGCGACAGAGCAAGACTCCGTCTAAAAAAGAAAAAAAAAAAAAACCATAACTATAAAAAGTATTAAAAACACAAAAACTTGCTGGCCACACAAAAATAGCTGGATCTGCCCCTTGGGGGAACCAGAGTTTGTGACCCTTACTGTGAATATTTTATAATCAATTCATTTGGCCCTCATTTTGATGCAGCAGGCATGGTCTGTTGAGGTCTATGTTTTTTAGTTTGTGTTTTGTTTTTTTTGTCTTGTTTTTTTTTTTGAGACAGAATCTCGCTCTGTCACCCAAGCTGGAGTGCAATGGTGCGATCTTAGCTCACTGTAACCTCTGCCTCCCAGGTTCAAGCGACTCTCCTGCCTCAGCCTCCTGAGTAGCTGGGATTACAGACATGCACCACCACACCCGGTTAATTTTGTATTTTTAATAGAGACGGGGTTTCGCCATGTTGACCAGGTTGGTCTCGAACTCCTGACCTCAGGTGATCCACCTGCTTCAGCTTCCCAAAGTGCTGGGATTACAGGCGTGAGCCACCGTGCCCAGCCTGAAGTTCATGTTTTACAGATGGGGAAACCGAGGCACAGAGCGGCAAAATTGCTAGCCTAGGGTCACCGAGTGATGCCCCGGCTGCACTGGGATTTGAACCTAGGAGGCCTGGCGTGGAGTTGGGGGTGTCTGACGTGGGGTTGGGGTGTCGGGGGTGGGAGCCCTGTGGTGGGCTGAGTGGTTCTGCTGCTCTGTCCCCAGGCCCTGGCGAGAGCGGGAAGAGCACCTTCATCAAGCAGATGCGGATCATCCACGGCGCCGGCTACTCAGAGGAGGAGCGCAAGGGCTTCCGGCCCCTGGTCTACCAGAACATCTTCGTGTCCATGCGGGCCATGATCGAGGCCATGGAGCGGATGCAGATCCCCTTTAGCAGGTCTGAGAGCAAGGTGAGCCATCAGGGCAGGCAGGGGCCCAGACCCCGGAGCAGGGCCAAGTTCCCCAGACTTCAGGGCAGGGCAGGGTCCCTAAACCCTGGGGCAAGGCCATGTCCTCCAGACATGTGTGCATACATACAAGTGCACACACACGTATACACACATTCACGCACACACGCATATGTATGCGCACACACACGTACACAAGGACACACAAACACCGCCATGCTCACGAAGATACACGTGCATGCCCACATGCACACACATACGCAGATGAATGCACACGTGCACATGTGTGCGTACATACAAGTGCACACACAAGTATACGCACATACATGCACACATGTGCACACACAAATGCACACAAGGATCCATGCAGCTGCCCCCACACAGATGCACACAAATAAGGGCACACACAAATGTACACACCCAAACACGCCCATGCACGTGAACACACACACAAACACACACAAGCGTGCATGCACATTCCCACATGCATACACATACACACATGCACACACGGAAACTCACACAAAGATACACACACGCCTGCAATGCAATCCCCCCATGCGCATGCACGCACACGTGTGCACACATACAAATGCACACACAAACACACCTATGTACGCACCCACAAATGCACCCAAGGATACATGCGCGTGCCCCACACACAAATATGCACACAAATCACACACCCAGACACACCCATGCACACGTGTACATCTATGCACACACATGAGCACACTTATACGTGAACACACACAGAGAAATGCACACGCAACACTCAGTCCATCACAAAGGTCTGAGCAATGCTAGTAGTGCCTGGAGGGAGCCAGGGCTGTTTGGGGAAAAGCAGGGGAAGCCCAGGGTCCGGCGGGCAGCTCAGGGTTCACGCGCCTGTTGGGGGCCTCTGAGGGGCAGAGTGCCTCAGTGCTCTGTGTCTGCCTGTATAGAGCAGGGGGACTGTGAGCACCGTGCTTCCTGGGAGCCAGCTAGTGTAAAGAGCAGGGCTGGCTGCCAAGGAGGCCCTTGACCCCTGCGGGTGCCATGCGCCCCCTGAGCCTGAGATCGTCCGAGCACATGTGCCGTCTGCAGCCCCTCATGTGCTGGCCTGTGCTTGTCCCTCCGGTGCTCCATGCACAAACAGACGGAGGACAAATTAAACGTGTGTGGGGGGCTCAGGGCTTCTGGGGAACAAGAAGGGTAGTGGGAAGAGGGTGTGTTACAGGGAGGGCCGCGGGGCTTGCAGAGATGCCTGGGGAGGGCAGCCCCGCTCAGACAGGCTACCCCAGCTGCCCCCGTCCTCCCTCCCCAGCACCACGCCAGCCTGGTCATGAGCCAGGACCCCTATAAAGTGACCACGTTTGAGAAGCGCTACGCCGTGGCCATGCAGTGGCTGTGGAGGGATGCCGGCGTCCGGGCCTGCTATGAGCGCCGGCGGGAATTCCACCTGCTTGACTCAGCCGTGTAGTGAGTCTGGGGTCTGCGGGGGATGGGCGCGTGGGGAGGGGCTGAGGGCAGGGGCCAGGCTGGCTGGTTTCCTGCAGCAGGAGGTATTGTGGGCGCAGATGGGCGGTGAGGTGGTCCTGCTCCGGGATGAGGTCCTTCCGGGGGGACCCTAATTCCTGGGGGACCCTGTTCTGAGGGTGACCCTTTTCCTGGAGGAACGCTCTTCCGGGAATGACCTTGTTCCTGGGTGGACCCTGTTCCTTGGGGGTGACTCTGTTCTGGGAGTGAACTTGTTCTTGCGGTGACCCTATTCACAGGGGGACTCTGTTCTAGGGGTCACCCTGTTCCTGAGGGAATCCAGTTCCTTGGAGAGACCCTGTTCTAGGGGGAATCCTGTTTCTACAGTGACCCTGTGCCTGGGGGTCCCTGTGCCTGCGGGGACCCTGTTTCAGGGGTGACCCTGTTCCTGGGGGAACTGTATTCCTAGAGTGATCCTGTTCTTGGGGGGGGACTCTGTTCCTGGGGGGACCCTATTCCTGGAGAACCCTGTTCCTGGAGTGACCCTGTGCCTTGGGGTCCCTGTTCCCACGAGGACCCTATTTCAGGGGTGACCCTGTTTCTGGGGGGACCCTATTCCTGGGGGTGACTCTGTTCCCAGGGAGACCCTATTTCCTGGGGGATCCTCTTCTGGGGTTGATCCTTTTCCTGGAGTGACCCTGTTCTTGGGGGTGATCCTGTTCCTGGGGGGACTGTATTCCTAGAGTGACCCTGTTCTTGGAGGGGCCCTGTTCCTGGGGGGACCTTGTTCCTGGGGGAACCCTATTCCTGGAGAACCCTGTTCCTGGAGTGACCCTATTCCTGGGGGGAACCTGTTCCTAGAGTGACCCTGTTTTAGAAGGGACCCTGTTCTGGGGGGACCCTTTTCTGGGAGTGACCCTGTTCCTGAGGAGACCCTATTCTGGGGGCACCCTGTTCCTGGAGTGACCCTGTTCTTGGGGGAACCCTGTTCCTAGAGTGACCCTGTTTTCGGGGGGACTCTAAACTTTAGCAGCTCTCCCAGGGGACACCACTCCCTGATGAGGCCGTTCCTCATGTCACACCGTCCTTTGGGTCACCCTGCTCTGTGTGTGAAGCTGCTTTTCCTTGGGGCTCCGTTGCCTCAGGTGGGGGACACTCCTGGGCCATCTGCCAACCCCAGGGATCCCGCCCCCACCCAGGGAGCTCTCCTCCCCAAGCGGCCCCAGCAGGGTCCTTGCTGGGCCTTTTGTAGGGGCCTGGGAAGCAAAGGGAGGCTGGCTGTAAGGCTGGGCCTCAGGACTCCTCGCTCTGCAGCTACCTGTCCCACCTGGAGCGCATCACCGAGGAGGGCTACGTACCCACGGCTCAGGACGTGCTTCGCAGCCGCATGCCCACCACTGGCATCAACGAGTACTGCTTCTCCGTGCAGAAAACCATCCTGCGGTGAGCGCTCCACCTAGGCCCAGCCTAGGGGGGTAGGGAAGGCTTCCTGTAGGAGGAGGAGGGGCAAAGGAGCTGGGGCCCTGAGGGATGAGTAGGAGTTTCTTTTTTTTTTTTTTTTTTTGAGACGGAGTCTCACTCTGGCGCCCAGGCTGGAGTGCAGTGGCCGGATCTCAGCTCACTGCAAGCTCCACCTCCTGGGTTTACGCCATTCTCCTGCCTCAGCCTCCGGAGTAGCTGGGACTACAGGCGCCCGCCACCTTGCCCGGCTAGTTTTTTGTATTTTTAGTAGAGACGGGGTTTAACCGTGTTAGCCAGGGTGGTCTCGATCTCCTGACCTCGTGATCCGCCCGTCTCGGCCTCCCAAAGTGCTGGGATTACAGGCTTGAGCCACCGCACCCAGCCAAGTAGGAGTTTCTTAGTCCCAGCCTTCAAGGAGCTGCCAAGCTAGGGGAAGCCAAGCTCGATGTAGACACCTCCAGGCCCCCAGGTAGTCAGGAGTGGGACCTGGAGGAGCCCAGGTTGAGGCATCAGAGATCCAGGAGGGAATGTCTTCTTGGAGGAGGGGACATTAATGGGGTTTTGACAGATGAATTGGAGTTCACTAGTCCTAACCCTGAAGGGGCTGCTGGGGAGGAGGAAATCGAGACTATACAGTCAGGACCAGGCCTGGGGAGGCCTGGTCTGGGGAGCTCAGAGGTGATCCCTGTAGTCATCAACACTGGGGGATGGACTAGAGGGTGAGGCTGGAAGTCAGGAAACTCAGAAAGGAGGAGCCAGGACAGTGGGTGTGGGGATGGAAAGGAAGGAATGGGCAAGAGTTGTTTCTGATGTGGAATGGGCAGGAGTGGATGAGTGTGGGAATTAGAACAGGAAGTCAAAAATGACACCCGAGTTTTTTGTCAAAGTGATGGGGGTAGACAGTGGAGCCAGTGGGCTGGGGGATGAAAAGGTAAAGATGGAGTCCTTTGGGACAGGTTGAGTCTGAGGGGCCTAGGGGCATTGGGGAGGTGGCTGGACACCACCTTAGCTGGCAGACAGAGTTGGGAATGGCCAGTGCAGCAACCCTGACCCGAACCCAGCAGAGCAATGGCCAATGTCAAAGGTCAAGGAAAGGAAAGGTCAAGAATACAGTGAGAAGAATGACGCTGGGATTGGCAGTTAGAGGGTCACTGGTGACCTTAGCAAGATCTGTTTCCATGGGTTGATGGCAGGGAACTGAGCAGGTGTGCAAGGTGATGCCCAGAGACAGGAATTCTGTTTGACCTACTCCTATTTGGCCTTCCTTTCCCTAAATCCCCCAAACCTATTGTTCTGGCCTCTGCAATAGTCCTTACCAGGAAGGTTCATAATTTATCTGTTTCCTGTGGGTCTCCTCCACAAGATGGAGACCTCATAAGGTTAGGGGCTGAGTTTGATTCCTCTGATTCTTTAGTGAATAGCTAAAGGTCAGAGTAGAAGTTGGTAAATGTGGATGGATGGTTGGAAAGATGGAAGGGAATGGATGGGTGGATGAATGGGTGGATGGATAGATGAATAAATGGATGGATAAGTTGAGGGATAGATGAGTGGATGGATGGGTGGGAGGATGGACAAGTGGATGAATGAATGGGTAGATGGGTGGGTGGATGGATGGATGGATGGATGGAAAGAGGGATGAGTGGATGGATGGATGGGTGATACATGAATGGATGAATGGGTGAATGTCTGAGTGAAGGATAGATGGATGAGTGGATAGATGGATGGGTGGGATGCATGGATGAATGGGTGGATGGATGGATGAATGAGTGGATGATGGATGAATGAATGGGTAGATTGGTGGATGGGTGATGAGTGAATGGATGGGTGGTGGATCAGTGAGTGAAGGATGGATGGATGAGTGGATAGATGGATGGGTGGGTGAATGCATGGATGGATGAGTGGGTGACTGCATGGATGGATGGGTGGATGAGTGGATGGATGAATGAATGGGTAGATGGGTGGTGTGTGGTTGATGAATGGATGAATAGGTGGATGGGTGAGTGAAGGATGGATGGATGAGTGGATGAATGGATGGATGGATGAATGGATGAGTGGATGGGTGGGAGGGTAGGTAGATGGGCAGATGGGTGGACAAGTGAGTGGACAGATGGGTAGATGGATGGATGGGTAGATGGGTAATGGGTGGATAGATGCGTGGATGGATGAGTAGATGGAGAGATGGATGGGTGGATGGGTGGACTGAGTAAATGGGTGGACAGGGGGGTGGATGATGGATGGATGAATAGATGGGTAGATGGATAGATGGATGGATTAGTGAATGGATAGACCAAAGGGTGGATGGATAGATAGGTGGATGGGTGGGGTGGATGGATGGATGAATGGGTGGATGGATGGGTGGATGAGTGGATGGATGGATGAATGAATGGGTAGATGGGTGGTGTGTGATGGATGAATGGATGCATGGGTGGATGGATGAGTGAAGGATGGATGGATGAGTGGATGAATGGATGGATGAGTGGATGAATGGATGGATGAATGGATGACTGGATGGGTGGGAGGGTGGGTGGATGGGTAGATGAGTGGATGAGTGAGTGGAGAGATGGGTAGATGGATGGATGGGTAGATGGGTAATGGGTGGATAGATGGGTGGATGGATGAGTAGATGGAGAGATGGATGGGTGGGTGGATAGGTGGATTGAGTAAATGGGTGGACAGGCAGGTGGATGATGGATAGATGAATAGATGGGTAGATGGATAGATGGATGGATGAGTGAATGGATAGATGGAAGGGTGGATGGATAGATGGATGGTGGGTAGATGAGTGGATGAGTGAGTGGATTGATGGTAGGTGGATGAATGGGTGGGAGGATGGATGAGTGGATGATGGATGAATGAGTGGATGATGGATGATGAATGGATGAGTGGATGGATGGGTGGATGAATGGGTGGATGGATGGATGAATGGATGAGTGGATGGATGGGTGGGTGGATGGATGGTGGATGAGTGGATGGGTGGGAGGATGGATGAGTGGATGGGTGGGAGGATGGATGAGTGGATGATGGATGGATGAATGGATGACTGGATGGGTGGGAGGATGGATGAGTGGATGGATGGGTGGATGGATAGGTGGGTGGGTGGATAGATGGATGGATGGATGGATGGATGGGCGAATAAATCGATGAATGGGTGGGTGGGTGGGTAAAAGTTTAGGAGTGAAGGTAGAGGCTGAGAAATCATGCGGAAGTCTGGGCTGAGGAGGTGATTTTTAGGTGTGGCCCAGGAGTGAGGCGAATGAATGGAGTGAGGGCTCAGAGGAGACTGAGACCCGAGATGAAAGATGATGCCCGAAGTTCCCAACTAGCCAGTGGCCAACCCCACCCCGTGTCTCATTCTCCAGACCCCCCTCTCAACCCCATCTGGCTCTGGATGTGGGATTTGAGGGACTCTGAGGACGCATGGGAGGAGTGGGTCTCAGGGATCAGGAGACACATACAGCAGCTGCAGCCTAACTGCTTAATCATCAGTCCCGATTTCCCCTCCTGTGCAACGGGGCAAGTCCCATCTTGCTTGAGGCCCTGGCCTGGGCCCGTCCAAAGCCTCTGCTCTGGCACTTCCTGAGTAACGGTTGCATCCCCAGGGAAATGACGCACAGATGGTTATCAGTGACCCACATTTCTCAGAAGAGAGAGAACAGGAAGGTGGGGGCAGGCTTTTGTTGCGGTGTGCGGTGTGCCCAGCCAGCACCAGGGCACATTCCAGATCTGTCTGACCTGCGACCCTGTAATGTAGGGGTAGAAAGCAGGCAGCCCAGCACAGCAGAAGCTTGGGAAAGTCCCCTCTCCTCCCTGGATCTCAGCCTCCTCATCTGTAAAATGGGCGTAAGACTCATTCCTGCCTTGCGGGAATGACATGGCAAATCCACGAGAGGCTAGCACCTATTCTTGCTGTTGCTATTATTGATCTTGGCATATCCCAGATGTGATGGGGTTTGGGGGTGTCACGGAGCAGGGTCCTGAGCTCTGAAAGGGGGAACCTCGATTCCCTGTAGGATCGTGGACGTCGGGGGCCAGAGGTCAGAGCGTAAGAAATGGATCCACTGTTTCGAGAACGTGATCGCCCTCATCTACCTGGCCTCGCTGAGTGAATATGACCAGTGCCTGGAGGAGAACAACCAGGAGGTGCGCCACCGCCTCCCTCACCGTACCCACTTATTGGCCCAAGGCCCGTCACCTGAGCAGGAAGCTCTGGTGCAGAAAGGGAGGTGTCCCTGCCCTGAACGGGCCTGTGTGCCCAGCATGGCTATGAAATTGCCCCTTCAGGCTTTCGTGGTCAGATTGCAGCAACCCAAGACACAGACCCACAGTGTTTGGCCAGGACCCCAGACACACACACACACATACACTACACATGCACACACGCACATGCACACACACATGCAATGCACACACATGCACACACGCATATGCAATAAACACACACGAATGTGCACAATACACGCACACACGTGCACACACATGCACATGAACACATGCAATAAGCGCATGCACATGCACGATATATGCACGTGAACACACATACATCACACGTGTGCATATGCACGCACATACATGCACTCACGTGTGCAATACATGCATATGCACACACATGCACACATGCACATATGCATCACACACGTACATATACACTACACATACACACGCACACACATCCACACACGCACACACACGCACACATGCACACACGCACGCACACATGCACATACACATGCACACACATGAAGACATGCACACATGCACACACACCCACATATACACACATGCACGCACATGAAGACACATGCACACGCACACACATCCACACACACGCACACACATGAAGACACATGCACACATACACACACATGCACACGCACCCACATATACACACATGGACACACATGCACACACATGAAGACACATGCACATGCACACACATCCACACACACGCACACACATGAAGACACATGCACACACATGAAGACATGCACACACGCACACACATGCACACACACCCACATATACACACATGCACACACATGAAGACACATGCACACGCACACACATCCACACACGCACACACATGAAGACACATGCACACATACGCACACATGCACACACACCCACATATACACACATGGGCACACATGCACACACATGAAGACACATGCACACACACACACATCCACACACGCACAGAGGACACATGCACACACATGAAGACACACGCACACACATGCACACACACCCACATATACACACATGCACACACATGAAGACACATGCACACACATCCACACACATGAAGGCACATGCACACACGCACACACATGCACACACATGCACATACAGGAAGACACACACATACACGCACATGCACTTGCACACACAAGTGCTCACACACGTGCTCACACACGTGGAAATTCCTGTCCGCATGCTGGCCGCACCATGGAACACCAGGGCTTCTGTCACACTCTTCACAAACACATCCTTGAGGGAGTCACGCATGGATGCACAGCTACACAAGTACCGGCCGCATCGAGGAACAGTCAAGCCCCGAGAGAGACACGGCCGCCTGCACACAGGCAAGCACAGCCGTCCCAGGAGAGCAGGTCTCTCCCCAGGGGCGATGTTCCGCTTCTTTTCGGAAAGGCCTGAGGCTGCTTCTTTTACGAGTGTGAACTTTTCTCCTGCTCAATCCTTGAGCGCAAAGGTTGGGTGCATTATCACCTGCAAGGCGTGACTGTAAGGGTTAAGGTTTCACCCAGTTTGGGTCAGATGATATAATTTTGACTTTCAGGCTGAATGAGATGGAATGAATTTTAGGTCATCCTGATACTGCTTGTCCTCGAGTCTAGCCACATGAAATGGACTTGCTTCTTAAGGCTTTCATAAGAAAGCTGCACAGACCCGGCAGTTTAAACAACAGATATTTATTCTCTACAGTTCCGGAGGCCAGAAGTCAGAGAGGGAAGCGTGGGCAAGGCTGGGTCCTTCTGACAAGACAGAATCTGTCCCAAGCCTCTCCTAGGTCCTAGTGGTGGCTGCAAATCCTTGGAGATCCTTGGTTGTAGAGGTGTCACCCTGATCTCTGCCTCCACCTAACACACAGTGTCCTCCCTGTGTGCATGTCTGTGGGTAAACTTCCTCCTTTTTATTTGGAGACAAAGTCTTGCTCTGTCACCGAGGCTGGAGTGCAGTTATGTGATCATAGCTCATTGCAGACTTGAACTCCTGGACGCCCAAAGTGCTAGGATTACAGCTGTGAGCTGCCGCGTCCGGCCAGGTCTCCTTCTTCTTCTTCTTCTTTCTTTTTCTTTTTCTTTTTTTTCTTTTTTTTTTTGAGATGAAGTCTCGCTCTGTCACCAGGCTGGAGTGCAGTGGCGTGATCTTGGCTCACCACAACTTTTGCCTCCCAGATTCAAGCAATTCTCCTGCCTCAGCCTCCCGAGTAGCTGTGATTACAGGCGTGCACCACCATGCCCAGCTAATTTTTGTATTTTTAGTGGAGATGGGGTTGCACCATGTTGGCCAGGACGGTCTTGAACTCCTGACCTCAGGTGATCCGCCCGCCTCGACCTCCCAAGGTGCTAGGATTACAGGCGTGAGCCACCGCGCCTGGCCAGGCCTCCCTCTTCTTATAAGGACAGCAGTCACAGACTTGGGGGCCCACCTTATTCTAGTATTGCCTCACCTCAACGACCTCTTCAAAGACCCTATCTCCAGGCCAGGTGTGGTGGTTCATGCCTGTAACCCCAGCATACTGGGAGGCCAGGAGTTCAAGACTCTCTCTCCAGATAAGGTCATACTCTGAAGCTCTGGGGGGACATGAATTTTGGGAGGACACCCTTCCAACCAGCACAGGCACAAAACCATGTCAGGCACACCCAGGCAGCTGTCCACACGGAAACACGGGCACACCCGCCTCAGCCCCAGCCAGGCAGGTAGGGGTGAGCCCACGCCCCTAGAGCCAACAGCCCCATCTCCGCGATGGGAGGGTTTCCTGTCCGAGCTGGCCGGTTGAAGCAATAACCTGTTTCTGCCCCCAACACAGAACCGTATGAAGGAGAGCCTCGCCTTATTCGGGACTATCCTGGAACTACCCTGGTTCAAGAGTACCTCCGTCATCCTCTTCCTCAACAAAACCGACATCCTGGAGGAGAAAATCCCCACCTCCCACCTGGCTACCTACTTCCCCAGTTTCCAGGGTAAGCAGTTCTAGAACTTTCCATACCCTTCACCTCCCAAAAGCAGCTCCAAAGAGAGATGCTAATCCAGGCTCTACTTCAGCCTGGAGTCACGGGAAGTTTCACATAGGACCCGCCTTCTATACTCAGCTCCATCCACTGTCCAACCTCATTAAATCTGTTTCCTCCTCTGTGGAATGGAATAAAATAGCAAAGGGCCTTGGAACTGAGTAAAGTGAGATATTCTTAGAAATAGGTAGCGTATCATGTACACCTTAAACATTTTACTTATTTATTTATTCTTGAGACGGAGTCTTGCTCTGTCGCCAGGCTGGAGTGCAGTGGTGCGACCTTGGCTCACTGCAGCCTTTCCCTCCCGGGTTCAAGTGATTCTCCTGCCTCAGCCTCCCGAGTAGCTGGGATGACAGGCGTGCGCCACCACCTCAGCTAATTTTGTATTTTTAGTAGAGACAGAGTTTCTCCATGTTGGTCAGGCTGGTCTTGAACTCCCGACCTCAAGTGATTTACCTGCCTCGGCCTCCCAAAGTGCTGGGATTACAGGCCTGAGCCACTGCGCCAGCCTTTTTCTTTAATTTTTAAAAGCAGAGCCTTGAACAATGTTTCCAAAGCACACAGTTTTTGTAAATATAACGACCTTCTTTCATGTGGCTCTTGTAGGTATAGATTTGCATAACGTTTCTTTTAATTGCATATGAACCAAGACACGTACAACGGGCAAAAACAGGTTTGGGAACAAACTCTCAGTACATCCAGAGGGTGAAAGGGCCACAGGGCAACTACAGAGACATACCATCTAGTGTTGGGCACCACTTAGTATATTTTACAAAGGGGAGGCAGAGTTGTGGTTAATCCAGGGACCGACATGACAAAGGTATATATTCACTAGCACTTTCCCCAGAACACCACTGTGAGGATAAAGTGTGGTGGCAGAAGTATCCTGCTTAGCTACTGCCAAGTAACACACCGTCCCCAAACTTAGTGACTTAAACTGGCCATTTTCCTTTGCTCATGATTTTGTGGGTCAGGAATTTGGGAAGGGTTGAACTGGGTAAGTTCATCTCTGATCCATGTGACATCAGCTGAGGTGCCTGGGATTGGAGATACACTTCCAAGATAGCTTCTTCCCCCACATGTCTGGTGCCTTGGTGCTCTTGGCCTCTCTCTCTCTGTCTCTCCCTGCCTCCGTCTCCCATCTCATCTATCTCTCCTCCCCTTCCTTCCAGTCTCTCTCTCTCCTTTTCCACCTCCCCTGTTCTCTCTCTCTCTCCATTTGGGGCCTCATGATCAACAGCCTCCTCATATGGTTTGAGCTTCCTCACAATATGGCTGCCTCAGGGTAGAGAGACTTCAGCCCAGGTGGAAGCTGCATCTCATGATCGCCTCAGAAGTGTCAGACGTTCCCTCTGCCACATTCTATTTGTCAAGCACATCACTCATATCAGCCTGGATTCAAAAGAAAGAGACTCCACTTCTTGAAGGAAGAATGACACACGCATACAGGGAGGGAAGGAAGTGATGGCAGCCATCTTGGAGATAACTTGCCTTCATTTCCTGGGATGCCATAACAAAATACCACAAACTGGGTGGCTTAAAACAACAGAAGTCCAAAGTTAAGATATTGGCAGCATTGGTTCCTTCTGGAGGCTCTAAGGGAAAATCCATTCCATGCTTCTCTCTCAGCTTCTGGTGGTGGCCAGAAGCCAACAACCCTTAGCTTGTAAACATATTACTCCAATCTCTGCCTCCATGTTCACACGGCTGTCTTCTCACTGTGTCTTTACGTGTCCTCTCCTGTTGTTATAAGACCATCAGTCACTGAATTTAGGGCCCATACTTTGGTATGACCTCTTTTTTGTTTTTTTAGACAAGGTCTTGCTCTGTTGCCCAGGCTAGAGTCCAGTGGTGTGATCACAGTTCACTGCAGCCTCGACCTCCTAGGCACAGGTGATCGTCCCACCTCAGCCTCCTGCGTTGCTGGGACTACAGGCATGCACCACCACATCTGGCTAATTTTTGTATATTTCTGTAGAGACAAGCTTTCGCCATGTTGCCCAGGCTGATTTAGAACTCCTGGGCCCAACCACACATCTGTCATCCACCTGCCTTGGCCTCCCGAAGTGCTAGGATTACAGGCGTGAGCCATCATGCCCGGCCGTGACCTATTTTCACCTAATTACATCTGCAAAGATCTGATTTATAAATAAAGTCATATTCTGAGGTTCCAGGTGGACATGAATTTTGGGGGACACTGTTCACCTCAATATACAAGCAACCATAGTAGATGAGTCCTTAGTACATACTTGACACTGGGTCCACAATCAGTAAACATAAGCTTTGGTGAAGTCACCAGGTTTTGACCCCTGGTCTTGTCATGTCTCAGAGCCCGTGAGGCCAATTTCAGCCAATCATACCCGCAAGATTCAGGGTCTGGGAGATAGATGTCAAGTTGTTCCAGGACAGTGGCCTAGACAGGCCCTCTTCCCTGCCCTGGTAATCAGATCATAGTTTAGAGAATTTGGGAACAGGATAAGGTAGATATTTTTTCCTTCAAGTCAAAGGGAACCTCCCATGACTCATCCTTGTCTCCCAGCACAAGTGGCTGGTGCACCCTTTGCTGTCTCTCAGCCCTTCTCTCCGCTGTGCTAAATAATATTCATGATAATAATAATAAACCGGCCGGGCGCGGTGGCTCAAGCCTGTAATCCCAGCACTTTGGGAGGCCGAGACGGGCGGATCACGAGGTCAGGAGATCGAGACCATCCTGGCTAATACGGTGAAACCCCGTCTCTACTAAAAAATACAAAAAACTAGCCGGGCGAGGTGGCGGGCACCTGTAGTCCCAGCTACTTGGGAGGCTGAGGCAGGAGAATGGCGGGAACCCGGGAGGCGGAGCTTGCAGTGAGCTGAGATCCGGCCACTGCACTCTAGCCTGGGCGACAGAGCAAGACTCCGCCTCAAAAAAAAAAAAAAAATAAAAAAAAAAATAATAATAATAAACCACACTTTGGGAGGCTGAGGCGCGCAGATGACTTGAGGTCAGGAGTTCGAGACCAGCCTGGCCAATATGGCAAAACCCCATCTCTATTAAAAATACAAAAATTAGCTGGATGTGGTGGCAGGGGCCTGTAATCCCAGTTACTTGGGAGGTTGAGGCAGGAGAATCGCTTGAACCTGGGAGGCAGAGGTTGCAGTGAGCAGAGATCATGCCACTTCACTCCAGCCTGGGCAACAGAGCGAGACTCCGTCTCAAAATAATAATAATAATAATAATAATAAATAACAATAGCCAACACATCTGCTGCACTGGTGGAAGCTACTCTACATAGCTTGTTTAATCTTCATGTTAAAACCCTATGCAGGGCTGGGCACAGTGGCTCACGCCTGTAATCCCAGTGCTTTGGAGGGTCAAGGCGGGCAGATCATTTGAGGTCAGGAGTTCAAGACCAGCCTGGCCAACATGGCAAAACCCCGTCTCTACTAAAAATACAAAAATTAGCTGGGCGTGGTGGCAGGCGCCTGTAATCCCAGCTACTGCCGAGATTGCACCATTGCAGTCCAGCCTGGGCAACAGAGCGAGGCTCCATCTCAAAAACAAAAAACAAAAAACACCTACACAGCAGGACTTACTCATCTAGCCGTTATAGAGGTGGAGAAACCGAGGCACAGAGTGATGTAGTCTCTTGACAACAGTCACACAAACAGTGAGAGGCAGAGACAGAGTTTGAACCCAGGCTGTCCAGACCCAGAGCCAGAACGTCTGAAGTTAATCGTTCTACTACTACATTGTCTTTCTGAAATAATATTGATAGGTTACAACCATGAAGTCTTCTGTTTATTAAGCAACGAACCCTCTACATAATGTTAAATCCTCGAGACAACTCTGTGAGGCCCAAGACTGTTCTGATCCCCATTTTGCAAATGAGGAAACAGGCTCACAGAGTTTACAGGTATTAACATACTATTATAGATAACCCAACTCGTGAGTGAGTAGCAGAGCCAAGTCTAGGGCTCCCAAAGCCCTTAATTCACGTTGTGCTTTCAGTACACAGGTATTGAACACCCTGACATGTGTTATCAGAGCAGCCACCCAGGCTGACTTTGAGGACTCTCTTCCCCTTCTTTGGCCTTGCTGCCCCTGTCTGCACAGTCCTGGGATGTTTGTCTCTGTGATTCCAGTCTGCCAACCGCACTGGCTGGAAGCGAGGCCAAGAGAATGTCTCTCTTTAACCCAGTTCTGCCGAAAGTCCCAGAGCTGGAGCTCATTGGTCCATTTCAGGTCACATGACTCTCGTGAGACAACCTCCTGTGCTCCCATTGGCTGAGCGTGAGTCATGTGACCAGCTATGACTACAAAAGATGGCGTCAATGCTCAGAAAAATGACGGGAGGGATCCCTGGGGCCCTTTAGGTCTGGTATTACAGGGAAGAGGGTCACCAGAGGCCCCCAGGGTCCAAAGATGGAGGGTCCTCACCCACTTACCGCAATCTGTTTCCCCAGGCCCTAAGCAGGATGCCGAGGCAGCCAAGAGGTTCATCCTGGACATGTACACCAGGATGTACGCCGGCTGCGTGGACGGCCCCGACGGCAGCAAGAAGGGCGCGCGCTCCCGACGCCTCTTCAGCCACTACACATGTGCCACGGACACACAGAACATCCGCAAGGTCTTCAAGGACGTGCGGGACTCGGTGCTCGCCCGCTACCTGGACGAGATAAACCTGCTGTGACCCAGGCCCCACCTGGGGCAGGCGGCACTGGCGGGCGGGTGGGAGGTGGGGGTGGCTGCAGGGACCCCTAGTGTCCCTGGTCTATCTCTCCAGCCTCGGCCAACACGCGAGTGAGTCGGGGGATGGACGGCCCGCTACTGGCTGCTCTCTTCTCTGCCTCTCACCAGGACAGCCGCCCCCTAGGGTACTCCTGCCCTTGCTTGACTCAGTTTCCCTCCTATGAAAGGGAAGGAGCAAAACGGCCATTTGGGATGCCAGGGTGGATGAAAAGGTGAAGAAATCAGGGGATCGAGGACTTGGGTGGGTGGGCATCTCTCAGGACCCCATTTCCGGACATGTCACCTCCTGGGCAGGGGTCTGGGACCCGCTGTGGGTGACGCACACCCTGGCATGGGGCTAGTAGATCCTTTAGGCGCCTTCGGGCGTGGACTCTGGTGCGCTCTAGTGGACAGCAGAAGGAACGCCTTCCAGGAGCCTGCGGACTAGGGCTGCGGGGACTTCCTTTTGCAAAGGGTAACAGACCGCTGGAAAACACTGTCCCTTTCAGAGCTCCGTGGCGCACAGCGTGTCCTGCCTCGGTTTGCAGATGGGAGAAAACGCGGCCCACAAACATCCCCTCGTCCTTTGCAGGCTGGGGGTGGGCATACTGCATCTTAACCTTTTGTATTTATTCCGTCACCTTCTGCAGGGCTCCGTGCGGGGTGAAATTAAAGATTTCTTAGAGGCTGTGTCGCCAGCGTCCTGTTTATCCCTCTGCATCCCTTTCTCGGCAGGGGGCACTGGTTACAGTGCGGGGAGCAACGTGGAGTAGGAAGGAAAAAAGTTATACTTCTTGTCTACCCACCTGTCCTGGCCATGGTACTCAGAACTGTGGGGGTTGTGAGTCCTGCAAGCCGGGATGTGGAGTCCAACCTCCCTCCCTGGCTAGGGGGACATTGGAGCAGACCCCTCCGTGGCTACTGACTCGAAATTCCAGCAGCAGCCACCTCCCAGCTTTGAGAAGTCCTCTTACTATTCTCAGGGCAGTCATCTGTGGTGCAAGCCATAGCACCCCACCTTATAGATGAGGAATCCGGAGCACAGAGAAGGGAGTAATTGGACTAAGCTCACACATCTGGAATGGACAGAGGCAGGATCCTATTCCTACCTTGAACACATTTGTGGCTTTTTGTTTGTTTTTTTGAGACAGTCTCGCTCTGTCGCCCAGCCTGGAGTGTAGTGATGTGATCTCGGTTCACTGCAGCCTCTGTCTCCTGGGTTCAAGTGATTCTCCTGCCTCAGCCTCCCAAATAGCTGGGACTATAGGCGTCCACCACCACACCTGGCCATTTTTTTGTATTTTTAGTAGAGATGGGGTTTCACTGCGTTAGCCAGGGTGATCTTGATCTGACATCGTGATCCGCCCGCCTCGGCCTCCTAAAGTCCTGGGATTGCAGGCGTGAGCACCCGTACCCGGCCAATTTTTGTATTCTTTAGCAGAGACGGAGTTTCACCATGTTGGCCAGGTCTCAAACTCCTGATCTCAAGTGATCCGCCTCCCTCGACCTCCCGAAGTGGTTGGGATTACAGGCATGAGCCACCATGCCTGGCCTAACTTTTCTTCTTTTTTTTTTTTTTTTTTTTTTTTTTTTTGAGACGGAGTCTTGCTCTGCCGCCCAGGCTGGAGTGCAGTGGCCGGCTCTCAGCTCACTGCAAGCTCCGCCTCCCGAGTTCAAGCCATTCTCCTGTCTCAGCCTCCCCAGTAGGTGGGACTACAGGCGCCCGCCACCTCGCCCGGCTAGTTTTTTGTATTTTTAGTAGAGACGGGGTTTCACCGTGTTAGCCAGGATGGTCTCGATCTCCTGACCTTGTGATCCGCCCGTCTCGGCCTCCCAAAGTGCTGGGATTACAGGCTTGAGCCACCGCGCCTGGCAACTTTTCTTCTTATAAAACCACTAGTCACACTGGATCAGGATTCAGCCTGTTGTCCCCATGGTAACTTGACTACATCTGCAAAGGCTATATTTCTAAATAAGGTCCCATTCGCAGATACCAGGGGTTATGACTTGACCATATCTTTTTAGGGGAGCCACATTTCAATCTATAAAAGATATTTTGTAATACAAAAATTAGCCGGGCGTGGTGGTGCATGCTTGTAATCCCAGTTAATTGGGAGGCTGAGGCATGAGAATTGCTTCAACCCAGGAAGCAAAGATTGCAGTAAGCCAAGATTGTGCCACTGCACTCCAGCCTTATTACAAAATAATTTTACTAATTATTATTATTGTTTTTTGAGACTGTGTCTTGCTCTGTCGTCCCTCAGGTTGGAGTACAATGGCACGATCTTGTCTCACTGCAACCTCTGCCTCCTGGGTTCAAGTGATTCTCCTGCCTCAGCCTCCCTAGTAGCTGGGTTTATAGACACCGCCACCATGCCTGGCTAATTTTTGTATTCTTAGTAGAGGGAGGGTTTCACCATGTTGGCCAGGCTGGTCTCAAACTCCTGACCTCAAATGAACCACCCACCTCAGTTTCCCAAAGTGCTGGGATTACAGGTGTGAGCCACCACGCCCGGCCAATTTTTGTAAAATAAAATTTAGAAATTTTCAATAAAATTTAACAAAATAATTTTATGAATTATTTGTAAAATAAATGTTATAAAATAATTTTATAAATTGTTTGTAAAAGTTATAAAATAATTTTACAAATTATTTAAATTTTACCAATAATTTTATGAAATTTTACAAATTCTTTGTTGTAATAATTTTGTAAATATTTTATAAATTATCTGGAAAATAAATTTTACAAATTATTTTTACAAAAATGATTGGTGGCCGGGCGCGGTGGCTCAAGCCTATAATCCCAGCACTTTGGGAGGCCGAGACAGGCGGATCACGAGGTCAGGAGATCGAGACCATCCTGGCTAACACGGTGAAACCCCGTCTCTACTAAAAAAATACAAAAAACTAGCCAGGCGAAGTGGCGGGCGCCTGTGGTCCCAGCTGCTCGGGAGGCTGAGGCAGGAGAATGGCGTGAACCCGGGAGGCAGAGTTTGCAGTGAGCTGAGATCCGGCCACTGTGCTCCAGCCTGGGCGACAGAGCGAGACTCCGTCTCAAAAAAAAAAAAAACTAGATTGGTAAAAAATATTTTAAAAAAATAATTTGTAAAAATTTGTTCTTTTTTTTTTGTGTGAGACAGAGACTCACTCTGTTCTCTGTTGCCCAGGCTGGAGCGCAGTGGTGCGATCTCGGCTCACTGCAAGCTCTGCCTCCTGGGTTCACACCATTCTCCTGCCTCAGCCTCCCGAGTAGCTGGGACTACAGGCGCCCGCCACCTCGCCCGGCTAGTTTTTTTTGTATTTTTTTTAGTAGAGACGGGGTTTCACTGTGTTAGCCAGGATGGTCTCGATCTCCTGACCTCATGATCCGCCCGCCTTAGCCTCCCAGAGTGCTGGGATTACAGGCATGAGCCAGCGTGCCCGGCCTCTTCTTGTTTTGTAAGAATTTTAGACTCATAGAAAAGTTGCAGAAGTTGTACACAGTTCCCAAACGCCCTCCACCCAGCTTCCTGTTACCTCTTATGTAACCCTAGTACAACCCAGGAAATTCACATAAGCGAGCATCCTATGAACAAACCTGTGTGTGGACCTTATTAGAATATGGCAGATTCAGGCCGGGCGCAGTAGCTCATGCCTGTAATCCCAGCACTTTGGGAGGCTGAGGCGGGCGGTTCACAGTCAAGAGATCGAGACCATCCTGGCTAACCAGGTGAAACCCCGTGTCTACTAAAAAAAATACAAAAAATTACCGGGTGTGGTGGCGGGCGCTTGTAGTACCAGCTACTTGAGAGGCTGAGGCAGGAGAATGGCGTGAACCCAGGAGGCGGAGCTTGCAGTGAGCCGAGATCGCGCCACTGCACTCCAGCCTGGGCAACAGAGCGAGACTCGTCTCAAAAAAAAAAAAAAGAAAAAGAATATGGCAGGTTCACGCTTCCATCTTCCTTTCCTGGGCCAGGGTCTAATCCCGGATCCCACGTCGCCTTGAGCTGCCTTTCTCTTCCTCTCCTCATTCTGGGACAGTGCCTCGGTTTCCTTGTGACATGTCGGAGGAGTTCTGCTTGGTTGTTTCTTGAGCTGTTCTTCAAAGGGATGTCAGAGCCTCTCAATTGTTTTTGTAAAGTTTTATTGAAACATGGTCATGTCCATTCATGTACCTGTGTCTATGCAAGCTGTTGCTACATCCGTGGAATTGAGTAACTGCTACAGATACTCTCTGGCCCCAGAAGCCAAAAATATTTACTATTTGGCCTTTTTTTTTTTTTTTTAACCCCTGTTATCTTGCTCTGTCACCCAGGCTGGTGTGCAGTGGTGCAATCTCAGCTCACTGCAGCCTCCAACTCCTGGACTGAAAGGATGCTCCTGCCTCAGCCTCCCCGGGGATACCAGGCATGAGCCCCTTTGTCTGGCCAGGTGTGAGTTTTCGAGTGGACCTGTTTGCATTCCTCCTGAGTGTGACCCGAGCAGCCAACTGCTGGTTCATGTGCTGAGGTCATCCATCCATTTCTAACCCAGGGTGGGCCAGCAGCAGCCCGTCCGAGCTGACTCCCGTGTTCTTTGCCAGGTCCTCCTCCCTCTGTGATCACGCCCTGCCTCTTTGGCACACTGAGATGTTCCAAGCTATCTCCTGCCCTACTCTTGGAATCAGCCCTTTCTCCCAGGTTCCCTGGATCCTTTCAGCAAGGGGCTGTAGGGGGAGAGAGGTGATCTTTAGAAGTCAAGAGCTGGGTGTTAGGTGCTCCTTGCTCTGGGATTATCTCAGTGGAGAAGTAGGACAGGGTTTTTTTTGTTTGTTTGTTTTGCATAAATCATGAGATCCTGAATTTACACTGATATTTGCAATCCTTTTTTTTGAGATTGAGCCTTGCTCTGTCATCCAGGCTAGAGTGCAGCGGCGAGATCTCGTCTCACTGCAACCTCTGCCTCCTGGTTTCAAGCGATTCTCTTGCCTCAGCCTCCCAAGTAGCTGGGATTACAGGCACCCGCCACCACCGCGCCCAGCTAAGTTTTGTATTTATTCATTTGAGACAGAATCTCTCTCTGTCGCCCAGGCTGGAGTGCAGTGCCATAATCTCGGCTCACTGCAACCTCCGCCTCCCCAGTTCAAGTGATTCTCCTGCCTCAGCCTCCTGAGTAGCTGGGACTACAGCGGTGCACCCCCATGCCTGGCTAATTTTTTGTATTTTTAGCAGAGATGGTGTTTCACTATATTGGCCAGGCTGGTCTCGAATTCCTGACCTTGTGATCCACCTGCCTCAGCCTCCCAAAGTGCTGGGATTACAGGCGTGAGCCACTGCGTCCAGTCTAATTTTTATATATTTAGTGGAGACAGGGTTTCACCATCTTGGCCAGGCAGGTCTCGAACTCCTGACCTCGTGATCCACCCGCCTTTGCCTCCCAAAGTGGTGGGATTCCAGGCGTGAGCCACCACACCCAGCCTCGCCCCCCCCCCTTTTTTTTAAGAGACCGGATCTCACTCTGTCACCCAGGCTGGAGTACAGTGGAGAAATGATGGCTCACCACAGCCTCAACCTCTCAGGCTCAAGCAGTCCTCCTGCCTCAGCCTCCTGAGTTGCTAGGACCACAGGTACATGCCACTGCACCCGGGTTATTTCATTTTTATTTTTTGGAGAAATGGGGTCTTGCCGTGTTGCACAGGCTGGGAAACTTGAAGTCCTATTCAACCCGGCAAGCATTCTTTCTTGCATTGTCCCAGGTCATAGTTACATCTTTCTCTCCCAGCCAAGACCCTGGTTCCTAATAATATCTCTGTATTTGCTACTTTGCTCAGTTCTGTAAAACACATGATAGTTTCAAAATTGCTACACCCATATGTTCCCCAATGACAAATCTGCTAAATAAAGGTCAAAGTTTCTTTGCAATTATTTTTGTCTCTCTCTCTCTCTTTTTTTTTTTTTTGAGACAGAGCCTCACTCTGTCACCCAGACTGGAGTGCGATGGCAAAATCTCGCCTTCTGCAACCTCCGCGTCCCACAGTCAAGCAATTCTCTGCCTCAGCCTCCTGAGTAGCTGGGATTACAGGCGCCCACCACCACAGCCGGCTTTTTTTTTTTTTTTTTGAGACAGAGTCTTGTTCTGTCACCCAGGTTGGAGTGCAGTGGCGCAACCTCGGCTCACTGCAACCTCCACCTCCCAGGTTCAAGTGATTTTCCTGCCTCAGCCTCCCGAGTAGCTGGGATTATAGGTGTGCGCCACCACGCCCAGCTAATTTTTGTGCTTTTAGTAGAGATGGGGTTTTGCCATGTTGGCCAGGCTGGTCTTGAACTCCTGACCTCGTGATCCACCCATCCTGGCCTCCCAAGGTGCTGGGATTACAGGAGTGAGCCGCAGCACCTGGCCTTCTTTCGTTTTTAGAGTGAGTGCTGTGTATCCAAGTTCTGCGGGCTGGTTCTTTTCTGTCTCTCTGTGGTTACGTTTTTCATTTGAAATACAGTTTGGTTCATTTGTTTTCTACTGTTATTCCATCCTTTTTTTTTTTTTTTTTTTTGAGACGGAGTTTCGCTCTGTCGCCCAGGCTGGAGTGCAGTGGCCGGATCTCAGCTCACTGCAAGCTCCGCCTCCCGGATTTACGCCATTCTCCTGCCTCAGCCTCCGAGTAGCTGGGACTACAGGCACCCGCCACCTCGCCCGGCTAGTTTTCTGTATTTTTTAGTAGAGACGGGGTTTCACCGTGTTAGCCAGGGTGGTCTCGATCTCCTGACCTCGTGATCCGCCCGTCTCGGCCTCCCAAAGTGCTGGGATTACAGGCTTGAGCCACCGCGCCCGGCCTATTCCATCCTAAAGCTTTTCCCTCCATCCTTGTTGATCAATTTGATCTTTGAATATAGAAACCAAGAATAGGGCTTAAAACTACACAAAAGGCCGGGCATGGTGGCTCACGTCTGTAAACCCAGCACTTTGGGAGGCTGTGGTGGGCTGATTGCTTGAGCCCAGCAGTTTAAGACTAGCCTGGGCAATAGCAAGACCTCATTTATACAAAACAAAACAAAACAAGACAACGGTTGTAATCCCAGCACTTTGGGAGGCCAAGGCAGGTGGATTGCCTGAGGTCAGGGGTTCAAGACCAGCTTGACTAACCTGGTGAAACCCCATCTCTACCAAAAATGAAAAAAAAAAAAAAATAGCCGTGTGTGGTGGCGGATACCTGTAATCCCAGCTACTCAGGAGACTGAGGCAGGAGAGTTGCTTGAACCTGGGAGGCAGAGGTTTCAGTGAGCTGAGATCGTGCCACTGCACTCCAACCTGGGAGACAGAGCGAGACTCTGTCTCAAAAAAAAAAAAAAAAAAGCATTAGCTGGGCGAGGTGGAGCGTACCTGTAGTCCCAGCTACCAGAGAGGTTGAGAGGATCGCTTGAGCCCGGGAGGCAGAGGTGGCAGTGAGCTGAGATCGTGCCACAGCACACCAGCCTGGGCAACAGAGCAAGACTCCGTCTCTAAATAAATAAATAAATAGGCCGGGCGCAGTGGCTCAAGCCTGTAATCCCAGCACTTTGGGAGACCGAGACGGGCGGATCACGAGGTCAGGAGATCGAGACCATCCTGGCTAACACGGTGAAACCCCATCTCTACTAAAACATACAAAAAACTAGCCGGGCGAGGTGGCGGGCGCCTGTAGTCCCAGCTACTCGGGAGGCTGAGGCAGGAGAATGGCGTAAACCCGGGAGGCGGAGCTTGCAGTGAGCTGAGATCCGGCCACTGCACTCCAGCCTGGGTGACACAGCGAGACTTTGTCTCAAAATAAATAAATAAATAAATAAATAAAAAAAATTAAAAAATCCCAACATGTCCTGGCAAGCACTGCATTCCATTTATGGAACTGTGTTTTTTTTTGTTGTTGTTTTTTTGTTTTTTTTTTTGAGACGGAGTCTCGCAGTCGCCCAGGCTGGAGTGCAGTGGCCGGATCTCAGCTCACTGCAAGCTCCGCCTCCCGGGTTTACGCCATTCTCCTGCCTCAGCCTCCCGAGTAGCTGGGACTACAGGCGCCCGCCAACTCGCCCGGCTAGTTTTTTCTATTTTTTAGTAGAGACGGGGTTTCGCCGTGTTAGCCAGGATGGTCTCGATCTCCTGACCTCGCGATCCACCCGTCTCGGCCTCCCAAAGTGCTGGGATTACAGGCTTGAGCCACCGCGCCCGGCCGGAACTGTGTTTTGTTCTTTTGCACAGCTGGGAAGTCCTCCTTTCTGGGCTGGGGCATAGTTCATTCATCCACTTCTGTCCTGTGTATACATATTCGAGTTGAACCCAGCATTGTGCATTCACGAATAGCACTTTAGGGAATGACCTTCCGCACACGTACTTGGTCTTAACGAGCTCTGTCTTCAGGGTGAATTTCTAGAAGAGGGGCCTGCCCTTTTGCAGGTGGGAATAATGGTTAGATTACGTTTTGTTTTGTTTTGAAACAGAGTTTCGCTCTTGTCTCCCAGGCTGGAGTGCAGGGGCTCGATCAGCTCACTGCAACCTCTGCCTTCTGGGTTCCAGCCATCCTCCTGCCGCAGCCTCCTGAATAGCTGTAATTACAGGCACGTACCACCACACCCAGTTAAGTTTTGTATTTTTAGTAGAGACGGGGTTTCATCGTGTTGGCCAGGCTGGTCTCTAGCTCCTGACCTCAGATGGTCCGTCTGCCTCAGCCTCCCAAAGTGCTGGGATGACATGTGAACCACTGTGCCTGGCCAGATTAAATAAGTTTTAATGCACATAAAGCCTTTTTCCCAGGAGGCAGGTGATTAACTCATGGTAGAAGGTGGTTGGTCAGATAGCTTGGCCTGAAGTTAGGCTAAACCCTGCTCTCTGATAACGCTTTACTTTGGTCCTAATTTGCTATCTGGGCCTGGGGTCTGGGGATCAGCTGAGGTCAAGATTCAATCAGGCTTAGGACTCAGGCCGAGTTGGGGCTCAGCTTGGGATCAGGGATCACTCCAGGGGCAAGTTCTTTTTCTTTTTTTTGGAGAGAGTCTCGCTCTGTCATCCAGGCTGGAGTGCAGTGGCATGATCTCGGCTCCCGGGCTCAAGCAGTTCTCATGCTTCAGCCTCCCAAGTAGCTGGGATTATAGGATTGTGCCATATCTTGCTAGTTTTTTTTTGTATTTTCAGTAGAGATGGGGTTTTGCCATGTTGGCCAGGCTGGTCTCCAACTCTTGGCCTCAAGTGATCTGCCTGCCTCAGCCTCCCAAAGTGCTGGGATTACAGGTGTGAACCACTGTGCCCAGCCCAGTCCAGGAGCAAGTTCTAACCAGGATCAAGGGTCAAGGTCTGGGTTTGTCCATCGTCATAGGCTCAGTCAGGGTCAGGGTTCAGCCAGGGATCAGGGCTCAGCTTGGAGTCAGGGCTGAGCCTGGGGTCAGGCATCAGTCTAGGATGGAGGCTGGGCTTGGGTCCTGGGGGTCTTGGTCGGGGATTGGAGTCTGTGTCTGGGATTAGGGTTCAGTCTAGGATGTGGACTGAGCCTAGGATCAGCATTCAGTCTGGGGTAGGGGGCTGAGCCTGGGATAAGGGCTCAGTCTAGGATGTGGACCAAGCCTGGGATGAGAGCTCAGTCCAGGGATTAGGGCTCAGTCTAGGATGTGGACTGGGCTTGGGATCCAGTCTCAGTACAGAGTGGGGGGCTAGGCCTGGGTTCAAGGCTCAGTCTAGGACAGGGGCCTGGGCCTGGGACTCAGCAATCAGGACTCAGTCTAGGATGAGGGACTGAGCCGCAGATCAGTGTTCAGTGCAGAGTAAGGGGCTGGGCCTAGGATCAGGGCTCAGTCGAGCATAGGGGGCTTAGCCTGGGATCAGGGCTTAGTCCATCATGAGGCACTCAGCCTCAGAACACACACTGTCTCTCTGTGTAGGTGCCTGCGTCATGTGAGGCTGGACTGAGGCTCAGTTGTCTACTCAGTGGTCAGGGCACTGCCTGGGCAAGACCTGGCTGCTTGTTTACCTCCTGACCTCACCTCCCAGCTGCCGGGCCTTCCTCCCTGAGCCCCACATCCCTTTCCAGATCCCCTTTCTACCTGGTGACCTCCAGTGACAAAAGGCAGCCGTCTCCCCAGTCAGTGCCTCGCAGGGAGCCTCCCGACACTATCCTGCTTCGGAACTGAACTGTAAGCAAAGGGAAGGACCATGGGGCCCCAGCACCTGCTGCCGTCAACCCCCGTCTCCTGCCAGCCCTGCCCTCCCTGGGGTGCCCCCGCTTCTCAAGGCCGATACTATGTCCCTCATGGGATGCCTGTGCTGCTCATGGGATGCCTGTGCGCCTCATGGGATGCCTGTGTTCTCATGGGACACCTGTGCTGCTCATGGGATGCCTGTGTTCTCATGGGACACCTGTGCTGCTCATGGGATGCCTGTGTTCTCATGGGACACCTGTGCTGCTCATGGGATGCCTGTGTTCTCATGGGACACCTGTGCTGCTCATGGGATGCCTGTGTTCTCATGGGATGGCTGTGCCCCTCATGGGATGCCTGTGTTCTCATGGGATGGCTGTGCCCCTCATGGGACGCCTGTGTTCTCATGGAACACCTATATTCTCATGGGACGCCTGTGCCCTCATGGGACGCCTGTGTTCTCATGGAACACCTATGTTCTCATGGGACGCCTGTGCCCTCATGGGACGCCTGTGTTCTCATGGGACGCCTGTGACCCTCACAGAATGCCCGTGACCCTCTTGGAATGCCTGTGCCCTCATGGGACGCCTACATTCTCATGGGACGCCTGCGTTCTCATGGACACCTGTGACCCTCATGGGATGCCTGTGTTCTCATGGGACACCTGTGACCTTCACGGAATGCCCGTGACCCTCTTGGAATGCCTGTGCCCTCATGGGACGCCTGCGTTCTCATGGGATGCCCGTGCCCTCACGGGATGCCTGTGTTCTCATGGGCACCTGTGCCATCATGGGACGCCTGTGTGTGGCTGCCACGGTTACTACTTGAGACTGTCACTACGACAGTTACTACTGTGACTACTTGAGACCATCATTACAAGACTGAACGAAGGGACAAATGTAGAAATGAAAACTTAAGACAAAAGAAACTGTTTTAAAGGAAGAGGCCAGGGGAAGAAGAAGAGAGCTCCCTGCTTCTAGTGAGCAAAGGCAGCCCCCCAAGCTTCTACAGCCCTTTGTATTTATTGGGTAGAAAGAGCAGGGAGGAGGAAACGATTGATCAGCTGCTTGATTGATCACACGTTCACATTATTGCTAACAGGCTCCAGATTTGCAAGAAACACTTGTGCCTGGGGCGCAACTGCCCTCAGCATTCCTTGTGGGTGGCAGACGCAGTTTGTCAGTTTGCCAACATCCTGCTTTCATGAGAACAGTTTGCTGTTTACTCATATTGATCCTATGTACACTGAGTTGATCACGACCCTCATTCTTTCAGCCTTCAACACTTGAGCCCTCATGGGACATCTGTGCCCCTCATGGGACGCCTTTGTCCTCATGGTACACTCGTGACCCTTCCAGGACACTTTACTGGTAGAATTAGTTCAGCTGCCCCCACCCTGAGGCCAAGGACACCACTGTCTCAGAAAGGCTGAAGACTCCAGGCTCCTGGGGGCACAGGGGGCAGGTGGGGTCTCTCAGGACCCTGGTTGGTGGTAAGTGGGCCTGGCCTGGGGGTGCTTGCGGGTGGGAGGAGGCGCCCAGCAGGGACTTATCCTGGATCCTGCTCACACTTCTGGGGCCTGCATTATTTCCCAAACCACCCTACACCCCAAGGCCTTCTGGATGAAGATGAGTGGGGTGTCACAGACACTGGGGGAGCTGGAGAGCAGAGACCCCACTGTCCATCCATGACAGATGATGTCCAAGCCCCTACATGCCTCAGATCCCAGGGCAAGGCTGAGCCTCCCTCCTCAGACCCCAGGGCAAGGCCATGCATCCCCACTCAGACCTCAGGGTGGGGTCTTGCCTCCTCCCTTAGACCCCAGAACAGGGCCTCACCTCTCCCCTCAGACCCCAAGGCAGGGTCTCGCCTCCCTTCTTCAGACCCCAAGTCTGAGCCTCGCCTCCCGCCTCAGACCCAGGACAGGGCCATGCCTCCCCGCTCAGACCCCAAGGCAGGACCTTGCCTCCGCCACCAGGGCAGGTCTGAGCCACCCCCCTCAGACCCCAGGGCAAGGCCAACCCTCCCGCTCAGACCCCAGGCAGGTCCAAGCCTCCCCACTCAAACCTCAGGGCAGGGCCTGTCTCCCTGCTCAGACCCAGGGCAGGCTGTGTCTCCCTCTCAGACCATAGGGCAGGACCTCACCTCCCGCCTCAGACCCAGGATAGGGACATGCCTTCTGCTCAGACTCCAGGGCAGGTTTGAGTCTCCCGGTCAGACCCCAGGGCAAGGCCAAGCCTCCCCCCTCAGACCCCAGGTACGTCCAAGTCTCTCCCTTCAGACGCAGGGCAGAGCCTGCCTCCTCCCTCAGACACCAGGGCAGGGTGTGTCTCCCACTTAGACCCACAGCCACCCCACCTCAGGCTGAGTCATGGTGAGCCGGCTTCAGCAAGGCCATGGGGGCAGGGCGAGTAAGTCCCTACTTTTCCTATGCACCTCAATCCAGGCGGGGGGCTGCCCTGGGGGGCCAGCAGCTCTGCTCCCAGCAGGCTGAGCTCAGGGGCAGGAGAGGCAACCATGAATCCCAAAATGGGGGCCTGCCCCCCAGACCCTACCAGCTCGTCCCTGGGTCTCCCTCTCCCTGGAGGTGCATGTCCTCCCATGGGCGGGAAGTCGGCCTCAGGCTGCCTCTCTTGGCCTCAGTTTCCCCTTCTGTAACACATCAGGCTTCCTGGGCCTAGGTTTCCCCTTCTCTAACGCATCAGGCTCTCTTGGCCTCAGTTTCCCCTTCTGTAACGCATTGGGCTCCCTGGGCCTCAGTTTCCCCTTCTGTAACGCATCAGGCTCCCTGGGCCTCAGTTTCCCCTTCTGTAACGCATCGGGCTCTCTGGGCCTCAGTTTCCTCTTCTGTAATGCATCGGGCTCTCTCGGCCTCAGTTTCCCCTTCTGTAACGCATCGGGCTCCCTGGGCCTCAGTTTCCCCTTCTGTAACGCTTCAGGCTCTCTCAGCCTCAGTTTCCCCTTCTGTAACGCTTCAGGCTCTCTCAGCCTCAGTTTCCCCTTCTGTAACGCATCAGGGCCGATATTGTATAATGCATCCGGCCCCATTGAGGGGATCAAGTCGGAGGAGTCGGTGCTCAAGGCCATGCAGGCACTTGACATTTATTAAGCACCTGCTGTGTGCTGAGCGTGCTTGGAGCATCTGGGGAGACCTCAGTGGGGCAGACGAGTCTTTCAGGGGTGATCAGGGCTGGCAGGAGGAGTCGTCGGCTGCAGAGGGGGGCCCGTCCTGAGTGGAGACCCATTTCCCCTCTGTGAATGACAGCTCTGGGGCTCCCTGCGGGTCTCTGGCTTTCGAGGACAGGAAGAGGGCAGCCAGGGCAGAGGTCGGCGGGGGGGGTCTCACAGCTGGGGCGGCCCCAGCAGGTTGTCTCCAGGAGCCTGGGTGGGGGCCGACCGTTGGGGTGCCCCTCCCTGTCCTCGGCCTTACCTCAACCCTGGAGGGTACCTTGAACATAACAGGAAATTTCAAATAACAGGAAACCAAGACCAGTAAGTCGGGTGGCTCCACCCTGCCTCGGGGCCTCAGTCAGCCCCCGGGGGAGGCCATGAACGCCACGGGGACCCCGGTGGTCCCCGAGTCCTGCCAACAGCTGGTGGCCGGCGGGCACACCCGGCTCATTGTGATGCACTACAATCACTCGGGCCGGCTGGCCGGGCGTGGGGGACCGGAGGACGGCGGCCTGGGGGCCCTGCGGGGGCTGTCAGTGGCCGCCAGCTGCCTGGTGGTGCTGGAGAACTTGCTGGTGCTGGCGGCCATCACGAGCCACATGCGGTCGCGACGCTGGGTCTACTATTGCCTGGTGAACATCACGCTGAGCGACCTGCTCACAGGCGCGGCCTACCTGGCCAACGTGCTGCTGTCGGGGGCCCGCACCTTCCGCCTGGCGCCCGCCCAGTGGTTCCTACGGGAGGGCCTGCTCTTCACTGCCCTGGCCGCCTCCACCTTCAGCCTGCTGTTCACCGCCGGGGAGCGCTTTGCCACCATGGTGCGGCCGGTGGCCGAGAGTGGGGCCACCAAGACCGGCCGCGTCTACAGCTTCATCGGCCTCTGCTGGCTGCTGGCCACGTTGCTGGGGATGCTACCTTTGCTGGGCTGGAACTGCCTGTGCGCCTTTGACCGCTGCTCCAGCCTTCTGCCCCTCTACTCCAAGCACTACATCCTCTTCTGCCTGGTGATCTTCGCCGGCGTCCTGGCTACCATCATGGGCCTCTACGGGGCCATCTTCCGCCTGGTGCGGGCCAGTGGGCAGAAGGCCCCACGCCCGGCTGCCCGCCGCAAGGCCCGCCGCCTGCTGAAGACGGTGCTGATGATCCTGCTGGCCTTCCTGGTGTGCTGGGGTCCGCTCTTTGGGCTGCTGCTGGCCGACGTCTTTGGCTCCAACCTCTGGGCCCAGGAGTACCTGCGGGGCATGGACTGGATCCTGGCCCTGGCCGTCCTCAACTCGGCGGTCAACCCCATCATCTACTCCTTCCGCAGCAGGGAGGTGTGCAGAGCCGTGCTCAGCTTCCTCTGCTGCGGGTGTCTCCGGTTGGGCATGCGAGGTCCTGGGGACTGCCTGGCCCAGGCCGTCGAGGCTCACTCTGGAACTTCCACCACCGACAGCTCTCTGAGGCCGAGGGACAGCTTTCGGGGCTCCCGGTCACTCAGCTTTCGGATGCGGGAGCCCCTGTCCAGCATCTCCAGCGTGCGGAGCATCTGAGATTGCAGCCTTGCATACGGACGGTGCAGCCACCGGGTACGTGCCAGGCAGGCCCTCCTGGGGTGCAGGAAGCCGTGTGCACGGAGCCTCGCTTGGATGGGGAGCGGAGAACGGGACAGGCCCCCCGTGGTCGTCCTGGTGGCCTCTTGGGCCTTCTGACACCAAACGAGCCTCCCGTGGTCCCCGTGGACAAGGAGGCAACCACCCCACCTCCCTGTAGGAACAGAGTGCCCTGGTGTGGGGGCGAGTGGGTTCCCCACACTCCCACTTCTGTGTGATTCTTGGGAAGTTCCAGCCCCTCTCCGGGCGGGCCTCCGTAGGGCTCCCAGGCTGCAAGGGGTGGACTGTGGGATGCATGTCCTGGCAACATTGAAGTTCGATCGTGGTACGTGATGTTGCAGCCTCTTATTCCCCATTGTGTGCATGTGTGGGGACCGTGGCTCAGGGGGGCTGTGGATCTAGGGGCAGCTAGGTGTGTCTTTGCTAGAGAGGGCCACGGGCCAGTGCCCTGGAGGCGTGGCTGTAAGGGTGGAGAGTGTGCGTGTGTGAACAACCTCTGGACGTTGCAGGAAGTGGGGGTAACAGTGACAGTTAACCCCACCTCTTCTTGTTCGCTTCCCCTTTAGAAACAGCAGGGCCCATGCAGCGGCTCTGGCCTCTGCATCTTTTGGGAACCCAGTCTGGGGGCCGGCACCGGCAGCCGCCTTGGCTTCCGGGCCTGGGGGATCTTCCCTCACATCCCCTTCAGCACCAACGGCCTCAGCTTTCCTGGTCTGTCAAGTGGTTTAATCACTGAAGCCGTAGCACAAGGTTGCCGGTACGCCCTCAGCACCAGCCAGAGAGGCTGACGTGCCAGCTCCACACCATTCAGTACGGGAGACACCAGCCCCACGGGGCTACGGTGCAAGCAGGGAACTGAATTTCGCAGTGTAGGTTGTGTTTAATTTGAATCTGTTTATATTTCGGTGGCCCCATGGGGTGGGTAGCCGCAGTTTCAGTGCAGATGGGAAGCCGGAAGCCTCCAGCATTTGCAGCTGATAGACAGTTCTCGACCACCTCCTCCCAGGACCAAGCCAGCCCCGTCCAGTCCAGTGTCTGGACAGAGGCAGTCAGAACCCACCCCACCCGCCTCCTGGGCTCAGACAGCTCTGCTTTAAGTCATGATTTCTCCACTGCACGATGGGAATGCGGTGTGTAGGGGCCATTTACCCACTAATACAGCAGCCATGAGGCACACATGGCTATTAAAAATTCATGGAAATTGCTGGGCGTGGTGGCTCATGCCTGTAATCACAGCACTTTGGGAGGCCGAGGCAGGAAGATTGCTTGAACGCAGGAGTTCGAGACCAGCCTGGGCAACATGGTGAAACCACATCTCTACAAAAAAATCCTCCAAAATTGAAAAAATTAGCCGAGCATGGTGGTGCGTGCCTGTGGTTCCAGCTACTCAAGAGGCTGAGGTGGGAGGATCACTTGAGCCCAGGAGGTCAAGGCTGCAGGGAGCCGTGATCGTGCCACTGCCCTCCAGCCTGGGTGACAGAGTGAGACCCTGTCTCTAAAAAATAAAATAAAAAAGAAAGAAAATTCATTGAAATTAAATGAAAGTTAGGCCGGGTGCGGTGGCTCACGCCTTTAATCGCAGCACTTTGGGAGGGCGAGGCGGGTGGATCACGAGGTCAGGAGTTTAAGACCAGCCTGGCCAAGATGGTGAAACCCTGCCTCTACTAAAAATACAAAAAATAAGCTGGGCGCGGTGGCAGGCGCCTGTAATCCCAGCTGCTCGGGAGGCTGAGGCAGAAGAATCACTTGAACTCGGAGGGGAGAGGTTGCAGTGAGCCGAGATCGCACCACTGGACTCCAGCCTGGGTGACAAAGTGAGATTCCGTCTCAAAAAACAAAACAAAAACAAAACCAAAAGAAAAAAAAAGGAAATTAAATGAAAGATAAAAATTTAGCCTCTTAGTGTATCGATTTGCTAGGGCAGCCATGACAGTCTTACAGATGGGGAGGCTTGAAAAGCAGACATTTCTGCTGTCGTAATTCTGGGAGCCGGAAGTCTGAGATGAAGGTGTGAGTAGGGCCGGGTCCTCCTGAGGCTGACGGCGATCTGCCCAGGCCTCTCCTAGGTCCTGCTGGTGGCAAGCATCCTTGATGTTCCTTGGCTTGGAGAAGCATCTCCCCCATCTCTGCCTCCATCTCCACGAGGTGTCCTCCCTGGGTCTGTGTCCAAACTCCCCCAACTCCTTCAACCTTTTTTATTTTAAGAGATGAAGGTCTCATTAAGTTGCCCAGGCTGGTCTCAAACTCCTGGGCTCAAGCGATCCTCCCACCTCAGCCTTCTGACTAGCTGAGACTACAGGAGTCCACCACTAAGCCCAGCTCATTTTCCTATTTTTAAATGTATTTATTTATGTATTATTATTATTATTTGAGATGGACTCTCGCTCTGTCGCCCAGGCTGGAGTGCAGTGGGGCAATCTCAGCTCACCACAACCTCCACCTCCAGGGTTCAAGTGATTCTCCTGCCTCAGCCTCCCAAGGAGCTGGGATTATAGGCAGGTACCACCATGCCTGGCTAGTTTTTGTATTTTTAGTGGAGATGGGGTTTTGCCATGTTGGCCAGGCTGGTCTCGAACTCCTGACTCAGCTGATCTGCATGCCTCAGCCTCCCAAAGTGCTGGGATTACAGACGTGAGCACCACGACCGGCCAATTTCCCCATTATTCTAAGGCCACCAGTCATATGGGATTAAGGGCCCACCCTGCTCCAGTATGACCTCATCTTAACTAATGCCATCTGCCACAACCCTATGTTCCAAATAACATCCTATGCTGAGGTCCTGGGGGTTATGAGGTGATCACGTAGATTTTGAGGGGACAGTTCTTTATTTTCTTTTCTATTTTAGAGACAGGGTCTTGCTCTGTCACCCAGGCTGGAGTGCAGTGGTGTGATCATGGCTCACTGCAGTCTTAGTCTCTCAGGCTCAAGTGATCCTTCTGCCTTGGGTTTCCGAGTAGCTGCAACCACAGGTGCACACCACTGCACCTGGCTAACTTTATATTTTTTGGAGAGATGGGGCCGGGCGCCGTGGCTCACGCCTGTAATCCCAGCACTTTGGGAGGCCGAGGCAGGGGCATCACCTGAGGTCAGGAGTTTGAGACCAGCCTGGCCAACATGGTGAAACCCTTTCTCTACTAAAAATACACAAACTAGCCAGGTGTGGTGGTGCATGCCTGTAATCCCAGCTACTTGGGGGGCTGAGGCAGGAGAATTGCTTAAACCCAGGAGGCGGAGGTTGCAGTGAACCGAGTTTGTGCCACTGCACTTCAGTCTGGGTGACAGAGCACGACTCCATCTCAAAAAAAAAAAAAAAGAGAGGGACAGGGTCTTGCTATATTTCCCAGACTGGTCTCGATCTCCTGGGCTCAAGTGATCATCCTGCCTCAGCCTCCCAAAGCGTTGGGACTACAGGCATGAGCTACTATGGCTGGCCAATTGCAGACAGATGGAACTGTGGCCGGCCATTTCACCAGTGAAGTCCCAAACACCCCTCTGCGGGCATGATGAGCCAGGGTAGTTCTTATGTTTTCCTGATTCCTGTTCTCTGTGTGTGTAGTGGGGACCACAGCAGGCAACGTGCGGTGTTGGTGGAATTCGGGATGAGTGGAGTCTGGGCAGGCCCGGAGCTCTCTGTCTGCCTTCTGGTCCTGTGTTGGCTGACCCTGTTGCCCCCTCTGCCCTGCTTTGGCTGAGCTGAATTATTTCTCGGTCCTTCCCATCTGGGGGCTTTTCGCTTGACCTTTGTTGCCCCTGACAGAGTGGCCTTGTTAGCACGCACCTACCCTCATTCGTCACTCAACTTCTGCCTGCTCATTCTTTGTACCTTAGTTTTAGTGTCACCTCCTCCAGGAAACCTTCTTTGATTTCTCCTCCTCCCTAGGTCTCCTCTAGGCTCCCACAGCTGCCTGCGTTCCCTGCATGACAGCTCTGCTTTTACTTGGGCACAGCTTCCCCTCGTTCTTCACTCGACTGCCCCGGCTCATCTTTTGAGTTTCAGCTTAAGTGTCACCTCCTCCAGGAAGCCTCCCTGATTTCCTCTCCTCCCTAGGCCTCCTCGGGGCTTCCCCCAGCTGCCTGTGTGTCCTCTATCCCAGCTCCCATCGCCCCTGGTCACACAATCCATCTCCTCCTTCGGACTTCGAGCTCCGTGTCGGTGGATATCGTGACTTTGCCGGGGTCCTGGCTGTGTCCCTAGCACCCACCACACAGCCTGGCACACAGTAGGTGCGCAGTGATCCAGCAGCACGCTCAGAAACTCCCTTTCCAGCCGGGCGCAGCAGCCTACGCCTGTAATTTGCAGCTACTCGCGAGGCTGAGGCACAGGATTCGCTTGAACCGGGGAGGTGGAGGTTGCAGTGAGCTGAGATGGAGCCACTGTACTCCAGCCTGGCGACAGAGACTACATCTCAAAAATAAATAAATAAAAAAGTAAACAGAATTCTCACACGGTGCTGGCGGGGAGAGTGCTTGATTCTTTATCATTATATGTGAGGAAACGGAGGCTCTGAGAGGTGAAGCGACTTGCCTAAAGTCACACAGTTGGGAAACGGAGGAGTTGGGATTTGAGCCCAGGCTCTTAATCAGCACAAATGCCACTTCTCACTCGGGACAGAAAGGAAACCCTGACTCCTTAGGCAGCTGTACGGAGACTGGGATGATAATGTGCTGAGAGCCAGAGCTATTGTCTGCTGCACCCTGGGGCTCAGTCTGCCCATCTGTACAAAGGGACGTTCCTTAGCTACTTCCAGCCCTGAAACACTGGGTTCTTAGGGTTGGCAGCTTAGAAAAAGACCAACATGGAACACCCAGAAATTAACTTTAAATTTCTGATGAATAACAAATACTTTTTTAGTATAAGTATGCCCCAAATATAAATAAAGATAAATATAAACACCTGCCACCGATCCCTGCACAAACCACAGGCTCCAGACTACAAGTCCCACAACCCACTGCGGCCTCCCTTAGGAACTATCATGACTTTTTATTTTTCATTCATTCATTCAAAAATGGTATAGGCCACCTGCTGTTCGCCAGGTCTTGTATTAGGTGCCGGGGATACATCATATGCACAAAACTGACAAAAGTCTTTGCCCTCGTGGAGTTTGACATCTACATCCTTGGGAGTGTTAAGTGATTTTTGTTTTTCTCAGCAATTTCTGCCAGGAAGACTACAGTTCCCGTGACTCTTTCTGTTTGTTCGATGGGACTACAACTCCCAGAAGACCTAGCGCGCCACACCGGCACTTCCTTTTCCCTTTAGCCTCAACTTCCTTCCAGGTCGGAAGGTCACGTCCTGTCCTCACCTTTCGCTCCTCACCCCAATTCCACCCACGCCAAAGACGTTAAGGGTTAAGATAGTGATGTCGCGAAATAGTTTTTAAAAGCATTTTATTGCATTTTTGACTTGGAGTTTATGTGAAACCTCAGCAGTATTAGCCGAACAGCCTGCCGTACCTTCCGGGAGTCCCAGAGTGGGCCTACAACTCCAATGGGGTGCTTCGAGCGCCGGGTGGACTACAATTCCCGACAGGCAGCGCGGCTGGCGGGGCGGTTCGCGGCGGTGCCCGCAGGACCTCAGTGCTAGTGCGGGCTGCCCGGCGCGGCGCCCGCAGGACCCCGGCGGCTACCCATGCCGAGGTGAGTCCGCGGGAGCCGCCGCAGCCGCCGCCGTCCCGTCCCCGCTGCCGCCCCGCGCGGCCCCGCCGCCGGCCAGGATGCTGGAGGAAGCGGGCGAGGTGCTGGAGAACATGCTGAAGGCGTCGTGCCTGCCGCTTGGCTTCATCGTCTTCCTGCCCGCCGTGCTACTGCTGGTGGCGCCGCCGCTGCCCGCCGCCGACGCCGCGCACGAGTTCACCGTGTACCGCATGCAGCAGTACGACCTGCAGGGCCAGCCCTACGGTGCGTGTCCCCGGCCCACCCTCGGGGCTCCCCGCTCTCCCCGGCCACGCCACTCCGGCCCGGCCAGCCCCAGGCCGATCCCTAGCTCCGGCCTGGGCCGTCCGACCCATGCTCAGGCCCCAGGCGAGGCAGATCCCTGATGCCCTGGACCCCCGGGTGCCCTGGAATCCCGACTCTCCTTGCCTAGCGCCCAGGAAACCCCCGCGCTCCCTCCCACAGTCCCCGGCCCCTGCCCCGGGCTCCCTGCCCCAGAACTCGTGGCCGGGCCAAGCGTCTCGCGCCCCTGGAGCACTAGGTCCCCTCTCTCCTCTCCCCAGCCGGGCCTGCGTCTACCTGCCTTGCCGAGTTTCTCCCTCCTGGGCCCCCTCGGCCCCCTGGGCTTCCTGGTCCGGGCTCACTTGAGCAGACGCTCCCGTCCTGACCTCCAGCGCCCAAGGCCCTGTTCTGGAGACCATCTGGTTGGTCTCCGGATCCACTGGGTCACGTCCGTGTTCCCAGGCCTCCCGCCTTTAGCTGACTGCGTTTGGAGTTGAAGGCCCTCGCACTGATTTCTGCCAGGCTGAGCCATCCGACGCCGTGGTCCGGCATTCCCCACCCCCTCCCACGGCCCTGGGTGCCAAGTGCATTTTGTCCAGTGCCCAAATTCCACCCCGCTCTGAGTGTTCTCGCTCTGGTCACCGGTCCCCGCGTCAGGGGCCCATTTCTTCCCAGACACCTGACGCTCTCAGGTCCCAGTTCGTGAGTCATGTTTCAGAATCTGGTAGCCCAGCTTCCCTGGCCTCCTCCCACGTCCCCAGTTCAGTCCACTCGCCTGGGGTTCCCATTGACTCTCTTTCTGTTCCGCCTTTGATGCACACCCACCCCCTCAGCTCAGCCTCCTCACCCCCTTCCCAGAACCCCTCTTGTTCCATCTTTCCAGGATTTCCTCATCCCCTTCCAAATTCGCACCCGCAGAGCCTCCGTTGCCCTTGGATTCTGCAAGTCTCCTTCTCAACAGCCCCGCTCCCTCTCGTCGTGGCCCTGACCCCAGTGTCCAGACATTCCACATTCGCTTGTCTTTTCCTGGCTATAGCTGTCCCTGGCATTCCAGAACCTTCTGGTCCCTGGTTTTTCTTTTCAGCCTGGCTCCTCAGGTCCCTGGAAGTCAAGGCCTGGCCTCTCCTGTAAAGGAGTCCCGTCCACATGTTCTCCCGGCCCCCTTAGTTCCGAGCTCAGATTCTCCTGGACTGGTCCCTCTCATCACATCTCAGACTCAGCCTGAGGTGCGGGGACCCCAGCCTCTGCAGCCCTTGGGGAGCCCATCTCTGGAGATGGAACCAGACTTTGGCCTTAGGTCCCGTTTTGCCCGAGAGTTACGATGTTTTCATTTAGAGCCATTGTTGTCAACCCAGGGGACGCTGGGTGATGTTTGGGGACATCTGTGGTTGTCACGACTGCGGGTGCTCCTGGTATGGAGTGAGTGGAGGCCAGGGACGCCGCTCAACTCCCTGTAGTGCCCAGGACGGTCTCACCCCAGAGAGCGATCCGGTCCTAATGTCCACAGTGTCCAGAGGAAGCGCGCCTGGGGCAGAGTGGTGGTGTAAACCCAAGGCCCCAGGCTCTGGAGGGGCTGCAGTGGAAGGCCAGGGGCTCCTAATGCAATGACCGCGTTTTTCCACGCTGGCTGGGATTTTCCCCGGGGAAGGGTCCTGAGCGGCACCATCCTGTAGAATCGCCTCCATCTTTGCTGCCTGGCACAGGAGCCAACAGCCACAGGAGGCTCTGAGCCCCCGAAACGTGGCCTGTGCAACTGAGGGGCAGAATTTCCAGTGCTGCTTGAGGGTCATAAACCCAAGTAGCCACACGTGGCTGTGGCTGTCATAGCAGTTCCCGTGGGGTTTCCAGGGCAGTCTGTACTCCAGAGCTCCCACTCCTAGAGCTGGAGATACCCTGTTTCTCCAGGCCCTTCTGAGGCCGTGTTCACACTCCTGGCGTCTCCTGCCTGGGCCCCCAGCTTACCTGGCTTCCCTCCAGCCCCCCGGGCAGGTGGGATCTGGTGGCTCCTGCACTGTCCCTGGGTGGGTGTGGGCCCCCTTTCTCTCCCCGCACGCCCGCCCAGGGAATGCATGTTGGCTGTTGAGTGAGCAGGTGTCCCGCCATTCCGCAGCAGGACGGACACCCTCTCCAGCCTCCTGGAGTCCCTTCCATTTCCTTGTGTGGCCTCCTGTTCTCCGCAGCCTCCTAACGTTCACCCCATTTCCTTCCCCGTTTCTCTCGGCCCCTTTTTGGCGGCGCCTCCCTCCCTTTCCCCTGCAGTCCTGTCTCCCTTTCCTCACTTCCCTGCAGCCTTTGCCCCTTTCCTCACTTCCCTGCAGCCTTTGCCCCTTTCCTCACTTCCCTGCAGCCTTTGCCCCTTTCCTCACTTCCCTGCAGCCTTTGCCCCTTTCCTCACTTCCCTGCAGCCTTTGCCCCTTTCCTCGCTTCCCTGCAGCCTTTGCCCCTTTCCTCGCTTCCCTGCAGCCTTTGCCCCTTTCCTCGCTTCCCTGCAGCCTTTGCCCCTTTCCTCGCTTCCCTGCAGCCTTTGCCCCTTTCCTCGCTTCCCTGCAGCCTTTGCCCCTTTCCTCGCTTCCCTGCAGCCTTTGCCCCTTTCCTCGCTTCCCTGCAGCCTTTGCCCCTTTCCTCGCTTCCCTGCAGCCTTTGCCCCTTTCCTCGCTTCCCTGCAGCCTTTGCCCCTTTCCTCGCTTCCCTGCAGCCTTTGCCCCTTTCCTCGCTTCCCTGCAGCCTTTGCCCCTTTCCTCGCTTCCCTGCAGCCTTTGCCCCTTTCCTCGCTTCCCTGCAGCCTTTGCCCCTTCCTCGCTTCCCTGCAGCCTTTGCCCCTTTCCTCGCTTCCCTGCAGCCTTTGCCCCTTTCCTCGCTTCCCTGCAGCCTTTGCCCCTTTCCTCGCTTCCCTGCAGCCTTTGCCCCTTTCCTCGCTTCCCTGCAGCCTTTGCCCACAATCCTGGGTTCCTCGGAGTCTTCCTTTTCATCGGCCTCTTCTCCCCTGTACCCTCCTCCCTGGCCCCCAGCTTTTCTCTCTCCTGGTGAGGAAGCTGGGCCCAGCTTCCCCTGTATCTGGCACTCGCCCAGCTGGTCCGTGGGCTCTAGAGGTGAGTGGAGGAGCCCGTGGGGCAGCCGCCCTGCCTCCTGCCTCAGCCTCGTGCTCCTCATCTGCGCCCGGGGAAGCACAGCCCGGCTCTCGCAGGGTAGGCAAGGCCCGGTCGGCACACCTCTCTGTGTCGCTGTGGCCGCCCCTGAGAGACTGGGGGTGGTTTGGACCAGAGCCCTGCTGAGGACAGCCCTTGAGATGCCCCGGTGTGCTGCGTTGGAGGCCACCCTCCACCACCATCTTCCTGGTGTGCTCTCACCCCTGGGTGCCCCACCGGGAGGAGCTGCAACCCTTGTTCACTGGAGATTCCTTTCCCAGCTTCCTTCCTGCTGCTGTTGAGAGACGCAGGGTGGGGCGGTGCCCTTTGTGTTTGGGTGTGATCTGGGTCTTGTTGGCCAGGTGCGCAGCGCCCCTCTCCTGTGAGTGGACTCTGGCCCTGCTGGGTGAAGGCTTTCTGGGCTCTGCTGCCGTTCACAGCAGGGGGGCTCGTGGAGCTCATGGCCCATGTGAGGTGGGAACCTTAGCACCCCTTGGAGTGCCCAGCTCCCAGGATCTGTCAAGTCCGTCAGACTTGCCAGAACTCCTTCATCTGGGAGCCAGCTAACTGCAGCCTGTAGGTCATGTCTGGCCCTCTGCCTATTGTTGTTAATAAAGTTTTATTGGCATGCAGTCATGTCCATCCATTAGCATCTTGTCTCTAGCTGCTTTCACGCAGAAACAGCTGAGCTCAGTGATTGTGCCAGAGTCCTGTGGCCTGAGAGGGGAAAGGTTGGCCGTCTGGCCCTTGATAGAGAGATAGGTGCCCAGGCCGCTGTTCAGGTCCAGTCCTGTCACACGAACTGGTGACTTTTCTTAGGATGCCCGGTGCCCTCCATGGCATCCACCACAAGTGGCCTCTGCCCATTCATACGCAGGTCTGAGGGAGTTGGTGCTGGTTTCACCTCCACAGAGGGCCGTGTCCACACTAGGTTGTGGCCACCTGGCCCGACCCTGGCCCTCGAGGGAGGCTGGGGCCACCCAAGGCCATCTGTGTTCCTGGGGAGATGGGCCTTGGTCACAGAGAGCCCTTGCCATTGGGCCCCAAGTGAGCAGAGGCTGGGATCCGGAGGGCAGCATGGCCTTGGCTGGTGCTGACACGAGGCGGGGCCCAGATGGGCGGGGTTTCATCCTAAAGGGGAGGCGGTGGCCTTCAGGGAGCTCTGGGTGCTGGCGTCCATCCCCATTCCTTTGACTTGCTGCTGCTCCTTCCCTTCTCCGGCCTCACTCGCTCCCTAAAGCATGTCCTGTGTCCCACTTGTAGGAACTCGAGGCCCGGAGAACAGTGGGGTGCCTGCCAGTGGGCCTCATCTTCTGGCCCCAAAGAGGTGGCATTGGAGCCGCCCCGGGAGGCTAGGGCATGTGGGGACAGGTGGGGTGCAGGGGAGGGTGCTCCTAGCACTGCAGGAGCCCCCAGGACTCCCTTGAGGGCTTTGCTGCCACCTCCCTGAGGGGCTTCCCACGGGAAGAGGAAGGGCCCCCAACAGGCCTGGTGACATCAGACTCAGAGGGGGACGGGGGTGAGGCTGCTGGGCCTGGCGGCGTGGCCCCTGTGGCTCCTCCATCCCAGGCCTTGGAGGTGGTTCTCTGTGCCCACCTCCTTGTGCTGCACCTGTGACCCTGCCCATTCCCACCTGGGATCTGTGTCCCTTCCGTGTCCCACCTGTCCCCCCCCCACACAGCCAGCTCAGCCCATCGGACGCCCCGTTGGAGCAGGCTGCTTCCCTCCCGCTGCTTCCCAGACAGCACATTGCTGGACAGCAGAGCTGGGGACTCATGCACGCCCCTGGCCCCAAGCCCAAGGCTCAGCGCAGGCCCTGGGAAGAGCTGCGTCTGTGCGGAGGTGAGAGAATGAGGGTTCCCCAGCATCCAGCATCCACCTTCAGAGTGGGGCTGGCTCCCACGGGGACGCTGGAGTTGGCTCTGGGCATTGTGATTTTGAGTGCTTCCTGCATGGGTCTCACATGGGAGGCCCCGCTGGCCCGCCCCTGGCCCCCCCTGCGTCAGGCCCGTACCCGGGCCACCTGCGTCAGGTCTGTTTCCGTGCTTTGCGTGGCGTTGGGTTGGCCTGTGCGGCGCTGAGATGTTTTAGATCATTGCTTGTCTTTTAACATTTGGGCGATGTGATGTAAGAATCGGGATTTCCAGCTTTCCTGTGTGGTCCACTGAGGCCTGTGTCCCAGCTGAACACGGGTGGCCCCTTTAGAGGGGCCGGCGCTCTCCAGGGTCCTTCCAGGGCCCCTCAGGTGGCCGTCGCAGAGTGTGGCGGACAGCAGGTAGATTGTCGCGGTGCTGAGACTTGCAGGGGTGAAGGGGCAGGAAGTGGGGGGTGCATGTGCAGCTCAGGTGCACAGAGCAGGGACCCCTGAGCTGTGTCTTTTTGGGTGGAGGACGTTTTGCTGAGAGAGGAGGGAAGAGCAGTCCCAGGAAGCAAACAGCAGCAGCAAAACCAGGAGCCCTGGCGCGTTTCCAGAGCAGCGACTGCGGGGACCACCACCGCGGAAACGAAGAAGCCTGTCGGGGGTGACAGCCCCAGGCTCTCAGCCACGGCCCGGCCTTCTGGGGAAGCCCCACCTCGCCTCAGACGCACCACAGCCCGAGCTGCTGAGCCTCCTGCCGCCCCAGCCCCTGGACTTCTAGAAAGCTCAAATGTCCAAGGCGTGTAGGGTAGACCCAGAGCAGGCGAGCCCGAGAGGGGCTCTGTTCCAGTCTCGTGGCTCAGTGCAGGGGTTTAACCTGGGGCCCATGAACAGGCTTCAGGGGAGCATTCCCCAGCCGGGACCCCCGTAACAGGAGTCGAATCCGGCCCGCCCTGGGCCTATGTAATAGGGTTTTATTGGCACGTAGCTCCACCTGTTGTACATGGCTGCACTCACCCTGCCGTTTTAGAGCTGAGTGGTCGAGACACAGACCAGAAATACTCTCTGGTCTGTTGCAGAAGAGGTTTGCCAAGCCCTGGTCTAGGATCCTGTGTGGACTTCGGTATGGGGGTGGGAAGTGTGGGTTTCTCCCGGGAGAGGGGCTCTGCTTTTATCATGTTCTCAAAGGGGGCCAGGCGTGGTGACTCACGCCTGTCATCCCAGCACTTTGGGAGGCCAAGGTGGGCGGATCACCTGAGGTCAGGAGTTTGAGACCAGCCTGGCCAATGTGGCAAAACTCTGTCTGTACTAAAAATACAAAAATTAGCCTGGCATGGTGGCAGGCGCCTGTAATTCCCAGCGACTCGAGAGGCTGAGGCAGGAGAGTCCGTTGAACCTGGGAGATGGAGGCTGCAGTGAGCCGAGACTGTGCTGCTGCACTCCAGCCTGGGTGCCAGAGGGAGACCCTGTCTCAAGAACAAAACCAAAAAACAAAGATTCTCAAGAGGTCTGAGAATCCCAGAGTGTCTCAGGGTTAGCGTGGCACTGAACCCGTGGGCATGGGCCTGGCACACGTTCACAGCGCCCATCACCCGGTGTGCGGGGTGCAGGCTTGGGGAACCCTGGGAGCTTCTCAAGTCGGAGGTCTTCCAGGTTCTGGGCTGGGGCTGGGGCTACTGGGTGGGTTCCTGGCCTGGATCTGTCCCCTTCCGTTGGCCTGGCCACCTGCTGAGGCTCATGACCCCGCCCCTGTCCCCACAGGCACGCGGAACGCGGTGCTGAACACGGAGGCGCGCACCATGGCGGCGGAGGTGCTGAGCCGCCGCTGTGTCCTCATGCGGCTACTGGACTTCTCCTATGAGCAGTACCAGAAGGCCCTGCGGCAGTCGGCGGGCGCCGTGGTCATCATCCTGCCCAGGGCCATGGCCGCCGTGCCCCAGGACGTTGTCCGGGTGAGCGTCTGCCCTGCCCCATCCGGCTTGGGTCCAGAGCTGGGGCAGGAGTTGGAGGCAACTGTGTGAGCCTAGGCAGGTCGCTTCGCCTCTCTGAGCCCTTTGGAAAGTAGGATGGACTGTTCCCCTGCACCGTTGATCTCCCTGGGGGCAATTCTGTCTTCAGAGGATGCTGGGTGATGACCGGAAGTGTTCAGGGAGGGCCGCTCCTGGTGTGGAGTGGGGGGAGGCCAGGGATGCTGCTCAGCACCCTGCAGTGCCCAGGACGGCCCCACCCCGGAGAGAGGTCTGGCCCTAGGGTCCACAGGGCTGCACGAGAGACCCTGCCTTGAGTGAACAGGAGCTGGTAGAATCCAGCAGGAGCCCTGGGTGAAGATGCTTGTGCAGATGAGATGCAGCAGGTGGGATGGGGGAAGCCCTGGTTTCCTGTGAGTGTCCTATGGTTGATGCCGTGCTCTGAGGACCTGCCTGCCCTCCAGGGACAGCCACTGGCCCCCCTGCTACCTTGCCACCCCCGCCAGGCCAGCAGCTCCCTAAGCATGCGTCTGCTCCACAGCAATTCATGGAGATTGAGCCCGAGATGCTGGCCATGGAGACCATCGTCCCCGTGTACTTTGCCGTGGAGGACGAGGCCCTGCTGTCCATCTACGAGCAGACCCAAGCCGCCTCCGCCTCCCAGGGCTCCGCCTCTGCTGCTGAAGGTGGGTTCCGGGCTGCAGGGACGGAAGCTATGGGCATGGGGAGGCGTCCCCGTCCCGAGGGCTGCGGTCACCCTGGGCTGTTTCCACCCTCAGTGTGAGGCATCCCTTCGCCGGGGTTAACAGTGGGGGTTCCTGGGCCCTGCATGGACCTGCTTCATTACCACCTCCGGGCTGGGACCTGGGACTCCGCATTTTTGCAGTCCCCTGTCCCCCACCCGGCTACTGGCTCTGTGCACACGAAAGACCAGAACCACGGACTCAGGGGAAGCCTTTCCCATCCTCAGGGGCTCAGGGTTGATGAAGACATGGGCCATCTCTTCAGTTCTCTACCTGCCGAAGACATTCTCAGCGTCACATCTCGAGTGGGCGCTGTGGGTGTGCGGGCAGTGTGGGTGTGCGGGCGCTGTGGGTGTGCGGGCGCTGTGGGTGTGTGGGCGGCGTGGGTGTGCGGGCGGCGTGGGTGTGCGGGCGGCGTGGGTGTGCCGGCGGCGGCGTGGGTGTGCGGGCGGCGTGGGTGTGCCGGCGGCGGTGTGGGTGTGCGGGTGGTGTGGGTGTGCGGGCCGTGTGGGTGTGCGGGCCGTGTGGGTGTGCCGGCGGTGTGGGTGTGCCGGCGGTGTGGGTGTGCCGGCGGTGTGGGTGTGCCGGCGGCGGTGTGGGTGTGCGGGCGGTGTGGGTGTGCGGGCGGTGTGGGTGTGCCGGCGGTGTGGGTGTGCCGGCGGCGGTGTGGGTGTGCCGGCGGTGTGGGTGTGCCGGCGGTGTGGGTGTGCCGGCCGTGTTCTTACGGAGAAGGGACCCATACCTTTCTTTCCTCCAGCCCTGTGAACCGGGGCGCTGGTAGCGAGCTCAGAGCAGGAGCCTGCAGCTCTGTGGTGGGACCTGTGGTGGGGAAGGATGGGAGTGGCCGCTGTGGAGAGTGAGGAGAAAGAGGAACTGGAGGAGGCAGCTGAGGGGCCTGCCCAGGGCAGTCGTCAGCTACTGGGGTAGCAGGGCTGAGAAGGGAGGCCCCAGAGCCCAGGGCGGCAGAGAACAGGGCATGACAGGCAGGCGTGTCCCGGCCCAGCCCCAGCAAAAGCAGTTTGGTGCTGTGGTTTCAAGTTATAAAAAAGGAGGCCGAGGCAGTGGATCACCTGAGGTCAGGAGTTCGAAACCAGACTGGCCAACATGTCGAAATCCTGTCTCTACTAAAAAAATGCAGAAAGTTAGCCAGGCATGGTGGCGACCACCTGTAATTCCAGCAACTTGGGAGGCTGAGGCAGGAGAATCACTTGAACCTGGGAGGCAGAGGTTGTGGTGAGCTGAGATTGCACCATTGCACTCCAGCCTGGGCAACAAGAGCAAAACTCCATCTCAAAAAAGAAAAAAAAAAAAAAGAAAGGTTCATCCTACACAGCCAGATCCGTGGGATTCTAGATCCAGAGTTGGCTAATGCCGGCCCAGGGGCCACCTGTTTTTGTTGATAAAGTTTTATTGGTAGAGGGCCACGTTCATTTATGCACGGTCCAGGGTGGCATTCCCAGCAGCGGAGCTGAATTGCTGCGGCTGCAACAGAGACCATCTGGCCGGCAAAGCCGAAAGCGTTATCTGGCCCTTTTCAGAAACCGTTCTCAACCCCTGCTCTAGGTTAAAAGTCTTGACAATGGCCATTTTTGTTGTGGCAACAGAAGAGTATAGTTCTGCAAAAACTTAATTATCCAGTTAGAGAAGAAGGAAAGCGAAATCTTCTTTTTTTTTTTTTTTGACATGGAGTCTCACTCCTTTGTCCAGGCTGGAGTGCAGTGGCACGATCTTGGCTCACTGCAACCTGAACAAGGAATCTACTTGGTGGAGTATTATGCAGCTGGTAAAAAGGATGTTGAGGGCTGGGCATGGTGGTTCACGCCTGTTGTCCCACGACTTATGGAGGCTGAGGCAGGAGGATCGATTGAGGCCAGGAGTCCAAGATTAGCCTGGGCAATATAGCAAGACCCCTGTCTCTACAGAAAATTTAAAAAATTAGCCAGGTGTGGTGGTGCTTGCCTGTAGTCCCAGCTGCTCAGGAGGCTGAGGTGGGAAGATCCCTTGAACCTGGGAGGAGGAGGTTGCAGTGAGCTGAGATCGCACCATTGCACTCCAGCCTGGGTGACAGTGCGAGACTCTGACATGAAAAAAATATATATATATATTTTACAGAGAGTTCCCAGGAGCATGCTTCCCCCAGTGATCATATTTCTGTTTTTTTTTTTTTTTTTTTGAGACGGAGTCTTGCTTCGTCGCCCAGGCTGGAGTGCAGTGGTGTGATCTCAGCTCACTGCAAGCTCCGCCTCCCGGGTTCACACCATTCTCCTGCCTCAGCCTCCCAAGTAGCTGGGACTACAGGCGCCCGCCACCAGGCCCGGCTAATTTTTTGTATTTTTAATAGAGACGGGGTTTCACCATGTTAGCCAGGATGGTCTTGATCTCCTGACCTCGTGATCCGCCCGCCTCGGCCTCCCAAAGTGCTGGGATTACAGGCGTGAGCCACCGCACACGGCCAATCATATTTTACATACCCATGACAGTTGCGTTTTCATTTTTGTTTTATTATTTTTTTATTATCCCTTATTTTATTTCAAACGATTGTGTTTTTAGGCCAGGCGCAGTGGCTCACACCTGTAATCCTAGCACTTTGGGAGGCTGAGACAGGGGATTGCTTGATCCTGGGAGGTGGAGGCTGCAGTGAGCCATGATTGCATCACTGTATTCCAGCCTGGGTGACAGCATGAGACCCTGTCTCAAAAAGAAAAATAAAGTTGTGTTTTTAAAACGCTTTAAAGCACAGAAGTGCAGACTCAAAGTTGTGTGAACTCTCAGGCATTATCGGGCAGGCCCTGACCCTAAGTCTCTAAGTGAACAACTGTTATTGAGGGCCCGGGAGGAAACGATCAGAATGGCATGGAGGAGAAATTCCCCAGCAGAACGTTCCAGAACGGAGATGTGAATCATTTTGAGAGAAGGTTGTGCTAGGGGGAGCACGGGTATCACGTGGTATCGAAATCTGCTTGTCACGTCCCACACCCAGCTGGTTGGCTCCACCCGAGCCCCCGACCTGCGGTGTCGGTGCTGGGGACGTCCCCTGGCTGGGACCCTGGCTGGGCCGAGGCTGACGCGCCCTCTCCCTCTCCCCAGTACTGCTGCGTACGGCCACTGCCAATGGCTTCCAGATGGTCACCAGCGGGGTACAGAGCAAGGCCGTGAGTGACTGGCTCATCGCCAGCGTGGAGGTGAGTGCCACCCGCCCCGGAGTTGGCTCCGCGTCCCCAGGGGTCCCTGCCATCCGCCTGGCTCCCGGGCTCAGCCGTAGCAGAGGGGAGCCTCTGATGGGAAACTGGGGTCAGATCTCTCCCCCGCCCAGCTGAAAACCTGTGGCTCCGCTGGCAGCTGAAGGAACCCAAACTTCGCACATGGCTGGGGAGTCACTCTGTGGAGTGCCCAGGCCCCTGCCAGCCTCCGGTCCATCTCCTTCCTTCCATCGTGGGCCCCCACACACCAAGCCGCCTCCTCCCACCCCAGGGCCTTTGCACCAGCTGTCCCTCCCAGGAAGCCCCCTCCAGGCTGCAGCGTCGCCAGCCTCCCCTCATCACAGAACCTCACCCGTCAGCCCAGACACTGCGTCCTCACAGACCCTTCCAAGCACCCCCTGGTGTCAGCAGAGTGAGAGAAGGTGGGGAGCTGCCGGTGTGGAAGCAGCTGCTCAGATCATCGAGGCAGATCCAGAGGGTGAAGCCTACGTCGCTGCTGCTGCAGCACCGGCAGGGGCCTTAAAACCCGAGAAAGGGCCGGGCGCGGTGGCTCAAGCCTGTAATCCCAGCACTTTGGGAGGCCGAGACGGGCGGATCACGAGGTCAGGAGATCGAGACCATCCTGGCTAACACGGTGAAACCCCGTCTCTACTAAAAATACAAAAAACTAGCCGGGCGAGGTGGCGGCGCCTGTAATCCCAGCTACTCGGGAGGCTGAGGCAGGAGAATGGCGTAAACCCGGGAGGCGGAGCTTACAGTGAGCTGAGATCTGGCCACTGCACTCCAGCCTGGGTGACAGAGCGAGACTCCGTCTCAAAAAAAAAAAAAAACCCGAGAAAGGCCGGGCGCGGTGGCTCACGCCTGTAATCCCAGCACTTTGGGAGGCCTAGACGAGCGGATCACGAGGTCAGGAGATCGAGACCATCCTGGCTAACACGGTGAAACCCCATCTCTACTAAAAAATACAAAAAACTAGCCGGGCGAGGTGGCGGGCACCTGGGCACCTGTAGTCCCAGCTACTCGGGAGGCTGAGGCAGGAGAATGGCGTGAACCCAGGAGGCGGAGCTTGCAGTGAGCTGAGATCCGGCCACTGCACTCCAGCCTGGGCGACAGAGCGAGACTCCGTCTCAAAAAAAAAAAAAACCTGAGAAAGCACCGACTCCCCCAGCATTTCCCCACAGGACAGCGCGGGTGAAGGGCGCAGAGGAGTCCACACAGATGTGGAGTTGTCTCACTGTTGGGGGAGCCCTGAACAAGACATGCCTGCTGTTTTAGGGACCCAGGCCTTGGAGGGGGGCCCGAGTGGAAAAGCACTGGCTTAGGCGGGAGTGGGGAAAGTGTCCTGGAGGCCCTGGCTCCCCATACACAGGCCTTGGCGGAGGAGCCCTGGGATTTGTTGAGGGCGGCTGTTCTGTTTGTTCCTGTTGGATTGTCCTGTGGGCCCGGGAGGCAGGTCCTGTTCACAGTGCCAGTTAGTACGCGATGAGACCCTGTGGCCTGGCCTGCATCACACTCCACGGTGGCATGGGCACTGGGCTCCAGATCCCATGGGGACATGTCGACTCCCTTTCCCCTGGCTGTGCCCTTTCTCCTATGAGCAGAGCCCTCTTGGCCGCTGGGCTTTGAGTTCAGCCTTGAAGGATTTCCAAGTGGAAAAGCATGTTGCAAAAACGGCAGGTAGACTCCCACAGCCAGACGGGGAGTCCCCAGGCCACCGCCGGCCCTCTCGCTGCTTTTGTAAATAAAGCTTTTGCTTGTTTGTTTTTGTTTTTTGAGACAGAGTCTCTCTGTCACCCAGGCTGGAGTGCAGTGGTGCGATCTCTGCTCACTGCAACCTCTGCCTCCTGGGTTCAAGTGATTCTCTTGCCTCAGCCTCCTGAGTAGCTGGGATTACTGTCATGTGCCACCACGCCCAGCTAATTTTTTGTAATTCTCTTTTTTCTCTTTTTTTTTGAGACGGAGTTTCACTCCTGTTGCCCAGGCTGGAGTGCAGTGGTGCGTGCGATCTCAGCTCACTGCAAGCTCCGCTTCCTGGGTTCAAGTGATTCTCCTGCCTCAGCCTCCTGAGTAGCTGGGATTACAGGTGCCTACCACCACGCCCGGCTAATTTTTGTATTTTTGGTAGAGAGGGGATTTCACCATGCTGGCCAGGCTGGTCTGGAGCTCCTGACCTCAGGTGATCTGCCCGCCTTGGCCTCCCAAAGTGTTGGGATTACAGGCGTGAGCCACCGTGCCCGGCTGTGTAAATAAAGTTTTATGGCTCACAGCGAAGCCGATGCATGTGCAGACCACCCATGGCAGTTTCTGAGTAGTCGTAACAGACGCCATCTGGTCCCCGAGGTTGAAAATATCCCCTCTCGCCCTTTATGAAAGTCTGTCGTCCCCTGGGCTAGAGTGGAATCCAACTTTGGTGGGGTAAGAGGCAGGGATGGGTGCATACAGATCCTGAAGGAATCCGAATGCCTGGCTGAGGGGATTAGCCCCGTTCCTATAAAAACTTATCTTCCTGCTCTCCCCAATTTTTTTTTTTTTTTTTGAGACGGAGTCTCTCTCTGTTGCCCAGGCTGGAGTGCAGTGGCGCGATCTCGACTCACTTGAAGCTCCGCCTCCCGGGTTCACGCCATTCTCCTGCCTCAGCCTCCTAAGTAGCTGGGACTACAGGTGCCCGCCACCACGCCCGGCTAATTTTTTGTATTTGTAGTAGAGATGGGGTTTCACCATGTTAGCCAGGATGGTCTCGATCTCCTGACCTTGTGATCTGCCTGCCTCGGCCTTCCAACTCGATTTTTTTTTTTTTTTTGAGGCGGAGTCTCGCTCTGTCGCCCGGACTGGAGTGCAGTGGCCAATCTCAGCTCACTGCAAGCTCCGCCTCCCGGTTTCACGCCATTCTCCTGCCTCAGCCTCCCGAGTAGCTGGGACTACAGGCGCCCGCCACCTCGCCCGGCTAGTTTTTGTATTTTTAGTAGAGACGGGGTTTCACCGTATTAGCCAGGATGGTCTCGATCTCCCGACCTTGTGATCCGCCCGTCTCGGCCTCCCAAAGTGCTGGGATTACAGGCTTGAGCCACCGCGCCCGGCCCCAACTCGATTTTTAAAGATTTCAACCTGAGGGCCAGAGCATGGGTGGGTCCCTGTTCCCAGCTCCACCTCCTCCCTGGAGGAGCTCCCTGGGGCTCCCAGAGTCAGAGGCTGGCACCTCCTGTGGGCCTCAGTGCTGAGGCCGATGCTGGCACCCGGCGGACGGGCCCCACGTGGTCCAGAGGGGAGGGGTCTCCAAGCCCCACACATGGATCACCTGCCCCAGGAGTAGCCAGGCCACTCCCCCGCTGTCTTTCCACAGGGGCGGCTGACGGGGCTGGGCGGAGAGGACCTTCCCACCATCGTCATCGTGGCCCACTACGACGCCTTCGGAGTGGCTCCCGTACGTATGAGTGTCCCATCCCCCCACCCCACAGGGCGTGGACTCCGGCTCCAGGCAGTGCCGAGGCAAAGCGCCTGTGGGGGATGGCGGTCGGGGTCAGTGGTTCACCCTGTGACGGCCTTTGCCAGTCATCCCGGTCCCCACAAGGGCCTTAGGGTGGGTGTCGTGGGACTGAAACAGGCCTGGTTCTTGCCCTGGGGTCCCAGGTCTCGGTACGGTGGTGGCTGTGTCAGAGGCTGAGCCCAGGGAGTCTGAGTCAGGCCAGCGCTGGGTGCTGTGGCTCCGCACGAGGCCTCCTTGTGGCTGTGGTTTGTCCCAGCGAGAGGCCACAGAGCAAGGAGCAGAATCCACGAAGGGAAAGGCGCATGCAGTGGGTCGGGGAGGCCAGGCCCAGCGTCCAGGCCTTCTCCCCGTGTGTCCCATGGGACACGCCTCATCCTTAGCAGTGAGCTGGGACGACAGCCCAAAGCACCATCACCAGCAAGGCTCCCAGAGACCCAGCACCTGGTTCCTATGGGGGCTGGTTCTGTGGGCCCTGCTGCCTGGCCCATGCCGGGATTCCAGACTCCAGAGGGAAGCAGAGCGTGTGCGTGAACCATGGTGTCTGCAGGACCAGCTGTGGCCCCAGACAGAGCCTGTCCTGTCAGCAAGGGTCAAGGTCCCTGGTGCAGGTTCCTGGTCTCAGGCCTGCAGCACAAACTCTGTTCTGCTCAGCGCGGGTTGAGTGGGAGCGGGGTCGGGGGCGTCAACCAGCACCCCGCCTCCTTTTTTTTTTTTTTTTTTTAAATTTAGACAGAGTCTTGCTCTGTTGCCCAGGCTAGAGTGCAGTGTCATAGTCTCAGCTCACTGCAAGCTCTGCCTCCCAGGTTTAAGCAATTCTCCTGCCTCAGTCTCCCGAGTAGATGGGACTATGGGTGCCTGCCACCACGCCCGGCTAATTTTTTGTATATTTAGTAGAGATGGAGTTTCACCACGTTAGCCAGGACGGTGCCTCTTGAACTCCTGACCTCAGGCGATCCACCCGCCTCAGCCTCCCAAAGTGCTGGGATTACAGGCGTGAGCCACCACACCCGGCCCTGTCTCCTCCTCCCAACACAAATCAGCTGAACCAGGCAGAGTGCGGAGGGTCAGGGCAGATCTGCTACCTGCCTGTGTTCCCAACCCCTTGGAGGGCTATGTCCCCAGCCTTGAGAATGCCTGGTCCCGCTGGGGCCCACATAGAAACTCAAGCTGCTCAGGGCAGTGCCTCTTGAACTCCTGACCTCAGGCGATCCACCAGCCTCAGCCTCCTAACCTGCTGGGATTACAGGCATGAGCCACTGCGCCTGCTGCTGCCTTTCTCTGTCCTCATTGTCCCCTGTGAAGCTTTTTTTGTTTTAAATTTTCTTTCTTTCTTTCTTTCTTTCTCTTTCTTTCTTTCTTTCTTTCTTTCTTTCTTTCTTTCTTCTTTCTTCTTTCTTTCTTCTTTCTTTTCTCTCTCTCTTTCTCTCTCTCTTTCTCTCTCTTTCTCTCTCCTCTCTCTCTCTCTCTCTCCTCTCTCTCTCTCTCTCTCTCTCTCTCCTCTCTTTCTCTCTCTCTCTCTCTCTCTCTCTCTCTCTCTCTTTTCTCTCCTCTCCTCTCTCTCTCTCTCTCTCTTTCTCTCTCTCTTTCTTTCGTTCTTGACGGAGTCTTGCTCTGTCACCAGGCTGGAGTGCAGTGGCGCAATCTCGGCTCACTGCAACCTTCGCCTTCTGGGTTCAAGCAATTCTCTTTCCTCAGCCTCCCGAGTAGCTGGGACTACAGGCGCCCGCCACCATACCTGGCTCATTTTTTGTATTTTTAGTAGAGATGGGGTTTCAGCATTTTGGCCAGGATGGTCTCGAACTCCAGACCTCAGGTGATCCGCCCGCTTCGGCCTCCCAAAGTGTTGGGGTTACAGGCATGAGCCGCCGCGCCCAGCCAAATTTATTTTTTGAGATAATCATAAAACATAAAGTTCACCATTTTAGAGTATACGAGTGGGTTTTAGTACATCCAAAGTGGTACGGTCTCCACCTCTTTCTAATTCCAGAACATTCCATCACCCCAGAAAGCAGCCCTGCCCCATCAGCTGTCACTCCTGGTCCCCTCCCCAGCCCCGAACCCTGGCACGTGCACGTCCATCCTAGCACCTATGGGTTGGCCTGTTGGATGGGTCCTGTGAACGGATCCTGCGCTGGGAACAAAGCCTTTTGGATCTGGCTTCTCGCACTGAGGAGGGTGTTTTTTGTCCCCCTGAATTCAGTGTCACCGAGGTCCCCTTTATATGCTGTGGTTTTGGGACGGTCCCAAGCCCTTGCAATGTCCAAGAAGCAGTGTGGCCTTATTGAGAAGGCTGCATCCGAGGGCAGGAAAGGCATGTGGTCGGGCTGTGCAGGTCTCCCCGCGGTCGGTGCTCGAGGGTGGAAGGGCTGGTCCCACGGAGGGGATCCCGCACAAAGACCAGGGCTGGACAGACGCTGCTCTCCGTGAGCGAATCCGGCTCCAAACTCTGCATGTAGCTTCTCCTGGGCGCAGGCCGAGCCGAGGTGGATGGGGAGAGTCCTGGGTTTGGCGGGGCCCTGCAGATCCCAGGCCATCAGTTGGTGATTGAATACAAGAGGGGAACAATCCCAGCTGCCCGCTGGACATGGCAGAGGGGCTGGGGGACAGCACAGAGATGACCGCGGCTGCTGTGGGCAGTGAGGTGGTGGGACTGTGGGAGTGGGGCGGGGGTGACAGAGATGACCGCGGCTGCTGTGGGCGGTGAGGTGGTGGGACTGTGGGAGTGGGGCGGGGGTGACAGAGATGACCGCGGCTGCTGTGGGCGGTGAGGTGGTGGGACTGTGGGAGCAGGGTGGGGGTGACAGAGATGACCGCGGCTGCTGTGGGCAGTGAGGTGGTGGGGCTGCGGGAGCGGGGCGGGGGTGACCGTGACCGTGCCTCTCCTGCCCCTGCAGTGGCTGTCTCTGGGTGCGGACTCCAACGGGAGCGGCGTCTCCGTGCTGCTGGAGCTGGCACGCCTCTTCTCCCGGCTCTACACCTACAAGCGCACGCACGCTGCGTGAGTGCCAGAGGCGGGCAGGGGGACGGGCGCGGGGGCCGCGCTGCTGGACAGCGCCACCCACCGGGCGCCTCTGCAGCTGTTTTTGTGGAGCCTCCTGGCCCCAAAGTGGGCCTTAGCCCAGGAATTGGGGTGCCTTGTTTATTGAGGGCTAAGCTGAGGCCTCGCAGGTTGCGTCTCTTGGAGGCCCACGGGGCCCGGCTGCTGCTCGCCCCAGGAACCTGCTGGGGATGCTGTCAGCTGCAAATGGTAGAGACTTTTGGCTAAGGGCCCTGGAACCGGGGGATCCCCTCAGCCCTGTGCGGGCAGGGCTGGATTTTTTGCTGGGTTGCGGCCATCCTGGGCACTGCAGGGTGCTGAGCAGCGTCCCGCCCCCACCCACTCCATGCCGGCAGTACCCCATAGTTGTGGCAGTCACAGGTGTCCTCAGACATCGCCCACTCTGCTGGGGGCAGAATCACCCCTGGTTGAGACCCCCCTGGGTTAGGGGATTCCATGGACCCCCAAGAGACTGTCCCATGCTCATATGCCCCGCTGAGGTCCCAGGAGGCTGCACACATTGAAATCCACACCCTGAGTGGGAAGGGGGAGAGGAGGAGAATCCCAGGAGCTGGGGCCACCTGGTTTATACCATCCGCCCCGTCGGGAGTTTATCCTGGTGTCTGGTGTCAGCAGGGGGCAGACTCGATTTTTCCCCAGATCATGAATGCAGGCTTCGTCCCCCGTGGCCCTGTGGACGTCTTTTGTGGATGACTCTGTCCTGGGCACCACCCGCTCCATGCCAGGAGCGCCCCCAGACGTAGCCACCACAGATGTCTCCAGGCATGACTGTGTCTCCTGTGCCGGGTGGGTAGAACCGCCTCCAGGTGAGAGCCTGGCCCAGACAGCCGCCCGCTCCCGAGCCGGTACTGCTGTCGTCATTGTGTCAGCAGCTCAGAGAGGCCAGGGCCACTGTGGCTGAGACGTTTCTCAGCCTTCGTACAGTCACAAGGCGCCGGGAGTCACGTCCAGGTTTAGGCAGGAACTTGGACTCGAGCTCCTGACCTCAAGCAATCCTCCTGCCTCAGCCTCCTAAAGCACTAGGATTACAGGTGTGAGCCACCACGTCCAGCCAAAACTTTTTTTTATTTAAGCTGCAGAACCGCTTCCCCCAGCCCCCCACTGACGCCTTTTGAGAAGCTCATGCTTTCAAACACGTGTGAACAGGGCTGGTCTCTGCCAGGCCCGGGGGCTTCCTGGCAGCTGGGGCAGAGGTTGGGTTTCCGGGGCAGAAGGGACTAGGTTGGAGAGAGTCTGGGGCGGACATGGGAGGATGAGGGCAGGGGACGTGCTGAGCAGTTTCCTTCTCTGACCCTGGTGATCCTTCTAACAGCCCAGGCCGTGCTCCATTAGAATTCTTGGCCCGGCTGTGTGGCTCACGCCTATAATCCCAACACTTTGGGAGGCCGAGGCGGGTGGGTCACCTGTCAGGAGTTCAAGACCAGCCTGACTCACATGGTGAAACCCTGTCTCTACTGAAAATACAAAATTAGCTGACTGTGGTGGTGCAGGCCTGTCATCCCAGCTACTCGGGAGGCTGAGGCAGGAGAATTGCTTGAACCCGGCAGGCAGAGGTTGCATTGAGCCGAGATCGCACCATTGCACTCTAGCCTGGGCAACAAGAGCGAAACTCCGTCCTAAAAGAAGAAAAAAATTCTTCTTCTTCTTTAAGTGAATAGACTTTATTTTTTTGGCCTCCTGATGTCTGTTGACTGGTTGGTCACCCTGGTTTCTCCTGGGCTCAGAGAAGCCTCTAGAGTTGGAGTCTAATGTGGGGAGGCCCTGCTGCTGGGAGACACTGCGTAATTTGTGGTTGTCGTTGGGGGAAGCTCCCGGTGTGGGGTGGGCGAGGCCAGGGATGTGGCTCCGCACCCTCAAGTGCCCAGAACAATCCTGCCCCTGAGAACCATCCGGCCCTGGTGTCCACAGGGCTGAGGGGTCATGCCCTGCCCTAAGGGACTGGTCAGGATTTCCTACTTTGGGGAGGCCTTCACACCCCTCCTAAGGGACCTGTGACCTGGCCTGGTCCCTTCTCCACCCCAGGTGCGTGCCTGTCAAAGCTAACGCCAGGTTTTCCCCCGCCAGGTACAACCTCCTGTTCTTTGCTTCTGGGGGAGGCAAGTTTAACTACCAGGGAAGCAAGCGCTGGCTGGAAGACAACCTGGACCACACAGGTGAGCGGCCCCGCGTGGCGGTGGGGGTGTACACGCAAAGGTGGTTGGGAAGCACGGATGGTGGGGGGGTGGGGATGCCGCAGGGGTGGTGTTGTGGGGAGGCACGGAGGGAGGGCCGGGGGCCACTTCCCAGTCCCCACCCGCCCCACCAGCTCTCGGTGCCCTGCAGACTCCAGCCTGCTTCAGGACAACGTGGCCTTCGTGCTGTGCCTGGACACCGTGGGCCGAGGCAGCAGCCTGCACCTGCACGTGTCCAAGCCGCCTCGGGAGGGCACCCTGCAGCACGCCTTCCTGCGGGAGCTGGAGACGGTGGGTGCCCCTTTGATGGATGGACCCCGGGCTCTGCGGGGCACACACGGCGGGGCTGGGTTGCGGTGTCTTGTCCCGGGGTGTCCTTGCTGTCTGCCTTTGGGGCTCTGAGGGGCACACTGCGTCGGGGCTGTGCTGGGGCCTTCTGTCCCGGGGTGTTCCCCTGTCCCTCCTTACCCAGTGCTCACTGTCCACCGAGGCTCTAGCTGGCCTCAGGGGGGATCCCGGGGGCAGGTGGGTTTCTCCTTGTTTTGCACCCTCGGGGGTTCTGGGAGGCCCCTGGGGCATTTGGGGAGTGGACCTGGGTGGCCACCACCCCTGCCTGTCCTCTGCTGATGGCACCTCCGGCTGCAGGTGGCCGCACACCAGTTCCCCGAGGTACGGTTCTCCATGGTGCACAAGCGGATCAACCTGGCGGAGGACGTGCTGGCCTGGGAGCACGAGCGCTTCGCCATCCGCCGGCTGCCCGCCTTCACGCTGTCCCACCTGGAGAGCCACCGTGACGGCCAGCGCAGCAGCATCATGGACGTGCGGTGAGCACGGCAGTGCCGCCCAGCCCCTCCTAGAGCTTTCCTGGGGGCCGAGCCACAGGTCGCAACTCCAGGGGCCGTGAGAGCCTGGAGGGAGCGGCCCCCCCCCACAGGCTGTGGGGAAGAGGCTGGTGCGTGGCCGGGGCCGGCTGTTCGGTCAGGCCATTCGCAAGCTCTTCCTTACCGGGCTAGGGAGGGCGAGGCCAGCAGCCTGGGGTCATGGCCCTGTGTGGGACCCCCAGACCCCATCACCTGTTGAGTAGGAGCAAGCAGCTCCTGCCTCTGGGCCTCTTCAGGGCCCTGGTGACTGTCTCAGGGAGCCTGGCCCCCTACTGCACCCCAGCCCTTCCTTGCCCAGCCTCCCTCTTGGGCACTGTCTCTCTGGCTTCCTGTGTCCTCTGACCCTGAGTCCTGCTTGTCTCCCTGCTATCATGTGAGCCCCTGGGCAGGCTTTTGTGGAGCCTGAAACAGTCTGGCCACCCCGGCCAGTCCTGGCACCAGCAGGTGGGTGCTGTCTCCTCCCCCAGCGCCTGCAGGCCTGGCATAGACCCTTCCCGTTCATCTGCTCTGCTCTGAGGTCACTGGGCCCTCAGGAGTGGTGTGAGCTCGGCCATTGGAGGCCTGCAGAAGCCCGTGGCCGGAGGGAGGGGCACATCCGTGTGTGATCTCAGTCCTGAAAAGGATGGAGGTGGCGGTCGCCCACCAACCGGGAAAGAGTGCCAGGAAGTGAGGGTGGGCACATGGCTGTCCCAACTGTGCTGAGCTCTCTCAAGACCACCAGGAGTCAGCCCAGGAGGGCCACCTGGGATTTCTAGAGGGTCCCAGAATGGATTCTTCCACCAGGACGGAATAGTCCTGTTTAAATCCCAGAAGAGCAGAAAACGGAGTCAGTAGGAACCAAGGCCTCCGGGCGCGAGCCTCACTTGCGCACAGGGGCGGGTCAGGGTGTGGGGGGCCTGGAGGTGGGAAGCCCCGGGTGAACCTGCGTCTGCATGTCAGCTGAGTAGTTAAAGCTAAGCTTAATTTTTTTTTTTTAAAAAAGAGTCTCACTCTATCTTCTAGCTAGAGTGCGGGGATTACAAGCGTGAGAGCTACCATGCTCAGCTCCAAGTCCACATTTTAAATTATTGTTTTTGAATTGTGAAGGTCCCGTGTGGATTCTAAGACTCTGACCCGTAACACCAGGATCATCGCGGAGGCCCTGACTCGAGTCATCTACAACCTCACGGAGAAGGTAAGCCTTTGCTGCCGCCAGTGACAGCCCTAGCCCCAGCCCCAGTGCCAGCCCCAGCCCCCCAGCCCCCCAGCCCCCCAGCCGCAGCCCCAGCCCCAGCCCCAGCCCCAGCCCCAGCCCCAGCCCCAGCCCCAGCCCCAGCCCCAGCCCCAGCCCCAGCGGCAGCCCGAGCTCAGCCCCAGCCGTGCCCCAGCGCCAGCCCGCCCCAGCCCAAGCTCAGCCCCGCCCCCGTCCCCGCCCCCTTCCCTGGCCCAGCCCTGCCCTGCCCCAGCCCATCTCAGCCCAGCCCTGCCCGAACCCCTGCCCCCCCAAGTCCCAGCCTCAGCCCCGCCCCAAACCCAGCCTCAGCCCCGCCCCAGGTACCTGGACTCAGGGCTGTCCCCTCCTCTCTCCGCAGGGGACGCCGCCAGACATGCCGGTGTTCACGGAGCAGATGGTAAGGGGGCCCGGCTAGCGAGTGGGCGGACAGGCGGGCGGGGCCGGGCTGTGACCACTGTTGCCGTCCCTACAGCAGATCCAGCAGGAGCAGCTGGACTCGGTGATGGACTGGCTCACCAACCAGCCCCGGGCCGCGCAGTTGGTGGACAAGGACAGCACCTTCCTCAGCACGCTGGAGCACCACCTGAGCCGCTACCTGAAAGACGTCAAGCAGCACCACGTCAAGGCCGACAAGCGGTGAGGCTGGGGCTCCGCACTGGCCCCATTCAGCCTGGGGCCTAGGGGTACCTCCCCATACTGGATCTCCCACCCTCTCACCCCTGGGGGATGCCAAGTGGAGCAAATACAAAGAGAGAATGGGATGAGGGCCGGGCGCGGTGGCTACACCTGCAATCCCAGTACTTTGGGAGGCTGAGGCAGGTGGATCACTTGAGGTCAGGAGTTTGAGACCAGCCTGACCAACATGGTGAAACCCCGTCTCTACTAAAAATACAAAAAGTACGCCTGTTTGGCGGTAGATGCCTGTAATCCCAGCTACTTAGGAGGCCGGGACAGAAGAATTGCTTGAACCCAGGAGTTGGAGACCAGCCTGGGCAACATAGCAAGACCCCGTCTCTATGAACTTAAAGCTTTAAGTTTTTATTTATGTATTTATTTATGTATTTATTTATTTATTTATTTGAGACGGAATCTTGCTCTGTCACCCAGGCTGGAGTGCAGTGGCCGGATCTCAGCTCACTGCAAGCTCCGCCTCCTGGGTTTACACCATTCTCCTGCCTCAGCCTCTCGAGTAGCTGCGACTACAGGCGCCCGCCACCTCGCCCAGCTAGTTTCCTGTATTTTTTTTTTTAGTAGAGACGGGGTTTCACTGTGTTAGCCAGGATGGTCTCGATCTCCTGACCTCGTGATCCGCCCGTCTCGGCCTCCCAAAGTGCTGGGATTACAGGCTTGAGCCACCGCGCCCGGCCGTATTTATTTATTTATTTGTCTTTGAGATGGAGTCTCACACTGTCACCCAGGTTGGAGTGCAGTGGCGTGATCTTGTCTCACTACAGCCTCCATCTCCCGGCTTCAAGTGGTTCTCGGACCTCGGTCTCCTGAGTAGCTGGGATTACAGGCACCCACCACCATGCCCGGCTAAGTTTTTCAAATTTTTAGTACGAGGTGGGGTTTCACCATGTTGGCCAGGCTGGTCTCGAACTCTTGACTTCAAGTGATCTGCCTGCCTCAGCCTCCCAAAGTGCTGGGATGACAGGTGTGAGCCACCACGCCCAGTCTCCATCTCTACACACCCTGTTTTAAGAACTAGCTGGGCAGAGTGGTGCCCCCTGAGAAACTGCTCTCTCCTCAGGGACCCCGAGTTTGTCTTCTACGACCAGCTGAAGCAAGTGATGAATGCGTACAGGTGAGTGGCGGCCAGCGGGACCTGGAGCCCTTCACCCCTATGGGTTACAGCGGAGGGGACCATGGCCCACGGGGGTCTAGGGGGCCACGTTGCTGGCCCGCACCGTCCTCAACCACAGGGACCCTGCTTTCTCCGCAGAGTCAAGCCAGCCGTCTTTGACCTGCTCCTAGCCGTTGGCATTGCTGCCTACCTCGGCATGGCCTATGTGGCTGTCCAGGTGAGCAGTGCCCAGGCTCAGGTGGGGCAGGGGGCCGCCCGCCTGGAGGAGCTGGGCTGGATGTCTCTGACTGCATCCTGTCCCCTGGCTCAGCTTAGAGTCACATGGCCTGGGGCCCCAGCCCCGCCCACGTCCTCACTCCCTCCTGCTGTGTCCCCAGCACTTCAGCCTCCTCTACAAGACCGTCCAGAGGCTGCTCGTGAAGGCCAAGACACAGTGACACAGCCACCCCCACAGCCGGAGCCCCCGCCGCTCCCCAGTCCTTGGGGCCGAGCACGAGTGAGTGGATGCTGCCCCGCCCCAGGCGGCCCCGCGGGGACAGGGGCCCTCTCCCTCCCCGGCGATGGTTGAAACACTGAATTACAGAGCTTTTCTCTGTTGCTCTCCAAAACTGGGGGGGATTCTTTTTTTTTTCCTTGTCTTTGAACTTCCTCGGAGGAGAGTTTGGGAGACATCCCGGGGCCAGGCTACGGACTTGCGAACGAGCCCCGCAGTCCCGGGAGCCGGCCGCCCTCGGTCCGGTGTAAGCACACATGCACGATTAAAGAGGAGACGCCGGGACCCCCTGCCCGATCGCGCGCAGCCTCCGCCCACTGCCTCCTGCCGCGAGGGGCCTGGACTGCAGGCCCAACCTGCTCCCTGCTCCGCGTCTGTCCTTGGACGTCCCCTCCCGCTCCCCGATGGCGGCGTGGACATGGTTATTTATCTCTTCGTCCTCTTCCCTGGAGGAGGGCGGTGCCAGCCCTGGGGTTCCAGGATTCCAGCCCCGCTGGAGCCTTTTGTCCCCATGTGGTCTCAGTGACCTGCCCCTCCACAGTGGGCTCTCGGGGAGCTATACCACTCGGCCTTCCCCTTTTCCGACTGCAGGGTCTGACGCCATCGTTGACAGCCTCTGCTTCGTGGGGGGCTGGCAGGGCCCCTGCCTCCCCGACCCCTGACACACTGCACACCCCCATTCCCCCGCGCTCCTCTCCTCCCAGCCTGTCCCGCTGTCCCCTATGCCTCTTTGGCCCCAGCCCGGCTCCCAGGAGCCTCACCTGCTTGACCCCGGCCCAGCTCCCTGCCCTGAGTCCTGAGCCAGTGCCTGGTGTTTCCTGGGCTCGGTGCTGGGCCCCCAGGCCCTCCAGGCTTTGCACGGCCACCCGGTCCTCCCTGGGGAACTGGGTGCAGGTGGAGGACTGGGAGGCAGGAGGTGGCCTGGGGAGGCCTGCTGGCTCCTCTCCTCACTCCCTGCCCTGGGCCTCAGCTTCCTCATTTATAGAAAGGACGTGTTCAGGGTGGGGGCGTCAGGTGAGAGCATTTGTTGGGAAGGAGACCCTTGGGGCATGGCCTCTGGGGCCACCCTTCCTGGGAGGATGGTCCGGGCCCCCAGGAAGCCTTGGACAGAACCCTCCACCCCGCAGACCAGGCGCCGTGTGTGAGCGTGGGAGGGAAGGAGGCCCGCGTTGAGCTCAGGGAGATCCCGGTGTGTCCGTTCTTTAGCAATATAACCCACGCAGGGCGTGCCGAGCAGACTTGGGGAAGAAGGGGCTTGAGCTGGGCGAGTCCTGGCCTGGGCACCCACAGCCATCTGCCTTCCGTGGCCCAGGGAGGTGTGTGCTTTCTGAGGGACCTGGGCCGGCCCATGGGAACTTGAGGTTCTGTCCAGATAGGACCAGGGGTTCTCACTTTGGCCACCAGTTCTTCGGCCAACACCTCTGCCCTCCTGAACCTGCGGCCTGGGGGGGTGAGGGGATAACCACCCCTCTTTCCTCCAGGTTGGCAGGGGACCCTCTTCTCCCCTGTCTGCCCTGCCGGTTGCCCGCCTCCTCCAGAGACTTGCCCAAGGGCCCATCCCCGCTGGCCTCTGGGCACTTGTGCTGGGACTCTGGGACCCAGTCAGCTGCCACCTTGTCACCATGAGAGAATCTGGGGAGTGCTTGCGTGCTAGCCAGCAGGCTTCTGTCTGGGTGCCGCCGGGCCAGCGTTTCGGAGGGAGCTTCCTTCCTTCCTTCCCGGACAGGTCGTCAGGATGGATGCACTGACTGACCGTCTGGGGCTCAGGCTGCTGTGGGATGCAGCCGGCCAATGAGAAAATAAAGCCATATCGAATGATCACCACCAGTGTCTGGTCTGGGGGCTGCGAGGATTGTATTGTGACAACCGTTGGGGGTTCTTGTTCCTCTAGGGGATGACCGTAGGGGCAGGGCTGTGTGGAGAGCGCATCACTGACTTGCCCTCTCCTGGAGTGAGGCTTCAGCCTGTCGTGGGTCAGGCCTGTGCCCAAGGCTGCTGGGCCGTGCGGGAGAGTGAGGCTCTGGCTGAACCCGCTGTTGCTGGGCCGCGCAGCCTCGCTTCCTCCCGCCTGCCCCAGGAGGGCCTGTGTGCAGGGTCTTGTGGGTGATGGGTGGACCTGTTTCCTGGGCCACCATCACAAAGCACCACCAACTATGGGGCTCAGAACACCAGAAATCCACCCTCAGCGTCTCCGAGGCCCCAAATCCAAAGTCACGGTGTGGGCAGGGCCCCCAGGACGAGTCCTTCCTTCCTTTCCCAGCTTCTGGGGCTCCCGGCGTCCTCGGCTTATGGCCACATCGTTCCAGCCCCTGCCTTGTCTCTGTCTTCCAAGGACCTCCTTCGTGTTGGATCAGGGCCCACCTTGCTCCAGGAGGATGTTCCCCCCTAACTAATGACCTCTGCCAAGATCCCATTTCCAATTGAGGCTAAAGGCTGAGGTTCTTTTGGACGTGAATCTGAGGGAACTCTGCAACCCTGGACCATGGGCAGTGGGCTGTGTGAAGTCGGCTTCCAACCCCAACTCCAGGTTCAGAGTTTTACTGAGAGCCTCCACAGCAGGTGCAGAACTAGGGTTGGTCCCTCCTGGTCAGAAGCCCTGGGGACCTTCCCAGGTTCTGCCTGGTGTCCAGGCCCCTTCCTGGCCTGCCCAGTTGTTGGACTCAGTAAACACTGGTGGAGCTGCCATGTGTCCCTGGCCTGGGATCTGTGCTCTCGGGGAAGGAGGACAGGCAGAGATGTGCCGGTGAGAAGATGAAGCAGGGAGAGGTGGTGTGGGGAGGCCGCAGCAGCTGAGGAAGTGGCCCCGAGGGAGGCGGGAGCCTGTGGACTGTGGCTAGAAGCGACGGTGTCTGAGCTGCGACCTGAACGATGAGGCAGCCAGGGCGAAACCTGGAGGAGGGGATTCCAAGCGGAGGCACAGCCCACCTGTGCAAAGGCCCTGGGGCAGGACGGGGCCTGGCGTGTTGGAGGAACAGCAGGAAGGCCCATGTGGCTCAAGCAGAGGGAGTCAGGATGGGGAGGGGAGGGGACGGGGCAGGTTGTGCAGGGCCTGATGGGCCGTAGGGAGGACTTGGGCTTTGACCTCGAGGCAGGTGGGAGCCATGGAGGGCTGTGGGCAGAGGAGGGACAGGCCCTGACTTGGGTGCTCCTGGGCGCCCTCTGACAGCTGCTTCGGGGAGGAGAGAAGGTGGTGGTGAGGGTTTAGCCTAGTACCAGGTAGAGGTGACTGGGCTGGCGCAGGTGGGTGATGCTGGGGCTAGGCCAGGTGGAGGCAGAGAAGGGTGGGTTCCTCCTGTTCCCCCTCCACTGCTGTGTTCCTGGAGTGCAGAGAAGGGGCTACAGAGATGCTTCCAGAACCAGTGTGTGGCCTGGACCAAGACCTGGACTGCTGGGGGCTTCCTGAGCAAGACCCACATCCCTGCAGTCAAAGCTGCCACTTCTCAGACCAGGGAACTTCAGAGACTGACAGGGGCCCCAACCCCTCACCACGGTCCTCTAGGAATCGGCGACAGAGCCTCAAACCCAGCATGGGGTCTCTGCCTCCCCAAAACACAAGGCAGGAGAAGCTTGTTCAGCGGGGAGGGGAGGGATGGGATGGACCCAGAGCGAAAGGAAGGCAGGGCAGGGCTGCAGGGCAGGAGAGAGGCTCACCTGACCCCGGAGCTTGGGGCCGTTGGCCACTGGGGATGGAATGGTTGGGGGCAGTACTCGGGCTTCCCTGGGCAGTGGACAGAGGCCAGGCTTGGCCCCCATATGCTGCGTGGGCGTGGGGCATGGGGGCTGTGCCTCCCTGGACCAAATTTTACCAGCTCAGGAGGCTCTAGGGTCCAGGGCTTTGACCTTCTCGGGGTCCTACGTGATCCTCCAGGAGCTTAGGAAGGCTAAGAGTGGACAGTGGCTGCCCCCGTCTGTACAGGCAGAAGGTGGCTTTGGCTCCATTGTGGACTCAGGCACAACCCCTTTCAGAGGAAAAGCCAGCCCATCATCTTCCCTGTTAACATACACAGGTCATTCTTTTTCCCTTTTTTTTTTTTTTTTTTTAGAGACAGGGTCTCACACCGGGCATGGTGGCTCACGTCTGTAATCCCAGCACTCTGGGAGGCCGAGGCGAGAGGATCACTTGAGGTCAGAGTTTGAGACCAGCCTGGCCAACATGATGAAAATCCATCTCTACTAAAAATAGAAAAATTAGCTGAGGGTGGTGGTACGTACCTGTAGTCCCAACTACTCGGGAGGCCGAGGCAGGAGAATCACTGGAACCTGGGAGGCAGAGGTTGCAGTGAGCCAAGATCATGCCACTGCACTCCAGTCTGGGTGGCAGTGCGAGACTTTGACTCAAGAAAAATAAAAAATAAAAGAGGATCTTGCTCTGTCCCCCAGGCTGCAGTGCGGTGGTGCAGTCATAGCTCACTGCAGCCTTGACCTGGGCTCAAGTGATCCTCCTGCCTTAAACCTCCCAAGTAGGTGGGACTGCAGGCAAATGCCACCAGGCCCGACTAAATTTTAAAAATATTTTTATAGAGATCAGATCTTGCTATGTTGCCCAGGCTGGTCTTGAACTCCTGGCCTCAAGCAATCCTCCCTCCTGAACGTACTAGGAATACAGGCATGAGCCACTGCGCCCAGCCGGGTTAGTTTCATTCAACTCTTGATTCAGCGAATACTTGAACTCTGTTCTGCCAGGTCCTGTGCCAGGCTTAGGGATGCAGGCGTGTGCAAGAGACGCTGGCCCGGATGCCATGGGGCTCGCAGTCCACTGCAGGAGATGGATAATAAGCGGTTAAGTGGGTGGGCTGCCTTCAGATGGTGATCAGTGGATGGATACTGTTTTACAATTGAGTCCACGCTGGAGGCTCCCTGAGGAGGGGCTTTGAGGGTTTTGTTGTTGTTGTTGTTGTTAGTTTGTTTTTTTTGAGAGAGTCTTACTCTCACCCAGGCTGGAGTACGGAGGCCCTATCTTGACTCATTGCAACCTTCATCTCCCGGGTCCAAGCGATTCTCCTGCCGCAGCCTCCCCTAGGAGCTGGGACTACAGGGGTGTGCCACCAAATATTGTATTTTTAGTAGAAATGGGGTTTTGGCATATTGGCCAGGCTGGTCTCGAACTCCTAACCTCAGAAGATCTGCCTGCCTCGGCCTCCCAAAGTGCTGGGATTATGGGCATGACACCATGTCCGGCCTGAGTCTCGCTCTGTCACCCAGGCTGGAGTACAGTGACGTGTTCTCAGCTCACTGCAGCTTCCTTCTCCTGGGTTCAAGTAATTCTCATGCCTCAGCCTCCCCAAGTAGCTGGGACTACAGACACCCAGCTAAATTTTTTATTTTTAGTAGAGACAGGGTTTCACTGTGTTGGCCAGGCTTGTCTCCAACTGCTGACCTCAGGTGATCCCCCTGTCTCGGCCTCCCAAAGTGTTCAGGTATGGGCGTGAGCCACCGCGCCCGGCCTGGAGGGGGCTTTTGAGTGAAATTGGGATGACAAGGGTTATTACGTCATGTGGAAATCTGGGGACAGTGATTCAGGCGGCGAGCACAGCGGGTGCAAAGGCCCTGGGGCAGGATCGCGCCTGGCGTGTTGGAGGAACAGCGAGGAGGCCCGTGTGGCTGAAGCAGAGTGAACCAAGGGGTGGGGGGGAGAGAGGAAGAAGGGGAAGAGGGAGGAGGGGGAGAGAGGAAGGAAGGGTAGGGGGAGAAAGGGGAGAGGGGAAGGAAGGGGAGAGGGAGGAGGGGGAGAGAGGAAGGAAGGTGAGAGGGAGAAGGGAGAGGGAAAGGAAAGAGAGGGAGGAGGGAGAGGGAGGAGGGGGAGTAGAGGGAGGAGGGGAGAGAAGGAGGAGGGCGAGGGACAAAGCCAGGAGGTTTCAGGCCATGCAGGGTCTCCTGGGGGAAGGGGAGGGCAAGGAGAGCAGAAATGGTGTCTGCCCTTCTCTGAATTTGGAAAGGTCACCTGTAGCCAGAGGACAGTTAGGAAAATGAAATGAGGCTGGATGCGGGAGCGTACGCCTGTAATCCCAGCACTTTGGGTAGCTGAGGCAGGCAGATCATAAGGTCAAGAAATGGAGACTAGCCTGGCCAACATGGCGAAAACCCGTCTGTACTAAAAATACAAAAATCAGCTGGGCGTGGTGGCACATACCTGTAATCCCAGCTGCTGGGGAGTCTGAGGCAGGAGAATTGCTTGAACCTGGGAGGCAGAGGTTGCAGTGAGCTTAGATCGTGCCACTGCACTCCAGCCTGGGTGACAGAGCGTGACTCTGTCTCAAAAAAAAAAAAAAAAAAATTAAATGACATCAAGCTGCCCCTGTCGGGCACATGTGAAGCCCCTTTCCCAGGCTCCCTTGGTGCCCTCAGGCCTCACCTGCCCCCCTCAACCCTGGGCAGCAGTGAACGAGGAGGGACAGAGATGTCCCTCCAACAAGGACGTTGTGCTGTCTCCCAAGACCCCAAAGAGGCCAGGTCCAGGGGCCGGGATCTCTTCCTGGAGGTCTTTTAAGTTGGTAAAACATCAGTTAATGTCCCTGGAAACCAGCACGGTTTCTCTCCAGAGGTGCTGTCCACTCTATATATCTTTCTCATTTTTTATATTTTCTGTAGAGATGGGGTCTTGCTGTTTGCATAGGCTGTCCTCGATCTCCCGGCTTATTTTTATATTTTTGTGATTTTGTAGAATAGGGTTTCTCTTTGTTGCCCAGGCTGATCTAGAACTCATGGGCTCAAGCGATTCTCCTGCCTTGGTCTCCTAAAGTGCTGGGATTACAGGCGTGAGCCACCACGCCAGCCACCTGGCCAAATTAAGCAATTTTTTTTTTTTTTTTTTTGAGACGGAGTCTCGCTCTGTCACCCAGGCTGGAGTGCAGTGGCGCGATCTCGGCTCACTGCAAGCTCCGCCTCCCGGGTTTACGCCATTCTCCTGCCTCAGCCTCCCGAGTAGCTGGGACTACAGGCGCCCGCCATCTCGCCCGGCTAATTTTTTGTATTTTTTTAGTAGAGACGGGGTTTCACCGTGTTAGCCAGGATGGTCTCGATCTCCTGACCTCGTGATCCACCCGTCTCGGCCTCCCAAAGTGCTGGGATTACAGGCTTGAGCCACCGCGCCCGGCCCAAATTAAGCATTTTTAAAAGAGCTGATTGATATCAAGGAAAACATCAAATAGTACTGGTGCTTCTCACACCTATTAGGATGGCTACCATTAAAAAAAAAAAAAAGGCCGGGCGCGGTGGCTCACGCCTGTAATCCCAGCACTTTGAGAGGCCGAGACGGGTGGATCACGAGGTCAGGAGATCGAGACCATCCTGGCTAACACGGTGAAACCCCGTCTCTACTAAAAAATACAAAAAACTAGCCGGGCGAGGTGGCGGGCGCCTGTAGTCACAGCTACTCGGGAGGCTGAGGCAGGAGAATGGTGTGAACCTGGGAGGCGGAGCTTGCAGTGAGCTGAGATCCGGCCACTGCACTCCAGCCTGGGCGACAGAGCGAGACTCCGTCTCAAGAAAAAAAAAAAAAAAAAGCCTGTAATCCAAGCACTTTGGGAGGCCTAGGCAAGTGGATCACTTGAGGTCAGGAGTTCGAGACCAGCCTGACCAACATGGTAAAACCCCGTCTCTACTAAAAATACAAAAATTAACCAGGCATGGTGGCGCACACCGCACCTGTGATTCCAGTTACTCAGGAGGCTGAGGGCAGGAAAATCACTTGAACTCCGGAGGTGGAGGTTGTAGTGAGCCGAGATCGTGCCACTGTACTCCAGCCTGGGTGACAGAGCAAGACTCTCTCAAAACAAAAATGAAAACAAATTTTAAAATAGAATTGCCATAGGAGCCAGCCTTCCCACTCCTGGGTATATTCCCAACAAAATGGAAGGCATGAGCTGCATCCTGCAAAATTCCGGGTGCCTCGACTTGCCCCTCTGAGAAATGGGGATGATAGTTCCTGCTGTGTGTATGGCAGACACCGTGCCTGGTACATGGCAAATGAACAGTCAGCGTCACCATGAGCAGGGACACAAAGAGATACTTGTACACCCATGTTCACAGCAGCACGACTCACAAGAACCCAAAAGGTGGGAACAACCCAAGGGGCGGTGGACAGAAGAATGGATCAACACACTGTGGTCCAGTCACAGTGGAATGGTACTCAGCCGTGAGAAGGAAGGGAATCGTGTCACCGGCTACAGTGTGGAGGCATCTTGTAGACCTCGGGCTCAGCGAGAGAAGCCAGACACAGAAGGACAAATCCTGTGTGAGTCCACTCCTAGGAGGTCCCTGGAGTCGTCAGATTCGCAGAGATAGAAAGTAGGATGGGGGATGCCAGGGGCTGGGGTGGGAGATGGGAAGTAACTATTTCACAGACTCAAAGAGTTTCAGTTTGGGAAGATGAAAACGTTACAGAGAAGGTGGAGGTGATGGTTGCACAGCCCCATGAATGTGCTTAATGCCGCTGAATTGTGTGCTTAGAAGTAGGTCAGGCCGGGCGCGGTGGCTCACGCCTGTAATTCCGGCACTTCGGGAGGCCAAGATGGATGGATCACCTGAGGTCAGGAGCTCAAGACCAGCCTGGCCCACATGGCGAAACCCCATCTCTACTAAGAACACAAAAATTAGCCAGGCACACTGGTGAGCACCTGTAATCCCAGCTACTTGGGAGGCTGAGGCGAGAATTGCTTGAACCCGGGAGGTGGAGGTTGCAGTGAGCTGAGATCACGCCACTGCACTCCAACCTGGGTGACAGAGCGAGACTCTGTCAAAAAAAGAAAAAAAAAAAGGAAACCAGGTGCAGTGGCTTATCCTTGTAATTCCAGCACTTTGGGAGGCTGAGGCAGGCAGACTGCTAGAGTTCAGGAGTTCAAAACCAGCCTAGGCAACATAGCAAGACCCCATCTCTACAAAAAATAGAAGAATTAGACGGCATTGTGGCTCGAGCCTGTAGTCCCAGCTACTTGGGACGCTGAGGTGGGAGGATCACTTGAGCTCAGGAAGTTGAGATTTCAGTGAGCTGTGATTGTACCACTACACTCCAGCCTGGGCAACAAAGCGACACCTCATCTCAAAAGAATAAAATAAAATACAAAATGATTAAGTATTATTTTACGTGTATTTTATCACTGTTTTAAAAAGAAAAAATAATAAGCCAGGAGTGGTGACTCACGCCTATTATCCCAGCACTTTAGGCGGCTGAGGTGGGTGGATCATCTGAGGTCAGGAGTTCGAGACCAGCCTGGCCAATGTGAAACCTCATCTCTACTAAAAATACAAAAATTAGCCAGGCATGGTGATGCACGCCTGTTGTCCCAACTACTCAAGAGGCTGAGGTGGGAGAATCGCTTGAATCCAGGAGGCGGAGGTTGCCGTGAGCCGAGATGGCACCGCCACACTCCAGCCTGAGTGACAGAGCAAGACTCCGTCTCAAAAATAAAAAAAAATAGCCCCCGGGGTCCACAGCTCTGGCAAAACTTGTGAAGGTAGAAAACATGAGCTGCATCCTGTGAAATTCCGGGTGCCTCGACTTGCGCCTATAAGAGATGGGGGTGACAGTTCCTGCTGTGTGTATGGAAGACACCGTGCCTTGTACGTGGCAAGTGTCAACATGAGCTGTATGGGCCTGGGGGCCTGGGAGGGGGTTCATGTGCTGGCTGGCAAGGCAGAGACTCCGTGACGCCGCATGGCGTGGGTTTGAGACCAGGCAGCCGGTGAGCCCAGTTGGCTTTGAGAAGCTCTGAATTCCTTTGAGCACCGAACAGAGAAGAATAAACTATGTTGGCTTCGATGCCCAAATCCTCCATCTGACAGCCGGGACTGCTAAATCAGCTCTGCTTCCCTTCCTGTTTTCAAGTTTTAGACTTTCTCGATTCCAAAGTGATTCACGGTTGTCGTGGGAAGACGAGAAAAATTCAAACGAAGAAGAAAGAAAAACCCAAGGAGAAGGAAGAAGAACAAAAGGCTTGCAGATTCCTTTTCTTTTCTTTTTTTTTTTTTAGACGGAGTCTCGCTCTGTCACCTAGGCTGGAGTGCAGTGGCTGCATCTCAACTCACTGCAGCCCTGCAACCTCCACCTCCCAGGTTCAAGCAATTCTCCTGCCTCAGCTTCCCGAGTAGCTGGGATTACAGGCACCCACCACCACGCCCAGCTAGTTTTTGTATTTTTGGTGGAGACAGGGTTTCACCATGTTGGCCAGGCTCATCTCAAACTCCTGACCTCAGGTGATCTGCCCGCCTGGGCCTCCCAAAGTGCTGGGATTACAGGTGTGAGCCACCGCGCCCTGCCACTCCCATGCTCTTTACTTCCTCAGTAACAGCCGTGGCACGGGCATCCTGCAGTGACCAGTGCTCACCAGACTGCATCCACTAACAAGTCAGGGAGCCGGCCTGTGGTATCCAAATGTACCCAGGCTCACGGCCTCGCTGTTCTCCGCGCTCACCCACCCCCTCAGCCCTGCGAGGGAGGAAATTCAGGAGGCAGAATGCTGGATTTAAGCGCCCAGAAGTCAGACCCGAATTCAACTAGGCTCTTGTTTTGGGTGGAAGAAAGAGGAGGAAGAGGCTGAAAAAAGTGCCTCTTTGGCTCCTAGGCATTTGTGAGTTTTTCTTTTGATTTTCTTTTATTTTTGAGACAGAGTTTTGCTCTTGTTGCCCAGGCTGGAGTGCAGTGGTACAGTTTTGGCTTACTGTAGCCTGGACCTCCCTGGGCTCAAGCGATCCTCCCACCTCAGCCTCCCAAGTAGCTGGAACCACAGGTTCATGCCACCACACCCGGCTCATTTTTGTATTTTTTGTAGAGATGGAGTCTTGCTATGTTACAGCTCAGGCTAGTCTGGAACTCCTGGGCTCAAGCAATCCTCCCAGCTCGGCCTCCCAAAGTGCTGGGATTACAGCCATGATCTTTTTTTTTTGAGATGGAGCCTTGCTCTGTTGCCCAGGCTGGAGTGCAGTGGCGCGATCTCGGCTCACTGCAACCTCCGCCTCCCGGGTTCAAGCGATTCTCCTGCCTCAGCCCCCCGAATAGCTGGGTCTACAGGCACACACCACCATGCCCAACTTTTTGTATTTTCAGTAGAGATGGGGTTTTACTATGTTGGCCAAGATGGTCTCAATCTCTTGCCCTCGTGATCTGCCTGCCTCGGCCTCCCAAAGTGCTGGGATTACAGGTGTGAGCCACCGCGCCTGGCCAGATTTTTTATTTTTAGTAGAGACGGGGTTCCACCATGTTGGCCAGGCTGGTCTCGAACTCCTGATCTCAAGTGATCCACCTCCCTTGGCTTCCCAAAGTGCTGGGATTACAGGCGTGAGCCACTGCGCCCGGCCAGGCGTGATTTTTAAAAATTCTTATTAAAGACTCTCCCAGAACGCTGGAGGCTCATGGGGCTCTGAGCATCCTGCTTGAGTCTCCATGGAGACGAAGCCTGTGTCTCCTGGCTGACTCCACCAGCCCCAGTGCCACGCTGTGCCCGGCCAAGTCTCAGCTGAGTCTAAGCACCTGCATCTGTGCTGGGCCGAGTGGCAGGATGTTGTGGGAGGACCCCTGACCCCTTGCCCAGCTCTACTCTTCACCGAGTCCTGATGTTCTGTTTCATCTGGGGGCGGCCAGCAGGCTGCCAGTAATAGCAATAATAAATAGCCATTCTCTGAGTGCTAAGGAGCTCCCAGACTCTCTGCTAAGCCTGCATTTTAGCTCATGAATCCACACCAGACCAGGGCCTTCACCATATCCTCTTTTTCTTTTTTTTGAGATGGCGTCTCACTTGGTGGTCCAGGCTGGCATGTAGTGGCGCGATCTCGGCTCACTGCAACCTCCGTTTCCCGGGTTCAGGTGATTCTCCTGCCTCAGCCTCCCAAGTAGCTGGGATTACAGGCACACGCCACCACGCCCAACTAATTTTGTATTTTTAGTAAAGACAGGGTTTTGCCATGTTGGCCAGGCTGGTCTCGAACTCCTGACCTCAGATGATCTGCCTGCCTCGGCCTCCCCAGGGGCTGGGATTACAGGCATGAGCCACCGTGCCCAGCCCCTCTCCTCTCTCTTCAGTCCTGCTTGGCAAGGAAACTGAGGCTCAGCTGCCTGTTGCGTGGGGAGATGGTATGGGATGGTGGGAGATGTGTGTGCTCCAGAGTCTGGCTTCCGGGGTTCACATCCCAGCTCTCTTACCGTGTGGTCTTGCACCAGCCACTGGAGCTCTCTGGGCCTCAGTTCCTCGTCTAACGGGGGTGGACATTTCATACAAATGGCGTCACACACTGTGTGGTCTTCCGTGTCTGACGTCTCTCACTAAACATGATGTCCTCAAGGTGCACCTGCACTATGGCCTGGGTCAAAGCCTTATGTGTTTTTTCATGGCTGAGTCATGTTCCATTGGCTGGAAGGACCACAAAGTGTCCTCTAAAGCTGGGCGTGGTGGCCCACGCTTGTCATCCCAGCACTTTGAGAGGCTGAGGTGGGAGGATCGCTTGAGCTCAGAAGTTTGAGTCTAGCCTGGACAACATAGCAAGACTCCATCTCTACAAAAAATTTAAAAATTAGCCAGGCCTGGTGGCATGCCACATCTCTGGTCCCAGCTACTTGGGAGGCTAAGGCAGGAGGATCACTTGAGCCGAAGAGGTCAAGGCTGCAGCGAGCTATGATCATGCCACTGCACTCCAGCCTGGGTGACAGAGCGATATCCTGCCTTATAAATAAATAAATAAATAAATAATAAATAAATAAAATTGTAAATTAGCCAGGCATGGTGGTGGGTGCCTGTCATCCCAGCTACTCAGGAGGCTGAGACACAAGAATCACTTGAACCCAGGAGGCGGAGGCTGCAGTGAGCCAAGATTGCACCATTGCACTCCAGCCTGGGCAACAGAGCAAGAAGAGCCTGTCTCAAAAAATAAATAAAATAAAGATTAAAAATTAAATTTTAGGCTCGGCGCAGTGGCTCATCACGCCTGTAATCCCAGCACTTTGGGAAGCTGAGGCGGGCACATCACTTGAGATCAGGAGTTTGAGACCAGCCTGGCCAACATGGTGAAACCCTATCTCTACTCAAAAAACAAAAATTCGCCAGGTGTGGTGGCGCACGCCTGTAATCCCAGCTACACCGGAGACTGAGACAGGAGAATTACTTGAATCCGTGAGGCGCAGGTTGCAGTGAGCTGAGATCACGCCACTGCACTCCAGCCTGGGTGACAGAGCGAGACTCTGTCTCACAAATAAATAAATAAATAAATACGTTAATAAAATGTTACACTAGCTGGGGAGCTACTCAGGTGGCTGAGGCAGGAGAATCACTTGAACCTGGTAGGTGGAGATTGCAGTGAGCCAAGATCACACCATTGCACTTCAGCCTGGGTGACAGAGAGAGACTCCATCCTGAAAAAAAAAAAAATGAAAATGAAAATAAAATTTTAAACAGGTGTAACTCCATGGAGGGAAAAGAAGGCTGAGAAAGGAGGTAATGGTGAGTGAGTGGTTTTAGATAAGGTAGATGGGGAATTAAGGAATGAGCCACACATCGTCTGGGGAGAGGGCATCCGAGGCAGCGGGCACAGCCCGTGCAAAGGCCCTGAGGCAGGACCGCACCTGATAAGTTAGAGGAACAGCGAGGAGGCCTGTGTAGCTGCAGCAGTGAGGAGGGGGAGAGAGGGAGCAGGGGAAGGTGGGGACGAGACAGAACAGGACACGCAGAGCCTTGTGGGCCTCAAGGAGGACTTGGGCTTTGATTTTAGGACGTCTTCGGGAAGTTTTTTTTTTTTTTTTTTGAGACAAGATTTCACTCTGTCGCCCAGACCAGTGGCAGTGGTGTGATCCTGGCTCACTGCAGTCTTAATCTCCCAGGGCTCAACCAATGCTTCCACCTCAGCCTCCGAGTAGCTGGGACCAAAGGTGCACACCAACCACCCCGGCTAATTTTTTGTTGTTGTTGTTGTTGTTTGTTTTCCAGATAGAGTTTCACTCTTGTTGCCCAGGCTGGAGTGCAGTGGCGCAATCTCGGCTCACTGCAATCTCCACCTCTCAGGTTCAAGCAATTCTCTTGCCTCAGCCTCCTGAGTAGCTGGGATTACAGGCACCCGCCACCATGCCCGGCTAATTTTGTGTTTTTAGTAGAGATGGGGTTTTCTCCATGTTGATTAGGCTAGGCTGATCTTGAACTCCTGACCTCAGGTGATCCCCCCGCCTCAGCCTCCCAAAGTGCTGGGATTACAGGTGTGAGTCATCGTGCCTGGCCTGTTTTCTTATTTTTTGTAGCAATGGCGTCTCACCATGTTGCCCAGGATGGTCTCCAACTCCTGGGCTCAAGTGGTCCTCCTGACTCTGCTTCCCAAAGTGCTGGGATTACAGGTGTGAGCTACCACAGCCAGCACTTATTATTATTATTAATACTATTGATGAGTTTCATACATAAAGGATCACGGGCACTTTAGAGCTGGGAGATACTTCAGTATTTCTCCTATCCTGTCATTAGCAGTGAGAGCCAGCATCCCTTCTTGTTGATGGCATTATTGATGAGTTACATACTTCAAGGGCCAAGGACACTTTCTATGTGTAAGCACCCTATAGAATTGGAAACACTTTTAGCATTTCTCCTGCGCTGTCATAATTAGTGGGAGCACTTTTCATCTTGCTCTTGATTCATTATTATTAATGTTATTATTATTATTATTAGTTGTTGTTGTTGTTGTTTTCCGATACGGAGTTTCATTCTTGTTGCCCAGGCTGGAGTGCAATGGCACAATCTTGGCTCACTGTAACCTCTGCCTCCTGGGTTCAAGTGATTATCCTGCCTCCGACTCCCGAGTGGCTGGGATTACAGGTGCCTGCCACTGAGCCCAGCTAATTTTTGTATTCTTTATTAAAGACAGGGTTTCACCATGTTAGCCAGGCTGGTCTCGAACTCCTGACCTCAAGTGATCCACCCACCTCGGTCTCCCAAAGTGCTGGGATGACAGGCGTGAGCCACCGCGCCCAGCCATATTATTAGTGTTATTAATATTATTGATGAGTTACCTACTTTAAGGATCACGGGTGCTTTCTACGGGCAAGTCCCCTACAAAACCTCCAGCAACTTCTGACATTCTTCCTGCGGGAGCCGGCGGGGCTCCCTGGGAAGCCGGCTAAGGCCCGTCCCGCCCGCAGCTCCGCCCTCGCCCACCTGTAGGCGGGGCCCGGGGCCTGCCGGCCTCAGTTTCCCCGCGCGGCCCGGTGATGCGGGGAGGCGCCGGCGGCCCCGCGCGGCGCGGCCGCCAGGGGCCGCTGCGGAGCCGCCTTTGTGGTCCCGATGCCGGGGCGGGCGCGGGCGGGAGGAGGGCGCGGGGGCCCGGGAGGGAGGCGGGAGGCGCGGCCGCCGCTCCAGCTGCGAGTCCGCCCGCCGCCCGCCGCCGCCGCCGGCTCGGTCCCGCGCCCGCCATGGCCCGCCTGACGGAGAGCGAGGCGCGCCGGCAGCAGCAGCAGCTCCTGCAGCCGCGGCCCTCGCCCGTGGGCAGCAGCGGGCCCGAGCCCCCCGGGGGGCAGCCCGACGGCATGAAGGACCTGGACGCCATCAAGCTCTTCGTGGGCCAAATCCCGCGGCACCTGGACGAGAAGGACCTCAAGCCGCTCTTCGAGCAGTTCGGCCGCATCTACGAGCTCACGGTGCTCAAAGACCCCTACACGGGGATGCACAAAGGTGGGCGTCCGGCCCCCTCCCCCTCCCCCTCCCTCCGCCTCCACCCCACCTTCCGGCATCTTCTCTCCCCCATCCCCATCCCTCCTCTGCTCACCTCCCTCCTCTGCCTGCCTCTGCCGGAGCATCGGTTCTTACCCCCTCCCTCCCACCCACCCCTCCTCCCCCCTCTGGGGGTGCAGCTGACAGATCCGAGCGGGCCCCCTCCCCTCCTCCGCCCCCTCTCCCTCCCCACCTCCGGCATCTCCTCTCTCTCTCCCTCTCTCTCTCCCTCTCTCTCTCCTTTTCTCTTCTCTCCCATCTCCCTCGACCTCTCATCCTTCCCCCCACAGCACCCTCTCTCTCCCTCCCTCCCTCCCTCACCCTTCCATCCCCCAGACCCCCACCCCTTCCTCCCTCCCTCACCCCACTCTTTCCTGCCATTTGCCAGGGGAGCCTCGGGAACGCCGGCACCCCTCCCTGCCCCCCCCCCATTCATTCAGCTTCCCCAGGCCCCGTCGGGGAAGTTTGCACCTGCGGACTCCATTGCTTTGGTTATTTTCACAAAGCCAGGCCGGCGGGGCAGGTCCGGCCGCGGGGGACACGGATGACCAGGACCCCAGGCTAATCGGTAACTACAAAGGAAGACGGGTTGGGGGCGCCCGGCTCGGGGGGGACGCGCCCGCCTCGCCTGCCTTGGGTGGCGGAGAGGCTCCCGTCTCTGCCCACCCCCTGGCCCCACCACCTCCGCGTGGATCAGCATTCTCTCCTCCATTTCTCTGCCCTCCCCCTCCCCCGCCTCCACCTTCGGCTCAAGTTGAAATTGGCCAAGCCTCTTAGCAATGTGTTGGGGTCTCAGGTCCAAGACAATGAGCTTGGACGTGTCCATCTGGGCAGAGCCCAAATTCTGGGGTGGACAGGGAGGAGGAGGGAGGCGTGGGCGGCCTCAGGCCTGTCTGCCTCCCTCCCACCGGATTCTGCCTCCGATGGCATCCCGGGTGGGGGTGTCCAGCAATTGTGTCCCCAGCCCTTGGTTCCCATCATGGGCCCAGCGTCTGCATCGGGGTGGCTTTGACAGCCTTCCCCTCAGGTGTTGGGGACTGGGGTGGGCACTTCAGAGGCTCTGTGCTGGACACCCCCGGCCTCCCCCACCCCACCCTCCAGGAAGACCCTGGAGAGGCCTTGGGGAAGGACCCGGCGGTGACCTATTTTAGACCCACTTTTTCCCCAGCGCTGCGTGCCGGGTAAGCATGAAGGCATGTTTATTGAGTGAATGAATGAATGAATGAATGAATGGTGGGTTCAAGAAGGCCCTAGGGAGGGTCTGGTGAGATGGAGCCCAGGCCTGTCACTTCAGCTAGACCCTCCAGCTGGTTATTTTGAGGGAGAGGAAAGAATTCCCCATTCCCCATCTCTTTTCAAAACCAACCATCACACGCACGCACACACACCACACACACACACACACTGGGCCTGAAAAATCTAACTCCTCCGTGTGGCCTAGGAGGGCAGAGGGCTCCCGTGCGGTCCCCGTAAGTCAATCTCTGGAATCCAGAGGTGATAGGTGGGGTTTTCCCACATGCCCCCAACCCCTGGTACACCCAGAGCACCCATTTCTAGAAGGATTCCCATGGGAATGGGGGAGTCCACGTGGCCCCCCAAACAGCTGCATTGAAAGGCCTCTGGTTGAGCTGTAGGTCGGAGAGACAGTTGGGGGTGCAGGGACTGGAGAGTCCTGGTTGACTCTTCTTCATCTTTTTTTTTTCTTCTTCTTGTATTTAAATCTCTGGGAAACCTGGGCACAGGAGAAGTGAGGGGTGAGGGAGGGGCTGGGGCTGGGTTTTCACCTGGTCCTGAGCCTCAGTTTCCCTGCTGTCAACAGAGCAGGACCATGACACATCCCCAGTTATTTTTTTAGAGGTTGGAGAGTGTTGGGGTACCCTGGGGGTACCTTGGGGGTATTTCCCATCTGCGGGCTTTCCTTGGAGGGTGAGAATTGAAAAGCCATGTCCACCACAGCCGACAGTCACCCTCCACATTTTAGGGGTCCCAGGTCTGTCTGTGTGTGAGATACAGGGGCTTCACCTCGTGTTGAAAATGGGTCCAGCCCCCCAGTACCATCAGGGCAGTCAATCCCCACCTGTGTGGGGCCTGGCTGGACTTCACCTGGTCTTTGCTTGTGGGTGCTTGGCACAAAGGGATGGGGGGAAAGGAGGAGGTGGTGGGGGGTGTCTTCAGAATCAGCATCTGTGATCCAGGCTTGCGTTTGGGGCTCAGCTGTGTGACTTCTGGCTAGTGACTGCCCGTCTCTGGGCCTTGGCCAAAGGGAGGTGGAATGTTGAATGGAAATTCAGGATTCTTGGGGAGAGGAGTGAGTTCAGACACCTGCCACCAACATTGATCTTATTAGGGCTGTTTCTGGGAGCCCTGGCGTGGGATGATGTGCCTGTTCAGAACAGCAGGGCCGTGGGGTGTGGACCTCACGCCTGGAGAGAAATCCCTTTCCCCGGATGCCGGCGGGACCCGTGAGACTGGGCATAGGAGATCTGTAAGGAGCAGAGTGAGGTGGGATGAGAACGCCCTGGAGGGGCACCTGGCTCTTGACACAAACCTGGAGGGGTACAGCTGGTACCACCTCCAGCCCTTCCTTGGTGTCCAGGCCGCAGGGGCTTGATTTTCCCACGGAAGGCATCGCCATGGAGGTGGGCTCCAAGCGACAGCACATTTCTGGGAAACTGAGGGCTGGAGAGACATATCCTGGGTTCCACACCTACCAGAGCTAGGCCCCCATTACCCCCCTGCCTTCCTTCCAGGCCAGGGGGAGCAGCCGTGCCTATATCTGTGTGACATTGGGGGTGACAGGTTCCCCGAAGCTGAGAATGAGGTCCCTTAAGATAGTGCTGGGGACAGAGGGGCCTGTGACACCTGACAGCCACAGCTGGCCTGGCCGAAGGTGGCCTGGGGGCAGTCAGATTCCTAGAGGCCGTGCTGAGACCCAGAGAAAGGCAGGAGGCCTCATCCAGGAGCCCAGGAGCGGGGCAGGGTTAGGGGGAGAGGGATGCATCAAGGTGGTCCTCTGAAAGAGGGCAGGCCCGGGGTCGCTGGGTTTGTTTTTAATAGGGAGAGAGGAGAGAGAGAGAGAAATATGCAGCGAAAGAGAGATGGAGAGACACAGACAGGGAGGGGGCTGCAGAGAGATGGAGGCCCATAGGAAGACCACAAGCCTTCTCCTGCCAGAACTTCTCATCCAGAGAGAGGGGGCCTCCCCCAGGAAGGACCCCTACCCCAGGCCAGGGGCTCAGGCCAGGAACTGGAGGCTGGGATTGGGGCTCCCGCTGGCCCCCCTGCAGTTCTCTGCCCCAGGGACCCTCCCTCCAAGTCAGGCACCTCTGGAGCTGCGGCTTCTCCTGTCTACGGATGGTGGCTGCCTGAGTGCCCACCTTGCCAGGGGAAGGTGCCCACTGTGGTGCTGGTCCGCCGCTGCCACTGGGCCCTCGTTTATGGTAATTGCATATACATTTGCATGTTAATGACAATATTTGTCTTAAAGCGGAGGTTGTGCTGGGGGACGGTGCAGGGGGGGGGGGCCGGCAGGGGCCCGGGTGGGGGCCCGCGGTTTCCATGGGAGCACCAGCTGCCGGCTCGGCTCGGGCCGGGGGGAGGAGGAGGCTGTAGCAGGCTGAGCTCTGAGGCGTGAGATTCCGCGTGTGACGCACCAGCCCCAGGGAGAAGGCGGGCTGGGCGGCCTGGCGGGGGGACTGCCGGAGCAGTTGGCTCCTGGTGGTGGCGGGGACAGTGGCAGGGGGCTGGGGGCGGCTGGCAGGGTTGGCCGGTGTGTGTGCGCGCGCACGTGCCTGGAAAGGAACCCCTGCCGGGGTGCTGTGTGGCTTCAAGCTGGGCGCGCCCCTCTCTGTGCCTCGTTTTCCCCTGCTGCCCATTTTCTCATTTATTTAACAGACTTTCATGAGGCCCCGGAGCCTCACACCTGTGACTGTGACATCGTTTCTGCACCTCCCTCCCCCCGCCGCCCCCCCCCACTCCTTCAACATTTATTGAACGCCTACTGTTTTCCAGTATTTATG